>NW_026947505.1:22836666-24263333 GCF_034190915.1 Cavia porcellus
GGATATTTCTTTTGACATGCAGAAACCCGTTAATAAGACATGATCCCAGTTACTGGTTTTGGGAAGTAATTCTTGTGTGGTTTGATTCTAGTTCATGAATTCTCTACTTACCCCTACATCTTCAAGATTTTTACCTGCTTGTCTTCCAATATATTTAGTGTTTCTGCTTTAATATTTAGATCTTTGATCCATTTAGATTTTAGTTTACAACATGGTGATAAGTATGGGTCTAGTTTTATTTTTTGGCATATGGAGAGCCAGTTTTCCCAGTACCATTTATTAAAGAGACTATCATTCTTCCAGTGAAAATGGTTAGCTCCTCATCAAAGATAAGGTGGTTGAGTGTGTTTCTAGCTGTGATTTTATCTTCTAATCTATTCCATTTGTCTTCAGGTCTGTTTTTATTCCAGTATCATGTTGATTTTACTACAGTAGCTTTGTAGTATAACTTCAAGTTAGGGATTGTGATGCCTCCTGCCTTGCCTTTGTTGCTTAGAATTGCCTTGGCTATTCAAGGCCTCTTCTGGTTCCAAATGAATTTTAGGAGTGATTTCACTAGATATAGGAGGTATGTTAGTGGTATTTTCAATGGGATTGCACTGAATCTGTATAATAGTTTTGGGAGAATGGCTATTTTCACAATATATATTCTTCCTATCCATGATCAAGGGACGTCTTTACATTTTCTGAGGTCCTGTTCAATTTCTTTTTTCAGGGTATTATAATTTTTTCCTATATAGGACTTTTACTTCTTTCATGAGATTAATTTCTAAGAATTTCCTTTTTTTGGATGCTAGTGTGAAGGGTGTGGTTTCTCTTATTTTCTCTCAGTGATTTTTTGTTAGTGTGTAAGAATGGTATTAATTTTTGAGTGCTGACTTTGTATTCAGCTACATTGCTGAATTTATTCATTACAGCTAGGAATCTTTTTTTTTTTTTTTTTTTTGGCTTTTTTGAGACAGAGTCTTGCTATGCAGTTCAGGCTGGCCTTGAGCTCACTTTGTAGCCCAGGCTCGTCTGGAACTTGCAATGATCCTCCCACCCCAGCCTCCCGAGTGCTGAGATTACAGGCATGAGCCACCACGCCTGGCTACATCTGGGAGTCATTCAATGGAGTTTTGGATGTCTTCTATGTAGAGTATCATGTCATCTACAAATAATAATAATTTAACTTCCTCCTTGCCTATCTTTATTCCTTTTATTTCTCTCTTGTCTAATTGCTCTGGCTAGTATTTTCAGTACTATGTTGAATAGGAGTGTTGATGAGGGACATCCTTGTCTTGTGCCTGATTTTAGGGTAAAGGCTTTCAGTTTTTCCTCATTTAATATGATGCTGGATACTGGTTTGTTATAGATGACCTTTATCATATTGAGGTAAAGACCATCTATTCCAATTTTCTGTAAGGTTCTTATCATAAATGAGTGTTGAACCTTATTAAAAGCTTTTTCTGAATCTATAGAAATTGATCATGTGATTCTTACTTTTGGCTCTATTGATATGGTGGATCAAATTTATTAATTTTCATATGTTGATCCCTGCATGCCTGGAATGAATCCCACTTGGTCACTGTGTATAATCTTCTTGATGATTTGCCACATCTTGTTTGCCAATATTTTCTTGAGAAATTTTCCATCTATGTTCATTAGGGAAATTGACCTGTAGTTCTTTTTTAGTTAGGTCTTTCTCAGGTTTTGGTACTAGAGTAATATTTGCTTCCAGAAATGACTTAGGAAGGATTGCTTCCTTTTCAATTTCATTTAATAGTTTGAGGAATTTCGGCATTAATTCTTCTTTGTTCTTCTTGTAGAATTCTGCAGTGAATCCGTCTGGGCCTGGGCTCTTCTTTGTAGGTAAGGACTTAATTACTTTGTCAATTTCATTAATAGAAATTGATTTATTCAGCAGTTTTACATCTTCTTGACCCAGCTTTGGTATTTCATGTTTCCAGGAATATGTTCATTTCTTCTATGTTATCAAACATGAGAGTAGAGGTTTTTGAAATAGGTGTTGAAGATCTGAATATCCATAGAGTCTGTAATGATTTCACCTTTTTCATTCCTTATTGCATGAATTTGAGTTTTTTTATTTCTTTTTTAAACTAAAGTTGGCTAAGGGTTTATCAATTTTAATTATTTTCAAAGAATCAACTCTTTGATTCATTGATTCTTTGGATTGTTTTCTTAGTCTCTATTGCATTAATTTCTGCTCTGATTTTTATAATTTACTCCCTGCTTTTGGCTTTGGGTTTGACTTGCTCTTCTTTTTCTAGATGTTTGAGGTATAACATCAGGTTGTTTATTTGTGTTTGCTCTGTTTTCCTGATGTGGGAACTCAGTGCAATAAATTTTCCTCTGAGGATCACTTTCCTTGCATCCCACAAATTCTGGTGAGTTTTATTTGTATTTTTGTTTGCTTGTAGGTATTGTTTAAATTTCTTCTTACTTTCCTCTGCTACCCGCTGATTGCTCAAGGGTGTAGTATTCAATTTCCATGTATTTGTGGTATTTTTAAAGTTTCTATTATCATTTATTTTTAGTTTCATGGAACTGTGGCCTGATAACATGCATGGCATAATTTCATTTCTTTTGCATTTACTTAAATATGTTCTGTGGCCTAGCATATGGTCTATTTTAGAGAATGTCCCAAGTACTGCTGAGAAGAATGTATATTCTGACGTTGTTGGATGGGACACTCTGTATATGTCTATCAAATCCATTTGTTCATAGATGTGATTCAGTTTTGCTATTTCTTTGCTGATTATTTGTCTGATTGATCTGTTCTTTTGTGTCAATGGTGTGTTAATGTCTCCTGTTATAATTGTGTTATTACTTGATTTTTCATTTCTGTTAATACTTGCTTTGTATAGCTACGTGCTCTGGAATTTGGTGCATATTTTAACATTGTTATCTCTTCCTCTTGAACTTTTCCCCTAACTAGTTTTTCCCTAACCTTCTTTATCTCTTTCGATTATTCTTGGTTTGACATTCACATTTTCTGCAAACATAATAGCTAGCCCCACTGTTTTTGGGTTCCTGTTGCATGAAACATTGTTTTGCATCTTTTGACTTTCAGTCTATGAGTTTCCTTTTGGGTTAGATGATTTTCTGGTACACCGCATATGGTTGGATGTTGTTTCTTGATATATCTGCCAGTCTGTTTCTTTTAACTTGGTGAATTGAAACCATTTATATTAATGGTTATAACTGTTATATATATTTGTTTATTGTTGACGTGTTATCTTTCTGCTGTTGTATCTTTACCTTTCCATTGTTTAATTGTCTGCCTTGCTGAGTGGTTTTTTCCTATGTGTATCTAGAATGTCTTTCAGTATTCTTTACAGAGTTGGTTTGGTGATCATGAAGTTCTTCAGCTGTTCTTTGTCATGGAAGTATCTTATTTCTCCATCCATCTTGAAGGCCAGTTTTACAGCATACATCATTCTAAGTTGGAAGTCATTTTACTTTAGGATCTGTACTACTTCACTCCATGCTCTTCTTGACTTCATTGTTTGTGTTGAGAAGTCTGCTATGATTCCGATAGGTTTTCCTTTATAAGTGACCTGTCTCTTCTGTCTAATGGCTTTTAATATTCTAATCTTATGTTAGATTTCTGGGATGTTGATTATTATATATCTGGGTGTATGTTTGCTTTAGTTATGGCTATTTTGAGTTTTTTATGCTTTCCTCATCCATATGTCATTTTCCATTCTCATGTTTGGGAAATTTTTAGCTATTACTTCTCTAAATAGCTTCTTGATCTTATTTGTGTTTTCCCATTCTTTTTCATTTATCCGTATCAATCTTATGTTGCTTTTCTTTGCATCATCTTGCAGCTATTAAATTATCATTTCCTGATTCCTACTTATTTTTAAAAGATCTTTCCTTTTCTGTTCATTAGTTGCAATCTTGTCTTCAGTATCTGAAATTCTGTCTTTACTTTCATTGAGGTGGTTTTGACAATTTTCAATGGAATTTTTGATTTCCTGTATATCTCTTTGAATCTGTTTCATGTATTCTGTTTGTTTCTTATATTGTTCATTTAGGGATTCTATTTTTTTGCATTGTTCTTCTAATTTTTTAACTGTGTCTTACTTAGATGTGTTCAGCCTTTCTTTCATTACTTTTATCATTTCTTCTTTTCCCTGGGAGATTATTTCTAGTTTGAATTCCTTTATTGCTTCATGGAGTTGCTTCTTTATTTCAGTTGCTATTATTTCAGGTATTTCAGGTGTATGATATATATTTTCTTATATGTACATGACTCCTAGGCTTCCCTGGGTTGGGCTGGAGGTTTGAGATTGCATTTTGATCTTTTGTCTTGTCCTTTTCCTATATTTCTGTGTTTTGAGTGATGTTCCAAAGCTTCCCCTTGGCGTTTTGGAAGTTACCTGCTATGCCCTCAGTTCCTGGGATTGAATGGAGGTTGCTGAGTATGGTCCAGTCAGACCTGCAGGACCTCTGGTGCCACTTTGATGTTCCAAGGAGTTGGGCAGTCTCCTAACCACTGTGGTTGATGGTTCAAAGCTCTCTCTGGACTAGTGCCAACAGGCTGGACCTCACTTCACATGCTCTCAACTCCCCTGATTGAAGGAAGGTCACTGGGCATGGTCTAGTCTGGCTGTGAAACCCCCAATCCCAGGCCAGTGTGTCTGGAAGCTGGGCAGGCACTTTACTGCAGGAAGTGATGATCTTAGACTCTCCCTGGGCTCATTCTTGTGTACTGGAACTCACCTAGCATGTATTCAGCTCTCCAGATTCAACATTCTGTATTACTATGAACATTTGTACAATTGATAAACCATATTAATATTAACTTAAATTTATACATTATGCTGAAGCTTATTTATTGTGTTGCACAATTTTTTGGATCTTGTTAAATATAGAATTCTGAGCACTACAGTATCATTAAGAATAATTTCATCACCCCCAAAAAATCTGCTGTTCTCTTGCTTCATTTTTTTCTTCTCCCTGTCCAAAATGCCTGGCAACTGGTGACCTTTTTACTCTTTATGTTTTTTAACATTTCTAAAATATCATTTTAATTATAAAATGTGCAGCATTTTTAGATTGGCCTCTTTCACTTGGCAACATATGTTAAAGTTCCTATATGTATTCACTACTTACTAGCTCATTTCTTTCTATCATTGAATAGTATTCTAATGCAAGGGTCTAGTATACTATTTATTCACTTACTAAAGGACATTTTGGATGTTTACACTTTGGATTATTATGACTAAAGCTGATACTAATCTTCACTTGAAGATTTTTATGAAGATGTGTTTTCAACTCATTTGATTAAATGTGTAGGAATGTGACTGTTGAGTTTTAGAAGACTACATTCATCCTCCTGTGGAACTCAGAATGTCTTCCAAAGTTGCTGTACCACTTTCATATCTCACTAGAAATCAAAGAGAATTCCTATTTTCCATATCGATGTCAGCATCAGAACTTTCAGTGTTTTGGATTTAAGCCACTCTAATATGTAAATAGTGGAACAGTCATACCTGGGTTCATGAATGCTTCTTTTCATAAACAATTCAGATCACTAGCATAAGTGTTTGACAAAATGTTGCTTCTATTAGCAAACTCTACATTGGGTGAGGTACACAACCAGAGCTATCTTCCTCAGAATCGTGGAAGAAATTAAAATTTTGATCCAAGGTACCACTGTATTTCATATTTTTGTTTAGTTTTCATTTGTAAATTTCTTAAAATATATTCTGCTGGAAATATTTCCATATTCATAGTTATCATCTTCATATCTTTGATATGAGATGCTTTTCAGCTTTTATGCCATTTTAAAGTAAGTTTTTTTATTTTTGTGTTTTTAAAAAGTCTGCATATTTTGAATGTCTTTGTTTAGTTATGTTTTGAAAATATTTTCTTCAAGTCTATTGCTTGTCCTTTCACTCTTAATATATTTTTGCAGAGCAGAAAGATTTCATTTAAATGAAGTCTAAACCATTTTTTCTTTCATAGATCATGCTTGTTGTGTTGAATCTAAAAAGTCATCATCACAATCAAAATTGCCTGAATTTCTTTTTATGCTGTTGTTTAGAAGTTTCACAGTGTTGTGTTTTTCATTCAGGTCTAGAATTCATTTTGAGTTCTTTTCAAAGGTATAAGTTCTCTTTATAGATTAATGTTTTCCCTCTAGATATCCAATTGTTCCAGGATACAAACCATTACCTAATAATTCAAGTTTTAGGTTTCTAGGAAAAATGAAAACATGATCACATAAAACTTTGAATATGAGTGTTCATAAATGTGAAGAGCCACATCAGTCAAAGAATGAGAACATACAGTTATGAACTAGTGAATGGAGAAATAAAGCCTTGAATTAGACATATGATGGCATTCTACTAAGCAACAAAATGAACTGAATCATTAAGTCATGCCTAAATACTGAGAAGCATCAGAAATTGTAAAAAGAAGAAGTTGCACAGAATATACATGGTATTGTCATAAGTAAATGAAATTTCTAGCAAAGGCAAAACTACAGAAATAAACGCACAATACCAATTGGAACCATAGATATAATGCACATCATTAAGAAGAAGAGTTTGGGGGAATGATAGAACTGTTCTAAAATTAGTTAGGTTGCCATTGCAAAATTCTATATATCTAGTGAAAATCATTTAAATATATTTTAAAAATAGGTAAAATTTATTGCAGGTAAATTAACTTCCAATAAGCGTATCATTAATATAATATTCAGTGAAACAAAGGAAATAAATCTCTAAAAATATTCCAGTCAAGGGTGAAATAATACTATAGTAATTAACTCCAAAGGGGAAATGAACAGGAATGCAATAAATGAGGTATTGAAGGGGATTTGTTAAATATATTTTAGGTTTATGTTATATTTCTTAACCTGGTTGATGAGTAAATTAATGAAAAACAAATTATGTATAAATTTGCCTTAAAATATGAGTACTGTATGTTGTTTTTCACATTAAATTCTGTTACAAATTATAATACAAATGTATGCAAACTGCCTTAAGGTTCCAATAAAAACACAGTTTTTCATGAAATATAGAATTCGTGTTGTATCATTTCATATGAAAAGATTTGTATATCATGACATTTTATCATGCAAGATGGATTTACTGGTCTCCCTTTCTCTCAATTTATCATTTAACAGATGGTTAAATGTTTATGCATTTTACCATCTGATATCAGAGCATGAAACAGAGAATTTTGTGGTGGCAGCATTTCCACAAATGTTTTCTGAATAATGCTTGCTTATTAAACAAAATTATTTATTGAAATTAATTAAAGAAAATTAATCAGATGTTTTCTATAAGTCTTAACATCTACAGTATGCGGATGTGTAACAAGAACATAAAACAGAGTATAGGCCCCAATTTTGATTCACTTACTGATTTACCCATTCTGCTATTATTCCAATGTCCTGAGATGCTCTGTCTATGAGAACTCATTATTTGTACTCTTCATGTTTTAAAAATTGAAAAGCTAAATGTTTCTGCACTGTTAAATAAAACTTTAATACAAAGATTAATCTCTAGGAAACACATATTCTTTTTCCTTTAATATTTATTCTCAATTCAATTTTCCTCATCAGTAATTTAGCAAACGCATTCACTATAGGGTATCCTGCTTCACTTCTAACCTGCCAAAATGCAGATGCAATATTAGAATTGATATTTATCATTACTCATTTGGTACTAGTCAGCAATTTTAGTGGTGGTTTGTTTTTTGTGAAAATAGTACAAAACATGTGTAGTCAACAGGCTGTAATCTCTAATTATGAAAATAGCTACTCTAGTCCAGCATAAATTTTAAAGAAGATTACCTGGAAAGTGATTCTAGGTTCTTCCTACTCTGGGAGATCTTTTATTAATAGGCTGGCATTCTCTCAAATCCTGTCAGAATACACACAGCCTGAATAATCACAGGACAAGCCTGTGTGTGTGTGTGTGTGTGTGTGTGTGTGTGTGTTCACACAGGCTTCTATCAGCATTCTAAAGCAGTATCACTGTTTGCTTGATTTTTCCATATTTTTCTTTATATAATTTTTTTGAATTTTATTAAGCTTTATATTAACCTATTTGGATATTTTTTACTCCTGCATAAATCACTGCTATTTAAATTTTAAATGTTAGAATAAACATTTTAAAAAGCTATGAACCATGGAACCACATGATTATTTGAAATGGAACACATTGAGGAATCCTCTTGTTTTTCTGGTGCATGACATAATGCAAAACAAAATTCTTACTTCTTCAGGAGATGTAAAGATACTATCTATTCATAAATGTCCACGGTGCTCCTTGTAAGTCATTCTCTCTGTATGCTCCTTTGTAGACCACCAGGGCTGATGGAACAACATGTTCTGAACTTGTTTTTGTAAAGCTCTTAACTGACTTTGGTATAACTTAGCTTTGTTGTAATTTCAGTATCAATCAAATAAAAAATGTTATGTTAAATCTGAATTCCATGAGGCTGAATTCAGTTTTAGTGGATTCTAGGGCAGCTAATTTAAATGCCAACTAATCCTGAAGGTGATTATTATGTGCTGTTTAACATATTCTCATTTGCTGAATGTAAGTATATTTATATGTCTTTCACTTTTTTTTTTACTATTCAAATACTCTATCGTGCAATAAGAAAACAGGACAAAATACACACAGAGAGAACAAGAAATGTCTGATATTCTTAAACATCATTACAAAAAAATTTACTTATTTCCAATTTTGATATTGCAAGATATAATAAATAATAAAAGTTTAGGTGACCTATTTATTGATATACTGAAGTTCTTGATGCATTAAGCAAAGAATTAAGAAATGGCTCAAGTGCTAAGAGTTTAGTCCCCTGGGCAGAATCTCTGAACCCTTCAGAGTACTGTTTCTGAGTGGGCCAGACAGCTCTGTTGGCCATCTAAGAGGGAACTGGAAAAGGGTCTTCTTCTGCAGCCAGTAAATATAACAAGGGGCAGTGAGAGAACCAGCTTGCTGTGGGTCATGGAGAGGTGGTGGATCTCTGGAATTGGACTTTCTCTGATTACTGAATTTGTGGAAGGAAAGATGGTATTTAAATAAAAATATACTGTCTTAAAATGCCCTGTTATTTACTGAAAGATATCATATGACTTCTGAAGATGACACAGTAACTGCTGAACCTGGTATTAAGCTGATAGAATTTTTTGTGCATTAAATTAGGCAATGTTTTAAGAAAACTGCACAATGCACTGACAGGTACAGTAAAAAAAAATCAAAAAAGAAAACTTATGCACTGCCAAAGGCTGTTGAGGATGGGAGTGAGCTGTTTATTGAGAAGTTCCCATTGGATTTCATCTGTCTGATTTTGACAGGATTGGTTTTAGTGGAAAAGCAAGAATAAAAATGTTATAGAAATAATGAAATACCCAAGAACACAGAGGACTCATTTGAGTGAGGCAGATATAAAGCTAAGAGGAAATGTGAAGTGGACAGGCAGATCATATTGTAAATGGAGTGTGTCTTTTTAACAGTGGAGTTCATATTTCATCATGCTTATGTGCTACTGGGAATGATACATTAGAGAAGAAGCATAAAGAGGTGAAATGATTTCAAAACTTAGGAATTATTTATGCTAAATATGAAATAATTATCTAACAATTGACCATGGACTTACATGTAGTTGTGTGTGTGTGTATGTGTGTGTGTATGTTTGCATGTATGTAACAGTTAAAACAAAACTCCTCAAATAAAACATTGCACAATGGTATTTTCAACCTTGGTACAGACAAATATTACTTATACAAAACATGAAAACAAAAATCACAGATTAATAATGTCACTTAATAGACTTTATTAGAATTAAATATTTTTCTTCATAAAATGCAGTTCAGAAACTGAAAGAGTAAACTTGCTGACTAGGAAAATATACTTGTAAGATGTATATATGGCCAAGAACTTTTACCAATTATTTACTTAAAAAACATAACTTTAGGAACAGATTGAAAGAGGGTGAAGTCATTTAAATAATTCTCAGAGTTGAATCAAAGTTAGAATTGAAAATAATAACAGAGTTGTTGATATGTATTCAGCCATAAAAAGGAATCAAGTTCTGTTAAGATGGATGGATCTGGAAGACAAGCTAGACATAGAAAGATACATAAATACCACTTTTTCTCTTTCATAGGTTACCACTAAAATGTCAGCCTGAATGCAGAAATATGGCTATTAAAATGAGTGGGAAGAGAACTTGGGTAATGGAAGATCAGACAAAAGATGCCAACGAACAGCTAGACACAAGAAATAAGTTATGGTGTTTCACAGCATTGTGGAATGATTATATTTCACAATAGCTTATTATATATTTGGTGAGGATTTAGAAATGTGGTGATCAAAGGCTCCAACATAAATACCAAGGACAGGGAGATGCTAAATATATTAACAACAGTGTGCGCCTGCCTTACAAGCGCGTGGTTGTGAGTTTGATCACTGATACCGGTAAAAAAAAAAAAAAAAAGTGCAGGTTGTATGCATGTGTTGACATATCACAGTGTATTCCATTAATATATATATATATATATATATAAGTAAAACAAGTTAATAAAAAATACAAATATTTAAAAATGACTTCGATAAAGTCTGCAATATTAAAGCCTTGCAAATGTCTCTTTCTCTATGGTAATGTACTCATACAGCAAGATCACTTTCCTAAAATATTAGAAATTGGTGTTATGTTTAAACAACTCACAAAATGAGTGGATTGTGAAATAGCAGTAATGATAGTGGCCTTAAGTCAAGTAAAACTATTTTCCAATCTTCTGGTATCTTGGAAAAAGTTGAGTTTTGATGTGTATACTGTAATAAAACTTATAATGAAATGATCTTTTGAGTTAAAAAGGAGTGGACTGAGAAAGGACTCTATCTTTTCTCACGCTGAAAGTGCCTAAAATGTTGAGCTCAATCAAGTGCCTAGAGTAAAATAAATACACTATAGATATGAAATTTCTTATACTTAAAGATAGACAGGAACATTTCTATAGTATTTTGAAAATATGATCTTAATTCTAAGAAAAAAATCTTAAACTGAAACTGGTGAAGTAAATTGAATACCTCCTTACTGTACCTTCTATAAAAAGAAATATTTTAAGGTGGACTGACCTGGTTGGCCAGTGACCTTTGTGTACGGAGGTGAGACCCATTTCCCCAGCATGACGTAAATATCTGGCTTGGACTGCCAAGTGGTGCTTTTTTTTTTTTTTTAGAGAGAGACTATCTGAGAGCACAACTATTAGCCTTCTGTGTGAATTGCCATGTGGTTTTTCAACACACGAATTCATTCTGAATTGTCCTATGTTGGTGCATATATTTAAACAGACACCCTGTATTATCAGTCAGAATACCTCAAAGTTCAAAAATTTGTCTTCCTTCTCTTATGCTATCCAATATGTATTTCATTATGTTTTACATTCATTATTGTCCACATCCTTGTTTTTCCTTTTTTCTTAGTATTTTTATCTATGTTCTCATTTTTCAATGTGAATGGCACCTGTAAAACTAGTTTTTGAAACTCTCATCACTCTTTGTTACATCAGAGTATTTTTACGTGCACTCAATTTTCCTAATTGCTCTTGATTCTCAGTATTTACAATTTAATTTGCCTGAACTCTTCGCTTTTCCAACATGGCCACAGGTCTCCCTGGGGATGAATGTCTCCCTCTTTTTATAATTCTCCAACATGCATTTGCACGTGATAGAACTACAGAAACATAGTCTTTGAGGTTTAGTCTCTGTTTTTATACATTTTACTGAAAAGCAATTGTAAAGATTGTCACCATTAGCTATGTTTTTTTTCATTCATACCACTCCTTCTCTCTTCTAAATGATTCATGTGGTTCTCTTCTCTTTCTACTAAAATTCAGGCCTCTTTTCTCATTTGAACATAAAAACTCTCTTCTCTTTTTAGTCTTTCAAACTGGCTTCATTACACTGTAGTCTTAATTCATTATTCCTTTATATAAAATTATTACATGAATCTTCATAATGAGTAAATCTGTAAATGTTTGCTTTACAAGCTATCTTATTAACCTGATAACTTTCATTTACATTCCTTAATTTCTCCTTATGTCATTCTACTTAAAAAAAAACTTAAACACCTTTATTTTTTAAACATTTTGTTACTACATGTTTGTGATAAACTATTAATACATTTATGTTTGGAAGCTGGCAAGCATGCATCTTAATCCATTTTAATTTTTCTTCCCTTCCCCTTTTCCTCTATCTCTTCATCTCTACATCCTCCATCCATCTGCAAACGTCTTACCTTATTTTCTAAAATCCAAAACTTCTTACATATCAGGAAATATGAGAACTGTCTGATGCTTCATTGCCTTCCCTCTTCTATGTTCTCTACTGGGAACTATGTTCTCATTCCAAACTTCTTCCATTCTTTAAGTTCTCTTTCAAATAACATTTTCTCAAGGAAGTCTTTTTATTTTCTTCAAAGGGGTTTAATCACTTTGTCATTTTAATTATCCTTGTGATACCAGACTCATGAGAACTTCGATTTGGTGATAATGGAAATTAAAACTGATATAACATCATGACCTTAAAAGCAAAAGCTTTAATTGAAATGGAAGAAAAGTTGAGGAAAGGACTTCAGCTTGAGGACAAGAGAAATTGGAGAAATATAGCTCTGAAGGAGGAGATGATAATGGCACACTACCAAAGGAAAGAGACAAGCCTTTATGTGGTCACTGAAGGGACCTGGTAATGTTCTATTGGGTCCTAAATATGGAACTTTTTAGAACTACTTTCTCATGTTCTGGGAGATTTTGTTCATGTGCAAGTTATAGATCGGTAGCTGCTCTCACCACTGAAGATATCCTAATGTCTTTCTTCAGAGCTCCTCATCCTTATAGTAATAATAGGGGAATGGAAGGAGGTCGCATTTCATACTTTGCTAGTAAGCAGAGGATGGAGAAATAGATGTGTGTTCACCTTTAATGGGTAACATGTCATGGACCAAGGCCCTAGAATCCCTGTCTCTTTTCCACAGAAGTCCCTAATCTATTTCATTTTTATACTGACAACAGTGCAGTTTCACCAACCACAACTCAAGTTTGCTTTAATTATTATTTTTAAAATAATGTTGCAGGGGCTGGAGATTTAGCTCAGCGGCATAAGCACCTGCCTTGCAAGCAGGCGGTCCTGGGTTCGATCCCCGGTACTGATAAAAAAAGAAAAAATAAATAAATAAAAATAAAATAATGTTGCAAACATTCTGCTCCAAAAAAAAATGATTTATGATTTTGAATTTCCTCTCAATAAATACATAGTTATGATCATCCTAAAGAAGCTTGAGATTTAGAATACTATTTTCTAATAAATATATAATTATTTGATTTACACACCAGACCATTCAGTCCCCAAAAATAGACAGAATGTTAATAAGCTTGCATTACCATTCCATTGTAACAGAATGTATACAGTACATTTGATCATGAATTCTCGTCCCTGATGTGCTATTTATGTTTTGTAACCTTGACTGAGTTAATTACACTTAATTGCCGTAGTTTTCTTCATTTCCCAAAGGAAGAGATTTGTCCTTTCTCTGTAGAATATTTGCAATGAAAAATTGATACACTGGGTCACTTTGTAAATGCCCAGATTGCTTTATAAATGCCAAAATATTGTACAAATTTAAGAATTTCTTATTTGTATGTCTTGTTATCATTCGTCACCTTCTCCAACCTTCCCTCTCTGGTACTCCCAGTTAATGAAATAAATCATGATCTTTCCATGATTCAAGGGCTGAAACTGAGTCAGTGTTATTTCTCCTCCTACTTCCTTCCCTTCATCATTCCGTTCAATTACACCTGCATCAGATTTATCAATTTGTTCCCCTTCACGTCTACTCCCTTAACCAACATTTTCCAATGCTTCATTATTCCCTGACAGTTTGCTGCTTGTTTTCCTTATGCTGGTGGCTTGTCTTCTAATTTATTGTCAAAAGTGGCTAGAATTCTTTTCTTTAAGTCTAGATTTCCTGCAGACAACAACAAGCAATCAAGATGGAAGCCTCTTATCTTGAAAGTGATATACCATCAGTTTTTCTGTAAGACGTTCGTCACACAGCTCAAACTTAGGCTGAAGGGAAAAGAAGTGGGAACCCAGGAAGCATGACTTTTTGAAATGTTGGAGACTGAGCATAATTATTTGTAGCCCCATCATTATAGTAGCCTTCATTATAGCACCCGTGACACCTATCATTGCAGCACCCATTGTCTCTTGCATCTAGAAACTAGGCAATCCTGGTTTACTCATTACACACATAAATCACCTGGCAAAATATCTCAGAATGAGTTGATGCTTATTTAGTGGCATTCTTCATGAATACTTTTTGTCATGTTTCAGGTTTTGAGTTACTTATAGTCTTTTATTAAGGAACCTGGTGTCCTGAGTATGGTTTTCTTTAAGACTTGGAGTTTTATACTGAAATAATGTATATATATTGCTTGTATCCTAGATTTTGAAATAATTTTAAACCAGTGTTAACAAGGTATATTGTGAGTTAGGTGACAGTCATTTATTTATATTACTATTGCTAAAAATTAGTTTAAGATGTGCAGTCTACCAACCTACTAATAGTGGTGAACGAACAGACAGTACTTGGTTTTAGGAAGATTGGGAGTTTATTGCGGAAAAATACGTCTTTGTTTCACAGTACTTATTTTGCAAGATAGACTCACATTTTGGCTTTACACAGTTTATCTGCTTCTTCCTTTCCTCACTTCTGTAAGACAAGTTTATTCCAACTCTAAACTTATGATAAAGTTATTATCCTGAATAACTTAAATGTCTAATAAATACTAGACTAGATAGTATATGTAAAAGTATAATAAAAATCTTAAACTTTATTCAAGATAACTCAGAAATTATGTATAATTACTTAGACATTCTTTCTATTTTGAATAATGTAAGCTTCTCATATTCTCTCCCCACAATTCCATCTTTTGTCAATGGCTCCAAATTGACTCTGTGATACTCAGTTTTAAAATATCACCTAATCATTCTTGGTGGCAGATCTCATGTAGAACCCAGAAAATAGGACATTTAAGGGCGGTTTGCTGTTTTTTCCATGTAAGGTAAATTTCATATACATTAAGACAGTCTAGGATGATTTTTAATTCCAAGTTCCATAAAGCATGATTAAATCAGAATTCTTAGAGTCAAGATCCTAGCATCATTACAGAAACAACCTCCACAGTGAATTCTAATATTTATTCACCATTGAGAATCAGTAGGGGGTGAAACATTGGATGGCAAGGAAGAAATCCAAAAGGAAAAAAACCAATAACATAATTCCATTTCATGCTAAGCAAGTCAAAGAATTATAATTTCCGTAAGCTGTAAGGGGAAAAGGAAATTTACTGTGTATCACTGAATTGTTGGTATACACAGCCAATGTTTTCTTCTTGAAGAGTAAATCCAGAGACATAATATCTTCTTCGCATGCTTTTAATACTAATAAATTCCATATTTAAAATATGCACAATAAAAGCATCTAATTTTCTAGTTCACTAATCTTAGGAATTTTGTTATATATCTCCAAAAGGAGAAAGCTATATTTATTTCTCTAGAGCTAATAACTAAACACAGTAGCAATGTTAGATAGAAATTCATGGTTGCTGACAGAAAACTGTTATTTTTTCCACCCTACTGTATTGCAATTGAGTCAGTATGATCAATTTGTAGCATAATGTTTGTGAAAAGTTGTAAGCACCGAGGGAGAAAATAGTTATCTTACTACAACTATCTAGATAATTGACCAAGAATATTGCTGGACATAAATCAACCATTTCTGTAAACTGCCCTTCAACTAAGTTAACTCACAGTTGGATCAAAGAAAACAATGTCTTTTGAAAGATCAATTTCACTTTGTACACACCAAGAGGAAGAAAGGAGACATTACCTACAATCTTGCTCAAAGACCTCTTTAGTGCCAGTAAGGGTATGTTTCTAATTATTGAAATGTAATTAAGATAAACCTTTACCTTTCATTTTATTTTTTGTTTCTTACCAATTAGCAGTTACACTGATGTATAATTGACAATAGTCTAGAAATAAAAAAACCTTCAAAGTTAAATATAATTTGAGAAAACATGAACCATTTTTAAAAAGATGACCTTAATATCAAATGGCAAGCTTGTGACTCCATATAAATTGCTCTATTCATTAAAATGTTAGAGCTTGGCACATCATAAAGATGAAAGTCAGGTTTCTTTTCATTACCAATACCCTCCTGTTGAGCATTTGGAAATATACTTCTATCAAATCATTTGATCTTTTTAAATTAAATTACTTTTTAAATGAATGAGATGAATATGGTTTTATTAAAATTAATGCTCTTTCACACTTTTCCATTTAAACTGCAATGACTTCTTATAGTTTTAAAAAGCTATTTTCAGAGGATGATCTTATATTTTAGGCTCTCACATATTAAATAGAATCCCATTGGGTTAATGTTGAGACAAGATTTGAAATGAGTCAAATTAGCTCTAATAACTTGGAAAAACAGCTAAGCGGTGTTACATATCATTAAACAAGTTCTGTGGGGATGAGTAAACAGTTTTTGTTCTGTTTTACTGTGATAATTATTTTACAGATCATATTACAAATGGAAAGAATGCATGGTTTTGTTGAATATAAATGTGTACACAGCACATTGTGGGAATTTGCATAGGAAGTCTGTCTCCTCCTCATTCTGGCCTTAGGAAGCTCCTTACACCCAATTCCAAACATCACTACATACTACACTCAGTAAATGTTTGTAAAATTAAAATTTGAAACGTAAGAATTGAGTGTTGAGATTTTCTATTCTTTTCAACAATGAAATTACATAAAGTGTGCAATATAATAAAATCACAGTCCCATCCAGTAGTTGGTTGGCTAACACTGTTGGTACACCAAGATACATTGTTATTGGGGCAGTTCTTCCTGTAAGATATGCTCAAGCTATTTATAAACTGGATTTCTAAGATAAATTTTATATACATTAGGATAATCTAGGGTAATTTTAATTTCAAATTCCACAAAGAATGATCATTTGTATTAGATTTCTTTATAAATTTTTTCCAAAGATAATTACAGATTAATCAATTCTGCCACTATGTTGAATAATCACTAAACCAAATTGGTTATGTATAGAAACAGATTTTTTGGGCCAGGGATGTAGCTCAGTGGCACAGAGACTGCCTGGCAAACATGAGGTTTTGTATTTTCTACCAAATAACAGAAATGTGTGTGTATATATATATATATATATATATATATGTATTCACTTGAGATCAAACCTATGAGAATCTATGAGACATATATACACATGCACACATGTGCACTCACACATACCTTCAAATTCACATACACAGTAGAAGAAAAATATCTGATTTATCTGCTACAATATTTAAAACAATCATGTTGCAGACTGCTACAAAATCTGTTCAAATGATTCAGGGAAGAATGTTCTAAATAAGGCTTTATTTACTTTTGTATTTGACGTGTTTATAATCTTATATTTCTTTTTTTAAATTTTTAAAATTTTATTTAAAGAAAGACTAAGCAAAACAGAAAATAGGTAGAAATAATACATACATTCAGAGAAAAAAATAAACACTAAGAAATCACTAGTTAATGTTTACATATTGTTGTTTGTCAAATAGTTGTTCAAGATACAAAAATGGAACATGTAAAGGGGGAATTCAAACAGCGAGACCACACAGTTCTGTTCAACTGTCCAATAAAAACTTAGTAACATGGTTGTCAATCCTATACACTTAAACATACTTGCAGTTATCCATAGCTTCATTTATGTTTAGATTAAACAAATTAAAGCAGGTTAAAATCATTCTGAACAAAGAATAATAGTATTGCTGTATTTCACATCATGACACTGCAGGATCAGTACTAGGTACTATAGTGTCTTTTTTATTAAATTTAATTTAAAGAAAAATTAAAACAGATTATGGGTAGAAATGATATATATTTTTAAAAAAAATAAACAGTAAGAAATCACTAGTTGATTATTACAGATTGTCTTCTTACAAATAGTTATCCAAGACACTAAAGTGGAGTATATAAAGTGGGGATTCAAACAGTGAGATTGCAACCAGTACTGTTCAACTATCCAACAAAAACTTAGAAATATGGTTATCAATCCTATACACTTAAACATACATGCAGTTATCCATCTCTTCAATTATGTTGAGACTGAATAAACCAAGCAGGCTAATATCACTCTGAACAAAGAATAATACTATTGCTGGGTTTCACATTATGACACTCCAAGTTCAGCACTGGGTATTTTAGTGTCTCTTTTTCATCAAAGTATCTATACATGTCATCATGTGTCATATGATCAGTTCTCGTAACCTGTTTACGGATTCTACACATGCATTAGTCTTAACATGTATTTGTATCCTTTCAATATTAGAGGGAGAAACAAAACAAAGCAAGGCAAAGCAAAACATATTCTACAAACACATAAAACAAAATAAACATATAAGACCATTGTACAAAGAATTCTACCATGGTTCCTGTGTTGTCTCTTGTTATCTACAGTAGAATTGGCTATATCATCAGACATAGTATAATTTAATATGTCAATACATAACAGTATTAATAAAAACATAACTTTGTACATAGCATAGAACTTCAAAAACCAGCAGTTATCAAACCAGAATGTGTATCGTAGAGTCTTGTCATCTTCAGTGTAGTTGCCTATACTCTCAGACTTGATACCATCAATCATATCAGTTTTGAATAAAATCTTCTCTGCTTCATTTCGGTTATACTCTTTTTTGCCATCAGTTGTCTGCTTATCTTCTTCATTCTGTTTTCTGCTCCATTCTTTGAGGCCTCTCTCCCACTGTTCCTGGAGTCCTATTATTTTTCTCTCTCTCTAGAATGCCCTGCAGTATTCTCTGTAGAGTTGGATTGGTGGTTGCAAATTTCCCCAGTTCCTCTTTGTCTTGGAAGTATCTTGTTTCTCCATTAATTTCTAGAGACAGTTTAGCAGGGCATATCAATCTGAGATGGTGGTTATTTTCTTTCAGGGCTTGGAATATTTCACTGCAGGCTCTTCTTGACTTGATGGTTTGTGTCGAGAAAGTCTTCCATTATTCTGATGGGCCTTCCTCTCAAGGTTATCTGTTTCTTGTCTCTATCATCTTTTAATATTCTGTTCCTATATTGAATCTGGGATCTTGATTATTATATGCCTGAGTGTAGCTCTGTTTTGGTTGTAGGTGGCTGGAGTTCTGTGTGCCTCATATATAAGAATATAATTTCCTATTCCTATGTTTGGGAAGTTTTCTGTAATTATTTCTGTGAATAACCTTTGTAGTTCCTTGGTTTATATTCCAGCTTCTTCAATTACATTCTTTATTCTCAAGTTATAGATCCTTTTGTCATCTTCTAGCCTTTGTATTGTTACTGCTTGTTTCCTTGTCATTTTTACAAAGTTTTCCCTTTCATACTCTCACATTGCAAAATTGTCCTCCAGTTTGGATAATCTATCCATAGTTTCTTTCAAGCTGATTTGCCATCTTTCCATAGATTTTTTAATTTCCTGTTGATCTCTTTGAATCTGCTTCATGTATTCTATATTTCTTTTATATTCTTCACCAAATGGTTCCCTCCTGTTTTTGAGTTCCTCCCTTCTTCCATCTGTGTCTGTTTGAGGGGTGCTTAGTGTCTCTTTTATTAGTCTTCTTATACGTTGCTTTATTTGGCTAAATATCTCACTTTTGAACTGATCTATGAGGTCCCGAATATATCTCTTTATGTCCACTGGTGCTTTGTCTGATATTGCATTTTTGCTGTTCTTATTCTCCTTTGCATTTACCTGTCCTGGGTCAGTGTTCTCAGGTTTGGGGTTTGGGGACTTTTTGTTGTTGCTTCATCTTCCCATCTTTTTTGCTCCTTCCAGGAGGCCCCAGTTTCTTTCTTTGTTGGTTACAATTCTGAAACGCGCTAGCTAGATGACCCTTCGCACTGCACTGTTTTAGTGAGTTGCAGACAGGGACAGGGTATGTTGGCCCCTCCCCTCCAGATCAGTTAAGCTGTTGTGGCCTGCAATACTGTATTATTTTGCACTGCCTCCCTCCAGACCAGCCAAACCGCTGAGGCCCCACTGGGGCAGTGTGGTTAGTGTGTGCCATCGCTGCCAGGACTTGACCTTGGATAACCTATTGGGTTTCAACCAGGTCACGTGACCCAGGCCTAGCTCACTCCACCAATCCCATTCGGGAAGGGGACAATTGACTAAAGTTACTGCTGCCTCTTGTACTTGCCAGTTCTGCCCAATCCCAGAATGTCATCTGCCAGAGCCCCCTACTTATGGAATGGCTCTACTCCTGTCACTCACCACAGGTCAATGTAGGCTCCCTGCCAACTCAGCTCTCCATTTGACTCACCAACCCCTGAACTCAATGTAACTGCATCTCCAGTGAGTTAAAGCGATGGGACCTTGGATGACTTGGCAAGTCACGGCAGGGTGCCAGGAAGTCATGGCAGGACCCCAGCAAGTCATGCCCCGGCCAGTGGCAGCAGGACTCCGTCCAGTCATGCCAGGACCCTGGCAAGTCACAGTGTTGGCCACTCTCTATGGGACCCCGAATGGTTGGCAAGTCGCTTTAATTTCTTCTTGGGACAAGAGAATTCATCTCCCTCTGTTTGGGGATCCCCACTCTGTAGTATGTTGAATTCTAAGTTGACTGTCTCAGGGAGCTACTGCAGCCAGTTGTTATCTATCTGCCATCTTTGCTCCTCCCTGAATACTTCTTTTCTATAATCTTATATTTCAAAGAGATATGCACATTTTATTTCTTACTACATAAAATGGTGCTTATGGAATTTGGTAAGTGGTAGAAAATTTATTTTTGCTATTGCTTCAGTGTGCTATGTTATATGGAGGAAGGTTCAGTTTGATAGGACTTTGAATTTGCATAATTCCCAAATTAATGTCACATATGCAATAATGATAGAAAAGCTTTCAAATTCCTCTCAAATGTCATTAATCTGATAATAAGAGTTCATTTGCAGATAATAGAAAGCATAAATCAAAGTTTTAAAAAAATTTGGGAAGAATCATTAGAGCATTTTGCAAAACAGATTTCCTGAAGAATTTTCAGAACTGTCCTAGGAATTGTGCTACCCAGAGAATTGCACAATCATAAAGCTGGGTCATTAAGAAGGTGTCACATTTGTTCGTTCCATATTATAGCACTGTAGCTGAAATCTCAGGATAAATTTACAGCTATCAGAACTACTGATGCTGATAAGATCAGTAAAACTTCTTTATTACACTTTGATCCTTCTGAACTGCCATGAAAGGGCATTACGAATCAATCGAGTGCAAAAAAACCATGTAGATCTCTTTGTAAGGTGGTGTTTTTTTTTTTTTTTTTGGTTTTGTCTTCAGGAGAGATGTAGTTTTTGTTTCATGGTCTCTGATGCACAGGCAAGCAACATAGAAACATGTCCCAATACAAGTATAGTAACCCAACTCATCATGTATAACATTAAAGTTAAAAGTCTCTTATTAATATACACATAAAAACATTCTGAAATCATCATGAAATATATAAGTCGAACCATCTGGTAGACTTTTGTTTATATAATTATTTCATTATAATAAATGATTCTTATATTCAATAAATAATTTTTGGGTCTCTACAAATAACATCATTAGCTACACATTTCTAATAATGTAGTAGCACATACATACTGCCAAAATTGTGGGTAAGTTTTTCTATCAGAAAAACTTTCTTTGCTCAAATAAATATGAACTCATTTTAATAGTGAGTATTATTCTGTGCAAACAGGAATGTTTAATATTTATTATTTTCATTAGAAACTTCATTTTATAATTTGGCAGTTTCAAAGATGATGTTTCCTGGCAGAATGTCAAATAATAATTACATTGTCATGATTTTCCCTAAATGAGTTTGCATTATGAAAAAAAACCACTCAGTGTATCATCAGGTTGCAAATTCAATATTATTAAAACTTTCCTACCGCAGAGTATCAGTTTAGAATGTAAATATTAAATTGGAATGTCATTCAGATACAATCAAATGATCAAATGATATAGATAATTGTTTGGTAATAATTCTCTACTGTTTGAATTTCTACCTGTATGTTTATGTCTTGTGCAGAGTTTTACTACAGCTGAATATCTTTTACCATTTATGCTATATACCAACTAGGGCAAAACGATAAATTTACTGTTACATGAATATGAATAAAAATTAGTTCTTTTAATTTTCCATGTGGCAATATGAGCAAGTAGGGAAGGTAAAGAATTACCAGTCTGTTTATAATGATATATTGATGACAGTAGGGAATAAATCATGAAAAATAGTAACGGCTATTAGTATATTGTGTACTTACGGTTATACGTATCTTGGTATGTGCACATATACTATATATGTTCATATATGAAATTAATAAGAACATATGCACATATAAATGCATGCATGTCTATTTTTTCCTGTGTATGTGACCAGTGCTGTCTTGTATTAGTAGTAGCTCTAAAATATTTGCTTGAATTAACATCATTGGGGTCTTTAAAATCTAAAATGGTGATTCTAAAACTCAGTCCTCAACTTGAGGCAGACTATTGCTGTGACCTTGAGATCTTAGCCTTTATTCAACATTGAAAATAATTATTCTAATTTTCATGACTCCACTTTGAGAAACATTCTATATATGTCATTTGGCAGACACATAATCAATGTTCAATATCATAATATTACATGAATGGTAGACATTAGTGCCTATAATCTTAAGTTACTTTATATCACCCTTTCATACTGAAAAGATTGTTAAACAGTTTTCATGTCATCATTTTGTCTATTTTAATAATTGAAATGTAATTATGCACGGCTGACACTCTTGCTACCTTATATCTCCTGCAAAAAAGTGTTTTAATAAGACATAAAATTTATATCAAGATTCTTTGTAGAATTGATTTTTCAATTATTTTTGTTATACCTGTAAACTGTGTCTTATGCTTTAAATTCTGGCTCTCCTGCTATCTTTTTCTGAGTAGTAGAAATGGGTCGGGTGTCCTAATCGGTGCTGGTTACAGTGCTGCTGTTCTTGCTATTCTAGCTAAGGAGGTGACATCTCCTTGCTATTTTTTATAAGTCATTGTGCATACTCATGTCCTGTGCTCTCTTTTATTTTAAAAATTTCCAACATTTCTTAAATTTGTAATCATGATTTTTTTCTTCTGCCTTCTACATTGCTTAAATGTGTTGGCAATATTTTTAAAATGCAAATATAATTCTTAACTTTTTGTAGCACTTTATGCTTTAAAGAATGTTTTGTATTACTTCTACATGCATTCTAATTAAAAGTATTACATAATTTTAGTTATTCACCAGCTTCCAACAGCCCAGAACTCTATAATAAATGTGGAGTTATATTCTGCACACCATTGACTATGGCCTGTTAAATGGTTTTTTTGTGAATAAAGTGACTGTGCACATAAGTAATTACTTTTTAATTTAGAGTCCAAACCAGGAAATTTTCCACATGCCAAAGTGCTTTAAAATGCCATTCCTGCTAGCAGCCCAGCATAAAGAATAATTGCTCATTGTTATAGATCAGTCACACCCAATTTTCAAAGCTGAGAGCTGAGATACCATAACCATCCCTTTGTAATTCATTTTTGAGGAAAGCAAACTCTTTGTATTAACTAATGAATTAAAGCTCAACATAGCAAGAAAGCAGAAATGAATATGTACTAATATGAGCCAGGTCTTCAAAACCAAATAAACCAGCCACAAATTCATCCAGAGAATGATACAAATTGGGTGAGAATTGAAAAGGACTAGACATACATTTAAATATCCTTTCTGTAGAATATTTTGTTAAATCTAGCTTGTCAGAAACTATTTAAAACCTAGAAATAGTATGGTTTATTGCTGTTGTAATTCTAATGATTTTGTTAAAAACACCTCTCTTTTTGTTTTTCTCCTTCAGCTCATGATGCATTACATACATTAGAGATGCTATATTTTTAAATGCATTTTTAGTTTTAAGCATATTTACTATTGCAAAGTACTCACTAAAGGTCACAAATAATTTTCACTGCATATTTTAATTTTTTAAAATAAAATTTCATACAATTATTACTAAAACTATTAAATCATTTCTTATGAATAAAGCAACTTGTACTAAAGTAGCTATTTTTTAATTTAGATTCCAAATCCAGAAATGTTCTACATGCCAAAAGTACATACAGAAATAAAAATTCTTCTTCTTCCTCTTCTTCTTCTTCTTCTTCTTCTTCTTCTTCTTATTATTATTATTATTATTATTATTATTATTTTTACTTGGGATTAAATCCAGGGCCTCCCATATATTGGGTATGCAAACTATCACAGAATTATACCAACAGACCACTTTTTAATTTTAGATTGAGATAGGTTCTTGCCAAAATGCATAGGCTAGCCATGCAATCATAATAGAGTAATTTCCAGATATCAGTATAATTTTCAGTGAGTGGTATACAGTATATAATCAAGATTTTATTTATTTAATGTTTTAATTTGTTTTATGTTTTTTTGTTTTTGTCTTTCAAGACAGGATGTTGCTATGCAGTCCAGGCTGGTTTGGACTAACCATATAGTACACACTGACCTCAAACTCGTGATGATTCTCCTGCCTCAACCTCTTGGGTGCTGGTATTACAGGTTTGCTCCACCATGCTTGGTTGAAATCAAGGTATGTAATATTTACCTATATAGTTGAATTCAAAAGATCGCATTTTCTTATGCTCCACTTATACCAATGAAAGATAATGCCATATTTCTTTACTTATCAGATATTATAAAGATTTAATCAGTGCTAACAATATTTTTAAAAAAGAAATCCATTTTTATTTAGATCAGTACTTTCTAAAGTCTTTTATCAACAAAGGTGTCCGGTAGACTGCAAAGAATCCTGTGGACTCTAATCTGTTTTCCTTATGGGACTATAAGAATTCCAGGCACCTACTAATACTGTACTGATTATTGCACAGTTGAATATTGTGGCCCTAATAAAAACACCTAAAATCCTATGGCACCAGCCACCAATATGCAACATAAATCACATGCTCATAGCATAATTAGTATAAAGCCACATTTTAGTGTATTCTCCAAGTATATTAATAGCTTGAAATTAAAATGTGATTCTCAAAGTGCCTACTAAGAAGATCAGGCACTAAGACTAAGTAAAGATTCATTTCTACTACTTAAAATGACCTAAGCCTGCTGTATGTTGGTTATAAATGTGAAGTCTACTTTAATAATTCTTTTTAAGTACTTATTATACAAAATATAATAGCAGTCATTTGTTTGACAATTTGTTTCTTATCTCTGTCTCAGGTAATCTTTTAGCAATGCATTATGCAACTTTAAATAACTTATCTTTTTTCCCAAATTTTTCATTAGTAATATCTGATACTGAGTTGAAGGTAGAAGCTTCTCCAATTGAAATTAGATAATAAGAACTGATAAGTGGCAACATGCCAGGTGTGTGACATTAATAATGCCAGAAATGTATCATAGTAACAGCCTCAAGAGTAGTGACAGCATGTTTTTTAAACATCTCAGCTATAGGTATGAAATTATACTTGATCATTTCACAGTACTCTGGTACACATACAGTTAAGCATACATGTACATTATTTGTTATTCATGCTTGTTATTTTGAAACTCATAAACACGCAAGCTACATATACCTGAACTATTTTATTTAAATATCCTGTTAGAATGCTGCTTTTATATAAATAAAAAGTTTCAATCATAAAAAAATAATGAATGGTTTTGTACTTCAGTAGTGCCTATAGTACCTGCACTGCAGCAGGCTATTGGTTCTCATTCATAGCTCTCTCATTGTTGAGTCAGTCTATTTGTTTTTAATACTGGTTCAGGGAAGGTGTATAAGTCGGCATGTGTCCACTAGGGCTACCTCTTCAAAATATGAACTTTCCAGTGGTAAGATATCTTGACTACAGTGTGGAAAGTGCTTCCTGAGGCCTTTCTTCTAAGATGTGTGTAGGTGTGCCTCCTCTGAGAGTTTGCAAATAGAATGTCAGGCTTTATTCTACTACAGACCTGCATTTTAGAGGATATGTCCTCTAGTAATTCACATGCACTTGAAACATTTAAGAAACATAGTCTAAGATGTTGGGTTTTTTGGTTCATTTTGGTTTTATTTCAAAACACCAGCTCCGAATGGTGTCATGTACCTGTAGTTTCATTACTCTCTCCGAGAGACAGTCAAGTTCAAGCCCAACCAGGGCAAGTGCAAACCTTGATAAGATCCCATCCTTTAGTAAAAAGGGCTGAGATGGAGTTCAGTATGAAGCCCCTAGGTTCAATTCCCAGTGTTGAAAAAACAGTTACCCAAAATATTTTGTTTTGATTCCAAAATATTCAGATTTCAAAATCACTGGCCTCATCTAATTTGAAACTCCAAAGATGAGAACATCAGATGACATTTCCCACAGGCCAGGTGAACTCAGAATAGATTAAAAAAATACAACTTGAAGGAGTAAATTTTTTCCTTTTTTAACAAATGTGTGTGTTTGCTCGCTTTTGTTGTTAATATCTTTTTCTGCAAAATTGTTGAAGAATGTTGTCTTAGTTACTTTTTACTTGTCACTGAGGCAAAACAGCTGATGCCCAATGTTGGGAAAGGAAAGGATTATTTCTTACAGTTTTTGGAGGTTTTAGTACGTACTCAGTTGGCTCCAAGGCAAGGAGGCATGGCAGGGCCACAGTTCATGGCAGCTGCAAACATCAAGGCAGAAACCAGCAAGAAAGTGAGCCACATCTTCTTCCTGCCATTACATTCTATCCTGGCTCCACCCCTACATGGGTGTAGCACTGACACCATCAATCCAAGCACTATAAAATGAACCAATCACAGATGCATAATGCAAAGGCATAAGGCCCAGGGGCCACAGACATAAACCATGACAAATGTAAAGTTAGCTGGAACTAACTTGGATTCCAATCATTCCTAGATGAATGGACAGAGCATCTGGGAACTTTCTAGAGAGAAGTATGCAACAGAAATCAGTGCTTACAGATTACAACTAGAGCTACTTTGAGGGACTGCCACATAAGGAGGGAATTTAAGATTTCCAAAGAAAAAGAATGCCACTCCTTTGTCACGAGGTATAGGGAAATATAGACATTACTTCAATGTTTGGGGAGGCATGCTGGACAAATACAGTTAATATAACAGTGAAAAATGCCTTAGGGTGTATGTTCAGATAATAAGCACAAATATTTTCTATGGAGAAATAAGCCATTGAGATGAAATATCATTGATAATGTTTAGGAATGCCAGTCATGTGCTAAGCCATAGATGTTCACTTTGTTTATTAAATATTTAATTATGAACTTCACTACTTTTTTGCAGATAGTAAAATGCGGCAAAACAACTCAGAAATTTTAGCCTGATAGATCTTTTTCTCCTGTCTTTCTAGTTGTTTGCTTTGTTGAAGAAATAGCACCATAAAATCCACTGCAGTTTTTTAAGGCATATTCTACACATGTAGGCAAATAATTTTTAGCAAGGCTAAAGAATTGTAGTCATTTCTACAAATTTCAGGAGCAAGCTGAAATTATATAAGAGAATTTGCAGTTATTTGGGGGATTAAAGGAAAGCAGGCAAGCTGGCAGGGACAAATTCACAGGACCAGTAAATACAGAAAACGACTTTGAGTTCACTAGGAAAGACTCAAAATGAAGTCTTTGCAAGGAACATGATACGATTGATGAGTGCCAGATCGTGACAGCAGGTGTCAAATTGGACCAGCATAATTTGCACAGAGCAAGAAGAAAAATCCAGTAGTCCTTGTTAATAGAAATAACAACCTTGTCAGATTTATTTTTATATGAGAATTTTACTGAATGGCCTCATAATTTTGGAAGTGACTACAATAATCACACACATTTAAATACTTTGGGAGAAAATTGTGAGTTTTTTGTCTATTTTCCTATATATTATGGCAAGACATACAAATTTATCATTTATAATGTGATAGACACTATATTGAAGGAATGGAAATTAAATACAAATACTGTGAACTCCTTGCTATTAAATAGTGCACTTTCTCATGGATGATTCTGAAGAGATTTTTAAGGATGGAGGTAGCAATAGAGTAGAATCATCAGTTTGAGGCTTAGGGAAAGTGGAGGAGGAATGTTTAATAAATGCTTTGCCTCGGTGCTATGCTTGAGAGACGAGGTGTCAAACTAAACACAGAAGAGCAGAGGTGGTCAGGGTAATGGCAAGAAAGAGGAGTCCACATAGTCAGAGGCTTGGCAAAGTTAATGACCGTCTATAAAATGTGCAATAAAACTGCTTTTCAATTTTAGGAAAAGGGTTGTGACAGTCAAAAAAAAAAAAAAAAAAAAAGAAAAAAAATTAAAGACTTTCCAGAATTGTATGTAGTCTTTTTCTCATTATAAATAAACCAAAAAAGCGTAGCTTGACTCCTCTGTCTTCAAAGTTAAAGACAGGAGAAAGGTCATTTGCTAATAAACAGGACAACTCGACAAGCTTTTCTTGTTGGGTTTCATTTCTGTATTTTTATTTTGTCTGCTTCATGTTTTAGAGATAAACAGGTCTCATTGGTGTCTGTGGGACAGTTTTGCCTATCGCTCATGTATGGTAATGTTGGTGGCATTAGGGACACGTAGCTAATGTACAGCAAAGTGTGATCAAGTAGAAGTATTTTCAAACGTACAGACCCCTCGAAAAGCCATTTAGAGAAGCGGTTCACTTTATTTCTTCCAAGATGAGTTGGAATTGAAGCAGGGCTGCTGCTTCTCCCTGGAGATCGATTTTTCTAAACCTGTGGTTCAGAACAGTCAATGTGATTATCTCTCCTGTCAAGCAGGACCTGCCTGTTCAAAGTCATGCTGGGTAAGAAAGATGTTCTTGTGCTGCCAAAAGATTCCATATAAATAATTATGCACTTGCCATTTATGAAATATTTCTATACTTCAAAGGAAAAGAGTTGGATCGAGGCATCAAATTATAATTTCACTTAAGATTTTAAACATTCAGTTAGATCACTCTTTTCAAAAGTAGAAAGGTTTAGAAGAGGTATATCGCTTTTTGTGTTTTAAATAAACCACAGAATCCTACTGGGCTTAAAAACATGAGGAAAATATTTTTAATATAAACTCTTCCTGACCGAACAACAATCCCATATTCCCTCCTTTCTTATTGGAAAGCTACAGAAAGGAGACAAGGCAGCAATGTGGTTTTCCTATGCTTTACAGTTTGAGGATTCCAAAGCAAGTTCCTGAAGGAAGAGGGGCTGAAATTAAGTTTGAAATCATTGTGTCATGGGAACACTACCACAAAATAAAAGATACTTGAAATAGCAGAGCGACAAACATGCTCTATTCAAAATTCTGTTTCTCATAACACCAGGAGATTATTGTTTGATCAGGACACATCACAAAAATAATCACTTTTCCAAACTAAGAGAATCTTTTGGTAGAATGCACAGCTTTCATCTGAGAATTGCTTTCATTCAGTACATTTTTGTTAAAGTGAGCAACATCCTGAGAAGATATTAATGCATTACCACATCACCCAATTTTTATTCTCTCTCTCTCTCTTTATGTCTCTGTGTATATGTGTGTGTGTTTATATGTGTGTGTGTGTGTGTATCTGTGTAGCTCATAAACATACTGTTTTCTTATTAAAAGAAACATAACATTTTTAGTAGTTCTTTTCTGGTTTATTGTTGGATATAAAACAAGAGCTGTCATTTCATGTTGTTCAACACCGTGGGAGCATGAATTGATTTCTTTTCAGAAAAAGTAAACTCTACCGTCTAACATTTTATTGTTTCTCAAGTTTGCTGAGTAGAACAGTGTAGGGAAAGAACTCACTATTCTGGTCTTACTGCCAGTCTTAATCTGACATCACTCTAAAAGTAGGAGTATTTAAAATCGTTCTTACAAAAGCATTTTTGTCATTTTTACCTTTTTATGCCAGCTGTTTTGCTGTTGCAGGGGTTTAACTTAACAATCACAGACATCAAGGTTTCATGCTATTATGTTTCTATTTCTCATTGCATATGGAGATTGATCATTTTCAGTGACAGAAGAATTACATTTAGTTTTGTGCTAGGCAGAACATCTGATTCCTTTAGATAATTTCAACTTTTCATCTCACTAAATTCTCTTGTTTGAAATTACATTTTACTTGCATTATTAACATTTGATGAGTGGGAAGAGCAAGGACCTAGAGTCAGGGAACCCAAACTAATAATGCCTCGCTCATAGGTTGGAGCCAGGTAGCATATTTATTTATCATTTCTGCGGCTTGGCAACCATGTTGGTTAAATGAATGAAAAATTAGTTGTAAGATTTCATAAACTCTAAAAATCAACGTGGTTATGACTACTAAGATTGCTATTGTTATTCAAAAGTTCTGATCATTAGTATATATGTTTTATAACAAATATGACCTCTTTAAGGAATCGTAGAAAAGAGGCAATTTCTTAACTACATCTATAGCGTTAATTAGTTACACAATGATTCTTAAGCTTCTAAACTGGAAGTAGGGTCTTCTCTGATTTCTAACAATGAACAATGCAGAGAAAGACATGTTCAACCTAGAGGAAAGGCAGTAAAATGTCAGTGTTGAAGTATCTGTAGCACATCAAGAAGAAGCTTATTGATTGTCCACAATGTGAATTCATTGCATTATGTGCTTTAGAAATTTGGAGTTTTATGGAGAAAGGTTTTAATGAAAATAACATAAAATCTATTCTTTTGAAAAGAACAGAATTTCTTAATTACCCTTAGGTAAAGGTTAAATTTAGATAAAGAAATCAAATGGTCTGTTTTCCAAATGAAATTACTAATTGTAATTTCTAGTTGTAATTTCTAATTACAAATTGTAATTTCTAATTACTAGTGCCTGTATTCATTTGTGTGGGCTATAACAAAGTACCATAGACTAGGAAGTTTTTGATAGCAGAGGCTTTATTTTCCCCTACAGTCATGGAAGCTAAAAGTCACAGATCAAAGTGTTGACAGGGTTGGTTCCTTCTGCAGTGAAGGATCATTTCCCCTTGGTTTGCACCTTAGATCTAAAGATCTACTTTAATGAAATCATCTCCTTGAAGATTATTCCCAAACATAGTTACATTCTGGGGATTAGAACATCAATATATGAAGACTTAGGGGCACACATTAATTGCAGCTGTTTTTAAATTGGATATCAAATAATTCCAAGATCTGTGTCTTATGTGAATTTGACTCTGATGGCTGCATTATTTCTCCAGACTATTTTTTTCTTGCCTTTTTGGCAGGTCTTGTCATTTTTTTAAATAGAAAAGTAGATTAAATAAAAAGAGTTAAGGTATATAATCCTTTAGTATGAAGATTTATGCTAGTTTTATAAAGAATCCTGTGCTAAGTGATTATCATAGATGTAGCTATGAGATGGTAAAAACTGTTCAGTTATTTTTATCTTCCTTCTTTGACCTGGCTCTTCTTTAAGCATTTCTCAGAGTCTGTAACTGCACATTTTATGTCTATGTGATTCCTCATTCATTATTCTAGAGCCTTGATGGTGAGGGGAGAGGAATGGTCTTTAACACTCCAATTAAATCTCAGTCTTCACCAGTGAAGGATGCAGACTTCACCAGTGTTCAATCTTTTCTGCAGCCGTAATTGTTCTTCATGGTCCTGATCTCTACTTTCTCTGTATATGTCATCCCTCGCCCATTTCTCAGAATGACTGAATCCGTGGTACTATTTCTCTTACTCCCTTCAATAAGTAAGGAAACCTGCAAGAGTGGACAATGGACAGGACAGTGCTTGAGTGCTGGCAGTTGGCATGATGCTTTCCATAGAAAGCCTTTGTGAAGAAGAAGGCTGTAAGTATGTTTCAAGCCAGTTCTCTCTTCTGTTAGACCACAAGTGTCTCTTAGGGATTCTAATCATAAGAAAATGGTAGAATTCTGGTGAGAAAACTAAGGAAAATTGTTAGAGGTTTCCTGGAATTCTCTCCTTGGAGCTTCCTACTCTTGTGGCTGCCTTTTCTCAACCTGAGCACTTCACATGTTTAAATTTCCTTCTAGTCTATATCTCTGCTGGATTTTACTTTAGGCAAGTAATCTTGCTATGTGTGTCTGGAAACATCTCACTCTTCAGATTTGTGGTGGTAACTCACACTATAACCCCAGTTTTTTCCTGGAATCAATAAAATCATTGATTTTCAGAGTCTGCCTGTTTTTCTTATTGTAGGAATGGAAATAATGACTTCCAAGTTCTGTATATATCATTGATGAAGTGGACAATAGCTGTCTTTTGAAAGTTAGGATGTTTTTAAAAAGTTCATGCCCATCTGAATGAAAAATTCAGCTTTTTGTTTTGTTTTGTTTGCTTATTTGTTTGTTTTTTGTTATTGGGATCCAAACTCAGGACCTTGCACTACAGGCCAGCACTTACATTACTGAACTATATCCCCAGCCCAAGATTCAATGTTTTAGTATCAAATAACATTATCAAGTTGAGGATTAGCTGAATTTTTAATAATATAAGTTCTCATATCAACTATATTTCCCAATATTAGAAAATACATTTATTAAAATTGATAAAAATTGAAATATATAGGCAGGAATTGGTTTACTTTTTCAACCTGTGAAATATAATACAGTATAAAGAAATTTCTCATTACAGTATCATGTTTTCAAAAAGAAAACATATTACTACAAGTTTATATGTGAGTATAATATAAAGTTATATTTTACTTTTTCCTCTCATTTTATATTAAATAATGAATTCATGAAAGTGAGCCTACATATGGGAAATAAATTTGATTTGTTATTTATGATTAATCGATGAATTATCTTCTTAAAATTACATAAACTAATATGGCAAAATAAAACTTTAAAAAAGTGTATTTCTAATTTTATACAAGTGTATAACAGAATCATAGTACTTATATTTTGTTAGTTTTTTTTAAAGCAATTTTCCTTCAATTTTTATACATGTTGAATAAAAAATTATAAAATGTATTCCTTCACATAACAGATGCTTATCCAGCTATTATAATCTCTAATACTTAAAATACATAATCATTTGTAGAGCTATTTTAGATTATCAAATTTATGTCTATTATTTTACTGCATTCTGTTCACATTCATTAACATATTTAAGTTTGACCTTGAAATATACTAAATCAAATAAGTGTCATTGTTTTACAGAAATTACTCCAATATCTTTTTATTTTCATAAATTATATGCTATCAAAGGTAGAATGTATCAAGTATTTACTATGCCCTAGGTAGTATTTTAAGTGTTCTCATATGTGCTATAGTTTCAGTGAGGTGTATCCCCCAAAAGTTCATGTACTGGAAGTTTAGTTTTTGCTGTGGCAATACTGAGAGTTGGTGAAGTTTTTAAGATGTGAGGCCTAATGGGAAGCCATTCACTAAAGGTACCATCTTTGGAAGGAATTAACCTAGTTATCCCGAGATCCCATTAGTTCCCACAAGGATTGGCTATTGCAAAGTAGTCTGGCATTTAATCTCAATTTCCCTTTTGCATATTTCTTGTTTGTATTCATGTGGTATATAATTCTGCAGGCATGTAAAATGCAAAAGCTGTGATATTACTTTCACATTCATTGAGATTTTAAAGAAAGATATGGGAAGCCAGGCATAGGAATAGAGGTATTGCAGGAGTAGAACTACTGCAGAGATTCTCTATTGGTTTGTCTGTTGAAACCAGGACAGGACATCTGCTCTAGAGACCTCAGTAAGACAGAATCATCAACAGTGTGCAACACTGACTTGAGAAAACCACAATGTACAAGCAAGCCAAGGACACAGATTTGTGGGCTACAACCACTATGCATATGTGGGTGGGTGGCCTTCTGTAGTATGAACAAGATGACAGTCATGGAGCTATTTAATAGCTATTTAAAAGGTAATTCCTCACCTTACACATTTTTATTTAAAGTCACCTCTTCTTATCATGTTCAGTTGGTAACATAAAACTTTAGTTTTGAGTTCTGATTTAGCTGTACTGAGTTTGACATCAAGATAGGACAATGATGGGCGATTCAGTGATCTTGCATCTGGCAGTGATTCTCCATAGAGCACATTCTATGCAAATGGTCCTCATTGCCTTTGACTCAACATTCTAATTGCTGTCTTTATTTCCTTTTACGTATCCATTTTAAATTACACAACTATCATTAATAATGTGTATCAGGATCTCCAATTACATAGGCCATATTCTAACTGTGTTTTATTTGATTTATTTCTCATAACAATGAAGGTTGTTCTCACAATACTTTTATGTATCAATCTTAAAAATTGTAGATAAAGAATCTTCAAAACAAGGAATGGAAGGAATGGATTCTGACTTCTTTTTTTTTTTGTCTTTTTCATTTTTATCAATACCAGGGATCGAACTCACGACCGCCTGCTTGCAAGGCAGGTACTTATGCCACTGAGCTAAATCCCCAGCCCCGGATTCTGACTTCTTATCAGAAACAAAGCAAGTCAAGAAACAATGAATAACCTGTAGAAGCAGAGACAGGGAGGTTTGAGGGAGCTGAAGGGACTACATGATCTATTAAGACATTAATGGCCACATAAAGTAACTTTCAAGAAAGAAAGACAGGAAGATGAGTTTTTCACAGTTAAACAAAAATAAAATAATTTGTCATCCATAGCTTCCCACTACAACAAATAGTGTAATAACAGAAATAGCTTAGACTGAAGAAATTCAAGATAGAAATAAATTTAAAGAAAGAAAAGAAATGGCAATTATGTAATTCAATACTATAGACTATTGTTCCTTTTCTTATATTTTAAAAAAAATTACTGTTGAAATTAAAAACAACTAATTTTAAAGTTTGGAACACATATAGAATAAAACTTGTCAAAAATAACCCAAAGAAAATTAAAGCAATAAGCAACAATTTTCTGTTATAAGCTGCTAAAAAAAGAATGGAAAACTATATAACATGAAACTCCTAACCATCCCTGAAATATAAAGAGAAGATTGTTACCCATGATAAAGTGTCATACATTGATCAGCATTATAATAAAATGGCCAGTTCTTTATGCTTGCCATCATCTTCCTAAGTGTCATAAAAGAAGCAAAAAATGAGAGGAGAAATTTATAAAGCGTTAAGTATTTAGAAAGTTTTAATCATCCCCTTCAAAATTGATAAAGTAGAGCATTAACAGGAAAGAGAATGCTATCACTAAACTTGACTTCATTAATATTTCTAGAACATTACTGTAACATATGCAGATTCCACAGTTTTCAGTGGCAAATAGGTTGTTCTGCAAAACATGATTGTCTGAGGCATGAGAATTTATTTATTTTTAAATAGTAAAATCATACAATGTTCTCACTTCACATGAAATTAAATTATAAATCAATGAATTTAAGACATAAATAAAATACCCACATTTTTAGAAACTAGATACATATTTCAGAAGCAATTTATGATGAAAAGCAGAAACTCACAAGTATTTCAAATTCAATGAAAGTGCATGCAGTTTTTCTTATGCAGAGAACACTATGCTCTGAAAAAAAATTTTGTTCAATGCTTTTGTTATAGGACTAGATAAATTTAAAGTCAATAACCTAAGTTCTGAACTCTAAAAGCTAGTAAGAGAAAATTTAACATGAAGAGAAGATAAAGGAAAAAACAAAAATCAATGAAATACAAAGGCATTCCTTAGAGAAAAATCGATGAAGCCCAAAATTACTTCTTTGGGACAATAATAAAATTGACAAACTCCTACCTAGTCAAGTGAAGACAAAAATAGAAGAAATTCAAGTCAATGGCACCAAAGAGAAAGTTGGTACATCACTGTAGATTCGATAGATGTTTAAAAGATAGTATAAGGGCTACTCTTAAGAAAAGGAAAGCTGTAAAGGTTTACTACCACTCAGACAATAAAAAAATAAGTAACCTAGAGACTAATAATTTTTCAGAAACTGAAAAGGCAACCAGATAAACTCAATTTCAAAAAGGAGCTCTATCGAAGCACAAATTGTTTCATACTTGATAGAGTACAGAAAGAAGAGGTGGGCTTTGGAAAAGTAAGCAAGAAATTCTTACAGAGCAAGTGTAGTCATGGTTTATGTTGGTGGCCCCCAGGTCTCATGTCTTTACATTATTCATTTGTGATTGGTTCACTGCGAAGTGCTTAGATTGATGGTGTCAGTGCTACACCCACATAATAGGGGTGGAGCCAGCATACAATGTAATGGCAGGAAGAAGGTGTGTGTCTCTCTCTTGCCAGTTTCTGCCTTGCTGTTTGCAGCCACCATGAACTGCGGCCCTGCCATGCCACCCTGCCTTGGAGCCAACTGAGTATGGACTGCAACCTCCAAAAATTGTAAGAAATAAATCTTTCCTTTCCCAGCTTTGAGCATCAGGTATTCTGTCTCAGTGATGAGTAAAATGTAACTAAGACAGAATTTGGTACCAAGGAGTGGGGGTTTTGCTGTGACTATACCTGACCATGTTTTTCCAGCAGCTTTGGAAATGGTTTGTGGGAAGAGTTTGGAAAGGTTTGGACATGTTGCCTGGATGCATAGAAGTAGAGCAGCTTAGGCTGTTCTGTAGAGGAGATTCTGTTCAGAGCTCAGGAGACCAGAACATTGATAGAAAGCCTCATGGTAAAGACCAGGTTTGGGAGGTTTCTGCTGGGAAGGACGGCATTGGTTGTTGGACTCCCCGTGATGTGTGTTATGGCTTGGCAGAAAGTTTGTTTGCATTTTCCTCATACCCAGAGACTTTGCCTGAGACTGAGACTAAGGGCAATGGACTGATTAATCTGGCAAAGGAAATTTCAAGGCAGTGGAATGTTGAGACTGTGACATAGCTATTGTTGAGGGCTTTTAGCCAGCTTTATGTTGCAAGTCAAGAGCAAAGAACCCAGCAGGATAATTTAAAATGCTGTGAGTTTGGCCAGAAGGAAAACTCCAGTAAAGCAGTGGATTGTAAAGATAGAACTGAGACTTTGATTGCTGAGAAGAAACAGAAAGATAAAAAAGGTAGCCACAGGGAATCCCAGGAAGCAGCAGGTCCCCACCTTTGCAGGCTCAAAACTGCAAAATTGAAATAATTTGCTCAAAGGGAAAGTTGCAGAGCACCATGCTCCAGAATGGTGACAGAGGCCACCTGAGGTTCCAGAATGGTGGCAACACAGAGAAACTTTTCTTCACAATCAGGTTCACAGAGCCCAGTGATCCAGGCAATCAACCTCTACAGCAAAGAGAGAGAGAAAAGTCTGACTACTGCTCCAACTGGCAGCAAACCTTGGTGGAATCCACATGGCACTGATTTTAGGTGGAAGGAAAATGCACAAATTCTGAGGGTAAGATGGCTTCCACCTCAATTGCAAAGTGTCTGGGAGGCCAGGGAATGTGCCCCTGAGAGGGCAATTTTTCAATATGTAAAAGTGGAGCCAAAGGTGCAGTGGAGACCCTAGAAGTCTGGAATAACCAGAAACATGGATCATCCAAGAAATGCTGCAAAACATGAGCAGAGAACATTTAAGAGAGAAGCTGCCAGAGCGGAGCTGAAATCCCTAGAAATGCCATGGGGGTAGGATCACCCAAGCCTGTTGGAGCTTGCAAACGGACTGCTTCAAATGCTGAGCATGAAACTCTAGGACTTAATGCTCGCCCTGCTGGATGCTGGACTTGCTTTGTTTCCAGTGCTTTATATTCCCTTGTTTGTAACCTTTGGAATGGTAATGTTTATCTTGTGCCTTTACAATTCAGAACTATTCAACCTTGTTTCCTTTGCACAGGGGATTACAGTTAAGAGTTTGCCATAGATCTTGGAGGAGATTTGGGAACTGGACTTTTCACCAATGCTGAAACTTTGGAAACTTAGGACTTTGGCAACTCTTAGAGATGGACTAAATGTCTTCTGTATAAAAGATGTACTTGAATCCTGGTGGCCAAGGGTGGAATGTCATGGTTTATGTCCATGGGCCCCAGGCCTCATAACTTTGCATTATGCATTTGTGGCTGGTTCATGGTCTAGTGTTTGGATTGATGGTGTCAGTGCTACACTCACATAGAGGTGGAGCCAGTATACAACATAATGGCAGGAAGAATGTGTGTGTCTCTCTCTTGCCAGTTTCTTCCTTGCTATTGGCAGCCCCGGTGAACTGTGGCCCTGCCATACCACCCTGCAATGGAGCCAACTGAGTATGGACTGAAACCTCCAAAAATTGTAAGAAACAATCCATTATTTTCCTAATTTTGGGCATCAGGTATTTTGTCTCAGTGATGAGTAGAAAGTAACCAAAGCGTCTATCATATTTGAATCACTCCCCAAACACAAGGACATTACCACACTGACCAGCTCATTTACACAAGGACCTTAAGAAAAGTTAAGAAAAGAACAGAAGAGCAAAGGAGGCCCCTTTAGCATCTCAGTGAGGCTTGAAGTAATTTGCAACAACCGAGGAGGAGTCAAAAAGTTATGTCCACTTCACCAAGCATGTCTTTGTCCTTTCTGATAAAACAAGTTTCCTGCTTCCTCAAAGGTCCATAATTTGTCTACTCTTATAAAGAGAAAGGTAACTCCTCTATCACAGGGAAGGGAAATCTCTTAGTGCGAGGATGCTACACTAATACCACACAAATGTCTATTTCTGGAAGAGAAGCAAGGAGATTGCCTCCCCTGTCAAATCCAAGAGCAATTTTAGATAAAAGATGTGCCTTACCTGCTGTGGGAAACAAAATCAGGAACACCGAGAACAAGAACATTGGGCTAGCCTACAGAAGATGAAACAAGACAACAGAGGACATCTCCAGCTCCCGCTACTGATTTAACACTCAGAAGCAAGAAATAGTGACATCTGGGAAGGAGGATGACTTGGACTGGGACTATCCCTGAGACACAAGCATACAGGACAACCAAGAGTAGAGGAATGAGCAAGGACAAGGAGGAACTTATTGGTGCCCCAGGCCTTTCTATAAGGATAATATTTAACTCACAATTTATCAGTGATTCCCCAAAGACGCAAACATCTTTGGGGATTGCAAAGGATTGTTTCTTACAAACATAATAAAACTGAAGCCAAACTCAACTTCTGATTAGACTGATTCAATCACCTCCTCATCTTTATGCTATCACCATTATAAAAGAAAATCATGTACATTACTACATCATATAGGTCATCTACACATCATATAGATGATTCAGCTAAAACTTATGAAGAGAAGAGTAAAAAGAACTTATTTTTAACTTACGAAATAAGATAAACTTAAGTTCATTAGCTTTAACATAAGTAATAATAAAGTAAATGAAACCCATTTACTTTAGTACACCATTTGGTTACTGACATTGGTAAAATAATGATATTATTAAATGTGAAGCAGTTGTGCTCTGTAAGTGAATTTTGCAGTTCAGAGTCTATGAGATGAAAAGATAATGATTCTAATTTAAAATAAATAATTGATTTATATTTATGTTTTGAAGAAAAAATAATAAGTAAATATTTGAAGTTTGCAAATATCATAACTTTTAATAAATGTTTCATTTTTATTTGCTATTTAACTTACTAGGTTCATAGAAGTTCTACTTAGAAATTTTTATTTGTTAGGTTTTGGAAAGAATTCTATAGAAATGATAACACATTAGATTTATGAAAGTTGCTTAAATTATTTAAGGTACATTAATTGGCCTTTAAAAATTACAATAAGATTTGTCTGACTAATAAGCAGAATAATATATCTCTATGTTGAATTTAAGTTTTAGGAGAAGACAGTTATTAATGTCTTATACTTTATTACTATATTAAATGGTTTTAAATAGTAATAACTTTTAATATTTTGTGAACAAGAGTTTTCCTTAAGCATTTCAAAGCTCTTATGTTTGCATTTCCTTCAATAGATTTTCTACTGATATGCATCTGGCAAATATATCTTCTGTTTATCTTTGTTTTGGAATTTATTTATGAAATATATAGGTGATGACCACATTTGTATAATCCTTGCTTTTGTACACAAAATTCATCATTGCTGTGAACTTAATAGTATTAACAACAAGCTAGCAAAATCCCTAATTGCTTACCAAGTTATTTTCCAAGAGTTTTGTGCAACACAAATTATTTAATACTTAAAACAGCCTGGAGAACAAATTACTATTTTTGCATTAGATGTTATGTTGGTTAGGGTTCTCAAAAGGAGCAATATCATAGAAAATATATGTATAATTATGAAAGGGGATTTATTGGGTAGCTTACAGGATCAGAGGCAGGAGACTCTAAAATATCTGTCTGCAGGCTGGAGATACAACGGATCCAGTAGCTGCTTAGTCCCCAAAATCAGAAGCTGAAGAGCAAGAGGGATCACTTACCCAGCAACAGTTCAGAGTTGAAGACCTTGAAGCTCCCTGACATTCACAAGTATGAGTCTGATTGTAAGGCTAAAGAAACTGGAGTCTGATGTCTGTAAGGAACAAAGGACACATCCAATCAAGCAGAATGGAGCTTCCAAAAAACATGCACCAACTTATTTCTTTGAAAGACAAATAAAGTAGATACATCCTTAGACACAGGAACAAGGAAACAAGGAAATAAATAACTCAAATTCATGTAATTAGAAAGAAAAATGTGGGAACCTGGACCTGCAGCATGGAGGGCAGGTGACTTCTATACACCCCACCCCACCCCAATTCTTTCTGGCTGGACCATGCACCTCCAACATGGAGGGCAGGCTGCTTCTGTACCTGCTGTCCCTCCTCCCTCAGCAACCCCAACTACCTACTGGACCTGGTATTGCTGTTGATCTTTGGCTCTCATTTCTTCTCCCAGAACCTTGGACTGCAGTGAATTATCCTTGCTGGGTTGATGGGACACTCAGTAACTTCTCTTCCAAACAGAAGACCTCAGCAGGCTTCCATCAGTGCGGTGAGTTGGTCCCTAAAATAGAAGTCTTCAGTGGGTAAGCAGGAGTACTAGGGAAGCTCCCTCCAGCTGAAGGACCTTGGAACCTCCCTCCAGCTGTAAGAGTGTGGCTAACTCCTTCCTCCATACAGAGAATATCAGATGGTTGAGGAGTATGCCAATAAGGTTTCTTGAATATAGAGAAAATTAAAAGGGCTTATAAGACACGTAGTGATACAGTAGGATCCTAGCTGAGAAAAACACTATAGACAGGGAGATCTGGCAGACTGGAACAACATGAAGACATAGTAACAGCAGGAACTAAGAGTTGACTTACATCAATACTCCTAGGTTAGTCAGTCTAGGAAGAATGTAGGACTCACCCAACAGACCCTGCAGGAGGAATTGAGGTGACTGTCCACCTTTTCATTGTGGTACCCAGCAACTGAACAAACATCAACTGCACAGTAGGATTCTAAGATTCACACTATGGACAGTTGAGACTACTGGGACTAAAGACCAAATATTAGCCCAAAAGATGAAACTGATAAAATGAAAAAGCAAAATGCAATTTCAAAATTCTAGTCCATTAGGAGCAAGTACAGAAGACACTGAAGTAGAGGACTGTAAAATTTATACACCAGAAATCTCTGAAAAGATAAAAAATGAAATAAACAAACAAATACATAAGGCTATAGAGGAAATCAAATTAGAAATAGTTTCTCATGTAAATACAGCAATAACAACCTTAGTAAAGGAGTTGCTCAGCATAGTTAAAGAAAAAATAGATTAAAATTACAGGATCATGGGAAACCTTGAATGAGCAATATGAAAAACAAGCAGAATCCACGAAACAAATTCAAAGAGATATCCAAGAAACAAAAAATTCTACTGAAAGCTGGCAAAACCATTTAAATGAAGTGAGGATAAAATTTTGGACCTTGAGGACAGGACACATGATCACAGTTAGTTATTATGAAAGGGTAGAAATTTAAAAAATAACAAAACAGCATGAAATGTCAATTCAGCAGCTTCAAGATGATGCCAAGAGAAACAATGTAAGATTCATAGTTATCAATGAGGATGTAAGAATCAAAGTGAATGACATCAGTATTCACAAAATAACAATAGAAAATTTCCCCAAAATGGGGGAAAAGCCTGATAATCAGACAAGTGAGGCATATAGAATGCCAAACAGTCACAATCAACATAAATCTACACACAGACATATAATAATTAGGATGCCAGACATATAGCATAAAAACAGGTGTTAGAGAAAATACACAACTCATCTGTAAAGGAAAACCCATTAGAATCACAGCAGATTTTTCAGAGCAACCCCTCAAGCTAAGACTGGCATGGAGTGAAGTACTTCAAGCCCTGAAAGAAAACAGCTTTCAACTCATATTAATGTACCCAATAATATTTTCTTTCAAATTTAATGGAGAAACAAGATATTTCCATGACAAAGAACAACTGAAGAAATTCATGCCTGCCGATCCAACCTGAGAAAGAGTACTGAAAGACATACTAGATAGAGATAAAAATGATCATGATCTCCAGAACAACAGGAAGAAACTACCAGGCAGGGCAACCAATTAAACAAGGGGGTAAAGCAGAAAACCAACAACAGGAACATAACATGACAAAATTGAGACAGTACATATCAGTTATATACATCAATGTAAATGGCTTCAATTAACTAATTAAGAGAAATGGATTGACAGAATGGTTCAAGAAGCAGGACTCCACAATATGCTGAATATCAGAAGCACAACTGATTCAAAAGGAAACTCATAGATTAAAGGTGAAAGGATGGAAACAGTATTCCATGCAAAAGGATCGCAGAAAAAAGCATGGGTAGTTATCCTATTTGCAGACAATGTGAGCTTCAAACCTAAAATGATTAAAAAATATAAAAAAAAGTCACTACAAACATGTTAGTTGAAAAATTCAAGAGGAAGAGCTAACAATTGTAAATATATATTGTTGGGAGCCGCAGCCCCGAGCCCGGTCGCCTCACTTGGCGGACGTGAGGCCTGTAGTAAAGAGCAAAGCCTGAGGTAGATTACCCCTCCCATCGAGCACGTTAGTTTCCTGCTTACCGCGTAAGCAACCCGCTCAACAATATAGTCTGCCTGGCAACTGATGATGTTAGCCAATCAGCTTGCCTTGCTTACTTTAACATGATTGGACACTGTATCCATATATATACTGGTGCCACCCCTGGGGGAGAAGGAGAAGCCCGGAAGTAGAAGCCCAGAAGGAGCCGCGGAGAGCGGACCGGTAGAGGCTTCGGAGCGAAGCCCGGAAGGAGCCGCGGGGAGCGGACCAAAGGAGGCTTCGGCTGGGAGTGATCCCAGGACAGGCTGTACGGAGAAGGAAAATAAAAGAAAAGGTTGTCCACTGCCAGACTTTGTCGTGTGTCCTTCCTGCCGGCCAGGAGCGGACATCGACATTTGGAGGCCCGCCCGGGGACTGATCACCCCCGAGACGTGGAAGTGGACAACGCTCCAGTACAGAGCTGCGAGACAGGTGAGTTGGGGATAAGCCTGGGCTCTGGGTGGCGCGCACCTACAGGGCTTTTAGACTCCCCTCAGGCTCACGCGTAAGTGGCGGATTCCTTGGGCCTCACGCGGTGAGTAACATATTAAAAGATGGGAAACATGTTAGGTAGCAACACTAAAAGCGAGGGTGGTTGTGGAGAAAGCTCTCAAGAGCTTACAAAAGTACGCAGGGTATCTGAGCAGGCCCAGTCAGGGAGCTCCCGAGAGGGGTCCGTCAAGGGGAACAAGGATGCTAAGGAGGAGGATGGGGCTCTAGCCTCGGAGTCGTCTGACTCCGAGGACGAGGGAAAGTTGAATGGCAAGGAGGCCAAAGAGACCAGCTGTCAGGAGCCTAAATCGCTCAATAAGGAGTCGCAGGGTTCTTTTCCAGCGTTGCGCCGCGAATTGCGCTCTGCTCAACCTGGTCTGCGGAGGAGTAGAGAGCTCCTGAGCGCTCCCCGGCGCAAGAGGGAGGCGATCCCTCGCCACGAGGCGGCCGCGTGGGAGCTCCCTCCCCTTTCGCCAGAACAGGAAGTGATGCACGGGCCCCCATTTTCCGCCCAATCACGGCCGCTGTCTTATGCTCCGCCGCCGGCGGGTCGGTATTTTTACAGGCGGCTTTGGCAGGGGGGACGCTTGTCTCATGAGGTACATCCACCTGGGATAGATAGTGGCCCCTACGGGATATTTCCTGTACAAGTAGCTATGGGCCAGGGACGCAATGTATGGGAGCCTTTTGAGATAAAGCAGATTAGAGAACTTAAAAATGCAGTTACAACCTTTGGGCCGACTGCGCCTTACACCATTGCCATGCTGGAGAATCTGTCTTCTGGGCCCCTCACCCCCGCGGACTGGATTCAGCTGGCAAAGGCGTGTCTGCCCTCGGGCAGTTACCTGGATTGGCGAGCCTGGTACGCAGAGTTCTCTGCAGAGCAGGCTGAGAGAAACGCCAATCGGGGAAACCGGGGGTGGAACAAAGAAATGCTTATGGGAGAAGGTCGGCACGCTGATGATCAGACTCAGTTCCCCGGCGCTGTCTATGAACAAATCAATGCCATAGGGCTCCGCGCCTGGAAGCAAGTAAGTGGTGCCGGAACAGCCTCCTTGTGTCTTTCAAAAATAATTCAGGGTACCACAGAGCCATTTGTTGACTTTGTGGCCCGAATGCAAGATGCTGCCGATAAGATATTTTCTGATCCGGGAGTGGCTCAACCGCTGGTAAGACAGCTGATTTTTGAGCAATGTACAAAGGAGTGCAAGGCAGCGATAGCTCCTCATAAGAACAAGGACCTCAACGCCTGGATTAGGATATGCAGAGAGATAGGGGGGCCGCTCTCCAACTCGGGAGTGGCTGCTCTCCTGGCCGCGGCTGTACAGCAGAGGGGACCTCGCGGGTTAGAAGGGGAATGTAAGGCTAAAGGGTGTTTTGCCTGCGGGGAGCCAGGACACATTAAACGTCATTGCCCAAACAATGCAGATGCTAGGCCTCGCCCTAGGAATGAAGAACCATATGTTTGTGGGCGATGCAAAAAGGGATCACACAAAGCTGAGGAGTGTAGGTCGGTCTTTGATGCTCAGGGCAACCGTATTTGTGGACGAGATGCTACAGAGCCAAAAAACGGCCAGAGGGGGCCCCCTTCACAGGCGGGCCCCCGCCCCAGAGACAGGACAGCTCAGGATGGCAGCCTTCAACAAGGGCCACCCCTGGGTCAGCAGGTGTGGACCTCAGTGTCGCCTCCAGACTTATACAGAAGGTCACCATTAGGACGGATGGCGTTAGGACCCTAAATGACATGCAAAAGCTATTGGGAGACATTAATTGGATTAGGCCATATTTACATATACCAAATTCAGATCTCAAACCCCTGTTCGACCTTCTGAAGGGAGACCCAGATATAGCCTCCCACAGGAGGCTCACTCCTGAGGCAAGAGCTGCCTTACAGAGAGTGGAAAAAGCCTTAGGTGGGGCTACCTTACACAGAATTGAACCAGGGCAACCCTTTGATGTCTGTTTGCTACAGACTAGTCTACAGCCTACAGCGGTGATTTGGCAGAAAGGACCACTACTGTGGATACACCCTAAGGTCTCACCTGCAAAAGTCATAGAGCATTACCCGGAGGCAGTCGCTTCATTGGCCCTTGAAGCGCATGATAGAGCTGTCCAACATTTTGGCTCAGGACCACAAGCCATCCGAGTACCCTATACCGCCAGCCAGATCAAGACCCTGGCTGCCTGCATAGATACCTGGGCCATTCTGAGATGTGTTTTCCATGGGGATATAAACAATCAATACCCTAAAGACCCTATCTTGTCATTTGTCACTCAGCACCCTATAATTTTTCCAAAGGTTACTGCCTCTGAGCCATTAGTCCTAGCAACTACAATATACACAGATGGCTCCAAGACGGGGATAGGCGCCTATGTGATCCTAGGCAAGCCCCCGGTTACCATACAATTTGAACCTGATCAGCCTCAGGTGGTGGAACTGCAGATCGTTAAAATGATTCTTAAACGGTTCTCAGAAGCCATTAATATTGTCTCCGATTCTAGGTATGTGGTCAATGCTATGCAAGTGCTTGAGACTGCCGGTTTAATTAGATCCACTTCCACAGTGGCTGGGCTGTTCCTGTCTATCCAGACATTGCTTCAGAACAGACACCATAAGGTCTTCACCACCCACATAAGAACACATACATCCCTGCCAGGGCCCATGGCACAGGGGAATGCGGCTGCTGATACTGCCACTCGCCCGTTATAGATTTTTACCTTACTAACACCAATCGAGCGAGCCCGTGCCTTCCATGATAAATTTCATGTTAATGCCAGGACACTAGCAAACCATTTCCATGTTTCTAGAGCAGATGCACGAGATATCGTGCGACTATGTGGCTCCTGTGCCACATACAAACCTGCCATACCGATGGAAGTAAACCCTCGAGGTTTGATCCCTGGTGATGTTTGGCAGATGGACATCACACATATACAGGAGTTTGGGACTCTTAAATATGTTCATGTTTCCACAGACACCTGTTCTCACGTCATATTCGCAACAGCAGAAACAGGTGAAAAAGTGTCTAATGTGATCAATCATTGCCTGGCAGCTTGGGCCGCATGGGGCAAACCAAAAATATTAAAAACTGATAATGGACCAGCCTATATAGGCAAAGCCTTCAATGAGTTCTGCAAAATGATGGAGGTTCAATTAAAACATGGTATCCCATACAATCCCCAAGGTCAAGGAATCATTGAGAGGGCTCATAGAAGCCTCAAAGAAATTTTACAAAAACAAAAAGGGGGAGTAGGCCAAGGCTTGGCCCCAAAGGCACGATCATCCATGGCACTATTCACACACAATTTTTTAAATTTAAATAATGATAATCGCTCCCCAGCTGTGGAGCACTGCAACCCTTCCCCCAACCATAAAGGGTGGGTGAAGTGGAAAGATGTCCTGACAGGACAATGGATGGGCCCGGATCCAGTGGTCAGCTGGAACCGAGGCGCGGTTTGTGTTTTCCCACAGGAATCGGGACGAGAACCACTGTGGGTACCGGAGAGACTGACACGGGCGACAAAGCCCTCGACTGAAGATCAGACCTGCCCTACCGGAGATCCATCACAGACCAACCAATAAGATGAATAGAAATAGCGGTAGCCCGAAATGGACAAGAAGATCCTCAGGCATATGCATGGCTTGCTCAATTGGCCCACGACCGAGTCTAGATATGGCGGGCATCCCTCATTCTCCTCCATAAGGTGACAATACACAGCAGGGTAGGTGAGTCAATGACGGGTAAGAGCGTGCCTCCCCAGCACGACTCGACCTAAGCCAGGCCCTACCCCATCCTGCACGTAAGCCGCTGGACTGTTAGATGCTGCCCAGGTCTAAATTTCTCTCCGAGGGGATTTCTTTACGGAGAGGAAATGAGTGCAAGCTTGTGTGCATCCAGGTTCCGTCCAGTTTGTGCCTGGCCCTAGAAAAAGGACGAGGGCCTCAGGGCCTTGGCAGACCATGGGACGGCCGACCAGGGTCTAAGCCAAGGACCTACGGTGGGCCTACGCATAGGGCATAAGCCTCTGCACCCAGTCCAGGAAGGGCTACGATGCGCACATTCATAAAAAATAAAAAAGGGGGAGATGTTGGGAGCCGCAGCCCCGAGCCCGGTCGCCTCACTTGGCGGACGTGAGGCCTGTAGTAAAGAGCAAAGCCTGAGGTAGATTACCCCTCCCATCGAGCACGTTAGTTTCCTGCTTACCGCGTAAGCAACCCGCTCAACAATATAGTCTGCCTGGCAACTGATGATGTTAGCCAATCAGCTTGCCTTGCTTACTTTAACATGATTGGACACTGTATCCGTATATATACTGGTGCCACCCCTGGGGGAGAAGGAGAAGCCCGGAAGTAGAAGCCCAGAAGGAGCCGCGGAGAGCGGACCGGTAGAGGCTTCGGAGCGAAGCCCGGAAGGAGCCGCGGGGAGCGGACCAAAGGAGGCTTCGGCTGGGAGCGATCCCAGGACAGGCTGTACGGAGAAGGAAAATAAAAGAAAAGGTTGTCCACTGCCAGACTTTGTCGTGTGTCCTTCCTGCCGGCCAGGAGCGGACATCGACAATATATTCACCAAATACAGGAGTAACTATTTATATAAGACCTACACTAATGGACATGAAAAACGAAATACACAAGAACACAATTGTAATAGAAAACCTAATACCACACTGTCAAAGAGAGATAGATCAAATAGACATAAAGTCAGCAAAGAAATTATAGAACTGAATCATATCTGTGAGCAAATGGACTTAATAGATGTTAATAGAAAACACATCAGAATACACATTATTCTCAACTATGCATGGGACATTCTCCAAAATAGACTTCATATTAACCCATAAAATAGTCTTAAGTAAATGCAAAGTGATTGAAAATATCCATGCATAATATCTGATCATAGTGCATTGAAATTGGAAATTAATGGCAAAAGAAATTACAAAACCTGAATAAACCTGCATAAATGGAAACTAAATACCAACCTTCTTAACAACCAGTAGGGTACAGGTGAAATTAAAGAAAAATAAAGCAATACTTGCAGTTCAATAAAAATGTGGATACAGCATACTGTAACATGTGGGAAACAATGAAAGCAGTCCCAAGAGGGAAATATAAAGCAATAAATTGTCATATGAAGAAGACAAAATGAGCACAAATAAACCACCTACCTGCTATATCTAAAGCTTCAACAAAATGAAGAGCAAGTGAAACCCAAAGCTCATAGAAGAGAGACAATTGTACAGACCAGAGCAGAAATTAATGCAATTGACACTAAAAAATACAAAGAATTAGCTAATACAAAGAATTAAAGAATTTTTGAGAGAACAAACAAAATTGGTAAACCTGTAGCCAACCTTCTCAAGAAAAAGAAAGATAAAATAGAAATTCATGAAATAATGACTGAAAAAAGAGAAATCACTATATATCCAATGGAAATTCAAAAGATCATATATACCTACTTTGAAAATTTCTGCTCACATAGGGTGGAAAACACAGAGGAAATAGACAGATTTCTAGAAGCATATGAATTACCAAAGCTCAATCAAGAATATATAATAATTTTGATCATCCAATATCAGCTACTGAAATTGAAAATATGATTAAAAATTTTCCAACAAAGAAAAGCCCAGCACCTGATGGATTCATGGCTGAATTCTACAAGATATTTATAGATGATTTGATGTTAATGCTCCTTAAACTTCAATAAAATCGAACAAGAAGTAATCTTCCCTAACTGATTCCTGGGGGCAAGTATCAGTTTGTTACCAAAACCAGAGAAACACCCAACCAAAAAGGAGAACTATAAGCCAGTCTCACTAATGAACACTGATGCAAAGATTCTCAATAAAATATGGTGAATAGAATGCAGCAAATCATCAAGAAGATTATACGCCATGATCAAGTGGGATTTATTCCAAGCATGAAGAGATGGTTTAACATATGTAAATCAATAAATGTAATACACCACATCAACAGAGCCAAAAACAAAAATCACATGATCATTTCAATGGCTACAAAAAAAGCTTTTGATAAAGCCCAACACTAGTGTATGATAAAAACCCTACAGAAACCGAGAATAGATGGTAACTACAATCTCATACAGATCATTGTCATGGTTTCTGTCTGTGGTTCCCAGGCCTCAAGTGTTTGCATTGTGCATTTTTTATTGGCTCATGGTCTAGAGCTTGGATTGATGGTGACAGTGCTACACCCACATAGGGGTGGAGCCAGCATACAATGTAATGGCTGTAAGAAGGCATATCTCTCTCTCTTGCCAGTATCTGCTTTGCTGTTTGCAGCCACCATAAACTATAGCCCCGCCATGCACCCTCCTTTGGAGTCAACTGAGTAAGGACTGCAACATTCCAAAACCTGTAAGAAATAAACCTTTCCTTTCTCAACCTTGGGCATTAATTATTTTGTCTCAGCAATGAGTAAAAAGTAACTAAGACAGCTATTTATGACCAACCAACTGCCAATATTATATTAAATGAACAAAACCTGAAAGCCTTCACTCTAAAATCAGGAACAAAACAAGGATGTCCATTGTCACCATTCCTATTCAATATAGTTCTGGAAATTTAGCCAGAGAAATCAGATAAGAGAGAGAAATAAAAGGAATAAAGATAGGAAATTAAGAAGTTAAATTATAATTATTTTCACATGACATGATACTTTATATAGAAGACCCAAAAATCTTCGTTAAAAGACTATTAGAGGTAATAAACAAATTAAGCAGTGTAGCTGGATACAAAGTAAGCACTCAAAAATCAATAGCATTCATATTCACAAACACAAAACTCACCAAGAAATTATGGAAATATCACCTTTCACAATAGCACTTAAAAATGAAATATTTAGGAATCAACTTAAACAAGAATATAAAAGAACTATATGCTGAAAATTATACTACTCTAAAAAAGGAGATTGAAGAAGATATTAGAAAATGGAAGTGTATTCCTTGGTCTTGGATAGGAAGAACCAACATTGTGAAAATGGCCATACTCCTAAAACTGTTATACAGTTTTAATGCAATCCATACTCACAGATCTAGAGAAAACATTCCTAAAATTCATTTGGAAACAACAGAAACCTAGAATAGCAAAGGCAATTCTGGGCAACAAAGGCAAGGCAAGAGACATCTCAATTCCTGATGTGAAACTATACTACAAAGCCACAGTGAAAAATCAGCATGGTACTGGTAAACAAATAGACCTGGGGATCAATGGAACAGATTAGGAGAGGCAAACACAACTACAAAAGACACTCAGCCACTTAATATTTGACATAGGGCTACATATGTTCACTGGAAAAAGGATAGCCTCTTTAATAAACAATGTTGGAAAAATTGGCTTTCCAAAAGCCAAAGACTGAAACTTGACCCATTATGCACTAAACTAAAGTCAAAATGGATCAAAGATGTAAATATTAAAACAGAAACACTAAATCTACTGGATACAAGGTAGACAGAAGTCTTGGAGACATAGGGGTTGGCAGAGAATTCATGAAGAAAATGCAAACTGCATGGGAAACATTTCAAAGAATCAACAACTTGGAATTTAATTATTGAAAAAATTTTTCACTTCAACAATAATCACCAACAGAGTGAAAAGAAAACCCACAGAATGGGAAAGGATTTTAGCCAGCAGACCCTCAGACAAAGGACTTATGTCCAGAACATGTAAAAGAATTGAAAAACATCAACCCCCCCAAATTCAAAGACCATCTCCAAAAATGGGCATCTGTGATGAACACACAGTTCTCAGATGAAGATATCCATGAAGAAATGTTCACCATCACTGGTCATTCAAGAAATGCAAATTAAAACAGTATTGAGATTTCATCTCACTCTGGAAAGAATAGCTGCCATCAAGATATCAACTGAAAAGAAATGTTGGCAAGGCTTCAGGGAAAAATGAACACTGTTCCACTGTTGGTAGGAGTGTAAATTGGTGCAGCCACTATCAGTATGGAAATTTCTCAGAAGATGAGGAGTGGAAGTTTCACGCAATTCCCCTCCTGGATATTTTCCCAGAAAAACTGAAAAGGTCATGGCACAGTGATATATGTGCATCCATGTTCATAGTAGCACAATTTGTAATAGCTAAATCTTGGAAACAACCAAAATGCCCATCAGCTGCAGAGTTGACGAAAAAGATGTGGTATTTTTATACAATGGACTATTACTCGGCTATAAAAAAGATGATTTTGAGGCTTTTATAGGTAAATGGAGACAACTGGAGACTATCCTCATCAGTGAAATAAGTAAGTATCATGTTTGTAAATATCACATTGTGTCTCTAGTGTAAAAAGTAATAAAAACTATAGGAATAATAAAACCCAAAATATGTAATTGCTCTTGTAAAAAAAGAGAGGAAAAGAAAATGCTCTAAAGGATATAACTGTATATATGTGTAAGTGCATGTAATATTTAACCATATTACTAAGTTTATGTTGGATCATTGAACACAATTGTTTGCACTCTCACTATTTGAATGCCCACTTTTTATGTTTAATTTTCAACTTGAACAACTATTTCTAAGATGACAATACGTAATTTGAATGCCCACTTTTTATGTTTAATTTTCAACTTGAACAACTATTTCTAAGATGACAATACGTAATTTATCAACTAGTGATTCCTTAGTGGTTTTTTCTGAAATTCTGTATTATTTCTATACTTTTTTTTCTGAACAAAATGAAAGTTGTATGGGAAATACTTTAAAGAATCTATACCTAGGATCTCATCTTATTAAAAAGTTTTTGCACTTCAAAAGAAATCACCTACAAAATGAATAGAAAACCCACAGAATGGGCAAAAAATTTAACTAGCAATCCCACAGACAAAATATCCAGAACATATAAAGAATTGAAAAGCTTCAAGTTCCCCAAAATCAAAGACGCTTTCCTAAAATGGGCATTGGAGATGAACACACATTTCTCAGATGAAGATAGGCAAATGGCAAATAAATAAATGAAGAAGATTTCTTCATCACTGTTCATTCAGGAAGCAAAGTAAAACAGCATCAAGATTTCATCTTACTCCAGAAAGAATGGCTGCTGTCAAGAAATCAACTGATGATAAATGTTGGTGAGGTTTCTGAAAAAAGCAGCACTTATCTTCTGTTGGTGGGAGTGTGGACTGGTGCAACCATTATGGAAAGCAGTATGGAGATTCCTAAAAAAAATACTAGAATTGGCCAGCTATTACCCTCCTGCATATTTTCACAGAAAAATTGAAAAGTCACATCACAGTGATATATGTGAACCCCTATTTGCAGCTTTGCAATAGCTAAATCTTGGAAACAAACAAAATGCCCATCAACTGTAGAGTGTATGAAAAAGATGTGACATTTTTATACAACAGAATATTACTCAGGTATAAAAAAGGATTACCCTGAGAGTTTTATAATTAAATGGAGGCAACTTGAGACTATTCTCCTAAGTGAAATAAATCAGACTCATATTTGTAAATATCATACTGTCTCTCTAGTGTAAAAATAATAAAAACTGAAGGGATAATAAGACCAAAAATGTCTAACAGATATTGTAATAATCAAAGGAAAGGAATTGCTCTAAAGGATATAACTGTATGTTGTTTAAGTGTGTAAGATAGATAACCATACTACTAAGTTTTTGTAAGATTATCAAGCGGAATGGTTTACTGTTATTGTTTAATTATCTGTCCACTTTATGATTGCTTTTGTAACTTGAACAACTATTTCTGATATGACAATATGCAATTTATTTACTAGTGATTTCTCACTGTTATTATTTTTTTGAAGTTTGTATTATTTCTACCTTTTTTTGTTTTGCTTTTTCTTTCTAAATTAAAATAAAGAAATGAAATGGGTGAAATTACAGTGGATTCTGCAGAAACCTAGATCATCAGAAACTACTTTGAAACCTGTACTCTAATAAAATGGAAAATTCAGAACATGGATAGATTCCTGGATACATATGAATTACCGTAGCTGAATCAGGAAAGTATTAAAATCCTAAATAGTCCAATATCAGTTGATGAAACTGAAGAAGTAATAAGAAAAACTAACAAGTAAGAAAAGCCTGCGTCTCAACAGATTCACTGTTGAACTCTACAATGTCAATCCTTCTGAAACTCCTTAGTGGAATAGATAGGGAAGCAGTACTCCCATTCCTGGAAGCAAGCATTATCCTAATACCAAAACCAGAAAAGAACCCAGACAAAATAGACAAATCTCTTTAATGAGGATGAAACTTAAAAATTCTCAGTAGGATATTGGCAAACAGTAGGAAGAAAAATCATCAAAAATATTACCACATTCAACTAAGATTCATTACAGCAATGCAGAGCTGATTCACTATACACAAATCAATGAAATTAATATAACATATTAACAGAAACAGAGACAAAAATCTTTCTTCTGCTTCTTTTATGCTTTCTAGGCTATAGCTAGTAGGTTTTGCCATCCAAAACCTATCTTCCATGGCAGTCACCTCTGGACACACCCCACAGACACAACCAGAAGTCCACTCCAGTTGAAATATCACAATTAAAGGTGACAGTTGAAGAACTAGGTTCTCGCAATAAGTTGTATTAAGAACCAATATATTAATATGAGGCAGTTCTGGTATTGGGTTGTTGTTCTGGAAATCCATTCCATTTCCTAGGCTTACTGCAGCTCTTCTGTCTTTAACAAATTCCTGCAGGTACATTGGGTTTGAGAAAAATTAGCAGCAGGACCACTCATGGGGAGTCTGGAGGCCTTAATTTGTAAATTGAAACACAGTGCTTTTCCTCATTCATTCCTATTGTGTCAGCCAGACCTCAGGTTCCTGCCCATACTTAACTACAAGGGAAGCTGGCACAAGCCAATCACATTTCAGTGAACCCACGTAGTGTAGTCCAAACAATAATAGTTATATGATTTATCTCTGCTTTGTGCACAAGCTACTGAGACTTTTACTTTAACTCTTGATGTCTCATAACATTCCTTCTTCATCAGTTTTGTAATATAGTATAGAAAAAGACAGTTGTTGTTCCCAGTTTATGCTATCCATTCTTTATGGTTATTGAAGCTTTTAAAAGTTTCTAAATGAGATCTTTATGTAAGAGCCTAGACCAGTAATCATAAGGCGATGGCAAGTGTCTTATTGTGTTTTTCTTTTAAGACAAAAGATACTGATACATCAGTTGTTTTCTCTAAACTAAAATCTCAGTTTTCAGGTTTAATTGCAGTGTTGGAACTTTGTGATAAGTAACTGGATTTGTGTTGCAGTTTGGCATTTTGTCTCTAAAAGTTTTCCATTACTGGTCTGATGATATTGATATGGACCCAAATTTTTTCATTAATATATATTCCTTTTTAAAATATGTCAACATATTGTTGCTTTAGAAAACAGAGGGTCATCTAGGTCCTCACACAGGAAATACCAAAGCTGGGAATTGAGTTGTATTCACTCGCCAATTTCCAGCTCTCTGAGTCTTTTGCCCACCATGTTTATCATCTACCAAACACTGTGACAGTTCTTTGTCTAAAGCAGTTCTTTGCAATTTTTGGGATTCTAAAAGAGATTATAACACGTTATTTACAGGATTTTCCAAGTTTCTGGCCAAGAGGTTAAATTGATTTTTACAAACTAAGTGAAATTTGATAGAGAAACACTCAGTTCTCCATGTCTGTGTCCCACTGTCCTGATGCAGGATCTTTGGTACCCTCTTCCTCCTTTAATGCATATTGCCAATGGTTTCTGCAGCATTCTGAGCATATGTTCCCTTTCCTCATTTAGCAATCCAAATTTTTTCTCATGGAAATTACTCTGTGTTTATCCTAGTTATTTGAAAGATGGGCAGGAAGTGGGTAAAATAGATTTGTAGCAGAGGTTCATTTTGCACTGCAAGACGGAGGTTCAGCATCATTACAATGGAAAGAGAGGAAGCTAATGTTCACGCAGTAGTAGTGAATTAGTTGCACAAGTCCCCCACTGAAACAGTGTGTTCAGGTTTACTGGCATCTCAGTCCAAGTCTTATAGCATCATTCTTTCCAAGTCAGAGCAATTATCTTGCCAGGTTTCAGTGTTTAGACATATTGCCAGCTATATCAGCTTCTACCACTGTGACTGAACACCTGAGAAACTCAATCTGTAGAAGAACATTCCTTTTCCCTCCCAAAGTTTCAGAGGTTTCAATCCATGATCACTTTGTCTTGTTGCCTTTGAACTTCTGGTAAGGCAGTAAATTATGGCAGTAAAGGAGGGCAGAGAACTGCACTCACTTTTGGTGACAGGAAAGCAGAAAAAGACAGACAGACAGACAGACAGAAAGACAGTGTCCTGAAATCCTCTTCAAGGACATGTCTCTATATCAGCTATCTTTTTTTCCTAAGCCCCTAAGAATTATACTGTCTTGCAGTAACACCATGGACGAGGCACCAAGACTTAAATACATGGTTTGGGGAAAACATTTAACATCCAACATATAACATTTCATCCATTTCCCCCAAGCACATACCTATTTTACAATGCAAAATTAATTCAAAGCATCTCCAAGCATTCTCATTATTTTAAAATTTCCAGAATTGCCCACAAGTTTAAAAGTCAAAGTCTCCTCTACATACAAAGAAAGACAACACAAACTCTTAGTTGTGAGGTTCTGCCGAAGAAAGTTGTAAGCTTCCAAGATGGAATAGCACAGACTTAACATTCTCATTCCCAAAGAGAGGAATTTAAAAAACAATGAAAAATTGGACCAAAAATATGTCAAAATCCAGCGGACAAACATTAAATTGTGTAGCTCTTTGTCTGGCATAGAAGATACAGATAAATAAATTAACACTCAAAGGATACAGGTGATAAATTAACACTCAGGGGTTTGGCAAACTGCATTCCTAATGGCTTTGCTGAGAGCAAAGTGCATGGCCACCCTATTGGTCTGGCTCTGCTTATTGCACACAGCTTTCCTTCATAGATGCTCTATGTTCGCAGCATCTTTAGTTTACTGGAGTCTCCAACGCAGCTTCAGCTCCTTTCTAACTGATTCATGCATCACCCTCTCAGGGGCTGCTTGCAGGGACTCTAACCGTGTAATACACTGCCAACATCTTCCTTTGACATATGAATGGAAGTCACATGATCCCATAATTCCCACATTCTGCATTCCTTTAAAACTTGCATTCTGAAGATGACACCAGGATCAGCAATTAGCACAAAGTATAACTTGGCCCACATGAAACAGCTGCAGTGGCCACTGACTATGAATGTGGGGACCAAATCCATGGGAAACAATTTTTTTCTTTAATTTTGTTTTAGTTTATGAGTACAAGTGTGTAGCACATAATATTTTTATTCCTTATGGGAAGTTGGCACGTGTACATAATACAACTTAATTTTTTTAAATGCTCTTTTTCTTCCCTCTCTTTCCACTCTACCCATCTATTGATCTCCTTCCTTTTTTGGGTACATGTTTGTAGTTTATAATGTTTGGAATTGCTATATGTACATTATTTAGGAGTTCTTGTGCAAGCAGGGTGTCCACCTCTCTCATTCTGAAGGAAACTTTTTGAAATTACATTTTTATTCCCCTAAGCCTGCAATTTTGGGAATGTCGATTTCTGAAGTGTCTCAGTTCAAAGTACTTGGCTTTTTTTTTAAGGGGCACAGATCTCTGTAACAACTGCATCATCCTGACCATAACCTTAAACATGCTTTTTCATTTGACAAACTCAAAGTTTTTTGTCTCTGCTTTTTCTTCTGATTCTTACTATAAATCTCACTGCAAACAGCTAACTGAACATGTCACTGCATAAATGTTATGCTGCCTTGAGATTAGCTCCAACAGCCTAATTAGTCGCCTTTAAACTCAGTTTCACATGAAGTTTCAGGACATGGAGAAAATGTAGACAAATTCTTTGCCAGAATGTAACACAGACAAATTGTGGTCCAATTCTTAACAGCATTCTAGCTTCCCCGGGAGTCCCATTACTGGAGTCTCTGCTCTCTGTATTTCTATCCACATTCTGGTCTTTTGAGGCCTTACCATCATTGCCCACTAAGCTCTTACATAGTTCCAGTCTTTCCTGAGTTGTTTCTTTAAGCTTTTCCTTTTGAATACTTCTGACGCACGTTTTGAGAGACGGTCACTATTCTTTATTATCAGTTATTGTATTAGTCAGCTTCCTGTCACTGTGTCAAAATACTTTAGAAGGAGAAAAGATTTGATTCAGTTTCAGAAGTTTGTCTGTGGTCCTTTGATCCTGTTGTCATCAGGTATATGGTGAAATAATTCACGATTATGAGTAGCGTATGGCAGAGGAAACTGCTGGCCTGATGGTAGCCAGGAAGAAAAGGAGAGAGAGATGGGCTAGGATCTCAAAATTTTCTTAAAGGGCACACATTTCATAATCTAAAAGGTCTCATCTTTTAAATGTTTCCCTATCTCTCAGTAGCACCACAGTATGATGACCAAACTCTCACCACACTGCCTTTGGGAGATGTTAAGATACAGATCATAGAACTATGTCTAATACGTTATAATTAAGAATAATGTCTGCCCTTCTATTTTGCTGTCCTTATATTCATAAAAAAAGTTTTTAAATGCTTCCTTGGGATCCCTTTGACATTCACTTTGTCTTAAATTGGTGTAATAGTCCTCAACATTTCCTAACCATTCTCTAGTACACCAATAACTCCCAGCAAGAGATAATCTATTTCCAAAAGCTGTTTTTTCCTATTTATTTAAAACAAATCTAATCCCTTGGGTGCACATTCTTTTGTCATTGTTTTATTGAAGCTCCTAGCTTGTGAAATTTTAACATTCCTGCCCCTCAGCTTATCAATACTACTCATTGTTACCTGGTTGTCAGGTGACCCTGCTCCCAAATCCTCCCCTGCAGTCTACTTGGCAGGACTCCTTTCTCCAGCCACTCTTTCCTGTTACTCTCTAGGAAGCAAATTCTGCCACAGATAAAAGTGTCTTAAAAAAAGCCACGGATTTAGCTCATACCCTTAAGAGAGCTAAATTGATTGTACTCCTAGATCTTGGAACAAAACAGCTAACATTCATAGGATTAGATCAATTTTGTATGTTTATGTCTGTTAATCTGTAACACTTATGAAGATACCTATGCAAAGTAACAACCTTAGTTATGTTCCCACCATCTTGTTTTGAAAGCCTATATTGTCATTGTTTGAGGTTTTTTGTTATTGTTATTTATTTGTCTCTTTTGTTTCTTGTTTTCCTCATAATTTTTTGTTTTGTTTTTCCCTCTAATACAGAAAAGATAGATGTACATGTATAGGCTTATACATGCCTAGAACTTCTCTTATAGAGTTTACAAGCATTGATTTTATTACGTGTGATGGTATGAAGAAAACTTCTACTTTGAAGAAAACTAAACATTATGGTAGCCAGTGTTGATATCTTATCCATTTGTGTGAGGTCCAGTAATGCTTTCATTCTTTATTTAGATTGGTTATAATCTGTTGTGTGTTATTTAACTTCAATATGTATGAAGGTATGGACAGTTATTTTGAAGAGAACAATAGACATTATTATGGTAGACATTGTTGATTTTCCTGTTGTCTGGTTTTGAAGGCTAATACTGCTTTCTTTCTTTTGTTTTGATGGGTTTTATACTATTATGTCTTGTTTGATTTTATTGTGTGTGATGATATGGGCAACTATTTTGAAGAAAATAAGAGCCATTATAGTAACCATTGTTGATTTCCTGTTGTTTTGAAATCCTGTGTTGTTTGCATTGTTTGGTTCTGAAATGCTCATTTCTGTTTTGTTTTATTTTATTCTCTTTAAAACAAAACAAAATAAGTGTCTGGAAAAGCCAATCATAGAGACTTAACATGCAATTTGTGTTACTATCAGGGTGTGCTAAGTCCCCAAATAAGTGTAGCAAAATTTTATATTAATAAAATTTCAATTATAAAATGAAAGTGTGCTCAATATATTCAAATGCATACAATATCAAGAAAACTATCTCAAGTGCATTTTAACAGGTTAGGAAATAATTTGTTGATTAAATGAATTTAAAAAATTTTCCCTGAGTCATACATTCATATCTGACTCTTGGGGTGTTTTTCCCAGTGTGAGTATTATTGGCCCTATTATAGACCTGAGAGAACTTTGTTATTTTTATATTTTCAAATCTTATCACTTTTAAAAATTTGATGCAATATCAAGAATTCTTATTTCTGTTTTGTATACATTCTCATTTTAATCAAATATGTATATATTTCAGAAAAGATGAGTAGTGTATCTTAGGTTGACATTTTTCAATATGTATTGGTTTTGACCAATACACCAATTGGTTGTATTAGTTGTGGTTCAATATGATTGGTTTTAGCCACTCAAACTATTCTTTTCCTTTTCCTTTCATTCACCTAGTTGCCTTTTTAGCCATGATTAATCTGATCAAGGATCTTAAAAATTATTGTTTGTTATTATTAAATTTTTACATAATTTGATAATTTTCAAGTTCTCTAGCCCAGTAGTCTCAAACCTGTGGCATGAGTATTGTTTTTCTTTTAAGACAAAAGATATTAATGGATGAGTTGTTTTTTCTAAAGTAAAATCTTAGTGTTTGGGTTCAATTGCAGTGCTGGCACTTTGCAGTAAGTAAGTGCATTCTGAGTTGCAGTTTGGTCACTCATTCTTAAAGGTTCACCATCAATGCTTCAGACAAACTGGTATTTCTACTAGCAAGAGATAGAATCTTAAAAGATAATTGTAGATTTAGTCATAGCACTAACTTGATTACATAACTGCTGAGACACTTTTCTTGTAAATATTCCACCACACAGATTATTTTTGTCCTATTCATTTATATTCTAGTCTAATTAATATTTAATTGGCGTTTGTTGTTTTCAATTCAGCTATAAATTGCCATATTATTTTTCCTCTCTCTTACTTCTTAGACAAAAGACCTTTTTCTCATTTGTCAAGAGGGAAAGAACTCATTTTTCTTCTTCTCTGGGCAGAAGAAAGAGGAGAAGGAGGAAAAGAAAATCATACCTAAACTATCTTACAAAGTATGACAAATAATTTAAAAGATGATTGCTATCCGTATTATTCACTGAAGTGATATTCCATTCCAAATCTATTGCTTAGTTAAGTACTGAAATCTAAATAAATACATGGTTGTTTTTGATGTGATTTTGATTGCAACACTGTTTTTAGCCACTCAAACTGTTCTTTTCCTTTTTCTTTAATTCACCTAGTAGCCTTTTTATTGCCATGATTAATCTGATCAAGGATGTTAAAAATTATTGGTTTTTGTTATTAAATTTTTACATAATTTGATGTAACTTAGGTTTTAAATACTATTACAAAATAGACATTACTAAAATTCCTTATGAGTAACACAAAATATTAATTTGTTGCAGCAAAAATAGTTTTTTAGACCAAACTTTACTAAATTAGGGTAGTCAAAGCTACTTTAAATAATTCTGTTTCTCTTGTCATTTTTATTGTAAGCCTTTGATACAAGGTCTCATATAAGGTATTTTAATTTTAGGCCAGTAATAAGAGGCTTGGGCATATTTGTGAAATTCTGTTTTTATTGTTGACCCTAATAGTCTGTAAACAAACTTGTATGCATCATCCTGCTAAACTCTTTAAACTATTTAACTGAAATATCATCAAATATATTGGACAGTTTTTGATCAAAAACACACTTAGGAGAAAGTTAAATGACTTAAAGCTTTTAAATTTATGGTATTACGTGTGAAATGAGTCAATTTCTAAAAGGACTGCCTTAGGGACTTTTATGAATCAAAATCCCTTTTCTGCCACTATGCAGTCGCTGCCCATTCAGGCTCATTGCTTGTTTTGTGATTTGCTTTGCAGGTGGACATTAGTATATGTGATGATAGCAGATGTTTAAATTTGACTTGCACATCTCTGTTTTGCTTTTGGATCCCTGCCACTATCATGAGCAGGTACATAGCTGGCTTGCTCAATGAGTACAAGACACATGAAAGAAACACAATTGCCCTGGGAAGGCCATTACAGACCATCCAGCCCTTACCTTATCTGGAATCAGATGAACTGCCATTGCGCTGCGAAACCTCCAGTCCCTAATTTATCAAACAAACTGCATGTAGATGTTATTTCTCTCTCTGTGATTTTGTTGTTAGTGTAAAGCAGTGCTATTGATTTTTGAGTATTGATTTTGTATCCAGCTACATTACTGAATTTATTTATTATATCTAAGAGTTTTTCAATGGAGTTTAGGGGTCTTCTATGTAGAGTCTCATGTCATCTGCAAACAATGATAATTTAACTTCTTCTTTTCCTATCTTTACCCCTTTTATTTCTCTCTCTTGTCTAATGATCTGGCTAGTATTTCCACTACTATATTAAATAGGAGTGGTGATAAACGACATCCCGTCTTGCGCCTGATTTTAAAGGAAAGGCCTTCAATTTTTGGCCACTTAGTATAATACTGGCTGTTTGTCATAGATGGCCTTCATTATATTGAGGTAAAGGCTATCTATTCCAGTTTTCTGTAAAGTTCTTATCATGAATGAATGTTGGACCTTATCAAAAGCTTTTTCTGCATCTATAGAAATGATCATGTGATTCTTACTGTTGGCTTTATTGATATGGTGGATTACATTTATTGATTTACGTATGTTGAACCATCCCTGCATGCCTTGGTCATGGTGTATAATCTTCTTGATGATTTGCTGCATCCTATTTGCCAATATTTTATTGTGGATTTTTGCATCTGTGTTCATTAGGGAGATTGGTCTATAGTTCTCTTTTTTAGTTGGGTCTTTCTCAGGTTTTGGTACTAGAGCAATATTTGCTTCCAGGAATGACTTTGGAAGGATTGCTTCCCTTTCACTTTCATTGAAGAGTTTGAGGAGTACAGGCATTAGGTCTTCTTTGTATTTCTTCTAGAATTCTGCAGTGAATCCATCTGGGCCTGGGCTCTTCTTTGTACATAAGGACCTAATTACATTTTAAATTTCATTAACGGAAATTGGGTTATTCAGCAGTTTTACATCCTCTTGATCTAGCTTTGGTACTTAATATGTTTCTAGGTATCTGTCTATTCCCTCTGTGTTATCAAACGTTTGAGAGTAGAGATTTTTTTTTTAAATTTTTTTTTTTTTGTCTTTTTCATTTTTATCGGTACCAGGAATTGAACTCACGACTGCCTGCTTGCAAGGCAGGCGCTTAATGCCGCTGAGCTAAATCCCCAGCCCCTGAGAGTAGAGATTTTTGAAATAGGTGTTTATGATCTTCTGTATTTCTATAGAGTCTGTAGTGATTTTTCATTTCTTATTGCATGAATTTGAGCTTTTTTCCCTTTTTAAAATAAGGTTGGTTAGGGGCTTATCAGTTTTACTTATTCTTTCAAAGAACCAACACTTTGATTCATTGATTCTTTGGATTGATTTCTTAGTCTCTATTGCATTGATTTCTTCTCTGATTTTTATAATCTCCTCTCTTCTTTTGGCTTTTGTCTTGACTTGTTCTTCTTTTTCTAGTTGTTTGAGGTGTAGCATCAAGTTATTTATTTGTACTTGTTCTGTTTTCCTGATGTGGAACCTCAGTGCAATAAGTTTTCCTCTGAGGACTGCTTTCATTGCATCCCACAGATTCTGGTAAGTTGTATTTGTATTTTCACTTTCTTGTAGGTATTGTTTAATTACTTCCTTAATTTCCCCTGTGTCCCACTGATTACTCAAGAGTGTGTTATTCAGTTTCCATGTGTTTGTGGGATTTTTTTGCAGTATCTTTTATCATTAATTTCTAATTTCAAAGTGCTATGATCTGATAATCTGCAAGGGATAATTTCAAGATTTTTGCATTTATTTAAATATGTTCTCTGAGTAATATATAGTCTATTTTAGAGAATGACCCATGTACTGCTGAGAAGAATGTGTATTCTGATGTTGTTGAATGGAACACTCTGCATATGTCTATCAAGTCCAGTTGTTCACAGGTGTGATTCAGTTCTGTTATTTCTTTGCTGATTTTCTGTCTGGTTGATCTGTCCTTTGGTGTCAATGGTGTGTTAAGGTTTCCTGTTACAATTGTGTGACTGATAATTTGATTGTTCATTTCTGTTAATACTTGTTTTATATAACTGGATGCTCTGGAATTTGGTGCATATATATTTAAGATAGTTATCTCTTCCTCTTGAAGTGTTCCCCTAACCAGTATGTAGTGACCTTCTTTGTCTCTTCTGATCATTATTGGTTTAAAGTTCACATTCTATGCAAACAGAATGGCTACTCCTGCTTTTTTTAGGGTTCCTTTAGGTCTAGTATTGTTTTCCATCCTTTACTTTCAGTCTGTGAGTATACTTTTGGGTTGGATGGGTTTCTTGTAGACAGCATATGGTTGGATTTTGTTTCTTGATCCATTCTGTCAGTCTGTTTCTTTTAATTGGTTCATTGAAAGCATTTACATTAATGGTTATAACTGTTTTGTGTTGGCTTATTGTTGACATGTTATCTTTCTGCTGTTGCATCTTTATCTTTCTGTTCTGTTTAGTTATCTTCTTTGCTTAGTGGTTTTTTTCCTAAGTGTATCTAAACTGTCTTTCAATATTTTTTTCAGGGTTGGCTTGGTGATCATGAAGTTCTTCAGCTGTTCTTTGTCATGGAAGTATCTTATTTCACTATCGATTTTGAAGGACAGTTTTTCAGGGTACATCATTCTAGGTTGGAAATCATTTTCCTTTAGGATCTGGAATACTTCACTGCATGCTCTTGACTTTATTGTTTGGGCTGAGAGGACTGCTATGATTCTGATAATTTTTCCTTTATAAATGATCTGTCTTTTCTCTCTGATAGCTTTTAATAATCTATTCTTTAGTTGGATTTCTGGGATTGTGATTATTATATGTCTGGGTGTAATTTTATTTTGTTTATGACTGTTTGGTTCTATATGCTTCACTGATCCTGATGTCGGCTTCCGATCTCATGTCTGGGAAATTTTCAGCTATTACTTCTTTAAATATCCTCTTGACATCCTTTTATGTTGTCCCCTTCTTTTTCATTAATCCCTATCAATCTTGTGTTGGTTTTTTTTTTTTTTTTGCATCATCTTGTAGTTGTTGAATTGTTATTTCCTGATTCCTTGTTATTTTTAAAGGATCTTTCCTTTTCTGTTCACTAGCTGCAATCTTGTCTTAAGGTCTGAAATTCTATCCTCACTTTCACTGAGGTGGTTTTTATAGCTTTCAGTAGAATTTTTTATTTCCTGTATATCTCTGTGCATCTACTTTATGTATTCTGTTTGTTTCTTATATTGCTCATCTAAGAATTCTATCTTTTTGTTTAGTTCCTCCAATTTTTTAACTTTGTTTTCTTTAGCTATGTTCAGCATCTCTTTCATTTCTTTTATCATTTCTTCTTTTACCTGGGAGATTATTTTTAGTTTGAATTCCTTGAAAGCTTCCCGGAGTTGCTTTTTTATTTCAGTTGCTATTATGTCCGATATTTGAGGTGTGTGGCATATATTTTCTTCTATATACATAGCTCCTAAGGTTTCTTGGACTGGGCTGGATGTTTGAGATTATAATTTGATCTTTCATTTTGTCATTTTCCTATATTTCTGTGTTTCAAGTGTTATTCTAAGGCTTCCTCAGTGTCTGTTGGAAATCCTCTTCTATGCCCTCAGCTCCTGGCACTCTGGCACCCAGTTCCATCAGGCCGCCAGGACTCTGGAATCAGTGGCGCTCACCTGTTTGTTTAGAACTCCACAGTACTCCAAGCACAACAGGGAACTAGGAGGCAGATGCAGGTGCCCCAGACCTGCCTAGCTGTTCCAGTGCACCCAGAAAGTGCAAGGATACCAAACAAGCTGGACTTGGGGGAAAGTGCACAGGGCACTTACCCAGGACCCCAGGCCTCTAGAACCAGTGGCATTCGTCTGCTTGCTTAGAACTCCACAGTCCAGGGCTATCAACTCTTTTGAAGAGATGACTTCATTCCCATTACCACCAGTCTGACTCTGGAGCCCTTGACTCTGAGGCCACCTGGGCACACTGGGGTGGTGGGTGAGACCAATTTGGTTAACTCCTAAACTTAAGAGAAATAGTAAGTGCTGGCTATTACAGATGGCTAATTGTGATGTGATTTGTTATTCAACAAAATTGAGGAAATATTTGATTTATAAACTTTATCTTTCAGAAAAATAACTTTCACTATTATCATTTTCATTGTCAGTGTTAATTTGCCACATAACTATATAATACTCCTTACCTTTGATATTTGGGGTAGTTAAGAGTGGTACAGGCATAAGACTACTATGTAAAAAGTATGACACTGTGGAGAATTAAGGGACATAAAGGGAAGCATGTGAAGAGAGACACGTGAAGGCAGTAAACAGGAAATGGGAAATGAAGGCTACTACAAGGTATTAGTAGAAAAATTCAAAAACTCAATTCTGAAATGGAATAGTAAGAGAACTATCAACTAATAAGTAATCTTCCTTTGGACTGACTAGTGTTTGAAATTTGCTTTTCTAAATGATTGCTTATTTTATAATTGTCAAATTTAAAATTCTATTTTAAAGGTACTGAGAGGATCCCTTTATGAGTTGATTTTGAAATTTTATGGGATTATGTGTTTGTGTGTGTGTATGTGTGTGTGTGTGTGTGTGTATAAATAAGTGAATATTCAGTACATTTCTATGACAAAGCTTCCTGCATGACATTGTAAATTGCAGCTTCAGATATTCACTGATGTATCAGTTCTGTGGGTTTCTCATTATTCTCATTATTCTCATTTTTATTATTACCAGAGGTAAAGTGGCAATATGCTTTAACTATTAAACATTTCTCTAATAGAAAAAGAAGGAAAATCTTGTGCATGATTTTACCAACTATCAGATTGTATTTGTAAGATTAACGTGTCATTACTTATCATTTGTTGCATTTTTCCACAATCATAGAACTTGGGTGACTAAAACAGTGGATATTTTTGCAAAGGAATATTGAACACAAATAAAAGCCAAATAAACAAGTCAGAAAATCCACATTTGTCTATTCTTGGGAGAAATGCTTAATTCTAAGACCATCCTGAGAAATGCTTCAAAAATACTGGCAGCACTGCAGGTTTGATTAGATATTACAAGAAGAAAAGTGCTCACTATTACCCATTACATTCTGTTCAATATTTTGCTTTGACATTTTTCTCTGAAGCAATAAGGGGAGCTTCATTTCAAAGCAAAATTATTGGGCAAAGAAATCTGAATCCTCTGTCAATCCAATGCAAAATCATCTTTTTTCTGCACTGCATATAAAGCACCATGATCTAGTGCAGATTAAGTACGTGAATGGGAGAGAATATTGCAAAGAAGTACACATGAGATTCACAGGAATGTTCAAAACATTCATCAAATAATCAAGAAAAATACTATCCAAGGACAACTGATGATACCAATAATTAAAATGGTAATTTAAAGAGGCAATCACTATGAGTGAGCACACAATTTAATAGCAATCAAGGCAATTTAGAAGAAAATCTGGAGTTTTATTTTATTCATTTGGTAAATCACACATTTAAACTTTGACAAGTATTGAACAGACTCTCGGTAGACTGATATTGAACTCAATATAAAAAGGCAAAGCCACAACAGGGGCAATATAAAAGTTCATTAGACATAAAAATAACCACAATGATCTTGAAATTCCTTTTTCAACCCTAGAGAAACATTTCTGCTTTTACATAGGAAGACATATATAAAGTTGTTGATTTGAGTCTTGTATGTCATAACAAATTATAACATAATTTGGATGCTTCTCATGAGAGAAATAACAAAAATTGTTAGCTTCCAAAGCATGGAATTTGATTTACAAGAAAAAAAAACATCTAAAGCAGATTTCTTGTGCCTTTCTTGTGCAGGAAAGATAACTAATAGGTGCTGGTGGAAGAATGAGCAGTTTTGTATTTCAAAACTGATAATACAGTAGGCAAATTAACCCAGAAAAAGGCTCAAGTTAGAATTGCTCAATAAAATGCTACAAAAATGTTTAAATGCAATACAAGTTTCCCAAGAAAGCAAGTAAATTCTCTAAGACAAACAATAGAGCACTTCATAAAAATTAGAAGCAATATTAAATAAGTGAGCCAAAAACAAAAAAGGATCTTTACAGAGCTATAAACTTAGTAGAAAATCTCATTTCACTGTGTCATTTTTTGAATATGCATGAACAAATGCTTGTATTTAAAGATGAAGAAGTGGACCCAAGATGAAATCTGAAAATGATGAATCTAAATTGCAATCTTCACATAAGAACCCACAGGAAAAGCTATCTTGCTAAATTGTGTTTTCAGCTATAACTGCTGTCTAGAAGAGAAGAATTTGTCTGTTTCAAACTGGTTCTAGATGAGTGTGAAATTGTCTTGTTTGGAATTACAGCATGAGACTTATATACAAAGACTTAGTTCAAATGAATGTGATCTGCTTAGTGTATAAAACATTGTGCTACAGATTAACTTAACCTAGTGTAAATTTGGGAGCCTCCTAGTCACCAAGAAACTACAAAATGCAAATCTTCTCTAGAAATGTCACTCATTGGCAGCTTAGCCTATGATCACAAATAAATAATAAAATGGAAAATACCATTTTGAGCATGTGCCAAAAGCTTAAAATACAGCACAAAATAAATATTTCACTGATAGCTACCTTCTCAGTTGTAAAATGGAAAAACAAGAACAATGGTGGCATGTAAGAAATGCAAAGAGAAAATAATTGCCAACCTAGAATTGTGAAGTAGACAAAATCATCTCTCCAGAGAAGCTATTTTCGTACATACTAAACTTAATGTTTTATATAAACACATTGTCTATAAAAGAATGAACATCAGGAAAAAGGAGAATAACACAAAAGAAGTGAGAGTAATACAAGGAAAAATGGCTTAACAAAAATACTAGCAAGCATCCAAGCAAATATAAACAGATATCAACTCTTTAAGACAGTATCAAGGATGTTTAATATGAACAAGTAAAGAATTAAAAATGCTATCGTATATAAAGCTATACTCAAATATTTCAAGGGAGGAGACACTATGGTAACCACTGTTATGTCGGATTATCTTGTAGTGAAACACTATGTTTCTTAAATTCTGTTCTGTGTTTTTATGTTTTCTTTTATCTTAATCTCCTTTATTTTTTAAATAAAAAAGAATTAAAATGATAATTTTGGAGAAAAGCATATAAGTAGTTTTAACATAGTTTCTTTCTTTCTTACAGGAAATTGCCAGGCAGGCGTTTATGCCACAAAACTGTTGCCTTGGCCCTTATCATTAGTTTTAAAACACACAAGCTCTTATGAGTTTGGAAAAGAGGTAAAGTTGCATAATTAAAGTCAGAAGGTGGTTAAAGATTCCTATTATCTTTCAATGCATAATAGCTATTGTAGTTAGGGGTTATGTAGAGAACAATTAGAATCAGGACATGGAATTTATAATATTATTTTTATGATGGTCACCTGGGAGTTAACACAAGAAAATGCAAGAAATCTATCTGTAACACCAAAAACATAGAATATTTAGTTAAGGGGCTAACTCCCACAGCAATATCCCACATGAGTACTGATGAAAACCCAGAGCTCATAATGATGCCTCCCACAAGTTCAACTGGAGGTCCAGAGCCCACAAGAAAGACTCGCCAGTCTCTTTTACGGACCTGTGATGGCAAGGCCCAAAGGTCAGTGGTGGAAGCCAGAAAGTCCATGCCACAAGGTGAAGGGGCTGTCCTGGTAGGATGAGGGTTTTATGCTGGAGCCAAGAAGTCACACTCACAACAAAGACCAGGGCTATCCTGAAAGGCATCACAGCCATCCTCAGCTAACGGAGGCCCCGAGCTCCTCTGATGACAAGCACAGTCAGGAACATGCCAGGAAGCCAGCGTGACGAGTTCATCCTGGAGACCAAGTGGCACACATCTTCCTTTCCAGAGCCAGGAAGCAATGCTTGATGTGAGGACCACAGCTTCTCCAGGAGAACCAGTGGCTCAAACAACAACCCATAGGAGAACCCACAATACCTGAACGCAATAACACATTAACGCCTTCCTTTGCCATCTCTACCTCTCTGTTTATGCTGGCTACTTTCCTCAGGTGAAACATCTTCGCTCAGTGCCATGCTGATGTAATCCAGCTGGGGTTATGTTGACCACCAGTTCTTAATCCATAACAATGGCCAAAATCATCAGTTGCATATGACTTTAACAGAAGTCAAAAAGGTTTCTATTCAATTTCAAGAAATAAGAAAAATAAATAGGACAGAAATAAGTACTTTGAAAAAGTGGATAACTAAAATAAAATGGTAAGAAAATATATAATTATATATAATCTTGATAAGTGTAAATAGGCCAAATTTCTTGTATTTGTCCAGATATCCATGCTTATTTTAACTATCATGTTATTATCTATAATGTTCAATTTATAATACATAAAGATGTAAAACTCTGAATTTAAAGATTGGAAAGATGTATTCTACATAAATATCAAAATAATATGAAGCAGGTGTAAAAGATAGATTTCTTCTTTATAGGACAAACAAAATATAAAGTATAAAAAATAGTCACACATGATGTAAAAACAGAGTACAAGGTTATCAACAATCCTGGTGATATCTTACTTTTTCTTTTTATAGTTCTGTATTATTTGTACCCTTACACTGTTTTGTTTTTTTTTTCTTTTTTTTTCTCTTTTTCCTTTTAAATAAAATAAAAAAATAAAAAAATGAAGTAGCAACCACAAAAAAAAAAATAGTCACACAATGACAAAAAAGTTCAAAACTCTAGGCTATATATATCAGAATTTTAAATTTGTGCTCACTTTGTAAAAGAAATTTCCAGTATGAGAAGCAAAACTTGACAAAAATTGTAAGAAGCAATTACTTAATACCCACAGATTTATATTTCTTTTTCAATAGTTTGTCTATATGTACGTATATAAACAAGGTTTAATAAATCTTTAAATTTCTACAATTAAAGGCTATACAGAACCAGAAAAAAAAGATACAAACCAAGTGTGGCCATTAATCCTAACCTGCAGACCTCTTTGGATTAGTACACATCTAGCAAATTAGTGAAGCATGCTCCTGGTAAGTGCACAAGTGAAAGAGGTATGACCCTAGCTACCATATATGGTCCCTCCTCCTCTCCTGTACCTACCTGGCAATGTTTCTTTCAGTGTGATGAATTAAGCAAGCTTTCCTTTGTTATGCCATGTCTTTCTGTCATGATGTTCTTGCCATGGAGCCAGGTAACTATGGACAGAATCCCTTCAAACATGGGCTAAATTCAGCATTTCTGCTTTAAAGTATGTGTGTGTGTGTGTATGATACTGTATCCCAGGAAGAGAAAACAGAATAATACAGAAAACAGGTTTCAGGAAAGTGGGATTATTGCCATGACTTGCCCGGCCATGTGGATTGGAAAGCTTTGTAACTTGTTTGCTGGAGGAGTTTCAGACAGCTCTGGAGATGCAGATTATAATTTGATTATATAAACAGTTTAATGTTGGGAACCACTACCCAGCAGCTCTGAGCAGGATTTAAATTTTACTAATTGGCTTTCTGTGTTTATCTGTGAGTCTGTCCTAGGCCTCGGTCCCTGCCTGGCGATGGGAGCTGATTCATAAGTGAAGCTCTATGAGTCACTGGTCCTGGCTGAGGCCTGTAGTGGCCTGTGAGGCCAGAGATACCTCAAAGGGCAAGATAAGGCTACAGCTGAAGACACTTGGCTCCAACACTGATTAAGTATATGGAGACTGCAGCTGCAGGCATCTCACTCCTGCAGTCTCAATCCTACCATCAATGTTATCTTGGAGACAAGATGGTTCTCCTAAATTGGCTTAACCTACTACTTGGGGAAGCCTCTGAAGTGACCCCTGAGGTCCTCCTCATTTCCTCAGTTTCTCGGCCTTTTGTCTTAGTCCTAATAAAAGTGGGCTAATCCAGAAAATGCTTTGTCATAGCCCTCGGATCCTGGGGCCCTAAGACTCATACAATTTGTCTCTTTTTATTTAACCTCCACCAAATACTTGTCTGGAAGATTGGAGATCTAGGTCAGGACCTGATAGTTTAAAATGTTAATCAAGGATAGCGTGAGATTATACTTGACGGTGAAAACCAAAATACTCTGAACCTAAAATTACTAATACTTTCACTTAACGTTAGTCCAATTGGTAAAGAAGTTCTAGCACAATGACAAGAAAAAGAAATGAGTCATACGAATTAAGAAGATATAAAACTATCCCTATCTGCAGGTGATATAACTACATTTAAGAAAAATCAAAGAACACACACACACACACACACACACACACCTAAACAATAAAAATCTCTCTAGAACTAACACCACAATTAAAAAAAATACAAAAGAAACAACAATCACTTAAAACCCTGATATGCTGCTATGTAAATCTAACAAGGTAAGTATAGGCCTTGAAAGCTGGAAGCTATATGAAGACTGTTGAGAGGAATCAAAGAAGATCCAAATAAATGCAGAGGCTTATGTTGTTCAAGAATTAGAGGACTCAATATAGTAAAAATGTTAATTCTCCTCAAAATGATATAATTATTACCCAATCTCAGTTAAGACTTTTTATAAATATAAAAAGAGTATTCTAAAATTAATATAGAAAGACCAGGGAATTAGAAATGAGAATAAACATTTCAAAAATGAGACAAAGTAGAATATATTTTTTAAAAATAAAATGAAAGAATCAGATCACTTGATTTAAAAACTTACATAGGTAATCAAGAAGGTGTAATGGCATAGAGGCCTAGATAGATCAATATGTGAGAACACCAGAAACAGACTGCCACCAACATTACCAAGTGACTCTTTACAAAAGTAATATAAAAGCAATTGAAAAGAAGGTAACCATTTTTACAAATGGTACTGAGGCAACTGGACACCTACAGGCAAAAACAAAACAGAAAGAAAAGGAGAGACTTAAACTTTATGGAAAAATTAACTCAAGTATACCATGAACTTAATGTTAATATCTAAATTTTTTGAGATCTAAATGTTTACAATAATTCTTGACATGAGGCTGAAAGAAAATTATTGATAAATTGAATTTTGTCAAAATTAACAACTCTTTTTTCTACAAAATACTGTTAAGATGTTTGTTTGTTTGAGAAATGATCTTTTTATGTGGTGTTGCCTGGCTTTAATCTCAGTTTGCAGCATAGGCTGGTCTCAAACACACATCAATTCTCCTGCCTCAGCTTCCAGAGTGCTGGTATTATAGGCATACATCATACCTGGCTAAGACAAAAAATATATATTCTTTTGTTACCGGGAATCAAATAGAGAACTTTGCAATTGGCAGGCAGACTCTTCCCCTAAGCTAGAACCCCTGGAAGATTTTAAAAGCTGTAGAATACGTTTGAAGCAAGTAAGCAAGTTTTAGTGTATGCATATGTGTATTTTTCAAAAGTTAGTAATAAAAATAATTCAATAGAAAATGAGCAAAACATGCACAAATGTTTCACAAAAAAATTATACAGGTAAATACAACAAGTAGACATGACAACATACCTGATAACATAAGCTATTTTACAAATGCAAATGAAAACCACAATGATGTATTTCTGTATTCCTATTAGAATAGTTAAAATTTTAGACATTGTGACATCTACCAAAATCTGACAAAAAATTGCAGAAACTGGATTACTCAGACACTACTGATGGGAATATAAAACAGTATAGTCACTCTGGAAAGCAATTTAGCATTTTCTTTTAAAAACTAAGCATACAACTCCTAGACAACACAAGATTTAGATACCTGGACATTTATCCCAGAGAAGTAAAAGTTTGTAATAATGCAAAAATCTGCACACTCCAATTCTTTATTTGTAATCACCCTGAAGTGAAATCTACAGGTCTTTCGAGAGGCAAAAGAATCTGTGATATACTCATATCACGGAATACTATGATGGAATCAAAAGAAAACCAGCTGTTACTGCACTTGAATCTCATGAAAACTACAGTAAATAGAAAAAACTAACAGCAAAATACTATATTCTATATGATTTCATACATAATGTTTTGTAGATGACATTACAGAAGCACATTAGTGATTGTAGGACTTAAATTGCAGAGGACAGTGAGGGTGAGAAGGAATTGTGTGGTACTATGAAGAACAATAGTTGGTAGTTAATTTATTATATCTATGTCAAAATCCTGATTGCACTCCGCACTATATTACTGGAAGATGTTACTGCTGAGGAAAACTAGATAATAGCAACAAGACGTCTTCTAGTACTGTTTCCTATGACATCATGTTAATTTATAATTTTCTCAAAATAAATAAAGAAACTATATTTGCGGCTCACACTGGATTGCAGCTATTAAAAAGAAATTATCCAAAGAAATGCATCTATACTTGATCTATAATTATATCTGTATCTTAAATTTTTGAGAAAGGTTGAGTTCCAAAGCTGCTGAAACATTTTAGGCCAAATTAAAATATCTTTTCTTCAAGTTTCAAATCAATACTTTCCTTCTATTCACAGATGCAATGCCACGTTGTTTTCCCAATAAAGAGTATGTTCTGCCCTTAAATACTGAATGAAACTAACAGCACTGCTTCCTCCTTCCAGAGGTCTGCTTGGTACCTCATTGCTCTGCCACTCATTCTAATCTGTAGAGCTAAACTCTGAACACATACAATTGTATGTTCTTGAGTCAGATCATCCAATGATACTGTGTATAGCATACAATTCTTTAACTTCTTGAATATTCTTTAACATTTTTTACCTAACATTCTGACTTTGGTGATACTCTCTAGGCATGTACTCAAGAATATTGCTATAATTGTTTTCTTCAGCCTTCACTGACGAATGTTGATGAAATTATTTACATATATCATAGACTCCTGAATTTTAGGCTTTTTTCATATGCATAGGCAATCTTAGCCATTTTTCTTGCACTGTTGAGCTTATAAATGATTTTACTTCCGTTTTCATTTTATGTGCATGACTGATCTTATTAGCATTTTCAAACTTATCATGTTTTTGTACTTATCAAACATGATGGATTTACATTATTCATGAAACACCTCAATACCAAGAACAAAATGAACATGTAATGCAAATACAAACAGTGAAATGAAGGAAACAAAAATGACAGTATACAAATTGTCAGGCCCTCTGTAGCAGGCAGAAGTGACATTTACTTGTTTAATAGCTAAGAAAATTCATATCACAATTTTAGTGGGGCTTCTATGGTGAATTATAGAATTCTACTAAGTGTATTTTGGGTCACATTAAAATGAACAAATCATAGCAATTAGCTATTTTTATGGTATTAACAATTTTTGTCTGATGTTTTTGTTCTAATCTGTTATTTGAGATAGATAGATAGATAGATGATAGATAGATAGATAGATAGATAGATAGATAGATAGATAGATATGTAGATACATAGATATATTCAGGAGTTTGAACTCAAGTCTTCCCCCTAGCTGGGCAAGTGTTCTAATGCTGAGCTATATCATTAGCCTTTGAATAATTACTAACTAAGAGTATGCATTTAAGGCCAAGAATACACATATAATCTCTGCATTCTGAGAGTCTAAGGTAGGAAGATTGCAGGTTTGATCACAGCCTGAACAACTTAGTGAAACTCTGTATAAAAAAAAAAAAAGACATAAGAGTGGGATGGAAATATAGCTCAATGCAAAGGTAAGTCTTTTGGTTTGATTTACTGTTTGGCTCAGTCTGTTAAAGGAAAGAGAGATAAGAAAGAGAGAAGAGAATGCTGATGTAATATTTTAATTGTGATAAGAGCAATTAACGTTTGTAGCTAATTATTAAGTGCACAATACAGTGTTACTAATTATAGACAAAAAGTCATGCAGCAGGCCTCCAGGATTCATTCATCTTACATAACTCAGATTTCATACTTGGCAAACAGCAACTACTCCAGGTGTTCTTTTCACCAGGTGTCAGAGAAGGGTTGTTAGACTCAACTCTGATCTCCAGATAATAGTTCTGTTACTTAACAGTATCACATAACTAAGTCTACAGCTTTGTTCATCTAACTTTGTGTGTATAAAGAGAAGAAATAAAGCTCAACAGAAAGGTCTGGAGTAGAATTAAACACATAAAAACATTTAATATTAAATATCACAACAAAAGATGCACTAAACAAAGGTATTATTTTAAAACAACAGTAAGATGGAAATAATAATAAAAATTGGAATTCATCTTTAAGACAGTTTAGGAAATACAAATTAATGACACAGTGTAAAAATACTTGTCTTCAGACGATTTAAGAAAATGATAAGTGTTTGGCAAACAAAAATATTAACTTCAGATTTAAAAACATCAGAAAGGTCTATATAATAAACAATGAATATATCTACCCCCTTTCACTGTTCATAATATGAGTCTTCCAACAGTACTGGCTTTGAAACCAAGGAACTAGAATTCTTGGGGACATGGTGAGTGGGTGGCTATGTATCCTTACAATTTTCAGTTTTCCCCATATGAATGCACTACATATTTAAAAAATAAAAAAGCAGTAACAATGACAACAGCAATAATAGTAATTTAAATATGAATCAATACAAATTGACCAAGCTGTCTTTCTATATTCTTGTATTTATTTATTCTGCAGAATAAGAGCTTTTAAATTCTACCAGGAGAGTTACTTTTAGGAGAATGTTCAATTGTACTTTTATAGTGCTACATTTAGTTTGCCATACTTTATTCAAAAAAGGAAATGCATCTTGTTTGATCAGTCTCAATAATGTAGACATTGATTTTGCAGGTAAATTTTATTTAGAATTATTGCTCTTTTCTAGAAAATAAATCTATTAATGAGCACGTTTCATTACCAGAAATTCTTTTTCCCTGGTAATATTTCCTAAAGAATCACACATAGGGTACATTACACATTTCAACAGCTTGACTGCAACAGGCTTCACCTAAACTACAGAGTTCTCTAGTAAAGCATTTGTCATGGTCTCTGAACAGTGGTTCCCTGTTATCTGTGGTATGTTTTCAATTATACACAATCCAAAAGTGTGAAGTATAAAATTCTAGAACTAAAAAATCCTTTGTTTTAAATTATACACCACTAAGAGCATCATGATGAAATCTTATGCTTTATCCAGGGTACCACATTTATATATGCTACTTTCACATCAGTCACTTAGAGGTTATTATCAGATTGACTGTTATGATATTACAGTGCTTCTGTTCAAATGATCATTATTTTAGTATAATCCCCAAAATGTACAACTATCAATACTGGTAAATTGGATATTCCAAAGAAAAACCACAAAGTACTTCTTTTAAGTAAAAAGATAAAAATGCAATAAGATATTTTGAGAGAGAAAACATTATCGTAACTTTTTTACAGTATAATCATATGATACATTATTTTATTTTATTTCTTTACTAGTTATTCTTTATCTTACTGTGCCTAGTTTATAAATTGAATTTCATCATAGGCATTCATGCATAGGAGAAAACGATACAGTACTAATGTAAGTTGAAGGAATCCCTGGAGATCTTAAAATCTATTCCCCAGGGAAGGACTACTGTACACCTACTTATTTGAGATAGTGAGATATATTCTTAAATGTTCATGCTACACTGTTCAAAACATATATTTTCTCACTGTTTCTGAGTGTATAAATTACTTACTTCTTCTGACAGTATACCACATAGAAAATTCAGCAGATAGCTGACAAAGCAAAACACTCAAAAGTTTTCCACTGCAGGAAAGAACTCCATGAATCAAACGTTTTTTTTTTTTTCTCTGTTTTATTTTAAAGATAGTAAAAGCCAACAAAACAAAACACAACAAAACCAATCAAAACAAAGCAGCAAAACTGGTACAGAACTTCAAAGCAGGATACTAGGAAAACAACAATAGCTAACATAGTATATCTTATTATCTTCACAATAGTTGTCTATTTCATCAGTTATAGCAAAATCAAACCAAAACCAAAACAGAATAAAATCAATCAAAATAGAATACCGGATAATGCAAAACAATTAATCTGATCAAAGCAAAATGGTAAGTACTAATTGGATTTCAAAAACAGGATGGAAGGAAATCCTCCGTATTTGCTATATTGCATACGGTCATCATCATCCCAATAGATGCTCAGATCGCTGGCCCCAGGCCTGCAAAACCAACCAAGCATTTAATTGCTTTATGTACCTTAGTTGTTATCAACTCAACCTGTCCTCCAAACCCACCAGTTGCTTTCAGGGGGCGAGGGGTAGGCTCACCGGAAATGCTATCTGACTTTTCTCTTCCTAGAAGCTGCATATCTTTCATCTTTGGAGGCTTACCAGAAAGGCGGGCTAGTTAACTTTTTGTTGGGTCCTCCTAGGCCCAGCATGGACGATTTCTCTTCTTGGAACCTGATGGCATGCACAGCTTACCAGAAAGGCTGGCTAGTTGGTTTCTTATCCGGTCCTTTCAGGCCCAGCACGGCCAATTCTCAGGGAGGTGCTGATTTTTCTTTTTGTAACTTATGCAGCTTGTATGGTTTTCCATGAATGAAACTTTAACCACACATTGTTTATCAGAAACTGAAGTGTAAATAAGGACCAAATGGATAACAGATATTGAGAAGTAGGAAGAAAATGTTCAGATGGGAAGAGGAGCAAGGGAGGAGTAAGAAGAAGGGAAAACAGAAGGAAGGGAAAAGGAAAAAAATAGAAGGAAAATCATAAAGCTTTTGTAAATAAGGAGAGGAAGGGTTTGATGTGAGAGGAGAGGAATAGGGAAAAAAGAAAAAACATAATTTATTATGTACAGGTACAAAAACTCGGATGGATGTGACCACTATGTATACCAGAAGTTTATCAATAAAATTAATTAAAAAAAGAAATCTATGGAGCAAAAGAATTCTGAATCACCCCAGCTCAGCAACTGAAAGATATTATTTGATTTTTGTTGCATAAATCACTTATAAAGTGTCATTTAACTTTAGTGTAAAATATATCAAGTATAGAAATATAAATAACCATACATCTAGTTAAAAGAACAGGAAAATAGGTTTTAAATCTGGTTTTAACTGATTGATGCTTGATTCATGCTGAACCAGGATGTACATCCTTCTAGTTGTATGTTCCTAGGTTTCCCTAAGAGCATCTACGTAGCAGTCAGCCAGATGGAAACAGATCATAAAGGTCATCTGAGGGAAGATTTTATAAAACAAATCCCGGAAGTGTTGCCATCACTGACTAGACATCCCGCTGACTATAATGGGAGGCTCTTGGAGAGCAGGCAGTCCGAGGAAATAACTATTTGCTATGGAAGAGGGAGCACAAATTTCAGGTGACAGCTAGCAATTTTGCTATATTCTTAAATTTGTTTTCTCTAGTTTTTTCTGACACACATTAATAGTGCTATAATCAAGATGGGCAGGTAGATATATCTTTAGTATGTTGATATCACTTCCTTTATGCATATACAGGAAAATGGGATATGTGGGTCATACAGTAGATCTATTTTGAATTTTTGTTTGTTTGTTTGCTTTTTAGGGTTCTACACTGTCCTTAATAATGACTATAACTATTTACATTCCCAATAATGATGTTTAAGAAATTCTTTTTTTTGCCACTTCCTCATGGATGCTTGATACTTTATTTATTTACTTATTTATTGATTGACATTAACCATTCTAACTGGGGGTAAAACAGTATCTAGATTAGATTTGTATTTTCCTGATCACTAATGATACTGGACATTTTTTTATATATTTGAGGGCCATTTGTATTTCTTTTTTTGAGACAAGACTTCACATAATTTGTCAATTTTTAAATTTGGTTTTATTTGTTAAGTTTTTTGAGTTCCTTATATATGTGGGATATTTTGACTCAATTGTTTCCTTTGTTATGTGGAAGTGTTTTAATTTGAGCTAATGTCTTTTATCAAGTATTCCTTTGATTTTTGTAATTTTGGAGTCCTACTCAGAAAATCATAACCCCTTTATCTCTTCTAGTAGTTTTATATTTTCAGGTTTTTCATTTAGGTTTTTGTTCAGTGTTGAGTAGAATTATGTACAATGAAAGGGAGAGAACACATTTCAATTTTCTGCAAGTGGATACACACTTTGTTCAGCACCATTTAAGGAAAAAGTTGTTGTTTCAAAGTGGATACTTCTCATTGGTTTATGAGTCTGCTTTTATCCCAGTACCATAGTGTTTTAGTTATTATGGGTCTGCAGTATGGTTTGAAATCAGCAATTATGGTGCCTTCAGCTGTGTTCTTTTTTACTTGAGACTGTCATAGCTTTTTGGGATCTTTTGTGATTCTATGTGAATTTCATGGGTTGTCATTGTTATTTCAATGGGGACTGCATTGAATCTATAGCTCACTTTGGATAGTACGGACATTTTAACAAATTTATTTCCTCATATTCATGAATGTGAGAAACCCTCCATTTTTTTCTGTCTTCAGTTATCTTTGCAGCAGGGGTTGGGCGTAGCTCTGAAAATAGTGCTGCAAAATAACCATTTATAACATTGAATAGTGTTAAATATTTAATGTACATTTGATAACTTCTTACAAATCCATAATATCTTACTGAGAGTCAGTTTATGTCTTGGAATATGTTACATTCAATTTGAAAAATCTCACCAGCTGTGTAAAAGAAAGCAATCATATGGTGAGTGCCTAGCATCAATTTATGTTTCTGAACCTTTACAGAGAAAGGTTCGTGCTGTTATTGTTTGGGTAAGACGTCATGCCTATATCTTATACTCTGAATAACTACTATGAAGACAATAATATGCAATATATTAATTATTGTAATTCCTGTACTAAAATGCTTGAAACTTTATTTTTTTTTAAATCTGCAAACAAATCTCCAGCAGGGTCGTGGCCTATAAACCAATTAGTTTATAAAGATAGGACCTCAGCCACTCTCTGTGCTTTTGTTAGTTAGGATTAAAGAATATTCCTGTTCCCCAAGTCCATGCAAGGCTTATCTCCCTAAGTTACTTCTTTACATTGAAATTGGAAATGGAATAAAAGTGAGGAGCAGAAATACACTGCTTATAAAATTTTGTTATTAAGAACTGGGGCCCTAGGATCTATTCTGCAGTCAGTGTCCAACTAACCTTATAATCTTTCACAGCAAACTTTGCAGTGGCTAAGTTAAAAACCTCATTTGTAAAATAAACATATTGTTCTAAATGAACTCAGATTGTTTCCTGAGTTAATATGAGTCACAAAGGCAAAGCTACAGTAAATAAAATTGTCCTCTGTTATTTTAAGTCTATTTAGTCGGCTTTCAAGGCCCCACCAATTTTTTCACATTGGCATAGTTGGATAATAGACATTATATCTTATTTCTTTTGATACCCAAATATTCTCTGCAACTTGAAATTAAAAGACACTTCACATCCTGTAACATTTTATATTGATATTGATTTTTTCTTTCTAATAAACTGGAGACTTGCTGAAGTTTATAGAACTCAATAATTTCCTGGTTTTCTCAAACTCTCCTTAAACTGATTTCCTACTTGGTTGGAAAAGGTTACTGAGACTACAGAAGATTTAATGAAGCCTGATCATCATCACTAAAAATTCTGCTGGATAAAACAAAAGGAAAACAAATCTTAATATCTGGGCATTTTAAAAACAGTACTCCCAAATATACTTGTGTTTATTCATTAGTGCACACATACATATTTCTTTCCTTTATCCTAAATATTTCAGCATGGATGGAGAACTAAATTATTATTCTGAACAAGTTAAATATATATGCATATGCTAGAAATATGCTATCTAAATAGATTCAAATGCATTTATACCTGGGAAGTACTCTTAATAGAAGTTGTGTTTCCCTTTTCCCTCACTTACGTTCAATTCCAATTCTTCCATTAATTATATCTGTGTGACAATCATTCTCAGTTCTAAATTCTAGCCTGATAATTACAGAAGGAGTCTTCCTAGGAAGGAAATAGACAGATGCATTAGTACATTTCATTCTACTTAAAAATGATATTTTAATTAAAATCAATTTATATAACTCACAAAAGTGTAAACATTATCTATAATATATTTAATGAATATTACATTTTAATATAACTATTTCATACTTATGTTTCAATTTGTTCTATTAAATTACAAATTGAGTTGCATGGTTCATAAAGATATATTTTTAACCAACAATAAAAGCTCCAGTGAATTGACTCTTCCTGGCTTTTACCTGGAAATTACTTACTGACCTTGTTATACAGGGAAAATTCAGAAATTGGCGCCAGACTGTGGTTTTGATACTGTGATTTTAAAAGTGTCAAAGTAAGGCAGGTGATAGAGCACCTTCAAAACTTTGGTTTTACTTCTCTTTTTAAAAACTGAAATATTACAGATATTATGAAAAAGGACTTACTGTTTTTCCCAGAACCATCCTTAGTTCCTCACACTGCTGCACTGGCACATGCCATGTCGTCGCCTTATCTTTGCTCTGGTAAGTGGGTGGCAGCAGACACACATGAACACACACACATGCTCCTTATATATTGCTTCCTCTTCTTTACCAATCTACTGTCGGTACTAGACAATAAAAGTGTCACTTAGGGAAGTATGCCAACAGGTTTGTATGAAATGAAGAGTAATAGGATGGGAAGAGGAGAAAGATTATGGAAACTTGGAGAGGTAGACTTGAAAAGAATCATGACTAAATGAGTGTGACAAGTGGAAAGGCTGAAAAGTGTTAGTGAAAAGGTCAATATTGTTAACACATGCAACATAAGTAATGAGAGAAGATGAGTAAAGTTGACAATGAAAATGCTTGATTTTGAATATGTTCATGAAAGCGACTAAAATATTGGCTAGAAATCCATTTGATGATACTTAAAGGAAGAAGTAAATATTATGGTAAAATATTTAAGTCCTGTGATTGAAAATGAATTTATATACAAGTGATCATGTCCTTGGCTTGATATAATTTGGCAAATTATTAAATACGTCCTTAACTTTGCCACACAAAAATAGATATAAGTAGATCATTGAAAGAATAAGACTGCTTAAATTAAATAATGAGCTTAGGGCTTAGAACATATTACATTTAATTTTATTTTTAAAAGTTTAGTTAAAAGACCTATGTCAATCAATTGAGGCAAGATAAAATATGTTATGTTTATAAAACCAGTTGATTTTGCTTTATTGAAATTGATTATTTTCTATTACTATTACTGAAATTTTATGAAAAAAATTAATTTTTAACCAATCCTAGGTAAAGACCATGCTATTTTTAAAAAATTTTATTTAAAGAGAGACTAAACAAAACAGAAAATGGGTAGAAATAATACATACTTTCAAAGAAAAAAATAAACAGTAAGAAATCACTAGTTGATGTTTATGTATTGTCCTCTTACAAATAGTGATTCAAGATACAAAAGTGGAGCATATAAAGTGGGAATTCAAACAGTGAGACTGAAAACAGTTCTGTTCAACTATTCAAAAACCTAGTAATATGGTTATCAATCCTATACATTTAAACATACATGCAGTTATCCATATCTTCATTTATGTTGAGGTTAAACAAACACAAGCAGGCTAAAATCACTCTGAACAAAGATAATAGTATTTGCTGGCTTCACATCACGACACTCTGGGATCAGCACTGGATACTGTAGTGTCTCTTTTTCCTCAAAGTATTTGTTCATTTCATCATGTGTCATAAGATCAGTTCTCATAAACTGTTTATAGGATCTACGCCTGCATGAGTCTAACATGTATTTCTATCTTTTCTGTATTAGAGGGATAAAAAAGCAAAATAAGACAAAGCAAAACATTCCTATAAGCACATGAAATGAAAAAGATATAAAATTGCTGTATATCAGACATAGTATAATTAAATATATCAGTAGATAACAGTATTAATAAAAACACAACTTTGTAAATAGTGTCAGAAACAAGCAGTAATCAAACCAGAATGGGTATCATAGCGTGTCTTGTCATCTTCAGTGAATTGCCTATACTCTCAGACTTAATACTATCAATCATAACAGTTTTGAATAAAATCTGTTGATATCAAACAGCAATCAAAAAAACCAAATTTAACTAAGATCAATCATGTTAAAACAGTGTAAGTCATACAGGGTTCCAGATGAAGTTAATATGAAATTAAAGATGATTACTGTGCTATATCTTGATGTTTTTGGGATAGCTGTCTGTGCCCTCAAATCTAATGCAAATAGACCAACTGGTACCGAACAAAATCTATGTGAACATAGTGGTGAGAGTAATATGGATTTTAATTCTTGATACACTATAAATATCTTCTGCCATCTTTTTAAAGACTATTCCTCCCCTTTCACTTCCCCGGGGTACACTGTACATTTTTGGGTCTCTCCAACACTCTTGGTTTTAAATTGGGGGGTGGGGGCCAACCTGCTATTTATCTAAGTGGTTCCAAACCTTCTCTCTCATGGACTTGATCTCTAATTGTATTCCCTTAACCATTAAAGCCTGTCTTTCCAACCTATCCACAAATACTGGTCTATTTGCTCCAATTACTCTCTGGTTCCCTGTCACATAGAGCATTGTTTTCTCATATTTGATTTTCAGTCCATGTACCCTTTTTCAGGTTAATTATATTTCCTATAAAGAGCATCTTAGTGGACCCTACCTCCTGATCTACCCTATTGGTGATTCTTTTTTTTTAAATTAAGTATATCAAGGCCATCTATATTAGAGATTATAACCAACCTTCTCTGGCTCATTTCTGTTTTGCTCTTTTTCTACCATTAGTTGTCTGCCTGTCTTCTTCATTCTGCTTTCTGCTCCATTCATTGAGGCATGCCACTGTTTGTGGAATCCTGGTATTTTTCTCTCTTTGTCTTGAATGTCCTGCAGTATTCTCTGTAGATTTGGATTGGTGGTCTCGAATTTCCCCTGTTCTTATTGTCTTGGAAGCATCTTGTTTCTCCATTAATTTCTATAGACAGTTTTTCAGAGTATATAAATTGGGCTGTAGGTTATTTTCTTTTGGGGTTTGGAATATTTTCTCCATGCTCTTCTTGATTTGATGGTCCGTGTGGAGACATCTGCCATGGTTTTGATGGGTTTTCCTTTATAGGTGATCTGTTTCTTGTCTCTAAAAACTTTTAATATTCTGTTCTTATATAGAATTTCTAGGATCTTGATTATTATATGCCTCAGTGTAGCTCTATTTTGGTTGTAGGTGGCTGGAGTTCTGTATGCCTCTTACATCAGAATATCATTTCCTTTTCCTATGTTTGGAAAGTTTTCCTTAATTATTTCTGTGAATAGCCTTTGTAGTTCCTTTGTTTGTACCCCTGCTTCTTCATTCACATTTTTTATTCTCAAATTATAGATTCTCTTGTGGTCTTCTAACATTTGTATTGTTACTACTTGTTTCCTTGTTATTTTTAAGAAGTTTTTCCTTTCATAATCCCACATTGCAAACCTGTCCTCCAGTTGGGATAATCTATCCTCAGTTTCTTTCAAGCAGGTGTGCCAGCTTTCAATGGAGCTTTTAATTTCTTGGTAATCTCTGTGAATCTGCTTCATGTATTCTATGTTTTCTTTATATTCTTCATCAAATGATTCTCTCCTTTTTTTGTGTTCCTCCATTCTTCCATCTGTGTCTTGAGAGGTGAGTAGCATTTTTTTTGTTTATTTATATATTGCTTTACTTGATTAAATATTTCACTTTTGAATGCATCTATGAGGTCCCAAAGATATCTCTTTATGTCCACTAATGCCATGTCTGATATTGCATGTTTCTGTCTTCAATCTCTTTTGTATTTAGCTTTCCTTGAACAACATTATCTGGTTTGGGGACTGTGAGCTTTTCTTGTGATATTTTTTGTTTCTTCCATACATGTGTATTGTGGAGGCCTCAGTCTCTTTCTTTGTTGGTTATGATTCCAAGACCATGTTATGGTTTATACCTAGACCCCTTGCCCCAAACCTCATTCTTCTCATGGATGGGGCTCTGCTCATCTCATGGCTACCAGGAAACAGAGAGAGAGAGACAGAGACAGACAGAGAGAGAGAGAGAGAGAGAGAGAGAGAGAGAGAGAGAGAGAGAGAAAAGACATATGGATAGGTCAAGGACAAGATTTTATCCCCAAGCATACCATTATAGACCTACTTCCCTCCTTCAAGTTTTCATCACCTTCCAGTAGCCCATTAATTTAGGCTCACATCAATGAATTAATCCTTTGATTAAGCTTGAAAGTTTGTGTCTGAATGTTCCCCCAAAGCTTCATGCAGTCATGGGGGCTGGCTTTTCTGAGGTAGTTGAATCTAGACCTTGTTACTAACCTAATGCTGGAATTAAGGGTGTGAATGCTACACCCATCCTAGAGAGGGGAGCCTGCGAACATTCTAAGGGACAGAAAGAAGTTTGCATCTCACCCTTCCTTGCTTGCTGCTTTTGTTGTCTTCCACAACCATGACTTGTTGTCCTTCTGCCATATGCCACCCTGCCTGGGAGCCAGGTGCTTATGGACAGAAAACTCTTCAGACTGAGCTAAATAAACCTTTTTTTTTTTTTTTTTTGGAGGAAAGTATCGGATATTTTGTTTCAGCAATGAGAGAACTGTGTCTAAGACATAAGGTAACTACCTAACACTCACATTAAAACTCAGAAGTCCCATAGCTGAAATTTGCTTCTTTGGGGACAAAGATTTCAACACATGAGAATTTGGGAAATATTCCAAATCCAGACTATAACATGTATTAAATCAAGTAATATAAGTGTTAAGTGGAATAAGCATTAAAATCTTATTAACTTATTTATATTTCTAAGATTTTTATTCTGTAGTTATGGAAGCAGAGACCTACAACACATTTCCTTAATAAGATAAATGAAACTATTTAGATATATGTTGTAACTTGGGAAAGAGGAGACAATAATATAGGATCATGAAACAAAGAAGGGTTTAACCATTGAATTTTAAAATCATTTAATTTTACTTTGAGACAAAAGCTGCAAAAAATATTGGCTAGTTGTTAAAGTTTGACCTAAAATGTTGCCAGGCTTACATTTTATGTTTCAAATATATTCATATTATGTTACAAATATATTCATATTCCCACTATGAATATATTTACCTTCAATTTCTATCATCTCCTTTAAATGATATTGTGTGTTGAATTACTAACTACCACTGGTGAGTGAGAGTTGACTATTTGAGTCACCATCTTAAATCATCATGAGACTGGTCAAAAACAATTTGATCTTATTACACCTTCCAAAAAGCATCATACATAGTCTGTATACAGAAGATAAGAAATAAAATGCTCTTCTTCTTATCATCCAAAACAGATTTGAGTCATGAGTGTTTATTGTTATACAATATTATTACAGAAAGGCATATTGATCATCAGTACAGACAAGTCCATACAAAAATAGGAACCTTTACAGAGGGAGGATGTATGCTGACACTACTATCCTTTTAAGGATAACTGCACAAAAAAAGCTGCTCATTTACATCATCTTCTTAAGCAACAGAAAGAAACTTTTGGAATGCTTTAATAGCAGCTTTTAAACTACTTTCCTTCTAAAAGAATGGCACAATTTTAATTTAATTTCACCGGAAGATTTGATGTTTAAAAAGTAGACTTACCTCATCTATTTCAAAAGAATCAATTGAGATGATATCTGCCTATATTTTTGAAAAGTGAAAAGGGATTTATAAACTGAAAGTACTGTGCAAAGTAAGATTTTTTTTCATAACTGTATGAACAATTCCTTGTCTCATTCATTCTGAAAGCATTCAGGCAAGGAAGTCCACATAAAATAAAAATGAACTCATTCTGTATGCTGTATTAACTAAAAATAATTTTTATTCTTCAGTGATGAATTGATTTGTTTAAAAAGTTCGAAATATTTTCGACCATGAACAAATAGGCAAGAGTTTATTCTAAAGGAATGAAAGGAAGTTCACATTTGCCACAGCTATTTTATGATTCATATCTCTGGCAAACAAACCAAAAAATCACTCCAGAAGTACCCACTTCTTTGAGATTTAACTTCTTGATCAACCCAGAGACATATAATGTTAAGGTATTCCTGAGAGCCAGCTTTTATTATTTTTCTGTGCAATTTGTTCAATTTAAGTGAAAATATATGCTATAATACTAATTTGGATGTTTGATAAACACGATGGTTATGAGCAGGAGGGATTTAGCCAAACTCAACATGAAGAATAGACTAGATATTTGAAAACAATCTCCAGGGTTATTAAACATTGATGTAGTAAACTAACAAATCTTCATTTTTGAACCAGTGCTAAATATTTAAACTTTTTTCACTGAAGTAGATTTTTGTTTTATTGCAGAAAAAAATTAAAATTTTGAAAGAATTTTATTATGGTTGATATCTGGGCTGTCCCCCACAGGCTCCTGTGTTGAGGACTTGATCCCCACTGCAGCAGTGTTCAGAGTAAGGCGTTTAGATGACTGGATCATGAGTTGCTTATCTTCTTAGTGGATTAATCCACTAATGGGTTCCTTGATAATGGCATCACTAGAAACTACTGGCAATTAGAGGAAGTAAGTCACAGACAAATTTTGTCTCTGATCCCTTCCTCCTGTCCCTTTCTATTTCTTGGCTGCCATGAAATGAGCAATTTTCTATCTTATGCCCTTCTACTATGACGTTTCTGTTTTGCCACAGGCCTAAAGCATTTGGCCATGGATTGAAATCTTTGAAACCCTTTGCCAAAATAAATCTTTCCTACTTGTAGATTTTCTCAGATATTTTGTCATAGTAACATAGTGCTGACCAACAAATATGTTTTAAGTAATAATTATCCAGCTGGAGACTATGACAAAAGCACTATAGACTTCAATGACAAACATATGAATATTTACTTTTCCGAATTCTGAGGGCTGGAAGATCAAGTGCAGATTAATTTTGTTCATATTGAAAACCATTTCCTTGGGGCTGGAAGCTCAGCTGTATAAGTGCCTGCCTTGCAAGCGTGCAGTGGTGAGTTCCATCTCCAATACCAAAAACACACAAACAAACAAAAAACAATTTCCTTAATTTGCAGGGAATTTTATTGTTTTTGTTATGTCACTCTAAGAGCAAGAGTCAGATGAAATTAGCTCTCTCAGCTATGTTTTCTAATAAGGGACCAGTTTCACCCACCTTTGTGGTTCTACTTTCGTGACCTAAATTCCATTCTAAATCTCATCTCTAAATGCCATCACAGTGGGGGTTATAATTTCAACAAACAGATTTCAGGAAATACAAATATATGTCAGTAGCAGCTACTTAAATTTTTAAATGCTTTCCTTCCCTTTCATTATTATGATCTCCATTATACATTTTAGACCTTATTACTCTTTCAATTTTTATTATTTTTAACACCAGAGACAATGCAGCATTTACAAATGTGAGTCTTATTTATTTCACTTATGAGGATAATAAAAAGTTGCCTTTATTTACCTACAAAAGCTTCAAGATCATCCTTTTTTATAGCTGAATAATATTCCATTGTATAAAAATGCTACATCTTTTTCATCCACTCTGTAGTTGATTGGCATTTTGGTTGTTTCCAAGATTTACCTATTACAAATTGTGCTGCTATGAACATGGATGCACATATATCACTATGACATGACCTTTACAAAGGATATAACTGTATGTATAACTGTGTAAGACAGAAACCCTACTACTAAGTTTTTGTTAGTTTATCAAACAGAATAGTTTGTACTGTTATTGTTTGATTGTCCACTTTTTATGTTTTGATTTTATAACTTGAACAACTACTTCTAAGATAATAATATGCAATTTATCAACTAGTGATTTCTTCATGTTATTTTTTTAAAATTTTGTTCTATTTCTACTCTTTTTTCTGTTTTGCTTTTTTATCTAAATTTTTTTTAAAAATGCTACCAAGCAGGTGCAACTCAGTTAATGATCTTGTCATTGACTAGCCAGCTGTCTGATACTTATTCACTTTTAACAAGAAAAGTTATAGGATGTTGCATTCACTATCAGATGACTAAAGATTGAGTTATTTCTCTCTTTCTGTCTCTCTCTCTCTCTGTTTCTCTCTCTCTCTCTCTCTCTCTCTCTCTCTCTCTCTCTCTCTCTCTTTCTTTCTCTCATCTGATGTGCTGTCCTTTTATTAGCTTCCTGTGGAAAAGACCATATGGCAAGGAACTAAAGGAGGCCTCTGACCACCAGCTAGAGTAGCACACAGATTCCTCAGTCCAACAATGATTAAGGAACTTAACCCTATGGGAGCTTGGAAGTGTGTCTTTCCCCAGTCAAATCTTCAGATAAAATAAAAGCTCCAGCCATCACCTTCATTTAGTCTTGTAAGAAACTTTGAAGCAAACGACTTATTCAGATAAGCTGTGCCTAGATTTATGACCCCCATATTGGAGGATACATTAGTCAGTTTCAACTTTTATAAGGAGATATCATATTGGATATAGATGACAAAATTTATTTATCATATTTCTCAATTTTGAAGGCTCCAATATCAAGGCATAAGCATACTGGATGTCTTGCCAGGGCCTCTTCCTTATAGATACAGCCTTCTTCGTTTGTTGTAATGTGTTTGAGAAAGTGAGGCTGCTCCTAGGGGTCTCATTTATTGGAAAACTAATTCCATTCTTTTGTTTCATTTTGTGAGATGAGGTCTTGCTTTGTAGTTCAGACTGGTCTTGAACTTGCTATGTAACCTAGGTTGCTCTTGAACTCATGGTGATTCTCCTAAGCTTGCCTTTTGAGTGTTGGGATTAGAGGCATATGCCACCACACCTAGCACTAATTCCATTTTTGAGAGCTTGACTCTCATGTCCCGATCACTTTCCAAAGGCCCTGTCTCTTATCATTACCCTGGGTATTAGGATTTCAACATATGAATTTGGGAAAACACAGAGTCACCTCTGTGGCATCAGATAATAGATAGATCTTATTTTAAGCTACTAACTTTATAGCCATTTATTATATAATAACATAAAACTAACACTTCATAACAATTTTAAATGCCATGTCAGAAAAAAACTTTTATGTACCACTAATCACAATAAATGATACCAGGTTAAGCTAATTTATGTGTAGGGGAAGAGGGAGCAGAAACTTACAGAGATATACTTTGAAAACAATACAATTGTTGAAAATAAAGGAATGGAAAATATATCAACTGTTTTATCTAGAAAATATTAAGAAAGATAGAGAAAAAAAAACTATGTCTAATCTCCTGTCAGATACTGAATTAGACAAAATAATTTTGTATCAAAATGGACCCTAAATAATAAAGGTAATAGCTTGAAAATCACAACAGGCAAGAAAAGGACATTATGTGTAAAATAAATTAAAAATTTGATTCATATAACATGTAATAGGTTTCAATATACAAAGAATGCAAATTAGTCACTGAAATCTATCACCTACGAGCTACTCTAGTATAATGGCTAGATCACAGTTTTCTCCTGTTGATTGTAAACAATTTTATAGAACACTCACACCAGACAAGATCACAGGTCAACAATCGTAAAATTGATCCAGCATGTACCTCTCCTAACCTGAGTGAAAGATCACTGCTTCTATATCAGTATTTATTTCCAATTTGTTTCTTTTGCTCTCTAGGTAAAACTCTTAAGATATTTAACCATGAAATTGCCTACATTTTTAATATCATGCAATCCTGAGCATATCCACTGGCCTTTCAATTCTTCCCTAAACACCTAACACATGTTCAAATCCTATAGCACAACGTTCCTCACATCCTATTACTAAAACCCACACATTTCCTCATAATGTGTTGATCCTTGCTGCACTAGCCAATTAGCCTAGCTTTATTTGACAATAGGTATATACTCGGCGCTCTCTGAATAAGAGATAGTCATGGTATCTTACAAAATGTAAAATTTAAGGCTGACAGCATTATCAATGAAACATTATTAAGAAATTTAAGCTCAGTAAACCAAATAAAGAGAATAGCTTTAGAAGCAGTAAAACTACAAATGAAAATAAACAAGAAAGAGGGCACCTGAGCTTTCTAATAAAAATTGCCTTTTGAATCTATTGTCCCTATATGAAAACAGTGTCAGAAAAGTGCTAAATGTGCTTTAGTTCTTTAAATTGCTTCTAAAGAGGGTAAAACAAAACAGAACAAACCAGATCAGAAGAAAACAATGTAAGTGACACAGATTTCAAAGCAAGACAACAGGAGATCAACAGTGGCTACCATAATCTCTTGTTTTCTTCTACATAGTTGTCTGTATCTTCACACACAATGAATTCATGTAAAACAAAATAGTATAAAACTGATCAAAACAGAGTAATTAAGGCATTACAGTCCCTCAAAGCCAGACAATAGGCAAATCAACAATGCCGTAATGTCTCTTGTTCTCTTCAAAATAGCTGTTCATACTTCCATGTATGTTGAAATTAAATAATTCAATTCAGACTAAAACCACTCCGAAAAAGAATAAAAGCATTACTGGATTTCACAGCATGATTATAAAGAATCAGCAGTGGGTACATGGAGAGGCTTATTCATGCCTAGAACTTCTCCTCAACAGTTTATGAGAATCGGTTGTATTATGCATGATGAAATGATAGGCTGCTTAAAGAAAAAGAAACAGTATGATATCCATTGCTGAGTCACATGCTTTAGTTTTAATAAGTTTTAATTTGATCAATCTTAACTGCTTTCTAACAGTGAAAATAGCTCTACCTTTTCTAATTCTTAAAACCATATTCTTTAATATACCAGTTACTAAGTTAAAATCAACTCATTTTTGAGATTTTTTGGATCAGAATAAAATGCTACACTGTTGACCCTGTTTAAACACACTGCCTTTTTCTAATTAGAGGAAAAATTCAGGTGAGATGAAATCTTCATAAGACTCAGATATTATGGTAAATGTTATATGACAGTAACACATTATTTTGAGACAATAATACATTTTACAATAGTTTTCTACAAATTCATTCTCCACATTTTTCTGAACATTCAAAATATAGAATTGAGAGAGTTATCTAGAGAGATTTTTTCCAATTATTTTTGTATAAAGCTTATTTATCTTTCTAATTTATCAAATAAGACAAAAAGTTTAAAACAATTCTGATCTTTCCAAAATTTATTTAAGCTACTTAACAGATTTAAGTTCAGGGATAAAGGACTTTATTTCTAGTATCTCTTTGAACTTAAAATGCCTACTTTTTCCTGCATACATCTTTTAACCTCATACACAATTCTAGTTATTTGTCCTGTCCATATAGTTTGAACCATATACCAAAATCATAATGTCATTATGGATTAGCATACAGAAGAAACACCCAAGGCAGATTACAAATAATCGTGTGATGAAGGAAAAGCATGATAGTGCCTCTGAATGAGATAGTGCCTGTGAATAATATAGGTAGCAGAACAGTAACTATAACATAATTTAATTTACTTATCACACACTGAAGGTGGAACTTCGATAGCAAGAGACCTACTGTACGATCATTTCTGGTGTCAAGCATCATAATTTAACTCCAGTAGAAACAGCCTTTAATTGTTGGTAAACATTCATAAAAAAGCTGAAATAATTTCTGTGCCTTTTATTGATCTTAAAATTATTTTTTAAGAAATTAACATTTCAAAAGCTTGGTAGTATTACTTTGAGCTTATTTATATAAATTAATTTTGTGAGATTTTTAGATTAAATTTTACTTAAAACTTAATGAAAGAAATTTAAGTATTTCATATTGTTTTAGTGAGGATTTGCAAGGAAAACAATTTAATACAGGACATAATTTACAGAATTATTTTACAGTAGTTACCCAAAGAGTCAAACACAAAAAGTACAGGAAACCTGTCCACACACACTAATGACTTCAAACAATCCAGCTGAAGGCCTGGATCCCATGGCAGTGTACCTAGAGCCCATGACAATGCCTCATGCAAGTCTGTTTCACAGATCTGTGCTAGGAAAGTGCAATGATCAGCATTGGAAACCCTGTCAATGAGATGAAGGATCTGTGCCAGCAGGCCAAGGGTTCTGCACTGTTGCCAGGAAATGATGCTCAAAGTAATGACCAGAGATCCTAGGAAAAGTACTACAGCCATTCTCAATGAGCTCTTCCAACAATGATAACATCCCAAGTTCATATCAGGAAAGAAAGCTGACAAGTTCCTCCAGGAAAGCCAGTGGCAACAGGGCAATCAACAACAGCCAGGAGAACTAACAATGCCAACTTCTTATTCTTCAGTTCTTTCTATGTTGGCAACAATCCTCAGGCAGACCATCTACACTCAGGACCATGCTGACTCAGTTTAGCTAGTTGTTACAAGTAGACCACCAGTTGTCAATCCACCACAGATATTTTAAATCATTTACTGAGTACAATTTGCCCCGTCACTGTTTTAATTTACTGGTTTTCCACTAATATCCCATATTCAAAGACTGAAATTGAACTGTCACCATTTGCTGTGGAATCAGTGAGGTGAAAAATTAGTTGAAAATTCACTGCCACTTGAATGAAAATTGAAAAATGACTCTTTAAGATCACAAGAACACTGGGAATTCATCATATTCAAATAACGTGTTGACATTGCATTCTTTGTAACTTTACTGACTTTAATAGTTGATGCCTGTCATAGTTTATGTCAGTGGCTCCCAAGCCTCATGCAATTAGGGACTCAACCAAATCTAACATTTGTGATTGGTTTGTTGCCTAGTGCTCTGATTGGTGGTGTGAGTGCTACACCCACCTAAGTGGGTCATGGATGTCATGGCGGGAAGAAGATGTCTCTCTCTTTTGCCCGAACCTGCTTTGCATTTTAGCAACAGCTATGTATGGTGGCCTCATCATGCCACACTGTCTTGGAGCCAATTCAGTATGGACTAAAACCTCCAAGAACTATAAAAAATAAACCTTTTCTTCCCTAAATTTGGGTGTTAGATATTTTGTCTAAACAGTGAGTAAAAGGTAACCAAGACAGTGTAACTGCCTTAAGATGTAAATTTTAAAATTTAGGCTTTATTTCACAAAATTTTTCAAAATTAAATAATTATATTGTGTAAACTTATTCTGTGATTATTTCATTTCTTAAAGTTGATTGTGACTTTTATAAAAATAAATAGCTTGATTTTATAGATGTAATACTCTACTCATTTAATTTTAATTCACTCTCTGAGCTTACTTTTTTGAGACTAAAATAACATTTTCAAAATAGTAGAAAAGTTTAATACAGTATATAATTACCATGATCAAGTACTTTTTGGGGGAGCATTAATAAGTAATGTAACAGAATCTTAATTTGAAAAATCATCATTTTAATCAATAAAATACTGTTAGTTCTGCAATGAGAATGAAATTAGTGCCTTTCCTTAGAAAAATACTATTGATTATACTTCCTCTTTCAACAACCACATTGTCACTCTTCATCTGATATCTGATTCCAAAGTTGTCTACTATCAATTTGTAGTCATATAGATGATCTAAGAATGAGATACTTTGAGATAAGAATAATAAACTACAAGAGCAAAAGGCACTTTTTAAGTCAACTATTCTGGAAAAAGTAAGTTCACAATATTTCAGACACACTGAAGGTTTTTTAAAATTTTATTTAAAGAAAGACTAAACAAACAGAAAATAGGTAGAAATAATGCATACATTAAGAGAAAAAAATAAACACTAAGAAATCACTAGTTGATGTTTACATATTGTCATTTTACAAATAGTGGTTCAAGATACAAAAATGGAATGTAAAGTGGGAATTCAAACAGTGAGACTGCGAACAGTTCTGTTCAACTCTCCTACAAAAACTTAGTAACATGATTATCAATCCTATACACTTAAACATACATGCAGTTATCCATATGGTCGACTATGTTGACATTGAATAAACCCAAGCAGGCTAATATCACTCTTAAAAAAGAATAATACTATTGCTGCATTGCACATTATGAAACTCCAGATCAGTACTGGGTATTTTAGTGTTTCTTTTTCTTCAAAATATTGGTTCATTTCATCATGTGTCATAAGATCAATTCTCATAAACTGTTTATAGATTCAACACATGCATGAGTCTTAACATGTATTTCTATCCTTTGTATATTAGAGGGAGACACAAAACAAAGCAAGACAAAACAAAACATACTCCTATAAACACATGAAATGAAAAAAAACATATAAGACCATTGCACAAAGAGTTCTAACATGGTTCCTAGGTTGTGTCTTGTTTTCTTCAATAGAATTGGCTGTATCATCAGACATAGTATAACTGAATATATCAGTGCATAGCAGTATTGATAAAACACAACTTTGTATATAATATAGAACTTCAAAAACTGGCAGTTATCAAACCAGAATGGTTATCATAGTGAGTCTTGTCATCTTCAATGTAGTTGCCTATACTCTCAGACTTGATACTATGGATCATATCAGTTTTGAGTAAAATCTTCTCTACCTCATTTCTGTTATGCTCTTTTTTTGCCATCAGTTGTCTGCTTATCTTCTTCATTCTGTTTTCTGCTCCATTCATTGAGGCCTCTCTGCCAGTATTCCTGGGATCCTAGTACTTTTCTCTCTCTTTAGAATGCCCTGCAATATTCTCTGTAGAGTTGGATTAGTGGTTGCGAATTTCCCAAGTTCCTCTTTGTCTTGGAAGCATCTTGTTTCTCCATTAATTTCTAGAGACAGTTTAGCAGGATATATCAATCTTGGATGGAGGTTATTTTCTTGCAGGGCTTGGAGTATTTCACTCCAGGCTCTTCTTGACTTGATGTTTTGTTTTGAGAAGTCTGCCATTATTCTGATGGGCCTTGCTTTATAGGTGATCTGTTTCTTGTCTTTAACAGCTTTTAATATTCTATTCTTATATTGGATTTCTGGAATTTTGATTATTATATGCCTGGGTGTAGTTCTGTTTGGATTGTAGGTGACTAGAGTTCTGTATGCCTCATATATCTGAGCATCTTTACGTTTTCCTATGTTTGGGAAGTTTTCCTTAATTATTTCTGTGAAAAACCTTTGTAGTTCCTTTGTTTGTACCCTGCTTCTTCATTCACATTCTTTATTCTCAAGTTATAGATACTCTTGGTTTCTTCTAGCCTTTTTTTATTGTTACTGCTTGTTTCCTTGTTGTTTTTAAAAAGTTTTCCCTTTCATAATTCCATATTGCAAACCTGTCCTGTGGTTTGGATAATCGATCCTTAGTTTCTTTCAAGCTGATTTGCCATCTTTCCATAGAGTTTTTAATTTCCTGGTAATCTCTTTGAATCTGCTTCATGTATTCTATATTTTTTATATTCTTCACCAAATGGTTCTCTCCTTTATTTGAGTTCCTCCCCTTCTTCCTCTGTGTCTGCTTGAGAGTTGCTTAGCATCTCTTTTATTAATCTTTTCCTTGCTTTACTTGGCTAAATATTTCACTTTTGAACTCGTCTATGAGGTACCGAATATATCTCTTTATGTCCACTGGAGCTGTGTCTGATATTGCATGTTTGCTGTTCTCATTCTCCTTTGTATTTACCTGTTCTGGGTCAATGTTCTCAGGATTGGGGCCTGGGGACTTTTTATTGTGGCTTCCTTTTCCCGTCTGTTTTGCTTCTTCCAGGAGGCCCCAGTTTCTTTCTTTGTTGGTTACAATTCTTCTTAAGCATGCTGGCTAGATGGCCCTTCCCACTGCCTTGTGCTAGTGAGTTGGAGACAGGGAGAGCATATTCTGGCCCCTCCCCTCTGGATCAGTCAAGCTGGTGTGGCCTGCAGTGTATTACTATGCACTGCCTCCCCTCCAGGTCAATCACAAGCTGCTGTGGCCTGCACTGTATTGCTTTGTGGCACCTCACCTCTGGGTCAGTCAAGCTGCTGTGGCCTGCACTGGATTACTTTGCGCTGCCTTCCCTCCAGGTCAGTCAAGTTGCTGTGGCCTGCACTGGATTACTTTGCGCTGCCTCCCCTCCAGGTCAGTCAAACTGCTGTGGCCTGCACTATATTACTTTGCGCCACTCCTCCTCCAGGTCAGTCAAACTTCTGAGGCTTCACTGGGTTAGTGTAGTTAGTGGGCGCCACTGCTGTAGTGACTTGATTTTGGATGACCTATTGGGTCTCAGCCAGGTCATGTGACCCAGGCCTAGCTCACTCCACCAATCCTATTTGGAAAGGGAACAACTGACTTAAGTTACTGCTGCCCCTTGTACTTGCCAGTCCTGTGTGGTCCCAGAAGGTCATCTGCCAGAGTCCCTCTTTCTATGGAATGGCTCCATTCCGATCACTCACCACAGGTCGATGCAGGCACCCTGCCAACTCAGCTCTCTGTTCGCCTCTCCGACCCCTGAACTCAATGTAACTGTGTCTCCAGTGAGTCAAAGCAGCAGGACCTTAGATGGTTGGCAAGTCACCCGCTGCAGCGGGAACACTGAATCTTTAGCTGTTCCAATAATAGCACTGGGACTGTGTGTTTGGTTGGTTCTTCTCACCTTAAGTTCTCCTCGAGACGAGAGAATTCATCTCTCTCCGTTTGGGACTCCCCGCTCTATTATGTTGAATTCTAAGTTGACTATCTCAGGGAGCCTCTGTAGCAAGTTGTTATCTCTCCCCCATCTTTGCTCCTCCCACCACATACTGAAGTTTTACGCAAAAGATCTATTATTATAAGATTTTTCCATAAAAATATTATGAGACAAAAAAGAAAGAAAAACAAACAAAAAACAAGAAGCAACTAAGAAATGAGAGATGACTTAGTTTGTTGATTTTCTTCACCAAGCTAAGATGACTGCAATTAGACTGCACACTGTGAATGAGGTAATATGACACAATCAGGATTTTATATGTGAAGGGTAAAGTAAATGCTGAGGGAATCAAATAATGAGTGCAAGTCATTTTTCCTTTTTTCTTCTCAGGACTAAATTTTGACTAAAAATTAGAACTATAATTCTAAGTAGCTATGCTTCACAAAATTAAGGGAGAAAAACTAATCTGATCTCTAAGAAAACATATTCCTATAAAGTAGGAAGAATAAACTTTGAAAAATGGAAACAAGAGCTAATTATAAAATAAAACAAATCAAGCCATGTAAACTTGTTTGACTTTCTGTTTACTTGACCTTATTTCACCTATTTTTGTCTGAGAAAAACCATCGACAGTGACTGTCTCAACCACATTTTATAACAAAGTCGATTAATGGTTAAGGTATTTGTAGTCATTTTAAGAAAGCAGATACTATTTTCATCTCAATGCTTGAGACTCTGAAAGAATAAATATTCATTTTACTTGGAAATATGATCATTTTATGAACAATTTCCCCTATGGAAAACATTAATAATCTCCACACATGTAGACAAAAGGCATCTTGTGAGGCAGAGGACATTGTATGGGAAAATATAAAATTTAAATAAATTCTTGTTCTGTTCTGTTCTCTACTGTTTTTGCTTCATAAAATATTGATGCCTCAAAATCTACAATGAATACTGTGTAATGGTAAGAAACTGTTCAAAGAGTAAAAGTAATTCGAATAAGGGAAAAGAGGAAAGAAGGAAGAGAAAAGGAATATATATATACACACAAGACATAAATATATACATATGATAGCTAAACTGACTATACTAATAATTGTATTAGTTATTGGAAAAGAACAGTTAATACTCATATGTTTAGATCAATTTTTCATGTCTGTATCTGTTAATCTAAGTAACCCTCTTGAAGGTAACAATATACAATATTACAACTATTGTTAAATTCATATCATCTTTTTTTGTATATCTATACTGTCATTGTATTTGTTATTGTATTTATTGTTGTCTGTATTGCTTTTATGTTTTTATTTTCTATGTCTTTTTTAATCTTCAGTTAAAAAAAGATATTTATGAGATCCCTTACATACTTAGGCTAAGCCTGAACTTGAATCAGGCTTTGTTTTTTCTTTGTATTTAAAGTCACAGTTGAAGAGGTCTCTGGGGGAAATATACTTGGTTTCTTTCAACATCTAAAATCACTGGAGAAATTTCACATTAGCTACCATTAGCTTTAAATAAATTATTATGACATTGTAAGATCACTGTAAGATATCTATTAATAATTATTAAGGATAAATTTTTTACTTCTTTATTCCTTCTGTGAAAAATGTGTTTATGGAATAGATAATTTAAGATATTGGCTTTGGAGCTGGATGTATGGGTGTTAAATGTTAACCTATCTTTATTTTTTTAGGAGAAAATTGCAATCGGTGCAACAATTTTGATTCTATAAAATGTTTAGAAAACTGTTTAATTCTAATTCAACCCTCAACAAATGTTCATTATCCTAATAAAATAGTTTTAAAGAACATTACTTTGAATGGGAAAGGTATGCCATATGCTAAGCACGTGGCACATTTAACAAGTTAACCATTCTCACATGTGACTGACATCTCACATATATATACCTCTGAGAGTACAGGAATTTTTTTCGTGATTACCAGTATTACAAAGTACCATGTTATACAACAAAGACATTTGGAAAAATATTAGATTATGTTTTGTGGGATACAGGCAATATATTTAAAGCAAAGGATTGCACTAATATGTTTATGTAGGAAGCCTACAATTTTATCTGACAAAGAAATATGTACTTTCATGGCTTATAGGAATTATCAATAGGTATTAAAATCTGAATTAAAAATTCTTATCAAGGTCCCATGTAGGTGTTCAGTGATGTTGCATTGAATGCTAGGTGCATAAAGCAAAGGAACCTGCCATCTTTTATCGTAGGTTGTACAACAGAACTTGGGGCTGTGGTCTTTTGACCCACATCTTCTTTACCATTGGGTATTGGCCCATTGAAAGCCAGTTTTTCATGGAAGACTAGGATAGATGCACTGTGCAATACCATTGGGATCAAAATGAATGAGTTCCCACTGGATATTTGCAGTGAAAATAGATTTGGACTTTGAGAAGTACATCAGTTTTATTTTATTTTATTTTAGCGAGTCAGTTGAAATATGATCAGTACTTCTCAGTCTTAATAATGAACATGTGTTTTGAGAATAAATTTTAATAGACTCAAATTATTCTCTAATGATTCTAAAGAAATATATAAACATTAACGCCACATGATTATGATTTTTAATAACTATACAACCAAATTGCAAATGAAAGAAATCCTTATTAATCCATTGTGTTGAATGATGCCTTCTGACATTAAATACTTAAAATTAGGTTACAATGTCAACCTTTCCAATGGACAGATATCAAAATATACCCAATTTTAAAAAATCTTACCCTGCTTTATTTTGTTACCTGGAGTGCTTGGAATATTAAATGAGGTAATCCAAAGCACACAACAATCCTTGAGTTATAATGTTCAACAAAGGGAGCTATTAAATTTATGATATGCTCAACAAAAGATAGATTATGTTTATGAAGGGATTACATTGCTGTATTCAAAAAATACTGAAGATTCTAATTTTATGATGTTTGGTGACATAATGAAAAGTAATCTGAAGCTCTAGAGATGTGATCACATTAATGTTTCTAGGTTGACTATATTTACTTGTGGAAAGAGTAAAACAAGCACTAAAAACATGAGTTCTGTTAAACAAGTAGCATCTAGAGTTATTACTCAAAGCAAATGAGTTGAGTGAAATGAAAAAAATACCAAGAAACATTAAGAAGGACTGCCTTGTAAAGAGAGCCAAGAGTCTTCATGGAAGCAGAAGAAAAATAGAGGACAGTATTATCAGAGAAACTAAGGCTAATAACTTCATAATTCCAAGAAAATTAAGGTGTCAGGTGGTGAGGGTATCTCATAAGAGTCAAGGCTGGGGGGAGATCATTGTATATGACAGAATGAGACCCCAATATCACAAAAGCCAGTGCTAGTGAATAGTGAAGAATAAAGATGTGATAATTTTGTTAGACCTGAGCAGTAAATATGAAGCATAAAAAAAGAAAATAGTGAGAAAAATCAGCTTCAGAACATACTTTCTGTGAGCCATGTGGAAAAGCCAAAGTACACAGAAAATAATTTACTTGCCCTATATTATGCATCACAAACAGTGAAATTAGTATTACAAATCTATTCTTTGGGGGTCACTGAAATAGCAACCCTCATTCACATGTTCAAATTGTAGTTAATTTTAACATAATTAAGTTATCCAGATGTAATGAAAAATAAATACATTTCTCTTGGCTTATAAATGAAATTCTTTTCTGTCGGGTTAGCAATGAATTCTTAGAAAATGAGTGACTTTCAAGGGGAAAAGTTGTTCTAATGGTCAAAATTGTACTTATTGACAGATAAATAATTAGATCAGAGGATTGTTCAACTGTGGGTGACACATTACAAGATTAAACTTTAGTTGACAAAGAAGTTAGCATCACTGGCCAATGCTTACTGCTCCCTATAATCAGTGTAACATGGCTCAGAATTAGCCTCTGGAGTGCCTCGTGTAATTAGATTGCACCTGTTGTTTGGGGGAAATCATGAAAGCAATTAGTTCCAGCTTCTGTTTGTTTCCATCCTTTCTCTAGACAAGAAAGTTGTTGTTTATCCTATCACAATGATTAAGATGATAGGATAATTTTCCAAGAATTGATCCCAGAGATTGTATGATTGAATCTCACAGGTTTTTTATCAGAATCATTTGTTGGGAAAATTGTTTTGAAAGGTCTGTAATTCATCAGGGTTTTGTGAGAACACATACACTCACAAAACTTTTTCATTCTCTAGAACATAAGAGAGCATGTGGTATATTGTGAAATAATGCTGCAGAAAAGGAATTGGGAACTTTCTATATTCTCAAAAAGTGTTGTAGGGGACATTTTCACAAAATATATACTATTGTCTTTGGAGTATTTGGATCTTTGCACTATTAAAAGAAAAAAAAAACAGACTTCCAAATAAATACTTTGATGTATGAGACTATGTTATTAGTCAATATTTTGTCTGATACTTAGTAATAAAATTAACTTTACATAGATAAAGAAGTTTATGACATACAAAATTATTCATTGATACACAATCTTATTAGTTAAAGGTAATAATATAGTTAAAAATCTTCTCTTTACTCCAAAAGATGTCTTGAAAACATTAACAAGCACATTATTCTATTTCATCAAAAATACATCTATAAAATACTACAATTCACATCTTTTTATATCTATATTTTATTCAGGATAATAAGCAAAATAGTGAAATGTCTTCTTATCATGGAGCTCACATGACAGCTCACAGCCTGTGGAACAGAAGGAAAAAGGAATATAGGAATATTACAGGAAGGTATGGAGAATGAAACAAATGAAAGATTTATAACATCACATGGAGATAAAAAGGACATACAAATAACCAAATTATAGAGACAGAAGATGCTATGGAACAAAGTAGGTTTAGACAATCAGAAGCATATGGAGAGGAAAGAAATGAGTGAGATAGGTGAGGAAAATACTCAGTATGCCTATGAGTAGCTATCCAGATGAAAAGGAAAGGAAAATGAGATTATTTTATGAAAAGCTTTATGAGTTCACTCTTTAGATGATATTTTTTTAGATCATAATTTTTTCAAGAGCATTGGTTTTAAATTAAGCTAGTCATCTTTTCTACATTTTTAACTGTATTCCTCCCTACCTTATGAAGCAAGTTATGATCCAACCAAGGATGGGATTTCATTAAATCTATTTAATAGTTTTGGGAGTATGGCCATTCTCATAATGTTGGTTTTTCCCATCGATGAGCAAGAGACATCTTTCCATTTTCTGAGGTCCTCTTTGATTTCTTCTATCAGCATATTATGATTTTCAATGTAAAAATTTTTTACTTTCCATGTAGATTGATTCCTAAGTATTTCATTTTTTCATATGCTATTTTAAAGAGTGTAAATTTAGTTGAGTGCTCACATATTTGGTGCATAGATATTTATGATTGTTGTCTCTTCCTCTTGAAGTTTTCCCCTGACAAGTATACAGTGACTCTCTATCTCTTTTGATCATTTGTGGTTTGAAGTTCATATTATCTGCAAATAAAATCACTACTTCTGCCTTTCTCTGGGTTCCTGTCACATAATGTATTATTTTCCATTCTTTGACTTTCAGTCTATGAATTTCCTTTTGAGTTAACTGTGTTTCTTATATGCAGCACATTGTAGGATTTTGTTTCTTAGTCTGGTTCTTTTGATTTGTGATTGAGACCATCAATATTGATTATTATAACTGATAGGTACTGACTTATTTTTGTTATGTTATCTCCCTGCTGTTTCTTTCTCTCTTTTTTTTTCTGTTTAAGTGCTTGCCCTGCTTGGTGGTTTCTTTCTGTTGTTGCTCTTGGAATTGTGGTTATCTTTGTCTCTTTCTAGACCATCAGTATGCTTTTTAGTGTTAATTTTGTGGTAATGAGTTTCTTCAGTTATTCATTGTTGTGGAAGTATCTTACTCTCCTTTGGTTTCAAAATACAGTTTTTCAGAGTACGTCAGTCTGGGTTGGAAGTTGTTCCCTTTAAAGACTTGAAATATTTCACTCAAAACTCTTTTTGACCTAATTATTTGTTTTGACAAGTTTGCAATGATCCTGATGGGTTTTCCTATGATCTCTTTCTTTTGTCTGAAAGCTTTTACTATTTCATTCTTGTGCTGAATTTTTGGGATCTTAATTTTACAGGTCAGGATGTAGGTTTATTTTGGTTATAGCTCATTGGAGCTGCATATGCCACATCATATATGTCAGATTCTTTCCCCATAGTTGGACAATTTTATGCTATTTCTTGTGCAAATGGGATTTTTGTGTCATTTTTGTTGATTCCTGCTATGTTATTGACACCTATCAGCTTAAACTGTTTTTCTTTGCATCATTTTGCAGATGTGGAATTGCTTCCTGGTTTCTTGTTTTTTGTTGTTGTTGTTGTTTTGTTTTGTTTTTTAGAGATCTTTTCTATTGTGATTATTAACTTCCATTCTGTCTTCAAAATCTGAGAATCTTCATCTGCATTCAAGAAGTTTTGCTGGCTTTCAATGGAGTTTTTAATTTCCTGAATATCTCTTTGAATCTGTTTCATGCATTCTAATTCTTTACTGTGTTGTTCATTAAAGGTTTCCATCAATTTTTCATGTTCCTGTAGTTTTTTAATCTGTATCTCCTTTAGATAGTCTCAACATTTCTCTCACAATGTCCGTCATTATTTTTTTTACTTAAGAGATTATTTCTGATCTAATTTCTCCTATAAATTAATGGATTTTTTTTTTAACTTCAGTTGCTATCCTTTCAGACATTTAATTTGTGCAATTACCAGTATCTTCCATGTCAATGTCTCCTGGGCATATTCTTGGTGGGTTGGAGGTCTGAGATTTCCTTTTGCTATTTCACTTTGTCATTTTTTCATTTTCTCCAGAAAAGCTGATTAAGTCCAAGGCACTTCCTTGCTGTCCCATGCTGTAAAGGGGTAGACCAGGCACCTGGGTTCCTATGAATTGAAGTTCTCAGAGTGACAGAAAAATGGTGGACAAGGCTCCTGTCCTCCCTTGACTCAATGGGGCTCCTCCCCAATGGTAGAAGGTCTCTGGGCAAGTCTCTTCCACACTATACTTCTCCCTGAGGTGTTCTTTGGGTGTTTCCTACGCACTTCACTGGGCTGGACAGGGCTCAATTTCTCCAAGTCATATGAGATTTGCCAAGGTGCTCTCCCAATGTATGGCACTGGGGCACTGCAGTGGGTTGGGTGAAGCTTGGAACCTCTGATTACCCATGCAACTGGCTAGGGTGTACCTCCAAAATATGGTGTCATGGCATTGCTCTGGGCTGGGCAGTACTCAGCTCCTCCAGGGCCTGTGTTGTGCTAGCCAGGGTGCATTTCCAGTGGATGGATTCCGGCTGGGCTGGGCAGGGCTCAGTACCTTTGCCATAAGATGCTAGGTTGGGCAGAGTTTGGATCCTCCGGGACCGATACAGCTTGCTCTGTTGCACCCCCAGGGTATGACACTGGGTCCTCATGTTTTTGTATTTTTTATAGCAGATGGTAAATTTAGAGCCTGTTACTCCCTCATGGCAGGAAGCAAATCCCACCTCTAAAAAAACAAACTAACGTGGGAGAAAGGAGAAAAGTAAAACTAAAATCGCATACATACATACATATATATGTCCTTATATATAATTTATATGTATATATAATATATGTATATGTATATATATGATAGATAAAATAATTATACTACTAATCTTGTTATGGACAACTGAGTTATATAGAGGTATTATAGGCAGTCAGATAGGGCTAGACCCTCAAAAAAGCTAGTGTAGAAGATCAGATACCTTGTAACTGTGGGGAAGACAGACACCTCCTGCTGTGGAAAAGATTTTAAGACAAAAAGATAAAACAAATGCACCCACATACTTTCTACAGATAAATATCAGGGATTGATATTCTATATAGGTATCTCTTCCTGAGGAAGCCAGAAAGAGCCACTAACCCAACCCACTACAGGAGGATTCCCTGTTTGGTATTTTTGCCTGATTACTATGTGACTTGCTTCTTTATTTCTCCCTAGTGGAGTCAATTTTACCTGAGCAATTATACTCATAATCTTATTGATTGACCATAGCTCTGTCTCATCTTATGCCAACCTTGTGAATTCTCATTTTCCCCACCTTAGCTACACCTCAATTTTTACTCTCTAAAACTTCCTAGAAAAAACAGCATCAATGGAAACCTATTTAAGACCCAATTTGTCTCCCCCCTCTCTCTCTCTGTGTGTGTCTCTCTCTCTGTCCCTCTCTCTGTCTCTGTCTCTGTCTCTCTCTCTCTCTCTCTCTCTCTCTCTCTCTCTCTCTTAGACAGAATCTTTATTTCTCTCAATGAATGTTCCTGGCTCTTAATTTTCATTGTTCCTAAGATTTATTCTTTGATTTTAGAAAACATGAACTTGTAGCAGATGTCTAGTACTTCTGGAATTTCTTTCTCCCATATCAATCTCTATTAGTTGATCAAAATGAATACTTTTAAGGTAACAATACACAGGTTATTAACTACTGTTAGTCTCATATTACCTTATTTTGAAATTCTATATCATTATTTCTATTTTTGTTTTTTCAGGTAAATACACACACACACACACACACACACACACACACACACACACACATCAGAACATCTAGAAAACATTTCTGTTTCAGAACTTTTGCCATGCTTTAAAATTAATCGTGGTATACAAATGCATTACAACTTAAGCACTAGAAAGATACCAAGATGCCAATTCAGATCTCTCCTGTTTCTTTTTGTGTGTTGTTAAATTTGTAATATGTAGTGATTCCAGCCCGAATACTGACCTTATCATTATAAATTATTTTCATGCCAAGTTGGCAATCAGAGATTATTTTTTTTGGACAGAAAACCATTTGCTACTGTTTAAATCTCAGCTTCTGCAAACAATGATAGTCTTTGTCCAGCGGAATGAATTATGACAAATGTAACATTTTCCAGATTATTATTCACATATTGATAGTCAATTGATTTGTTCACATCTTTTAGAATACCAGTATATCTTATGGTCACAGATGTCTGATATTTTTAGTTTACTAGTAAACACTTCAGATGCAAAATTAGAAAAATAACTCCTAGGCTTTTGTGGTTCTATCCCCTTGTAATTGTTGCCAGATCACTCTTATTTCTACTAAGTGTTAAATTCCAGAATTTTAAGAATCTCTTACATAATTTCTTGCATAGATAAACCATAAAAAATCAGGAATGCCGTTATAATTTTATTGCCTACAAGAAGCAAGTTTATATGAAATTAAAATGAATTCTATTTTTCCATAATATACTGTTGATCCCAAGATAGAATCTGTGCCTTTAAAAATTGTCTTAGCCCTTTCCTGCCTTTCTTGGGAAATTTCATCTTATACTTCACTATTTTGTATTTTTGAATGAATCTTGATTTTTATCTAAAAATTTTCATGGGATGGGTTCTTAAATTCTGTTGAAATACAAATATAATCTTTGAGATTTTGTATTGTGATTTTCGAAAATAAAACACAGAATATGACAATATACAAATGGTGGCTATAAATATTTGCACATTCTGCTGTAGGCTATATATATATATATATATATATATATATATATATTTTTTTTTTTTTTGTACCAGGGATCAAACTCATGATCTCATGCTTGCCAGGCAGGTGCTTATGCTGCTGAGCTAAATCCCCAATCCTGCTGTATTTTTTAACATCATCAAATTTAGAAGTGAAAAACAGTTAGTTATGATACCATTATTTGCCATAAGTATTATATTTATAGAATTAGCTTTATTCAACACTGTATCAGCAAAAATGTTCTCTATTTGTGGAATTTATTGGATTGTAGAGAGTTTATGTACTAATCTCCATTCAAATATAACATTTAAAGGGGTTTGGTTTAGGTTAATATTTCCCTCTTTGATAATCTTTATTTTCCTCCTATTACCCTTTACCCAAACATTAGTTCCCTTAACCCTTTACCCAAACATTACCCTCTCCCCAAACATTAGTTCTCTATTTCTCTCAAGTCAGAGGATCATGATGAGATATTCTGATATTTTTATGCAGTGTTGTTTGTTGTCTAATTACATACAAAGCATATATGGCAGACTTCTTTCCTGGCCTGAGTCCAAGATATCTCTGTGTTTTTATAGTTCCTCGCATTAAGTGTTAAAATATATTTTCCCACATATTGTGTTTAGTTTAGTCACGGTGCCTATATTTAGGAAGAGGAGTAGGAAAGAATGTTAACATTTAGTACTTAGAAAAAGCTTGAAGAGTTCTCCCATCTGCTTTCAAGCCTCCATCCTCCCACGACTGAAATTTATTTCAGGCATCTATTGACCCTAAATTGCAGATAAGTTAAAGATGCTGATATTTGCATTACTGGAAATTTTTTTCGCCATTTCTGCTGGAGCTCTTCAATCATGTTGGAGTTGCATAAGACCCAAAGAACACAGAATAGTAAACTTGTCAGAGACATAGCTCAGAACACTGAATTTATGGTTCTCAACAGACTAGATTCAGCCACGCACCACTTTAAAAATCCAATCAGAGAGACCAGTGGTGGTGAATCATGGAGAAGTAATTATTCAGTATGGCCATACTGGGAAGGAACAGGGACACAAGTGTCCTCAGCCTTGTCTCTGGAGCAAATGAACTTCAGGAATACACAGAGAAGGACAAAAACAGAGGGAAAGAGTATGCATAATCAAGTGGACTTGATAAAATCTTGGTCTGAATGCATATGTTGCTTTTCTGGTTATGGAATGTCTTACTAATGCTTGGGAAATCCTTATTGCTTGAGGAGACAATTTGGTTTCCATCATGATGTGATTTGCCTAATGTAAGGCTCAATGTTCTCGGAACTTGAGAGAAGGTGAGGACAAATGATTCTCTGAAAGGAATGACCAGAGAACCAAAAGGGGTCAGTCATTACGACTGAAGCAATGCATAGCTTTGAAGAAGTCCCTGTTGTATTAGAAATGCAGCAGGGAGCCAAAAGAACAAATAGCATATATGTGCATTTGACACTCTGAAATTCTTGCACAAGTCTTCTACAAAAGGGCTCATATAGTATCATGAATTAAAATACATCTAATTGAATTATGTCAATCCAGTACTATGCTCTTCAAATCCTACCAATCCTTATAGTGTATCTTAGATTGGCAAAATGTTATCTTATATTGTTTTTTGCCCAGCTCAATAAAAACTGTATCTTCTGACCCCCCAACTGACCTCTGCTTTATGTTTACCTTGTTTCCCTGAGATCAACAGCAGGTCGGTGATGAGTTCTAAAGCAGAGATAACTTAGCTTATTCCAGAGAATAACAAATGTCCAACTGAGTGGTTTCTATTACTGTTGGTTAAAGCTTTATCATTTTCCAGTTTGAAAAACTGTCCAGTGCATGCAAAAGGGCACTAAAAAGAGATTGTGAGTTGTTAGAAATAAAATTATCCTTGGTTTCCTAATGATATAACATGGATAGAACAGAATGGTGAACGACTGGTGTCATTATTGTTTGTGTGACAGAACAACACGTAAGAATGTGCTTTCATATTGAAAGTTAGTAAATATCTCCTATATAAGTTTTAAAGTTGACTATCATCCTCTTCGAGGTTTTTTAAATGAACATATAGTAAGCAGAACAGGGAAGGTAACTGAAAAATTTTGTCTCTTGACCTCTAGTTATTCCAATGTATCAAGCATTAAGAGTTAAATCACAATACTTGAATCCACTATTTCCAAAGGAAAGTTTGTTATTAAAATAAAAAAAAAATCATCCAAGTGTTGGAAAAGCATCATCTTTGATGCTTAGAAGTGATTGCTTTCATCTTGTTCCTTAGGGTGTAACAGTCTTTAGAGAATTCAAGACAGAGAAAAACAGATGTGCTTATCCAGATAGAAGTGGGTAGAGATGTTGATATGTAAGGCAAGAGTCAATATTTAGAGGAAAATGCTATATAGAAGAGAAAGAGTGCCTGCATCTGTCCCAAACTCCTCAACTCAGCAAATCAAAGGAGCAATTCCCATTTTCCCAACATGGCAATAGAGAAGATACAGCTCTTGGAAATACCAGGAGGAATTTTTCACTCCTCCATCTGCAAAACACGGGGAACTGCAGGAGATAATGATTGCCCTGAGATTCTTTATGACCGACTTCAACACAGAGCTTCTTCCCAGCCCTGATAAGAGAATCTCTGTTCCCAAATGAGATTTTGTATTAAAAATATTAAAGTAGGGATTATGTATTAGCAAGCAGTGGTAATTTATTTTATTAAGTATTCAAGTTGCTGTTATAATATATCAGCAGAAGTCTTGGCGGTGAACATTATTCTTCATTTGGTAGAAAATGTAAAAATTACTTCCAGGTTCTGAGTAATTACTCTGAATCACCCTTTGCTTTTGTTTTGCCCTGTGATGAACGTTTCTTGAACACATACATCAAAAAGGTGTTCATTTATCACTGTTCTAGCGTGTATATTTTGCCAACCAGGGGAAGCAATTTGATCACATTATTGTGAAATAATGATGTGTCAGATTTTCTCATTAAAATGATCCATTTGTTACTTTTATGAGTATGATCAATCATTACATTTTTAATCTAACTTAAAAAGATTTGCTAAATAGTTTTACTTCCCTAATACCTTAAAAATTTAAATATTTAAATATTTTATAGTGGAGATATTTCACAGTAATCATAGTTAAAGGTCTTTTTTCAACATTTATTTTAAATTAATATTTGTCAAAGGAATGAGAAAAAAATGTTTATATCATATTGTCATATATCTGATTTTTCTTAGAGATAAATCACATTTTTTCATTTTTCATATTCACAGAAATATGTGTAGTAGTATTACTGCTAACATTCAGTAAAGAGGTAGTAATTACTATAAAACTCGCTACTTTTAAATGAGCAGTTTGTACAATGCTGAAAGACACCCCATCAGGTGGAGACTAATATTCTCTATATTTATCTTTTGGGAACTAAGCACAGGGAATGTGAGCGATATTCCTCACCTTTTCAAGCCTGGTTAGTATCCAAAACAGGATGCAATTCATGTTTTTTTTTTTTTTTTTTTTTCCTCCAGATCCCATGTTGTTGAGTTCTGCACAATTGGCAAGAAAATTAATCCTAACTTTGAAGCATAAAAGAATTACAGAAAATTCAAGAATCCATAGCTAGATTCAGAAGTCAGCAAAAGCAAAGAAAGCAACAGAAGCTACATAAGCAAATTTAAATTGATACTATTTTTTTAAACTAAAAGTTCCTTTCAAAGACCAGGATAGTGCCTTTCAAATATTATGTTACTTTAAAATATTCAGTAGTGTTTAATACTATGATGTCTGCCTATAATCATATGAAATTATTTTCCTGTACTACTGAATCAAAAGATGCTTCATTTTGCCATGGTAACACGATTAAACTCAGAAGCTATTTTTTTTTTAAATTTTCCACAATTTCCCCACAGTATAGTTGATACATGAGATGAAAGAAATCTTGGCAATTAAAGTGATACAGAGTATATTGACTGATTTACATAAAATAAATACACAGACAAAATAAAACAAGGTGAAGAAACCAGGGGCCAATGCAATTTAATAACTTTAGAGAAATTATTTCAACTGTTATGCTCTTAGGTTTTTCTAACTTAGAAATAAAATAGCTAGTGATAGATTCTAAGATTTCACTCATTTTAAGTAATATGCAATCTTTAAACTTATTAAAATTAGTTCTTTATATAAAAGGTTGTCACGCAGTCTGCTGAATCTGTGGAGGCCTAATAAAATGATCCTACTGATGAAATTAATGGTAAATCTATATTAATTTGATCAAGAGATTTCAATTCCTGAATAAAAATTGACTTAGGAAGGAAATGTTCCCAAAGTGACATTCACTCATTTGTAATAAGTACTTCCATTTGATGGAAATGCAGTTAATAATGATATAATTCTTCAAGGAAATATTTGTATAAGATTGTTTTCCAGCTAAGATTGAAATATTACAATCCACACAGCAAAATATATCATTTCTTGAGTTATTTTGGTTTCTTTGTCCTCTGCTTTGTGTGCATTCCATAGCTTTCATGCCCACCACCTGTTGGTTCAAATTCAAAAGCTTTTTCAACATGGTGTAGTCATCTCAAAGTCAGTAAGTCTGGACTTTTAGCTATCATTACCCTTTTCAGATTTTGAACTTTAAACTGAAATTCATTGTTCTAAATGGAATTGATACTTCATAAATCCAATTCAGTGTAGATATAAGAAATACATGGTCTAAAGTATGAGGGATATTTCAAAAATCAGTTTTTGATTTATAAAATTGTTTTTCACTCATTCATTTGTTTGCTCCTCCTTCCAACAATGTAACACTTATGGAGTGCTGACGGTTATAAGATTCCACCCCAAAGCAAACGCAGAAATTATACAAAAAAGTATAATTTCTGTTCATGGTGAACTCTCCATTGTGTTAGGACGACTAATTGCAATTAGAATTCACAATGCTGAAAGAGAAGTAGATAAGATTCCCAACACAAATAACAACAACAAAAAAGGTGCGTCATTTTATGTGTGGCGAACTGAGGTATTTAAGGAAATATTTTTGGAAAAGTAAATTCTGAGTTAAAATTTGATATGAAAAGTTCTCCTGGGAGAAAAGGAGAAGGGGAAGTGGAAAAGCAAGTGAAAAAGTAAGGTCTTGTGAAGCAATACAGAACAAATGGCTCATTATTACTTTTATGTTTTAGTCTGTTGTTTAATTCACCCAGTTCTTAACCAGTTACATTCTATTCATTACCTTTGGTGATTCAGTCTACCTTCTTCATTTCCTATTTTTCAGAAGTACACATATCAAATAAAAATTAATTCATATGACACAATACTTAATATATTTGTTCAGACGAAGATATATTAGCTTGGAAGATTTTACCTCTTGTTAGTTTAATTAACTGACCTGAGTGCAGAGATAACTAAGTGAGAGAATTCATTCTGTAGTTCACAGAGTCCATTTAATGAGTAAAAATAAACGTAAGTAAAAGGACTTCAGATCTTGTTCTGGGAGAGCACTTGCCTAGATGCTGAAAATGAATGAATGAATGAAAAAAACTGGACAGTTAAAGACAGTCTTACAGATATTGAATAATTGGAACACAAAGCTTTGGTACACATAAGAGCCTGAAAAGCCAGCAGCAATGCTAGGGAGAGAAACATTGCAGTACACTAAATACATGGGTAAGTTTCCGTGTAGATGTGAATGTAAAGATGCAGGTTGGATGCACCAGGCACTGGAAACATGCTGGAGAAGAGTCTGTCATGTGCAGGTGTTCATATTTGATATATCTTCCTGTCTGGAGTCAAAGAGATTTGATTTGGATTCTTAGACTTACTTCATACATTAGTTAAAAAATAATAAAATTGTTGATAGTGCCTATTTCTTAGTATTGAATGGCTATGAGCCATAATATTTACTCAATTCCCACTGTAAGTTAGAAATAATTTACTTTGTTTTGTGGGATCAGGGGACTGCAAATCAACACATGTCTAAGCTAAATATTGTTCATCTTCTCTTAAAACAAAAATTCATATCTCTATACTACTAAGCCAGCTTTTTTCAAATATTACAGGGCAACGTGCTAAATGCTCTTTGAAAACATTTTTTTTTTTTGGTTTAAAATTCCAGAATTTAGGCCAGTTTCAGTTTGACTAAGAAATGTAAACGTTTACATATAAATTTTTGTGTGAACACCCAGCCTTATATTTGAAATATTTCTTTTTCTGTTTTGTTTTGTTTTGAAATATTTTTTAAAAGCAAAATAAAAATCACGCAAGTAATGCATTCTCCTTTCCTTTGCAAATTGGCGGCTCTCTATTTTTAAGTACAACCATTTGTTCTCATAAAGATATCTCCTTGTCTTAACAAAAACCATCTTTCATTCAGTATTATCTTTACAGGATTTCTGGCATATTATAGTGCATCTACATAATAATGTTTTAGTCCATGGTACACCACATACACAGCACAGTTCCATATAACGTATTGGCAACAGTCAGTGAAACCATCTTAGTTTGTGTGAGTACACTCTATGATGTTACCATGATAAAGGCACCTAACAATGTATTTCTCAAAATGTATCCCCCTCAGTAAGTGATGTGAGACTTTATTTTTTATTTTTATGTTTTAGTACTAGGAGTTAAACTCAGGACCTCACACTTGCCAAGCAGGCATTGTGCCATTGAAAGTTCCTGGCTCTGTGTGACTTTACTTAATAAATATTTATGTATTATGTACCATGTGTCAGAGAATTACTATGGTCACTTTCTTGTTGCTTGGACACAATACCCAATTTCCACAAATTATAAGAAGAGAAATTTATTTATGTTCATGTTTTTGGTCTCTGTTTGGCTGTCTCCAAGACAGAAACAGCATGGTGGAAGGATCTGGCAGGAAAAAGAAGTCGTTTGTGTCCTTTCAGCCAGAAAGTAGAGAACTAATGGAGAGTCCTGGGAGGTAAATATTCCCTGTGGGTCGTACCCTTGGTGACCCTCCTTCATTCCAGGCCCACTTCCTAACAGCACACTCAGCTGCTGACCTCATTAGTGGGTGAATTCCCTGATGAGTATAGCATCCCTGTGACCCAAACACCTCCAAACACATAAACCTTTTGGGGGACACTTCAGATCCAAAGCGCAAAAACTGTGTTCCTTAACAGTGTATGTATTAGAAAATTAACCCCTATGTTTGTCTGTCAATGGTATTTGCAGATGGAACCTTTGAGAGTAAATCTGTAGAAACTGAAAGTCTGCTTGTTCCATTATAGAAAATTAATTAAATGTGTTGACTAAATTGAGTATATGAAAGGATGTATTAAGTATTATTTTTTTCAAACTCATATGCCAGTTATCTTCAACCTTGTATCCCAGAGTAGTGATGAAAAGACTCTTACATGTTTTATTTATAAATTCAAGTGTGACCATTAAAAGAGAAGCAAAAAACAATAGCACATAAAGTATTTAGAAATCAAGTTTGCTACAAATTTAAAAATAAACTTGGCACACAACTGTAATCCCAGCTACTGGGGATGTTGAGATGGGAAGATCAAAATTCAAGACCAGTTTGGACAATTTATCAAGACTTCACTCAAAATACAAAATTCTAAGTGCTGGGAATGTAGCTCAGCAATAAAGTTCCCTTAAATGCAAATTCCAGTGCCAAAAAAATTAATGCAGAAAATTATGTCACATTCATTATTGTATTTGTTTTTCAGACAAAACCATTGTTAGCATCCAAGTATTGTATTATCTGTTATATTTCCTTCAAAATATTTTAAATGTGCAAACAATGCTTTATATTTAAGATTATAAAACAGATAAATTATTCTACACAGAGTTTTTAATTACTTTTTATCCAGAAATATGCTAATTATCTGCAAGTAAATCAATAGTTTGATATATGACTTAGATCCATGTTTTGCAAATACATAAATCTTTTTTTTTTTTGGTTTGTTTTTTCTTGTACCAGAATTCAAACTTAGTACTTTACACTTGCCAGGCAGGTGCTGTGCCACTGAGCTATATCCCTAGCCCTAAACATATAAATCTTTGATAAATCTTAATGCAGTATTTTATGCTAATAGTACTTCACATATGATTATATTCTTAGTTTGGATACTTAAAATTCATTGAGGTAATATTTTACACAGTGCCTTAAACATAGTGCCATATTGCTTTCTAGAAATATGGTAATGGGGCCAAATAAACATTTTCAATAGCAATGTGTAAAATAGCTTTTCTCATAGCACTTTGGTTAATATCACGCACTGAATTATCACAGTTTTGAATCTTTGCCTATTTCTCAGAAGAAAATTTAAGATCTACTTTAAATTTTTAATTCATAATAGTGAACATTTCCTTTACTGAGCTGTTATTTTTTGTCATAATAATACAGTTTTTCTGTTATACTTACACATTTGCTTTCTTCTTTCTCCTTTATACATAGGTCCTATGGAAACAGAAACCATGATATATAGCACTATCTATATTTGCAATTCTAATGCAAGCCCAGAACAATACTTGATGAAGGAAGGAATCATTCAATGAATTTAAAATTTTGTTTTTGACTGTATATTTCATATTTGTTGAAATATATTCATAATTTACTTTTGTTTTTGCTTCTGTTTTATGATGTTTAGAAGATTTCTCCTGAAGTCTACTTAGATATATGTTGGTTCATTTGTTTAACTGAGATACTCTCATTGCTTTTATATTGTAGAAAACTCTTCTGTATTCAAAGATTAAGGTTTTTTACTCAAAAATTTTACAGGCTATTATGACTATACTTAGTAATCTTTTTAATTAATGATAATTAAAATTTTAGCATGCACAATATATACATGATAGAGATTTTTTCATGTAATAATCACTTTGTTTATGCAGCTTATTGTAATAATCCATCATTGGTCAGTGATTAGTGGTTAGCCTACTCTGAAGTATTTCTCTTTAAGATATGCAAAATAATTTCATGAATTGGTCTTGCTAAAGATTCTTGATTTTTGTGCTTTAATAACAACTTTTTAAAATTTTTTAAACTTAGTAAGTTTTATAAAACAAAATTAAGAAAGGGTCTTACTGTGGAGTTAAGGGTGAACTTGAACTCAGTATGTCACCTAAGCTGGCCTCAGACACGTAACTATCCTCCTACCTCAGCCTCCAAAATGCAGGGATCACAAGCATGTGCCACCACATCAAGTTTTCATAATTTTTGTGCTTTAATAGTAAGTTTGAAGGAAAATGTATAGAGAAAGTTACTAGATGAAATGTGAAGACCTTCTTGTATTAAAAATACCACATCCTATGTAAGAATATTCTTCTCAATACATGAAGTAATGACTATATATTCAATTTTTAACATTCATGGGTGCAACATAGTCTGTTCACATCCATGATTAGATATAAAATGAGGCTGGTAGAATTTCTACAGTCTCTTCTCAGTGTTCTTGTGTGCTCCACATGTGTGCTTTTTCTTCTAAGAGTCCCATCAATTCTGCTCTGCTAAGCTGTCTGTTATAGAGCAGGAAGGGTAGAGCAGGAGAATTCAGCTAATATAAGGTTTTCTTCCCTTTCAAAGTGAGATGCAAATTCACTTACAGTTTGGAGCTTTTCTACAAACAGCGCTGCACATAAAACAGTGAGGTTCAGTTAAGTCTATATCTCTTTGCCTACGAATCTCATTCGTCTATACCTCTGTTATTTGTTAAATGCTTCAGGAAATATTTTCTATGGATAACATGAGACAGGGAAATGAGGCCCACGTGGTGAAGGCAAATCTTCAACTCTTGTTCCTTCCTAAAATGACTCTCACCAGCGTTGATTGAACTTGGTGCTTTCCTGGGTTGCTCGGCAGCAAACGCTCTATCTCTCAGCCCTGCTGTCCATCTCTAGTAACTGTCCACTAGAAAATCCTGGCCAAATTCCCTCAGAATTCCTACACATATACAAGCACAGATGCACACATGCACATGCATATGCACACACACACACACACACACACACACACACACACACACACACACGAAGTTCTTTAGTGGAATTATCTTAAAATAATTATCAAGTTTTAGAACTATTGGGGATATCATCAATTACTGTCATTTCTCAGGCCCACTTTTTCAGTTTATTGTCTTCTTCAGCATATTACGTTTTACATTTCTCACATGCGAGATAGAATATCCACCATTCCTGGCCAAAGGGCCTCTCAATCGCCATGATGGGGAAAAAAATAGCCAGCTCTTTTCCACAGTTAGGTATTGCAGTGTTCATGACAGCCTAACCGTACTTTACAAATAAATCTGATACAGTTTATCCACCTTTCCTATACTTTTATATTTTATAATTTAATACTCAGTGATTGGTATTGAAAGAGATTTTTATTATCCCTTTTTACAAGCTCCTCCTTAGGTTGCCTGGCTTTGCACTTTGTAAGGTGGAGTAAGTCTCAAGTAAGTCTGAAAATAAAACATTTCTACCTTAAAAATGTGTTTAGAGTCCTAGGAAAGACAAACTTAAATAATTGATTTTAAATAGATATTTAACCATATTGTCAAATGTCTATTATTTAGTTCATCATATATGGAACATGTTACTGCTATTCTTTTGCATTTTCTTTGAAATAAAGTATTCATTCTGATACAATTAGCAATGTTATGTAGTACAGTGACCAAAATGTTTGGGAAAATTATTGAAAAGACTCAATATTGATATTTCAATATAATTCTTATATGTAACTGTTTGGATTCATCCAGGGATCGTGCATGTTTTGCACTTAAAATGTTACAGGAATATGAGTTCCTATCTTTAATAATTGATAAATTTAACATGATGCTCACATAAAAACACAACATGAACTAATGAAAGTGTAATGCCAATAAAATTGCTGTGAAGTTATCTAATATTTGAAGATGATAACTAACTGAATGTTAATTTTCATTTATATTGTGCCATATTTTCTCTTTACTGTATATTAATTTATGAGAAACAAATACTTGGATCATAAATTTTCAATTCTCTAAAGAAATGTTTTTATTCCATTTAATATGTAATAGAATCATTTTGACCTTAAATTTACCAATTTAATTGGCGTTTTAGAAACTATTTGTCCAATGAATCTCAATTTTAGTTCAAAGGAAGCATTTTTTTTCTGTTGATTTTTATGCATGCATTTTGCTTCACTCCCATGTAACATAACAGGTTACCTATTTTGACTTATATTTCAAGACATTAAGAGTCATGAGAAATTTCTGACTGTGTTAATTACAGCTATTATGCATTGGCTCCAAGATTCCTTCACAGATTCAGGAAACCCACATCTCCTATATAAAACAGTACAGTATTTGCAAGTAACATATTCATAGCCTAATTTAAATTAATTTTTAAATATTTCTTGATATAATATTTAATATTTCTTGATAATAATATTTAATATTATACCTAATGCAATGTAAATTCTGTTGTTAATCTATGTTACTGAAGAAATAATGACTAAAAAATGCCTTGTACATATTAAGGAGAGATGCAATTTTTAACAATATTTTAGACTCTTGGTCAGTTGAACTCATGTATGTAAAAACTACGTGTACAAAAGATCAGTCTGTATTTCATCATTTTTGCCTAGAAACCATTTAATATTGATTCTGTTTTATAACTATTTTTGTGACTATTTCAGGACTGTTGTTTTATTCATAAATGTATATAACACATTTTATTACCACAAACTTTGCTAAGTATGGAAAAATTTATGAATAAAATGTAACGCTAATCACTATAAGACAGCCTATCAAAACTCATTTATAATCTTTTATACATATAAATTTATCATACTTAATACATACCTCTCATTAAATTATGAGAAATAGACTTTATAATAAGCTTGAAAGTCATATTTTTCTAAAATATGTCTTATATTCTGAATCTAAAAGTATAAAATCTTTCAAATTTTATTACTAGAAACTACTGGATGAAGAAGTAGGATACCATCCAGCATGAAATGTATTGATAATTATATATTTTCTTTCTTGATTTTTCTCAGAGCTTATATAATTGCCAGTTGCTTTTAAGGAATTCAGAGTGTGCAGTTCGATACTGAAGACAGATATTCCCCAGTCACTATAATTTTCTGGACATTATCAACGACTTTAATTAAATACTTAGGTAAAGCATATCTATTCTATTGACTGACTTCATCAGAATTAGTGAAATGAAATCACTCCCAGTAATTTTGCTGATCAGTCATCAAAGCACTACTAAGGACATGGTATTTCAGGAGATGATACCTAAACTCTTCACAATGCATGAAACTGAGAATGATGAAGTGAAAAAACATGGTGAAAATCTAAAACTAAAAACTGCATTAAATGTTTTCAAACTACTGTGATTGGCTGGTTGGAAAAATGGATATTTTCATATATGCTCATGTGCTGCAAAGACCCTAGAGAATTTTTTTAAAGCATATTTGAAAATTCAAAGGGATTGGGTCTTCAGTCATAAAGGACTTCAATGTGCATTTTACTCTGTCATCCAGATGATATACTCCAAAGACGGAGAACGTAATGGATGAAAGGGCAGAAATAATTTTTAGACTCTTGTATTTTTAAACCTTTTACCAGTACCATGTAAAGAATAAGAATGATTACTTGCAGCATCACTATTACACATTTACAGTGTCCTTTTGTACCAGTATCTACTCTGAGTTTTTACTTTCCATTCCTGTGACACAACAAAAGAAAGAAAAATACTTTGAAGTTTCAGACTGATATTTCTTATTAGAGCTGCAAAAACTGTAAATTTAAAACCTGACTCTGAGTTTCCTATAAGGACATTTACCTATTTTTTCCCACTTATAAAAAATGTGAACATAGGCTTAGCAGTGTACACTTACAGTCTCAGACACTCAGAAAGACAAGGCAGGAGGGTCCTTGAGCCAGGAGGTCCACGCTTGGTAACGTAGAAAGACTCAATCTTAAAAAATAAAAGATGTGAACTGAAAATGTGACCAGAGATCTCAAAAAATCAAGGTGAAGATAAATATGGAAGTAGATAAAATAATGATGAGTTATTTCTCTGATCGTGAAAACACATGTAAGTTTCTTCTTTTGGGAGGCACAGTAATGAGTATTCATAAGCATTGAGAGTTCAGTCTTTTCCTACTACCCCAATTATATGGAAACTGCAAGTGTGTGGTTCCAAGAAGTTTACTTATAACCAAAACTGCATGGCTTTTAAATTACAGAAATTCGTTCCTCACAGTTCTGAACTCTAGGAAGTCCATGAGGAAGGACACTAATATTCATGAAGACTTCAGCTTGGGACCTAATTACCTACTAATATTTTCAGAGATGAGACTCCAGTGACCATAGCATTAGGGAAAACAGGAACTCTTTCTTTCCCCAGTGACACAGCTCCTTTATGTACAGTTTCACTTTCTGCAGTTTCAGTTCCTTAATCCCTCTGTAGTCCAAAACTAATAAATAGAAAATTCAAGAAGTAAATAATTCATGTTTTTGTGTCAATATGAGTAGTGTGATAGAATCTCTCACTATCCTGCTCTGGCCTGCCCGGTCATCACTCCTTTGTGTATCCACGCCCTCGTCCTTTAGTTACGCACTAGCCACCTCACTGTATGAGGTCAGCTGTCCGGTTAAAACACCACCCATGTTCAAGTAATCCTTATTTTGCTTAATAATATCTACAAAATGAAAGAGTAATGACCTAAAAAATTTAGACAGGCCAAAAAGAAGACATCAAGTGACTCCTAAGTGAAAAAAATAAAAGCTCCATATTTGATCAGTTTTATTGTACTCAATAAATGTGTACCATTATTAAAAATCAATACAAGTTTAATGTTCAAGAAGATAGAAATTTGAACTACTCTGGCTTAATCATTACATAAATAAATGATTTATCACACTATTCCTTATAATTTTGAAAAGTAAAAACAAAATATGTTTTAAAAGTTTTTTGAGAGAACCTACATTCACCTAACTTTTATTCTAGCATAATTACTGTTTATTAGTCATTATAATATTTTACTTACCTACCTTACAAATCAAACTTTATCACAAACATACACATATAGAAAAAAGTAGATATATTATTCAGCATTATCCCAATTTCAGGCATTCTTGGGAGGTGTTTGAGTATCTTCCATGCTGACAAGAGGCCACTGTTGCAAGAAAAAACAGATCTGCAGATGGGAAAAGAAGCTTAAGAGTCTCAGTAATCTGTCTAAGGCCAATGGCTGGCAGAACTTACTGTGTCATGCTGTCGAATCTTTATACAGTTCTATAGATATAGGGTTCACTGACATTTCCAGTTGTGGGAATTTTTGTTATGTTATGTAACAAATAAAAGCATTTTCTGGGGTAAGAAATAGAAAATCTGATCCAGTAATTTCTGAGATTCAATGTACAAGATGCCAGAATCTGTTTATAGCAAAAGGTGAATACAAGGTGGTAACCTTTTCTTTCTTTTTCAATCTGAGTTGTAAGTGAAATAAACAATACCAATGACAGTACTATGGAAAAGAAAAAATATAAATATTTGATATGATTTGTTTAAAATCAGTGACTTTTTGATCTAAATAATGAGGAAGTTCTAACGGATCAAGGACTATTATTCACCAAAGAAAATATAATATGTACTTTATAGAGAGTGAAGAAAGAATAATTTAATCTCTAATTGTTTATTTTCACTTCACTTCAGTGTCACATCTTGGCCTCTCTTTCATGAGCAAATTTTCTGAGACTTAATATGTATTTAAAATATGGTTGAAAAGTAAATTTTAAAATCTTTGTTACTGGAGAACGTACTGAAAATTTCTGTTCAGTGATCTTTGTACTGACTGTATTCTGTGTCTGTAATGCCTGTATATTACCACATAGATTCAGCCTCAGTAAACTCAAATTTTGATCTCTTACTTTCTCAAAATGAAGACATTTTAATTTTATTAATGCAGATCACAAAATGAGAATCAACAAAGCTACCAAATACAGATGTTATTGAAGTTTAAATAGAAAAGAAATTTATTTTGATACAATGTTGACTATATAAACACAAGGTCTATATTCTGGAAATCTTAGTTCTCATGTTTTGAAATAGACATTAAGCCATCTCCTCAAAATTATCATGTGAATTTCATTTGAGAATAAGTAGCTATACTTGGAGTAGGGAATAATTGTAGTTTTTAAAAAATCCTAAAATACAACTGTCTTGGGAAATTTTGCATGCTTGTTCTGCATTGCCATGTACCGTCACTGCCTATCCTATCTTCCATTTGTTTCTGGCCACCTTATTGCCTTCTGGAAAGTTCAGCCCCTTGTCACACCACTTTGTCACTGCCCTCTGCTCCTCTTAACCTCTAATTTATATCTCTGTGTGGCAATACCTCATCTTCTTGTAACAAAACTAACCTTTGTCAAAAACTCAATTTTCTAAATTACTGCTGTTTTAAAGGAGCTCCTAAATCCTACTACTAGTAATTGGGAGAATATTTAAAATGTCACATATTTCTTTACAGGAATTTTACAGATTTGTTTGCTCTAAACCAGAATTTCCTGTACTCCTATTGCAAACCCTCTGCATATTTACCATCTCTCGTGTGTCTCCACCTAATAACTATGCCTATCTTAGTCTGTTTTACAGAAGCAGTTCTTGAGATGAAGTACGCATGCACAGAATTCCCTAAAGTATTCTTAGAGGATGCTAATTAAGAGACTGGAAACAGCAGAAAAATAATGGAAAGGAACAACTGCAGGTACACCCTCAGCCTGAGTCAGTCTTCTGGGCAGCACCAGAAAGTAAATTATACACTGGAATACAAAGCAATCTGGTGTGATTTTGTTTTGTTTTGTTTGTGGCACATTTCCAACTCAAATTACCAAAAGTCATCCTCTGTAGCATGGAGACACTAGCTGTGAGAATGCAGAACTCAGGGCACAGTGCGTAGAGTTGATGTATCAGAATCTGAATGTCGTCAGTAGTGTCAGCTATGATAACATTTCCTTCTTGATAGCATTAATGCTGATTATTTAGCTACATCTGATGTGAATTTTGTCAACTCCCTTTTGAAATCTCTTTTTATGTTTAAAGACATGCTCGTGAACTGCTGGGCATGATGGGGACACTCCTGTAATCTCAGCTTTCCAGATTCTGAGGAAGACAGATCCTTGCAAGTTCAAGACCACCATGGGCTACAAAGTGAGCCCAAGGCTAGCCTGAATCAATAGCAAGAACTTGTCTCAAAACAAGACAAAAAATAAAAATAAAAAGGATACACTCATGTAACTCATGTAATCCAAAAATGATGGTCTATAGACCATCAGTATTGTAGTTGCATCATGTTTTGCCTCACATATACACTCTGATTGTCATTCTCTTAAACAACAAAAGCATTTGATGAACACTTTCTGGATGAAAGAGAATATTAGGACATGAAATTATAAATAGGTTATGAAAACTTACGTTTCGATGTATTCAATCTATTGTTGTTTCATTTGTACAATCAAAAGAACATTGACTGTCTTTATGTTTAAGCCTGTTCTAAAGGATTGAAGAGAAAATAAATAGGCTTCTCCCTATACATTAAAATGTATATCCACTCCTAGAAAATTTCAGAAATGTCCCAATATTATACAGTTCTATTACTTCACACTCTCAGCTTCCTTCCCACTTCAATCATTATGATTGGGAGGCTTGGAATGATTGTTTAAATAATGAGTATCATCAAATAAAGAAAAAATGAGAATGAAGCCAGAATGAAGAGATAATGCATCATGAAAACAAGTTTTTGCTTTGATTTGCCCCTTTGAATCTAAAGAAAGACTCCTCACTGCTGTGCAAATGCTCCTAGGGCAGCAGTCCAAACCTATGGCTACAGAGTAGATAAATAATTCATTTGATGGAGCAGCCTGCATCATTAAATGTCACTTGTTAAAGACCAGCCATAAAGTAAAATTCATTAAATTACATTGGAATTATAAGATCACTGAATGTCTTTTTACTTGCATCATCTGCCAGAAAATAAAATGGAGCAAACCAAAAATGTACAAATTCTCATAATTTGGCTTTCCTTAGCTATAACAGAATAAAAGGACTATATCTTAAAATCATAGCATATTGACTAAGTACAATGTCATAATTTGAGGAGGGCACTGGCCATCATTTTGAATGAAAATAAATACAATATAAACAGGAGTGTTTGTTCATTTTTGAGTTTCTAGTGGTTACTCCTGAATAGAGATAAATGTACCTTGCCAAAAGTTCATTGTACAATTTTATTTTAAAATAAAAACAAATATTATATGTGTTTTTAGAAAAATGTAAGATGAGACATGAATATTTTCATAATTTTGTACAATAATCATGAATTTTTTTTTACAATAATCCTCTCTTGTCTGCCCTCGTTGATAGCAAATTTTGTATGCATCTAGCCTTAAATAACCTTTCAAATTCTGAAGACTAAGCGGCTCTATTATGCCTTCATTTATTTTTATAAGAAGATATTTGACAATCCAAAGCAAATATTTATATAAGGAGGTACAAACAAAAATTCTTAATAGCAGAAAGATGTCCTGTATTTCTAATCTTGTTTCCACAAGGCATTGATAAATTGGCACAATGTTAATAATTTTGTCAGGGAATTTGAGCTAGGCAAGAATTTGAAGACACAGAGCCTCGTTTTTGTTCTATCACTGAGCCAAAATTCCTAGAAGAAAATTCCCAGGTCAACACTTTTTTAACTAAATAAAAAATTAACAAATTCTGGCATGAATATGGAATAAAAACCACTCTTATACATTGCTGGTGTAAATGTAGATTAGCACAGCTATGATAGCAAATAGTATGAGCTAAAACTAAAAGTAGATCTGTTACAAGACATACATGTCTCACTTCTAGGCATACAGCTAAAAGGATGAAAACATCAATGCCAAAAAACATGTGCACACCCATGCACATTGACATACTTCTCACAGTAGCTAAAATACGGAATCAGCTTCTGTCCAGATGAATGAATAAGAAAGACCTGATCTATATGGCACAATCAGATATTATTCTACCAAAAGGAAAGAGGAAAGAAATTCTGTCATAGGCAGCAAAATGGATGGAGTTAAAGAACAACTTGTTATGTGAAATAAGCAAGACTGAGAAAGAAAAGCAATTTATGTATGCTCTTTCACAAACAGAAGCTAAAAAAGTTTAATTGGAGAGAAGACTAAGCAGAATAATGTCCACAAAGGAAGGGAATAGTGGAGAAGGTGAGATGTAGGTGGATTTGATCCATGTCTGCACTATGCATATGTGGAAACATCACACTGGGGTCCATTAATATGTACATTATTAAATCTTAATATCCAAAAGGTATAAATGAAATAAAGATGGATCTGGCTAAAGTTGACCAGAGTACCTGTAACTCTGGATTTGTGTGTTTATACAGTAAAATAAAATCCATTCTTGCCTTTCATATTTATCTGCAAAACTAAAATATATCAGTGGAGATTTTATATGCCACAGTTTGCCAAAAATAAGAGTGGATGTTATATTAATTCTTGCACCAAAAGATGCACTGGAGCCTGTTTTGGGGGTGTCTTATTGTTTCATGTACAATAGCTTCCATTTACTCCTGTAAAAATAAATGAGCTACAAACATGCACATGCAATATTTGTGTGAACATTAATTTTAATTTCTCAGGGATAAAGTCCTAAGAGTACAATTGCTGTGTTGTATAACAGCATGTTTACTATGATATGCTAACATTATTTTCTAAACTGGCGATACCACACTTCATTCCCACTAGCAATGTATCAGAAATCCAGTTCTCCATTTCTGCACTATCATTTAGTATTGTCATTGTTTGGTGCTTTGGGGGGCTATTATTTATGGCTACACTTGTACTGATTGACGGTTTCCTTGTTACAAGTAAAGCTTGCTTTTTCTTAGCACTTTGGAAGATGTTAATTACTGTTGTATGCTTGACCCAATCACTGTTGTACACCTGGCCCAATCACTGTGGCTACGGTGCAAGTGTGAGTTATAGTTGGTTATGCCTCAATTATGCGTTTATTCCACATTTATGCTTGAGAGGAATGCTCTACAAAGGAATAAGTATAGCGTTATATGACATTAAAAAGAAAATAACTTGCTGCACATTCAAAACAATAGGTTAACACATAAAGATGCCATTCTTATGTCTTTGTTATACTAAATGGCCTTTACAGTGTATCAGAAAACAGGAATATAATGTAACACATAAAAAAGTACTTGGCTTTACTGTTTCTTCAATAGGGTTTTCTCATAAAGACATCACAATCTTTTAATGGTCTATTTGTAACAGTCATGTAAATTTATAACAAAGTTATTTATAGGGAATATATTTGTGATCCTAATTCCTGTGTAGAAACCTATAAATTGTTTTAAATGAGATGTTGATAGCTTGTAATATGTATTATATATTATATTTATATATATTTATATATACATTGAACTTTCAATTGTGATACATTGTGCATGCTAAAGGCAGAAATGGTGCATTCATCTTTGCAGTCCAAGTTCTCTTGCATTTGAGAATTTCTGAGGAAAACATAACAGTTGTGAATTTGGTTGTCACTAGATAAAATTCAACTAATGAAAAGGAAAAATCAGAAGCTCAGATCAACAATTTACAACTTTTGATACAGTACAAAAATCAGAAAACTTCTTGCAATTTAAACAGACCCTCATCCCCTACATGAAGACTAATAGGCCAAATATCTAACTACAAGAATGTTGAAATGTGAAAGACAGGATTTTAACTTAGCAAGTATCCTACAGAAAAATTTAGCCTTAATAGGGAAGGAGTAAGATTTTTCAGTTTGAGATACAAAATTACAGTGTGTTCTGCTCTGCTTAGGTTATGCTGGATGTAGGCTATACCTAGTCAGGTAGATATATTAAGCCTTGAACAGTGTTATATACCTGTCCTCCAAATTCTCTGAGAGGGACAATCCCTTGAATACAGGTGTTCAAAGTTAGGGTGGTCAGCAAAGTAAGACTTTACCAAAAAGTGTAGTGACAGTTTATACACTTAAGATAAATTATAACATAAACATGTAAAACACAGTTTGAAAATGTAACAAAAATATCAGAAGCAAACTTGGATGAAAATTTTAGAATTATCTGACTTGGACTCTGCCTATAATTAAGATGTAATTCTTCTAATGCAAATGGACAATATGCAAAAGCATTATCAGTAATGTAATTGGAAAGAGAAAATGTCTAAGAGAGAGTGAGATGGAACATTAAGAAGCTGACCACAGTAAAGCTAGTGATGAGTTCCTTGGAGAGGCTCATAAGATGTGTGCACACAGCCAACAGAAAGCTCTATTTAATACATGTCAATAGAACCTTCCAAAGTAAAACATATTAATAGAAATGGAAATATTGAGACAGAATATCTAAAAATTATGGGAAGCCACGAAGAATATAATGTATACATAATTGAAATACTGAAAGGACAAAAAATGAATTGTTTTAAGTAATATTGTTTATGAATTTTGCAATATTAATGAATAAAATCAAACCAGAGTTTGCTAAGAGGACCCTAAACTAGACATAAGAGTGTTTGGGATTCTTGCCTCAAATTTAACTTAAAGTAGTCTCAAAATTTTCCAAGCCAAACAAGTTGGTTATTCAGCTTAGCTGTCATGGGGATAGAGCTTTGAACATTAGCAAAAGCTCACGTATAAAAATTCATGTGCATTACATTAATAACTCCCAGAGAGCCTTCACTCTGGGTAAATACATAACAAACAGGATGACAAGATGTTTTTCCCAGTAGACACTTACTGTCCCCGATCCCTTGCCATCCTGCTTTGGATGCACCAAGAGACTGAAAATTATCATGACAGAAATGGAGGCCATGCCTGGCCTGATAGGGCTGGTATAGTTAGTGATGGTCAGAGTTGTCTTACAGCTTGATCCTTATTTAGCTGCTTTTCCTTTCCTGTCCTCTACTATTTAGTTATTGATTTCTTCTGGAAGTGACACTATAATAATTTTCGGACTATAAAGTGTTTTCTTAGGGTGTGCATTTGGGAATCTCATGAGCAGTACAATTTTAAAAGGGTGAAATATGTTTTCTATATGTCACAAAGTTGTTTTACAAAATTGTGTAAGCAAATACTTTATTACATATTATATGAAATATCTGTTTTCCTGCTGAGATAAGTGAAAATGGGTAAAATATACATGCTATATACAAAGTTTACATGTGTGATTCCTTGAAAATGAAAATTGTACTGCATTAAAAACACATTTTTTATAAAAATATAACAATCTTAAAATAATCTTACAATAATGGATCACACATATTAAAATACAAATTAGCATATGTTATCATAAAATATCATATGCGTATAAAACATAAGTCTACGAGATTGCATATTTGTAGTCATAAAATTTAAAAGTTTTCAGGGAAAAAGTTAATGAAATTACAATAATCCTTATGCAAACTATCACAGTCATTGAAAAACTGCATATGGTTCCGGGAGAACATGGCGGACAGATAGCAGCAGCTACGGAGGCTCTCTGAAACACCCAGCTTAGAATTCAGGAATGGAGCTGAGTAAGGAATCATAAGCAAGTGGAGATATGCCCTAGTGACCCAAGAACGAACTGGGCTGAGAGAAACCAACTGGGAATGCAATCCTGGTGCTATAACAGGAACAGATAAAGCCTCAGTGTGGAAGCTGGAGCCCATGCCATTGGGAGCCGCGATTTGGGGTTCCCGCCGCCGCTGCGTCTGCATCGGCTCAGCAGGGAGAGAGATGCGCAGAAGCTCTGAGAAGGGGAATTGGTGAACTGAGTTGAGAGCGGGACGGGCGGGGAGCCATGCATCCACCTCTGGTGAGTGAGGGAAAACTGGGGCTCTTCCACGGTCCAGGAGACTCCAACAGAGGACATTCTGGGACCAGGCAGACTTGTGGGAACAGGGCGCTGCAGTGATTTTAGTCATGTATCCCCCTCTCAAGTGGGATTGGTGAGCAGTGCCTAGCCCAGGTGATGCTTCTGGCTGAGACCCAGTAGGCTAGCACAACCTAGGTCCCAGCTCCTGAAGGTAGATTGACCTGGAGTGGCGGGCCCCTCATAGGCTGCCTGGTCTGCAACTTCCTGGTGCGCTGTGGTGGGTGGGAACACCTAGCTGGTACAATTCAGTCAGACCATTGTGGCTGACAGGGAAGGAAGTTGGGCCTCCTATATACGCTTGCATATATAAGGAACAAAGAATATGGGAAAAGGCAGCAACAAGAAAGGCTCCTCGGCCCCCAATCCTGAGAAAGAGACAACAGCAGACACAGCACCAAGAGACATAAAGCGCTATCTCAAGAGCCTCATAGAAAAGTTCAGGAATGAAGTTATCAATGACCTGAAGCTAGATATAAGCAGAATAGTTAGAGAAATGCTAAGCACCACCCAAGAAAAAACAGATGGTGGAATGGAAGAACAGAAAAAGAGGGGAGAATTGTTTAATGGAGAAAATAGAGAAAGCATAGAATACGTGAAGCAGGTTCAAAGAGACTACCAGGAAACTAAAAACTCTATCGAAAACTGGCATAACAGCTTGAAAGAAACTAAGGACAGATTATCTGCACTGGAGGGCAGATTTGTAATATGGGAGCATGAAATGAAAAACTTCTTAAAAATAATAAAAAAAAAAACAGCAATAATACAAATACTAGAAGATGATAAGAGGGTCTATAACTTAAGAATTAAGAACATAAAAGAAGAAGTATGGACACAAACAAATGAACTACAAAGGCTACTCACAGAAATAATCCAGGAGAATTTTCCTAATTTAGCAAAAGGTAAAGATACTCAGTTGTATGAAGCATACAGGACCCCAGCCACCTACAACCCAAACAGAGCAACACCCAGGCATATAATAATTAAAATTCCAGAAATCCAATACAAGAACAGAATACTAAAAGCAGTCAGAGACAAGAAACAGATCACTTACAAGGGAACACCCATCAGAATTACAGCAGACTTCTTGGCACAAACCATCAAATCACGAAGAGTGTGGGGGGAAATAATTCGAGCTCTGAAAGATAATAATCTCCAGCCAAGATTGATATATCCTGCACAACTATCCCTGGAAATTGATGGAAAAGCAAGGTGCTCCCAGGATAAAGAGGAACTAAGGGAATATGCAACCACCAATTCAACTCTACAGAGAATACTGCAGAATATCTAAAAAAGAAAAATACAAAAAAATCCAGAAGTAGCGGCAGAGAGGCCACAATGAATGGAGCAGAAAACAAAATGAGGAAGACAAACTGACAACTAATGACAGAAAAAGAGCTCAACAGAAATGAGGCAGAGAAGATTGGATGATAGGAACAGCTATTTTGGAGAAAATGACGTTTTAAGAGATAATACTGATTTAGTATCATCTTGTTTTGAAGTCTCATCAAGCTTTTGTTCTTCTGTCTCCATTGGTCTAAACAGGTGGTATCTTATTGGATTTTATTATATATGATAGTATAAGCAAAACCTTTTATAGACAAGGAGATTATACAGAAACCATTGTTCATTTTCTGTTAGTTGATTCTAAATACCCTGTAATACTGTCATTCTCTTAAATTGTTTTACATTGTTTTGATATAGTTATATGCAAAGATTTCAAGGAAAGAGACAATATGGTAACTACTTTTATGTCGGGATAATCTTGTGGTGAAACACTATTTTGCTTAAATGGTTATGTTTTGATCTGTGCTGATTTGCTGTTATGCCCTCTTTTATCTCAATCTCCACTTTATTACTTACTTTTTCATCCTTTTAATTAAGGGAAAAATAAATTAAAAATAGCAGGATATATTATAGTAACCCACTTTGACTTTCCATTATCTTGATTTAAAGCCCTGTATTGCTCTCACCATCTTGTTTTGACTGATGTTCCTCTATTCTGTTTTGCTTGATAGTATCAGGTTCGAAAGTTTAGGCAATAGCTGTGAAGATAGTGGCATTCATTATGACGCTCATTCTGGTTGACTATTATCTACCTTTGAAGACCTATAATGTCTCGAATGTTTTGGTTTTGTTGGTTTTGTTTTTTACTGTTTTGTTCAAATTTTATTACAACTAATGATATAGGCAATTCTATTAGAGATAGCAGGAGGCATTATGTTAACCATTGTTGATCACCTAATATTATGCTTTTACATTATCCATTATGTCCACCCTTTTGATTTGACTGACTGTTCTGTTATGTCACTTTTGGTTTTACTCTCTTCCAAAAAAGTAATAAGAACTGTGGGAGCAACAAAACCCAAAATGTTCAATTGTCATTGTACAAAAGAGAGGAAAAGAAAGTGTCTAAACGATATAACTGCATGTATATTTAAGTGTATAAGATAGATAATGATATTAGTGAGTTTTCTTGGATCATTGAACAGAACTGTTTGCAATCTCACTGTTGGAATGTCCACTTTATAAGCTTTAATTTTGCAATGAACAATTATTTCTAAGATGACAAAATGTAATCCATTAACTAGTGATTTCCTACCGTTTATTTTTTTCTGTAAATCTGTATAACTTGTACCCTTTCTCGGCTTTTTTTTTTCTTTTTCTCTTTAAATAAAATTAAAAAAAAGAAAAACTGCATATGTAGTTTTATAAATACTGTAAGAATTTAACTTAAATCTATGAATAAAGGAAAAAGGGCAGTTCACAATAATGTTATGGTACACTACTTTTGGAATTATATGGTACATTTCTGCACATTGCTTATGAATGCATGAATGTGTACACAAGTAAGTTGAGAGTGTTCTTAAGTTGTTTCTAGTTTTACAGGGATAAGATCCTAATTATTTTCCCGTGTTTATCTTAAAGATGTGCAGGATACATTTATTCTTTAAGAAGTATACAATGGAAGAAAGGTTTCCACTTCTTCCACATTTTTATATTTTTCTTAAAATAAAAATTGAGTATGTGACTTCAAAATTGTTACGTCAGTCAAAATGGTGCACATGAGGCTTGGGAGGAATAGAGAGACAAAGATGAAGGAAGACATGAGATCTGTACATCAAGCCACCTTATGTGAGGTTATTAAGGCAGCAATTAACATACAGAAGTTATTTTGAGGGAAAAAAGTTTACAAAACTATTTTAAGCACTGTGAAAACTTCAGATCCCTTCATAAAAAGCTAAATACTGGTAAGCATAAAATCAAACATTTATGCCAAAGAATAGGCAATTTAAGGATGAGGTACAACTTGAGTTGTAAAGAATGTTTATATTGGTGACTTTTTAATGCACTTAAAGCTGGCCCATTGGAAACTCTGTCCTTTGAAATGGAGTAAACTCATTTTCCCCAGGCTACATTAATATGCTTAATTAGCTGAATAAAGCAGTCAATAAATGGTTGAACTTTAGAATAATTTTTAAAAATCATGAATTGAGCCCCCAACATAGGAAAATGGCAAGAAAGTGACTTTTATTTATTCATCTAACAAATTGCATGGGCATTTTGACAGTACAAGAACACATGTGATATTCAGTGATGGCATGCATAGTAGAAGAGCCACAATCTCAGATTGTTCTCTTGTCACATCATCCTGAAGACCAGGACAGTTACCAATAAAGATCCTACACTGGAGGAGAGGATAGAACACTGAATGTGAGCAAAAATGTCTTCTTGTGAAATAATGCACATAATTATTTAAACAGCTATTTTTCCTTTTTAAGGCTAATTTTTTAATTAATCAAGTTTATCAGTACATTTTAGATATACATAATGATCACAACCATCATAGGAAATTTGTACCTGTACCTTTGTATCTTGATTCTTCTTTCATTCTTGTCCACCACCTTCACTTCAACCCTTTTCCACTTCTTATTTACAAAAGGTTTTTTTTTTCATTTTTTCCCACATTTTTCTCTTTTCTTTTCCCTTCCTTTCCCAAGGTTCCAAGACCAGTTTTAATTCATTGCCTACAGAAGTACTCATACATTAGTGAAAATCTGCACATTTTTATTCCTCTGCTGACAATCTGCAGCTTCCTGCAATAGTAACTGCTTTTAAAAGTGTTGTGAACATAGATATTCAACCAGTTTTGTTTTGAACATTATTCATGACCCAGTTATCTTACTAAGATTATTTGCTTTAGCTTGTGAATGGTCAGACAAAAGAGCCACCTATGCTGTTTGTAGTTTCCAGCACAGAAATGCTGTGCGTGGATGAGAATTCTTACTCTGTTGAGTTAGTGGTGTGAGCCATACTCTCAAACATGCAAGAGTCTTCTGTCCCTTTAAAGTAGGAGTCTAATTTTCAAATAATAAAGACAAACAAAATTGTAAAAAATAATTAACTGAATAAAAGAAATAACTGCAAACAAGAAGTGATATGAAGATTTTAAATATTTAAGCATTACTTTTAAATTTTATGTAAATTTAAAATAAGCGAATCAACATTGCTTCACATCACTCTATTGTGACATTTTATTTAATGTCTTCTTTTTCTGTAAAAGTTCCCATGACATGTAAAGTATTATGAACATACGAGATTTCTTTGATTACTTCCCTTTGAATTCTCTTCTTTCAAAAATAATATATATATATATATATATATATGTATATATATATATGTATATATAAAACAACTGAAACACTAGCAAATTTCTTTAGCAAAAATAATAATTCTGTTATAAAAATTAACAGTTTCTGAAGGTTTACAAAATATTTACTTGAGGGATTTGAACGTTGGTTTCTCTTAACTTTTAGGATTCTAAAATTTATTCAGCATTGCCTAGGAAAGACAAAATTATTCTTTGATTCTTATGACTTCCAGCAAAATTAAGCACAATATTGTTTTTCAACCTTAAATTGTATCTGTTATATGATAAAAGTTAAAATTCTTATTTACATTTATCGTATAAAAGTAAAGCAATACCATTTAAGATCTTATTGTCTACAATGACAATGAAATGCCGTCACTTGATGTCTCTATGCAGAGGTCCTGTTATAGAAAGCTTCATTTCGAAGAAGACCAAGGACTCAGTGTTGTGTACAAGAAGAACTCTGAAACTTTTAGTACCTCTGCTCTGCTGCCCTGAAAATGGATTCCAACTTCTGGTTTCCAAAATATATATCTCTCTCTTCTACTGAATTTAAGAACTTCAGTCTATCCTTATAGGTAACTAATGTTACAAATTTTGGGATCAACTTTCTAATGCATATTTTTACAACATTACTACATGAATAAATATTCACAACAAATATAAAACATCATTCTGCATTTTAAACTTTACCCAATTGGTGAATAACAATAAATACAAACATGATTCTAAAACATGTATTTGTATCTTTTTGTATGTTTTTAGAAATTTAGCAAAATACATTTAAATTTAGTTTATTTTTAAATTTTTCATGTAACATTTAATTTCATGAATATGAAACTAATTATTCTTCTGTACCTGTGTAGTCCAGTGTCTGCCATATTTTCATCATCACAGACAACCTTCTAATTCTCTCAAGTTGTCTCATGGATTACAAGTTTAAGTATTTTCCATGAGCAAATATCTAGCAGTAACAAGTGGCAGCTCATGCCGGTTGAGTTAATGGCAATGCCTTGGTTGTAATAAATCAGTTTCGCTGAGTGTCTGTTAAAATTAAATAATGTCAGAGCTGACATAGAATATATAGGTATTTTAATTTGCATTTTCCTTATTTATGAGATTGAATCTATTTTTGTTTCTGTGCTTTTATGACTTTGATTTGCTTTTGTATGGATTGTCTTTCCATATGTTTACTTCAGTATTTCTACAAAATTGTCTTTTGATCTGATTGATTATTGAGGTTATTTCATTTTATAATTATTAAGTTTTACTAGTACAATACCTTCTACCAGGCTGTGGCCCATCCTTTTACTTTGTTTGTGGCATTATTCATTATAGAGATGTATTAGTTTCAGTATGATAAATTTTATCAATTTTACCTGAATATTTGGTGTTTTTGTTGTTCTAAGCTGTTGACAGAGATATAAATGTTGATAGAGGTACAGTTCTAAGAAGTATACTATTTAACTGTTTGTACTTAAGTTGATATAACTCATATAGTATTTAATGAGCCTCTTTAATATGTATAAATATTTTCTGGCGTTTGTCATTGAGGAGCCCAAGCTTTTCTAAATGTTTTAGATATCTACCCCTGTCCATATTGAAATCTCTAAGTCAAGTTGGTTTCTGAGCCCCATATTTTTTTGTTACTCTATTAATTGTTAGTCAAACAGTGCCATATCACTACTTAATGATATTAAGTATAAATAATTTGTGGTTTTTTTTTAGTTCTACAAAATATCTCAATTCCAGAATGCAAATCTTAGAAAGTCTTTCAAATTCTGTAAAAGACTTCAGCAAGACGGTAGAGTCATATATACAAAGCTTCCTTCCACAGAAGATAATGTTTAGGAAATCATCCATAGAGTATAATATCCTTGGTATAGTCAAGAAGCCGTCTAAGAATCTTTAACAATACAATGGGGAAAAAAGAATCAGAAAATCAAAACACAGATACTATCCTTGAGGAAATTGTCATACCTAAGATATCTGAACATAGGAGAAAGAAGAAAAATCATGGTTTATCAGTATTTGTCCTCTGGTGAGATCAACTGTGGTCCCCAAGTGAACTTACCTTCAAAGAACATGGGCATCTTTGCCACTGAAGCAAGTAACAGCCACTCCTACAACAAAATCCTTGAAGCAAGAGACGCTACTAAGCTACAGACACCTGAATGAGTGCTATAACCAGTTACCCTTATGTCAGGCTTGGTGACTTGAGCACTGAACATCATTCTGATCCACAGACCATTTTCATGACTGTACTGTGTACTCATGATCAGATCTCAGAGGCACTAGTTATTGAATAATGCTATATCATGGTACCCAAATCCATTATGGCTTTTCATTCTATTCCACAAGTGCCCAAACTTTGCAACCTTTAACAATTCAGCAGAGTGCTTGCATATTGGAAATCACTGTCATCACCCTTTGCCCCAAAAACAGAGTAGAGGACACTCTATGAAGTCCTGAACTCAAGGTAGGTTATCCTGTAATGTACAACCAAAAGGTCTAATATAAATAGATAAAAAATAAATATAGTAATAGTCTGGGGATTCATGAAACATAGTGAGAGAGCTAATATTCACATTATCCACCTTTAACAAAGAGAAAAGAGAGATAAACAAAAAGAAAACTTATGTCTTGGAAAAGATACAATTACCAAGGTACAGGAAGTTCAAAATATTGTAATCACAGTCAAGTCAAAGACTACACAATGACATTGTAATCAAACTGTCAAAAATAAAAGACAAAGTGAAAATCTTGAAAGCAAGAGGAAAAAAAAAAGCTTCATATCCAAAGGTACCCTCATGAGGTTATTGGTGGCTTTTGGATTAAACTAAAAAACTGCAGGCCAAAATATTCTATTCGGCAAAGATGTTTTGCGGAAATGAGGAGACATTTTCTCCAAGAAAAGTTGGGACAGTAATCACCACTACATCTACAGTTCAAGAAATACAAAAGGGAATTCTCCAAGCTTAATTAAACAACACTAATTAGTACCATGACACATAGGAAAATATAAAACTCACAAGTAAAAAATGGCACACGTTGAAATTCATGTAATATAATAGTATAATGGTGGTGTGTAAATCTTTTACATCTCCAGTATAAAGGTTAAAAGATACATTGCAAAATCACTAGAACTATAATAATTTCTTAAGGAATACACATTATAAAAATATGTGAATCCATGATATTAAAAACCTAACACAGAGAAGAATATGATGCTTTGTGTACAATTAAAATAAAGCTGTTTTCAGCTTAAAATGGTCTTTTACAAGGTGTTTTATCTAAGTCTCTTGAAAAACATTAATTAAAAACATAGTAGGTACACAAAAGGTAAAGAAAGAAGAATGAAACATACCAGTACAGAAAACCATTAAAAGATGCAGAAGACAGAGGAAAAAAAAAGATTCTACAAAAGAATAAGAAAACATTTAAAATGACGAGTGTGCCCCTACCTCTAAATACGTACCTTAAAAATAAAGAAATTTAGTTTTCAGTCAAAAGATATAGAGGGACTGAATGCATAAACAACACCTAAGAATATGATATTCTATCTCCAAGAGTCTTATTTTACATTTAAGGACATGCATAGACTGAAAATCAAAGGACAGAAAAAACTAGCCCATACCAATGGAAATCAAAAGAAGCAAAGGAATCTATACTAGTGTCAGTCAAAACAATCTTTAAGGTAAAAATTACAAGAGATGTCACTATGTAATAATAATCAATTAAAATCACTTATAAAAATTATGCCTGTGCTAAACCATTGGCATGTCTATACATATTTCTTTGGTTTGGGTATCTCCAAAGTCTTGTGTTGAAGACTTTATCCCTAAATTGTACCACTGAAAAGTTGACTCAACTTTTACAAATGGATCCTTCTGAGTACAGAGATCTGTTGGAAGATAATAAAGACTTTAGGGGCTAGGATATTAGAAAGTAGGAACTCCTTGAGTTACCCAGGGAGTGCCTGTAAACAGAATTTTAAGGCTCTACTATCCTCAGTGCCTAACTGCTCCAATTTGAAATGTGGTGATTCACTCCTATATAATGTGCTAATATTTGCCACCCTCACTAGAATCCACGTCAATGAGATTGCCCAGTTTTGAATTTAGAACCTCCAAAACTGTGAGCTAAGTAAGCCTCTCTTTACCTCAGAAGTATCCTATATGTTATGGTACCTGAGGTATTTTGTTATAGCAATGGCAAGTTTGCTTATATACATATACAGCAAACATTAACAGCTATGACAAGAGAAAAACAATAACATTACAGTGTGAAAGAACTTTAAAACCCCACTTACAACAATGAATAGAATATTCAAACAGAAAATCAATAAAGAAGTCATAGCTTGAGAACCTTTCTACACAAAATAAGCCTAACAGACATACTGAACATTCTATCTAGTAGCTACAGAATACAGCTTCTTCGAGCTATATGGAAACGTCTTTAAAGATCACATTAGACCACTATCAAGTAAAAACAAGTTTAAAATCATATCAATCTTTTTTCCACCACAGAGATTTACAAATAGAAGTCAAAAAGAATAACTTCAGAAAATTCACAAATACATGAAAATTAAACAAAATGCATCAATGAGACAGAGAAGAAATTGAAAGTCAATTTCTTAAAATTCCCTTCTTTACCTTTTTTATTTTTATTTTATTTTATTTTTTTTTGATACAAGGTCACACTGTGCAGTTCAAGCTGGCCTTGGGCTCACTTTGTAGCCCAAGTTGATCTTGAACTCTCAATGATCCTCCTGCCTCAGCCTCCCAAGAGCTAGAATTACAGGAGTGTGTCACCACACCTGGCTTCCCTTCTTCAGATTCCTAGAGATTTATTCCACTGGTATTTGTCTGACTTCTCAAATAATAGACGTATCAATTTTGATTTTTAATAGCACAAGCATTTAAATCAAAGGTAATCTTATTATATCTCTAGATCTTATCTTTGATTAATTGGCTATTTGTAAATTTGACTAATTTTAAGCATTTAAAAATGCACAGAACCTATTATCCTGCTATGTTTTTATTAATGTCTAATTGGTTTTATAGTGCAACTGCTGTATGTTTATAGTACACAAATTGATGTCTTTTGATTTGCCACATGATTATATATTGTATTAATTGTATTAATCTGAGGTTTAGAAAACCTTGAGGAAAGTGCTGCAACAGCCAAGTAAACAGCCTGTTTCTCAAATAGCCCTTTTTACATTAATCCAATTAATTTTTAGAAGAATTTTTTAAATTACTATATGTGTGATATTATATATTGTGGAACAGATTTTTAATATGGTTCCCAAACATTCTAATAGCTGGTTGAACTTACTTGATTGACATAACAAATATTTAGAAAATGCCTAAATTAAATTTTCTGATTACAATTTACAACAACCAATGAAATTTTGACGTTTTACTTACAGTGATATTAGACATATATAAGTTTATAATTTGGCTGTATCTTATTTATGAATTAATTTTGCTATTATGTGCTAAATACCATTATGCCCAAAATTGTATCTCTCTCAAAATCTAAATTGTTACTAGTGGCTCTGCAAGTTTTTAGTTGATTATTATTTTCCTATATGGCCTTGGCCATTACTTTATTTTTAAGTTTCAGTGTTTTTTAATTTGCAAGAGAATATACTTTGACTTGAATAAATCTAATCTGAAAAACCCTATGATTTAGTAAGTCATGTTGTTCTATCTTAATTGCTTTCTTTTTATTTTGCTTTTTCTGTTCTTCCATTTTCTATCTCTCATTAATTTTTTATCTATTCATCATGTTATCATTTGGATGCAATACTTTTAATTTACCATTTTAATATAAATAGTCCATTATAAATTCACATTTTAAATTATATGTGACTTTACACAGCCTGTATTAGTTTTGGTCTCCATCTTAGTCTTGAGTTTATGGGCACCTCAATACTTTTATCTCAAATTCATATGATTCCATTTTAATCACATTATACCAATATTTTTTATTTTATTGTATTTTTTAATTGGAAAAATCAGGAATTCTTTGCAAACAAAATTCACTTTTAGCATAGTGAGCACAATAAACAAAATCAGGAATGTGCATATCATATTCCACGCACTCATTAATCAAACATGTTCTTAAAAGACAGCTTCTCCAGGACTCCTTGGAGTGATCCCAACAGATAAAGTCATCCCATTTAGTTTCTGTTATCTCCCTTATTATATTTGTGTGACATCTGCGAACTGACAGGTAAAGATAAATGAAATGAAGCCTGCTGAAACAGAAATCACTATTTGGTGTTAAAATTTAAAGAATATAACTTTTTCTTTTCTGAAGCAAAATTTGCCTTAGTCAAAAATACAGAACAAACTCCTTCCTTGAAGATAAATTTTATATAACATATAGACAGATCTCTGAACTAGAAAACAATGAAATCAACCAAAATTGTCACTTCATTCTTTTATGATATGAGCCACGTCTATTCTGTTCATCTTCACTGAAACACTGTTGCCACTCGTATATTCTGAATGGACTCCTTTCCATTTAAATATATCTGATTTAAACTTAATACAGTCCATCACGGTTTAACTGCTGCCATTTGGTCTAAAATCATGCCAATGAAGTATTACTGTGGACAGAAAAATAATGTCTTATTATTCTCATCGTAACTATCACATTTTATCTATCACAACTGGAATATAATTTCAACTGATAAACATTACTATTGTTATAGACTGAACTAAATTGTGAAGAAATGTTTTAAAAAATTTTATTTAAGGAGAAAAAGAAAAAAACCCAGAAAAATGGTACAAGTAATACAGAATTTCAAAAAAAATAAAAGTAGGAAATCATTAGTTAATAGATTACATATCGTCATCTTAGAAATAGTTGTTCAAGTTACAAAATTAAAGCATATAAAGTGGACATTCAAACAGTGAGACTGAAAACAGTTCTGTTCAATGATCCAACAAAAACTCAGTAAAATGGTTATCTATCTTATACACTTAAATATACATGCAGTTATATCCTTTAGATCACTTTATTTTCCTCTCTTTTTTACAATAACAATTACACATTTTGGGTTTTATTTCTCCACAGTTCTTATTACTTTTTTTGAAGAGAATAAAACCAAATATGACAGAACAAAACAGAGTCAGTCAAATCAGAAGGATGGACATAGTACTTAATGAAAATAAAGAATACAAAGTGATCAAAAATGGTTATCATAATGTCTCTTGCTATCTTAAAAAGAATTGCCTATATCATCAGTTATAATAAAATTGAACAAAACCGATAAAACCAAAACGTTGGAGACATTACAGGACTTCAAAAGAAGATAATAGTCAAACCAGAATGGGCATCATAGTGAATCTTACTGTCTTCAAAGTTGTTGCCTATACTCTCAAACTTGATACTATCAAGCAAAACAGAACAGAGAAAAATCAGTCAAAACAAGATGGAGAGCAAATACAGAGTTTCAAATCAAGTTAAAAGGAAATCAAAGTGTGTTACTATAATATATCCTGCTATTTTGTATTTATTTTTTTCCTTAATTAAAGATAAAAATAATTAAAAAGATTGAGATAAAAGAGGACATAACAACAAAACATCACAGATTAGAACATAACAATTTAAGCAACATAGTGTTTAACCACAAGATATCCCAACATAAAAGTAGTTACCATAATGTCTCTTTTCTTGAAATATTTGAGTATAACTTCGTATACTGTAGCATCAAACATATCTAGACAATGTAAAACCATTCAAGAGAATGACAGTATTACAGGGTATTTAGAACCAACTAATAGAAAATGAACAATGGTTTCTATATTATCTCCTTGTCTATTAAAGTTTTTGTTTATGCTATAACATATAATAAAATCCAATAAGCTACAACATGTTAAGACTGATGGAGACAGAAGAACAAAAGCTTGATGGGACTTCATAACAAGATGATATTAAATCAGCACTAGCTATTATGATGTCTTGTTTTCTCCAAAATAGTTGTTCGTAACATCACAGACAATAAAATCAAACAACCCAGAATAAAACCATTACAATCGATGAATGAAAACATTATAAGGCTTCAAAGCAATATAATGGGGAATCATGATTGCCATATACTTCTATGTATTGTTATCATTTCTTACACTAGGAAACTATTTGGTATTTATACATGTGGGTTTGATCTATTTCACTTATGAGTATGGTCTCAAACTGTGACCATTTATTTATAAAAATCTCAATGTTATCATTCTTTATAGCTGAGTAGTATGCCACTGTATAAAATACCACAACTTTTTTATGCATTCCTCAGTTGATGGACACTTAGGTTGTTTCCAAGATCTGACTATTACAAATTGTGCTGCTATAAACATGGATGTACATATATCTCTTGTGTTACGATGCTTTCAGTTCTTCTGGGAATACGCGTAGAAGTGGAATAGCTGGAACAAATGTGACTTCCAATCCCAGCTTTTTGAGAAATCTCCAGACTGACCTCCACAATGGTTGCACCAGTCTACACTCCCACCAACAATGCAGGAGAGTTCCTTTTTCCCCACAGCCTCTCCAGCATTTGTTGTTGATGTTTTTCTTGATCCTGGCCATTCTTTCAGGAGTCAGATGAAATCTCAGTGTAATTTTAATTTGCATTTCTCTAATGAGTAATGATGATGAACATTTTTTCATGTATCTATTTGCCATTTGTATTTCTTCATCTGAGAATTGTGTATTCATCTCAGATGCACATGTTTGCATTAGATCTTTGAATTTGGGGGTCTGATTTTTTAAAATTCTTTGTATGTTTTAGAAAGAGGTCCTTTGTCTGAGGGACAGTTCACTAAGATTTTTTCACCATTTGTGGGTTTTCTTTTCACTATGCTGGAGATTTCTTTTGACATTCAGAAACTTTTTAATAAGAGGTGATCCCAGTTATTGATTCTGTGAAGTATTACCCGTGTGGTTTGAGTCCTGTTCATAGATTCTCTACCTACCCCTATGTCTTCAAGGTTTTAACCAATTTGTCTTCAAATAGATTTAGTGTTTCTGTTTTAATATTTAGATCTTTGATCCATTTAGATTTTAATTTAGTACATGGTCATAGGCATTGGTCTAGTCTTAGTTTTCGGCCTATGGTGAGCCAGTTTTTCTAGCACCATTTATTTTTTTTTTCACCTGAAAATTATGGTTTAATCCAGCACCATTTATTAAACAGACTGTCCTTCCAGTGAACATGCTTGGCCCCTTTATCAAAGATAAGGTGGTTGAGTGTGTTTGTAGTTGTGTTTGAATCTTCTCATCTATTCCACTGATCTTCAGCTCTGTTTTGATTCCAGTACCATGTTGATTTTACTATAGTTGCTTTGTAGTATAACTTCAAGTCAGGGATTATTGATGCCTCCTGCCTTGCCTTCATTGTTTAGAACTGTCTTTGCTATTCTAGGTCTCTTCTCACTCACTCCAGATGAATTTTAGAAGTGATTTCTCTAGATCTATGAGGTATGTTGATGATATTTAAAATGGGATTGCATTGAATCTGTATAACAGTTTTGAGAGAATGGCCATTTTCACAATATTTATTCTTCCTATCCATTAAGAAGGGATGTCTTTCCACTTTCTGAGATCCTCTTCAAATTCTTTTTTCAGTGTATTACAATTTTTCCTCTATAGGTCTTTCACTTCTTTCATGAGAGTAATTCCTAAATATTTTATTTTTTTGGTTGCTAGTGTGAAGGGTATGGCTTCTCTTATTTCTCTCTCTATGATCTTGTTGTTAGTGTATAGGGATGCTATTTAATTTTGAGTATTGATTTTGTATTCAGCTACCATGCTTAATTTATTTATTATATCTAAGAGCCTTTCAATGGAGTTTTGGGGGTCTTCTATGTAGAGTCTCATGTCACCTGCAAATAATGATAATATAACTTCTTCTTTTTCTACTTTTTTTACCCCTTTTATTTCTCTCTCTTGTCTAATTGCTCTGGCTGGTATTTCCAGCATATATTAAATAGGAGCAGTGATAAGACACATCTTTGTGTTCTGCCTGATTTTAAAGTAAAGGCCTTCAGTTTTTGGCCATTTAGTATGATACTGGCTGTTGTTTTGTCATAGATGGCCTTTATAATATTGAGAAAAGACGATGATATTCCAATTTTCTGTAAGGTTCTTATCATAAATGAATGTTGGACCTTATCAAAGGCTTTTTCTGCATCTATAAATATGTTCATGTGATTCTTACTTTTGATTTTATTAATATGGTGAATTGCATTTATTGATTTACATATGTTGAACCATCTCTGCATGCCTGGGATGAATCCTGCTTGGTCATGGTGTATAATCTTCTTGATGATTTGCTGCATTTTATATGCCAATACTTTATTGAGGATTTTTGCATCTGTGTTCATTAAGGAGATTGGTTGGTAGTTCTCTTTTTTAGTTTGGTCTTTCTCAGGTTTTGGTACTAGAGTAATATTTGCTTCCAGGAAGGACTTAGGAAGGATTGCTTCTCTTTCACTTTCATTGAAGAGTTTGAGGAGTGTCAGCATTAAGTCTTCTTTGTACTTCTTGTAGAATTATGAAGTGAATCTGAATGGGCCTGGGCTCTCCTTTGTATGTAAACATTTTCAGTTTCATTAATAGAACTTGGGTTATTCAGCAGTTTTACATCTTCTTGACATAGGTTTGGTACTCCATGTTTCTAGCAACCTGTTATTTCTTCTGTGCTATCAAACCTATTAAAGTAGAGGTTTTTGAAATAAGTGTTGATGATCTTCTGTATTTCTACAGAGTCTGTAGTGATTTCACCTTTTTCATTTCTTATTGCATGAATTTGAGCTTTTTCTTCCGTTTTTAAAATAAGGTTGGTTAGGGGCTTATCAATTTTATTTATTCTTTCAATGAACCAACTCTATGCTTCATTGATTCTTTGGATTGTTTTCTTAGTCTCTATTGCATTGATTTCTGCTCTGATTTTTATAATTTCCTCTCTTGTTTTGGCTTTGGGCTTGACTGGCTCTTCTTTTCCTAGATATTTGAGATGTAACATCAGTTTTTTTATTTGAATTCATTCTGTTTTCCTGATGTGGGAACTCAGTGCAGTAAATTTTCCTCTGAGGACAGCTTTCATTGCATCCCACAGATTCCGGTAAGTTTTGTTTGTATTTTCGTTTGCTTATAGGTATTGTTTAATTTCTACTTTAATTTCCCCTGTGACTCACTGATTACTCAAGAGTGTGTTATTCAGTTTCCATGTGTTTGTGGGATTTTTGCAGTATCTTTTATCATTAATTTCTAATTTCAAAGTGCTATGATCTGATAGCATGCAAGGGATAATTTCAACTCTATTGCATTTTAAAAAATATGTTCTGTGAGCTAATAAATGGTCTATTTTAGAGACTGACCCATGTACTGCTGAGAAGAATGTGTATTATGATGTTGTTGGATGGAACTCTCTGTATATGTCTATCAAGCCCATTTGTTCACAGGTGGTATTCAGTTCTGTTATTTCTTTGCTGATTTTCTGTTTGGTTGATCTGTTCCTTGGTGTCAATGGTGTGTTAAGTTCTCCTGTTGTAATTGTGTTACTGCTAATTTGGCTTTTCACTTCTGTTAATACTTGTTTTATATAACTAGGTGCTCTGGATTTTTGTGCATATATATTTAAGATAGTTATCTCTTGCTCTTGAAGTTTTCCCCTAAGAAGTATGTAGTGACCTTCTTTATCTATTCTGATCATTATTGGTTTGAAGTTCACATTGTCTGCAAACACAAGAGCTTCCACTGCTTTTTTTGGTGTTTCTGTTGCATGAAATATTGTTTTTCATACTTTGAGTTTCAGTCTGTGAGAATCCTTTTGGGTTAGATGAGTTTCTTGTACACAGCATATGGTTGGATTTTGTTTCCTGATCCATTCTTCCAGTTTGTTTCTTTTAATTGGTGTATTGAGCCCACTTACATTAATGGTTATAACTGTTATATGTTGGCTTATTGTTGACATGTTATCTTTGTGCTGTTGCATCTTTATCTTTCTGTTCTATTTAATTGTCTGCTTTGCTTAGTGGTTTTTTCCTAAGTGTATCTAAACTGTCTTTCAGTATTCTTTACAGGATTGGCTTGTTGATCATGAAGTTCTTCAGCTGTTCTTTGTCATGGAAGTATTTTATTTCTCCATCCATTATGAAGGACGGTTTTGCAGGGTACTTCAATTAGGTACAAATTCATTTTCCTTTAGGATCTGAAATACTTCACTCCATGCTCCTCTTGACTTCATTGTTTGTGTTGAGAAGTCTGCTGTGATTCTGATAGGCTTTCCTTTATAGCTGATCTGTATTTTCTTTCTGACAGCTTTTAGTATTCTTTTCTTATGTTGGATTTCTGGGATGTTATTATATGCCTGTGTGTAGCTTTATTTTGGTTATGGCTATTTGGAGTTCTACATGCTTCACTAATCCTAATGTCAGTTTCCATTCTCATGTTTGGGAAATTTTCAGCTATGACTTCTGTGTATAGCCTTTTGATATCATTTGTGCTGTTTACTTCTTTTTCATTTATCTTTATTAATCTTATTTTGTTTTTCTTTGCATCATCTTGCAGCTGTTGAATTGTTATTTCCTGATTCCTTTCTTTTTTACAAAAGATCTTTCCTGTCCTTTTCACTACCTGCAATCTTATCTTCGAGGTCTGAAATTCTATCTTCACTTTCGTTGAGTCGGCTTTGATAACTTTCAATGGAATTTTTTATTTCCCATATATCTCTTTGAATTTGCTTTATGAATTCTGCTTGTTTCTTAAATTCTTCATCCAGGGATTCTATCTTTTTTTGTTCCTCTAATTTTTTTAAACTGTGTCTTTTTTTGTTGTTTTTTGTCTTTTTCCTTTTTATCGGTACCAGGGATCGAACTCATGACTGCCTACTTGTAAGACAGGCACTTATGCCACTGAGCTAAATCCCCAGCCCCAACTGTGTCTTCTTTAGATGTGTTCAGCATCTCTTTCATTACTTGTATCATTTCTTCTTTTACCTGGGAGATTATTTCTAGTTTGAATTCCTTTAAAGCTTTCTGGAGTTGCTTCTTTCTTTCAGTTGCTATTATTTTAGGTATTTCAGGTGTATGGCATATATTTTCTTCTATGTACATGGCTCCTAGGGTTTCTTTGGATGGGCTGGAGGTTTGAGATTGCATTTTTGTCTTTCTTTTTGTCATTTTCCCATATTTCTGTGTTTTTGTGTTTTTCTAAAGGCTTCCCCTGGATGTGTTGGAAATCATCTCCTTTGCCCCGCACTTCTGGGACTGAATGGAGGTTGCTGAGCATGGTCCAGTCAGGCCCTCACGCACTCCTGTGCCACCTTCAGTGTTCCAGGTAACTGAGCAGGCACCTACCCACCGTGGATGATGGGCTAAAGCTCTCCCCAGGCAAAGACCAATGCCCTGAAACTCACTTTGACTGGTCTCCACTCCCATAATTGAAGAAGGTCGTGGGGGTAATCTACTCAGGATGCAAAAAATCCTAAGGCAAGTCTAGAGTGGCTGGGCTCTGGGCGGCTCCTTGAGCTCTGAGAGCAATGATTTTAACACAATGACCTGGACTTGGGATGGCACAGGGACTCACCCCAGCTGCCAGCTGAGTTTCTGGGCTCCTGGTTCTGGGGAAGGTCTCTGGACATGTCTTAAGCAGGCCTGAAACCTGCCAGGCGAGTACAGCCTAGTGTGGCTGGGCTCTGGGCAGGCCCTTGAGCTCTGGGAGCGATGATCTTAACACAGTCTCCTGGGTTCTGGACATGGAACTGACTCACTCCAGCCACCAGCTGAATTTCCTGCTTCTGGGTTCCAGAGAAGGTCACTGGGCATGTCATTAAGAAAATTCTTAAGTGGATTTTAATAATGCGAGATAGTCACAGTAGGATGTTCAGAGGTTAACATTTTCTAACATGACAGAATCTTTAGTGAATAAAATTTAGAGGCTATTAGTTGTTCTTCCTAAATGATAAATGTAAATAGAATGACCACAATATTAAATTAAAACTAAGTAATTAGCAGTTAGAGTGTAGAAAAAGAGTGAAGATACAGTGTTGCTGCAAAAGTGGAATGCAAAGAGAGAAGAGAGAGATCAAATAGTTAAAGTATCTATAATAATATAATATGAAAAGAAAAATAATATATTTCTTTTAGTAAAAAAAAAATAGTCATTTGTATGGTTTCAGTGGACTTGGGCCAGAAATGAAATGAGAGTACACTGTGATTACCAGAAGGCTAAAAAAATGTATGTAGAATATGCTTTGCACAAACTTAATATGAGATGAGTCAAACAAAATGTAATTGGGAGACCAAGTTTCCTGTGTGTGTGTGTGCGTGTGTGTGTATGTATGATAAAGAAATTGATTGTCAATCGTATCTAAGGAATGCATCAAAATAATAAAGAGAAAAGATAAATTCATGAAGCCATGTCTCACAGTAGGTCAAATGGAATGAAATACAAAGAAATATGGACTTTAGGACTGGAAAGAATAAATGGAACTATATTCAGGTGAGAATAAACTCTGGTAGAGTGAAGTAAGAACTCATTTTATCTTTCTGAAAACATGAAAAGGAAAGAGATAAAGTTAAGGATTTAGATTAGCTTCACTGGGAAACTGAAAAAACTCTGACCTTATTTAAGATTAACTGAGCAGTTGTCTTGGTTACTTTTTACAGATGCTGAGACAAAATATCTGATGCCAAAACTTAGGGAAGGAAAGGTTTATTTCCTATGGTTCTTGGAGATTTCAGTTCCTACTTGGCTAGCTCCAAGGCAGAGTGACATTGTTAGGGCTGCCCAAACAGCAATTCACCAACCGCTGAGAGAGAGAGAGAGAGAGAGAGAGAGAGAGAGAGAGAGAGAGAGAGAGACAGAGACAGAGAGAGAGACAGAGACAGATAGAGACAGAGAGACAGAGAGAGAGACTTTCTTCCAGCTGTTTTACATTGTATCCAGGCTCTACCCTTAGGCAGGTGAAACACACCGGCAATCCAAGGGCTACACAGTGAACTGATCACAAATGCTAGATTTGGTTGAGTCCCTAACTGCATGAGGCTTGGGGGCCACTGACATAAACTATGACAGCAATAGCAGGGGTCAGAATAAACTGGGAACACATAACTGTTTTCCTGAAGAATAGACCCCACCATGTTATTTAATACTTTCTAGCAGTAATCTCAGAGAAGGTTTGAGGTGCAGCTCACTAAAGATGAAATGCAGAGGCATATAATTATCACCTGTTTGAAGAGCTATCACTCTACCCAGGGCCAAAATATGGAACACCATCAAAGGTTCATGCAGCTCATTTCTATAGAACCAAAATACTTCCAAGTCCCATTTCCATATTTTTCCCTCTCTAATTGAAGACCAACTCTAATGCAATATGCCTTTCTTTTTTATATCTATATACTCTATCTTCTAATGATCTATTCTGCTCTACTACAACATCCATCCTCAGGCTTCAGAAACAGTTCAAGGTTCTCTGAGAGGTCATACCAGACAAAGGAATTAGCACATTTGCTGGTCCACTGTATTCAACTATCTTTGTTTTTGTTTTTTTTAAACAAAATAAAAATAGAAACGATGGTACAGAATTTCAAAACAAAATAATAGATTAACAATGGTTAATATATTGAGTATTGTTATCTTTGAAGTAGTTCAGATTATAAGATATAGGTATGAAAATGATGGTTAAACATTCAAACAATGAAAGTGAAAACTATTCTTTTTGACAAACTAAAAAGATTAGTAGTATAGTTGTGCCCTACTCATGCTGTAGGGTGTACTTCTTTTTTTGCTTTAACTTGGCCCAAAATCTCTCTGTAGACATTTTTCCCTCCTTTAATAAAACTTTGCTGCCATTAAAATTCTTACCATTAACTTAAGAAGGGAGGAAGAGTGGGCTGGAGGATAAGGGTCACAAGTCCTCAGAAACACTAAATTTATATGTGTAGGTGTGTGATTATAGAAGTAGACTAAGGATGTGAACATATCTAAAATCAGTGTGCAGAAGCATCACACTGGGTTTTGTGGTGCTATAGTCTCCTTCTTGAGGTCATTTCTAGGTTTTTCTGTCCTGAACAAAGAATTGGTCAAGACGTTCTCAATCATTGTAAGCTACAGTCATTCTCTCCCTAAGAGTGTACAGAAAATACTGAAAGTAATAGGCTACATATTTTCCACTGTTGATGATAGATACACAAAGGGTGAATATAACATATATCCCCATTACAGCCAGGTTGGCAGACACTATAGAAACATTAGAGGAATGAGTAGCACAATTACCTACTTAAAGTATACTGTCAGTAGTTAATCTTGATAAAGCAAACTTTGTATTGGGAAAACTAAACAATTAAAATAGACTTTATTTAAGGCCACAGTAAGAGGAAATGGTTTTAAATGTTGTGGTGAGAGGAAGATTATAGACTATCTTGTGCTTGTTTGCTGGCTTTACCCAAAGGAACAGTAAATTTCTCCTCATTGTTATGTCAGGAGGTAGTTTTACAACTTGAAGCAAAGTAATCCTGAGGTTAGCCTCTGATCCTTCCTCAGAGATGGGGAAATCACCCTTAACGATTGTGCTACAAAGATACGGTTGTCAGTTCTTGAGAAAGATATTTCTGGGTTAGAAAATGGGCTAGAGTTTTTCAAAATATTTACCTCAAATGGACAGAGAAATAATTTTGCAACTGCAAGTTTTCTAAAGAAATATTCTAAGAAAATGGAGGTTTGGGACTTTGTTCAGAAAGTAGTATGTTAAGTTTTAGTCAACGGAAATGTTCAAGTGATTTTATCTGTTCCTACATTTATTCTTTCAAGAACTCTTTGATTTCTAGAAAGACTACACTGGCTTTCAGAAGCTTAGAATAGTCCTCAATGGCCTTCAAATTATATGCAGAAACCGATTATGACACTGAGGATACTTGTTACATTATCTTTGTCCTCTCATTTGTGTATCTTATTATGCCTGCAACAAACAGAACGCATGGATACCCTCAAGCATGCTTTCTCAACTCTGAAAATTTGGACAACCTCTTTCTTCCCTTCACATAAAGTATCTTCTGACTGAGCCTGTCAAAGTGATGTCCCATACTTCAATTTATTTTCACTATTTCCGCTAAGTGGATGTGTTTTCCTTCTTTACTCACAGTTAGACTCCTATGTAACATCTTAATTTGCTTGTATGTTAAGAGTTATTTTTATACTTCATTTGTTGTTCTATGTAAATGTAAACTCCCTGAAGACCAGGTCACTACCTCAGTTGTTTCTGTGTGGCTAACAACTCTAATTTACTGACAGTTTACATTGAAAACATTCTCAAACTGGGACTATGTGTTCATTGAGTTGTCTTAAAATAGAGCTGCAGTGCAGGAGAGACATGTATTGATGGACTAACCCCCATAATCTCAGTTCCTTATGACAACCAAAGTTTGTTACTCAAACCCAGTGTAGGTCTGGTCTTCATCCTACAGAGATGGACCCGAGACACTGATTCTGCACTCCAAATTCTATTCTATTCTATTTTGTGAGGCTATGCACTTCAGCCCAGTTTTCATAGTCATGCTGGCAAGAAAAGAGAGAACATAGGAAGTCAGGTGGAAATATTTTTTTAAAAGAATGGTCAATATTTCACTCTTACTTTCTTCTCTCCTTACAAGTAGAAGGAAATAAATATTAAATCTTTCCTTCTATAGAACATTCAGTTACATCTATAGGCTATTAATTCTATAAAGTAGAGATTGATTGTCATAATTTTTGAAAAGTGTTAGATAATAAATATTTTAAGTTTTAAGGACCATGAAATGTCTGTGTTCACTGCGATTATATTATAGCTGCCACAGACAATATCTAACTAATAAAAACAACTGTGTTATAATATATAAATTTTACAATAATTAGATGGACAGTTGATTTGCCCAGTGAACTATGGTTTGCATAGGATAGAAACCTGAACTTTTGAGATTTCTATATTTCACTTATCTTTGCTTGCACAGCAATTAATACTTTCATGTCCTTACAGCATTTCTTTCTTGTCACATCTTGTTGAGCACTGCTAATGGTGACCACTGTGTACTTCTCTCTTCTGTTTTTATCCTGTTTCCATAGAGCACCTATCAAACTTGAGAATATGACACATTTACCTGTATAGATCTCATTGCTTTCAAATTATATTAGTTTATTGGACAGCAGCTACCAAATAAATACCACAAAGTTTAAGCTTTAATATGGCTGCAAGTTCTTGTTATTTTAGTAGCCAAGATAGATTAGCCTATGTTACAACAACAAAAACCAGAATCCGAATATTTAACATAATAAAAGTTTCTTACTTTTTCTGTTTAATTATATAAAGTATTTATATTATGTTTAATACCATATAAATCTAGAAATTGTACACACAGATTTCAGTACACTGGATTGTTTTCATAACTTTTATTTTTGTTTCTTTTATTGTTTTGTTTTCATTTTTTAAAAATTAGAGTTTTTTACATTCGTTTGGATGTTAATTTGCTTTTTTATTTTATGAACATTTCATGAGATAAATCATGAGACTATTTCAAAGAAGCTTTGCTTATCTGTCTCCTTAGAACCCAGTAGGCTTTTAACAATTGTTCCAATAATTTTCTTTTGCATAAAATGTTTCATTGTAATCATGCATTGTACTCTACACATTGTTGGAATGGTTTTCACGCTGTCTCTGCCTGTAGAGAACTCATGCCTTACATTACAGGCCCATCATTTGCTGGAATGTTCCAGAGTTATTTTGTCCAGCATTTCTTCATGATCAAGTGCAGGGAATTCAGGGCTGTGGGTGAGCTCAAATATCAGACTCACATGGCTGCTAAGGCTCCACTGAGGTTCTGCAGTGCTCTACTACCAGCTGCATGGAGGGCATGCTGGAAATGCCTCCTCCTCACAAACATGTGAGCAATTCCTGCAAACAATTCCTATAAAAATAAATAAAATGTTGAAAATAAAAATTTTGCTTCAGATAAAATATTTTAATGTACACAATTCAGATAAACAATATAAAAATGATAATTCATCACATTCTAAAATATACCATCATTAATATTTTAGTTTATATATTTTATCCTCTATGTTTGAAGAAAAATGTTAATTATTAGTACTAATAATAGGAAAAGCTCAGTACTAGTCACAATACTCTAAATTTCATTTTGACATCAAAGATTTTTATAGTAATACATATTTTTCCATTAAGATTTGTCTTACATTTTTTAAGCAGGCTACATACTATTCTCTAAAATGAATACATTATAGGAATGAGGAGGGGTTATCTATTGGGATATTAGTGTTGAATGGGATAATTTTTCACCGAGAAGCTTATATTTCATGAGAAATTTAGCACCCTTGACTGTTTAGTGATCACAGTGCCTGGCTAACAATTCTAGCAGCAAAATCACTCTCAGACATTTCCAAATTTACCCGCATGTCTGTTGTTGATGGAAATCACTGGTAGAACCTATAGCCCAATTTAAAATAACACAAAGTCATACATTTAACAGCCAACTTATCTTAAAATGTGATAAAGATAATGATAAAGATAAAAAAAGATATCCATGGAAATACAGAAAGAAAACAAAAAAGCAAATGATTTCCTGCAGAAGCCAATCAAGATTTCTGAAGAAGACAATTGTTGTGCTTATTATTAAATAAAAGGTAATATATTAACCAGGTAAAAGAGTTTTGGCAAGACATTTCAGGAGGAAGAAAAAATATTCAAAGATCCAGTCATGTTCAGTGAGATTTTACAGAAAGGAAAAGGAAGTTCTAGAGCTTTATCACTTGCTGGGCCTAACCAGAAACAGTAAGGCAGAGGTAATGCGGGAAGGGAGAGATATGAGCTCAAAAAAAGCTACTGTGTCAGGCTAAAAGGCACGCTAGAGATAGATTATTAAAGAGTTTTAAGAAAAAAAATAGTAGATAAATGCTTAATTTTCATGGAGAGAAGACAGTTGTGTATACTAGAAAAGTGATAAAAAGAATCAGTCAGGGATGCAGTGTCTGCAAGTCTATTCAGCCCTAGATAACTGTCTACCTGTTCTTTTTGTTATAGCCCTTGCTATCCAAATTGGAATAAAACTCACCCTTTCATAACATGAATCAAACTTCGTAATAGACTCTGAACTCAAAATTAGAGAGAAAAACACAGTTTTCACAAACTTTGCATTTTACTAAGAAAAAAGCAGATTTCTGCATAATCCATGTCCTGATGAGTGCTATATTTCCAATCAGTCACCCATCTCTTGGTGTAATAGCTGCACTCTCCACTGCTGATCTTCCAGCAGGTTAAGCACAGGCTGGAGCACTTGCTCCTCCTTCTGCCTGATGATTTTCCTCCAGAAAGGTTCAGAGTTCACTTTTAGTTTGTTTATTCTCAGGGCCTTAAAAAGCCCCTCTCTTCCCTAGTTAGAAAGCAGGTAATATAAACAGTTATTAGATATGACACAGACACAGAGATAGAGCTATATGGTTAATGGTGAATATAAAGAAAAATACACAGATACATGAAAAGGAAGAAAGGAAGGGCGAGACAGAGGGAAAACAGAAAGCAGCAACGGAAGGAAAGGAGCGAGGAAGTGTTGAAAATGCAGAGACATATTTATGGATACATAAAATGGTATCTTTTTAAGCCAGTCTCTAGACTCTAAAGAACTGAATAATTCTTTCTGGATTTTCCTTTTTTAATTTAGTTACTAGCTCCTTTTTGAATACTTGTATCTCACTTAAAATTTAACTTGTATCTTATTGTTTTTCCTGTGAAAAAAACTCATTGGTTTTCATTCCAATAACACTAAATAATGGAATAAGGCGTTATTAGCTACCTAGCATGACCCCATTTAAAAATCTCTGTAAATATAAAGTTTAAAGGCATGAAGATAAATTTGAAAATATTCTTTCATTTAGGATGGAGTACATTTGAGATATACAAATTTTAAAATATATTTACAACACATACAAGTAATAAAATTTGAATACATAAATCTATTAAAGATAAGCTCAGTGACTATTATATAGTAGCTTCACTTTGTTTTTCCTGCTAAGTTTTTCAAAGAAAATATATAAAACCAAACAAGTTATAAGTATGTAATGCTGCATTTTAAAATTTCTATCTCTGCAAAATTTCTATCTCTGCAAGTTAAAAGATAGGTCACCAGCCCATCGCATTGCAAGAAACTAGTATTTAGGGGGAGGACACTAGATCATGGGAAGGGGGTTGCCACTGAAAGGGTTACCTGGAATCCAGCCACATCCTCTCTCTGCCTCTGGTTGCTGGTTACCTGATTATAAACATGTCTCCTCTGCACTCATATCGTGATGTACTATGCTCCCACCCTGGGCTGAAATTTCTGAAACTATCAGCCAAAATAAATATTTTCCTTTTTAATTTCATGTTTATCAGGGGTATGTTATAGCAGATATATACCTATAGATAGAGATATTTCAATTTAACAGGGAGTAAAAGAAAATCAGACTATGCTTTAGCTCTGATTTAGCATACATTAAAACTGGTGTCAGCAACCAGGTCTGTAATAGGACTGAGCTTGTCCTGCTGAATCCATGTTAAAGCAACATTTCCCCAAATGAGAAATTATTCCAATAAGATTACCTTAGAAATAAAAGGTGTCCTCATTCAAATAAATTTTGAGGATACTGCAGCCTGCTTTTCCCTAGAAATTTGCTGTGTACTTTTCTTTATTAAAGACAGCAAAGTCACATATAAAGAAACCTTTTTAACATTATTCATGTTAGTGTTTCCTGAGTATTTAAAAAATCAGTCTTCATGCATAATTATTGCAGAATTAATATTAAGATCAGATTTAAAGTTTATTTTGTAAAACACAATTTGAGGATAGATTCCCAGGAGGGAAATTTTTATTGTCTTGGATTATAGTAGAAATGGACACAATTGTGTAAACTGTTCATACAAATCAGTCTCCACTTTTAAAAAATATTTTCCTCCTGCAGTTATTATTTTTAGTCTCCAAAATGTTTAATGATACTACTAGTAATAATGATGCATTCTGAAAAACAGCTTCCCATTTTAAAAGAAAAGAAGGTTTTTAAAGGATCTAATGATCTTAAATTGAAAAATGAATCTTTAATTGAGATTTCTACAAGAATATATGACTTGGGCAATTTTAATTACAATTTAACTAGAGAATTGAGAAAATTAAGTTGCATTTGTACCTGTCCTTCACAGAATATTACTGCAAACATTCTAAATTTATAGGTATAGCAGGCTAAAACAATTTCCTGTCAATGATACTAAAATGATAACAATTGTCTATTCGTTACAATGAGCACTGATAATTGATAAGAACAAGAGATATATAAGCTACAATTATTTTAAACAATGTAATATTTTGCAATAAATAATGATATTTGTTTAAGAGTATGTGCATGTGTGCGTGTGTGCGTGTGTGTTTTAGAATACTGTTTTTGATTGACTTCTGGGGTTGGAATACTGATATGTATTTGTTTGACTTTGGAATTGTCACTCTTAAAGAATAGAACAATCCTGTTGAGATTTAATTCTCTTTAAATGTCATTCCCATCTTCCAAAATCTCACTGTCCTTGGAGGTTTCTTCAAAAAAGTCTATTTCTTTAAAACACAGCATATTTACAGTCTCCTTAATCTCAAATTTTAATGATTTACTGCGGTATCTATTGCATGCTTCCACAGAAGGAAAATTACAGTCAATAAAGGAAGAATGACTGAACTTTTATAAAATACTCACTCAATTCAAGTAGCGAGGATTTTATGGAAGTAAGAATTTCTTATACCTCACCTATAGTTTTCTCTTGTGTCCCTAAAATTTCCCCAATTTTCACTTATGCGATCATGCTTTGTGGGTGACAACAGGTGAGAAATCTATAGCTCAGAAAAAGATATCTAAATGACCTCTACATTTTCCTTGTATTCTGACTTTGAGAAGTTCTTTTTTTTTTTTTTTTTTTGTTCGTTTTCATTTTTATCGGTACCAGGGATGGAACTCACGAGCGCCTGCTTGCAGGGCAGACACTTATGCCGCTGAGCTAAATCCCCAGCCCCGAGAAGTTAATTTTCACTGGGAGCAACCAATCTGAACAACACATAAAATAATAAACAATTACTGAATTAGAACTACAGAATTGCAGAAAACGTTGTCAGCTAATTTTTTGAAACTTCTGCATGACAACGTTTAACTATTGTTACAGAGTTAATAGAATGCTGTCATTGTGGCATCCTTCTACTTCATCATACAAAGCATTTTCTCTGCTACCTCCATCACACAGCTCTCAGGTGTGGCCTCTCCTACTGCAGATAATAAAAGCTTAATGCCTAAGGTGCTGCAATTGCTTTGCGGACACCTGAACTGACACTGATTTGAGTCAGTCCTCCTGGATGATCTTACAATTAGAAAATGGTCATGCTCTGCACTTTCATTTACTTCTGAAACAAGAGTGTATATTTACAATAAATGCAGTAATAAAGAGTATATTCAGTGCCAAACTGCAATAACAGCATAGCGCATTATCATATTAAAATTATACTTGAACTATTATTTAAATATTTTTATTCAAAGTGAAACTATGAATATTGTATAACATTGTATAATATGACAAATATGTATAATAATTGTATAATAATATTGTATAATATATTGTATAAATATGTATAATAATATTGTATAATATAACAAATATAATATAACAAATATAACAAACTATGAGTATTGTATAATATAACAAATAAATATTAAACATTTTGTAGTTTTCCAATTTTGAATTCTAGCTATTTTTGTCACTCCTCTTCAAGACTTTAAATAACATCTTTAAATAACAGATTCTAAATATTTCCAGCAAAATATATCTATCTTTTTTCAAATTCTAGATCCACAAATTCATCGGGTAATTATTACCCCCATTTGAATGGTTTAGGCATTTAAAACATAATATTCCTGAAACAGAACATCTTAGCTTTACCCTAAAGTCTATGGCTCCTACACACACACACACACATTTTTATAAATGACAAAATCATGCCATAGTTCTTCTGGATTCCATATTTATTTCACTAGGTAATTTTCTCATTTCCATTTTCAGAGTACAATGTTTCATAGCATTTTGTACCCTTCCACTTCAGTCCAAGTCATCCTCAGCCTTATCTAGTGTTATTACAATAGCTGCTCCCTGGCCTCGCCTACCATCACAATAGTCTTGGCAGAGGAATAAGGTTGATCTGTTACATCAGATCACTTAACTTCTCTATTCAGAACTTCCTGATATCTTAATATAGCCCCACTATTGTCATTTTATTATCCATAAGACATATTTTCAAGGTAGGAAATTTGAGTCATCCTTTGGTGTTTTTTTTTTTGTTTTTTTTTTTTTTTTTTTTTTTTGAATTCTCATCACATATTGGCAAAGATTAATCATGTATGTATTCTAGTCTTCTTTTGAAATCAAATGCCACCTGTACACTGGAGTCTTCCACAATCATCTTAGCTAAAATTTTAGTGAACTTTCCTCAATCTACTTTCTTTCCTGCCCTCATTGTTTTTATTTTTCTCTGATTTCACTTTTTAACTAACACAAATTTATTTGGATTGTTTAGCTTGCTGATTTTCTTCTACCAGATCATTGGAAGAAGGGTGATAGGAATTTTGTTAACATTTTCTTGCTGTCCTCTTTGTACCTATTCTTTAAAAAGCTGATCACAACAACCACTAATCCTAGATGAGGACCATGTCTCCTAGTTATCTTTCTTCCAAGCATAAATTCTCATTTGGAAGTTCTTAACTAACCAAGGTATTTTTGTGAATTCACCAGGTAACTTCTGTTTTTTGATAGCTTAGTACTAGAGGATGGCCATCCTGCCCAGTTTATCCAAGGATCTTTTTTCTTGAGAATTTCTGGTCTTTTACAAAGCATAATCCCTGTCCCAGGTTTCATATGCTTGTCAACACACCTCCCAATGCATTTATAAGCATTATATGCACAGGTATGTATACATATGTGTCCATATATATGCTCCTGATACACATTTAGATTTGTCTTCACACATGCCAGGGCATAGAAGTTATTGAATACAAGGCTTATGCCATTACCCATAAAGTACCAAAAACATTAGCAACTTTGCTTCTCTTGTTGATATCTTTTTTGTCCTTGATACTTTTTTACTGAATTTATACAAGAATCCACTTGGTAATTAATGCTGCTCCTGACGCTGAATCAGTAGTGGAAGTGCCAAAGCATATATCAGCAGCTTTTGTTAAGATCCATGAAATTAATTTGTTTTCCTTTCCTTGAGTTCACTGACCTGGAGGAAACATAAATCTTTCTATATGTAATGTTATTTCTACAGACCTTCAAATGAGTAGCAATTTAAGAAACCCATGATTAAGCTGTAGAATAACTATTCACAATTTTTAAAGCTTTGGAGGAAAAACCTCTTCATAGCTAATGAATCCATTGATTTATGCTCAGTAATTCTTTGAAATAATGTAAGACCTGAATCTGACTATTATGTGTATATAGGGAGTTTTTAATATTTAAAAATATATATTTCCTCATGAGTTTATTCAAGATTTATTAATTTCAATATATATATATATATATATATATATATATATATATATATATAGTCAACACATGAGTGTCCATACAGAAAACAGCACATTTTTCAAACCATCTCAAAAGGATCTAATGAATTTATTATGAAATGAATTTAGTAGGAGCTCTATTTCCCTGCAGGGTGCTAAAATAGTCACAGATACTAATCCTGAAAGATTTTAAAATAAAAACATAGACTTTAAATAGAAATATAAATGGCTAGTAAAATGTTCAACATCTCTGACCACTAGAAGAATACAAATTAAAGTGACACTGAGATTCCATAGAGAAGAGGACTAAGAAACGAGGGAGGGAGCAGGAGGGAAGAGAAACGATTGTTAAAATGCAGTAGGAACCAGCTCTCCATGAGGAATATAATCATTATATACTTTAAACATGTACTTATAATAAATAACAATTGAAAAATAAAATAAATACAAGGCAAATGTGATGGTGACAAAAATTTAAAATAAAATGAATTTATTTTATAAATGTTTGAACAAGGTATCATAATTCAGGAAGGAAAATCTGACAAGCAAAACTATACATGTGATCTTAGAGTAAGTCATCAAAAAAGCAACTAATATAAGTTTGGGTTGAGTTTACAAATTTCAGCAGAGTTTAGCAAGTAACTATCTCAAAAGACACATTATCTCTGCAAACTCTGGTTATAGAATGTTTCACAAGTTAAAATGTAATCAGCATTGTGAGGAACTGGTGACCCACAGCACTTATACTTGATGCAATGTATGGATGGGAATCTTCCATGGCTGCCCCTATTTCTCTATATACTTGATTTTGCAATAGATTAAAAAATTAAATTGTTAGTGTAACTTCATTGACTAAGTAGTTTCCTTACATCCTGCTTTTTTCAGTGACTTACGTGGTCAGGAGCTCATCTCTATTTTGTTACCAGCATTTGGACCAGTAGAAGTATCTATGTGGCCATTTCTCATTATAAATTCATTTTTTTCTCTTTATAGTCACAAGAATTTTAACTATAAACTTTATATAAACTTCAGTGTAAATTATTCATCTAAAGAATCACTTTGTGTTTTCAAAGAGAACAGTCAAACAAGAGATAGACACTAGATTAGGTTCCTCAGATCATTCAAATTCCCCTTCTCATTTACACCAACGTACTCTCTAGGTACAAAACCACTAATATTTACTTTTGCAGATGGGATTCTACAAACAGTGGCAATTTGAATCAGGATAATGAAGCAAAGGGGAAGATGCATAGATTTTACTCGTCTAATGTCACCTTAGATTTTGCCCATTTTGCATGCTGTCTTCTGTGTTGGTTAGGTTGTCTAGAGGAACAGAATCAATAGGCTTACACTTAAAAGTTCCCCAAATGTGTTAAATTGAGAAAGAGGGCCTAATTTGAAGGGGTAGATCACTGGGTGTGTAATTTAGGAGAATATATTCCTGTCCCTGGCTCTTTCTTTCTGTTTTTGCTTACTTGTTGCCATGACATGAATAGCTTTTCTTTGCCAGGCCCTTCCTGCTTCTTTGGAGCAGGTTTGTCATGGACTAAACCCACTGAAACTATGAGGCAAAATAAACCTCTCCTCCTTCGAATGTATATATATATATATATATATATATATATATATATATATATTTATCAAATGGTTTTATTTGACAAGCCTACAAGATCAGAGATCAGAGGTCATCTCTGTACTGGCGATCCATAGGATCCAGTAGTCTCTTAGTACAAGAAAATGGAAACTACAGAATAGAAGACTCACAATAAAGTGCCAGTCCAGGACTAAAGGCTCCTAAGTTTCCAGAAGAGGCTCTAGTTTGCACCTATATTGGCAGGCTAATGAAACTTGAACCTGATGTCCATGGTACCAGCCATTCAAGCAGAATGCAGTTTTTCAAATGTGCACTTATTTTCTCTTTATTTCCCTTTCATTTTGCAGGTATAAGCCTATTAGGTGTTACCACCGACATCGTGCTGGGTCTTCTCCCTCAGTTTGGCACATAAGACAATTGTCTCTGGTAACATCTCACAGACATTATTTATGTGTGTTTTACTAATTTGTTAGGTATTTCTTAATTAAAGCAAGATGACATGTCATGATTAACATATTCTCTCTTTTTCTGTCACTCCCTCATTGTCTTTCTCTTACTCTTGTTCTCTCTTTTTCCTATCTTATAAATGCATAAGAAATGCCATAGAAGGAAGATTATAGTTGCTTGTTATAGAGCCGATATTTGACTGAAAATTTACAATTTTTACTATTTTCTATTGAATTTTATAAAATTACTTTCTTCTGGATAATTCTTTTCCAAATATACTTTATAATAAAATATTTATTGGTTTATTTAATGGCATCTGATTTTATCAAATATAACATTTGTTGCTTTGAGTTTAATTTTATTAGAAATTTCTCCATGTGCCTAAGTCAGATTTAGGCACAATCTACATTACTTTTCCTTTATTTTGAACAAGTCTAAATTTTGCGATCATTATAATTATATTTATTTTTGACAATAAAGATACTTTATTAGTTGCAATATTTATAATTTTAGTCATTAGTATTTCATTTTAGATTGATTGTCATAAATATTTATATTTCTTTCTTATAAACTCAACCGTTATGTTAAGTAATAATTATTGTAATTTTAGAATTAGGTTAACAATCTAAATATGAAAATTAAATGCAATTATTTACCTTCAATTATTTACCTTCATCAATTCCTCAACAAAGTGTAGCTTAAATATGACATGACTGATATAAATAGGAAAACATCTTGTTTCATCGATGAATGTATTTCTTTAGTAGAACTCATGAAAACAATTTCTTTATATTTGTAAAATAAAGATAATAAATTTTCTGTCATGGGATAGAAAATAAACTAAGCAGGAAATACTTCATTACAATACACAGAGTGCTGTAAAACACAGAAAATTACACTGATAAAATAATTTTTAAAATATTTTAACTTCAAGGTTCTGTTATAAGAAATGCTATAAAAATATTAGAATACATTCTCTTTATTAAGTTTTAGTAAAAAATTATATATTTAATCAGAATGTATACATTTAGAATGCCATAATCTATAATAATCTTCTGACCAGATACATGAAGCAGTATGTGTAAACCTTAGATACATATACTGAGCACAAGAGGCCAAACTTGGTATAGTACTTCCATTAGAAATCTATTTTGTAACTTCAGTAAGAGCAAAACTAATTTATAGCCAAAAGATTCAAAATAATGGTCACACTGGTGGCTAATGTTGAAGAGAAAAGATCACAGGAAGACTTTCGGAGTTCTGGAAGATGTCTACCCCTTACCCAGAGGATGAATGAATAAAGATGCACTAAATTATAATTAGTTCAATTAGTGCAATTTATAATTAGTTCAATTTATAATTTTTATTATAGAGAAATTATATATATATATGTCTAAAAATATAAAAATATCAAATCATGGTTATCTTATTATTTTGATTCAGTTTTTTTAATTTAAAGAAAAAAGAAATAGCAAAAGGGTACAAGAAATACATAATTTTAAAAAAATAAACAGTAAGAAATCACTAGATAGATTACATATTGTCATCTTAAAAATAGTTGATCAAGATACAAAATTAAGCATACAAAGTGTACATTCAAACAGTGAGACTGCAAACAGTTGTGTTCAATGATCCAACAAAAACTTAGTAATATGGTCATCTATCTTACACACATAAACACACTTGCACTTGTGTCCTTTAGAGAACTTTCTTTTCCTCTCTTTTTTACAATAACATTTACACATTTTGTGTTTTATTACTCCCATAGTTCTTATTACTTTTTTTCGGAAGAGAATAAAACCAAATGTGACAAAACAAAGAAGTCAGTCAAAACAAAGGATGGACATAGTACATGATGTAAAAACAGAATACAGAACAAAACCAATAAAACCTAAACATTGGAGACATCACTGAACTTCAAAAGAAGATAATAGTAAATCCAGAATGGGCATCACAGTGAATCTTATTGCCTTCAAAGTAGTTGCCAATACTCTCAAAATTGATACTATCAAACAGAACAGAATGGAGTAAAATCAGTCAAAACAAAATCGTGAGAGCAATACAGGGCTTCAAATTGAATTAATAGGAAATCAAAAAAGTTACTATAATATATCCTGATAATTTAAAAAATTTTCCTTCAATTAAAAAAAATTAAAAATGTAAAAACAGTGGGGAAATTGAGATAAAAGAGGACATAACAACATAACAATACAGGCCAGAACAGAACAGTTTAAACAACATAGTGTTTCACCAAGAGATAACCCGACTTAATAGTAGTTACCTTAGTGTCTGTTTCCTTGAAATATTTGAGTATAACTTCGTATACTATAGCAACAAACATATAAAGGCAGTATGAAACCATTCAAGAGGATGAAAGTATTACAAGGTATTTAGAACCAGCTAACAGCAAATGAACAATGGTTTCTATATTATTTCTTTGCCTATAAAAAATTTTGTTTATACTATCACTTATAATAAAAAGCAATAAAATACAACATGATAAAAGCAATGGAGACAAAAGAAAAAGAGTTTGATCGGACTTCAAAACAAGTGGATATAAATCAGCACGAGCTATTATGATGTCTTGCTTTCTCCAAAATAGCTGGTCGTATCATCACAGACAATAATATCAAACAGCCCAGAATAAAAACATTCCAATTAATGAGTGAAAACTTTATAAAGCTTCAAAGCCATATAAAGAGGAATCATGATTAGAACATACTTTTATGTATTTGTATCACTTCTTACACTAGGGAAACTATTCGGTATTCATACATGTGAGTTTGATTTATTTCACTTATGAGTATGGTCTCAAGCTATGCCTATTTATTTATAAATATCTCAATGTGGTCCTTCTTTATAATAGAGTAGTACTCCATTGTATACAAATGCCACATCTTTTTTATCCATTCCTCAGTTGATGGACACTTAGGTTATTTCCAAGAAAGGCTAATATAAATTCTGCTGCTATAAACATGAGTGCACATATATCACTGTAGTATGATGTTTTCAATTCTTCTGGGAATATGGCTAGAAGTGGAATAACTTGAAGAAATGGGACTTTCAATCCTAGCTTTTTGAGAAATCTCCAGACTGACCTCCACAATAGTTGCACCAGTCCACACTCCCACCAAGAGTGCAGGGAAGTTCCTATTTCCCCACAGCCTCTCCAGCATTTGTTGCTGGTGGTTTTCTTGATCCTGGCCATTCTTTCAGGGGTGAGATGGAATCTCAATGTGGTTTTAATTTGCATTTCTCTAATGACTAATGAGGATGAACATTTTTTCTTGTATTTACTTGCCATTTGTATTTTTTTATCTGAGAAGTATGTATTCATCTCAGATGCCCATGTTTGGCTTGGATCTTTGAATTTTGGGGTCTGATTTTTTAAAATTCTATGTTTTAGACAGAAATCCTTTGTCTGAGGGACAGTTCACTAAGATGTTTTCCCATTTTGTGGGTTTTCTTTTCACTGTGCTGGAGATTTCTTTTGACATGCAGAAACTTTTTAATAAGAGGTGATTCCAGTTATTGATTCTGGGAAGCATTTCCCATGTGGTTTGAGTCCTGTTCATGAATTCTCTACCTACCCCTATGTCTTCAAGGTTTTTACCCAATTTGTATTCCAATAGGTTTAGTGTTTCTGTTTTAATAATCAGATCTTTGATCCATTTAGATTTTAATTTAGTACATGGTGATAAGCATGGGTCAAGTTTTAGTTTTTGGCCTATGGACAGCCAGATTTTCCAAAACCATTTATTAACAAGACTGTCGTTCTTCCAGTGAACATGTTTGGCCCCTTTATCAAAGATAAGGTGGTTGAGTGTGTTTGTAGTTGTGGTTATATCTTCTAATCTATTTCATTGATCTTCAGCTCTGTTTTGATTCCAGTACCATGTTGATTTTACTATGGTGCTTTGTAGTATAACTTGAAGTCCGGGATTGTGATGCCTCTTGCCTTGCCTTTGCTGATTAGAACTCTTTTTGCTATTCTAGTTCACTTCTCACTCCAGATGAATTTTAGGATTGATTTCTTGAGATCTAAGAGGTATGTTGATGATATGTTTATTGGGATTGCATTGAATCTGTATAATAGTTTTGTGAGATTGGCCAGTTTCACAATATTTATTCTTCCTATCCATTAGCAAGGGATGTCTTCCCATTTTCTGAGATTGTCTTCAATTTCTTTTCTCAGTGTATTCTAAATTTCCCTGTATAGCTCTTTTACTTCTTTTGTGAGAGTAATTCCTAATTATTCCATTTTTTTTGGTTGCTAGTGTTAAGGGTGTGGCTTCTCTTATTTCTCTGTTAGTGAATTTGTTGTTAGAGTATAGGAATGCTATCAATTTTTGAGTATTGATTTTGAATCCAGCAACATTACTGAATTTATTTATTATGTCTAAGAGTGTTTCAATGGAGCTTTGGGGGTCTTCTATGTAGAGTATCACGTCGTCTGCAAACAATGATAATTTAATTTCTTCTTTTCCTGTCTTTATCCCTTTTATTTCTCTCTCTTGTCTAATTGCTCTGGCTGGTATTTCCATTACTATATTATATAGGAGCAGTGATAAGGGACATCCTTATCTTGTGCCTCATTTTAAAGTAAAGGCCTTCAATTTTTGGCCATTTAGTATGATACTGGCTGTTGGTTTGTCATAGATGGCATTTATTATGTTGAGGTAAAGACCATTTTTCTAATTTTCTGTAAAGTTCTTATCATAAATGAATGTTGGACCTTATCAGATGTTTTTTCTGCATCTATAGAAATGATCATGTGATTCTTACTTTTAGCTTTATTGATATAGTGGATTACATTTACTGATTTATGTATATTTAACCATCCTTGCATGCCTGGGATGCATCCCACTTGGTCATGGTGCATAATGTTCTTGATATGATTTGCTGTATCCTATTTGCCAATATTTTATTGTGGATTTTTGCATCTGTGTTCATTAGAGAGATTGGTCTGTAATTCTCTTTGTTAGTTGGGTCTTTCTCAGGCTTTGGTGCTAGAGTAATATTTGCTTCCAGGAATGATTTAGGAAGGATTTTTTCCATTTCAATTTCATTAAAGAGTTTGAGGAGTGTCAGCATTAAGTCTTCTTTGTATTTTTTGTAGAATTGTGCGAATCTGTCTGGGCCTGGGCTCTTCTTTGTGGGTAAGGACTTAATTACATTTTCAATTTCATTAATAGAAATTGGGTTATTCAGCAGTTTTACATCTTCTTGACGTAGCTTTGGTACTTCCTATGTTTCTAGGAATCTGTCATTTCTTCTGTATTATCAGACTTTTGAGAATAGAGGTCTTTGGAATAGGTGTTCATGATCTTCTGTATTTCTATAGAGTCTGTAGTGATTTCACCTTTTTCTTTTCTTATTGCATGAATTTGAGCTTTTTCTTCCCTTTTTAAAATAAGGATGCCTAGGGACTTATCAATTTTATTTATTCTTTCAAAGAACCAACTCTTTGACTCATTGATTCTTTGGATTTTTTTGGGGGGGGGTCTCTATTGCATTAATTTCTTCTCTGATTTTTATAATTTCCTCTTTTTTTTGGCTTTGGGCTTGACTGTCTCTTCCTTTTCTAGATGTTTGAGGTGTAGCATCAGGTTATTTATTTGTATTTATTCTGTTTTCCTGATGTGGAAACTCAGTGCACTAAATTTTTTTCTGAGGACGGCTTTCATTGCATCTCACAGATTTCGATAAGTTGTTTTTGTACTTTCTTATGCTTGCAGATATTATTTAATTTCTTCTTTAATTTCCCCTGTGACCCCCTGATTACTCAATACTGTGTTATTCAGTTTCCATGTGTTTGTGGGATTTTTGCAGTATCTTTTATCATTAGTTTCTAATTTCAGGACACTATGATCTGATAACATGGAAGGGATAATTTCAACTGTTTTGCATTTATATAAGTATGTTCTGTGAGCTAATATATCTTCTATTGTAGAGAATGACCCATGTACTCCTGAGAATAATGTGTATTCTGATGTTGTTGGATGGAACACTCTATATATGTCTATCAAGTCCATTTGTTCACAGGTGTGATTCAATTATGTTATTTCTTTGCTGTTTTTCTGTCTGGTTGATCTGTCCCTTGGTCTCAATGGTGTGTTAAGGTCTCCTGTTACAATTGTGTTACTGCTAATTTGGTTTTTCATTTCTGTTAATACTTGTTTTATATAACTGAGTGCTCTGGTATTTGGTGCATACATATTTAAGATAGTCATCTCTTTCTCTTGAAGTTTTCCCCTAACAAGTATTTAATGACCTTAATCTCTTCTCATTATTGGTTTAAAATTCACATTGCCTGCAAACACAATGGCTATTCCCACTTTTTTTTTGTTTCCTGTTAAGTGAAGTATTGTTTTCCATCCTTTGACTTTCAGTCTGTGAGTATCCTTTTGGGTTGGATGGGTTTCTTGTAGACAGCATATGGTTGGATTTTGTTTCTTGATCCATTCCGTCAGTCTGTTTCTTTTCATTGATGCATTGAGACCATTTACATTAATTGTTATATCTGTTATGTTTTGGTTTATTGTTGACTTGTTATCTTTCTGCTGTTGCATCTTTATCTTTCTGTTCTGTTTGTCTGCTTTGTTTAGTGGTTTTTTCCTAAGTGTATCTAAACTGTCTTTCAATATTCTTTGCAGGGTTGGCTTGGTGATCATGAAGCTCTAAATCTGTTCTTTGTCATGGAACTATCTTATTTCTCCATCAATTTTGAAGGGCAGTTTTGCAGGGTACATCAGTCTAGTTTGGAAATTATTTTCCTTTAGGATCCGGAGTACTTCATTCCCTACTCTTCTTGACTTTGTTGTTTGTACTGAGAAGTCTGCAGTGATTCTGATAGTTTTTATTTTATAAATGGTCTGTCTTTTCTCTCAGACAGCTTTTAATATTCTATTCTTATGTTGGATTTCTGGAATGGTGATTATTATATGTCTAGGTGCAGTTTTATTTTATGACTATTTAGAGTTCTATATGTTTCACTGATCCTGATGTTAGTTTCCGATCTCATGTTTGGGAAATTTTTAGCTCTTATTTCTCTAAATATCCTCTTGACATCCTTTGTGTTGTCCCCTTCTTTTGCATTATTCCATATCAATCTTATGTTGTTTTTCTTTGCATCATCTGGCAGTTGTTGAATTGTTATTTCCTGATTCCTTGTTATTTTAAAAAGATCTTTCCTTTCCTGTTCACTAACTGCAGTCTTGTCTTTGAGGTCTGAAATTCTATCTTCACTTTCTCTGAGGTGGTTTTTACTGCTTTCAATGGAATTTTTGGTTTCCTGTATATCTCTGTGCATCTGCTTTATGTATTCTGTTTGTTTCTTAGATTGCTCATCCAGAGATTCTGTCTTTTTGTTTGGTTTCCTCCAATTTTTTAAGTGTGTCTTCTTTAGAAATGTTTAGCATCTCCATTTCTTTTATCATTTCTTCTCTTACTTGGCAGATTATTTATAGTTTGAATTTCTTTAAAGCTTCCCAGAGTTGCTTCTTTATTTTAGTTGTTATTATTTCAGGTGTATGGCATATATATTCTTCTATGTACATCACTCCTAAGGTTTCTTTGGATGGGTTGGAGGTTTTAGGTTGTAATTTGGTCTTTCATTTTGTCATTTTCCTGTATTTCTGTGTTTCAAGTGCTTCAAGTGTTATTCCAAGGCTTCCCCAGTGTCTGTTGGAGATCCTCCTCTATGCCCTCAGCTCTCAGGCCTCTGGCCACCCAGTTCCCTGGATTGATAGAGGATCACTGGGGGTGAGGCAGGCCAGTCCAAGCCCAGCCCCTGGAACAGATGGCCCCCGCTCACCCAGAACTCCAGAGTCCTCCCTCCAAGCACAGCCAGGAGCAGGGAGGTCATCCTATGCCTGCCTAGGACCCACTGTGCTGGTCCAGTGCACCAGGGAGCCACAAAGTTCCCTCTCCGGGCTGAATGAGGCTGCCAAAATAGCTGGACTTGAGAGAAAGTGTGCGGGGCACTCACACCAGGCTACCCAGCCTCTGGAACCAATGGTGCCTGCTTGCCTGCTCAGAAATCCAGAGTCTGCCAAGCTCTGCCAGGAGCAGGGAGGCCACTGAAGGCCCACTCAGGATTCCCCGGATACACGTTGCTGGTCTGGCATACTGGGAAGCCAAAAAGTTTCTTCTCGAGGGCTGAGCAAGTGTCCCAAACTAAATGGACTCTGGGGAAGGTGCATGGAGCACTTTCACCAGGCCGCCCAGCCTCTGGAACCAATGGCGCCGGCTTCTCAGTTTTGGTTTTGATGAATTGGGAGTTATCATTTGTTTGTTTGTTTCTTAGTGCCTGGGATTGAACCTAGAGCCCTAAGCATACCAAGCATGCACTGAAACAGTAAGCTATACCCTGAGTGATCAATCACTATTTGAAAGGATTTTTGCACATATGTTGCACTTTTAGGCAGACTCTCATTGAAATCTAACCTTATTTTATTTCATAATGAAGACTATCTTGCTCATGTCTGTTTGTAAACAATCTCCAGAGACTCACATGAGATAGTAAAAAGCTACTGACATTGTGTAGCTGATCCGTATCAGGTGATGAAACATTTCTCTGCAGTTTTAGTCCATGTTCAAGATGCCTGGTGGTTTTATAAGGATTTATTTTTCAAAATAAAAGTCAGTACATCAAAATAAGCTGCACTTTTAAGCGATTCTGGAGTAGGAATAATCAATTCAAGATACACTAGTGTTCAAGTGTTAGATGACTCATTTCAAAGCACATTAGAAAAAATTTCAAAAGACCTCGTGGGACTCAGGAACTCCAGCCAGTGGCATGCACAGGGCCAGGCCATACCGGGCCACTCCTGCAAACTCACCTTTCTGACTGCACACCATGGGACTCAGGAGCACCAGCCAGTGGCACGCACCCCCACAGTCCCACCCCTGCCTTCAGGAACCCTCCACTTCCTGGATCTAGTTTAACAGGAGCAAGTGTAGGAGACGTTAAAACAGAGGACTTCAAAGGTCACACACCAGAAATAACTGAAAAGATAGCAAGTGAAGTTAAAAAAAAATCCATGAGGCTATAAAGAAATTCAAATTAGAAGTAATCTTTCATGTAAAGACAGAAATAACAATAACAACTTTAGTAAAGGAGTTGCTCAGACCAACTACAGAAAAATAGATAAAAACTACAGGAGCATGGGAAACTGATTGAAACCTTGAATGAAAAATACAGAAAACAAGAAGAATTCATAAAACAAACTCAAAGACATATCCAAAAATTAAAAAAAAAATTCTATAGAAAGCTGGCAAAACCATTTAAATGAAGCTGAGGATAGAGTTTCAGATCTTGAGAACAGGATTGCAATTAGCAATCATGAAAGGATAGAACTTGTAAAAATAACAAAGTAGCATGAAATGACACCTCACAGTTTCAGGATGATGCCAAGAGAAACAATGTAAGACTAATAACCATCAGTGAGATGCAGGAGTTAATGCAAATGACATCAGTAAACTATTCACAGAAGTAATAGCAGAAAATTTCCCAAAATGGTGAAAAAACCTGATATGCAGATAAGTGAGGCATATAGAATGCCAAACGGTCACAACTAACATAAATCTATACTCAGACATACAATAATTAAGATCCCAGACATGCAGCATGAAAACAGAATACTAAAAGCTGCTAGAGAAAAGACACAACTCCCTATCAAAAAAAGTCCATTATTATCACAACAAACTTTTCAGCACAAACTCTCAAGTCAAGACAAGCTTGCAGTGATGTATTTCAAGCCCTGAAAGAAAACAATTTCAACCCAGATTGGTGCATCCAGCAAAACTTTCATTCAGATTTAATGGAGACACAACATACTGTAATGACAAAGAACAACTGAAGAAATTCATGTCCACCAAACCAACACTAGAAAGAGTATTGAAAGACATCCTAGATAGAGATAAAAATGACCACAATCTCCAGAACAATAACAGAAAAAATCACCAGCTAGGACAAGCAATTAAACAAGGGAAAAATCAGAAACCAAACAACTGCAATATAATATGGCAAAGTCGAGCCAGTACATATCAGTGATATCCATAAATGTAAATGGCCTCGATTCACCTACCAAAAGAAATAGGTTGACAGAATGGATCAAGAAACAGGATCGCTCAATATACTGTATACAAGAAACACATCTGACTCAAAATGAAACTCAAAGATTAAAAGTCAAAAGATGAAAAACAGTATTCCATGCAACAGGAATCCAGAAAAAAGCAGGGGTAACTATTCTATTTGCAGACAATGTGAACTTCAATCCTAAAATGATTAAAAAAGATAAAGAAAGTCACTACAAACATGTTAGTGGAAAAATTCAAGAGGAAGAACTAACAACTATAAATATATATGCACAAAATACAGAAGCACTCAGCTACACTAATGGACGTGAAAAAAACAAGTACACAAAAACACAATTATAAGGGGTCTTTAATATCCCATTGATACAAAGAGATAGATCAACTACGCAAAAAATAAGCAAATAAATAATAAAACTGAATCATACTTGTGAGGAAATGGACTTAGTAGATGTTTACAGAGTGTTCCAACCATTCTTCTCTGCTGTGCATGGAACATTCTCCAAAACACATTATTCTCAACTATGCGTGAGATATTCCCCCAAATAGAACACATGTTATCCTATAAAACATTCTCTAGTCAATGCAAAATTATTGAAATTATCCCATGCATATCTGACCATTGTACAATGAAACTGGAAATTAATGGTAAAAGAAATTGCAAAACCTGCATAAACAGATGGAAATTAAATAACAACCTTTTGAACAACCAGTTGGCTACAGATGAAATTAAAGAAGAAATAAAGCAATACCTACAATTCAATGAAAATGAGGAAGTAAAATGCTACAATCTGTGGAATGCAATGAAAGTGGTCTTAAGAGGGAAATATACAGCAATAAATTGTCATATAAAGAAAACAGAACAAGCACAAACAGTCTAATGCTTCATGTCAAGCTTCTTAAAAAAAGAGCAAGTTAGACCCAAAATCATAGAAGAGAGGAAATTTTAAAGATCAGAGCAGAAATTAATGCAATTGAAACTAAAAAATAATACAAAAAATTAATGAATCAAAAAACTTTTTTGAGAGAATATACAAAACTGACAAACCTGTAGCCAATCTTATCAAGAAAAAGAAAGAAAAAACCCAAATTCATGCAATAAGGACTTGAAAGAAGGAAATTACTACAAATCCCATGGAAATTCAAAACATGACAAATACCTACTTTTAAAATCTCTACTCAGAGTGGAAAACACAGAGGAAATGGACAGATTTCTAGAAACACACGAACTACCAAAGCTCAACCAAGAAGATATAGCAATTTTGAATAACCCAATATCAGCTATTAAAATTAAAAACATAATTAACTTACCAAGAAAGAAAAGTCCAGGTCCTGATGGATTCATTGCTGAATTCTATGAGAAATTTAGAGAAGATTTGACACCAATATTCCCTAACCTCTTAAATGAAATTGAAAAGGCAGCAATCCTCCCTAAATCATTCATGAAGGCAAATATTATTCTGATACCAAAACCAGAAAAAGACCCAAACAAAGTGGAGAGCTATAGACCAATCTCACTAATGAGCACTGAAGCAAAGATTCTCAATAAAATTACTGATGAATAGAATGGGAACAAATCATCAAGAAAATCATACATCATGACCAAGTAGGATTCATTCCAGGAATACAGGGATAGTTTAATATACTCAAATTGATAAATGCAATACACCACATCAACAGAGCCAAAAACAAAAAGGACATGGCCATCTCAAAACATACAGCAAAAGCTTTTGATAAAGTCCAACACTTGTTGATGATAAAAACCTTCAGAAACTTGGAATGTATAGTATCTACCTCAATCTCATAAAGGTCATCTATGACAAACCAACAGCCAATATCACACTAAATGGACAAAGCCTGAAAGCTTTCACTCTAAAATCAGGAACAAGACAAGGATGCACACAATAATCACTCCTATTCAATATAGTTCTGGAAACACTATTCAGGGCAATCAGCCAGGAGAGAAAAATAAAAGGAATAAAGATAGGAAAGGAAGAATTTAAATTATCCTATTTGCAGATGACATGATACTTTATATAGAAGACCCAAAACTCCATTAAAAGACTACTAGATGTAATAAATATATTCAGCAGTGTAGCTGGATACAAAATCAATGCTCAAAAATTAATAGCATTCCTGTACATAAACAAAAATCTCACTGAGAGAGAAATTTTGGAAATATAGCCTTTCACAATAGCATCTAAAAAATGAAATACTTAGGAATAAACTTAACCAAGAATGTAGAAGACCTACTCATATGCTGAAAATTGTGCTACACTAAAAAAAAAAAAAAAGATTGAAGAAGATATTAGAAAATGAAAGGATATTCCTTGTTCTTGGCTACAAAGAACCAAAGTGTGAAAATGGCCCAAAACTGTTAAACAGATTTAATGCAATCCCAGTCCAAATACCATGAACATATCTCACAGATCTAGAGAAAACACTCCTAAAATTCATTTGGAAATAAAAGAAACCTAGAATATCAAAGACAATTCTGGACAATAAAGGCAAGGCAGAGGGTATCTCAATTCCTGACTTGAAACTATCCTACAAAGCTACAGTGATAAAAATCAGTATGATACTGGCAAACAAATATATACCTGAGGATCAGTGGAACAGATTAGAAGATGCAAACACAATTACAAAGACATTCAGCCACCTGATATTTGACAAGGGGCTAATCATGTTCACTGGAAGAAGGATAGCCTCTTTAATAAATGGTGTTGCAAAAATTGGCTCTCCACATGCCGAAGACTGAAACTAGACCCATGCCTATCACCATGCACTAAACTAAAGTTATAATGGATCAAAGATCTAAATATTAAAACAAAAACACTAAATCTACTGGAAGACAAGATACGTAGAAGTCTTGGAGACATAGGGGTAGGCAGAGAATTCATGTACAAAACACAAACTGCATTTGAAACACTTCAAATAATCAACAACTGGGATCTCATATTATTGAAAAGTTTTTACATTTCCAAAGTAATCACCAACAGAAAAAATGCACAGAACGAAAAAGAACTTTTGCCAGCAGATCCTCAGACAAAGAACTTATATCCAGAACATATAAAGAATTGAAAATCATCAGGCCCCCCAAATTCAACGACCCTCTCAAAATGGGCATTTGAGATGAGCACACATTTCTCAGCTGAAGATATACAAATGGCAAATAAATACATGAAGAAATGTTCACCATCACTGTCATTCAAGAAATGCAAATTAAAACAGCATTGAGATTTCATCTCACTCTGGAAAGAATACCTGCCATCAAAATATGAACAGATAACAAATGTTGGTGAGCCTGTGGAAAAAATGTACACTGTTCCACTGTTGGTAGGAGTGTAAATTGGTACAGCCACTGTGGAAATCAGTATGGAAATTCTCAGAAGATCAGGAGTGGAAGTTCCATTCAGTCAAGCTATTCCCCTCCTGGGTACTTTCCCAAAAACTGAAAAGGTCCGTATCACAGTGATATATGTGCACCAAGGTTTATAGCAGCACAATTTGTAATAGCTTAATGCTGGAAACAACCAAAATGCCCATCAGCTGCTGAATGGATGAAAAAGATGTGGTATTTTTATACGATGGAATATTATTCAGCTATAAAAAGGATGATCTTGAGGCCTTTACAGGTAAATGGTGACACCTGGAGAATATCTTCATAAGTGAAATAAATAAGAATCATATTTATAAATATCATATTGTGTCTTTAGTGTAAAAAGTAATAAAAACTCTTAAGAATAATAAAAATCAAAATATGTATCATTGTTATAAAAAAGAGAGAAAAAAAGGTGCTCTAAAGGATATAACTGCATGTATGTTTATGTGTGTGTAATATTTAACCATATTGCTAAGTTTTTGTTGGATCATTGAACAGAACTGTTTGCACTCTCACTACTTGAATGTGCACTTTTTATGCTAAATTTTGTAACTTGAACATCTATTTCTAAGATAACAGTATGCAATTTATCAACCAGTGATTTCTTGGTGTTTATTTTTTTTTGAAATTCTGTATTATTTCTATCCTTTTTTCTGTTTTGCTTTTTTTCTTTTTGAATAAAAAGTTTCAAAAAAAGAAAAAATCAGTAGAAATCACAGAAGTATATGGCTCTTCAATAAGTAGAGAAATAATGTGTTAAAAGGTAAATGGAAGCACATTTAAATATTAATGAATATATTTGCATAGTGATTCATGTATTGTCAGTTAGTGAGCACAAGAGGCTTAGGATACTACCTAAAGAGCATGTGGGGAAGACTACTATAAAGTGAAAGCTGAACTGTAATGATAAGACTTTTGTTTCAAGTAAAATCTTATTTGGATCATTCTGGTTCAAAGTCCTCAGGTAGGGGTGAGTTAGATCTGATTTGCTTGTGGGGAAATCCAGGACATTAGAGTGGATACTAGAAAGACCTATAGCCTTTCAAGTATTTTTTAACAAAAGTTCAATCCAAGAGAAAATAAGAAATGAGTTAAAAAATACATAGACCAAAGGCCAAACCCATATTTAGGTGGAAGTTCAAAGTACATATTTAGATAATATACTTTAATGAGTCATAACAATCTAATGATTTTTTTCTTTCTATTAAACATTTTAACCATGGTATTTTACACTCTGAAACTAAGATTTAGAAGTACTGTCATTCCTTTTCTCTCTTAAATATGGTTTTAACACAAAATGTGGAAAGTATTTTTCCTTCTACTTTCCTCTATTTGGCACTTTGAATAGACATGGGGACTGAGGAGGTCACACCGCCACTACAGGCTTCAGATTGAGGAGTAACTCCGCCCTCCAGACCAGAGTTAAAACTTAACATAATGGAATGAAAGGACAATGAGTTATAATAGAAAACCTCAGGCAATGACCACATTTCATATTTATGTGAATATGGCTGAGGCATTCAATCTTTCTAAACCTTATTTATTTAAAATTCATAAAATAAAGAAAACAGCAGGGACGCTGGGCACATTACATAAAGTAATGGCTTTTGCACTTTTCAAGCATTAGATTACTCTTTATATGTGGGCTAGCTCCAAAGGCTGACAAGATCATAAGAGGGAAAATACGATTAGTTTCAAGATCTATAGATACAGGGATAAATATGCATGAGAATTTTAAAGACTTACACAATCAAAAACATTGAATAAAGAATAAAAATTACCATTTTTAATATCAGCTTTGCTTTTCTCATTATTCTATGTCCAGAATAATTCCAGTATCTGTGCAACTCAAATCGTCAAGGAGTTTGAAAATTTATATTTATTCTGATCTAAATTATTTCTCATAGGAAAACAATAACTTTTGAATGTACATACTATTACTTAAAACTTCTTTAAGTTTCAATATTTCTACAAATAAAAACAAAGCTTTAAGGAAATCTGTACTCCAATATTATACATTAATTACAGATACTAATATCATTTTTGTATGTATTTTGGATTAATTTTCATGATTTCCATGTGTGTGAAGTACAATTTAAAGCCCATGTAGAAAAGTGAGATTGTTCCAAATTTGACTATATTTTTTACTTAATGTGATATATTTTAATTCTACCATGTCAAAATACAAATGGAGCAAATTCTTCTCATTTTCAAAGTAAATCATTAAAATAGACCACATTACAGTTGCTTAAAGGAAATTGTTGTTTACGATCTGCACTCACTGCTACTTAACATTCCTCCTGCAGGTGCCTCAAACTAATTTTTATCAAAATGGCTTTTTTGTACCAGCATGAAAAGTGACCAGCTGGTTTCTAATACTGAAGCACTGACTCACTTATGATTTATGAAAATAGACTTGGCCACATTTTCTTCATTTGACATCAAGATACTATTTAGTGATCTGTCGTTAGTGTTTAGACATGATAAGTATCTTTGAGTTTTCATTTCCTAAGTACTCTGAGAAATATTTGACTAGAATCTTAAGAAAAGCTCCCTACTGTGTATCGTACTGCTATAAATATGGGTATTTATGTATCACTACGTTTTGCTGTCCTAAATTCTTTTAGGAATATACCTAAAAGAGATATATCTGAATCACGTGGAATTTCCACCTTTAGTCTTTTGAAAAAATTTCCATACTGATTTCTGTAGCATTTATACTACCGCACATTCCTATGCTCAATGTAGCATGGATTCTTTTTCCATGAATCTTCACTAGCACTTGTTTTCTGTGTGTGTGTGTGTGTGTGTGTGTGTGTGTGTGTGTGTGTGTGTACAGATGTGTGTGCTCTTGATGATAGTAGAGGAAGATGAAATTTTAAAGTTGTTTTGATTTGCATTTCTGTTTGGACAAAGGTTATTAACGTTTTTGATGTACTTATTGACAATTTATACATCTTTTGAGAAAGATCTATTCAGTTCACTTGCCTGTATTTTTAAATATGATTAGTGTTAGATGTTAACTTTTTTGAGTTCTCTGTATATTCTAAATATTAGTGCTCTATCAGAAAGGGAGCTGCCAAAATTTTTTCTCATTCTATATGTTGTCTCTTCACCTGTTGATTGTTTTCTTTGTTACATAGAAACTATTCAATTTGATATAGTACCATTTGTGGATTCATTGTATGATTTCTCATGCTATTAGAATTCTGTTGAGAAGTCCTGTTTGTGCTTATGACTAGAAGAGCTTTTGCTGCTGTGTTTCAGAAGCTTCAAAGTTTCTATTTTTATATCTAGGCCTTTGACCCATTTTTATTTGATTTTAGAAATAAGTCTAACAATTTATCTGCACATGAAAATGAATTTGTCTGCCAATGAATACCCAACAACATTAAAGGTACTATTTTTTCTGATGCATGTATTTGATTTCTTTGTCAAAGATTAGGTGGGTGAAGGTGTATAAGGCTATTTCTGTGTATTCTATTCCATTTCATAGTTCCATGTAGGTAGTTTTGTGTCATTATCATATTATGTTATTATTGAAGCTTTGTAGTTCAATTTGAAATTCATAAATTTGATACTCCCTTTTTTTGTTCCCCTCTTGTCTTCTCATCCCGTCTCGTCTCTTCTCTTCTTTTCTCTTCTCTTCATTTCATCTTCCTTTCCATTCCCTTCCTTTCCCTTCCCTCTCTTCCCCTTCCCTTTCCTTTCCTTCTCTTCCCTTCCTGTTTCTCTCGATCTCTGTCTCTGTCTCTTTATCTCTCTGTCTCTCCCTCACTCTCTCTCAAGACTGGCTTAGCTATTTTGGGTCTCTTTTGGTTCCATCTAAATTGTTAATAACTTTATAAAATTCTGAAGAAATTTATTGGCCTTTTCATAGCTACTACATTAAATGTGGATATTGCTTGTGATGATATGGCCATTTAAAGGATATTAGTTATCTCTAGCCAGGAATAAGGGACTTATTTCAATTTTCTAATGTCCTTGTGAACATTGTTCATGAATGATTGTTAGTTTTATTATAACAAAACATTTTATTTCCTTTGTTGATTCCTAAATATTTAATTTTTTTGAAGCTATCATGAATGGAGTTGTTTTTCTAATTTTGTTTTAATTGGTTTTAATTATTGGTATGAAAGAATGTTATTTATTTTGGAGTATTGATTTTGTTTCTTTCCATTTGCTACACTTATTTCTAAAATTCTTCTGGGGGAATTTTTGTGATCTCTGTAAAGGATCATATCATCTATGATAGAGATAACTTACGTTTTTTTCCTTCATATTCATTTTTCTTCTTTTATCTTTTCTCTTAAAATTGAAAGTATTATATTGACTGTCATGCTAAGAGGGAAGTTTAAAGTAGTGAATAATTTAGTACAAAAATAGAACAATGCCAAAAAGCGGTTCTAAAAACAAGAACATTGTGAAACCAAAACAAGTAGAAGAAATTATAAAGGTCAGGGAAGAAATTTTAAAAGTTGACAACAAAACAAAATACAGAGTTGGTTCTTCAAAAGGACAACTTTCTCTACCTCTGTGTCTCTGTCTCTGTCTCTGTCTCTCTCTCTCTTATCTATATTCATATATATATAAAATCTTGGAGCCATTGTGTATGCCACCTCTTCTAGTCTTCTGTTTTTTCAAATTCTATTCAGACATTCATATAGACACGAAGTAGACATATAGACACAAAGTGACTGTCAGGGTGTGATTTAGAGAGGAATAGAGACTTAATGTTTAACTTACAAAAGTTCATTTTCTGACTACTAAATATTTCATTACATTTGGTTTCTAGGTTTCCAGTGTTCTCCTTTTGAATGGGCTGCCCCTATAGGTCACAGTGTAACGGAGGCTACAGCAGAACCATGTAGGCCCCATAGACAGAAGAAATGGAGTCTGAAGATAGGTGTAATATTTCTTCATTTTTCTGTCTCAGCTTGGGTGTCACCCTTTTAAAATTCAGCCACATGGCCTAGTTCTAGAAAAGTAGTAGCACTGGCCATAGTATGCTTTTCTATCAATCAATAGCTGAGGACCACTTTCCCATCAATCTCTCAGGGTCCTGATCCTTCCCAGGGACCTGCCTCTGTCTCTCCCAGATAACAACCACAGTCAGAACAGTAACCCATAATCAGCTTTTTGGAAATACCAAACTCAGGTGTAGGTTCAGAAACACAAAAAGTATCCAAAGGTGTTACTATTCAATCATATAGGTTGCATTTCATGCATACATTTATGACAGAGTAAATTATGGAAAGGATATTTGCAGAGAAAACATGACTCATCATTAACTATCAGTCACACCCACAGCCTCTGGAAGGATCTAGACTCTTGACCAAAACACACCTCCCACCATTGCACTTGTGCTAATTCCCATTCCAGAATAAACCTACTCCTCCTTGAGCATAGTATTACATCAGTACATTTTGCCCACTTGATCGTCTGTATCAGTATGACTGGTCCTCCTCTTTATTCAAGACACTCTAAAATCTGTACCTTTGGGACCCATCAGCAGCCTGGTAACTTAGAACCATGGTAATAGTTCTAAGCCTTTTCCTACTAAATTTCTGAATTTCTTCTCTTCATTTTCTCCCATGTGTACATTTTATTGTTCCTTTTTCAGTTATCAAAAATTTTTCTTCAAATTTTAGAAAATTAGTTTTCATCTTTCATATACAGTAATAAATAAAACAAGCTTAAAATGTTTTTTCTGATGCAAATAGTTTTTACAAAATGTTACTGATTTAGATACAAATGATTTTGTCAAAACAAGACCTATTTCTTTACTTGGTTGATAAATACAGACTATAAGAAGTTATCAAGAGCAGATCCATCTCTGTCTGCTAGCTGCTGCCACCAGAAAGCTGCTTATTGTGGGCAGCCAGCAGGAGTAAGGACATTCAACTGGGTAAGCACCATGTACCCCACCTCTGCAGGCCATCATTAGAGGACTTTATTTCCTTTGGGTATCTATCACTCACCAGGATAATCAAACAAACACACTCCTGTGTGCCTGCCACCATTGTGGGAGTCCCTGTGTAGACACACAGGCTGAGAGAAGTAGCTGCATCATCACACACCCCTGACCATCAGGGAAGCCCCAGTGTGGCTGCACAGGTCTGGAGAAGTTCACTCCACACCCTGTACATCTGGGGTCAGAGGAACCCAAGTGCCTGTCCCATTCCCCTACACCATGGAGGGGCAGCCAATGTGGGAAATGTCTGAAGCCCCACAACCAGCTTCTTGGGAGGAACCTAGGAGAATGTCAAGCAAAGGAGCAAAAGGCAATCTCAGGCCTCCAGTCCACACAAAACAAGTCTGGGAGATACAGTCATGGAAGAAAATGGAAGTCACACACCTGAAATCTCCATGAAACAACTAGCAAAAAGAAATAATTTCATGAGACTGTAAAAGTAATCAAATTAGAAATGTCTCAAGTAAAAGAAGAAATGAAAAACAAAATGAAAGATTTGTTCAGCATATGTAAAGAAGACATAGACTAAAAAAAAGAGGAGCATAGGAAAATGACGGAAATCTTTAATGAACATTATAGAAAGGAATTACAAGGCATGTAACAGATTCAAAAAGCTATCCAGGAAATTAAAAAACTCCATTAAAAGCTGGCAAATCCACTTGAAAAAGACTAAGGATAGTCAGACCTTAAAGACAGGACTGCAGCTAGCGATCATGAAAGGTAAGACTTTTTAAAAATAATGAGGAACCAGGAAATAACAATTCAATGGCCACAAGATGATGCAAAGAGAAACAATTTAAGAGTGATAAGTATCACTGAAGAAGCAGGAGTCTACACAAAAGAAGTTATAAAAGCTATTTACAGAAGTAATAGCAGAAAACTTTTCAAACATGGGAAAATATCTGGTATACATATAAGCAAGACATACAGAACTCCAACTAGTCATAACCAAAGCGAATCTACACCAAGACATATAATAATCAAGATCCCAGAACTTCAGCCCAAGAACAGAACATTAAAAGCTATTAGAGGAAAGAAATAGAACATCTATAAAGGAAAACCAATCGGAATCATGGCAGACTTGTTGAATGATATTCTAGAGAGAGATAAAGATGACTATGGTTCCAGGAGCAGCAGCAGAGGAGGATTGCCAAACAATGTAGGCAATTGAATGAAGGGGAAAAATGGAGGGCCACCAGCAGGAGGATAGCATGGCAGAGACAAACCAGTGTAGGCTGATTGTAACCACTAATGTAGAAGGCCTCAGGTCAGCACACACACACACACACACACACACACACACACACACACACACACACGGAGAGTGGATCAAGAAATAAGAACCATCAATATACTATATACAAGAAATACATTTAACTCAAGAGGAAATTCATAGACTGAAAATCAAAGAGGAGAAAACAATTGTTCCAGTGACACGGGACCAGAAACAAGGAGGGGTAACTTGCCCACCAACCACAGAATGGATAAGAAAGATATAGTATTTTCACATAATGGAAAGCTACCCAGCTATATAGTAGGATAATCCTGGGGTTCTTTTAGGCAAATGGATACAACTGGAGATCATGTTCATGGGCAAAACAGTTTGAACACATTCAAATAAACACTAGCATAAAAAACAGAAGAAGTTAGTGATATCCAAAAGCAATAGTATTATAAAAGTGATAGGGAGGAAATACTTAGGAAGAGAAGATGGTAACCAATGTTAATTTCTTATAATCTTGTCTTGAACTCTTGTAGTAATGTTTTCATAAATTTTTAATATTTGGTTTTGTTCTGTATTGTTTTGCTAGATTTTACTCTGTCTGACGGTATGGACAACTATTTTGAATATAATTTGATGTATTATTGTAATCATGGTTGGTTTCCTGTTATCCTGTTTTGAAGTCCTACAGTACTTTCATTCTTTTGTTTAATTTGCTTTATTCTGCTTTGTTTTGTTTGATTTTATTATGTGTAATGCTATGAACAGCTATTTTTAAGGAAATAAGACATTAGTACTGACCATTGTTGATTTCCTGTAATCTAGTTTTGAAGTTCTGTAATGCTTTCTTTCTTTTGTTTTGATTTGTTTTTAGTTTGTTTTGTATTATTTGATTTCACTGTGTATGAGGGTATGGACAGCTCTTTTGAAGAGAACAAGAGACATTGTGGTAGCTATTGTTGATTTCCTATTGTCTTGTTTTGAAATCCAACAATGCTTTCATTCTTTGGGTTTGATTGGCTTTAAACTATGTTTTGTTTTGTTTGATTGCATTGTGTGTAAAGATATAGACAACTATTTCAAAGAAAAGAAGAGACACTACGGTAAAAAAGTTACTAAAATTATGAATTCATTGTCTTCAGTTTTTTTAAAGTACTGATCAGAATAACAGATGATTTCATAAATGTTAACCCAATAGAAATTGTGAATTTTAGACATGTAACAAATATTAAATCAATTCTATTTTTGTTTGATATATGCATATGATAATAATGTATATGCCTAGCTTCTTACTGTATATAAATATAGGCATAAATAGTTTTTTTAAAAAATTAGCCACTGCTATTCCTTTAGTTCTCTTACAATGATTATTTGTGTGTGTATGTATGTGTGTGATTCTGTGATTAAGTGTTAATGCACTTAAGAATAAGGCCAAAACTGAAGCCATAAAAATTACAGTTTCATCTGAGTACATCTAGCAATATATTCAGTTAGAATTTCTTTTAATGCAAAACAGATGAGTAATACTATCAATACTATAGGAATTTCTGCTTAAAGAAATTAATTCACAAAATATGACTTCAAGATAGAAAATGGGCTGTTATTGAAAAAGAAGAGGAGAGGGTGAAAGAAGAGGGGAGTGAGAAGAGTGAAAAGAGCAGGAAAAAGTGTAGGAGAGGGCAGACATGACTCACACACAATGTGCACGTACAGAAACAGTGTAAGCTGTACAATAAAAATTCATTGACAGTTACAAATTTAAAAGATTTGTAGACAATAAAATTAGAAAAAAATTGTACTACTGGAATTGACAAAAATACAAGAAACTGGACACAAAATTGTCCATAAACTGATAAAAGAGATAGTAGAACCTTGCAGCCTATCAGGCTGTCAGAAAGCATTCAGAATCACTCCTCATCAGACGGTGGAATCCGAGACCACCAGACGTAGGTCAGATCTTCAGACAGGCTGTTTCATGACTGCCACTTTATCAAAAAGGAAGCCAGTGTATACTGGAGAGAGAGAGAGAAAGAGGGATGTAGAGAGACAGAGTTAGAGACACAGAGACAAAGACAAGGGGGACAGAGAGAAAGGGGAGAGAATGAGAGTCTCAAAATCTTTGAATATCAAGCCAATAAAAATATTACCTTATTGAATGTGCAGATTAATACCAGAAAACTTTGGAGTCTCACACACACCTCTGATACACAGTAAGCTGCACAGGGTCGTGGTTTTTGCTTTGTTCGGACCTTTTTCCATACTTACCACCCTTACAGTACTGTTCATCAAGCCATGGTTTAAAATTATAAGGCAAACAGCTAGCCATGGTGGTGCATGCCTATAATTCCAGCACTTAGGAGGGAGAGGCAGGAGGATCCTTGCAAGTTTGAGACCAGCCTGGACCACAAAGCGAGCTTAAGTCCAGCCTGAACTGCATAGTTAGACTCTGTCACAAGACAAAAAAAAAAAAAAGCAAGGCAAATGTTAAACACAGACTTCTAACTCTGTTTCTTTGTTCTTACCCCAGGGCATATAGTTCACTGCTTGCCTTTATTTTATGAGTCTGACTCACAGTTTCTTTCCCATCTGGCTCTTGCCAGCCCACAGCGCTCATATTCTAGAAAGATTGCCTCCCTGAGATCATGACTTGAGATGGTCAATTGCCTTCCAATATTTACCAGTTTCATAGTGGGTGGGAAGGAGATGGACACTTCAGATGAAACTCTAGAATGAATGAGAAGCAGGAGACACATCTGTAAGATGGATGAGTATAATACACTAAAAACAAAATAACTAAAAAAGAACAAAAATGAAAACCAGTACATCATACCTTTATCATACCTTTCAACTTTTGATCATTCACATCTAGACTGAGAACTTTTATCCTCCTTTAACCAATGACTTGAGTGGGGTATGAACACATACCCCAAGTTTTCAAACATTATTTCCTTATTCTAGAATCAGCATTCTGATTCTCATGACATTTCCTCAGTAAGCTTTCTGGGATAAAATGTTTCTTTTGATTTCATAAGAAACACTAAAAAGAAGCTAACAACTCTTTATTTCTTATAAGTGTAGGCTAAGAAGTAGGAAATTCACTTGAGTGCAAAAACAAAATTATAAAACTGGATTTACAAACGTTGACCTGATGTTTAGTACCTTGACCAATGTTTAGTACCTTGACTGTTAATCTTAGAATTAGTCTGCAAAGAATTTCCTATAAGCATTACATGAAAAGAAATGAAATCGAACATCATCAAAGAATTAGATAAAAAGTATGTGCCTTTATATGAACATATAAGTTTTTTTATAAAAGACAAAAGGTTTTAAAGGTGAGAGAAAGTAATGGATAAAAGTAGGCCAATAAGTTCTTTAACAAATAAGCAGTTTCAAAATCTCCAATATTTTTTCTCAAGCAACAACAATTAAAATTAATTGAGTGATTTCTCCACCCTGATTACCATTTTTTACCAAAAAGCAAAACAACAACAACAAAATTAAAGCACATTTGTATCCTAGATAGATCTATTCTCTAGAAACAAACAGAATTTACATAAGTTTCTATCTTTTCTGCAATCTGTTTCTTTGCCTGGAATGCTTTTTTTCTATAGTTTTACTTCTACTGAATCTCATTGATTTTCCAAAGCTCAGTCCAGATGTTCTCTTTTTGCTCAAGGCTTTTCTTCATCTCCATTAGGAAGATAAAATCTCTTTCTAAAGCAGGTTGCATAAATCATTATTATAATACATAAAATATTAGAACATACTAACTTGGTTATAATGGAATATTCAACAGTTTTGCGAGAGCTCATTAAAAACATGGATGACATTTTACTCATTTTTCAACTTCCTAAAGTGTTTTGGCAAGAGAAAATAATGCAGGCATTCAAATGAATGAACAAAGAAAGGAGAAGGAAATAGGTGCATTATTTCCTTTTCCTTCATTGCTTTTCACTTTTAGAATTTGTCTGAAGATGAAAAGGAGAGAAAACAAGTGTAGATCAATGGGAATATAGATTCCTTTAGCTGGAATGTGACTCATCAACCGCTTCCACTTATGCTTGTGAAAAAGTAAAGATGCTAATTACACATGAAGATTTTGCTAATGTGCCACTGTGAGCTATGTAACAACTATTTCTTTAGACACTTTATTCAAATTTGATTTATCAAAAAGTATTTACACGATGAAATGCAATAGCTAGATGTAAACACTCTAAAGTTTAAGACTAAAAACCTTCCAGACTTGTCAATTGTGCTTAAAAAATCATGTTTAAAGATTTTCTCACATATTATTTTAAGTGGCTTCAATGTAGCCACCACTAAATTTACAGAAAAAATATTATAGGACATAGGAAACAAAGCAAAACATCAGGTTTGAGAATCATACTTGCAAAAAATATTAAAGATGTTTGCTGTTATATGGGACATTGGGAAACAATAGATGGGGTCATGGTTTACGTCTATGTCTCCCAGACCTCATGAGTTTGAATTGTGCATTTGTTATTCGTTCATTGTATAGTGCTTGGATTGGTGGTATTAGTGCTACGCCCACTTTAGGGGTAGAGCCAGGATTGATTTAATGGCAGGAAGAAACTGTGTCTTGCTCTTTGCCAGTTCCTGTTTGCTGTTTGTGGCCACCATGAACTGCAGCCCAGCCATGCCCGCCTGTCTTGGAGCCAACTGTGTGTGGACTGAAATCTCCAAAAACTGTAAGAAATAAATCTTTCCTTTCCCAACTTGGGCATCAGGTATTTTGTCTCAGCGATGAGCATAAAGTAACTAAGACAGATGGGAAGAAATGTTGGGTTTTGAGCATAACTTGTATACTGGAAAGAATTCTTGAATGTGGACATTTTCATTGTTTAGTCTTAAAGCAATACACAGTATTTACCAAACAACTAATATGAAAAGGGATATAAAAGCAGCAATAAAAACACCAAAGACCACAGAACTCCAGAAGATCTACTCAATCTAGAGCCATAGAAGATAATGCACATCAATGAAAGCTCAAAGGAATAGAGATGCCACAGATAATCCTTCATTGGATTATATTCATAAAAAGTACAATCAAAGTCTTCTCAGTGAATCTCCCAATGATACTAGGGGACTTTACAAATGTTACCCCACAAGAACTCATTATTGTAACAAAGCACGCCTTCTATAAATCTTTTCTCCTTTCTATTTTATTAATGCAAGTTTTAAACCCTATGGACAGTGAAGAATCTCTATTACTTAGTGATGCAAAAGACTTTCCAACACCTTAGTGCAACACATTAGTCATGTTTGTGATGACGCTGGTATAAACTCAGCTATCTGCCTTTAGTATATAAGTGTAGCACATAAAATATGTAGTATATAACATTGATAATGATGAAAAGCAGCTATGTTACTGGTTTATGCACTTATTAACTATATCATTATTTTAAAAAATATTGCTTTTAGTTTAAAAAAAAGTCAACTATAAACCAGTTTTAGTAAGGCCATCAGAAGGATTCCAAAAGAAGGCATCATTGTCATAGGATAGTTCCATGAATGTTACTGGCCCTGAAGATCTTGCATTGGGGCCACATGTAGAGGAAAAAGATGGGAATTTTGATGATCGTGACCCTGCATTTGCCTATGCTATTTTATGTATGACTTGGTGTCTTGGTATCCATAAAAAAATTTTAGAAATAAAAAATTGAATTCTTAAAATTGAAAAAAACCAGATATGAAGAAAACATTTACGTGCAACAGTGCAATATTTTTGTGTTTTAAGTGTTATTATTACAAGACCCAACAAGCTAAAAGAGCTAGACATTTAAAGAATAAAAGTTTATCATGAGTTATTATTATTATAAGAAGAAAATATTTTGTATAAATTGATTCTAACCAAAGTGACAGTGTGTCTAAAAATCTACTATAATGCCCAGCAAACTTCTAAGTCTTTGTGTTCAGACATCAGTCACTCACCAGGAACAGGAACAAGTTCCAGCCCTCAAACTCCATTCATGATAATTTCCCTAGACAGATGTACCACGTTAATATTTTTTCTATATGTTTACTATATCTTTTCTATGGCTTATAGACACAAATACCATGGGGCTCGTATACCTTCAGTAGTTGAAATAGTAACAGTATGTATAGTTTTATATTTAAGGAGCAATAGAGTAACACAAATAGTCTAAGAATGTGTTAACTGTGTTTTCTAGTTTTGCAGGAGTACACTGTGTGACGTTAGTCCAAAGACAAGTCACCTAACAGTGGATTTCTCAGAATGTATCCTTTCTGATAAGCATTGAATGCTTGTATTTGAATGGGTTATTTATTCATTCTTTGGAACTTTTCCTTAGTGATAAACACTTAAATTTCTAAAAATTAGCAAGGAACACATTGCCATTAATTCCTCTCAAAATATTCACCCTGATTTCAAATGGGTGTGTCCTATCATTCTTGCGACCTTTTGAAATAGTTCTGAAAATTTCCTTTCATTATTATTTTTATAAAGTATGATCAAGACTACGACAAATGCTGCTAAGTGCCATGCATTGGAAAACCAGGCTCGTAAACCATTGAACTTCTAACCTGCTACATTACTGAAGTGGGTTATAAATTCTAAAAGCGTTTTGGTGAATTTCTTTGGGTCTTCTATATAGTGCATCATGTCATCTGCAAATAATGATAATGAGCCCTTCCTTGCCTATGTGTATCCATTTTATTTTTTTCTCTTGCTTTAGTATTGCGATTAACACTTCAAGTGCTATGCTGAACAGAAGTGGAGAAAGTAGGCATAATTCTCTTTTTTCTGCTTTTAGAGGGAATGCTTTTAATTTTTAACCATTTAGCTGGCCGTTGGTTTGTCATAAATAGCTTTTATCATATACAGCTTTGGTCCTTCTACATCTGTTTTCTTCCATATTTTTATCAGGAAAAGATGTTGGATTTTTTTGATAGCTTTTCTGCATCTATTGATATGATCATATGGTTTCTGACCTCGCCTCTGTATATTGCCTATTACATTTATTGTAATGTGTATGTCTAAACATCTTTCATATCTGTGATGAAACCTACTTCATCATGATGTATGATCTTCTTGATTTGTTGAATTCTATATGCTGATATTTTGTTGAGGATTTTTGCATCTACACCCACTAAGAAGATCAGCCTATAGTTTTCTTTTTTTAGTTGGCTCTTTATCCAGTTTTGGGATCAGGTTGTTACTGGCTTCAAAAAACAAATTTAGAGCACTCCAATCCTTTCAGTTTCCTTGAAGAGCTTGAAGAATATTTGTGACATAACATTCTTAAAGATTTTGTAGGATTTAGCAGTGAATCCATCAGGTGCTGGGCTTTTAAATTGGTGGCTTATTTTATGCTGTGTCAATTTGATTATCTGTTATTAGATTGTTAAGCATATTTATGTCTTCTTGGGATGGTTTTGGTAAATTTTATGTGTCTAGAAATCCGTCATTTCTTTAAAAATCATTAGCATTTATGTATACCAATAATAAACTTGATGAGGGGAAATTATGAAAAAGGTAACATTGACATTAGCTTCAAGAAAAATGAAATACTGGGAATTAACCTAAACAAGGAGGTGAAAGATCTCTGTGAATAAACCTACAATTCTCTGAAAAACAATATTGGAGAAGATATCAGAGAATTGTAAGACATCCCCACTTTTGGTAGGCAGAACCAGTAATGTCAAAATGGCCATTTTTCCAAAACTATTATGCAGATTTAATGCAGTCACAATAAAAATACCAATGGCTTACTTCAAAGAACTAGAGAAAACAATCCTAACGATCATACACCATCAAAAGAGACACAGAAAATAAATTTGGGATACTAAGAGCAAGGCAGGAGACGTGGCATACCCTCCTTAAAAACTTTACCTCAAAGCAGTAGTGATGAAAGTGGGTTAGTGCAGAAGCAAAAACAGATAATCAATCAGTGGAACCCAGGATATAGAAACTTCCCCAGACATAGTCAGCTACAGGCTCTTTGACAAAAGGATATGCTGAAGGAACGATAGCCTATTCAAGAAGTGGTGCTGGAAAACTGGTTATCTGTTTGCAGAGGACTGAAACTGGATCCTTATCTCTCACCATATACTAAACTAAAGTCAAAACGCATCAAGTGTCTAAACACCAAAATGGAAACATTGAATTTAGTGGAAGATAAAAATAGGTAAAACATTTAAAGACAGGTATAGAAGAAATAACACCAAGAATCAACAAATGGGATTTTATCGAACTAAAAAGTATGTGTACAGCAAAATAATCAATCAGTAGAGTGAAGATTGACCTACAACATGGGAAAAAAATTTGACAGCTACTCCTCAGGGAGCTAGTATCTAGAATGTAAAAAAAAGTTAAATCACCTAAAATTAAAGATCTAGTTAAGAGGAGCTGGGGATTTAGCTCAGTGGCATAAGCACCTGCCTTGCAAGCAGGCAGTCGTGAGTTCAATCCCCAGTACCCATAAAAATGAAAAACAAAGACAAAAAAAAAGACCTAGTTAAGAACTGGACAAGCAAATGAACAGACACTTCACAGAAGAAGAAATACATGGTCAACAAATATATGAAAAATATTCAACTTCTCTGGCATTAGGGAGATGCAAATTAAAAGAATACTGAGATCCCATACTACTCCAGAAAGAATGGCAATCATCAAGAAATCAAACAATAACAAATGCTGGCGTGGCTGTAGTGAAAAAGAAACCTTCATTGTTGATGGGAATAGAAACGAGTACAACCATTATGGAAAATTTCTCAAAGAATTGAAGATTCTGTGAGATTTCTCAAAGAATTAAAATTATAAATTCTATATGACCCAGCTTCCAAATGTCTTTTCTAAAGAGCTTAATCATTGTACTACAGTAGCATGTGCATGTAGTGTTTATAGTAGCATGATTCATAATAGCTAAATCCTAGAAGCAGCCTGTATGCTTATCTACAGATGACTGGATGAAGAAAATGTGGTATCTATACATACCGGAGTACATCTCAGCTGTGAAGAACAACAAATTTAAGGCATTTGTAAGAAAAAGAATACAACTGGAAAATGTAATGTTGAGTAAAATAAACCAGACATACAAACTTAAATACTGCATAGTATCTCTCATTTCAGTGAGATAATGTATGAACAAAAAGAATAAAGGACAGATAGAAAGGGACAAGGGGATGAGTTTCTTGCAGTAGGAAAGAACTGCAAGGAAACAAGGGAGAGAAGTGAGGAGGAGGGAGAGGGGAAGTAAGATAAATATAAGCCATATGCAGGAACTTCGTATCCTCAATTAATGTAAACATTATATGCAGTAACATAAGCTAAGGAGGATGTAAACTTCATCCAGGGGAATGAGGAGAAAGGGAGGTAAGAAAGAAGGGGAAGATTATTTTAAAAAAAGAAATATGCCATAGTATGTAAATGTAACCATTTCCCAAGATGCTTGTAAACCACATGTACTGCCAAAATGTATCAATAAAATAAAATTTTCAAAAAAAACTTGAGAAAAAAATTGTCTGACTTCAACCACCTTTATTCACTCAGACTGGCACATGTGATGTGTATATATATATATATATATATATATATATATATTATATTTAATAAGTAAGGATATATATATATATATATATATAATTAGGAAATCAAGATCTATATATATCCTTGCTATTTATTATTAGACTTGGGGATATAAAACTAGGATTTTTAAAAAGTTATGTACACTTTAAATTCTCTAAAGTCATCTAATAAAATATTCAAGGAAGTAATCAATTTAAATAAAGTGTTACATTTAAGACAACTAAGCATTTTGCAGTTATTTCACAATTGCTTTCGTTTAAAATGTCTGTTCCAGGCATTCATTTATTTGTTCATTCAATAAATTCATATTTACTGGGTCACTCTTTGATAAATTTACAGCCAAAAGTGCTATTAGAGGGTGCATCCTAGGTGGCAGAAGTAGGTCACCAGGACCATGAGTGCCCGATAGTGTGCCAGCCACTGATAGGATGGAAAATTAATTTGACAAAATTTCTTCCATAAAAAATTTAAGATATGAGAGAAATATTTTCAACAAAATATGCAATCACTTTAGGTTAATGTAATACTCGGCTTTTCTTTGCTTTATCTTAGAAAAAAAACTTACCAAGAGGAAAGATTTACTTTGATTCACAGTTACAAAGATTTCAGCCCATAGGCTTCTAGCTCTATGGCATTTAGGACCTTGACAAGGCAGAAACAGTATGGTAGATGGGAACAGCAGTGAAAAGCTTTCACCTATGGAGGCCAGGAGGAAGAGAATGAGGAAAAGAGCCAGAGTAGGCACTCCTGACAGCCTTCAAAGACACGGTCCTGGTGACCTACTTCTGCCACCTAGGATGCACCCTCTAATAGCCCTTTTGGCTGTAAATTTATCAAAGAGTGACCCAGCTAATGAGGCTGGAGCCCTTGTGATCCAGTCACCTCTTTCACTCCATCTGTGAACAGTGCTGCACTGGGGACTGATCAAGCTCTCAATCCATGGTCTTCTGGGGCACTTCATATTTAAGCCATAACAGATGAAAATTGAAAGCTTTTAAGACATAAAAATATTGCCTTAAAAACAGTATAGGAACTCAGAGAAAGCACACACCCTGAAATTGGCAGAAGAGTTCAAGTTTCAGGCTGTGTTGAAGGATGAGTGGGAATGTATAGGAAAGTACTTCAATATGCAGTTTCATCTTGCTCATCCATATTCAGTGGAAGACTCTGGTTTCTGAAATTTTAACCTAAGTAAATGGCTTAGGGTTTTTTATTTCCTAATGTATTTCAGTAACTCCAAGAAGAATAAAAATTCTGGGTAAGAAACTCTTAAAATGCCAAAGGAAGCTAAAATTCAATTTTAGAGTTCATAATGGTATTTGAGATAGGACATGCAGGCTGTTCATGTAGCACTGCTTGCAGTGGTTTATATCCAGACATTAAACAGAAAATCCAACTGAAGGAAAACAGAAATACATTGCCTCTGTACACCTGTAAGTTTTTGTACATACTTTATATTTTGGAGCAATCCTGTCTATTTTTCACAAGGAGAGACAAGATCCCTGTCCTTCGCAAACAGTATCCATACGAAAACTAAATCACTACATATCGTGCTCTCCAAAGGACAGAGTCTGATACTGAGACTGGCTTCGGTGAGGCCAGTGTGCCACAATGCTTGGCCCCCATGGGATGGCTGTACTGTGTGCCATTTATGTGCAATACTTCTGTGCATCTGTGACCTTCCTTCTTAGAGTCTGCCCTTTTAAACACCTGGCCAGACGCAGCTTGAGGATATGTCCAATTGATTCACTAATCCAAGAGACTCCTTCCATTCGAACATGTGGGAAAAAGGGAAATGTTTTCTTTAGCAGCTGGTCTCTCAAATAAACTTCAAGCCAGCATCTTTAGAATGATCAGCATCATCACACAATCCTGCACCTGTATGCTTCCATCTTGCCTTTGCAGGTAGATATGTTTTTTGTTAATTTTATAATTCTTACCTGTAGCAATTTTATCTGCTTAATACTACATAAAAATATTATTGTACAGTTCATTTTTTATACAGCTTTGAAATATTGTTTTAAAGATATATTAGTGGCTATCAAATGTTAGGGTTTTGTGTAGATCCCCCAAACAAACTATTGATAGAAAAAGATGCACAAAACTTATATATTTAAGTCAATATTTATTTTTCAATATATATAAATTATTCATGGTCATATAAGGGTGTATGTAAAAGCATGACAACTAGCTTAGCTGGAAGTTCATTATATTTTTTACTGTGGCTGCCAAAAGATTGGAAGGTATGGAAACAAATAAAATTTTGGGTATAAGAGATAGAAGAAATATTTACATTATATAAATGTATATGTATGAAAATTTTAATTTTATTCAAGAAGTAAATATAATGGTTATCATTGCTGCATCTGATGTAGAGTATTTAAGTGTGTATTACATTCTTTATGGTACATTTCTGTGGTTTTAATATGTCATATAAGATTTATTTAAAGACAAGGTACTGAGAGGCATGATCTTTTAAAAATGACAGTATCATTTTAATAGACTTGATTGTCTCTCTCTTTTTAACTACCTGAAGCTGCTAGAAATGGTATAGATGTTCAACAAGTTCAATGTAGAAGTTAATTACACAGAAAAAATAGGACAATATTTTGGGTTTTCATAGGAAAGGCCAGAAATTATGTTCAAATTATAAAAGAAAAAAATTACTTAGCCCAAACATAGGCTTGTTCTGATCATGAGTTCTATACTTTCTCCATGCACAAAACTCAATTCCTATACTGATTCACCATTAACTATTTTATTTTGCCAGAGTCTACACAAAGATTAAGTACAGTAGGAAAAGTATTAAACAATCTTGGCAAGAAATAGAAGAGCAAGTATAATATTAGGTGACAGAGTTCTTGTGTTTCAGATAGAATCCCAGGAGGTTAATACTTCAGACAGAATCTCCCCAACGTTTCTATGAAACAGAAATGAATACCACAAACTCTGTGGATCATATGGAAGCACTGTTGAATTGCATTTCATGAAAAAAAAAAAAAACAAGCAAATAGATCTGTGAATCAGTAATGCAGCCAGTAAAGTGACATTATGTATTTCATTGTCATTCTTGAGTCATCAGCTCTTTAAAAACTTAATAACTTCCATAAAACCTGAGTGGAAAAGATACCATAAGACAGTATCTTTAGATTAAGTACTGCTTCAAATTTTTTAAAAAGGATGATTTGCTGAAACCAAGTGCAGATAATATATATTGGTGCAGATTTACTCAGAAAACACTCTGGGAATCAGATAGGATCATCTATTTGGGGCCTCTTATCAGTGACACCCGCAAGACGGCAAATTGGCTCTTACTGCACGGTTCAGGCTGAAGCCAGCATAGACTACATTGTGGAAAGCACAAAAAGTTTTTCTTTCTTGCTGTGTTCCTGACTTTGCCCTCACTTTAGGAATTTTCAAAATTTTCTGTCTTCTTCTAAACACCAGAAACACATTTAAAAAAACAAGTGGTAAAAATTTAGTAATGTCTTAGAACATTTGTATTTAAAAGGAGGGCATGGTCTCTTGTGCTTTAACCCATATATTTGAGCTATGGACCAAGGAAGAAGCCCAATGGCCTGAGACATGGTGAGTCTGCAGTTGACATTCAGATGAGACCATAGTTTTGCGAGTCACAACTTGGCTTCTCTTGACTTTGGTCATTCTAGTGTGTCATGGTAAAGAGCACTGTGGTAGAGAAGTGCTGAGACTCAGGAGTCACAGTATCTAAGTGTATCATTTAAGAGCCATAATTAGCTAAAGCCGAGCGAAAATTACTAAATTTCTCTATCCTGGCTTCCTCATCACTATATACCTATGGATAATGTGAGGACCTCACTCAGAAGATGTTGGGAGGATCACTGAGTGCCGACCAGTCTCAGGACAGTGCATTATTGATGACAACATGCCGCCTCTGATTCACAGTTAAATCTGATGGAAGCAAGAAGCATTGTAGGAGCTCTAACCCTAACTACAGGACAGTGGTCTTGAAAAGAATGTTTGATCTAACCCTCCTACCACTCTTCCCAACCATATTCAAAGCTAATAGTCAGAGGCCCCAAATCTCATTACTTCTATCTTCTCTGCAGGTGTTTAACTTATACCTACTCTGCTCCTTCCACTTGACATGCAGTTGTTTTTGAATTCCGGACTGATGCTCACGAGATTCCTCTCAGGACTTCTTAGAATCTGGAGTCAGGTCACTGGCTAGCCAGGAAAGTCTAATATGGGGCCTGCAGGTCACATACAACACTGAACATCAAGTAATTCAGCCTTACAAAATCAGAAACATGAATGTGTGTGTGTGTGTGTGTGTGTGTGTGTGTGTGTGTGTGTGCGTGCATATGAGTGAGGGAGGGACTAGGAATTGAACCCAAGATTTCACACTGAGACACATTCCCAAACCTTTATGTTTTATTTTGACACATAGTCTGACTAATTGCTAAGTTGCCCTCACTGGACACAAACTTGAGCTTCTCCTACTTCAGCCTCCCAGAGTGCACTACTGTGACTGCCTCATTATGCAATTTTCAGCATAATTTTTATGACTCAGTATGAGGTACTCAAGAGCAGACAATGCAGGGAACAAAAGAAGGCTGTTTAGAGAAGGAAACAGCACAAATTCTGCCTCCTGCCCGTGCCACACAGAGTCAAATGGAAATCCATGTGAATCAGAGACTATATGCCCTTATTCAGTTTGGTGAGTAAGATACAATATTTCACTCATATGCATGTGTGCATGTGAAAAGGTGTTTTTGTTATTAAGTAGACATGTTAGTTTTTATTAAATTTGTACTGCTTGTGTTATTTCATAAAATAATTTAGTAAATTAAAATATTACAAAGGAAGTTATGCTACTTATAGGGACTCACCAGGATAGCCTGGTAAGAAAGTTTAGAAGACCATGGCTGAAATTAAAGGGTGAATTTTTGTCACTGATTACTCAATCTTTAGAAGAGATATAAATAGCAAGATACATGTTAAATTTTGCATATCTGGTCTACATTTATATTTAAATGCACCACAGAGTCACTGTAATGCTTACATAACAAAGATAAATCAACTTGAATAATATATTTTCTGAATATGTAGATATATATATATATATATAAATATATGTAGATTCCTGAAAATAATAGTGAACTACAGTTTAATCTCTAAGATTGCTTTATATTAGTCATTGTTTCACTACCCAATAGATCAAGTCAAGGTGGTTCTACTTCTTATTTATTTGATTTTCATATTAAGATCAGAGCACCTAACTACTGTATATAATAATTCTCAATATTTTGAAATGCTAGTATAGATATAAATATACCTAGTGATCATTCTTAGGGCAGTAAAACTTTTTCAGTAGGGCTGGAAATCATGAAAGTAGAGAGGGAGAACGCAAAACTTTCCACTGAAAAATTAATCCAAGGTTTCTGATTTTAAAGTTTCGTTACTGCTTAAGAAGATAAAACAGGTGATAGAAAGTCCTGGGGAAAATTGTTCACTAAAAACATGCATCTGATTTCTATGTCTGATAATTAGTATATGAAAAGTTTGAATAATTTTCAATAAAATCTAAGAAATTAAATAAATCATATTTTACCAATTTGTGGAAAAAGATCTGTCTTCAGTTAACTTTACCACTTGATAGCCTAGAGTCTTTGAGCTCTGCTAGGCCACATGACTGTTTGTTTTGCTGCTAATGCGTAGTGTGAAAGGAGAGGAAATGTGGACCTTAATTCTAGTGCAGGGCTGCTGGGACAGCATGAGATGCTTTGCTAAGATTTGTCCAAAAGAACATAAACATGAAGGTCAGACATAGCCAATGATAGGCCCTGGGATAGCTGAACTAAGTTCTCAATTTTCTTTCCTTTAACCTTCCCAGTTTTTGCTTTTAATTTCTGTAAAGAAAAAACTTTAATAAATAGCCAGGAAAAAACTGCAACCAAGCTTTCACTCCCAGAGACTGTGACCCTCCTGATCTCATAACTTTGTATCTCTTGTTTGCTTTTCCTCCAGCACACCTTATTTCCCTGACATCTCTCCGCAGAGAAGCCAGCACCAATTAAAAGATTTCACATATGATAAGAATTGAAAAGATTGCGTTTTGCTTCTTGTCATTTTTTCATTTATTTTAATTTGTTTTCTGTGTTGTTTCTATTTTTCTATGATCGGTAGCTTTATCACTGGTATATAAGAAAGCCATGCACTAAACAAAATGAAAATGAATCAAAGACCTAAATATTAAAACAAGAACAATAAATCTGTTGGAAGAGAAAATAGGTAGAGCTGCCAGAGACAGAGGCCGAGGTGAAGACTTCATGAGCAAAACCCAGATGACACAGGAAATAAAACAAAGAATCAACAACTGAGATTTCATCTTATTAAAAATCTTTTACACAGCAAAAGAAGTCACCAATACAGTAAAAAGACAATCCACAGAGTGGAAAAATATCTTAGCTAGTTCTTTCTCAAAGAACTAAAGAACTGTTTTATCTGCAAAACATAAAGAATCAAAAATATCAGTCCCTCAACTTAAAGACCCAACCCAAAAATGGGAATCTGAAGGGGATAGACACTTCTCAGATGAAGAAATCCAAATGGAAAATAAATATATGAAAAAATGTTAACATCACTGATCACTTAAGAGATGCAAACTAAAACAATACTGAGATTCAATCTTAATACAAAAAGAATGCCTATTATCAAAAAATTAAGCAATAACATCAATAAATTAAGCAATAACAAATGCTGGAAGGTTTTGGGGAAAAAGGAACCCTTCTCTCCTGCTGCGGAGAGTGGAGAGTGGTGTAATCACTATGGAAGCTGGTGTGGTGATTTCTCAAAAAACTAGGACTAGTGGTGACAGCTCTGCCCCTTCTTGGTGTTTTCCAAACAGAATTAAAATATTCAAAAGGTACAATAGATATTGTGAAAATGAAAGGGAAAGAAAGTATTCAAAAGAAAAGGACAACGGGGATAGGGGAAAGGAGAAAAGGAAGAAGAGAACAGATTACATGTGTATAGGCATACACACGTGTGTGTGTGTATGTGTGTGTGTGTGTGTGTACAAGATAGACAACTACACTACTAATCTCTGTCAGTTCATCAGAAAGAACAGTTTGTGCTTTCATTGTGTGACTGTTTGATCATTTTTTCATGCCTAAATATTGTACTTTATTTTTTTTTTAAATCAGGGATTGAACTCACGACCCCATACTTGCAAGGCAGACATTTATGCGGCTGAGCTAAATTCCCAGCCTGTAATTTGAATAACTACTTCTAAGATAACAATATGCAATATATTAACTACTAAACATTTCCTAATTTTTGAAACTCTGTATTATTTCTATTCTTTTTTTGTTTTATTTTTAAATTTAAAAAAAATAAAGGGAACATGTCAAGAAATAGGAAAAAAAGAATTTAAAGCATCATACCACAGACTTATACACACACTCATGTTTATAGCAGCTCAATTTATAATAGCTGAAACTTGGAATCAACCCGAAGACCCATTAATTGATGAATGGATATAAAAAGATTTTTTTACAATGGAAAACTATTCATCCATAAAGAAGGATAAACTTGTGAAGCTATTGCTAAATAAACGAACCTTAAGACTATACTCTTAAGTGAAATAAATCATCCACACATGTTTAAATATAGCATTTTCTCTGTGGTGTGAGAAACTGTAAGTGTAAATAAGAACCCAAACTATAATAGATATTGTGAAATAGGAAGAAATTGTTCAAAAAGAAAGGGGAACTTGAGAAGGACTACTGAGGGAATGGAAAACAGAAAAAGGATAAAATGAAAACAAAGCTTTGTAAATATGGAGGAGAAGAGGAGTTGAAGGGAAGGGAGAAAAATGTAGGGAAAAGAAGCATTAAAATATATCAGGTTCAGGGACAAGTTCCCTATGATAAATGTGATCATTATGTAATATCTAAATTGTACCAGTATATTTAATTTTTAAAAAATTGAAAGGATACACACACACACACACACACACACACACACACACACACAAAACCTCCAAAATTACAGATGAAAATCTTAGGAGAAATCAAATGTTGAAGACAACTTTCTGTAAGAATCCAAAACATTGTGAATTTGAGTAAATCATTTCTAGCTTCCTGGGGCAAAGAGAATAATATACTAGAAAGTCAATCACTCAAGGAAATGTAGACGATGCAATACATATGCATAAATTTGGAATGCAGAAGAGATGTGGCTTTATTAAAAAGGTGAATATACCCACTAAGTAAAATACAGACAAATGAATATACACAAGAATATACCAAAAGAACAACTTGTGTTTGCTGTAGTGCTGAGTGGGAAGTAAAAGATATATCTTGGTTGGATAATTTCATTCACAAGTAGGCATTCACATATGTTTTCCATACTTAGTAAAGTTACTTCAATCTCAAAAAGCACTGCTGAAATGGAACAATAATTTACTCGAAAATCTGATCCACATGTAAAAACAATAAGAACACTGGAACAAAACTGTCAAAATTAACCCTGGGAGTTAACTGAAATAATTAATGCCTGCAGAAATCTAATGCTAACTTTCTCAAGAAAAATAACAGAATTTCTCTGACCATCAATGTCTGGGCAGAGCAACAAACTGCTTCCAGCATCTTAATTCTTAACCTGATGTGATAATCATTATCAACATACTCATTAAGCAATTAAGCTACTTCACAAATTTGGTTGTGCTTAGGATTCTCGGAATGTCTTGAGCAAGACAGGAAAGTTCATATTTTAAATACATGGATTAATTTTGTCTAAATTCTCACCAGAAAAGTTAATTTTTGAAATTCTGTCACTGGATCCTAAAAACTAAGAAAATGTGTCTTCTGCCAATTGTCCAAAGTGTATCTAAGAAGTCTACACATTTTATTAAAAGGCCAGATAATCCAAAATGTGCCGTCAGGGGTCCCTGCGCACAGCATAACTTCCCACTGAGAAAGCTGGCTCGCTGTCTAAACATGTGAACAATAATAGCTAACCTTTAATTTGAACAGAAGAAAATCAAAGACTAAAAGAAGAAATGAAATGCATGAAAGTGGTTTTTCTTGTGTTAGGAATTAGTCATAATTATAACAAATACCTAAGACAATCAAATAATAAAGTGAAACAGATTACTTTGGATCCAAGTCTTGGAGGTTTTAGTTCATGGTACACTGGACTTCTTGCCGTGGGGCTCTGGTGAGGCAGCCTGTCACTAGGCAAAGGAAAACTACTAGCCTTATGACTGAGATGCCAAAGGGAGGAGAGATCAAGGACTCATAATCTCATTTAAATGTATATTTCCACATAAATTTCCCACCAGTTTCCAATAACACAAAGCTAGAGATCAAGCCTGCAATACATAAGCTTTTGAGGAAGAACCTGGACCCATATTATTATAGTATTTTGCCTCAGTTCCAAAAGTTCAAAATCCATCTCACAGTGGCAGATATATTCAGTCCACCTCCAAGAAACTCAAAGTCCTATTTCAGAATTGCTCAACAGTCTAAGACTGGTGTTTCCTTTTTAGATTCAAAGGAAACTTTTATATTAAGTCATACTGGCTCATGGTAAAAGTTCTCACTTCAAAAGTGAAGCACAGGAAAAAAAGCAAGATATCAAATCAAGGCAAGCTTGAAACCCAGTAGAACAAACATGAAATCCAATGTAACAAAAAGTCTGCATCTGGCATTTATGGCACACTGTGGTAGAACGTGATCTCTCAACTATGCTGGTTGCAGCCCACCTGGTCACTCTTCCAAAGCGGTTTGCATACCAATTTTTTTAATGGTAGATAGTTTCTTGGAAGACAGTGTACATTCCTCGCATATCTAACTTCCTGGGGTCTCCATTATAATTTCACCTCCGTTCTCATGGCTCTTTGAATTGTCCTATCAGGAGTTACTTGCAGGGATTGCAGTTCTTCCACACACCACCTGGTCTCCCAGGCTTCCCTTTAAAATGTCAGTAGAAGCATCTGTAACCCAGTAGCTCTTATATTCTGCATTCTTGAAAAACCAGCATCATATAAATGATACCAAAACCTGCTACCACCAATATTGTCAGTGAGTGTACTTGAACCATAGCTGTAGCAACCCCTGAGTATTTTACAGGCTAAGGCAACCCTAAGCCACCCAAGTGACCAAGGGTTCTATTCTCAATGACTCTGACTCAGAAAGTCTTTGAAACAGATTTGCATGTCTGAACATTTCAGCCTGTGACAGCTACAATCTTACAAAATTCTATTATTTCCTCCAGGTTCCTTTCATATAGCCTTACTAAAACGCAGTTGGCTTTTGCCTAAAAGTATATCCTCTTTAACAACCATACCCTCCATCATGACACCTATTAAATGTTCCTTCTCCTGCCAAATGTGATCTTTCCCAATTCAAACTGCAAAAATAGGTGCAGGAAGCTGTAATATTTATGCAGCTATCTGAATGCTATGAGTTGCCTTGAATTGTCTCCACCTGATCAGCTACCCTGAGCTACAGATCTACAGCTTTGACAAAAACCCGGCAACAGTAATTTCAAGAAGGAAAGATTTATTGTCCCTCTCAATTGCAGAGGTTTCAGTGCCTGAGCTTGAAGAAAATGAGAACAGCATGGTAGAGGAAGCAGTAGTCACCTCTTGCCTGGAAAAGCAGAAAGACCCAAATCCTACAATCCCTTTCAATGATGCTTCTGCAGTGATCACTCTCAGCCCCAGAACTTCAGGTTTTTACTACACCCAGGCACCAACCTGGGACACAGCCTTCAGCACACAGGCCTTTAGAGGACACTTCCAAACCACAGCACTTACAAGCAAGGAGTCTGAATAGTTCTTTATAATGAACAGTTTTGCAAAATGAAGCTTTTTTATCCTTAGGGCTTTTTTAAAATTGGATCCTAACTTAATACACAATACAAGATAGAGTTCTTCAGAAGCAAAATGTCATATATCTTTGTGAAAATCACATATGTATGAAAGCCATTCATTATGTAAAGAGCTTCCTATAAAGGATAAAAAGGTAGCAACCACCTTCACTCGAAACATAGGCACATTTTTTGGTAGGGAAAGAGTGAATGCCAATTGTAACAAAACTAAGCGATTCATTAGTGTGATTGAAAATTTTATCAGCAACTTTTTAGATAGTAGTCCCAGATAATTAAAGTTATTTTTGTAATTCATTTGAAGAATAATTTTTAACCAAAGAGCAAATATGTCCAGAGGTCTGGATGCAGAAAACAATACGCTTGATCTTTGTTAAGATAATGGACTGCTTTTTAAACTAAACAAAGAGTCAGAAAACCTATTCTTAATAAAGTCAATCACTTTGTTTTGAAATCATGGCTCATTTTATTTCATGATTTTTAAAATGAAACAACTTTAACATCTAGGAAATCATAATTTAGGCAATAAATTCTGAAGGCTTGAAAACAGTTTGGTTGAAGTTTTAAATTTGATATCACGGATTTATGTCCAAAGAGCCTATAATATTAAATGCACTATCACTGTTCCCAAAGGCCTGAGTACACTCTTACAGAATGTTAACTAAAACTTCTTTTACCCTTCATTTCCACTCCTGGAAATTAAACAGGTACATTTGGAAAGCATTGTGCCTGTTGACAGAAAGGATTTCTTTCAGAGAATTTGAATTTGTAGTTAGTATATCACTAGATAAGCATCACTCACTAAAGAAATCGTCTTGATTTTTAATTAAATGCAGAGAGGAGAACAAACAATAAAAAGCTACCACACATGCTTTTTAAAGTAGCTGACAGAATTTATTTCCAACAGCAAATGGAAACTAGGCATAGATCTAATCCACTGTGAAAACACCCACAATCAGACAGATTGTGCCAATAATGCTCTTGGCACTAGTGCTTTAAATTGCTGATTCTGCCGATAAGTGTAGCCTCTTGAAACGAAGAATTCCTAATCCAGTAAGAGTAGAAATCTCTCTTCTGTCTCTCTTAACACAGTAAGTTAGAAATACTGCTGCAGATAGGTAAATAATCTTTTCTATATAGTGCTTTTTCCTAAGAGTCTACAGTATTTCATTCGTCTATATTAGAAATATTTTACATGCCATTTATTTTATAACTCATACAATTAGTATCTATAAAAAGTATTATAAAAAAGCTTATTCACAGATAAAAGGAATAGTTCATATATTTTTAATATGTTAAATTAGGAAGAAAAGAGAATTTTTCAACCTGATGAACACCATCTATCAGAAACCTACATCAAATATCGTACTCAATAATAAATATCCTGCATTATTTCCTTCTGAAATCAAATAAAATGCAAAAACTACCCACTCATCATTTTTATTTAGCAGTGTACTAAAAGTTTTAGTCAGCACAACAAAGCCAAACATAAATAAATTATTAAAAGGGATGCAGACTTGGAAGAAAAAGAGTCTCAAGAATTCTCTCATAACTATCATAAATAAGTGAAATTTTGTGAATATATAATTAATGCAGAAAAAATTGTTTGTATGCAGTATATCTGGTGAGTTAAAGCTGATTTTTTAAATGCCACTTAAAACAATAGAAAAATATTATATACTTAAGGATAAACATAATAAAATATGCCTAAGAATTTTCAATGAAAATTATGTAATATTTCTGAGATTTTAAAGATAATCCTAAATAAATAGAAACATGCATATTGTACATTCAAAAATCACATCACTCAATAAGATACAGTATTAATTTTCCTGAGAACATTTAATACAATAAAATCAAATTTCCTGTACAGTTTTGTAAGAACCGGTTACAAGATTTATATAAAATAAAAAAGACCTTGAACAGTCAGTGTAAATTTGAAAAAAGATATGGGTACTTATATTGCTTGGTTTGAAGATATCATATTAATTCTTTTACTATCAAGACCTTGCAATGTTATTTAAGAATCAAAGGAACAAAATAAAAGTCCAATGACAACCTTCCTTAAAAGTAAGAAATAATTAAAATATCTTGTGAATGTTTAAATTGAAAAAAAATTATTACAGTGAAAACACACTGCCACAAATCCTCCTCAGCATACTTTCCCTCAATTCGGACATACTTGTTACATCATTCTGGCCAGTTTCTGAAGCAATTCTGAAAGTCTTCTGTGAAAGTCTATACAAGATGTAATCAAAACTCTAATGAATGCTGCTGCCCAGTGCCATTGGATGGAAAGGTAATGACTTTAAATCATTACAGTGTGTTCTCATTCATCTTCTTCACTGGATCTGGCACTGTGTGATTTCTGGCTCTTCTGGAAAGTCACAATGACCATGAAAGGTAAATGTTTTGAATTAATTTAGGACATCGAGGCTGCCACAACACTGCAACTAATGACATAAAAAAAAAAAAGATTTTTTAGAACTGCTTCAGAAAGTTGCAAGGACACAGCAATGTGTCCTTTACTATACTATTCTTTAAAAGTTTTAAATATTCACTATGTTTTTATCATACAGTATATACTAGTACATTTTAGCAAAGATATCAAGGGAATCTATGGATTTAATTGTATCCCACCAAATGTAACCTACAATGTGAAGGTGTTCAGACCCAAGGCTTGTGTTAGTCAAATTTTCATTTTTATGAGAAATTAGCTGGAGAAAAACAGCTTAAGAAAGAAAAGTGTATTTGGCTCACAGTTTCAGAGAGCTCTGTCGGCTGCTGGCTCTATGACTTCTATGTCTGTTGTGAGGCAGAACATCATGTCAGGGAACACATGACAGAGTAAAGCTGCTTACCTGCTGGCTACTGGGGAGCACAGAAAGCAAAAGGGGCTAAGGCCCCATTATTCACTTCAAGAGCACCAGGTTAGTGATCTACTTCCTCCAACAGGCTCCCAACCTTCCAACAGCTTCACTACTCCCCAGAGCACCATCAGTTGTGTACGACACTTTAAACACATGAGGTTTGAGGAATATTGTGAATACAAAATACATGCCTTGTGAGAGAGTGACAAAAGTTAACTGAAATGACAACATTGGAGTCCTGACCCAACAAGTATGACACTATTCTAAGAATACGGAGATATGCTAGAACTCCCTCTTCATCATCAGAGGGCACAAGCGATGAAATAGGCCTTCATCTGACATGTAAACCAGCATTCACACCTGGGTGGGACTTAATCCTGGACTCTCCTGCTGCCAGAGCCATGAGAAAATGTCTGTTTGTTGTTTAAGATGCAAAGTCTCAGGTATTTTGTTATGGTCTCCTAAGAAAGCTGAGACAGAACTTTGTGGGAAAGATGAGTCATCTAAACAAATGCCAGCCAAACAAACGATCTTTAACTGATGCTCCTCCCAAACAATGTCAAATGCAACACTGAATTAAATTTAAAATCTAAAATCTTAAGTCTTTGAGAATAAAAATGGAAATTCTCTGAGATCTCGTGTTAAGAAAAAGATGAAGAACAAATCTAGTAAGATACAATATCAAATTTAAAATGCCAAAAAGAAAGTCACTAATTCCATGAGGCATCTTCTCAGAGTTGGACTTACAGTTTAAAGACAAGTAAAATAAATTTTGCCATGTTTAAACTGAAAATATTTTGGCTTTCATTACCTGAAGACAAACTTAAGTCTTTAAAATACTCTTTAAATACTCTGCCCACAATGATTATCATTAATAAAGTTAAATGCAATCTTTTGTATGGGAACAGCTGCACAATAACTTAAAATATTTTAATGATACATGAGCATTAGTATGTTTTTTTATTGTAAAATACAAATTTTTAAAAAAATAAAAATAGAAACAAACTTATAGTCAGAGTATTTAGAACACTCTGCCCATGATGACTGTGAGAATCAGTCTTTCCAGATTTCCCAACACAGCCCAGTTGGCGTCAGCTGCCGCCTTCTGAAATCCATCACATTATTTATGCCAAAGCTATGGTTCACAGGTTGTTTTGAAACAATCAAGTATTGGCAGGATAATGGGGCATGCCTGTTCCTCGAAAATGCAACACTATCTAGCGGGCTATGAAGCCAGGGGTTTCTCAGCAGCCTGATCAAAGTTTTCTTAGAATTTTCTGTTAAAATTGTCTTCCTTCTGTTTCACTCATTTAGTGTTAGACCTAAATACATCATGAATGGAGGGTTCTCTGGGCCTTTCTTGATTCCATTTCATTGTTTTTCTTAGTCTAACATATTTCTGCATATTTAATCTTGCCCTGGTACTGGTTTCTCGAGAGAATCTGAAATGATACTTCCAGTTCACTTTCTCTGTTCTTTTATTTTCCCTTCTTGTATCATTCAGTCCTAAAGCCATTTCGTAGCTGGCATGTAGATACAATCGTGGCTGGTGTATTGTGTGGAAACTTAATGGGTTAAGTATAAAAGTCATCCACAAGTGCGTCAATAAGATGTGTGACCTAGTACAATTTCCCGGGCCCAAATTTAGTAAAAAGAGCATCTATGTGAGAGGGGCAACTCACTGTGGGACATCTAAAAACAAATGTGAGTAAGTAAGTAAATAAAATATAGGACAGAAATGAAGATATCAGTGTATTAGCGTATCTATATTTATCATTGTTTATCATGTGTCTACTAAGGAGAATTTAGGGCCATAACCTTCTGCCTCAAGAACACTGAGTATCTCTAGCATCAGAATTCAGACTCTACACATCATTTTTCCTAAGAAAATGGTTTTTTATTTAGTGTAGTTGTTTTTTTGTTTTGTTTATCTGTTTTTGTCAAAAGGCCTGGATGTAGGGATGGGATAGCAAAATACAAAAGCCTGGTACTTCTTGTCATAATGGAAAACAAATAAATATCCATAAAATAATCGAGTAATGTCAGCAAACTAGAAATTCCAGCTTAACGACTTTCTCTGGCTAAGCTGGGGATAAGTTGAGCGTAGTAATAACATTTCAATACATCTGTGAAGATTTGATAAATTAAATTAGCTTGGCAACGACTAGAGTGGCTGCCTACTTCAAAATACCTAATGATATCAAACACAAAAGGACTGAATTTGCTATCAGAGAAGTCAGGCAGACAGCACCTAAATCAGGTAATCAAAATGAAAATCAGGAAATGCTACAAAGCAGAAAGTATATATAAGTATTACTTATACTCAATGGACACAGAGCATTTTTGTTACAAGAAATGTAAAACAAATCAAACTTGACATTTTACAAAATAACTGGCCTATAGTTTTTGCAAATATCGAAAAAAGCAAAGAAAGACCAAGAAACACTTCTACACTGAAAGATATTAAAAAGACATGACAACTAAATAAAAGGCTTGATTCTGAATTAAATATGTTCTCTATTGAGAAAATGGTGAAACTTGAATGGGCTTGATGATTCGGTGATAGAAATGTACCAACGTTGTTTTCCTTGTTTGTCATAGTATTGTAGTTTTTCAGAGAACATTCTTGTTTTTAAGAAATGCACTTTCAAAGCTTTCAAAGGAATTATAATATCAGATTGGCAGCATCCTTTCTAATAGTTCAGTGAAAAATAAGTTTTTCTTTACTTGCAACTGTTTTGCAAGTTTGAGACTATTCTAAAAAGTGTTATCAGCAAAAGTTTAGATGCCACTGGGTTACACAAACCTTTATTTTAAAAATCATACGTTAAAAAAAATCCTAAAAGTTGAAGTTAGTTGTATTGGAAGACTATACTTGTAGAACTTATTTAAAGCTAATTGCAAATAGATGCAACTTTATTTTTTAATTTTTTAAGAGGATAAAACCAGGGCTGGGGATTTAGCTCAGCGGCATAAGCGCCTGCCTTCCAAGCAGGCAGTCGTGAGTTCGATCCCCGGTACCGATAAAAAGGAAAAAGACACACACACAAAAAAAGAGGATAAAACCAAACAAAATAAAACAGAACAAAGCCAATCAAAATAAAACGGTGAAAGTGATACAGACTTGAGAATAAGATAATAGGAAATCACCAATGGCTTCCATAATGCCTCTTGTTATCTTTAAAATTATGTCCATACAATCAGACCTAATAAAACTAAATGAAACAGAACACAATAAAACCAATCAAAACAAAACAGTGAAAGTTATACAGGAATTCAAAACAAGATAATAGGAAATCAATAATGGGTACCATAATTTATCTTGTTATCTTCAAAATCACTGCCCATGCCATCAAATATAATAAAATCAAACAAACAAACAAAAAAAAACAGAATAAAACTCATCAAAACAAAACAATGAAAATGATACAGGATTTTAAAACAAACTAATAGGGCTTTAACAATAGCTACCACCTTCATTTTCTAGATGTTTCCTCCCCTTTCATTTTCACAATAGATAGGTATATTTTGGATGCCCCTAACTCCTTTAGTTTTTATACTATGGATACAACCATTTCACCCAAGAGCATGATCTCAAGTTATATCCATTTACCTATGAGAGCCTTCTGATAATCCTTCTTTATAGCTGAATAGCTTTCCATTGTTTAAAAATATCGTATCTTTTTTATCCATTCTGTGGTTGATGGACAAACTACCCCTGTTTTTCTTCTGGTTCCCTGTCACATGAAACATTGTTTTGTGTCCTTTGAATTTCAATATATGAAATTTCTTTCGAGTTAATATATTTCTTGTATACTGCATATTGATGGATCTTGTTTCTTGATCCACTCTGCCTGTGTATCTATTTATTGGTCAAAATAGAGGCAATCTAATTTAATGGTTATGGCCAACATGCATTGGTTCATCTCTGCCATTGGCTCCCTGCTTTTCCCCTCCAATCAGTTGTCTGCCTTACTTGACGATCTCACTCTTCTGCTATTTCTAAAACTGTGTTTAATTTTTATCTCTTTCTACTCTTTGGAGGGTTGGGTTGGTGGTCATGAATTCCTTGAGTTGTTCCTTGTCATTGAAGTATCATATTTCTCCATTAATTTTTAAAAAGTTTTGCAGGGTGTATCAGCAACTAACTGAGTTAATTGTTTTTGCTTTAATACAAAAGTGTCCCACAATATTTATTTATAAACATAACAATAGTATACCAAAGCTAACTCTGGGTCTGTAAGTAATGAACTCTAGATCTAAATCCAGTTTCCTAAATTCCAGATTCATGTATTTGTTAATCATTAAACTTAAGAATATGATTTTTCAGATTCTTAAATATTTTTCCCAAATAATTCAATCAAAAATACTATTTATCAGGAGAAGATATCTGAGATGCTAGACTATAGTTTGACCTTTTCCTAACTTCTAATATACATAAAATTTTCATACTGTTAAATTGTAAAAACATTTGTGGTAAAATACATGCTTCAATATAGAGCACTAAAGATAAAAATAGTGATTTTTAAGCTAATGAGAGGAAGGAGTATAGCATGATATCCAGAGAAGCTACTAATGCAGAATTATCCAAAAACTTCAAGTATCATCAAAATAAGTATAGAAGTAATCAAACTCCAAAGAAAAATATTTATTGCTTAAGTACTATTAAAAGAAATAATCTTGTTCTTATTACTAGTGTTTCAATCAATTGCCAACACCTTTTCATTTGCCTGAAAAATTGCAAGAGCCTCCTTAATTATCTTATCCACACTTTTTAATGTGTTTTCTCAAAGGTCAAAGGAAGAAGTTTCCTCTTTCCCACTAAAGGATAATTGCTGGCCCCAAGCATATTCACTGATTCACATCTCCTGAGATTTACCAGGAATCAATTCTGTTGCAGCCAATAGAGCAAGAATCTGACCTCTTGCAACTTTCTGGACATCATGAAGATCAGTGATATCAGTTAAGGAAGTCAAAGTATAGGTCTGTATTTAGTAGCAGAAAGAAATGCGTTCACCATAAAAAAAAAATGAGAGATGTCTGAGGCAATGAATATGTTTAACTTAATTTTAAAATATCTATCTATCTATCTATCTATCTATCCATCTATCTATATCTATATTTTAGGTGGCCCCAGTAATATGTGCAATTTTATGTTTTATGTATCAAGCAAAAGTAATATTTTTAAAGTATACTCGATGTTTTGCATAGCAAAAAAATTAAGTCCAAAATAAAAGAGAGAAAGGCAAAGCACGTAATATATTAAACACAGTTCAGGAATCTGTAATCAAGTACCCCATACAGTAATTCCCAATGACGATGCTAACACCAAGGCCTGAAGGAAGAATGGATTGCAGATGATTATAGAAGTGGTACCAGGAATCTAGGCTGAGGATTGTTGAAAGATCTGAGGTCAAGAAAAAAAGGAATGGGCATTTCAGACCTGAAATCATTTTAGTATGCTTGAACTACTGAAGGGAGCCTGGTAATTTTGTACTGGTTAAGGATGAGGTTAGAAATGCAGATAACAGGAGAGGGTTTCAAGGCTTCTTTATAAATCAAATTTAAAAGATTGAAATGTTTATAAAAATAGGAAGCTATGCTTCCTGTTAAGAACTAAGTCTTGTTTGTGATCCGCATTTTACTATTTCCTCTGTCTATAACTTTTTGCTGAATATGGAGAAGACCAGAGAACATTTTCTCTGCTGAGTCCTGTTATCTTCAGGACTCTTCCCTATCAATTCCATTTCACTTAGCCTGCCTGAATATTGAGTGACTTTAGTACTTTGATTTGATAAGTCCCATTTATCTATCTAATACTTTTTGGAGTCATCATTAGGATAGGGCTGTTACTTTCTCATTCCTTCCCTACTCTTGGGGATCAAAGTCCTGAACTGCTACTTGTTCTGAGTCTAAAAATAGATGGTACAGTTAGTCTCATTTTCTACTTCTTCATGGGGAAGAGTAAGTCAGGTCCCCTGCTCTACTATGTTAGAAAGCAAGGTCTATAAGTGTTATTCCTACTTAGACTATGTTTGAAGGTCTATGGGGAGCAATTCTCCCTTTTGAAACTACTCCTCTTTATCAAGAATAAAAGCAATCAACTTAAACCTAATTCCTTTTAGTAGAAACTTCATAAAAAATTCTAATGTACATTTATAATATTCAGTTTCTTGTTGCAGATGTGTACATGATGTTGAAAAATTATAGAACCAATGATACTTGATCCATCAATTATATGACAACTTCTGTGATACTTTTCAAAGAATTATTTACTTAATTTTTAAAAATGGCTAAAATAGGGCTGGGGATTTAGCTCAGTGGCTTAAGCGCCTGCCTTGTAAAGCAGGCAGTCGTGAGTTCGATCCCTGGTACCGATAAAAAGGAAAAAGACAAAAAAAAAAATCTAAAATAGAGCATGACACACTTGAATTTCTTAATAAGGAAATATGTACACAATGCCTCACCCAAATTTACCTGAGTAGTACCTGATAAGAATACCTGATAAGTACCTGATAAGAATAAACTATAAACTGACAGGCTTACCTCTTTTCATCGTTCATTTTAATTAATAAATCATAGTAATTAAAAAATAATTTAATTTAAAATAATCATAATTTAAAAATCATGGCCTGTTTTGTTTATATTTACACAAGTGCACTCAAAATGCTTACATTTTTCCTAAGGACAAAGTAAACTGAGAATCAGTGTTCAACTTCAAAACTATATTTTCAATTCCAATTAAGGCTGTGTCATGTAGAGCTGCTATTAAAGGTATATCAGATTCTAAATTCAAATTTAAACTTGTTTTTGAGAACTGATAAGAGTGTAACATTTTATGTGGAAACATGCTGTGCTGGAAATGATTACAGTTTTGTTTATATTTTCAAAAAATATGGAGTAAATTTGATATTTAAAAAGATATGAGCTAGCTGAAATAACTCTCAGTAACTATATTTTTAAAAGTTTCTTCAGGTAAATTTCACAATTCAAACAAAAAAATTATATAATACTGGAGAATAAGGAATTGAACATTATTCATTTGCTAGCATCAGTTCTTTTCTCTCAAAATCTCCGAAATATTTATTGCCAATAAAAGAGTAATTGGTTAAACTAGGAATACAAAGCTTCTAGTGCAGACACATGACTTCCACGGGACCTATTGTGTAATGGCATAGTACTACCTACAGCTAATGTGATTGTAGTGGATGGTAACTGGTGGTCAATCTAAACACCAGCTGAACTAATCAGCATAGTGCTAAGTGTAGATGGCCTACCTGAGGAAAGTTGCCATCATAAGTAGGAGATCTAGAGAAGAAAAAGAAGTGTTGTGGGTTCTCCTATGTATTGTTGTTGTTTGGAGCCATTGGTTCTCCGGAAAGAGCTTGTCATGCTGGGTCCCCTGACATGAACTCAGCTCTTATTATCAGAGGAGCTTGGGATCTTATAGCTGAGGATGACTGCAGTTCACTTTGGGGGAGCTTTGGTCCTTACTTTAAGCATTACGTCCTAGCCCCAAGAGAGGAGGATGTGTGCTTTTTAATATCCAGGAGAAGTTTGTCATGCTGGTTTCCCTAATATGCACTCAGCTGTTATTGTTTGAGGAACTCGGGACCTCATTGTTGCTGAAGATGACTGTCTTGTTTTTCAGGGGAGCTCTGGTCAGTATTTTGATTATTGTTTCTTGGCTCCAGTACAGAACCCTTGGCCTGGTGGCACAGATCCTTCACCGCACTGGTACAGGGTTCCTAGCTTCCACTGCTGACCTTTGGGCCTTCCCAACACAGATCTGTGGCATAGAATTGCATGGGCCACTGTCATGAACTCATGCAGGTTACTGCCATGGTATCCAGGCTCTTGACTACATTTTCTAGGCTTAATAGTGTGATAGAAAAATTTCCTGCATTTCATTGCACTTGATTAACCATTATAAATAATACTATTAAATATGTGTCCTGTGTATAACTGTTCTTTTTGCGATCTCTGACTACAATAGTGACCTTTTTGCTTTTTTCTATTTTCCTATTCTCATTTCTTTTTTATATTTTTCAATTAATTTTTTATATTATTCTTTTTTTCTTTGACTACTGTTTGTCTCTTGAGTTTACTATTGTAAAACAGTAAGACATCCACTGCTTTATTTATCCATATCAATAAAAAAGAGTTATTTATCTAAATCAGAGGATTTCTCAATTTGTAAAAACAAGCAGGAGGCCAGGACACATTTGTTCACTGGCCTGTAGTTTGAAGATATTTGATCTAGCTCTGCCTTCATTCTGTACATACATTTAAATATTTCCATTATTTTATGCATAACAGTACTAAACTGGATAGATGAGAGTTGTCAAGTTCTTTTTAAAAATAATTTTTATGGTTAATTCTATATTTTCATTCCCTAAAAGACAGAAGAATTAAGTGTGCTTTATCATTTTGAGGAAGAGATAGAATTATGACAAAAGATAAAAGAAACCCAAGGAAATAAGCACTTTTTGCTGCAGTTCTCTTGGCTTTATAAAAGTTCTTAGAGATTAGGTGAAAGTTATTTTGTTTACTTGAAACCAAGACTGATTAATGTATAGATAATAAAAGATCATATCAATATTTTCATAAATAACCAATTTAAAAGCAAATTATATTTTTAGTTCAATGATCAAAACACATAAGTGACCCCAACATTGGTCAGTTTTGGAAGATGAAATCCTAAGTTGAACAGTAACTAATAACCAAGGTAAAAAGGCTGGCCGTTTGGGTAAACCATCAGCTGTGTCCATTTAGTGACAGAAACAAAGAACAAACCAATTCACAACAGTTACAGAACTGAGAGATAACAAGCAATGCTTCTTTGGTTGGTTGATTAGTCAGTGGGCATTCACCAAAATCTGTGAGAAAAAATTTCAAATTTCACAGCAGAAGAGGTTGGATTGAGAAGAATTTTTGATATACATGTAGAGGTACTCTGCAGCAGAACAACGGGAAAGACTGCAAGGAGAGGGGAAGGTGTTTGAAGCAAGTGGTATCAGAAACAGGAAAAAAATGGAGGGACACACTACTTCAGAGTTCAGGTGACAAAGGGTAATAAATATGGAACACAGCCAATCACTCACTGCTGCCTCCCACACAGAGCCAGACTCCATCCTTGCCATGGAAGATAGAGACTTTGAAAGTGCTGTACCCTTGGCATATCCAGAAGGCTCCCCAAACCACTACAGCCCTGAATATGGACACTCTGGTGTTGATGAGTTTCTAGTTCTGGAGTTTGTAGTCCGAAATCCTGACAGTTAGTCAAGACTCAGCAGCTGCTGCACATTGGGCAAAATGGATGCAACCAAAAAACAAAACAAAACAAAACAAAAATGGATGTGAGAATTCCTGGGACCTTAATTATGCAACCTCAAAAGAAGAGACTATACAAGTGTACTATACAAATGTGTTCCTTGTTAAGGTGGTAGTAGTAATAATAGTAGTCATCAGCCATGTTGCATAAATGGAAAGGACTGAAACCACTAACTGATCCAAAGATAGACAAAGTGGAAAAGGCTCTATCCATGATATCTTACCCCCTGCATGTAGTGTCCTCTATCTGGCACTGTCACTTAGCCATGAGAAAAAAGGTAAATGTGAACCAGCAAATAACAAAAATCCAAGTAAGCTCCAAAATTTCAGAAAAACCTCAGCACCTTTACTATTTTTTAAAATCTCAAGTGAAGCAAGATAATGCTGATAGCTATCAATTGCCCACTAAATAGCAAGACCTACAATGAAAATCATTTTATTTACATGCCAAATTGAAAAACAAATGGTAGAATTATTCCAAATTTCCAAAGGAGGAAACTGAGGCTTTATGAATAATATAACTTCCAAAATTCAGGAGAATTTTGGAAAATAAGATAATTTACCATATGTAGCAATCAATATTTTTTAATCAATTAACAAAGAAGCTAGTGATGACAAGGAGAAATAGAATCTCAATTTCCATGATGTTTTATCTATGGTGAAACTGTTTAAGTATGCATATTCCAGAAGATATTTCGCCAATGATCTATGAGTAAATATTTTTACATAGAAGTATTTATTCTATAGTAAAATATCATCTGAATATCCTATATTGAAATACTATGATTTACATTTAAAAACATGATATAGAAACTAAAAATTTACAGCTATAACAATCTATAATTATTAAGAGTTTATGCAAATTCAGGATCAAAATCTTAATACTGATTCTTGGAGGTCAAAAAAATGGTGGGTTGGTGGCTTTTCTAACACAAAGCGCGGAGAGTCTGGAAAACATAAACCCCAAGACGATTCGAAGGGAGTTCAGAGAACCTGAGAATCATGCAGGAACTGACAGAGGAAAAGAAGATAATAGGATTTATTGCTAGAGAAGAAATAGCTCATCCCAGCAGACCAGCAATAATGTAGTGTGGCTAGAGAGACTATGTAGCTGACCCGGTGGGCAGGGAGGCAGCTAAAGCAACTTTGCTCCTTACCAGAAAACAAGATACATTTTTCTCCTCACTAGGAGACAGAGACCTGACCTAGGCCAGGAGAGTCTTGTGCAGTCAGAGGAGCAATGAGCACACTAGACAATGTTTTCTGAGCTCGCCCCACCAGTCATCAGTTGGTGAATGAGCTAAAGAGATGCCCTGCACAGTCATGCAGAGGAGCAGCAGAGGGCAGGCAGGATCAGCATTTTATTTTAAAGGACTCAGGGCTCTAACTCCAGCAGCAGAAGAGTCCCAGGAGCAGCTCACTGCCAGTGTCCTGTAGTGGAAAAGGGAAAGCTCATCCAGTTCCAGTGGACAGCTAGTAGGTGGGTGGCAGACTGGTGGGTACTCTGCTGAGATCACCCAGACTACATTCCAGCAGCCTGCCTGCAAAGCACTGGAAGCAGCTCCCTGCTCTGAAGCTTGCAGCACAAGCAGGCAAACAGCCCTGGCATGTGTTGGAACAAGGGCATTCCCCCCAGACTAGGTCCAAAGCATGAGTGTAGGGCACGGCCTAAAGCGGCCCCCAAACCAGCAGTGATCCCCATGTACAACTGATGGGGTTACTTGGTCCACATTACAACACTAAGGAACTAAGATAGAACTAGGGATACCAGAGGAAGCTTTTTTTGGTTTTGTTGTTATTGTTGTAGTATTTTTTCTTTCTTCCTTCCTTCCTTTTTTCTTTCTATCTTTCTTTCTTTCTTTCTTTCTTTCTTTCTTTCTTTCTTTTGCTTTCCTTTTTATTGGGTGGAGAAGCAGGTGTTCAATTTTTAACTTTCATTGTTTGATTGTTTTCTCTGTCCTGTCTCTCCCTTTTCTCAGTGGTCTTTCTTGATGTTTTGGTATTTTTGTGTTTATTTTACATTGTTTCTTGTCTTTGTGGTTTGCCTTGAAATCTCCGTTCTTTCTCTTCTGTCTTCTCCAGCTTCCTGAAGTTTGGGTAGTCTATTTCCCTTCAAACTTGCTTCTGCTATGTTTCCCTTCAGTTATTACTGTTTTATTCATATTCTTCTTAAATTTGCCTTCTCCACAGGATAAAATTACTCTAGCAAGGAGAAACTTACTACATACAAGTTCCTGGCTTATGTTGGATATGTAGCAATAGCTCTTGCTCCTAGGGTAGGGAATAGCAAATTAGTGGTTATCCTAGATTGTCAGTTTCTAGACAGTGCTTGATGATACTGTTGTAAATAATTGTAATACTTTACCTAAAGTGATATACTTGTTTTAATCAGTTTTTCATCCTTTTAAGACAATACTGTGACTTTCTGGAGTAATAATCATCATCATAGTCTGGGACCAAATAGCTGGGTGCTGAGCCAAGTGGATAGCAACTCCTCATCCTTCATAAAATAGAAGGATAGCATCTTGGGACAGACACAAAGACCAGCAGAGAGCTACACTTTGAAGACATCCCAAAGGAAGAGATGTTTCCCAGGGAAGCCTCAATTCCAAGAAAATGCTACTTAACATAAGAAAAAAAAAAAAAAAAGCAACATCATAGGAAATAAGTTAAAATTGAAAATAGAGGGTGACAAAATTCAGAAACAAAATGTAAACCCACACTTCCAGCCCAAACAGGACAAATTTAGGGAATCCAAGAGAGAAGAAATCAGAAACCATACACTAGGATTTTCTAAAATGACAGGAGAATAAATTTTTAAAACATACGTATGAGATTATAGAATACAAGAAGAGATATATTCTCAACTAAAAAAAGAGATTATGAACACAATGAAAGGCTTGCTCAGCAAAACTAGAGTAAACATAGATTAAAAACATAGAAGATGATAGGAAAATGATGGAAGCCATGAATGCCCAACATGGAATCGATGAAACAGATTCATACAGATATCCAGCAAATCAAAATTTCCATTAAAAATCTATAAAATCTAATGAAAGTGAAAGTAAAATATCAGACCTAAAAGACAAAATCACAGGTAGCAATCGCAGTGAGAAACATCTCTTAAAAATAGCAGGGGACTATCAAAAACCAATCCAATAACTGCGAGATGATACAAAGAAGAGTGTACGTTTGATTGGAGCCAGTGAAAAAGCAGAGGTCAGCACAAATGACATAAAAATCTGTTCACAGAAGTAATGGCAGAAAACATTCCAGGCATGGAAAAAGATTTTGACATACAGATAAATGACACATATAGAACTCTAACTAGCCGTGAAAAATTTCTAATATATATTAGATGTAATAATCAAGATTCTAGAAATTTAGCACTAAAGCAGAATATTAACAGCTGTTAGAGAAAAACAAACAAGCCACCTGTAAAGGAAAGCCCATCAAATCACAGCAGACTTCTCAAGACAAACTCTTAAGAAGAATTTGAAGCTAAGTATTTGAAATCCTAAAAGAAAAAACATTCCAACCAAGATTGATGTATCCTGTAAAAGTATCTCTCAGAATTAATGAAAGAGTAAAGTACTTCCATTGCAGAGAACACCAGATGAAACTTGTCATGGTTTATGTTGGTGGCCCTATTAGGCCTCATGCATTTACATTATGCATGTGTGACTGGTTCATTGTATAGTGCCGGGATTGATGGTTTCAGTGCTACCCCCACATAGGGGTGGAGCCAGCATACAATGTAATAGCAGGAAGAAGGCTTGTCTTGTGCTCTTTTGCGGTTTCCTGCTTGCTGTTTGCAGCCACATGAACTGCAGCCCTGTTATGCCCGCCTGCCTTGGAGCCAACTGAGTATGGACTGAAACCTCCAAAAACTGTTAAACCTTTCCTTTCCCAACTTTGGGCATCAGATATTTTGTCTCAGTGCTGAGTAAACATTAACTAAAACAAAACTCATGACCACAAAACTAGCTTTACAAAGTGTTCTGAAAGATATTCTCGAGACAGGTAATAAACATCACAATTTCAAAAGTACCAATAGAAAGAATCCCCAAGGAAGGGCAAGCAACTAAACAGAAGATAAAGATAGGGAATCATTAGTAGCAAAATAATATGACAAGTACAAACCATTATGGATCAGATACAACCATCAATATAAACAGTTTCAAATCACTAATTGAGAGAGACAGACTGGCAGAGAAGATCAAGAAAAATAGCCAGCTATATGGGGCATTCAAATCAGGAAAACAGAATAAGCTCAAATGAACAATTTAACACTGAACCTCAAACTTCTGGAAAAAAGGAGAATAAGTCAAGCCAAAAGCTTATAAGAGGGAAGAAATTAAAAAGAGCAGAGCAGAAATCAATCCAATTGAGACTAAAAAAACAATACAATATAACTTGTAGAGCTGGTTCTTTATAAGATTAAATGAAACTGAAAAAACCCTAGCTAACGTTATCAAAAGAAGGAAAGAAAAGATTCAAATTCATGCAATTAAGAACAAAAAGGGTGAAGTCACCACAGATCTTGCAGAAACAGAGAAAATCATCAATACTACTTAATGAAACTTTAATAGATGTAAAACAGACACCAAAAAAAAATAGATTCTGATATACATATGAATCACCAAGGGTGAGTCAAAAGATTTAAAAATTCTAACTAACCCAAAATCAGTCAGTGAAATTCAAAATATAATTAAAAACCATCATAATACATATTCTTCTCAGCTTCACATGGGACATTCTCTAAAATAGACCATATACTAGCCCACAGAACATGCTTAAGTGAATGCAAAAGGATTTAAATTATCCCATCATGTTATCTGACCATAATGTGAAATTGGAAATCAATGGCAAAAGAAACTGCAAAAACTCCATAAACACATGGAAATTAACACCCTCCTGAACAACCAATGGACCACAGATAAAATTAAGAAATTAAACAATATCTACATTAAATCAAAATGCAAATAACAACATACTGGAACCTTTAGGGTACATGAAAGCAATCCTAAGAGAAAAAAATGTAGCAGTGAATTTTACATTAGGAAAACAGACTAAGTACAAATAAACAAACTACTGCTGCACCTCAAGCTTCTGAAAAAAGAAAAAGAAGTCACCACCAAAGCTCACAGAAGGGAGGAATTATAAAGATCAGAGCAGAAATTAGTGCAGCTGAGACTAAGAAAACCATGCCAAAAGTTAATAAATTGAAAAGCTGATTCTTTGAAAAAATAAGCAAAATTGATGAACTTCTAGCCAACATTATCAAGGAAATGAAAGAAAAACTCAAATAAAAGCAGCATAGTACTGACAAAAAACAGGCTTGAGGATCAATGGAACAGATTAGAAGATTCATACACAATTATAAAGGGATTCTCTTACCTTATCTTTGACAAAGGTGTCAAACATGTTGACTGGAAGGAAGAGAGCCTCTTAAATAATGCTGAAAAACATTGGCTTCCCCCATGCTAAAGACTAAAACTAGACACATGTTCATCACTATGCATTAAACTAAAGTCAAAATGGATCAAAGATTTAAATACTAAAACAGAAACATTAAATTCAGTGGAAGAAAAGTTAGGTAGGAATCTGGAAGACATATAGGCAAGCAGAGAGTTCATGAACAAACCCAACCTGCATGGGAAGTACTTCAACGAATCAGCAACTGGGATCTCATCTTATTAACAAGTCTTTGTATGTCAAAAGAAATCACCAGCAGAATGAAAAGAAAAGCCACAAAATGGGAAAAAAATTAGCCAACTGTGCTCAGAAAAAGGACTTCTATCTAGAATGCATAAAGAATTGAAAAAAATTTAAGTCCCCCAAATTAAAAAACCCAATTTAAAAATGGGTATTTGAGGGGAATATGCACTTCTCAGATAAACAAAAGAACAATAAATATATGACAAAATTGTCAACATCATTGATCATTTGAGAAATGCATATTAAAGTAACATTGAAATACCATGTCACTCCAGAAAGAAAACAACCAACAACAAATGCTGGCAGGTATATGTGGGGGGGGGGGTTATTCCCCATTTGACAGAGTATAGATAGGTGCAACCTCTGTGAAAATCAGTGTGGGAATTCCTCAAAAAGCTAGAACTGGAGGTCCTCTTTGATTGAACTATCCCCTTCTGGGCTTCTGGATATCTTCCCAGAAGAATTGCAAACATCATACTACAGTGAAATATGAGCAATCACATTTATAACAGCATAATTTGTAAAAGCTAGTCTTAGGAACAAGGAAAATGCTTATCAACTGCAGAATGAATAAAAAAAATGTGGTATTTTTATATAATAGAGTACTACTTTGTTTTAAAAAAGGATAAATTTGGGGTTTTATAGGTAAAATATTCATTAGTGAAATAAATCATATTCACATGTATAAACATCATACTGTGTCTCTAGTGTAAAAATTTAAAAGAGTAATTAGGATCCAAAATGCACAATAGATTTTGTGAAAGGGGAAGAAATTTCTCAAAAGAGCAACTGGTATAAGAGAAAGGAGAAAAGAAAGAAGGGAAAATATTATATATATATATATATATATATATATATATATATATATATACTAAAATACAGGTATACTAACATATATATAAATATAACTAACATATATATAAATATATATATAATATACTAACATAAATACTAAATACTGAAGAGATACTTCTCAGATGAAATGCAAATGGAAAATAAATACATAAAAAAATTCACCATCATTGGTCTTTTGAGAGATGCAAATTAAACCAATGCTGAGACTCCATCTCAATACAGAAAGAGTGCCTTTTATAAAGAAATCAAGCAATAACAATTGCTGGCAGGGCTGGGTGGGAGAATAAAAACCTTCTCTGTTTGTGAGAGTGTAGACTGGTACAAACACTATAGAAATCAGAGTAAAGATTTCTCAAATAACTAAGACTAGAGGTCCCTTTGATCCTGTTCTTCCCTTTTAGTGTCTTCCTGAAAGAATCAAAACTATTATACCACAGTGATATATGCACACCCTTGTTCATAGCAGCACAGTTTATAATACCTAAATCTTGGAAACAGCTCAAATGATCATCAACTGATGAATGGATAAAGAAAATGTGGAGATTTTTATACAGCAGAGCACTACTCAGCCACAAAGAAGGAAATATTTGAGACATTTATAGCTAATTGGATGAATTTGAGACCATACTGTTATGTGAAATAAATTGTGCACACATGTAAATATAACATTGTCTCTCTGGTGTGAGAAAATGTGAGTGGGAACAAGAACCAAAATGTATAATAGGTATTGTGAATAGGAAGAAAGTGTTCAAAAGGTAAGGGGAACTTGGGAGAGAGTAATGAAGGAAGGGTAAAAAAAATGAGAAAAATATGGTACAAGGGAAAAAATGTTTTGTAAATAAGGAGGGGAAGAGAGGTTAAAGGAAGGGGAGGAGAATGGGAAAAAAGAGGAACCAAGATATATCCTTCACAAGTACAACTTCTCAATGATTAATGGGATAATTCTACATATCTAAATTGCACCAATAAACTTCATAATGAAAAAAAAACCAGTATTATATAAGCAGGGAACAATACATTATCATAATATTATACATAGAGTATAGAGAATATATAAAGTATAGGCTGGCTGGACAGATGATTAGACATGCTAAGAAAAGGTGAAAAGATGGATTATAAAATATTCATAGTGTTTGGAGTCAGGTTGGAATATTTGTTTTACTTTCTCCCTTTCTTAGATTTCTTAAGATGTATTCATTAACATATATAAACAAAAATGAACATTTTCAAATATATACATAATTTGTTAAATTTTTATCTATATGGTTTGCCATCAGAAAGCTATTTTATTAAGTAATTCCATTATAATTGAAAGCATCACTGTAAATAGTGCTACAAAGTTTACAAAGGGGATTTAGGTACTCATAGTAAAGTAAATGGTTCCCTTGGCTCTGCCTTACCAAAACAAATAGAAAAAAAATCCTACACAATAGTGTTAGTAAATAGCTCTTTCCTTGGGTTAAAGTAAAGAGCTGTTGGTTAGAAATCTATAGGTATATGTCACTTCAATTTATTGCATTTATTTTGCTCTTGTCCTTGGTTGCCTTGGGGTCAAATCTAGAAGAAGCAGGAGAAAGGTTGGAAAGTTCGCAGAGTCCCATGGCTTGAAGCAGAGACAGAAGCAACCCTCTTGGGACATTTTGACCATTACCAAAACTAAACATTGAGGGAAAAGTGAAAAAAAAAAAAAAGAGCTACGGACTATTCTGACTTTTGAGATAAACTGATAAAGACAAGTATGAATACATATTAGAAGGCATCCTATTAGGTCTTGTAATTGTTTCATTGCTCTAAAATAGTATCATTAATATTTTATTAGTCTTTAATAATTTCAATGTATCTACTTTTCATAATATGAAGAGAGCAATAACTAAATTTTATCTCTTTCAAATTTATAATTGACAGTTTTCAAATGTATTCACTTTTTAACTGCAAACCTTGATTTCTCCATGAGGTCTCATTTCACAGTAGAATTAGGTTTATCTTATCCTTCCTTGCTCTCCATTGTATGTTAAAATCTCAATCATAACACATTTTTACAGTTTTTGTCTGTCTCTTTCACTAGATTATAAGATTCCAAGATCCAAGCATGATTAAACTGTATTAGTAAGTATAGTTTCTGTAGGATTTATTAAAGTAACGTGGTCTTAACTGGTATGAATGAAGATACATGGCCATCTGTCACAATCAAATACAGTTGTAGGAACTCAATTTACTTCATATGGTATAGTAAATATAATAGCATTACTTTAATATTAGTTATACATTATCATCTCTCTTTATTCATTCAACAAACACTCTTGTGACCCAAGTAGAACAGTATTTGTTAGCTTAATTTTACATGTGAACACACAAGGGCTCCAAACACTTCAGTGGTTTCGTTTATAATTAAAATAATTAAAAGACCGGAAGTTGTATCTCAGCATGAATCCCCTCAAAATACTACCCCTTACAGTGAGTGCGCTGGTACCACTTTTTTTGAAGCCCTCTGGAAGTTGTATTTCATAAATGTCTTTGATCGTGCTGTCGTGGCTGCCTTGATATACACAATCAACTCAAGAGCTTTACTTTTCATGGTCATTTTGATTTTGGGGTAGGGCCAACAATTATATTTCATCGTATCTAGGGAATAAGGCACACCATTACGTTTTCATGAGACTGTCTTTACTTTGGATGATACTGTGCAGCAGCACTGATCGAAATTTGTTCACATCTTGTAAAAACACTCATAAAAGAGGACTCCCAGAACTTTTTCCAGAAAGTGGCAAGACCTATAAAGTTAATATTTTTGAAACAAGGGAAGTGTGCTGAGAGGGACTGATGGTAATGTGACTTTAACTGTAATATTTTAAAAATTTAAACATTTTCCACAGTATGAACACTTTTTGTACTTTAAAAGTATATTCTGTAGTATAAAATTTATTTACACAATGATTTAATTGGCCTATATTACATTTGTGAAACCACATCTAATGTGAAGCTAACTCAATCTTCAAGAAAATTTTATTTAAAATCCCATACAGTATAGCTGACAATTATGCAGTATCGCGAAGTAAAGTCTTCAAAAATAAATTCGTAAGAATAGTGAACTTGTCCTTTTTGAGTGAACACACTCTCTCATATAAATCTTTAAAGAAGAAGAGCAGTTTTTAAAACTATCAGGGAATCTTCAATTTACAGAGCCAGCACCCTTAGCCTGACTTCCATCTTTCAGATAAATTTGAGGAAACATAGAGGTCATGCAACTGCTGAAGTCTGAGTGCACTGATTCAGCATGTTCTGTCATGCAGATAAATGATTAATGGAGGGTGACCAGAGAAACTGTCTGCATAATTCAGTTCAGGTTGTGTTCAATGATCCCCAAATAAGCACTGCTCCACTGTAAAGGAATATTTACATTCTGCCTAATTCACACATTTTGTAAGAAGCATAGAACAAGAATGAGAATCCGATCTCAGATTAAACTGTGAAGCTATATAAAAGAAAGAAGAGCAGGAAGGTGAAAGGAGGAAGGAGAAGAAGAAAAAGTGAAAAAGGCAGGGGAAAAGAATGAGAGAGGAGACACAGGGGAAAGAGGGTGGAGGCACAGATTCAATTCCATCACACTTAATGGCATTTTCCCTCAAAGTACGTGTGTCACCACAGCTAGCAAGCCTCACCTGTAGAATCAATGTATTTCAGAAACATTTAATAAAATAAATTCTGTGAAACTGAATAAATCTGGACCAGTGTTGCAATGTGGTATTGTTCAAACTGTTTCTAAACCTGAAAAGCAAAATTTTACTTGGGCGTTTGAGTTTCTAGTGTAAAGGAAAAATAAAATAATAGAATATTTTTGTAAGTAATGTCAAATGCATATTGCTAATGATACTTTGGCTCAAAACTCATTCTTTTAATAATTTCAAGACAAGGGTGTGGTTTTTAATGATTTTCACAGAGTAAAAGGGAAAGCCTAGTTTTATTATATATTGTAGATCAATTTTTATTTTAAAAGACTTTCAAGAGAGATTACTATTTAATTTTTTAATCAATAAAACACAGACTTTAATATGAAAATTCTTTTTCAGTGTCAAAGTAAATCAACCTAAATTGCATTAACATTAATTAATAAAGTTCAATATAAATCAACATATATAGGTCCAAAGCTAAACTGTAATTTTCAGGGAAACAGAAATCTATTTTTCTAGGAAGAAAAAAATGATGCCTAGAAGTCAAAAGTTACAGGGTGAAGATCAAAATTTAGATGGAACTTTTTAAATTATTGAAGGAGATCAATAGAGAAGTGATCTTCCCATATGAACTAGTTAGCTCTAGGTCACTCAAAGTGCTCAAACACTGGCTTGAGACAGCTGTCGTAGAGGACTCCTGGATTACGGTCTCATCTGTTTCAGAAGGTCGCATAGACTCAGGTTTAACCAGTGCACCACTAAAATGGTTATGTGACATATAGAAAACAATCTCTTTGCACTGCTTTCCTCATTAAAAAATGACTCTATTAATTCTTCAGATATAAGCATATAATGAGAGACTGTATACGCAAAAGTTTATTTTAACCTTTAAATAACTCTCTGACAATGATTATAGACTTGAAATGGTGAGGATCATTCAGCTTATCCTAAGGACTTACGGCAGAGAACATACAGTCAAAGATACTTGATATGTCAGACAGCCAAAGAAGTTGACAGGATGGTGTACTGTAAAGCACACTCCCAACAAGCCTACAGCAGTCTGATGCACCTCCAGGAAAATATGGAGCTGCTAAGCTGCACCCACTGAAAAAGAAGATCACTCACACAATTTGAAGATTTATTACATTGTGATGCCATCTTCAAATCTTTATTCTTATTTGCCTCTAATAGTTAATAAGAAAACATGAATAACAATAATAAATTTTTCTTAATTACAAATGCAATAGTTTAGTCAAACTCACTTGGTAAAATGTAAATGATTATAGAAAATTTAGTAATGAATGCACCAGTGAATTGCTTTCTCAATAATAGGGCTTCATCAGAAAGGCTGCCCAAGTTCCCTAGGTATACCTATGCAAACCAGATATTTGGTGGAGAAAGAGTTACAGCCCACTTAGGCACCAGGGAAAGAATATTTTCATTTCTGTAGCTTCCCTGCCCTGTTCAGTTCTCTGCTCCTGTGTTATAATCTGATATTTTGGTGATTCATTCATTTTGTCCTGCTTTCCAACCCAGTAAGCATGGAAAACATTTAATCATTTCTATCACTGGGTAAGAATATCCACTCACAGTTAGGTGAGTCACCATCTAAAAAGTGCTGAATGCATCTTTGTTTCATTATTAACTACATAAGCTTTTTCTTACAGCAGAAGATTTTCTATGGGGCAAAATAAGATTTTCCTTGTAGCAGCCTCTACAGCAGTTCTGTTCCTGAACCACTGGACCCAAATTGATCATCCAGGGAGTCAATAATGAAACCACATAGTCAAGCAACATTTGCCAATACCCGCTTTGTCCTCCATCCAATAATGATAATAAAAGGAAAGTCTCCTTAAATGTTATTGTTTTCTGATGTTCCTTTTTATTTTTCTAATTTCCCAAATACCTCTCTATAGGAAATCATAAACAATATAATCTCTAATAAAATGATATATAATTTTAATTTTTAATTTTAATATAATGGAATCTAACTAGATTCCATGATAACTCCCAATCCGAAATACTTTATCAAAATTACTACATACAAAAATAGTCTATACCACAGTATGGTGTATATACAGCAGGTGTTCAAGAATATAATTCCAATTATTGTTTTACAATCCAAAAATACACTATGTGGTAGTTAATTTTTGTGAGCATGACTGTATTAAGGCATATGCAGATAGCTGGGCTGGGCTGTGAGTAATTTTGCAGAAGATACAAGCATTCAGATGCATAGAGTTAGTTAGAAAATCCATCACCACCAGTGTCAGTGAGCCTTATCCAATCTGTTGAAGAACTAGATAGGACAAAGCAGGGAAAGAACAGAAAATGCTGACTCTGTTCTAAAGCCAAAATATTTAAGTTTTCTTGTCTTTGAACATCAGTTTTCAAGGTTTTAGGACTTTTAGTCTCCAAACCTCAGAATTTACTTCCTTCTCCACCCCTCTTCAGCCTGGCATGGAGAGTTATACCTTTGATTCCTTATTTCAGTTCTCAACCTCAGAGCAAATTACATCTCTAGATTTCTTGATTCTACATCTTGCAGAAGACAAATTATGGGCTTTCATGTATGTATGGGTTGATTACCATAGGAAATTTCCTCTGTGTATCTTACTTTTTTGTTTTCCTAGACAACCCTGACTAAAGATACCCTGAATACATTTTTAAAATGTTAGCATTAAGTTCTGTGGTAGGATGAGATCCTAGACCATCAACATATAGTCCGTATATTATTGTCTCTGTTCCACAATAGCACATACTGATTAGCAAGCAAAATGGTGTCCAATATATGATGTTTTTGAAAGAAGCAACAAGCAAACAAATGAAAGATTAATTGATTGAACAAACAAATGAGCAAGTGAAACTGAGGTAGTCTAGACTAATTTAAAAGCCTCGTTTAGTTCAAAAAAATTATGAAAATGGTTCCCATCATTCATCTGGCCCATTTCAAGCTCTTTCTTTATGGCTCACAGATTGAAATGCTTGACCTAAGGCTTGAGTTTTCTTACCAATAAAATACTAAACCTGACAAATTAGGAATTCCAGAAAGATTGAAAAGAGAATGTGCTGTGTTGATGTGTGATCAGAATCATCTAGTGTGGTTGAACATGAGTGCCTGCATTATGGAAGATAATAAATACAAAAAAATTTTTCACACCAATTTTTCTCATGCTGTCAGTATGGGAATCCATGCTATAGCAAAATCTACACTTTCTGATTAATATCACAGTTTATTTCTTTACTCATGAAATGCCTACAAGATCAAGTAAAATTAAAGAATTTAAACAGAGTTTGGAATATTTTATCTTCTCAAATTGGAGTTAAAACAGGAACAAATATTATAGGATAAATGCTATAAGTGGATAAATGCTATAAGTGGACAAAAGAGATCCTTTTGCCAAAGTTTGTGTTACAACTTAATGGAATCAAAGGAGGAAGAAATATTACAGTAAATATGGTAAATGTGGGCAAAGAGAGATCCTCTGTAGGTAGATATAAAATGGGAGAGATCGAGAAAAAAATACACATAAAATATGTGTATATGCATTCAATACATGTATTAGGGAAGCACACGTAAAATCCCAAATAAGCAGCTAAACTTAAGAAACTAATTCAAAATGTCTTGAAGAACTGAAAGAAGAGGGTGTGAAATAGGACTCTTCTTTACTGTAGTAGCCTTGAATTCATATGAATGCTAAAAACTATGTACATTTATTACTCGAAATTAGTAAAATGTTAAGCTTATCAATTCATAATAAAAATAAAATTAAGTTACTGTAAAATTGACTTACTAATCCTTGAGGATAATGACATGATACCACGCATGGTGGTTTAAAGAAGAACTTGTTAAACATATTTTAAGAACAAAAATTTAATATGAAGGATAAGATGTTCTCATCTGTGTTTATGTGCTTGTGTAAACATGAGCATCTTCAACAGCAAAACAAGGAATTTCCCTTCTTCGTGGATGCAAAGCTCTCTCCAATCTAAAATGGTTTTCACGATGATAAAAAAAATTTCACACAACAGAAATAAATAGTACAATAAAACCAAATATATAGTACAAGACCACTCTCTTAAACTATCAATTAGTTTAGAGGTTGGAGTTATTTACATGAAAAGATACACCTTCATATATGTCATTTGTTAAATATTAATACATATTGGGCTTCATCAAGACAACACTTAAGCTCATGAATAGAGCAGTTAGAAAAAAAATAAAATCTATATGCCTCCATTTCTGGAATGCTGCTTATGTAATTTTATTCCTTCAAGTTATTTTGCAACTTACTATTTTGTAGAGAGATATTTGTTCTATGCTCAAGAGCACTTGAAAAATGACTGCACTAGTGGTCCTTGAAAACTACTTCACTGCATTCCACATAGTCTTTAAAAATAATCTAAGACATCTGTAGGATGCATCTTTCCCAAGAACTTGATACACATCCACGCTTACTGTATGTGATCATGTAGAGAAAATGAAAAGAGACTAAAAAAGGTCTTAAACACTATGCCAGATTTTTTGTTTTGTGTTGTGTTGTTTTGGTGCCAGGGATCAAACTCATGACCTTGCACTTGCCTGGCAGGTGTTTAGCCACTGAGCTAAATCCTCAGCCCTGAGCTAGGTTTTAAAAGATTTTGGTTTTCTTGCCCAAGTGCACTGTGAGACCTTTCACTTTCTTGTTTTAAATATTACTGCATTAATCTTTCTATTATTTGGACAAAATACCTTACGCTCACAACTAAATAAAGGGATGCTAAATTTTGGCCCACAGTTTCAGAGAGTTCAGCCCACGGTCAGTTGGTTCCAAAGCAGAAATGTCATAGTGGAAAGACGCAGAGGAGGAGAGTTGCTCAATTCACAGTGACTACAAAACCAAGCACAGGAAAGGGTCAAAGAAGAAGAACACAGGGGTAAGACACAGTAGCCAAATCAAGCCTGCATCACCTACCCAGACACACCTACAGTGTGCTTTATTGATTCCTTATGTGATTCTCATACCAGTCAGGTTGACAGTCTAGTTCAACTGCCATAGGTGCTTTCCAGTTTTAATGGGAGTCTGATCAGAGCTACCCTATGTTATTTCATTAGTTATTATTTATTGGCATGTTTCCTTGTAATCTTTCCCATAATCATTTTTAAGTTTACTAATAAACTAGTTATTTGTGCCCATATAGAATTCTATTTACTATAATGTTACTGTAACTATGTATAACAATCATGACTCTCCCATGTGATCTCATTTCTTCTCTACCAGATAAAATTTGTATACTGCTTACTTCAAATGTCTTGTATTCCCCTAATTCTACTTTTTTTCTTATTCTAGCAGAAATTCTGTTCTATGAAAAGAGATTTCACATTTCTCTTTATATATCTATTACTATTATATTGCATGTTTATGTGTCACATATCTACATGTTTTGAATTTTGATATCAAGTTTAAAAAAGATTTTATTGACTTGTTTCTCTTAACTGTAAGGTTAACTTAACTGTAATGGCGTACTTTATATTTATTAATAATATCCATATTAAGTTATTTAGTTGAATTTTATCTGAAAGTAGTATTGTTATGTAAGTTTAATTTGGTGATTTTTTTTCCTTGTGTATATTTTGTCTTACTTTCTGTACAATCGTTCTAATTTTGCTTTGAATCATTTCTTAAAAGCAAAAAATAAAAAAAATAGCTGGCCATCTTTAAATAACATGATGATCTCTATGTTGAATCATTAAGCTTAACTTCATAATAACATAATTAGTGTATCTGACTTTATTTATATAAACTTATTGTGTTCTATTTGGAATATATTTTATTTTCCTTGCCAATTTTTCAACTGAATATTCATTGTTATTTATTGTCATTTCTTCTGTATTTCAGAAGTAATAAAGTTAGTTTCTATGATTTTAATAATTATCCTCATGGCTCCAATGTAGATAGACTGATTTTTGGGAGGAAAAATAGTTATATCTATTTTTCAGCCCCAACATGTTGTTCATCAAGATGCAAATGTTGGGAGCCATCCACTTTCTGAAAAACCTTCTATACATTCATGATCCTTATGACCTTCTCAGGTTTGATAGTTTTTCAGAACTACCTAAGAACTTGCTGAAATTGCTGTACTTATAATTGTAGCTTTATGACAAGAATTACCAGCATGAATAGTTATGTGAAAAAGACAAACAAGACAATAGCTGAGTGGGTGTATGAAAAGGTCCAGCATGCATCAACCTCTCCACACATCCTCTGGTTCACCAAACAGGAACCTCTTCAAGCTTTGGGTGTCCAGAGATTGAGATCATAATACATCACTGGTCATGTAACTGAGGTCATGCTAAGTCTTTCTGAAGTGGCCAGTACCTGCACTGAAACTATTTACGGGCCATTTTTAAGTCACTTTTTTAGGTGTGTGTGTGTGTGTGTGTGTGTGTGGTGTCTGAGAACCAACTTAGATACATGCATATCTATATGCCTTAATATATAACTATTTTCTAGCAAGACATCTTTAATTAAATATTGTCTTAAGTAAAATCTTATACTTTTATGAAGTTTTAATTTTGATGTGGTAGTCTATTTCTTTCTCATATTTTTACAACTGTTTTTGTCCAATAAATGAAATACATTGCCCTTTTGTCTGTTCAATGTAAAGTTATTTGTCAGACCATTATAAATGTATTAGAGAAAAAAGTAATAAACATAAAAAGTAGTTAAGATATATCTTATTTTACTTAAGGTAATAAACATAAAATAATAAGTAAAGTAACAAAAATAATAAACATAAAAAGTAGTAAAGATATATCTTATTTTATTTAAGTCCAGAGATTGTAACATATCATAAATGTAATATGAGTATTCATTAAGCAAGTGAATTGACTTTGTGAGTTTTTAAATTATAATAATTTCCAAAATCCACTCCAGTGATAAATCTTGGCAATTTTTCAACAAAGTACAATTCTGTTAATTCAAGTGACATTTACTAAAGTTGACTGACAATGTTAAGAAAACAAACTAGTTTTAATTTCTGTCTTCAAGAGGCACCTTATTTTAAAATCTGATACCATTACCACCAATGTATATCTGATATCTGCTGTGAGAAACACTTTGCAATCCATGAACAAGTAAAGTTTTGAACAACCCATTCCATGAGTAGTTTACCTTTTCAAAGACAGACAAATGACAATTTATAGCATAAAAACCTCAAAGAGTGCTAAAGACACTAAAGAGTATAGAGCTTCAGATAAATATTGTTAAGGTGAGTTTATATGACTAGGAAGAATTTCAGTGAGACTGAGTTCAACACAATTTAGCCATTCCTTGAAATAATGAGATAAGAGAAGAAAAGTATATGAGGCATTGTTTCAAGGGACCTAACGGTATAGAAAGTATTGTTCAAAGAGAATCTCAGAACACCTGCAAAGCAAATGTGCATTTGCACGCTGTAGTAGACTAATAACTCAGGGAGCACAGCTTCCAGTATAAATTAGTGTATATCCTATAAGTAAGGGGGTTGGAGGTTCTCTTTGAACGTGAAAAAAGGAAATTAAGAGAGTTGTGCAGGTTGTTTGTCAAAAATTATGATGGGAAGATAAATCACTTTATAGTTCTGGGGTTCAGCAAATCAGATTAGACCATAACATAGTTCTGAGAAAGACTTTAGTTTATAAAAGCCTCCAAAAATATTTTCTCACAAATACCTTTTTGCATGTCAGTAAATTCAGTGTGATCACCACAGCATAAACGAGAGTCTAGATCCCAAAATGGATTCACAGCTGTTAACTTTATCTCACAAAAGTAATACGAAGTTTACTAGATTGTGAGGAGAAGAGCTTTGAAAAGAGTAACATGACAGTAGATCATATGCTGGTAGTGATTTAAGTTATAATTTAAAGGTTCAAAAAGACTTGCTGGATTTATTTTCTTAATACTGGGGAGTCTATAAAGGCTGGAGAAATTCTGACTAGTGTGAGAAAATATGTTAGGAAGCTCCATCTGTTCAGAAAAGCAGGGAAAGTTACAATCAGAAGAGACCATAAACCACGAAGTCCAGCAAGTCTGTGCCAAGTTGCTAAGATACTGGTTACAGTATGGATATTCAGAGAGGGTGCAGAACCGTAGTATGTGCTCCACTGTGCCCACTTAGTTCAGTTTAATAAGCATTAATTCAAGTAACATGTTTTATATCCCAGTTTCATTTTCAGAAATTATTCTGAATTTTCCTTACATAAAAACAAAGTATAAATCTTCACTGTAGCAGATTCTGGGAGTTATGTGGACAATAAGTTTAGAAGGAACTCACAGGAAGTCAAAGATACTGACTTACAGATACTATGTAACTGTGAATGAGTCCACACAATATAGTTTGCTAAGTGAGGGACATGTTTCATTCTGACAGCACTGGGAGGATGCTCACTTTTCCTTTCACAAATGAGTGTTTTCAAGCTATTGACCTAAAACACTGGACTTCAATATACATATATAAACTGAAGAATTTGACAGATACATTGAGGGCAGACTATGGCAGTCTATATTCTTTTGTTCTGTTACCTTGTTTGATTAGACTACCAGTTCTTAGACCACCTGTTGGGATTGAAAGTTCGAAGCCTCCCGTGCCAGTATCTGCCATCCCATAGCATCAAGAATGTGTTGCGGGTCTTTGTTAATAATCAGGCCACTCTCTCTGGAGAACCTCTCATGTAAACATACAGTCTAATTATGAGCTAAACTTTACTTTCCACAGAGCTTATTTCCACTGCAACTGAGCAACTAAAATTGGGATTTAGTCATTTTGGGATTTACTCAGGTCCCTTATTTATTAAACATAATCCTGATAAGATTTTTTTAACTGTACCCTCCTTTCAAAGCACAGGAGACTGTTTAATGATTCGAATAAGAGCTGATGAAAGTGTATTTTATAAAATGTGGATGAAAGAAGCTGGAGAGAGTTTGGAAGATACATTGGCGAGCAATGATTAACTGTAAATTGAACAGTCAGAAACAATCTATAAAAAAGAGAAAGAAGGAAGATGAGGCATCAAGAACTTTGCTATTAGATCTGCTCTCTGAGAAGAAGAGAATAGGATTAAGAACACAAATAAGTAGACAGTCTTTGAAGAGAAGGGAAAATCTCACTCACTGAATCTGGAGAGTTAAGAAATGTAAGCATATGAGACAGATATATTTGAACATGGATTTGTTTCTCTCAGTGAAATAGCAAACAAATTTTTTGCTAAGCGGAAGAAACTTAGGGATTGAGTAGTCACCTTCTTAGGGCTTGAGGAATACCTTTACTTACATACAGATTTTTGTATAAAAACCTCTATTTCAGAGGCTTATACAAATTCACTTCATAGGACATTAAATATGACAAGGTGACAGGGAGCTAAAGCTTCATGCTAAGATGCACATGTGTCCTCCACTTCCTCTTGACTTCAGTTTGAAATCCTTCCCTCTAAATCTTTTCACTATGATATTTTTCCAGTTTATCAAATTTCCTGTCCTTAGTCAATCAGTCCAACATAGAAAGGTTTTTTTCTTATTTGTGATTATTGCAGTATCTTTGTAACTCATTATCAATTGCCAGTATATACTCCTACAAACTCAAGGAACACAAAAGCTTTGAAAAAAAAAGATGAAAGAGTTCATAAGAATGAAGATGCTTTAAAACTGCTGGTCCACTGGACATCACTAATTGCAACCGTTTCAGCAGAACAGAGAGTGCTTCAGGTTTGACCTCCACAAGTGATGCTGGGCCATTTCCACAAAGAGCTAATTGTTGAACTATTCAGTTTGTAAAGGGGACCTAATGTTTAGAGAAATTGCAAAACGGAACAAGGAACAAAATGATGTTTTTATCTCTTTTTAATGTTCATAATTAGCTTAAATCTAGGAAAAGAAGCACAAAAGGGACTCAGTGGAACCCAGGTGCAGTGAATGCTGCCTAAGTACAATGGCCAAGCTTAAACAAATGAAAAAGTAGGGAAGGACCGAAGAGAGAAATAGGCCAGGAAGTGCATACAGCTGAATTACCTGTTATAAATTTTAATTTATTGAGTTAGCTTTTCAAACTAAGCTTTTTGTGACAATGTGAATGCCTATTCAAGTTAGCCTGTTACTACAGCAAACATATTAGAAATACTCATCTAGAAATTCTGTTAGGAACAGAATTACACAGAAGGAATGCTCTATCTTTAGAGTTACATCATATTTTTGATGTGAAATATTACTTAGATGGAAATCCAGTTCTACCAACGTTAGCTCAGAATAATTCTGAACTTTTGGAAAAAAATCAAATCCAAATTCATGGTAGGTATCATAATGGATAAGATCAAAATAATGTTAAATATTAAGAAATATCTTTTGCATGGACTATACATAGGCCAGTTAATTATGATCAAATTTTCTTATACTTAGGAAATGACAATTATGCTGTGACTACCACCTGACCGATGGCAACCGTAAGATACCATCATACTTAATTTACACATTGATTCCAAAATGGGTTTTTAAAATGTAAAATAAAATCTGATAATATGTAAAAGGGTTGTGAAAAACTTAAGATGTGTTATGTACATGTACGATCTTCCCAAGATGAATGTTATTGTTTTGTGTCACAAACATACACCAATAAAAATAAAAATTAGCATAAATAAATAAAATTATGATGCCTAATATTTGTCAGGAATTATATTACACAGTTCCTTAAGTTTCTTTAGTTTAGCCCATCTTATTTTTTAATTGTTGATATTATCCTAAGAATAAAATATAGACTGTCATTACTGTGTTTTGAATTCATTCTTCCAATTGTAATTTCTTTTTTTTTTTTTTTTTTTTTTTTTTTTTTTTTTTTTTGTCTTTTTCCTTTTTATCGGTACCAGGGATCGAACTCACGACTGCCTGCTTGCAAGGCAGGGGCTTATGCCGCTAAGCTAAATCCCCAGCCCCCCAATTGTAATTTCAAAACATTATAAGTATACTCTCCTATACACATTTAAGGTGCATTTTGAATTACTTTTACTATTTCCCATACCATGAATGGTTTGAGATTGGCAAAATAACACCTAAACTCTAACCTTTACTAAACCTCTATAAAGAAAATGTGGTATGTTGGGTAAATTGTTTTGCTTCTCACAATTTTAATCACTTTTGTAAAATAAAGAAGTAGTGTTATGTTTCAATTTTCTTTTAAAAAAAGATGAATGATTGTTAATGCCATTTGCTATAGTTTGTTACACAAATTTATAAATTAAAACAACATTAGGGACAGCTCTTTATTTTTTAAAATGTGTCTGTTTCAATGCTGCTGTGTTGATTCTGTTTATGTCTTCTGGTTTTGAAACTAAATGCCCAGGACAAAAACTGTATTGGAGCAGCTGATCAGCACATCTGACGTTGTGTGAATACAGAACTGATATGCCAAATTGCAAATAGATCTGTTCTGTCCTTTGAGACTCATTTTCACTGAGAATTGACAAAGCTCACTAAGATGGAAAGTGAATTCAAATTATTAATGTGATGGGCTTTAAAAATAAAGCACCATGAAATTTTTTAAGTACTGTATTTTTTTCAGATTACATACTCTGCTCTCATTCATTAAATTGAGTTCTTTAAAGAGTTCTACAAGCAGTTCTTACTTTTTTTCATAGTACTTTAAGCTATCTCTCATCTGTGAAAATAGCACTTTTCTAAAGCATTCATCAAAAAAATAAAGCATTCATAAACTTGTTCTAATATTTGACAGGAATTAAATCTATTCCTTTCTGAGTCTGATATTCTTCTGCATATAGGAACAGCATATATAAAAAGAATCATCTAGTGATATATCTGCCCTTTTTGGGATAAAGTTCAGAAGAATTATATTTCTAAACCATCAATAAGCATATCCATGAAACAATATGTAGTTAACATCAGTGTGTTGAATGTGTATGTTGAAAAAATTTTGCAAATTGTGGTCTATAAACTTATTTGGTGTATAGCAAAATTTCACAAGAGTTTACAGTTAGAAATTAACTTTAAAACTTACAATTTTAAAATATGGCCTCTGTCTTTTTAGCTGTACATATTTCTCAGGTAACAGGTATTTTGCTATTTTTTCTTCCAGTAGCTCCAAAATTATCATTACATACTTTTTATTATTACTTTTGTTTTTAAATTTTATTTAGAGAAAAAAGAAAAACAAAAAAATAGTAGAAATAATACAGAATTTCAAAAAAAATCACAGTAGGAAAACTAGTCAAAAAAGTAGCAGTAAGAAATCACTAATTGATATATTACATATTGTTATCTTAGAAGTAGTTGTTCAAGTTACAAAATCAAAGCATAAAAAATGGACAAACATATTTATTTTTTATTTTTAGTTATTGTGTTGTTTTGGTTCCATTATTTAAATCCATGGTACCAAAGCCTATTTGAATACAGAGTTGTTGTGGTAAAATATATGATTCAGATACCTTTTAAAAAAAGAAAACTCAAAGTAAAAAAGAGCTATCACGGTTTGATATAAATTTCAAAGTTCTTGTCTCTAAGGTATTTCTCCTGAGTTTCACTACTCAAAAACTTGCCTGAACTTACACTACTGTCTGTTCACTTTGCAGACTTCATGGTTGTCTTCATCTCAACATGTTCATTTATGCAAGTGCTCCCATATTCTGTATCAATTTATTAGGAATTGATAAGAACCTACTGAAGACACTACACTCAATTAGACAGAGAAAAAAGAAAGGAAGAGGCAAAGACAGGTGCAATAATTAAAAGCAGAAGGAGAAATTCCAAAGACAGGGTTGGCCCACTTTGCCATTTGTCTAATCCCATCTTTTACTATATTTTAGGCTATAACAAACTCTACTCACTGAACAGTCTTTCCAAGATTGCAGCAAATAAGACAGTGAACTTGCTCACAACCACATGATGGAACTAGAATAGCAAAAAAATATGGAGATAACAGTTATACGATAGTGAGCAACATAGGATAGTAAGAAAGGTTTGAATCCAAAGATGCATGAGTAATGACTTTTCTTGATGTTGAGAAGTGTCTCAAAGGCAGACATTTGTATTTTTCTTTGATTATGATTATTGAGAAATCATCATCACACTTAAAAATGATGGAGAAGGGCTGGGGTGTAGCTCAATGATAAAGGGGTTGCTTAGTATGTACAAGGTCCTGGGCTTGCTCAATCTTCAGCACTAAAAAACAAAAAAGAAAAAATACATATTCATAAATATTTACTAACTTACTGAAAGCTCATAACTAGTGTATGACATAGCTAAAATCTCCAACTTCTTGTCCATTGTTACTAAATATTATCTTAGAAAATGTGACATTAAGAAACTGCAATGCACACCAATCAACATATGCTTGGCAAAGGCAAGTTTCTGAAAATATTACTCTCTAAATAAGACGAGTAAATAGTTTGTAAATATGCTTACACTATCATTACCTTATCATTATTTATTGCAAAGGTTAACTATATCCAAGAAGCTGTCTGGCCTGCCAGGTTAACCGAGTTGAAATAAGTAATATTTTGTCCATGTCACAAAGTACAGATGTTATAGGCGTCATCTCTTTGAGAATGATGAAACAGTTTAGAAGAAAACAGCATTTTAGAAGCAATTTGAGAGCTCCTTGTCCTCAGAGGCCTTGTGTTGTGTTTAACTCTGTGTTTAATACATGACTTCTAGGAGGAACAGACATCTGGCAGCCACTCAAATCTGACAATTTATTGAATCATCTGGAGATATCCTTTGCAGAACTGTCTGTAGTTGTAACTTGAAAGGTATTGTAAAAGATTTGCTGAAAGATAACAAATTGTTCACTTATAATGAAGGGGGATACTTCAGAAATGTGTCCACAGTATTTTCATAATGATCAAAGTCTTTTAAATACCCCCCCCACACACACTGTGATAAAGCTTCTAAAAAAGAGTCTTCTGTCCTCTGATTCTTCCAATCACATTGCTGTTATGCTGAACTCTTCAAATTAGAGACCCACCACTGCTCTTATCTTATGACTGGAGCAGTCCTGGATTCTTAAATAAGAGAAAAGAGAAACTGGACATAAAATAATTGATATATTTTACCACATTGACAAATGAATATTGAAAGAAACTAGTAGGTGGTGCTAGCAATAGCCTATGTGGCACAGAATTAAGTGTAGAGGTACATGAGAAGGCCTGCTCTGTGCAGAGAGAATTTACCCATTTGCTTTGAACATGTTAACCACATCTGAGCTGTGACCTATAGTATCAAGGAAAAGTACCAGGTCAGATGTATACTACACAGTGTGGAAGAGGGGTGGTGCACATTAGAGCCATATGAAGGAAAAAAAAAACTTTAAACTATCAGTAACATACCCGTCTCCAAGGACATGCTTCCACTTTCACACAGCATAACTGCTGGTGTGAGCAAAGGCCAATTTGTTGACTCATATTCTTCTGCCTCTTACTGGTTCTGTAACCTTTGGGAAGTTGTTTCCTCCAAACTTTAGTTTGACTCACAGTAAAATAGAAGATAGAATTCCTTCATTAGCTTGTAGAAGCAGTGAATGGGATAAGGCATATACATGAAGAAGCAAAGTGTTCAGGGGTCCAAAGCTGAAGCCTGCAATAACCAGTGATATGTTAGACAACATCCCTTCTTTGAAGTAAATCTGATGTAGTCTCAATTTTACTCTGGCTATTACACACAAATCAAACTGTTCTCTGTCTCAGCTTCACCAGTCACAACCAAACTCTTGTTCCCATGTGAACTTGAGCTTTGAACAGCAACTCTTAACCTGCAAGACCTGTTTTCCCTCCATATTCCTACAGAATGCCCTCTTCTGAAAAGTTCTTTATACTTTTGCCTGATAAGAGCCTCTTTCCCCTCACCTGCTAGAGTTAGAGTAGACCCTCAAGTTATAACCAGCCTTACACAAGAACAACTTGGGTTACAACCAGAATTTTAGGTAAAGTCTTGAGTTGGGACAAAGTCTTGAGTTATGACCTGAATGCCAGTCACTTGAGCAATTTTAAATAAAGACTTATGATGACAGAAAAGTATATGCAAGTATACATAAGCATGAGTCTGAGTCCAGATTCCTGATGCTCTCCTTCCAAACAATGACAACTTTCCATTTCATTCTCCTTTTCTGCAAGACAAAGATGTCAACTTGAATGGTGAGTATTGTATAAAATTGTTTTTTTTTCTGGTGAACTTGGCACATTTTATAACTTTTTCATGTATATACTAGGAAAATTATGCATGTTTCTGGTAAATAATGCACATTATACAATCCTTTTTATTGTGAAAAGTTTAGTTAAGGGATGCTTTAGGAGGTTCAGGATGTATTATTGGTTTTTCCATTAATACTTATGGAAAAAATAGTCTTACAACCAAATTAAGTTACAACTAGCCCTCACAAACAGATTGAGTTATTAAGTCAAGGGTCCACTGTACTGCTATTTTTCCAATAACCTTACAAATTCTAGTACTATTTCTGGAGATTCCCAAGGCATCAAAAGCAAAAGCAAACCATTTTCTAACATCTTCATTTATCCTTTTGATGAAGGTCACTTTGTGCCACATCTAAGATAGAGAAAACAAAGAATTTGAAGTATGTGGACGGTCTTCACTGAGACCGTTTCTTTCTATTTCTGATCCTAACACAGTAAATGCTTATTAGCAACAAGAAACAGAAAACCACTGAAAAAGTGAAAACATGTCTTTCATCACGTTTTTAATCATTTGAGAGTCAATCTCCCAAAATAAAATAGTATTGATCTCCTTTGAAAACTTCTTTCCTTCATCTCTAAGTATAAATCACCAGTTCCTCTTTAGTTTTCTGATAAAATGTATATTGATTTAGTCTGTAATTTATTTTTCTACTTACTTGGCTGGGTTATTTTCCTAAGTTGAAAATTCCTAGGGCTGAGGGTATAGCTCAGCAGCACAAGTGAGTTGGATCCCTGGGGAGGAAAAATTCCTTACAAGTGGAAATTGTGTACCTGTGTCTTAGCACAATGCATAGTTCCAAAGCATGTGTCCTGCAGGCTCTCATTAAGGGAAGAAACAAGAAATGAGCGAAAGAAGTTTCCCTTTCCATTGAAATTTCACAGAAGCCTTTCCCAGTAGACAAACACACTTTGCTTACTGTATTATAGACCTCAAAGTCTAAAACATTTGCTGCTCATCCCAAATACTCAATGTTGTAATGATTAAAAGGTTAAGATTTCCATCTTCTCTGGAAGTCTTTTCTTCAACTAAGCTCAGTTTGAAGGAGGAAAGCACAAAATGCAGTAAAGATCAAGATATATATATATGCATAGTATGAGCCTGAAAAGCAAAAGTTTCTCATTAACTTTTCTAGACTTTCTATTCCTCCATTTAAGGCAGAGAAATCTCCTGTTAGAGCTGTCAGATGTTTTGCAACATAAAGTTTTATAGGTAACTGACATCTCTTTCTTCACCTTCCTATCAATTGCATTTTCCCAACTTGATCATTTGTCTAGTAAACTAATTTGCTATACCCTAATCATCATATTGTTGCATTTGTCTCTCACGTTATTGTAAGGTGAGTATGATGGCATTTGTTACCATTAATTGTGATTTGTCAACTTGACTGGTTGAGAAATGCCCAGGGGACTAGTGCAGCACACTTCTGGGAATGTCTGTGTCCCAGGCCCACCCTCACTCCTGATATTTCCTTGCTCTGTTTCCTGGATTCCGTGTGCTAAACAGCTTTGCTGTGTATGCGCTTTACTGTAATGTTCCTTCCTTGGAGCAGGCTTACCAAGGACTGAATGCCCTAAAGTTAAGACAATTAAATCTCTTCTCTTTAATGGTAGGTGCCTGATAATTTATCGCAGCAATGAGAAAGCTGTCCTACTAGTTTAATACAATTGCTGTTGTTGTCTTATAATGCTCAATAATTTTTAAAGAGATTCTGAACTTTAATTTTGCATTGAGGCCTACAAATTATGAAACTCATTTTAATATTGTTTTGGATGGAACTAGCAACACTAATGTCAATCACAGCTGTGAGTGGCCTATGCCAGAAGACAGCCCCATCAACACTTACGTTTTTGAACCAGAGTGGCTACTAGTGGCTTTTGTATGCTCCATTGCTTTACTCTGAGAAAGGAGACTGCCTCTTCTCCAAACCTGTAAATCAAAGTGCAGACTTCATCCTGACTGGCTTAGCTAGTCAACCTCTTAAAAACAATCTTCAGGACAAGGAAACAGAATACAATGCTACTGACCAGCAGAACCTGAAGTTCAGGAATACCTTCACAGACATCACAGAAACAGGGTTGGCTTCTCCCAAAACTACTACATGCAAAAATGAATTAAATCAGGGTGATTCTAATTTTTAAAAATGAGGGCATGCATACTAGATGGTAAGGTTTATTTTGATGACTTTACAGAGAAATTTACATGTTTATAAACATATTAAATAATAGTGCTATGTCTACTAAAGAAAAAATTGTTTAAGAGAGTGGAAAAATATACATAAATTATGTTTGTATAAATTTGTTTTAATTCTCTGCAGTGCAGTCAAAACACAAATATTTGATGATTGACTGACCAACGTGGATTTAGTAAGCTAGTATGGGATAAAACCTATGCAGTGCCAGGCATAGTGGTAGATGCCTGTAATTTCAGCACTTGGGAGGCTGATGCAGGAGGCTGCTGTGAGTTCATAACTAAACCTAGGCTACAAAGTTATTCAAAGCCAACTTGAACTACATCGTGAGACCTTGTCTCAAAAAAAAAAAGGAAGAAGAAGAAGAAGAAGAAGAAGAAGAAGAAGAAGAAGAAGAAGAAGAAGAAGAAAAGAAGAAGAGGAAGAGGAGGAGGAGAGGGAGGAAGGAAGGAAGGAAGGAAGGAAGGAAGGAAGGAAGGAAGAAGGGAGAGAGAGAGAAAGAAAGAAAGAAAAGAAAGAAAGAAAGAAAGAAAGAAAGAAAGAAAGAAAGAGAGAGAGAAAGAAAGAAAAAGAAAATGCCACAAAATCAAGAAGCCACACAGTTAAGAAAAATGTACTCAAAGAAGTTAGAATAAATACATAATGGTCACCTGCATGAAAACAGAGTGTTTGGGGATTTGGTGCATCTATAACTTAGCATAGTTTAAAGGATGCCAGATGCTCTATTATTGTGTGCAAAACAAGGAGCTGCCAAAGTGCTAGTTTCTTCTTGTAAACTAAAATCGGAGACATATTTTCTTCTTTCAGTGGAATAAAAGGCTATATAATTTGGAAGCCAAGCTAGCAGTGTTATTTCTCACTCTACCAGTCTTAATTAACTTTTCCTCTCAGTGACATTATTTTCATTAATGATTAGGACAAAGCAAGTTGAATGCCAAACAGAAGAGTGATTTCATGAAATTGAGGTCACTTCTAAAACACAGTCTGATCATTCTTAATGTGAATTATTAGTGCCATTACCTGGCTAAATTTGAGTCTATTTGGCAGAAAAAGTACCCATTCTAAACCCACACACGAAAAAATTCAAAGTAGAATGTGGTTATATCTTTTAGAAAAAAATGTAACTACGTTTCAGGAGTCAAAATTTTACTTTTTCAGTGACATTCTAGTTGCTTTTCCCATTGCTGGGACAAATTATTGGATATCTTCAATTTTCAGGAGGAGAGAATTATTTGGCTCATGGTTTTAGGGGATCCAGTTTTTGGTAAGCCCACAACAAGGAAGGAACATCACATCGAGGGGTGAGGGGTGTGTAACAGAACTGCTTAGTTCATGGCACCAAGGAAGCTGAGCACAAGAACATCACCAGGGGGAAGGGGTTGTTTTGTAGGAGTGAAGTCCTGTATGAGAGTGCGAGAGCCCTGTGTGGGCCCTGAGTACTGTTGTATGTGAATGGAGTCTAATTCAGGATATTTACCTTCTACTAGCATGTATAGATCTTTGGGCCATAAAGATATGGCTGAAAATTTTAAATTTATAATTGAAAATATGTAAATAATTTTACAAAGTATATACATATAGAGTATATAAGGAAATAAGAAATTGAAATGGTATTACAAAAGAATTTCAGGAAAAAGTAATTTTTCATGAGAAGCAAATGAGATGAGATAAAAGATTGTGTTAATTTGATTGTAGGGTGTATTCTAACAAGAAATTATTTCTCTACTTTCCAATGCGAATAGATTTTGATGTTTTTTTAGAGAAACTGTCAATGTAAAAATCCTCTGTTTTGTTGCTTGATGAAACTTCAATAAATCATTTCTTAAATTACCACTAACTATATAGCTTCATAAATATTAATGAGTCAATCAACAATTCTGTCATTATAATTATAAGACACTCATGTTTGCTTGTTAATTATGGTAACTAAACCTAGGTATACACACTTGAGGCTTCCCAAAATTAAATACAAGTTCATAATTAATCATTACAAAATTATGTCCAAAGGGAAAAAATCATTTCCTTTCGATTTTATAATCAAATATTATTTTTCAAAAATTACTTTGTGTTCCAAACTTCATAGTGCTATTCATGTCCACATTGAAAAACTAATCATAGCAGAATATGTTTCAAATAAAATGTAATTTGAGCATAATTATGTAGCAGATAATTTATGCTACTTATGTATTTCTGTAGTATCCTATTTTTGCTTTATAGTTATATAGAACATCTTTCGGAAATAACTTCAGGAGTTAAATATTTTTCTCTTGTAATTTTTTCATTTATCATTTATGTTATTATTATACATTTAGGTTCCGTCAGTTTGGGGGTCAGTAGTAAATTATGTTATATAATATACCATTATTATACATTCTATTTACATGGTACTTCTATAAAGTTAAAAAGACAAAATTATCAAAATTTAAACTGAAATGCAGCATTCCTAGTACAAAATATTTCTAATGAAATATTACATAAACATTTTTCTAAATACTGGAAATTAATCTGTTTTGCAAAAATATGGTATAAGAATTTCTGATTCATATCAGACACCAAAATACATTTCCACTGAACTGTTGAGTTGTCTGTTTAAAAGTAGATAATTGCAATTGATCTAGTTGTAAATTTAGCTAAGTATGCATGTGACTAAGGGAAAAATATTATATAAATAGCTATCAAAATTTTTAATATGTACTTATTTAAAATTTTTATGAATAAAAATGAACCCAAGTAAATATTTTACGTAAAATGTTCACACATTGAATAGCATATTCTCTAACATTTTAATAAAAATCTCTAACAAATAAAGAGCAAAAAAAGTATATAACATCACTTTAAACAAAGAACCAAGAATATACACAATAACCTTAAAAGAATGGCAACTATATAAATGTTGCATGAGAAATATTGTTTTTCACTAATAATTTAAAGAATTAAAATATAAGGAGATTTCTCTTTATAAAACCGATACTATCTGTAAATATTAATATATAGATCTCAGACTGATGAAAATCTTCTTGGAAAATTAAGCACATACATCAAAAAGCTTTCAAGAAAAATCTTAGGTTTTAATTAAAGGAAAAAAGTGATACTGTATAGTAGCCACAAAGATGCCTTAATAAATAGTGATAGGAAGAACCTAAAATCTTAGTGCTCTAGTTTGGAGAAATGTATTGGGGCCCTTGTGACACAGGCCTAAGGCAGAGCATGGGGCATGCACCAAAGGAGACTTGAGATCCGGGTCTGTCTTCCTCTTGCTCTGCTTTCTGGAATATCTTGTGTTTACTCTCTCTTTCTCTCTCTCTCGTTCTCTCCATCTCTCTCTATCTTCTCTCTGTCACTCTGTCTCTCTAGCTCCCTCCATCTCTGTCTCTCTCCCTTCTTCTCTCCTCTTCCCTCACCTTCCAGCATCTATAGATGAGATGAGTTTTTGTATGTCAAACCCTTCCATATTGATGGACCATGAGTTGCAGTTGTTTTATGCAATGAATACTTAAATTACAAAAACAATTTATTAATGCAGTTCCTTTAATCCCCCTCAAATGACCACTCCTCACTTCAGAAATGCTTATTCCATCATTCTTGTCACATTCCAAAGCCATTTTGGATGTCATCTTGCTCAAGTGTCATTAATTGTGCTGTTGAGGCTGACTCGCTCTTATGAATCAATTCACATTTACCTTTCGTGGCCATTTGCCTTTGGGGAAGAGCAAGAAACTTCAAGGTGCCTCATCAGGTAAATAAGGTGAAGGAAGACACACTTGAAAGTTTTTAAGAGCCTGCTTTCTTCTGTTAAGTGGCACTTGGAAGCAGCACTCACAATTTTGTTTTTTAATATTACACTTAAGAAATTCACAAAGAGAACTCTTAAAACTGTTTTAGAATTGGTAAGAATGATGAGATAAGTATGGAAGAAACGAGGGGTAATATTTTGAGTGAGATTAATAGCAATATGTCTTTTACTAACAATAGCTTTAAACAGTAACTGTATGTTTTGATCACATCTCTATCCTATTAGAAGCCTAGAAATCATAGATAGAATTGATTGTGAAATTATGAACCAACGGAAGTTTTACCCAGGGTGCATTGTTCATTGTAGGTATTTGGTCACAGTTAGGGGAAACTGACAGACACACTGGACCTTGGTAAATATTACATGATTTTGTTATTCTGTTATTTTGGATTCATTGGTACTTTTATGTAGAATATCTGCGCAGTTTTAGACCTTATTATTTTATTCTAAGAAATATGTGTATCTGTATAAGAACAGTTCTAAATCTCAATGAGAAATACACAGTACCCTTTCTGCCCCCCCCCCCAAACAACTATAAGCTAAGAAAAAATGGAAGACCTCTGTAATGCTCTCACTGCCTGGTTTCTACAGATGGTTCTACTGAAGAGGTGGACATTAGAACAGGGTTATTTGTAGGTTCAGTCTATCTTCAGGTATGAAGAAACTTGCTCAAGTCTCCATTGCAGTGTATTTTCATTTGTCATTTTTGTGAAAGATTTGAATTCTAATTCTGCAATAGAAGCTCAAAATCCAAAAAAGCTATTGAGTAACAAAAAGCTAAGAATTGGGTATTTTTCTTTGCATAACCAGCACTATTCACTTACAATATTCAAGGAATACAAGACATCTATATTATAATTGAAATGGTACAAATGTGTATATTTATATAATAAAGAACTGACTCAAATAAAGAGTAAAGTAAATGAATTTCACAGCTAATTGATATTGTATTGCTCCTGAGGTTGATGAAAATGTACTGGAATTAAATAGTGGTGATGATTGTACAATTTTATATTATACTGAAAACCACAGAATTGTATAATAATACAAGTAATAAACATCAATTCATAGCCTATGTGTAATCATTTCAGGGATTTCATGCACTTCAATCATGCTGCTAAGTCTCCAGTATTACACAGGATACTAAGTGCAAAATGAAGAAATGACTTTTTAGAAGAATTAGGGGTACAAAATGGATGTGGTGCAGTTTCAGATTACGATCAGTGTGACTCAAGGTGTCAATGGGATAGCCATATAGAAATATGCAGAAGACGATTAGTTATATGGTCTTAGATTTAAGACACCATAGCCAAGAACACTTTTGACAGTATTTGCTGAACAAGGAATTTGGGATACAATGCAACAACTCAGAGGAAATGAAGATTGTAGAATTAAGAAGAGATTGAGTTAGAGATCTGATCAAGACCTATCTACATAAATTCTGAGCAGAGGTGTAGGATAAGATCAAGAATCAAATTCATTGAGATTTATCTTTTATATAGAATTTCCATAAATGAAAAGTTCTACAGTGCAAGCATTTTTGAAAACTAAGGTCCAAATAATACAATTCAAATACTTCTCTGTCTGGAGTTTCACCCCTTCTACTAACTCTAACCATGTCTCCTGGTCTATAGGCTTTCAATTTTTTGTACAGCAATCTATCTTTTTATTGACTCTTCATGTATGACTGCTGGATTTCTAGTTCCCTGAAGTACCAATGAACTGGATCTTTGACTTCTTGAGACATATATAATTCATCTTTCCATATTCTGGTCCTGTTCTTGATGTGTGTACTGACATCCCAGTATTCCAAGGAGAAGTTGATGCAAAGAAAAACAAAAAGTGTGGCAAACACTTTGTGGAATTTTTAGTAGTATTCTTTCACAGGTATTTGTTTACTTTTGTGTACTATTGCTTCTTTTGAATGAACAGTGTAATGACTTGTACTCATCATTGTCTTTTATGGTAATATATTTTCTTAAGAGTAATCACTTGCAAAGACCCAGTCTATAGATGATTACTTTTATGGCAGAGAATTTACAACTTTTTAATAAATGACCCTTCAGAAAAGTTTCCCGCAAGATGTGGTGAACACACCTATAATCCCCATACTCAGGTGGCTGAGACAGGGGATTGCCATGAGTACAAGGCCAGAGTGTGCTACATAGTAAGTTCAAGGCACTGGAACTACATGGTGAGACCCTGTCTCAAAAACCCTCCCAAAAAATACAAATAGATTACTATAATGGAAATAGGAAACCGTAGCAGAGTGGCTTCATCAAAGGCAGGGCATGCAACTCCATAATGGAAAAAATTTACTTCCCTTTGGACAGGACAGCTATTTTTCAGCATGTACCCACTGGACATTTGAGACCACAGCATTAGGCAATTATCCAACACATGTTCAGATCAAAGGAAATCAAACTCAGAATACTAAAATGGCAAACTGTAGATCTACCGATTCTTTGAACGAAAATGGCAACAAATACTAATGGTGACACTGCAGAATCTCCTGGAAATACTAAAATTCAAATGTTGGATGTGCCATGTAATGGTTAAGGAGCTGTATGGAAGTGGCCTAAATTCTCCCAAGTTGTTTTTGTAACTGCATCTCTCAGTGTTGTTGCCTAATGGAAACTCTCTGGTGAGGTGATTACGTAAAATATAATAATATAGGTGTGACTAATAAGGAAGTTGGCTCATGGTTGGTGCCTACAATACCTTGAATTCTTATACTGTCTCCAAACAAATCTGACATGAGATACACCAGGATTTTTTGAAGTAGAAGGGAGCCGTCACTTTTCTGCTGACAAATGCATGTGTTCCATAACCTGAGACATGCAAATGGAAAAATGAGGCACAGCTAACTAGAAAAGGGGTCAGCTATTTTTTCCCCAAATTTTGACTAAAGTGCTTTACCTCATATATTCTTTTCCACAAGATGTCTGAGAATGTAAATTAGATACTTTGAGGATTTTGAGCTTCCTGTTCCACTAAGCAGAGCGTCAGCCTGAGAGCTTATATCTGGATGCAGACAAAGATTCTTTTCTAAAATATGTATACAAGATTTTGAAACATTTCTGAGAAATAAAATTTAGCATTTAAAAACAGCTATTTAGAAAGTGGTTTTACTTATCAAGTCTGCAGACATGAAGTTGTCAGCCATAAAGGAACTGTTTAGATCCACTCCAAATAGGAGCCTAAGGGATTAGATAGTATTTTAAAGCAGTACACTACAGAAAGTTTGGCTGATAATTCTGCTGTAATTTTTATTGCTCTTTTCAGACAAAGATACCGTGTGTTCAGAAAGTAAAAGTAGATCTAACAACATACAAGGAGACCAAGTAAATCCAGTAGGAGGCTTTAGATTTCATTTTGCTTTTCTTCTTCTTTGTGTGTTTGTTTTTCTTTTCCTCTTCTTTTGCAGTTTTTAAATCATACATTTGGTTGCACTAAATCCAAGTTGCTTATGCTTTGAAATAAATTTTATTGTGTATACATGAGGTATACAACATAATGTTGTTTGCTGTGTGTGTGTTTTGGACTTTTTCAGAACATACTTCACTATGTAGTCCAGGCTGTCCTTGAACTAATTGTGTAGCCCTGGCTGGCTTCCAATTCACAGTGCTTCTCCTGCCTAAGTCTTTCTGTGCTGGGATTACAGATATGCATCACCATGCCTGGCTCTTGAGTTATCCAATATAATGTGAAAAAATACATCTAGTTTATAAAATGGGTTACTATACACACTGGAGAAACCCTACTATGTTTCAATACTACTTTAAAAATCCGCTTGTTACCTGGGAAACAGAACAAGAATTCACCAAGAAGCAAGCCCTCCCTGTCAATTAGAACAATGCATGGACCACTAGGGGGAGAGCCAGATGCCAACCCCTTGAGGTAAGCAGGCTGGCAGACAAGAAGAGTCAACCCTGCCTGTCGCCATCCCGCTGTAAGTGACCAGCTGATCTGGAGAAACACTGGCTGCCATGATAGCAATGGAGATAAAATACAGTTCAACACTTGTAGTGTTTCCCTGACGCTGCAGGTCTAAAACCACTAGTCTGATCATCTATTCAGAGGATAACAATACACAATGTAGCATCCATGGGGGATCTCCTTCTGAAGGTAGTAGCCATTGTTAATTCCCTATCATTGTTTTAAAGTCCTATATCATTGTCATTCTTTTGTTTGGTTGGGTTTTATTCTGTTTTGTTTTGTTTGATTTTATTATGTCTGATGGCGTGGGCAACTATTTCAAGGATACCAAGATATATTATGCTAGCCATTTTAGATTTGCTTTTATCATGTTTTGAAGTTCTTTATTGCGTTCATTGTTTTGTTTTTACTGATTCTATTTTGTGTTGGTGGTTGTTATTATTTTTACTGTGTCTGATGGTATTTTGAAGACAACAAGAGGCATTATGGTAACCACTATTGATTTCCTATTGTTTTTGAAGTCTGTGTCACTTACAATGGTTTGTTTTATTGGCTTTATTCTCTTTAAAACAACTTTTTAGAAAAAATCTGCTTCATGACTTGGGGCCATATTCTTAACTTCAAAAATAAAACAGTAAAGTAATAAGCAAAAAAGACCAATTATCATCAGCATTTTAAAATTTTAGTGTTTCATTTTACTTGTTTTCCTCTCCTTACTATTTTACCTAATGAAAATTACTTCTGATATTTCCTTTGCTGTGTGCTGCCAGTTAATTGGTATGTTTTAGTATTATTTCATATACAAAATGTCTATGAAAATAAGCTTTAAGCTAAGATAATCATGTAATATATTTTCATTCATTTTTGTAAAAATGCAACAAGTGACATTTAAGGCATTTATGCAGCAGCAGTATAAGCAATGTCTTTGTATCTTGCTTTAGGTAATGTCTCAGCTAAACACCAAGTTCACCAAGAACCACACAAGTCCTCTATACTTGTATATCTTTAAACTTCTTCCATATTGTCTCAGTGCCTCTTACAGCAAATACACTGTGAGGAAAAGTAAGAATATATTGGCTTGTCTGAGTGAGCCCATACACCTACGTAAAGAAGATGGCTTGAATATCCACTGAAAGCTTCCAGTTAGTAAATAGCTTTCAGGCAGATCAAATGTCAAAAGAAATTGCCAGAAGCTTCAATATCACTGAAGTAGAAGCCTCTTCAGAGAAATAAAGCATTTTTATTTTAAGTTTATGAAATGTTTTGGGAGAATGTTCTCTATAATCATGAAGAAGATAATGTTAAATGTATATGAATTTCTCTTTCTCCAGTGAGGTGATGAATTATCAAGACTACTCAGTACACTTACTCATTTTCTGTTCAAAGTGCCTCAAGATGTGATTACTTAGTAGAGAAGCAATTGATTTTAAGTATCACTAACCTACAAAACCAATTCATATCCAAATGGAAGATGAGAAAACAGCTGTAGGAAAAACCATATATATATATATATATATATATATATATATATATATATTAAAAGAATATATATATATATAAAATAAAACATATCTGACTGTTCAATTATTTTAAAATATAGCAAAATTCTATTTTAAATATGCCAAATAGACTGTTACTATACATTTAGAAACTGCTGAATAAGTAATTCACACTGGAATCATTGTTATGTAATAGTAGGGTTAAAGTAATTTTTCAAAAATAGCCATAAAGTAATTTTTAAACCCAGAACAGCTTGGAACTACTTAAAGATCAACTCAGGAATGATTCCAGAACTCCAAGGGGGAAATATAGCATAACATGTAGAGGAAATAGAAGTCAAGTTGAAATGGAACACTTTTCATTCACATGTTATGACAAACATTGCAAAATAAATGACTTACAGAAAAAAAGGAATGCATGAAATCAGTTTCAATTGGAAAAATCAGATGTTTGGGATTTATCAGTGTGCTCTGCTGTAAGAAGAGATAAACAAAACAGCGACCTTGCTAGAAAAGATCGTACAGCTGAGGTACACTGTGCCAGGTTTAAGGCACAACCTAACAGATGGAAAACTTGAAGTTGCTAAATAAAGTTGTCTTTTCTTAAACATTTTTGAATATATCTAAAACTACAAGTTTCCAGCCAAGGATTTAGGCCATAGGCATAAGTGTCTGCCTGGCAAGTGTGAGGTTGTGAGTTTGATCCCCAGTAACTACAAGTTTCCATCAAAACCGTATCATTTGAAAATGATTTGATGAAACATATGTTGTGTCCTGAACTGAGAAAACAAGGCTCCCAGCAAAAAAACAAACAAAAAAACTATGTAATGTCTTAAACTCCAAAGCAGTGAAAAACTATTAAACCCATTATTTATCTGACAATAGCTGCAAAAACTTGGTTAAACAAACTTTGCTGTAAATCATGAACTTTATGGAAGAAGAGGAAAGGTTTACTATACAAGGAAACATTGGTTAAAACAGATTCCTCCTTTCTCATTCAGCATAATTCAAATTCACTATAGGTAAAATATAAAGACATATTTTTACTTCTGAGAACATTTAATATTTTATTGACAATAAATTTTATTGACATCAGCTTTGACTAAGAATTAAATATACGTCATTGATTTCAAGCCTCTTGATATTACAGATTTTTACATGATGTGCATCGTTAGAGGTTTGCTGTGGGCATATTATTGACATGCGTACATCAAAGTCCATGTTTTATTGATTCAACCTTCAGAAATATTAAAAGAAAATGGTAGAGTAAGGGCTCTATGTTTCTGCTTTAAACTATAGAAGTTATTAATTCATTGTGAGGATGAAAACATTAAGAATGGAAGTGGAAAGGGAAATAGATTGTGTTACACAGCTCTGTATGTTTGTGCCTACTGATCGCAGGACCATTCAGGGTGAACAGAGCTTGGTGTTCCTCTCAGTGGTAAACAGCAAATCTTTTATCACTCTCTTCTCCTTCAGCTCTTTTAAAATGTTACATATTTTCTGAAAGCATCATTTATCTTTTTAATTACAGTTCTAAGTTTTCTTTTAAATCTCTCCTTCCATTTTAGTCTACCTCCCTCTTCTCCCTCTACATTTAAGATGGTAAATGGTTGGTTCTGGAGGTGAGAGAGTTTATATGTGGCTGTTATGAAGAGCATGATCCATTTGTTTTATTCCTGTTAATATTCAAAATTTTGCTTTTTAAATTATATTGCACTAATCATTTGTTAAGCAATTTTCTATGGAATGATTCAGTGATAAAAGTGTGTATTTACCTGTTTCTCATATATTGGTACACTTAAAACATTGTGACCATCGACATATCTTATACTGCCAAAATCTTTCTTTGGAACTGATTATGGTTTGGTTCTTAAGTATTCTTCACATGCTCATATGCTAAATCTTTGGTTGCTAGCCTTGTGGCATTAACTAAACTGTAAAGGGTGATAGTGGAATCTTCAGAATATGAAACATAATGAGAGTAAGTTAGGTAGCTTGGGATGTACCTTTAAAAGGGACACTGAGACTCTGTAGTATTCATCTTTCTCCTTTTGCTTCCCAGCTTCCATAAGGGAGAGACGTTATCTGCCACATGCTCCCTGCCATGACATACTACTGCCACTTCCCAGACAGAACAGCAACTCAAAGGTCGTAGGGTCAGAGAATCATAGACTGAAACTCTGACACTGTGAGCCAAAGTAAATCAGTCTACCTGCAAAATCGTATACCTCCAGTGTTTTGTCACAGTGATAGAAACTGGAATAACCTAGAAAGTAGATAGCAAAAAGTAGGTCATTTAATGTAAGACGTAATCTTTTTTTTAAACGTTTCAAACAGCCATCTCTGAGAATGCTTGCCAGCATACAAATTTCATTTAGTAACTCTATTCCATAGTTTTCCCTTTTTTTTCCCCCTAACTTGACAAAACTATTGCATCTGTTAGTATGCCTGCTTCCACCCAAATCCCATTTCAATCCACATCTTAACAGTTTCACCACTATAATTTCCTAGGGCCAATCTACCTCAGAAACTCCTCTTTGTCAGAAAGCCGGCAAATGACTCCTCACTAGAATTCCATTGAATCTGGGGTCCTAGGACCCTTAGTACTTGCTGCCTTTGGATGAATCCCCTACAAATAGACTGAGGTAGAGAATTGTAGGTAGAAATTTACTGGCAGTGATCTTAGGAAACATAGTTGGAAAGAAGTAAAGGAATCATACTTCGGTAGAGGAAAAAATTGAATTTCAATGGCATTATAACGGAGAGCTCAGAAAATCCTGAGAGAAACAGCATCTCAAACAGGGATAAAGGATTTGTGCCTTCATCAATACAGATTTGGCTACAAGATACCACTGCAAGAGAAAAGAGAGGTAGCTGAGAAATATTGTTCCCGAAGGCTAAGGGGAACAGAATGAAGGACACGGCTGTGATCTATCAGCAGCCACTATTCTCAGCAGCAGGCTCTGATCAGAGAATCCAGGCAGAATGTCACAGTATTCACAATTTCACTACATCTCATCCTTCAAATTTCAGCATAATTGCTGTATTGCTGTTCCTTACCCTCACCTCCTCCTCCTCTGCCACATACCGCACTCTGCCAAACTAGGTCAAATATATATATATAATCTTGGACTCCTGCATTTTCTTCATAGAATCCATCATATTTTTGATAATTTGCTTGTTGGTATGATTATTTGATTAAATTCTCTCTTCCCTATTAAATTGTGACCTCTTAAAGGAATAAAGTTGGACACATTTCTCCATCATTATACCTTCCATGCCTAGCAGAGTACCTGTTATATATTGTGCTCATTCAGTATTTATAGATTTTTTTAAAGAGGAAAAAAGACACAGAAAAAGAACACAAAAAACACAAGAAACAAACAAAGAACAACAAACCCCAAACAATAACAGTAAAACTTTCAAAACAAGAAGATAGGAATTTACCATTGGTTGTAATATTGCTTATTATTACCTTCAAAAAGTTGCTTAGATTTCCAGATATAGACATGAAAAACTGATCTAATCATATGAGCATTAATTGTTCTTTTCCAAAAACTAATAGAATTAGTGGTAAAGTCATCTTAGCTATCTTATGTATATATATATATATATATATATATATATATATATATATACAAATTTACATCTTTCCTTTTCCCTTCCTTATTTCATCTTTTCCCCACCCAAGCTAAACTGAAAGAACAAATAGGATCCAAAATCTACAATAAATATTATGTAAAGGCAATAAACTACTCAAAGGGGAAAAGTAACTCATTCAATATTTGTTTGAACTAATACTACATTAATGAACTACTACATCAATGTGACAATGGCATCAGCATATGGTATATTCACTCCAGAAACCATCATAAAGAACAAATTTTGGCCAACAAGCTTAATGACTCTCCTGTCATAGAATGCTGCATTACATAAGGTTCACAGCATGTGAAGAACTGCAAATGAAGCTGCCAGACAGAATGAGACAGCCTAGTAACATTGTCACAGTAATTTGCAAAATCAGTGATAGGATAGGTGTGATCACCAAATCTCACATTTTAAAGGAAAATATACTGAAAACATCAAATACTGACAAGGATACAGCAACAGGAGATATCATCCATTGCTGATGTGAATGCAATATCATAAGATACTTTGAAATGCAGTTTGATAGCTCCTTATAAAACTAAACCATATTTTTAATCACATGATTTGGTACACGTGCTATTTACCCAAGAGGGTTGAAAACGTGTAGTGACACAGAAAAATACATCCACCTGTTTATAGCATCTTTATTCATACATTTCAACATGTAGAAGCAACCAAATTGTCCTTTCATCAGGAGTACATGTATAAACTATGGGACATTTTAAATAATTAAATATTATTTAACACTAAAGAAATTGTATCAAGCCATGAAAACACATACATAGTAATCTTCAATGCAGATTACAAAGTAAAAGAAGCCTGTTTGAAAAAGCTATATACTGTACAGTTATAGTGTGATATGCCAACAAATGAAAAATCATGGACACAGTTAAAAGATCAGTGGTTACCATGAATTAGGAGGGAGGCCTGAATAAGAAGCACACAGAGAATTTTCAGGACAATGAGTCTGTTGGGTATAATCTTATAATGGCAAATGTCATTAAAATTTGTCCAAAATCATAGTGTGCACAAAACCAAGATTAATCCTAATGTAAGCTGTGGCCTTCAACTGACAATGATATATTTTCAGTGCAGGTTAACCAGTTGTAAAAACTGTCATTTTGGTTGATGATGTGGGCAGTGGGGATAGTATATATGTGTGGGCTTGAGGACCAAGTGGAAAATCTCTGACTTTCAGTCAATATTGCTGTGAGCATGAAACTACTCTAAAATAAAGTAAAAAAAATCAAGATTTACTGATGTTCTATAAATGAAAAAAAGGTGTACAAATCTATGCCTATTTGTTCTTATTTAACTTGAATGAGCACTCCAGTTTCAGGTTTGTTGATCATGGTGATGATAAATAAGTTCCTGATTATTCTTTTTGGGTTGTTTAGTATTGTACTTCATGGAATACAAACAAAGAAGTTAGGTCATAGATTTTGCTTTATTGTACACGGGCCTTAATATACCTCCTAAGACCCATATGTTTGTTTTAATGTTTTCTACGAAAGACAAAGTTGCCATCTGGTATTATGAAATATTTTTTCCAGAACTGTTATTTCAAGAAAAGGATCTGTGCTTGCCTCAGATAAAGGTAAGAGATTGGTGAACAGAACATTGATTCCAACGCATAGTATCATGGTTTGTCACTCTAAATGAAATGGTCATGTTTAAAGAGTAATGTAGCTACTAAGGATAATTGAAGCTAATTGGTAAGGGAAACTGGCCAACTGGACCTGCTAAGTGTTCTGTTATGTAACATGTCACCTCACATTTCAAATAATATTAAGAAACTCTGACTTATCAAGTGGACATGTCAGTGTTTCCTTGATGATCTGGTAAATTATTATGTTCCACATGCTGTCCTGCCACTCAAACCACACTGCTAACACAAGGCTTAGTATTTTCTATGGGTTATTAAATTGAATGCATTTTATTTTGATTCATCAAATGTGTATCACATGTACTGTGTCTTTTTCTACTGAGTGTTTTACACAAGTTGATATATTTGACAGGGAGGTTTTGGAACTTAAAGTTGAAAAACAGGTTTAAAAATCATAGGACATCTGGAATTAAAGTAGAATTGCTCAGCTCTAAGCTTTGCAGTGGCCAGGTTATTTTCCCACAAAGTATTTCAACTATACTATATAATCACTATAAGAATCTCCCGTGAAGCCTTTGCGTGAGCTATGTAGTGACATCTCCTGACACTCAGCCAATTCAACATGTGAAAAACATAGCAAGAGTCTTGTGATTTCAGAACTATCAAAATTAAGATAACTTGTAGTTGTGCAATAGTCTACATGATACAGATTTAGATTTGCAAAACTGTCCATTTGGAGGCTAGTTTTTAATAGTAGCTGATTATGTCAGAATAATATGTGTCTTGGGTATGCTAGGAATAGTCCTGTCATATTTTTTAAGTTACTATTCTCTGTTTCAATAAAGTGGAGGGAAAATTGAACATTTCTGCATATTTTAGCCTAAAAATTGTCACTTTTCATAAGTATTTTCATAGTTTTCCTGTTACCCAGAAGTGTATAATGGTTTTCACCACCCTCTCTTAAATAATGGTGCTGTTAAAGGCCACATGCTGTACCATTATTGCCATGCCAGTGTTATTCCAGATATTCCTTCACTCCATTGTGCTTTAACGTAACTCTGGCCTCATTAGTGGTGGTATATTCCTATGTCCATATCTTGTCAATCTCTCTAGTCAAGAGTTAGAACCTTAAGAAGTTTGTGGTTCTGTGGATGCCATCAATAAAGTTTCTTCCATGCAAATAGTTGCTGTGTAACTGTGACTATGGTCCCAGCATGTGAGATGACAAAAATCAAATATTTAGTGCATTATCAAAATAGCTTGTGATCCAGTTTGCCTTTAAAAAATAAAAGAAAAACTGTGTGCAGAGCCTATAATTTTCTTTTGTTCCATGACATTAATGGATAACTTGGTCTGTAAATTGCTTTTGTTACTTAATGCAAATACCCACTTCAGTAGAAATTACCCTACTTTGACTGATGACACCCCAAAAGTACCAACAGACCTTGCTACACCTTAAATGATTGAGTGTGTTCATTTATTCAGTAGTTATTTTCACTGCACAGAGCACTGTTTATTTATTTCAAAACAAAAACAGATGGCATACTCTCTTCTGCTTCAGGCTATTCTAACTGTTCTTTACTGATGGCATGAAACTTATTTGCAAAAAGATTTTTATTTATAAAGAAAAGAAGAAGATGTCCAAAGGTCTTGAAATCATTGTGAGAATTTAAATTACTTCAATAACCTGATAGAACTAGACCCCGCAAGGACTGGGTTTAGGGAGGCCCAAGGAAAAGTTTTTCTGTCAAATACCTAATCAAGTTTCTGGATTAATCTTCATTACCTTTTCACACCAATTTAAATAATGAGGTATTTCAAAAGAGTTAATGACATGCCGTGGACACTTTCAAAATATATATTTCTGAACCTAAGAAAAAGAACATTTCACTATGAAAAGTAAATATAACTGATTCCTCTACTTGCAAATAATTTTTAAGAATTATTGATTAGAAAAAAATGACTGATTATAAATTATAATGACTTTGACAGTATGTCTTTAAATATAAATAACTTAAATTTAATTTAAAAATATCTTGTAGCTGCTGTAGAAATGAGTGACTTGACAAGAAATACCTTCATCTGAGTACCAGACTCTTTAGTGAACCAAGAGCATAAATAAGTTCACCACCCTGTCACAGGCAGAGCTGTGTGATCATTGAGTTAAAACTATTTTAAAGTCAGCTACCGATTCCATGTTTCCATGATAGTTCTAAGTCCAAACCCTTGTGAACTGTTATCATTGTGCTGGTTTTTCTGGAAACTTTCATAACCTGTTCTTATTTCACTTAGAACTATAGTTTAACATTCAGATAGTCATTTCTAAAATATATTGTGATCTTTTTAATAAAAGGTAAATATAGCTTATAGTTTACTGATACTTGCATTACACGTGGCAAGAGTTAATTAAAAAAGTTCCAAATAACCTAATTTTCTTTAAAGCCAATAATGTTCTGCTAACTTTAAAATTGGCTCATTATGGTCTAAATGTTCTTACTTCTTTAAGAGTCAGAAATTACAGTACAAACTTGTTCAGCATCAAACTCAGTTCCACCAAGATTTACAATGTGTTAGGAAAACTGGAATCTCTTCTGGTTATGTCTGAGGATATGTCTCTCAGTTCAGCTGTCAAAGCACCACAAATCTACGGCAATCTCACCACAAATTTGTTATGATCTTCAAGATGTCAAAAACAGTGCAGTCACTTTGGAACGCAGTTTGGAAGTTCCTCAAAATGTTAAACTTATACTACATGAAAGCACAATTCCATATTGAGGTACATGAGGGAAATAAAATCATATGCTCACAAAAGTCACATATGAATACTTATAACGGCATTATTCCTAATAACCAGATAGCAAAAAGAAATTAAATCTTCCTAAACTGTAAGATGAACACAATATGATACAGCATATAACATTAATGTACTGATACAGTGAACAATGTGAATGATTCTAGGAAAAAAATGCTATGTGAAAGAACACAATCGCAAAAGTGCATACACAAGACGAGTCCCTTTATGTGAAATACCTGCAACAGGTGACTCTATAGGGACAGAAGATATATTCACGTTGACTTAGAACCTGCAGAACAGTGTAAGGTAGACACTGAAGCGAAAAGTCAGCAGTCAGCGCTAAGAGATCTGAGTTTATTTCGAAGATAAAATTTATCTGTTTTGGCCTTTTTGTCTTGGAGATCTATTTACTTTAATACTTAAACCTTGCTTCCAATTTTCTAGCTGCAGTCTAATACTAATTGAGACAAAATTTGTGTGATACTTAATACTATGTATGAAAAAATCACTAAAACATATGCTTAAATTGAATAAATTTTTTCTTTTATTTCAACCTCAATAGGGAGATGAAAGTGAGTCTATTATTTATTGTATTTATGAATCAAATATATTTAAAAATTTAAGTGTATAAAATTATTTAATTTTGTTTTACTTGGTACTGTAGTCTAGCATTCAGATAGAGTCACTTCTGAAACATATTGTTACCTTGCCTTTTTAAAATAAAAGGTAGTTAAGCTTATAGTTTCTGATACTTGCCTTATGCATGGCATGAGTTAATAATAAAAAAGTTTCAATAATTTTCTTCGAAGTCAATAATGTTCTGCTAATTCTAAGATTGATTCATTAATGTCTAAAGCTTTTTAATTCATAGAATAATGCTTTTAGATTAGATAGATGAGAAAATCAAAGCTGAAGATCATAAGCTAGCAGAATAATTGTATCTGACTATAAATATTAAACTAAATAGCACGATCAATAGGCTGCTAATGAAAAAGAAAGTTGTGTGACCTATGTCCCACAAACCAGGATAGCTTTCAGAGTAAATGTACATGGTGATAACCTTTTAAAAATGCAAAAGGCAGGATGCTGTCTACCTAATCAGTATAGTCTGAGAGGTGTAATCTTTATTTATCTTTTAATTGGTTCAAATATCTGGTTTTTTCATCCTTTTTATTTTACAAAGCAAAACATAACAAAGGGATAGAAATGATACAGAATTGCAAAAAAAGAAGGAAATTAACATTAGTTACTATATTGAATATTGTTACCTTGAAACTAGTTCAGGTTACAAGATCGAGGCACAAAACTGATCAAACAATCAAATAGCGACAGCACAAACTGTTCTTTTTGATGAACTAACAGATTGGTAGCATAGTTACTTATTTTGCACACATATACCACACAGTTATATATGTATACCTACGAAACATCTGGCTTTTTAAAACTATTTATAAGCTTTTCTTTAGCTGAAGGCAGATAATGGAAAGGAAACAATGAAATAATTGAGAATAACATATAACATAAGCTGATCAGTCTATCGAATATTTAATTAAAACATAACTTCATAATGCAAAGTATAGCTATATACTCAAACATATGGCAACCTTTACTTGACAATAGGAAACTTTCAGAGTAACAAAGAAGAAATGAATCTGAAACACTACCCCTTTTTCTCTTTCTCAGTGAAGGATTTCCCTCACTCTGATTTGGGAGGGTTGCTTTACATATTTGCATATGTATTTTTCACAATAATCTCACCTGAAAGAGAAGCAAGCTCCATTTTAGGCAAATTGTTAGTGTTAACAGAAATAGAAACTAGAAATAACCAAATTTAGCTCCTATGAGGTGTTATTCCAAAGACCATGACCGTCTTCATGAAGCTCTAATTCCATATAGTCTATTGATTATTAAAAGTAAATCCAAAGCTTGAAATTATAGTATATACAACCTGCTACCAAATCCAAATGAGAAAAAAAGACAATTCATTATTCTATATAAATTTCAAAATAGCTACAGTTTAGCCTTTTATCTCATATATTTCCTTCCTCAAATATTCTCTTACTAGCCAACAAGGTAGAACTTTTGCATGTCTTTCAAAACATTCTATGTCAGCAGATACAAGGCCTAAACACATTAAAATTTAACACATTAAGACTGTATTTTTTAATTTTATTCAATGCAAATCTGTGTTGGTAGCAATGCAGAACATCTTGATCTTAAATTGTCATCATTATTTTGTGATAAAATTGACAAGAACAGTCCTTGACTTTGAAACTAACTGATAAACAGTTCATCCAGTTACATCTATTTTCCATTTTCCGGCTTTCAAAACATAATGATTATTGTCTTGTAGATAATCAAAATCATTAACTTTAAATAGAAAATGTAATAACAATGTTTAACAATAAAATATTTTCCATCTTATTTTTTCCTAAGGTATTCAAAAATGAGTAACTTACATTCCTTAAGTGCTACGGCACTTGACTACAAGGTTAAGTTATTTTTGTACCTCTCTTCGGTTTGTCTTTTCAAAGTGAATAATTGATTAATTTGCGTGTTTCAATTGGGTAGCTGAACAGCACTTGAAAATGTGTGATTCCTAAGAATTTAAAGCAATCTGCAAATCCGACTGCAGAGTGCTCGCCTATAATCCCAGCACTCTGAAGGCTGAGGCAGGAAGATCAGCATAAGTTGGAGGACAACTTTTGCAATGAAGTGAGTTCAAAGCCAGCCTATACTGTATAATGAAACTGTGTCTCAAAAATTAAGATAAAATAAACTAATATGCAGGCTATGACATTTCATTTTAATTGCATAGATATCACCAAAAAATCTCTTAAGCTTCACAGCTTCAGAGTTTAAAATTAAAGTGTTTTTCTTACTTCATCATAATCATTGCTTGCAACTCATTATTTGTGTTTGTTTAGAGTTAGTATGAGGAAAGGAACCAAGTGAAGAATAGATATTTTATTCTTAATATGATAGAAAAAAATTAAATTTCTTCAATTGGTACACTTAAACATATACATTTAATTTATAAACCCTTCAAAAAGTGGAAAAACATAAATAGGTAGTGTGCAAGAGTAGAGGTTAATATGGTATTAGACCTTAAAATGTACATATTTGGTGAAAAGATATGATATGAGGTTGCTATTGTACCACCAAGAAGCCTCTCTTGTACTTGGTACAACATTCTGTGTAAGTTTAATCACTCTGTGCTTGAGAGTCCTCATTTATAATGAGCTAATGCTTGGAATTTTGGCTGCTCTTATAGCTTGTAATTTCAAGAAACTTGCTCATTTTCAAATTTTAGGCAGTGCAAAAAAATTTTGAAAAACACTTACTGAAAGTAGAAATCATATAAATAAATCAACTTTTTCCTGAATATTTTTATTGGAAAAAAATTAAAAATTAGGAGACCAAAATTATTTTGCTTCATGTTATTACTTGGATTTAATCTCAAACCAATTAAAAACAGCTAAAATTATGGGTTATTAATTAATTTTGGTATATGACACTCATTATATTTGGCCCTAAGTCATTTTGTTGTAAAGGAAATAAGTTCATTTTGTTCACTAACCTGTGAGTATAAAACCTTATGCCAAGGGGCTGGGGATTTAGCTCAGAGGCATAAGTACCAGCCTTGCAAGCAGGCGGTCATGAATTCGATAGATAAAAAGGAAAAAAAAGTACCGATAAAAAGAAAAAAAGAAAAAAAAAAAAAACCTTATGCCAAGCAGGTGCATGTACATATGAGTGAGCAGAGGGAGAAAAAGGGAGAGCAAAAGATGAAACATAATTGTCAGTCTCCTAATTTAGATATGGACAGTCTTTCCTGTGGAGAAATCATAAGGCAAAAGCAATACAGAGCTCAAGTATCAGGTAAGTTTGCTGAGGAAGATTTTTTGAGAAAAATTTGCAGTGAATTTTTCCTTATTTTGGTACAATTCCTTATTGTGGTATAATTCTGAAAGACAATGTAACTTCTTTTAAGACACTGGCTTTACCGAGTTCAGAAGTGTCTTTTCATTCCACTCCATGGAATAGTTTGCTGGCACTGTGTAATTCTTTGTTAAAGTTCTGTTAAAAATAACGATGAATTTACCCATTCCTAAGATTGGCTTAATGGGGGAACTTTTATTTTTATTAAAATTTCAACCTAATTGTTTGTTACTGATATAATTAGGGATATAATTAGGAATTTTTAATATTCTCTTGGTTAAATTTTGGTGATATATATATATATTTTTTCATTTATTCTAGATATTCCCATTTATTGGAACAATTCCTATTGATCATGTTAATTTTAGTAGTACCTATTATAAAATGCCTCTTTTGGTCTTCTCTCTTTTAGTTGTTTAGGCTAAGAGTTTGTCAATCTTATCTTTTCTAAAAATTTCTGTTTCACTGATCCATTGCATTATTCTTTTAGTCTCTATTTCACCTCTGATCTATAATGTTTCTCCCAACTGGTTTTCAATTTAGTTTACTTTGTTTTATTTTTCTCTTTTCTTAATAGGCATAGATGAATTATTAGGCAACAATTTAGGACACATTCAAAGAGATAAAATATCGGTCCTTTGGAAAGAGGGTATGTTATAGCATGGAGCTGGGAATATTAATATGTCTTTGGTGATGAAATTCTGTAGAATTTGTAAATAGACAGGAAGTTCCATCTTTGTCTTGATTTATGGAAAAAGAATGTCCCACCCACAGAAAGATAATGAAATATTTTGTAGGTTGAAGTATCAGCTCCACTGACACTTTTTTTGGGAGATGGATAATAGAAGATAACTTGTCTAAAAACAGCCTTTGAATGTTCTTGTTTTTGTAAGACTTTAAAATATACAATTAAGTTATGTACACCAACTTGTACTGTATCAGTTTCTAGAAATATAAAATGTTTCATATCATAATCAACTAAATTCAAGAAGAGAATTGATATGTAGAGAAACATTTTCTTACTAGAATCTTAACTGCTTAAAATTATAGCATGTCATTATTTTAACATCCACACCCCCTAGATAGTATCAAGTGTACAATAGGTCTTCATTATTTATATGTCACATTGTCTTGTAACACTTACTTATTTATATATGAACAATTTCTGTTAAGTGCATTAAAACTGCATGTACCTTAGCACATACCAAGTAAAATTTATGGTAATCCAATTTGGAGAGACTGAAATTTATGGAGGAGTTCTGAAAAAGGCATTTAAAAAGCAAATTAAAAGATTAATTATTAACTTTCTTAAAAGAATAAAGATATTAATGGCTTCAGAAACTTTTAAGAATTCTACAGAGACTGTTCAAACTACAAATCAACCTTAAACTGACTTTAAAAGATTCTATTTGATGCAAGTTTCTTTCCAGTACTCCTTATACTTACAGTAAATATTTATAATTAAAATATTCTGTAAGACAAGCACTTCTAATTTAGATTGACCTTTCCAAAAATAATCATTCTCAAATTTTGCTTGTCAGCTGTTTTAACGAGTCAGTTATTCGTTCCCTACCCTATATTAAACAAGGAAACACAGCTACAGTCTCAGTTGAATTGTGTTTAATAATACAAAAGATAATCTTTGATCTATTTTATGCAAGAATAGAAGAGTAAGGCACATTGTAATAAACATACTGTGTGGCTGTCAAAGGACTGCAGCCTCACTCACTGACAGGATCGTCACAGCGCATGTCAAGCACAGTCCCAGTTGAGAATGCTTGTGAAAGGACTAGGCCTCTGACTCCAGTGGGTGTAGTTGTTTCTGCCGGCCCAGCATCCATTTCCTTCTTCTTTGATAACAGCATTCTAATTTCACTTTACCAATCTTTGTTCCAAGTTTTAATCTACCTTGGCAGAAATGTTCATTTCTACTCCTGAAGATGAAAATAACTCTTAAACTAAGCCAAGTCACTGAGAAGCTCTCTCCCTGGAATTTGCATCTTCAGCAAAATAATACAGAAAAGAACTAGAATTAAAAACCTTTAATGACTACCCATTAGATTCTACCCATGGAACCCTAAACTTTTTCTGTCTTTCCTTTTTGACATTCTAACTTCTTTTTCTCTTACTCTTTACCCCATATTCTTCATGCAACTCCCTTTATATGTGTCTCAGCCTGAAAAGTATTCTGTTACACACCGCAAACTTCATAGCAAAATGTCTTCCAAGAAGATTGTTAATTTGTAAATAGTTATATGCAATAAGTAAGGTTCTAAGCCCGAAATTTCCTACTAGCTTTTGTTGGAGCCAAGAAACATGGTTTGTAGGGAGAAATTGATTGAGATTTGATCAAAGTGACAAAATGATCAAAGTGATCAAAGTGAACTAAATAGTTCTCTTCCAAAAATTAGGCAGAAATCGTCCTCAAACATAAAAAAGATATTTTAAGAGATCAATTATATTATAACATGAAAATATAAAAAAGGATACCACTAGTAATGGTGAGTATTTTAGGAATTTTGGAAGAGTTACAATAAAAGGGTCTGAACTGATAGAGAGGTAAAGAGGAAAGAAAATAACAGACAATAGCTACTAAACAATTATAAGTAAGTCTAATACTAATTCAAACTCAGAGCAAATCAAGATGAAAGACCTGAGTCAGCCTTGGAGGTGATAAAATGTTATTAATTAAAGTATTGATTGGGAACAGCTGGACCCACTGAGTTCCCAGCTGGTGGTAGAAATACCTGCTCTGAGGTTAATATCTTGTGAAAAATGGTTTTAAAAGTGATCTTAGAGGGCATATAAGGACCAAAAGAAATTTTACATAAATTCTTCCCAGATTTAAAGCCAAGATGAAAAAGAAGAAAGCTCAAGAAGAAGTGGAATTCTGACAAGTAAGCCTTTGTAATAGAAAATAAGATATTTTGATAAAAAAAAAGATAGAAAACTACCTTCTATGGCTTAAATTCTCATAGTGTCAAAATGATTAAACTAAAAAAGAAAAGATGCTATAACATAGTGAAATTTCAGAATTCTAGAAATAAGGAAAAATGTTTAAAACTGCCAGGGATAAAATGGATTTGTAAAAAGTATGATTATTAGAAATCATCAGACATTCATGAAGAGCAATAAGAAATAGAAGGCAAAAACTAATATCCCCAAAATGTTGAGATTTAATAATGTAAAATTCAATATAAAAGGTAATAGTAATAACCTGCTCAGAGGTGCAAGAAAAACATTTCCAATTTATTTTTTCATTTGAAAACTATCAGTTGAAATCCTACGATATTGCAGGTAATATATGAGGTGTTGGGCATATGTTTGTAAAGCAAATGTATAAAATTTCCTATCTTAACAGAGCTTTATTGTAGTGGTAGACAATGAACAAGTTGAATAAAATATATAATACATTACATTACTGTTGCAATCACTATGGCCCTCAACAAATTCACCCCAGATGTCCGTGACATAGTCACTTATTATATTCATGATTCTCTGGGTCAGGAAGTTAAACTGGGCAAAGCATAGCTCATGCATACAGTTTGGTGCCCGGAGCTTCAGCTGAAATCACAGGAGAGACAAGAAGCCTTAAAATTTTGCTGATCCACAGTCTGGCAAGGAGTACTGACTTCTGTTCAGACATTAGATGGACACGCCTACCCAGCAGCTAGTGATCCTCCCATCTGGCCTTTCCATATTGGCATTTTTTCACCATGTTCATGAGACTCATAATGTAGTATCTTCTAGCTCTGACACTTGGCATACTGAGTATTTTAAACTGAATGAAACTGAGAAAACTGTAGAAGCAGGAAAGTCACTCTCTGAGCTTTTTCCACAAAGTAGGCCACTAAACAATTCTCTCCCCTAACTCCTCTGAAATTGGATAATAAAAATTTCATTCCAAAGGAATCCCACACCATCTATACCTGAAGGCCACTAGAAAATTAAACAGATGGTGCTAAGCTCCCCATGCTTCCTTTCCATTACATTTTACTCTTTTGTCTTCTGATTGTACCTTTGTATGACTGTCCATGGACAAATCGCTTTTCCCTGTGTATAACCCTTTCACATAAAATTTATACTCAACAAATATTATATTATGAAATACTCATTTTATATTTATAATTTTATATCCTATAATTTATAATTATAATACTATATTATAAAATTTATATTAAATAAGCATTGTTTTATGTTTTTCATATATATTTTGTTATAGGAATACCAACCAAGATTTCTCAAGCATTGTCTTTAGCCTATGGAAACCACCTTACCAAACATGCCTCAGTCGTGGTAAGGGCTTCTTACCTAATATTAGCCTCTGACCAATGTGACAGTCTTCTGTGCCTTGACATGAGGAAACTCTGTTGCCATTTTATCATAGAGATCCAAATGGAATCAGGCTAATCAAAGTTAGAATTTTTTCCTGCCATCTTCTGCTTCTTTAATCCCTTTGTAGAATTTTCCTCACAGCACTTCCTCATAAATCACTTTCCTGAAAGTGCCTGCCTCAGGTTCTCCATTTAGGAACCTTACCCTGAGTCTGTCAGTACAAAAATTGGACATTAAGAACAGACACTAAGTATGTCTTCCTCTTCCTTTGGTCATTAGGAATGGCAGTGAGGTGTACATTGCTGAAGGAAGGTATCACACTGTGACTGTCTCACATGCTGCAGCAGTGCAGATGCCAAGATGCTCCACGTGGTGATCTAGGACACCGCAAGACTGGAAGGAGGTGCAATGGCTGGTGCAGAGGCAAAGTCTTGGCCATTTTCAAAGAAGAAATCAACAAAAACTGCAGGCTTATGTGGTTGTTTCTGGTTACCATGGATAAACTGCAGAGAGACAGATGATGGCTTGGCTTGGTTCATCATCAAATTCAGCAAAGACAGAAAATCACAGGCATTAAAGAGACTCTTATCTCTTATAATCAGAGAGCTAAACACATTAGAGATCAGGCCCAAATTTAATTGCAAGGGAGTATCACTGAAGAGAGATATATTTGCTGCCTAGAAAAGTGTTCTGTACCAACACTATGAAGCCTAACAGGACCAGGATGTGGGTTTTTGATACAAGTAGATGATAGAGGTAGATGCAGAAGGGAATCTTGAACACCAGATTTCCCTGAATCTTGAACACCAGACTCCCCTGAATCTTAGAATTTGAATCACTTCTGGTTAGCCTCAAATGAGTCAAGTAGCTTTAAGAAAGAGGCTGGTCATTTTCAGAAACTAACCCTCCCTCCTCCTGCAGCCACTTCACATCTTTGAAATGGTCCAAAAATACTAATCTTTCTCTTTTAAAGTGTCCTGTCTACTAGATTTTCCCTCTTATCATTTATCTGAAGAGTCAAGTTTTTATTTAGACCTAAAACTTTCAGTTATGCCAAGACTTGATGAATCCACATCAGTATTTTATTACACAATTATCATTTGTCTCTATTTATAAAAATATACAATTAAAGGTCTGTAAATTTGATCTTCTAAGGCATGGTTTCAGCACTGCTGCGACATTTCCTTAATAAAGAGCCACAATTACTCATTTTTAAAAAAAAAAGAATTTTCTTAATACCTTCAATGTTGTTTGAACAAAGCAAAGCATATACTTTTTCTATTGATTTAGAGAGCATAATTTGTACAGAGATACATATTTCTCAGTGTGCATGTGAGTTTTATTATATGGACAAGGGTTTCTTTTCCATTATTTTCCATCTTGATAATGGGGATTACACAAATGACTAATTTGAAAACATATCAGGCACAACAGCATATTAGTTAATTAAATTGTACAAGCAGGGCCAAAGACAAGCTGACAAATGTGGGAAGACAAAACTACTAGAAATCTCTGTTAAAAAGCAGCAGCATTTGATTTCCTTTTATTTTCATTTCGGGTCAGCCACAGGGCACAATGACAATGTCTCAGTGGACATCATTTGTTTTATAGGAAAGCAAAGGCTACTTTCTAAGCCAAGATCATACTAGTGCCACACATTCCTTCCAACACATGGAAGTTTGAGAAGACTATTGAAGATGATCTCTTTCAAACATAGGCCAATGCATTTGAACATTCTAAGAGTTCTAAGATTATTTACAGCATTAACAATGGAAGTATTTTTTTTTTACTACATAGGAGTATATGCCAATATACTGCAGGCTCTGATAATTTATTTCAACCAGAGTACATATTAATGTGTATTAAATGCCATCATTATTTGTCAAAATGGTTGTGAGTTTAATATTTAGAAATGATCTGCTAAGATATATTATTTTTTCCTACAAACTATTATACCAACATTACTTCAGATTTCTGAAATTCAATCTAAAGACTCTTTAAGTTAGTTTTATGGATTTTTTTTCCCAAGACTGCTCAGATGCTCAAATCAGTCTGGAAGAACTTTGTGAAACAATTTTAATAGTCAGAATTATGACTCTAAAATGCTAGAAGAATGTATAAATAAGATGGTTGACTATTTAACTGTTGGGTAAAATTATTTGAATTAGTCACAGCATTGCACTGGGTTTTGCCCACAGCTCAGGTATGCAAGTGCAGTCGAATAAACTGAGAAAAATACATAGAGGCAGTTGTGAGAATTAAGATGCATTAAAGCAAAACAGGAAATGATAGCTTTAATTGTGACTAACTAGTAAGGGAGGGTTTACAAGAAGTATATGTGGGCCCAAAAGTACCACGCAACAAAATCCATGAGGGAAATGTACCTAAAATCTGCATCACTTGGCAAATATAATGGAAGCTTTTTAGATGAATTACTAAGCAGCAGATTACAGCAGAAAGCAGATTTTATAAATTACATTGTGCATTACATAATAGTGACATCATTCACTTGTTTTGCTTTGTTGTATGACCAGCATTCTGAGGGACAACTGATTTAGCAAATGGACAAGAAGGTGGTTTCTAGAGATGACAATAGTTTGTTCAGTTCCCCGTGACCCTCGTATAATTGTTACTCAGTGATACCTGTCCACTTAAATGTCACGTAGACTTGGCAAGAGTTTTGAGAACACGGCATAGGTGTCTTAGGAGCACGGTGCTAAATGCTCTAGTTTTTCTCAGAACTGTGAACTGTGACACTAGGAATCTATTTTGAAAGGTCAGGTACATCAATATGCCAGTGCTCAATAATCATTTGTTTTGCATATGTTGCTGTAAGCAGGACATTCCAAAAGTTAGCTTTAATGTTTGTTGATCCACTGACTTTCTTTAAAGGATAACGTAGAGAAATGGAGTATGTTGGTTTTAACCAGTATATCATTTTTATGCTTTATAAACTTTTTACTGTTTTGTATTAAACTGCCATATATTATATATGGATCTTGAGTTTTGTAGAAAAAGCAAAAAAGAAAATTATAAATATTGGCTGTAGGTCTTTAATTTTATTTTTTCGGTTCATATCTTATATCCTATGGTACTATTTTCTCAACAGGATTAGTTTGTAATTAATTTAAAACTCTAAGACAGAATGTAACAAGAATTAAGAATCCTTTAAGGCTAAGTCTGAATTTAATCTGAGTGTGTTCCAAGTAATCCCATAAATATTTTGAAGACAGCACCAGATTTGTGTAAATCTTTCTGAAATCATCAGATGGAAATGATGGAAGATGTAAATTTTAACCATTTCCTGGAAATTTAACAAAATTTGAATCATTTGACTCATAATGAGAACTGTAAGATAATTGCTGGCATTGCATAATCTATTTCTTGGTTTATCTTATTGCAGATTATCTAATCATCTAGACCTAACTTTTGTTAATTATATTCATAAGTAGTACTTCTAACTGAGAAAAAGGAGTCCCCACAGTACTGTCAGAAGTGAGATTGCTGTGTAACTGTGTTCCCCCACCCATCCTCAAGCTCTTCACGGGAAGGTTTATACTACTGTTTATTTTGGATGGTGAAAATCCCCCAAAAGTCTATGTGTTAAAGATGTGGCTGCAGAGTAGTTTTCTGAGGAGGAGGCAGAGACTTTGAGAGATGAGGTTTTGTAGGAGATTCTCGGGTCATGAGAGTTGTCACAAAAGGAGCTACTGGGATCTCTACCCCTCCCTCTTTCTCTTTTGCTTTCTGTGTATGAGGTGAGCTGTTTTGTGTGGCCACATGCTCTCACCATGATGTTCTGCCTTGCCACAGGTTCAAAGCAACAGGGCCAATCAATCATGGATGGAAACTTACACAACTGTGAACCAAAATGAATGATTTTTCTTTCTATAAGTTCATTTTTTCTGGTGTTTCACTGTGGTGATAGAGAGGTGACTAATACAACCACATTGTATTCTAGATTCAAATGATGGTGCCCATACATGTTGATTTATCTCCAGTGGGATCCTGAGAGTGATAAAAACCAAAATGTATTGAATCTAGTTATTTGAAAGTTATGTTCAGATTCCAAAGGACTCAAGGCCTAGAGTGGTTATGAATAAGAGGTTGGGAGGCAATTAGTGATACTCATTCTTTCCTGTTGTTTCCATAAATCCAAGAAGTTTATTTTCAGCTTTCATTTAGTTACATGACCCATAGTGTGGTATTCAAGTATTAGCAGACATTGACATTTATCTTATTTGATGTATATGTTAGGTTATTTTCTTTCCCAATGGCCACATACTTATGCCAAGCATTCAAAGCAGTACATTACATTCTGTTTCCAATGGAGGGTGTCAGGAAAAGAAGTTTATTTGACAAGTGTCTAAAGCATATCTCAAACAAAAATAAAAATGACTAGAATGGCCTTCCTCTCTCCATCCAACTCTATCTTTACTAAAGTAGCTTCTTTTCTCCAGATATTCTGCTATGGGAAGGAGAAGAAAAACTGAGAAAAAAATAATTTAGGAACATCTTTCAACAACCTTAGAGATAAATTTTAGTGTTATGTTTTTGTGAAGTTTTATGTCTCTGGAAAGAACTTAAAGTTGCAAACTAATTTGCAATCTAAATGCCTTAGAGTCTGTTCTCTGGAACCAGGTAGAACTTGGCAGAATGAATTTAAATAAGCAAATCTTGCAAGAGATTTTGGTTATCATTTCTCTTTTATTAAAGATGCATAAGCTCATTTATTTGGAAGAATGGAGTCCAAGTGATTTATTTTTTTTAAAAAAATCATGTTTTGGTATTTGAAAATATAATCTATTCAAATACAAGCCACTATCTTGAAAGTTATTATATTAAATACAGGAACACTTCAATGTACAGGCACTTCTATGGGATTTTAAGTTCTAGAAATCCCATTTTATACTACGTACTATAGAATGGCATTTATTTAGGGTATGGCAACTATTTGGTGACACAAGTTAGTGCTTTGACTGATAATTGCTGAATCCTCTGCTCCTGAAATACCACCATTTCTAGGGATGTTAGCAGTTTATTAGAGTTTGGCATAAATTGCAGTTCACCTTCCTTCTACTTTTGGATGGAGAGTACTTTTACCTAATTACTCCTGACCCTTAAATAGTCAATCTGGATTAACCTTGACCTCTGGTACCTATATTCTTTGCTACATATCTATCATCAGTGTGATCAATAGGAAAAAAAAACATGGCTCTAGGTTGTTAAATGTTGAAGTCCTTGTTATAAAAATCCAATTTACTTCTCCAAGATATTAATTGTTGACCTTTAAAGTGAAGTTTGCTTGACTTCAGAGACAGGTTTTTTGAGCTATGCCAAAAGGTAACTTGTTTCTAAATTATTTGTGCAAGGAAAATTGTTATTTTGTTTCTTGAAAAAAAGAACAGATATGATAACTAAAAATTCTTCCCCAAAACAGTTTAATTTTAATAGACATTATTCTGTATTCCCTCATACAAAATTTGCACAGTTTTAAAGATAACCTTATTAAACTAAGTTTACTCAGTTACTAGTTGCAAGGCCAAAACCTCGAGGCTAAATTTTCTTTTAATCTTAAACAAAATAATCTTTCTATTACACTATTAATGTAGGACCCCACAAACATTAAACACACACACACACACACACACACACACACACACACACACACACGTTGAAAGATATGTTCTACTGAAAAGTATGTCCATAGTGTTTTTTAAATTTATCTCTGAATCAATGGTAGACCACTTGTAATGAAAGTCATGGAAGAAAAGTTTGATGTCAGTCTTGAAAGACTTATGTAGTTCAAAATACCTGAATTCTTGGACTCTGATTCCTGTACAAATGAGGTATTAGAAACCACACTAATGCACGGAGCATTTATCATGTGCCAGATATTTTGTCTTTGAATTTAGCCCTTGAAATTTTGAAGTTAGAAAAGAACAAATCAATTGTGTGTATTTTTATAATTGGAAATAATTTTATAGTAAATTGCTTCCTCTTTACACAATAGAAAAATCATTAATATTATTTGCTAGAAAAAATCACTACACTATTACAACATGTGAGTTGTGTTCTTGTAGCACCTTCAAACAAACTGATAAAACACAATCATTCAATATTCCTTGTTGAATTTGCTGATTTCATAAATATAATTCTATTTCTAGCAGACAAGTAATAGTGGCACTGGTAGCTTCTGATTTAGATTCTTCGTACAAATATTCTGTTGCATTCTTCATTGTTTGGTCACTAATTAAATCTTCATTTTCAAAATATTAGACACGGTTAAGACTTTATCTGACCTACTTGAGCTGTGAATTTAATGAGAATTATTTTCTTACTTATTTTCATTGCTTGATCTGTAATTAAATCCTCATTTAATAAATAGTTATTACAGTTTTTTTTTCTCAAAGTGCATATTGTGGATGCAATTGCATAATCTGGCTGCTACATCTGTCACCCTATAGGTCCCCAGGATTGATTTGGTTGATCTGGCTAGCTAGGCCGGTGTCCCCTTCCTCCCTTCATTGTGGCAGCACTGTGTGACTCCTTCCCAAAGCTATGAGCAAGGTGGAAGAGGACAACCACACTCGATAGTGTAAGACCATTTTTGTGATCAAGGATATAGAGCTTCTGCTGCTACTCCTCTGCCAGAACTTCCAAACAAGCTCTCAGACTGCATACTGACCAAGCACACTCATCAGAATAAATGGTTTTGTAAACCCCATGTTACTAAAACAACAATAATATCACTTCTACATTAAATTTTTTGTTTCCTGATATTTCCTAAATTATGTTTGCAAGTATAATTGGAGAAAAAGTTCAGGGATCATAATTTAAAACCTCCTCAAACAAAAACAAAAACAAATTAGTTTTAGCAAATACTAGATAGACTCTGAAATATATATATAATTTCCTTTTTAGAAAATATGTACACTGCCTTTAGAAAATATTATGGTTTCAATGTCATCTTAGCTTATTCTTATATTTTAAAACTTTTTTCCTTTAGTATGTTAAGACATGTGTGTAGTACATAATGTTCTATTCTTACATTTTTTCATTTCTGCCACTTTAGAGAGTTTATTATTTTCAATGATCAAATAGGTCAAAAAATAATCAAGGTACACAATTTACATATGTTTTATCAAATATGAAATTAAAATAAATTGTTGAAATATTAATTACCATCCTATTATTTTTCTCAAATATTCACAAGTGTTAATCTGGGTTGTGAGGAGATCTATTATATCTCCAATGGTATAAAGTAGAAAGTTGCCTAAAGTAACTGCTTTCAGACAAGGAAACTCAAGGGCCTTGTGTCAGGAGGAAACCTCTCTCAAGTGTAGCCCAGCTGAAGGACCTGCTAAGGATGTTGTCCTCACTGAGCACTGAATTAGTATTATCTTTAATGCTTATAAACATGTCTATCAGATGTTATATTGATCTTTTCTTTAAAGTTAAAAAAACTGCAACATCATAATATCAAATAAATTGCCCATGAGTATAGAACTTTTAAGAACGACTAGTTGCAGAAAAGCATTATCTCATCTGAGGTCTTTGGTTCACCTACTGTACAACACAACTTCAGAACAGCCCATTAGAGTTTATGAAGTGAAGTTTTTTTTTTACTGAATCTCCACAGTGACCCTGAGAGTTTCACTTTTTATTCAAAGTAAAGCTAAATTTCACAGAGTGACTACCAAAGTGAAACAGAATTGGTGAGTGATATTTCATCTTGTCACTCTCCGGAAGCTTCTCTATTGTAGGGTTCATGGCAGTACATACTTTATCATATCATGAAATAAGTAGAATATGAACTTGGCTCATAATTGATGATTTCAAGGGTTTATGTTTTTAAAAATTCAAGAGAAATTTTGCAGTTAGTAATTTGTTATTTCCAAATAGTTCAGGAGAATTCAGTTTCTAGAGATCTCAGTGCTTATGTACATCACTCCACAGGACACATTTCCTTTCTTTGTGTAGACTTTAAAAACCAATTCCCTTACTTCTACGACCAACAACCTTCTCCCATTTTGTATTCCATGGCTTGAGTCCTTACTGCTGAGGTTTCAGTTCTAGTGACAAGTTTGGCTCCTGAATCCATTAGTACTTTTCCTGCAACTCAGTTATGAATTTAAAAGATATCTTTTGTTTTATTTTTTTTTCTGAAATTCTAGCTTCTCTTTTTTAGTAACAAGAGCATTTTTAGATTATCTGAGATCGTCATAGTCTCTGTTATAGTCAGGGGTTGTGAGAACAACTAGAACAAGGACATGGAATTTTTAATATTATTTTATGATGATCACCCAGAGTTAACACAAAAAAATGCAGGAAATCTATCCGCAACACCAGAGACACAGAATATTCAATCAAAGACCTGAATCCCACAGCAATGTGTCATGTGAGTTCAGATAAAGACCCAAAGGTCATGACAATACCTCCCATGAGTCTAACTGGAGGTCTAGAACACAAGAGAAGGACTCACACCAGTCTCTTTTACAGATCCATGCTGGGAAGACCCACAGGTCAGCGATGGAAGCTAGAAAGTCTATGCCAGCAGGGTGAAGGAGCTGTGCTGATAGGTTGAGGGTTCTACACTGGAACCAAGAATTCACATTCAAAACAAAGGCCAAGGTTGTCCTGAAAATCACCACCACCATCCTCAGTGACACGGAGGTCCCAAGCTCCTCCAATTAAAAGCACAGTCAAGTATATGCCAGGAAGCCTGCGTGACAGGTTCATCTTGGAGACCAAGCAGCACACATCTTCCTCTCTGGAGCCAGGAAGCAGTGCTCAGTGTGAGGACCAGAGCTTCTCCAGGAGAACCAGTGGCTCAAACAGCAGCACATAGGAGAACCCACAATGCCTCAATGCCTTAACATGTTAACACCTCCTTCTCCACATCTCTATTTACACTGGCAACTTTCCTCAGGTGGAGCAGCTAGGCTCAGCACTGTGGTGATTTAATTCCAATGGCCTTAAATTGACCACCAGTTTCCAATCTATAACAGTCACATATGTGTTTTCCAAATATGCTGATATAGGTAATTACACCATATAATGACATTTTGATTAGTTGGTCTAAACATAAGGCTTTGGTCCCATAAGGTTATATTTTCTAGTGACAGCATAGCCATCTTACCAGTGTAAATGCAGTCTCTGGTGTGTCCAAAATGATAAGGTCATCTCAGACAACCCTCCTCAGATGTATCCTTTCATTAGGGAGTGCATGACTGTATCTGTGACTGACTTGTCATGAATATGTGTTATTAAATAAACTGCAATGCACTCTCATTATGCATTAGTATTTGAATTTCCTTGAAGGCTTCTGATTAAAGAGTGGAAGTATATTTTTATGTACTCTTTATCTACAGTCTGCTTAATGCAGCTGAATCATGCTGCAAAACTAAATTACTTTCTTGGTTTCCCATTTGAATGTATGCTAATCTGAACTCTTGCTCAGCACCAGCACTCACATTTCACAAAGTGGTACAGAAGTGGAGAATCATTCATAAAAGTAAAAAGTGTTCATGGATACTAAGTAAATAATACAGAAGTCAATCCTCTATTCTTTGTTCAAGTATGGTGTTATTTTAAAAGGCAGTGACAGGTGTCAGCCTAAGTGAACAAAAGGGCTGTTTCCACAAGGCATTTTTCCAGTGATTTGAGGCTAAATTGCTATTCATCAAATTAAATTAATTTTTTTTACCCCTGAGCCTCTTACTGCAATTAGATCAACAGATCATAAATTGAGTTTCATTGTGGGACAAAAATAAAATTTCAACTCATCTTCTTTCCACCTGTAATTTTCTCTGATTCCTTTTTTTCTAATTGTATTATGTTTGAAGGCATCCCTATTACTAAAAAACACAGAATCCGTTCCAAAGGTTTCTCCTATCATCATTGTGCTTTAACCTGTAAATTTCACATATTTGAATATTTGAAAGTATTTTTCTTTGTGCAACCAGTAAATTTCACATACTTGAATATTTGAAAATGATTTTCTTTGTGCAGTTAGAATGTTTTTAAAACAGAATCATCATTAAAATATTGTGATTTGAAATTATATTTTCCCAGGCTTCTTGTTATCAAAATACACATTGATTATCATTAGTGTAAATATAGACATGGGTATAAAAAAGAAAAAAAATTGCATTTATATAATAGGACATATTATAGACTATATTTTATAAATTAACATTTTTCTTAATATGTATTGCTCTTTAATCTATTTTGGCAGAAGTAATATAGTACAAACCATATTTATTTTATTCCATTATTGTCCAGTTTTCCTAGTAATATTTATTTTTAAATTATTTGTCTATATGCTTTAAAAATACTTGAATTTATCATTTACTGTGCATTTTCACAAATAAATTTTTTTCTTCCACTACTATCAAATTAGCTTTACTATGCAGCAATACACTAACTGTGACACCTTATAGAACAAATAGCCCCTGTATCCTTTATTCATTTACTTTAGATTCATATAGCAGCACGTATCAGGTTTGCTATTCTAGATTAATTTTAGAATTATTTTTTTCCAAGTTAAAAACATCCATTGGGGTTAGTTGGTTCTATGTTACATTTAGAGATAATTTTTGGTTAATTTGGAAAACTCACAGAACTTGATTTTTGTGCAGAATCATCTTCATCTGCCTCTGCAGTCCAAACTCTCCTTTACTCTGCATTATGCCTTGGGAGTCTGACTTCTGTGGACCTTAACAATTGGCATAGCCTATTTTAAATGAGTACAGGCAAAGAAAGATGCTGGAGGACAACAGCAAAAGTGAATTCTGGTTATTTAGTTATTTGTCTTCTTTCCTCTCAGGCAGGTCAGCACGTAGAAGTGGCTCCCTCTTTTAGCCCTATTTCAGTGGTTCTCTTGTTACTTAGCCCAAATTCAGATGACTAAATTCATATGCCCTTCTGATCTCTCTGTCCTGAGAGGTGAGGGTTCCCATACTGACTAATTCTATGCTACTCTCTCTTCTTAATTTTCTATTTACTAACACCTTCAGTATTCCCAATTACCTATTTAAATGTAGCCTCTGATTTATGTTAAGATTCTGCCTGATGCACAGAATAATGAAAACCAGAAAATTTTAATTCTTCTGTGTTCATTAATTTTTGTAAATTTTATTATAAAGTTCTTGCATATTTTTTGCCAAATTTATTATTATATTTTATTTTTGGAGCTGATGCATAAAAATTATAATAGCTTTCCCACCACTGAGACTCAATACATGACACTCACAATTTAAAGAAGAGGTTTCATTTGGGTCATGGTTTCAGTGGATTCAGTTGATCATTGGCTGGCTCCATAGCAGAAGATATTATGGTGGAAGGGCCTGGCAATACAAAGCTTAGTCCATGATGCCCAGGAAGATTAAGGGAGTAGGACCAGAAATCAAAAAGAGAGGGGAGAGACACAGACCCCAAGTCATGAGTCACTGAGACACATTTGTGTTTTACCAATCCTCTGAGAAAATTCAAGGAAATGAAATTGGCAATCTATTCTAATAATCATGGATGCTGATGAACCCTATATGTAGTGCTTTCAGTCTTTAGATTTTGCTCTAGTTTGAAGAATTTTCAATGACGTATTCAAGAATATCCACACACAACTCTTACAACCTGATGCTCTGAAATCCACATATATAGCAAAGAAGTAAACAGAGAAACAGATATTCTAGCAATTTGGGAAAACAAGAAGAGTTAACATTGTTGCTTGTTCGGCTCAGATATTAAATTTTTCATTTCTTCAGTGAAGTAAATTACTTACTGAACACTCTGTTTTTGCTGAATATTAGAGGCAAACAGATGAAAAATTCAGATTTAAAAAATAAGGAAAAAGCATGAAGCTATTAAAGTGAAATCATGGATTTATGTCTGTCAATTCAGATTGGAATTGATAAGACATTTGTCAAACCACTTGAATTAGATCAGAAGGGCTGCCTGACACAACATTCATCACTTCACACTGTTCAAATAAAGGTTCATTTTCAACATAACATCTCTTTTGTACTTTCACAAAATCTCTTAAAACCTGGCAGATGGAGAATTGGAAAGAGTTTTGCTTCATCAACATTAAGGATGATAAGTCATGACAATCTATGCATTTACACTATTTTACCCATAAGAAGGATACCAGACAAATTCCAGTTATTAGACATTTTGCAGCATACAAAACCAATAAATATTGAAATGCTTTATGTCATCCAAATTACATGTAAGAAAATCTGTCACAGGCCAGAGATGCCTAAGGAGACATAAGTAAATATAATGTTGATCTTGACTGATGTCTTAGACAGATAAATGATGAACAGAATAAAGAGTTTATGAGGGAAACTAATGAAGTCTACTATAATTTATTTTCACTAGTAGTATGCAGGTACAGGTTTGTTAGCTGTTAAAATGTATCATTAATAAAAGCAATGAGATACACTAAGTTTAGGAATATATGGCAACATCAGATCTATCTTTACATCTCTGTTAATCTAATTGTCAAATAAAAGACATTGCAAAATACAATGACTTTTTTTAGTTCTTTCTGAAGAGAATGTAGGCACACATAATGTAAAAAATATGACAGACAATTATTGCAAATGAAACTAAACAAACCTTAACAAGTTTATTTTTCTGGTGAATCTTGTCCAATACCCAGAGTATAAAATAATGCTTTGCTCCCGGCAATGTGTTTCCTTGAGATTGGAGGAAGTGTTCCTTGGCCTTGCATATCTCAGCACTGCCACACTGGAGGTTGGATTTGACATCAAAATATTAAAAAAGGAATTCTTAATGGACTTTAATTTTAAAAACAAATTTTCCAGCAAGTAGTCATATCATTTACAATCCACGGATCGTGAGACTGAATCACCTCTGACAGGCACCCACACCAAGCAAACAGCACAGCACTGCCATATTAAAGTGTATATGTACAATAGCCACCAGTGTACCATGCTCTGCTTTGTAAATGTAGAAATTTCTAGTCTATTAAAATTAATAAGCACTGGCACTGAAGTGTCACATATATTGGATGAAAAGCCACCCACATGTATGTCATGCTGTTGTTTGTGACATATATGTGTCGTATTTTTTAAACCAAGTATGCTGATATCAAAATGAATGGGATTCCGTCTTTCCATGACTGAGTGAGGAGGATGGATGGAATATTGTGAAATATATTTATTTTATTTTTGAGAAATCTGTTAATTTTTAAAATGATTAGGAAGAAAAAATATTTTCAAGAATTTACTCTAAATCTAATGAATTAGTGAAAGATATATAAGTAATACAGTGCTCTATAAATTAAGACAGTACAAAGAGTAATTATAATAATTCTTATAAGTTCTCCTGGTTGACAGATACAAATGGAGGCCAAGACCTGGCAGGAGAATCCCATCAGAAGGGTGGAGAAGTGAAGAAGAAGGACAGAGAGGCCAAAGCAACAATTTAGATAATGACCAATATAATGATCAAAAGTTCTTCATCCAATTCGGTGCCATTTTCAAGAGTTTATAAGTACTTCTAGAAAGCTATAGAAGGTGACATGGTCAGGTGGTTCTTTGATCTGTTGGCCCCTCACAGTTGGCTTGTGGGCAGAAAACAGGGCAGCACTGTGGCGAGGAGTTTAAGGGGCAGGATGACATCTATGACCAGGGTGCTATCTAAACTCAGAACAGATGATAGGACTGAAGTTTCTGATACTGATTGTGTTTAGGACTCCCAGCAAAATGCTCTGTATTATTTCATGCTAGATGCACAACAAATACTTTAGGCAGATTAGAAAACCAAGATTTAGAGATAAGGAAAGAGTCTTATCATCAGAGAGCTACCAATCATCTTACAGCTTCTCCTTCCTATGAATGCAAGTCTGTATATTTCAGTGCAGATGACCAGGTGCAAACCTTTATGTATGTGAGTTGCCACCCAGCCATACTAAAACATCCAATTCTATTCACAATAGCTCTTACTTTTATTGAAGAAATCAGTCTTGTTCTTGTTTTGTTTTCTTCTCTAGAAATTTTTTTCAGTACATTTAAATGTCTTTTATTATTTATAAAACAGATCAATTCTATAATGCTCCAAGCATTTATATTATTTAGAGAAGAAAAGATTTCCTACTATGTTTCACTGAGGCTTTCCTAGGATCTTACAGCTCTTAAATCAATTTATGCTTTATCTTCATGGGTTTCCCAGAAATTTTTTATTTGGCATTCACAAGAATTCACTTACTTCATGGGTTCTTCTGATATTACACTATTTGCCATTTCCTAATAAATATGTATTTTAAATTATAAGAAGAAAAAACACTTTCCCCAGGAACTACTGGTAACTTTATTTCAATCCATTGTGAAAATAACATCTAATGCAATTGCTGAAGGCATATAAACGAGTTTGAATTTAGAAAGAAACCAATTATATGTTAACAAGTTTTAATCACTCCATCACCTTGTTTTTAATAGTAGTCTATTAGAAAAAAAAACAGTGTGCTTACCTCAGATACCTATGTCATATCTATTAATTCAGTAATGAGAAATAATTTAAAAACAGGTGTAAAAGAATGGTCATGCAGGAGAGGATTTCAGTTATCATGTACTTTGATTCACTATTCTATAGACGAGAAAAGAAATGCTACAGCTTAAGTAACTTTCTCTAGTTTACATAGTCAATTAGCAACAGAACCCAACCTATGTTGTAGAAGTATATTTTACTGCAAGGTGAAATCTAATCAGATAAAAGAGAGCAAATTGCTATAACTAAATGAATTTTTAAAAAAGTTCTTCCTATTGAAATCTTCAGGAAATGACTAAATTTTTGGATGCTAATATTCCACTAAATTAAACATTTTCCAAACTAACCAGCTCTTAATTTTCTGCACTTGTTTTACTTTAAATTGATTTTAAAATTTTAAGCCTTTATGTTGCAAAAATATGCTGTGTACCCAAGCTCGTCTACACTCTCAATGATCCTAATAAGGAGATATCACCATCCCCGTTTTATAGTTGAAGAGAGGGATGTAGACAGAGCTTTGGAAACTTGCCCAATATGATTTTGATGTGAAAAGGGTTTACCTATGATTAACTTCTGAGCATTATTTACTCTACAATTAACTGATACACTTCCCCAGAGCTTCACTGGGCACTGTCCTCTTATGCCTGTGGGTAGTCTCTGTTTTCCATAAGAAATTGTTTAACTGAAGATAAAATATTCTGGTTTCCTTTCCTATTTTCTGTGTTCCTAAATCTTCAGTTAACTGGAAGAATTAGTTTCCTGTCATTTTAGGAAAATACCATCTACCTTCTCTGCATATATATTTCCATATATATTTCTCCATATGTTTTTCCATGTTTATGGCTGTTTATCAATCCTCAAGAATACCACTTTGCTAAAATGATGATCATAATTGAAGGCACACGATACATATAATAGGCAGGTACTCATACATAGATAATGAGGCAGTGTTTCCTCATACCAATGGGACAATTTTCCTAGAACCTCATGATTTGCACTCTTGTTTCTAACCATGTATTCTCATTCTATTCTCAACTTGTGCTTCTTTCATAGATCTCCCTCAAAATGTATGAACTATTTTACTGCATCTAGTCTTTTTATACTGCAGGACAAGGTACAATTGCAGCAATTTGATCTGAATAACCATTTTGAACTGAAAGCTGAACTTTCTCAAATTCTTCATGACACATTTCTTTCCAACTATTTTAGCTGTGCACTGTCAGAACTTCATATGTTGCACTCAATTCCCAGTATCCCAAAATAGTCCATCCTGGTGACTTCCTCCTGGATAGGGCTTCCGTATATTGCTTGAATTGAACAGAGACATATTTTTGTGATTACATAAAAATATAATTTTTAGAGCAATTTATAACAGTGTAATGGAATGCAAATAGTTAATTATATATTTAGTTTGATGCTTACATTTGGACAAAAGTACTTAGCTTCAACTCAATTTTTTGTAACATTCAGTCATTTAAACTAGCACTTTTTCCAATTAGTTCTAGCAAAAGAGTAAATGAAGTTGAAATTTCTAGAGTTCTTATGGTTGTGTAATCTTCCATTTTTACTCCATGAAGAACATAGAAAGAAGAAGGAGAAAGAGAATGAAGAGGAGGAAGAGGGAGGAAGAAAAAAAAGGAAAGGAAAAGAAGGGAAAGGGAAGGGAAGAAGGAAAGGAGAGGAGAGGAGAAGAGAAGAGAGGAGAGGAGCGGAGAGGAGAGGAGAGGGGAGGGGAGGGGAGGGGAGGGGAGGGGAGGGAAGTTTAAAAAAACAGAAAGGAAGAGATAAAAAATGAAAGAAACTTTTATTAAACACACCAGCAAACACAAATGATTCGTAAGGATCATCAAACACACACTATTGAATTTCAAACATTCAACTTGAGTATCACCTTTTCTGAGAAATTTTTAATAGGTTCTACATCAGAAAAAGTATTCTGCATAAGTTTAATGGTTTGTGTCCTCCAGTTCCTTAGGAATGGTGAGCTGTTTAGTTGCCTCTCCCACAGACATTTCACACTTTGCTGTTAATTCTTAGCTGTTTTAAGTCACTTTATGCTCTTAGCATAAAAACTAAATTCTAATTCATATAAACTTTTCTCCCTATTTTTATTAGCACATGTTTGCAGCACATATTAATTACATTCTTCTTGGGGAGTTGGCACATGGGCATGACACAGCTTAATTCTTTTTTAATTCTCTTCTCCTCCTCTTCTTCATCTGTTTCTCCATCTCTGGTTGCTTTGGCAAACATCTGTCTCCATAAGATAAGAAAAGCAACAAAGGCTTAAGTTAATCAATTATTAACAATCTTCCTGCCATAACAGTTGAGAAAGAATGTGTACTTTCCTCTCTCCTTTCTTTCTTTCAATTAGAGTACAGATCAGGACTTCTGCACAAAATCTTTATTTTCTTCTGAATCACACAGTGTTCAGATAAAGAGTGTGTGTAATAGTCAACTTTTTTTCTAATGTGACAAATAGCTGAGATAAACAACTTGAGAGAAGAAAAGTTTGCTTTGGCTCAAGGTATCCAAGGCTTCAGGTCATGGTAAACTCGCTCCCAGGCAGATATTATGGTACAAGGGCTTGATGGAGAAAAGTTGCTCACCTCTCAGAGTAGCCAGGAAGCATAAAGAGTAAGGACATCAGAGAAGAGTGATTGGGATCAGTTATTTTCCCAAACATCATGCCCCACAGTCCTGTCCCTGTAGCCAGGCCTCACTTCCTATTTTCATCACTTTCCAATAATGTCATCCAACTATGATCTATGAATGGATTAATCCACTAATGAAGCAAGAGTCTTCATACTGTGGTCTCCTCTGGAAACTCTAATGGGAATAGCCATAAGAGTAATTTACTAATTTCCTACAGGTTTCTCAACTTTATTAAATTAAAGAGCAAATTTAATCCCTCACAGTGGGGAACTACGCAGATGTGTTATTACTGTGAAGAAAGCAAGGCCAAGAGAATTACAGAGAAATGAAACTAGAGTTTTATTCACACTAAGACTCAAACTGGCCCTATATTCAGATGTATATAATTGTATTATCCATATTCTTATCTATGTTCCAGGTATTTGAACTATTGATTTTCTATTTCTCATAAAAACAACCTAAACAGCTTATCCTGTTGAGTGTGAGCAAGGCTCTGGGAACACAGTAGTGGTGGATCAATTTAGCTTTAGACTTTGAAAGCTCAAGAACTAAGAGGAAATTTAATGTACTATGAAAATTCATTGCAATAGATTCTTCTTTTACTTTGAATGGATTAATCCACTGATGAAGTGTGATCCTTCATGCTCTGGCTAAGAACTCTTGCTGATGTGTACCTGAGACACTGACTGATGGATGTATCCCTGGTCTTTGAAATTTCATGAGTAAATTTTTATAAATATAGAACTAAAAAAACCACATCAGTATCATTTAACTTTTATTTGATAAGCAAAGGTAGGGAAAAGGAAAATATTTGTGCTTTCATTTGGTTATTCATTCAATCAGTGTGAATCAAAAAACAGGCACACAAAGATTACAAGTAAATAAATAGGAAATTACAACTCATAATAGTTGTACTGTACAAATAAAAGGATGTTTGACTTATTCACTGAGGTTATGCAGTATGTAGTACTTCTCCAACATGAAATCAGTTGAACTGGGATCTAATGAATATATAAGAATTAAGTAAAAATGTACATATATTTTAACTCAATTTGAAATTTATCAGTAAAAAAATTCTATGATGCCAAATCATTGTTTGTTTAAATATTTTATATGATATAATAAACTGCACTTTTTCACCTAGTTTTAAAATCAGTATTGGCATTTAGATTTAGAACATATCTGAGAGTAGTTTATTCCATTATTATAGTCTACTCTTACCACATTCAGATACTATATCTTATATATTCAGATGTTTGTGCTGATTAGTAATTAGCTAAGTGAACTGTAAGAAAATTATTTTTCACTTTAATGCAAGTGCTGACTCAACTTTTCATACTGTGAATCCTGCTTCTGAAACATTGCAAAGACTTCACAGCTGTCCTGAACCTCTGGCTGGAAATTAAGAAAAAGCAGGAAAGAATAAAAGCAGAAACAAATTACTTGTTCTTCACTTGTTTAAATAAAGGTTAATGACTCTTTAAAAAGGATTCAAGAAAGAACATATATGGTTCCACAAGCTATGTCAAGAATTCATTTGTTAAGATGGTTCATAAATAAAAATCAGAAAAATAAGAAGTTGCAGAAATCTTAAAACAAGACTAAAGTTTGCTTTTAAATTTATATCTAAAGCTTTTTATCAAATTGTGTTTTTTTTTCTCACAGCTATTACCATTGAGACAGTACTTGGCACCCAGCTAGAAATTATCTTGGAATGGCTCCCAGCATCTTTCTTATATATCATGTCCAAAATAACTAGTATGTGAGAATGCATTTCTTATCAATCCTATCTTGCTTTATCATCTTTTCTTTTCTTCAAGCATTGTACCTTTGAGGCTAGAAATGAAATGTTTGAAATCCCTCAGTAATCAAAGTATAGGTTTCTATAGAAACCAAACCCAAAATGTCTTCATTTTTTTTCTCATATAGAGATACAACAGAAGAACCAAATTTACTTCAAAGACTAAACACTGTTGAAATGATTATATAGCCACTTCATATACTAAATATACGATGAAAATTCTAAATCTTCCCAACTTTTAACATCTTACTCACCTTTGAGTTTCAAATGCCTATCTTCAATATGTCAACTGCTATATTGGTAAGCAGCTGTTTATTATAATTATTATAATACTCATTATTTAATTGTATAGTTATCTAATAATTATACTTTGATACTTTATATGTCACATACATGCATATATAAGTATTCATGGAGAGAGAGGAAATCATCTACTGAATAATAATTAATGAAAGGGAATAATAAATAATTTTCATTCTCATTTTTAGTTTTATATTTGTGTTAACAAGTAATGTGTGAGTAAAAATAAGTCACACTTGGGTCCAGTAATATAGCTCAGTGGCACAGTCCTGAGTTTGATTCCTGGTACAAAAAAACTCATACTTGTCTGTTTTTTTTTTTTTTTAACTAGGGTCATATTATGTTACCTAGGGTAGCCTGGAGGTCTGAGCTCAAGAGATTCCCAAGTATCTGGGACTAGAGTTTTGAGCCATCACACCTAGATAAAATATTTTTATAAAAATGATATCTTCCTATTGAAAATGCTTATAATTATCATCAGGACTTCCTGAAACTGTCCTCATTCTTGATTATTACTAGCTCTACTTATTATGTTTAAAATTGAATTCTTCTTTTTGCAGCCTCAGAAAATATTTAAGGCCAGCTGAAATGTGTTCATGGTCTTAGAAGCTTCAAACAAGTTTTTTTTTTTGTTTTTTTTTTTTTCAAAGAAAACCACAAGGAGAAGGAAATTACATCAGTTATTTGTTAAACATATCGACTGGTGTAGCCAGGCTGCCTAACAGTCTTATAAAAAGGGACTAGATGATTTGAAAGACTGGATATTTAAAAAATTTCAGAAATGGAGAAAAAAGGAACAGAAACAAAGCCATTCTTGGGAAAGGAAAGGAGTTACGTTGAGGTGACTGCCATCACAGTCATTGGTTAAATTTGACTATTCCAGGCCAGTGGAAAAATGTAGTGAGAAACTATAGTCTTGATATGTAAAATACAGGATGCAGCAAGTTGCACCAAGTCACAAATTTGTTTTGAGGTAGACATGACTGAAGAGTCTCTCACGTTTTCACCCTAGCAGTTTGCAAAGCTCACATCTGCCTTTGCGTGATTTTAATTTTTTTCACATTACACTCTTCAAGTAGCTTTTTACCTGAACATGCCCTGGCTACTCATTTTGATTCACTGAACGTCAATAAAAGTGGTACCTAAACAATCAGTTTGAAGATAAGAAAGAAAAATGTGAAGATAGTATATGTTCTGTACATGTTTGAATTATCACAAGGTTAAAAAATTATGAAAGGAGATACAGTGTACCCTACAGGTATTAAACAATAGTGAGTCAAATTGAAGAAAGTTTTATATGAAGAGTGCATTTCAAAGTATTTTTCTTCCTTCAGTTTCTTTTTTTTTTTTTTAAATAAAGTCCTCATATTTCCCAGGCTCATCTTCAACTCATGATATGGGCTTACAGGAACATGAAACCATGTCTGATACAGTGTTTTTAGTGTTGCAGGCAGCTGAGCTAGTTAGAAATATTATAGGTAGTCAGACAAGGCTTGGCCCTCAAAGAAGGTGGCACAGAGGACAAGATGTCTTGTGTCCTTGGAGGAGACACACACTTCTTGCTGTGGACCACATCTCAAAACAAGAGGCAAAACAAATGCAACCACACCCTTAAGTATAAACATGAGGGGTCAGGTGTGGACCACCTTGAGAAGCCAGGAGTCACTATCCCAATCCCCTGCAGGAAGAGTCACTGGTCTGTAAAGAATGTTCCCTTGCTGTGTGCCTCCCTTCCCTGTTTGTCCAGGATTTGGTCCATTTTAACTGAACAATTAAACTTATTAGTTGACCATAGCTCTGTCCCACCTCGGGCCTATTTGCCAGTTCCCAGTTTTTCCCACTCCGCTATGGTTGAGTGTACTTTCTCCAGATACAAGTACAAATACTTACCAGGAAAAAAAAAAGCATTCATTATAAATGAAAGAAATTTGATTAACTTTCAGAGGAAAAAGAATGTTTCTTGAAGATTAGCTAGCTTTATAAAAGAAGGAAATTCTGTTATGACAACAGATCTGGAAGAAAAAATGCTAAGTAAATGAATCAGACACAAGAAAAATCAGTATTAAATAATCTCATTTATTTGGTGGAATCAAAAATAGCAAACTTGTAGAAACGTAAAATAGAATGATGAAAGGGAAAATGGGAGGCAAAAAATGATACAAAGATTCAGTGACAATAAACAAGTTTAGGAAATCTAACGTACTCTTTGGGGACTAGAGTTGACATGCCATATTGAAATTTGCTAAGAAAGTAGATCTTAAGTGCTGGTAGAGAGAGAGAGAGAGAGAATAAATTTTTTAAAAAATAGTTTACATTAATTCTTTGTAAGTCATGGTTCTTAATTATTTTTATTTGAAAGACCCTCTGATATTCCAATAAAAATTAAAGCAAGTATGTATGTATACTCTTAAATAAATTTATAGGAGGGCACTGATTTGGACTTAGCACTTCTACTGGGTTGCAACAGACCAGGCCAAAATGATTCACTTATGCTAAAACTTTAAACTACCAAGATAACCCTCCTTTGCTTATCTGACCTTCCAAGAAATCATGAAAGAGAAAGCTATTAGCTGAATCCTCAAACAGCCTCAGTTCAGGTTCAGCCAGTGTGATAAGAAAGTTCTCTTAGCTTGAATCTTCAAAGTAACAAACTTTAAAATTACTGATTTTTTTTTTTTTTGGTTCCCCGTTTCTATTTCCTTTGGGTTTATTCTCTGCATAAATACTGCTTGAAGAGCTGTGTAGAGCTTTCTGAACCTCTTCTACTTCCAAGGTCTGGGTAAGCCTCAGATACCATCTAGGTACACAGTGGCTAAAAAATATCTATGAGTATTGATTCTGTTTCTCCAGAGTCCCTGACTAATACATACACAAACTAGCTAGTCTCTTGGAACAATGAGAACAGAGAGAGAAAGAACAAATCCCCTAGCATCACTATGCAGAAAATGCCTCCCGAGTGTTTGTTCTCTAGGTATCTCATCACCTGGAGAGGTGATTTAGATTGAACTTGATAACCTACCAGTTTATTTTCTCATGGTTATGAAAAGTCAAGTGATCTTGAAAGAAATTAAGAAAGTAAAGTTCATAGAAAAGCAGGGCATCTTTTTCCCAAAAGAAACAAGCTGCAGCTACTAAACAGAGGGAAATTTCTCTCCAGGGTATCTGAACACCACAGGTTTCTTAACAGTTACCCACAGAATCCTCTGGCACAGACACTGTCACCATTAGAGTCTTCACTCATACAGGAAGCTCTTTGACATCAAACCTAATAAAACAGTAGGAATTATGGAAATTGCAATTCATTTCCATCTGAAATAGTGATTAATTTGGTGTTATTAAAGATTCTGGATTCTTTTTATTACTGCTATACCTATCCCTGTCTTTTTTTGAAATGAACAATGATCTTGAAAAAAAAATACACACACACACACACACACACACATTTTCTGAATAATTCAAAGAAATTATAATGTATTAAAGAGTGCATGTATTGGGCCAGAGATATAGCTTAGTGGCACAGCACCCATCAGGCAAGCCTGATGTCCTGAGTTTGATTTCCAGTTCCTAAAGCAAAAACAAAACAAAACAAAAAAGTTTATATATAAAAAAAGAATGTATGTATTTCCCCCAGGCAAAGCCAGGTTTAGTAACTTATTATGTGTACAAATTCAAATGCACAACATGGAATATGCAAGACAAAATGAGGTGATTTATTTTGAAATAAGGAAAGAAAGATATTACAGGCACACTAAGGTAGACATACAATATAGTATGAGTTCTGCTCCATTGTGACCACATTCTTTTCCACAGTTAGAGATTTGTCATAATGGCAAGACACGTGTTTGGTCGAATACACAGAGCTATTCTGATATCAATAACAAAAGGCCTGGAAGCTGCAGAAGAATAATTATGCAAACTACTCAAATGTCTGAATTATGTAACTACTTTTCTTTGCTTCAGCAACCTAAATTTGACAATAAAAATGACCAACCAGTGGAAACCAAGTTTGTTTTATTCTCATGCTTTCTTGAGGATTTAATTCCTTTTTAGTTTTTATTGCTTTTCAAGCAGTGCGAACAACCAGATCTCAATGCAGATGTCTTTAATCCCAACCCTTGGGAAGCTGAGGTAAATGGATTTGCGAGTTCAAGGCCAATCTGGGCTATGTAATAAATTCAAGGCTGACCTAAACTATATAGTGAGACTGTCTCAAAAATTAACCTCCTTCTAAACCTCCTTCTAAATAATAATGAGTGCTAGGTACGGTGTTACACGCCTGTAATCCCAGCACTCGGGAGGATGAGACAGGAGATTTGCTGTGAGTTCAAGGCCAACCTGGGCTATAATGTGAGTTCAAGGGCAGCCAAATTTCACAGTGAGAACCTGTTTCAAAAAGTTTCACCAGGTGCTTCATATTATTTTACACCAGTACTACCTGACCCCACCAGTATTGTTGCTAAATGCAATACTGAGCCTGTAACTGTGCATGATGCACATCTATTAATACATCTGGTTTGAAGTTCAGCATTATCTAGAGTTTTACTGATGACCATTACTAAAGAGCTTCCTGCATTGTGAAATGCTCCCACATTTCAACAAGCAAAAGGGAACTGGAAAACATATTTGATTTAAACACAACAACTGAAATCTAGTTGTTTCACAAGTTACTATGAACATAGATGCCATCTGGAGTATAAATCTTGCGTGCTTTTTTGAAATGTTTGACAATATGGAAATAAAATACTTAAATATACTGAGACATATTTAAAAGAAGGTTTTCCTTGTATCTGTGACTTTAAGCACGCCATGTGACTCCTCTTAGTTTGAGATTACTTACCTGTGTAATTAAATCTTCCCACAGTCTCTAAAGGCAAGTTGAAATAATGGATACGCAAACACTTTTCAAACCCAAAGCAAAATAAAATGGAATTATTTCTAAAAAGCAGTCTGATGTAATGCAGATGTCTAAGATGGTGCAGCTGGATCTCGGTCTAATTTAAGATTATTAATAGCCAGGTATAAATGCTGGTATTTTGAGTTATAAGAACTAGCCATCAATGGGCCTGGGATTTAGCTCAGTGGCATAAGTGCCTGTCTGGCATGCAAGAGATTGTGAGTTTGATCCCCCGTATAAATAAAAAAACTAGCCATCAATAGTCGAAAAATCATTAGCTCAGCTATATATTCAGACAGATATAGTTCAAGTACAGCTCTGCTACTTAATATTTGTGGTTAGAAAATGCTTCCATGTTTATAATACTCTGTTTTTTTCTTCAAAAGATAGATGCCAGTGATCAAATGAGTGAAAAAGAAAAAGTCAGGCAACTTCTGCTGGAGAAAGAACTAAAGAAATTTAAAAAGAAGTAAAATACACAAAAAAGAGAACAGTTGCTACAAAAAAAAAAAAGCAAGGTTTTTAAATGAACGTGATAATACTATTTAGCATTAACAAAAACGTCACAAAAAGCCTAGAAAGACAAGTTTAGTAATTTAAACCAATGAAAACCAAAGTAGGAAAAGATACTTTGCCACCACATACACAGAAATATGGAATAAAATGTGTGACTAGGACATTCATCATTGTAGACAAATAGAAAGGCAGTTATATAAATATGTCAAAGCTGTGTGCTTAGGGTATCACATGTCTGCTCCTCACAGAAAGTTGGCAGTGAGCTATTCTCAAGGCTCAAATAGTCTGCATTCATTAGTTTTTCAGACTTAAATTTGTAGTGGAGCTCAACAGTAGCATAAGTAAAGCAAACTTGCAAAATTAAACTAATATATGTCTAAATAACTAAAGTACTGTATTCAAAACTGTGTGAAAATATTTATGCAGGAAGAGTTTAGAACAAAGACAAGTGATATGGTAGATCCATGTTTGTGGGAAATGTCTTATTTTTCTTGTTATATTTTTCTGAGAAGAAATGGATAAATAAGCCCACCTGAAGAAAATATGAATAATTCAACTATATTACTATAAAAAACATAATCGTAAAACTTAAGCTATATCTTGGATTGACGGTGGTAGGAATGAGACATTAGAATTATTGGAAGAATACATATAAATAGATGTCTAAATTTTTTCCAGCTTCCAAATATCATAAAAACCGGAGTCTGTTTCATGAAGAATCCAGGAAGTTCTTTAGACAAAGGAGCATATTTTCATGATCCCGATTGGAATGGCTCCATTACGTCCATATATCTGCTTATTTCTGCCTTGCTATCAAATATCTTCCAGTGATTTCACTTTTCTATCACTTTATCTTACTTTTCCTTTTGAGTTTTCGGGAAACCCCAAGGCACTGCCTATGTCATGGCAGCCTTTCAATTTCAACCTCCCCCGGGTAGCTGTGATTCACAGCTCGTATTCCTAGGGAGATGATATGATGGGCTCCACTCATCTCTCCACGTGAGTGCATGGCACGAACAGCTGACCTCTGGGTCTGATGCCACTTTTTGTCCAATCTTCTGCTAATAGGAAAGTCACATGGCCTTCACGGAAAGAGATTTAGGTGGTAGATTTTCATTTACAAGGACCGGGGCCTGCAATACCTCGGGACCTCTCTCAATGACTACAGAAATCTGAATAAGTTGTTAAATATGTGAACGTCCTTCATAACCTCTAGAGTGAAGAGTTTATGAGATATGTATCATTCTGTGAGTATGGTAGCTAGGCAATTTGTGGTCTGTCCTCAAGAACAAAGCGCTTGTTTAAGATGCAAACATCTGAGTTAGAACTTCTTAATTTAATTCAGGTTAATTCAGTTCCAGTGACTGTTTCCATGATTCTCTTCAGTCCTTATGAAACTACTTTTAGGAATTTGGCCCAGTGATGAATATTGGTATTTCAAAAAAAAAAAAAAAAAAAGAAAAAAAGATTCAAAATCTGTTTCATGGCTAACAGTCATTTATCAATTGTCAACTTCCAAAAAGACACTAGATAATATGCAATTCTCAAGGTGTGAGTATCCTGAATAATTGAAAAATTCAGTGTAGAATGTTTTAAAATAACAGGTTATTTATTATTTATTGATTATTTTACATAGTTCAATCAACTACATAGTCAGGGAATACGGTCTCCACACACAAAAAAGATCTCTCTTCTGATACCATCCTTAGTTTTTAAGGGAATCCCACAAACACCTTCTTTTTCCATAATTCTCTGGAAAAATTCAGTACAAGTTGTGACATTCAAGATTGTTGGATTCTATGGCAAAAGGATAAGCTAAAATTGCCCAAAGGGAAAAATGTATATGGTAGAGTCCAAGAAAAATACCAACTCACTTCTTTTAGGGTAATATGTCCATGATCCCATGGGAGAGGGGACTTGCTGTTACAGAAAAACAGCATCAAAAAAAAAAATGGAAAACTCTTTGCATGGAGGAGTCATAAGACAACTTATTTATTATGCTAGTGGACTGATAGGAACCTTAGTTCCAAATCATCAGCACTGAGGCAGTTTTGGGTTCGGTTTAAATACAGTTTGCAAGCAGAAAGTACAAGGCCTTACATGACTGGTTATGTGGATTGAATTAGGTCATTTATTGTCAGATAAACTACCTTTAAATACATTTTCTTAAAAACAGTTATCATAACAGGAACATCTTGGAGGGAGGGAATTCAAGTGGACCAAGGAAAGTTCAAAAGTATTTTTGACAGGATTACTTTGCCCCAGTCAAAATTCTTGGTCAGTTGGAAACTACATTTTTTTTTAATTTAAGGGAAACATAAGCTAAGAATAGTCCTAGTGGCCCAGCTATCTATGTGACAGGGAGTCGGAGCATAGACAGAGGCTACTATTTGATGTTAACTTGCTACAACATATCTATAAGTTTGTTAGTCTATAAGTGTGCCCTTATAATATAATTGTGCCCCAGCAATGCCCTGGGAGAGAACCAGGGAGTCAAGAACACATTACTATCAGAGAATCAGAGTGTGTGACAATACACCTAGAGTGTTGCCAATCAGGAAAGCTATTCCACCCCTTTGGTGTTTAGAATTTTAGGGGCGGTGGGGTGCATACTTATTAAGGCATAATTTATATACCATAAAATATACAGGTACACTTCAATATTTTTAGTAAATTTATGGCACTGCGAAGCCATCAGCACAATTTTAGAATAATTACATGGATAAGAAATGCCTACCATATTAATAGAGCACATTCACATAGCTAGCCTGATAACTTCAGTCAACCATGCCTATCTGGATCCACCTACTTTTCTTCTGATAATATGCTGGGCCAATATGACTATCCTCAGCTTGTTTCTCTTAGTTAACTTAGCTTGGTTGGGTCACAGAGGTCTGATCTTGGCTACTCTGTTTCAGTCCTTGCCCTTCCCTCTCTGACACTGTGCCCCTGATCTGCTTCCTGGACACCATGAACTAGGCAGCTTTGTGCCACCAGGATCTTCCACTATGTTTCTGCCCTGGAGCTAACAAAACATGGACTATATTTCCCCAACCTTGAGCTAAATCAAACCTCTCCTTCTTCAGGCTGACTCATATCTTCCTGATCTGTTTTCTTTAAGCATTGAATATAAATAGAATTCTGTAATACATAAGTTTTCTTTGCAATAACCTTTTTAGCATAATGTTTCTGAGATTCATTCATGTAGCATGAATTGGTGGCTTTAGTTTTTAGTGCTGAATGTTGGGAGCAGATGCAGATGCAGATGGAGATCGATCACAAAAGTGGGCTGGCACAAGGCCATCTAGAGACGAAGAGCACCTGATGGGAGCCATGTGAACAAACTGCTTAGGTCCAGAGAACGCCAAACTCTTAAGCTGCCATGAAGACAGGTCGCTAGGCAGAGGAGTGTCACAAGACATTAACCTGCTAAATATATAAATAAATGCACTGCGTTGGTTGAGCAGTGCCAGCCCATCAGAAGAGAGGGCCACACCTGTCCCCAGCTTTCTGTGTCTAGTCTGTATTTCTTTACCTTCTTGTCACTCTTCATGGTCCTCACTTGGGGAAACTTGAAAACTGTGGGCTAACGCAGCTGGGTTGTATTCCACTATATAGATATTCTGTTTTCAAAACTCATCAACTGATGGACTTTTGAGCATTATCATTTCACTTAATTATGTGTAATGCTGCTACTATGAACATTTTAAGGGGTATTTTTATTTTTCTTATGTAGATGAGGAATGGATTTGTCAGAGATGTTACTATTTTGTTTGTGGTTCTGGGGATTGAACCCAAGTCCATCATACTGAGCTATATTAACAGCCTTTTATTTATCTTTTTTTAAAACAGTGTCTCCCTCAAGTGCTAAGGTATCCAGGTTGGACTCTAAATTTCCATCTTTCAGCCTTAGCCTCTGGAGTGCTGGGATTAGAGTCCTGGAAGAAAATTTTAGCTATTTTACTAAGTAGTTATTACATTTTTACATTTCCCCCAACAACCTAGGAGAGTTCTAATTCCTTCCTGTCTTTGATGACACTTGTTATTTCCTGACAATTTTATTATCATCCCCTTGTTTATAAATTATCTAGTCTTTGATATTTCATTATAGTAACAAAAACATGCTATGATAAATGTGTAAGAAGTAACTTTAGACTGGTTATTTAGTTTAACTGCTAGTAAAGCACCATTATTATTGTGAAAAGAACTGCTTTATCAAGTTAGTAATGGGATTATTTCTTGCCTTTAACATAAAGGAGAGATCTTGCTGTGCTGACTCCTATTTGAAACTCTCAGATTTTAAACCCGTTAGACATAGTTATTGCTAGAAAATACCAAATGGATTACTACTCTTCGCATGACTGTCATATTCTGGTGACAAAAATATGTTTTTGCTTTGTAAAATTGACCATGTTTACTAAAAGAGACTGTAGCAAAAGCAAAGTGATTAAGCTATAGACAGGAATTATGGTAGAGAGGATGTCAGAGAGAACATGATACATCTAAATAAGTGATCAAAAGACTCCATAGTATAAAACAGAAACACACTGTAAGTACTTAACATTGTGACGGGCTGGTTGACTTATGAATTAAACTTAATTTTGTAATTAGAAATATTCTAGACATGACTATCATATACTTCATTTTAAAAAACAATCACATGTAACAAAAAATGCAAAAGTAAGAAATATGTGAAAGAAAAAATATAAAAGAGAAGTTAAAAAAAGAAAATTATAACATGAATTAGGAATTATATGAACAAGCTCTTAAAGGTTTAATTATGTATTATTTATAAGATAAAGCACATTCAGTCTTACAAATTTTGATTGGAGATGTTGCCTCCTTACAGAAATGGCATTTTAGGGAACACAAGGAGTTCTAGGCAGTTATAGTTCAAGACCACTGATTCTGTTTGCTTTTCTCAGGATGAGGACATTAATTTAGTGGTACTGAGTATAGAGCAAGAACCAGGAAAACCATCTACTTGTAAATAGTTACTTAACTGAGTGATTTTCAATTGCACGTTGTCACAAACCTAGGTGATGAAGCAGACCAACCTGCAATGCACTGGGTCCCACAACATGAAATCAACCACATAAAATTATTTAGTTCAAAGTTCGTACTTCTCCCCTAAAAGAACAGTGCTGTTGAACAGAAACATTCTGAGTGTTTGCCTAAAGTCTACTGAGTAGTAAAGGATCATCTAACATGAAGGGGCTGCTGTGGAGAAGAACTGACCTTTTTGCTGAAATTGCTGGCAGTTTCACTGTCAACTGTGCACATATTTTGGATTCCCTTGCCAAGAAAATTGTATTATGATGTGCCGCATGTGACTTTCTGTGTGGTTACATTATCTTCAATGTCATATTTGTAACACTGGTTTGTCGATCATGAAGAGCATCTAATCTTACGATGAACTGAAAAATATGAATGTTTGTGTATGAGTTGTGGTCTCTGTCATTCTTTATTATACTTAAGGTACTGAATCTATCATAAAAATTAAAATGTATAGGTAAGAGAGATATGCTAGGTGATTTTTTCAAAATCTTTCCTCTTGCTTTCTGTCAAATTTTGTTACAATAAGAGCAAAACAAGCTGCTAGGGGTTTCACCTCTCCTACTTCTTAACTTCTTGCAATTAAATAAAATCCAGTGAAGTACCTTGGAATGAAAACTATAGAAAGGAAAAGAACAAAGACTGATAATATAAACTAGAAAAACAATTCCTTCAAAATCTTTAACTAAGGGCTGAGGATGTAGCTCAGTGGTGCCTGACAAGTGCAAGGTCATGAGCTGGACTCCTGGTACAAAAAAAAAACTTTAACTAGATTCTAAAACTTATACTTGGAATGTTTTGATTGTACACCATTTCACAATCACTGTGGACTTCTCCAGACTATTTTATATTTTATGCTGATCTCATGTAGCAAATCAGAGAAAAGACCCTCTTTCTATCATGCAAATGAATTTACGATTTTTAGACCAACAGCCGGTGCTCAGTTATCATATAGCAATAAATATAGCTTGAATATGTTCTGTGACAGTTGATTCTTTTTAGAAATAGTTTCCAGGATCTTCACCGGAAATGTCTGGGAAATGCTGTCAAATGCACTGGAGATTTGCCTGTTCTTTAAGAGAAAAGAAAATAGGAGCTGGGATATTTATGCTCCTGTTTGTCAGCCATTGGCTGAGGACTGAATGGGAAAATATTTGGATGCTAAAAATAATGCAAAGAGAGTATAAATACATTCAACATCTCTACAATGCATTTTCGAGAGTCCTTTATGTTTCTTTTCCTCAACTGAACATAAATATTACATTACTTTTAGTGATGTTACACTAACCCCTAAGTAAAAATAACACTATGCCTCCCCCAAATGAAGAGCTCTGGGTGTGGGAGAGGTTGGAGGTAATAAGACTTCACTGTTCTCATCCTGCTTAACAGACAGCAAGGCCGAAAACACTGTTCACAAAGAAATACATTTATTATTTATATTTGCAATTCTTTAAAGAAAAGTGAATGTGTTTGCTTTCTGCTCACTTTTAGTTATTAAGGCTCATTCTAATTTAGAACAGTCTAATCTAAAATATAGATTTGAGTTGTGGTCTTGGCTGCTGAGATGAAGGAGGAAATAGAGTTTACTGTGATTTTCTTCCCCCCTTTTTGTGTTTGTAACCCTGAATGAGGGCGTGGTGACACAAAAATGAAAAATTAGTGCAGTTGAGAGTAAAGTTTATCTCCATAGCTTTCTGAATTCTAGTAAGGGATGCTAGACTCCAAGCTTGCTGTGGTTTGAGCTCATTCCCTTTGATGCTGATGACATTCGTGGTTGTGAGCATTCACAGATGGCTGAATGAATGTTCATTTTTTTCCTAAAGCAATGCTCTTCAGTTCTCATTCACCCCTCTTCTGTTACTGTTTTCCAATTTCATGAGGGCAGAAATGCCTTCTCTAGCTATGACAGTAATCTATGCCCTCAACTGCTTTTCTGGAATAGAATAGAAGATCTTTTCAAGACCTTCCTGGGCTTAATAACTACATGGTCATTTATACCACCTTCTAACCATGCACATATTGTTTATGCCCTTCCCAAAATTATAAGCAACTGATATGGTTATGTGCCTGGTTTAACTCATCTTTTTCCATCATACTCCTTCGTCCTTTCTCAAGATCTTGTATGCTCTTTTGCACTCCAAGGGAAGCACTCAGATAGCTGTCTGGATTCTTCAAATCATTAAATCATCAAATACGATTATAGATGCAAGGGTTTTCTCACTACAAACTCCATCCATAATTCCCTAGGAGCACCTCTCACCATCTTGGAAAGGAGAAAGCCTCTTACTTGGAGAACTGTACTTCTTGATATCTCTGGTAAGATCAATTTCTCTAAAATTCTGCCAGTGTAGACTAATAACAGTGGAACATTTCTCTAGCCTTTTGCTAATGAGGGTTTAATAAGTGTCTCTTTAGAATCTAAAGCAGAATTTCATACTTCAATATGTGTACATATCACTCAGAGAACTTGTCAAAATATGAACCCTAATCCATTAAATCTGTTTTCAGGCCAAAGATTCTACATTGTTAAGAAGCTATCAGGCAGGGGGCTGGGGATTTAGCTCAGCAGCATAAGCGCCTGCCTTGTAAGCAGGCGGTTGTGAGCTCAATCCCTGGTACTGATAAAAAGAAAAAGACCAAAAAAAAAAAAAAAAAAAAAAAAAAAAAAGCTATCAGGCAACAATGCAGATTCCCAGGCCATACCTTAATTGGCAAGGACAGAGTAGTTAGTACTAGTCTAGCCACAGGTGTCTGTGCTCTAGTTCTGTCTTCCAGGAACAGATGGAAGAAGGAGGGATTGTATTTATTTTTTATTCAAATATTTTTTGTGATTTGCAATTTTTTGCCTTTTCTTTTGGCTATTTTGATTTTAAAAACCAGAGGCCTGGCAGACATAAAACGTAATAATCACTTTTGAAATATTACCGTTCTTAAAGTATTATATTCTTCTTTCTATAGAATCTCCGCTTCCATTCAAATGCAACTGACAGGTATAAATATAGATAGATAGACAGATAGATAGACAGACAGACAGATGGACATATACCAGCTCACTTTGCCATTAAAAATTAAACAGTCTTGTCATTCTGAAGATGGACATGTTTATTTAGAAAATATCTGCTTATTAAAAGAAAACTTAAAAATGTGTAAAATTAGATTTTAGGGGTAATACTCTGTGACTGCAGCACAATAATTTTAGATACCAGTCAACACACATTCAGGGTATACCATAAAAGACTGAAAACTCCAATGGACCTTCTGCCACATTAAGCTGCCCTGAAGGCCCATTTAATCTGAGCAAATACACTGATGGTCAGGTTGTCTCCGAGTGTTTCATCTGCATTGCTGTTGCCTGGCTTGGTTCTATGCTTCTACCTATATTATTCTTTAATGATTTTTTCATTCCTTCAGCCTCCCTTTTTTTGTCTTTGGTACCAGGGATCGAACTCACAACCTTGCGCTTGCTAGGCAGGCTTTTAGGCCACTGAGCTAAATCCCCTGCCCCTCCTATAGCCTTCCTAATGTGAGTTTCCCCTAATGAAATTCTTTGATTTGTTCTTATGCTTTGCTTTGCTTTCCTGCAGACTCACTGTCTTAGATGGAGCGCTGCCAGGGTTAATTGAGGATTCACACTCACAGGCTTTAGTCCTATTTCTTTCCAATTTCTGATTCAAGCTAGTACTGGGTTCCCTGTACACTCAGCGCCATCTCTGGTCATCAGCTGGAACTGCAAATCAGAGAAGGGCTGGTGTCCTTGTAGCCTTGTAACATTTTCCTGTGATCTGGCCTGTTTTTCTTTCTGAACTTGCAAAACATTCTGGCTATCGGTTTGCTGTCAAACGTTTTAATCTGAGACTATCCAGGACCAAAATAATGAGTTTTCCACTTCATCTCTGCCAAAGAGTGGAAAGGTATAGCCAAATCACATGTTTGAGGCAAGTTGTGCATACAAATTAAAAATCAAAACATATTTTCTAGTCACTGAGATGTTTCAAGTGTAGTCATTTCGCGGTGCTTTGGTGGGTACTTGCAATATGCAAACAATTGCTTCAAATTTTGCTTTAGTTTTTGTGCTTCAGACACACATTCTGTGTTCATGCTTTTTAAATTTATGCGATCATGTCCTGTCTTTTCTCTATTTCTTTCCCTATTTCATGTGTTTTTCCCTTCCCTTCCTGAACTGAAACTTGTTTGAGTCATCCATCCATAACTATTTCAAGAATAAACCTATTTCATTTTGCTACACTTAGATCAAGTGCAAATCAAATTATACTGTTTGCAAAAATAATGTTTGCACAAAATAGTATGCTGTTTGCCTAATCAGAATATTTTTATAAATTAGGGCATTTTCATGGAGTTAGAAACTTCTAACTTATATGTATATTTAACTTTAACAATTATTTTATTCCACACTTTTGAATAGAAGCAAAATATTACTCTAATTTCTTACTCAAAAAGAAGCTATTGCAGTATACCAGCCAAAATGAAGTTGCATCAAAATTTAAATTTAAATGCAACAGACACGAGATAGCCTGAGAAAATAGGAAAAGGTAAAAATGTTTACCTGTTATAAATGACTGAGTGGCACCTCCTGCGTAGCTGAACAACAACAAAAGACCTTTCAAATGAATGCCTACAATATAGTACAGACAGAGGAAAATTAAATATTTCTTAAAAATTTGGTTGCCTCTGATGTGATATACCTTTCATGACTGATATGTCTCTCCCTCTTCAGTTCAAGCCCCTGGAAACCATCTTCTTGTCTCCTTGTCATTTCAAAACAAAGCACTAGGGTAGTATTCAAGATTCACTTTAGAAGACAACCAGCAAATTAAGCTCTTCATTGAGGTGCAATATTTTAAGCCTTTACTATAGAATCTGACTGCAGTAGTTTTTCATACATAGTGAAACTTTACATGCCAAATCCAATTCACCATTTCAAGAATACAAAGAGCAAGATAACAGTAATATTATTCTACCTATTAAATTATTTCTAAGGGAAGAAATGCTGTCATTCACTTACTAGAAGTGTTTGATCAGTTATTTTGTACCAGAAGTAGTGTGATAGATGAGGTAAATCCCAGCAAATAAGATGCTCATGAAAAATATTAGGATGCAATATAAATTACTATGTATATACTCAGCATGTAAATACATACATATTCATAAGTTATTATACAAAATATCAGAAAATTATTATATCAATTCTTAATATACAATTTAGTTCCTATAGTTATAATATACATTGTAGTGCTTTTTTCTATACTCTGATTAGAACTTATTCATCTTAGGATCTATGTCTTTCTGATCCTTTTGGGTAGGGGTATTAAGTTGCTGGGCTAAAATGTTATTAATCAATAGAATAAATTTTTTCTACGTTACCATTTTTTTAAAAAGGTAAATTTTAACTAATGTAGTTTTGGGCCCCTTCATAAGTACTATATCTATCTAGAAATTGTGACTTTCTTGTCAAGAAATGAATTGAGATGTTTTGGGACCAAGGGCATTGTAGAATCTCTTCAACATATATCACAAGACAGCTTATTTTTGACTGCAAAACGGTATCAGTTACCCTTAACTATGAGATTTAATTTTTCTGTAATTATAAAATATAAATTTAGATACATGCTAATATAAAATGAATCCCTAACATACTCATTTAGGAATTAAGTAATTTCTAAGTTAAAACAGTGCAAGTTTAAAAACAGAGATGATGCATACAGTAATGCTTAATAAGTTTCTAGTTTTCAGTGATTCCCCAAAAGATTACTTATCTAGAAAAAATCATTATCCAGATTATGTATCTGGAATGATACCTTGCATTGCCTTTTAGTTGCTAATTGCTTCCATGCTGTCTGTAGATAGACCTGCAAGGTCATGTCCTGACATTAGATATGTACGTGTAACAGAACAATGAGATTATTTAGTCTTTTGTGAGGCAACAGAATAAATTATAAACAAAAAGTACCAGATTACTATAAAGTGTATTAAGAATAAAAGTACATTGTTGCCATGTTTTCTTAACATAAAAAACATTTTCCTATATCAAGTTCAATTTCCAAGAAATAAGATCTTTATGTAAGTATATTTTCTACTTCAGTGGTCAGTAAATTAAAAAATTATAAAGAAATTTCTCTTTTTTAGTTTGTGAAAAACTAAAACAAAATTTCATAGCAAAATAAGAGAATAATAATAATTAATATCCTGTTTATCATTATCCTCAAAGTTACTCAGTAAGACATGAATAAAGACAATTCTCTCTTAAAAATATGACACAAACAGATATTAGCACAAAATTGTCTTTTTGCTTGGAATTTAGCTCAGTGGCATTAAATACCTGCCTTGCAAGTGTGCAGTCGTGAGTTTGATCCCTAGTACCAAATAATGATAATAATAATAATAATAATTCTTTTCAGTGAACTATGAAAACGTAGTATAATCGAAACAAATTAGCTTATATATTTTTAAAATAGCAGAAAAGGCAAGTTGGGGTTCTATCTGAACCTCTCTCCATTCCTTATGTATCTATCTTCCATTTCACTCCTCATACTTTGTATAGGTATTTTATAAAGTATAAATATGTATATATATACATATTTATATATATATAAAGTATAAATATGTATATATATAGTATACACAATATATATATACTTTAAGTGTATATCTTATCTATTTCACTTAACATTATGTTCTCAAATTCCATCCATTTGCCTATGAATTACTCATTTACCTTTCTTTATGACAAGACAATACTTAATTGTATATAAATACTATATTTTCCTTATCCATTGAACTATTGGTGGACATATGAGCTGTTTCCAATAGTTAGGTATTATGCTTCTATTAACATGGGCATGCATCCATAGCTGTAATATGATAATTTTAACTCTTTTGAGAAGATACGTAAAAGAAGACTATCTGGGTCTAATAGAATTTCTATTTTTCATTTTTTGAGTAATCTCCACACTAATTTCCATAGTGGTTGTGCTAGATTACAATCCCATCACATTCCTACATCCTTACCATCATATGTTATTATTACATTTTGTATGATAGCCAATCTTTTTGGAGTAGGATGATATATCAAAGTAGTTTTAATTTATATTTCTCTAATGATATGTGATGAACAGTTTTCATATATTTATTGGACATTTATACTTATTCTGAGAAGTATCTGTTCCTTTCAATTGACCATTTTCTGATTGGGTCTTTTTTGGAGGGGAGTCTAAATTTTGAGCTATTTATATATTCTAGATGTCAGTCTCTGTCTGAACAATAGCTAGTGAAACTTTCTCTACCATTCTGTAGGTGGTCTTTTCACTCTGTTGATTATTTCCTTTGTTGTGCAGCAGTTTACAGTTTGATATTATTCTATTTGTTGATTTTCAGTACTATTTCTTGTGCCATTAGGTTTTTATTTTAAAAACTCTACCTCCACCTATGCTTTTAAGTGTTGTACCTAACTTATCTTCCAGCATATTGTCTTTTTTCTTAATAATTAAATATTTAACCCATTTTGATATTACTTTAGTGTATTGTGAAATATAGGGGGCTCGGGCTAGGGATATAGCTCATCAGCATAGCACCTGCCTGGCAAGCATGAGGTCATGAGTTTAATATTAGTAACAAAAAAAGGAAAAGAAAGAAATAAAGATAAAAAGAAAGAAAGAAAGAAAAAAGAAAAAGAAAGAAAAATAAATAAATAAATAAATAAATAAATACAGGGGCTACAGTCAATTTTCTATATGTGGATATCCAATTTTCCCTGTACCATTTATTAAGAGGGTATCTTTCCTCAAGTGTAGGTTTTTGGCCCTTTGTCAAAGATTAAGTAGTTCTATGTGCATGGGGTTGATTCTATTTTTTTCTATTTTATTGCAAACTGTTTTAATTATTGTACCTTTATATTATTACATCAAATTTTGGATTATAACGTCATCTGCTTTGATTTTGTTGCCCAGGATTACATTTGGTATTCTGGATCTCTTGTTGTTCCATATGAATTTTATTATTTTTTCTCTAGATATATGAGAAATGTTGCTTTAGTTTTGATTGGGATTGTGTTAGTTCTATATATCAGTTTTAATAATGATACTTGGAATTTGTCTTTTCCTATATGCATCCCTTCTATATATTTCTCCTTCTTGATTGCTCTGGCTAATGTTTTAAAGGACTCTGTTGCTAATAGTTACATCCTTGCATTGTTCCTGATGTTATAGGGAAACCTTCAAATTTTTCCCTAATGGTTTGATACTGGCATTGGGTTTGTCATAAATGATCTTCATCAGATTGAGATAAAACTCTTCTCTACTTATTTTCTTCAGGGTTTATATCATGTATGGATAGAGGATTTTCTTGGATATAGATCAACTGAGATTATCACGTGATATTTTTGTCCTTGCTTCTTATTTCTGATGGATTATATTTATCAATTTGAATATGTATAACCATCCTTACATCCCTGAGATGAAGTTTACTTGTTCGTGGCATATGACTTTTTTATGATTTGTTGAATTGTGTTTGCCAGCATATCATGAAGATTTTATATCTACATTTATAAGTGAGATCAGCATGTAGTTCTCTTAGGATCCTTGTTTATTGTTTTAGTTAGGGTAATGCTGGCTTCCAGGAATGACTTTGGAAGTACTTCTAACTTTTCAATTTCAATTTTTTTTTTTTTTTTTTTTTGTCTTTTTCATTTTTATCGGTACCGGGGATCGAACTCACGACCGCCTGCTTGCAAGGCAGGTGCTTATGCCGCTGAGCTAAACCCCCAGCCCCTCAATTTCAATTTTAAAAAACTAAGGGGTTATTGATGTTATAATATTATCAAAGGTCTTTTAAAATTTGGCAATGAATCCATCAGGTCCTGGGATTTTCTTAGTAAGTATTTTTCATTACTTCTTCAATTTTGTGACTATCATTGGGTTATCTAGGATTTTTAAATTTTTTGGCAAAGTTTTGGTAATTCATATGTATCTGACAAATTTTCCATTTCTTCTGAATTTCCCAATTTTGGTGCACAGTTTTATGAAGTAGTTGCCAATAATCTGCTGAATTTCAGCGATGATTTTTACGATTTCATCTCTTTCATTTCTAATTTCACTGATTTGTGTCTTTTCTTTCCTTGCTTACTTTGTTTACTCTTTCAAACAATCAACTCTGTTTCATGGATATTTATTTTCATCTCTATTTCATTATTATTTGAGCTGATATTTATAATTTCCTTCCTGGCACAAGTTCTGGATTTAGATTGTTTTTGTGTTTCTAGGAACACAAGATGCATCATTTGGTTATTTATTTGGGCTCGTGTTTTTTTTCATGTAGGCATGCACAGCTGTAAATTTCCCTCAAAGGACTGCTTTCATTTTGTCCCTCAAGTTTTGGTATGTTATACTGGTATAATCATCTAATTCTAGGAAATGCTTTATTTCTTTCTTAATTGCCTCTGGGAACCATTGATTTATTCAAATGTTGTTTAATTTCCATACATTTGCATAGTTTATGTGACTTCTTCTGTTATTGATTTCTAGTTTTATTGCACTGTGACCTTATAATATGCATGGTAAAATTTCTATTGTTTTTCATTTATGTAGGTAGGCTTTATTAGCTAGGGTGTGGTCTATTTTGGAGAAGATAGCATATGCTGCTGAAAGAATGTGTCTTATGTTCTTTTGGGTGGGACACTTTGTATACTAAGCTCATTTGTTTAAGATTTATATCAACTCTGATATTCTTTTTTTTTTTAATTTTTTTAGTTGATCTTTTTATGGTAAGTGTTAAAGTCTCTCACCAAAACCATATTAATGATTTTCTGATCTTTGATGTCTATTAGTATTTGCATTATGAATCTGGGTGCGTGTGTTTATAATTATTATCTCTTCCTATTGAATGGTTCCGTTAACTGATATGTAATGCCCTTATTTGCCTCTTGCTTAGATTTGTGTTGAAATCATCTTCATCTGATGATACGGTAGCCACTGTTCTTGTTTATGGGTTCTTGCTACAGTACTGTACAGTAGTATTCAGTCTAGCATGATTCTAAAGAAAGCATAGAGCAAGCATGGTGGTAAAAGAAAGTGCAGAGTGGTGATCAGGGTGATAAGAATGTGTAGAGTGGCGATGAAGGAAACCACAATGTGAAGAGCAATAATGAAGATAATAAGAAACCCAGGGCAAGAAGGATAGGAAGAAAGTTTTGAAGAAAATAGTCATTTAAATGAAGAAGGAAAGTATAGAAAAAACATAAGCATGATAGTCATGTGACTGATCTAGACTCAGAATAAAAGATGGTAAAGTCAGCAATCTCAACTATTCTGAAGAGTAAAGATGCCATTGAAGGAATTTATGTGGCAAAATGAGTAATGATGAACCAATCACAAGGCCCAAGTGCTGGGAAAAGCGGAACAACTTTTGTTAGTGTAGTTGAATGGGAAACAGATGATAGTGCTAATGAAGCCATAATCTGTGAAAAACCTAGGAAACTGCACAGCAATTTACTGCAAGAAAATCCCTCTATAAGTGCATCAAGTGATAAATTTAAAACCAGTAGAAAGTGGTTTGATAAATTCTGCAAGAGAAGTGACATCCACTTTGTGATAAAACATGGTGAGGATTCCAGTTCTGATAATGTCACTATAGAGGCCTACAAGAAAACATCTGCAGAATTCATGGAGGCAGAAGGATACATCACTCAACACATATTTGGCTGCAATGAAACAAGGCTCTTCTAGAAGAAGATGCCAAACAGAACCTGTATCATGCAGGAGGAAAAGACCCTGCCACAGCACAAACCCATGAAGGACAAATAGACAAATTTTTCTGTATACAAATACAAGTCTGAAGATTAATCCACTACTAGTATACCATTCCCAGGCCCCTCATGCATTCAGAAACAGAATATGAACAAGGCCAGACTGCCTGTCACGTGTAAGGCCAAAGGCAAGCTTGGGTCACAAGGCAACTGTTCATGCAAAACTTGCCCCTGCCATTAAGAAATATCTTTTTGACAACCAAATGGCTGAAAGGTGCCTTCTTCTGTTTGACAATGGCCTAGCACATCCTTCATCCTTGGTGGATAATACAGATGCTGAGTAGGACTTCATAAAGGTAAGGTCTGCCCACCCCAGTATGATATTCTTTCGCAGTCCTTGGAGCAGAAAGTGATCTGCAACTTCAAGAAGCTGTACACAAAGCTTCAGCAGATGTTTTAATGTCACTGAAGAACCATCCTTGGCTCTGAAAAAGTTCTGGAAGAAACATTTTAATATTCTCCATGGCATCAACTTCATTAACAAAGCCTGGGAACATGTCCCATAACGGATCTTAAACTCAACCTGGAGGAAATTGTGACCAGAATGTGTCACTGAACATGACTTTGAAGGGTCTGTTACACACACAGTGGAGGCAATTGTGTCCATGGGCAAATTGTAGGTCGCAACATTGATGATGCAGAGATAGAAGATTTTTGTCGAAGATCATAAGGAGAACCTATTAACAGCAGAACTTGCTAAACTCCAGAGTGAGCAGCAGACGGTGATTCTTGAGGTTCACCCAATGAGGAAGAGGAAGACAAGGAGTGATTAACAATGATGTGATAAAGTTCATTATGGAAAAATGGAATGAGTAACAGGATTTCTTTGAGGCACACCACCCCAACATAACTTCAATGAACAGAATATTGAATTTATGAATGATAATATGGTCTCTCACTTCTGTAGAGTTAAGCAATTTTTTTGTGAAAATTGACCCTACAGCAAAGACACAAAGAAAAGAGAAAACCCTTAAAGGAAATCTCCTGATGTGCTTGTGGAGGAAGACTCTCCTCCTCCTTCCTTCCTGATTTCCTTGCCAGAAGTCACCTCACATAAGGTTAATATTCTCTCTCTCATATTGTCTTGCACTTTGTTTCATATTTTTGTTGTTATATGATTTAGAATGGACTAAACTTATTCACGTTAAACTTTATGGGGAAATTTCATTCAGTTCACGACCAATTCAGTTCGTGACCAGAATTATGGAAGAATAAATTCATGAATCTAGGTCTCGGTATTAGGACCAGTCAGCGGCACAGGGAGCAGGAGGCCCCTGTGCCATCTTTCTTTGCTCCTATCTTTTGCACAACTCTCATGGAGACGGGGTCCTAATGCTGGGAGACAGGAAGGGTAAGCTGTGCCTGCATGCTCCTGCCTCCTACTCAGGTCTCAAGGCTCCAGATTTACTAATTTATCTTTTGGAATTTTACTTACAAATGAAAAGGACATAAATGACTTTTATCTAGTCAGCTGAAGAATTCCACTATTTATGATAAAATCCAAAAGGATCTTGAAGATCAAAAAAATAGATAGAGAAGAATTGCCTACTTAAGTATTAAAATGATTCTACTCATGGGGGCTGGAGATTTAGCTTAGCGGCATAAGAGCCTGCCTTGCAAGCAGGCAGTCGTGAGTTCGATCCCTGGTACCGATAAAAATGAAAAAGACAAAAAAAAAAAAAAAAAAAAAAAAAAGAAAAAAGAAAACAAAATGATTCTACTCATAAAGTCTCCATAGTTAAAAAAAAATACTAGACGAACTTTGGATGAATGAATGTAACAATCAATGGGATTAACTTTTCTATCTATGGTTGAAATTAATTGCAGACATAAAAAGCAAAACCAAAGAAATATAGAAATTGGCACACGTAGAATTTGAGTGGCCAAAAGTAATATAAGCAAAGTGAGAAGAAAAATTATTTATTTATAACTTAGATAAGTTTAGATAAGCAATGTAAATATTCATCATTTTAAGTAGATGAATTACTTATGCCTCTACTACTTAAAATGCTTGTAAAACCAGAAAGTGATTTATGGCTCTTTAGAAGTTACTTATAGAAATTAGGTAAACACACAAATAACAAAGGTAAATAGCTTTAAACAAATTTATAGGTATTCAATGATGCCCATAATAAGGAATTATGGATATTATAACTTGACCAAGACAGTGTTTTTAATATTTTTTTTATTTTTTTAAATTTTATTTAAGGAGAAAATGAAAACAAAACTGGAAGAAGGTACAAGTAATAAAGAATTTCAAAAAAATAAACAGTAGGAAATCATTAGTTAATAGATTACATATTATCATCTTAGAAATAGTTGTTCAAGTTACAAAATTAAAGCATATAAAGTAGACATTCAAACAGTGAGATGTGAACAGTTCTGTTCAATGATCCAACAATAACTCAGTAATATGATTATCTATTTTATACGCTTAAATATACACACAGTTATATCCTTTAGAGTACGTTCTTATTCTCTCTTTTTTACAATGACAATTACATATTTTGGGTTTTATTACTCCCACAGTTCTTATTACTTTTTTTGAAGAGAATAAAACCAAATGTGACATAACAAAACAGTCAGTCAAATCAAAAGGATAGACATAGTACATGATGTAAAAACAGAATACAAGGTGATCAACAATGGTAACATAATGCCTCTTGCTATCTTAAAAAGAATTGCCTATATCATCAGTTATAATGAAATTGAACAAAATAGTAAACAACAAAACAAATAAAACTAAAACATTGGAGACATTACAGGACTTCAAAAGAAGATAATAGTCAAACCAGAATGGGCATCAGAGTGAATCTCATTGTCTTTACAGTTGTTGCCTATACTCTCTGATTTGGTACTATCAAGCAAAACAGAATAGAGTAAAATCAGTCAAAACAAGATGATAAGAACAATACAGGGTTTCAAATCAAGTTAATAGTAAATCAAACTGAATTACTATAATACATCATGCTATTTTTATTAATTTTTCCCTTAATTAAAAAGATAAAAATTAAAAAATAAATAATGAAAAAAGGAGATTGAGATAAATAGGACATGACAATCAAAAAGCACAGGTCAGAACATAACAGTTTAAGCAACACAGTGTTTCACCACAAGATATTCCGACATAAAAGTAGTTACCATAGTGTCTCTTTCCTTGAAATATTTGAGTATAACTTCATATACTGTAGCATCAAACATATCAAGGTAATGTAAAACCAATCAAGAGAATGACAATATTACAGGGTATTTAGAACCAACTAACAACAACAACAAAAAAAAACGTTTTCTATATTATCCCCTTGTCTATAAAAGTTTTTGTTTATATTATCACATATAATAAAATCCAATAAGATACAACATGATATGACCAATGGAGACAGAAGAACCAAAGCTTGATGGGACTTAAAACAAGATGATATTAAATCAGCACTAGTTATTATGATGTCTAGTTTTCTCCAAAATAGCTGTTTTTACAATCACAGACAATAAAATCAAACAACCCAGAATAAAACCATTACAATTAATGAATGAAAACATTATAAGGCTTCAAAGCAATATAATGGGGAATCATGATTACCACATACTTTTATGTGTTCTTATCATTTCTTACAGTAGGGAAACTATTCGGTATTTGTACATGTGAGTTTGATTTATTTCACTTATGAGTATGGTCTCAAGCTGCACCCATTTATTTATAAATATCTCAATGTTATCATTCTTTATAGCTGAGTAGTACTCCATTGCATAAAAATACCACAACTTTTTTATCCATTCCTCAGTTGATGGACACTTAGGTTGTTTCCAAGATCTGGCTATTACAAATTTTGCTGCTATAAACATGGGTGTACATATATCTCTGTGTTACGATGCTTTCAGTTCTTTTGGGAATATGCCTAGAAGTGGAATATCTGGAACAAATGGGACTTCCAATCCCAGCTTTTTGAGAAATCTCCAGACTGACCTTCACAATGGTTGCACCAGTCTACACTCCTACCAACAGTGCATGAGAGTTTCTCTTTCCCCACAGCCTCTCCAGCATTTGTTGCTGGTGGTTTTCTTGATGCTGGCCATTCTTTCAGGTATGAGATGAAATCTCAGTGTGGTTTTATTTGCATTTCTCTAATGAGAAATGATGATGAACGTTTTTTCATGTATCTATTTGCCATTTGTATTTCTTCATCTGAGAAATGTGTATTCATCTCAGATGCCCGTTTTTGGATTGGATCTTTGAATTTTGGGGTTCTGATTTTTTTTAATTCTTTATATGTTTTAGACAGATATCCTTTGTCTGAGGGACAAGTCACTAAGATTTTTTTCCCAGTTTGTGGGTTTTCTTTATACTATGCTGGGGATTTCTTTTGACATGCAGAAACTTTTTAGTAAGAGGTGATCCCAGTTATTGAATCTGGGAAGTATTTCCCATGCGGTTTGAGTCCTGTTCATGAATTCTCTACCTAGCCCTATGTCTTCAAGGTTTTTACCCAATTTGTCTTCCAATAGATTTAGTGTTTCTGTTTTAATATTCAGGTCTTTGATCCATTTAGATTTTAATTTAGTACATGGTGATAGGCATGGGTCTAGTTTTAGTTTTTGGCATATGGAGAGCCAGTTTTTCCAACACCTCAAGAGACTGTCTTTCTTCCAGTGAACATGCTTGGCCTTTTTATCAAAGATAAGGTGGTTGAGTGTGTTTGTAGTTGTGTTTGAATCTTCTGATCTATTCCATCAATCTTTGGCTCTGTTTTGATTCCAGTACTATGTTGATTTTACTACAGTTGCTTTGTAGTATAACTTCAAGTCAGGGATTGTGATGCCTCCTGCTTTGCCTTCACTGCTTAATACTGTCTTTGCTATTCTAGGTCTCTTCTCACTCCAGATGAATTTTAGGAGTGATTTGTCTAGATCTATGAGGTATGTTTATGGTATTTTTACTTGGATTTCATTGAATCTGTATAAGAGTTTTGGGACAATGGCCATTTTCACAACATTTATTCTTCCTATCCATGAGCCTGGGAGTCTTTCCACTTTCTGAAATCCTCTTCAATTTCTTTTTTTCAGTGTATTATGATTTTCCTTGTGTAGGTATTTCACACCTTTCATGAGAGTAATTCCTAAATATTTCATTTTTTTGTTTGCTATTGTGAAGGGTGTGGCTTCCCTTATTTCTCTCTCTGTGATTTTGTTGTTAGTGTATAGAAATGCTATTGATTTTTTGAGTATTGATTTTGTACCCAGATACCTTGCTTAATTTATTTATTATATCTAAGACTCTTTCAATGCAGTTATGGGGGTCTTCTATGTAGAGTATCATGTCATCTGCAAATAATGATAATTTAACTTCTTCTTTTCCTATCTTTACCCCTTTTATTTCTCTCTCTTGTCTAATTGCTCTGGCTAGTATTTCTAGTACTATATTAAATAGGAGCGGTGATAAGTGACATACTTGTCTTGTTCCTGATTTTAAAGTAAAGGCCTTCAATTTTTGGCCATTTAGTATGATACTGGCTGTTGGTTTGTCATAGATGGCCTTACTATATTGAGGTAAAGACCATCTATTCCAATTTTCTGTAAGGTTCTTATCATAAATGAATGTTGGACCTTATCAAAAGCTTTTTCTGCATCTATAGAAATGATCATGTGATTCTTACTTTTGGTTTTATTAATATGGTGAAGTACATTTATTGATTTACGTATGTTGAACCATCCCTGCATACCTGGGATGAATTGCACTTGGTCATAGTGTATAATCTTCTTGATGATTTGCTGCATTCTGTTTGCCAATATTTTATTGAGGATTTATGCATCTGTGTTCATTAGGGAGATTGGTCTGTAGTTCTCTTTTTCAGTTGGGTCATTCTCTGGTTTTCATACTAGAGTAATATTTGCTTCCAGGAATCACTTATAGTGTTGCTTCCCTTTAACAGTGGTTTTATTATTTTAAGTTGGCAAAAATCCAATATCGTACTCTGGTGATGAGATCTGTGATGCAAAAAAATGTACTTATATATGTCTCTAGAGAAAAAAGCAACAGGAAGCAATTTCTGTAGAAAATAATTTCTACAAAAAGAAATATTCATACCATGTATTTTGACCCAACAATCCCATGTTTAGATATGTGTCTTAAAAGTATAGTGGTAAAAATTTATAAGCCTTTATAGTGTGGGACTTATTTATTAAAACAATTTAAAGGCACATCAGTTGAGAGCTGGTTGAATTACATTATGCAATTATAATGAATTAGCAACAAAAATTAATGAGAAACATGATACTATATTTTTGGTATTAATTTCAGGAAGGTAATTTTACTTTCATAAAAGTATAAAGAATGAGTATGATACAATGCAATTCCTAAATATTTCATGTTTTTTTTTGTGTTTCATCTTGGGATTTGAACACAGCACTTCACTCATGCTAAGCATGTGCTATATCACTGAATATATCTCCAGGCCCCATACGTACTTTTAAGAAAATGAAGTAAATGAACTACCTACTTAACTATACCAGTGATGATATATCCACTCAGACTAAAAGTATACTCAGTAACCGCAATATATACTAGGAATTTATCATCATGAATAGGATGTGTAGGACAAAAAAAAAAAACAGTATGACAATAAACTGAGATATTTTTGAAAATCCTTTTGTAGCTAGTACTTTATATTACAGGTATCAGATGAATAATAAAAGATAAGTTAAATGCATATCTATATGAAACTATCACAACCTCCATTGAGAATGAGGATTCTCAGTATAGAAATAAGACAACAGATATAAGTTAGAAGAAATTTAATCAAAATTTCTATGGCTATGAATCTGAACTGGAAGTATAAATATAATACATAATAAATTTATTATTTATTCAAAAGAATAAAGTCACTCTTTGGAAAAATGGCTGATTTGATCTCTGAGCAGAAAATTAAAAAGCTGAGCCTAAAATATCACATTATATCAGTTATTTTTTTAAAAGACTCATGAAGTTGTACAAAAGAACTGAAGAGACATTCTAAGGCTGTGCCCACTGACCAAAAATGGAACAATCTGCACATCCATCAACAAGTAGCTAAAACAGATCCAAACATGTAATATGAAATCAGAATGATTTTAAATACAATTTTTAAAACTGATGGCCAAATATTTTCTTAAAACTGGTAAATAAATAAAAAGTAATAAATAAACTCTACCATTGATAGTTAACAAAAGATATGAAGTTATTTCTATTTATCAAAATAATCTAGCTATTAAATTAGAAAAGAAAGTTGGAGGTTGAATACTGCAATTTAACAGCTGGTAATTAATTAATTGAATCAAGAACGGAAGCAGCTCCTTGCAGCAGAAAATTAGAAATAGCCAGACAGCACACATCTTCTGAAGGAAGAACATAAAAGCACCTCTGATGTAGTTTCCAACTGTCAAGACAGAGAAAAAAAACAGAAACATGTTTTAGAACACCAAAATGATGTGATCAGCTGTATCCTAATGGTTGGAAATTTTCTAGAATAAATAATGTAATTTCTCTTATAAATAAGTTGTCAATGGAAAAATAGTAGAGAGAAAGCCAGTAAGTAATTAGAGAAAATCTATAGATGCATACATCACTTGAAATGCATGCATTTAAAAGTCTAGCAAATTATAAATGCAATGACAACACATGTCAGCAGTTGCATGAACCCTGAATATCTTTTATTACTGAGGAATTATGGTTATTTTTTTAAATGTTCTTGTGATTTGATTAAAACAAAAATTACTTTTAAGAGCTGTATAATGACTCATTTACAGAAGAAATAGTAAGATGAATAGGAATAATGCAAGAAGAATGAAAAATATCAGCCATAAATCAATAGTTGAATAAGAGTAATAATTACATAAAATTCCATTATACCCTTAAGTCTAATTTTATGTATGTTTGCAATTCTCCATTTAAAACAAAAAGTTAGAACATGCCTGATAATTTTGAAGGAACAAGGGGAATTTAATTTGAAAGTGCAAGTTGCTTAGTGAGGAACAATGCATTGTACTCTGAAACCATGCTTGAAAATGCTGTAATATTTTCCATTTGAGAATAGAGCAAATTTTATCCATTTATTATAATTTTTCTAGTTATTCTCTAAATAGGGTATGTTTTTAACCCCTGTTTTCCAGTCTGTTCCAATGACTATGTTATGGAAGTCTGTTTTAAATGTTTAAAAGTATGATTCTGGAAGTTTCAAAAGATACTGCATTTATCAACTTTTCATCAACCCAACTGAAAATAAGTGACAAAATAGCAAAGACAGTTACTTTAAAACTAAGAAAGACTTACCTTATCTCATAATTTAGAAGTTTCAGTTCATAGTCTTCTGACCTCATCCATCTGAGCCTATGACATGGCAGTGCATCATGGCAGGCACTCATAGTAGATCAACCCTGTTTCAGAGAGAGAAAGAAAAAGCCAATGTTCCTTCAGAGCCACACCCTCAGTGATGTTGCTTCTTTCCTGTAGGTACACTTCCTTCAGGTTCTGTCTCCTCCCAATAGCCACACAGGATGGTGTTAAAAGTTTTATCTGGACAACTCTCCAACAAAGCCTCACGGGTTTGGATGCAGAAGCCTATGAATGGTGACTGAATTGTTAAGGAAGTATGCATGACTTGCTATTAGGAGGTAGAGTCTTGGTGGAAGAGGTGGGGTACTATGGGCACGATCAAGAGGAGTATCTCTGCCTTCTTGTCTGCCCAGAAGTGAACAGCTTTCAACTACCAAGCCTTTCTACCATGCTACCAAGGATGGAAACTTTTCAAGCATGAGCCAAGATAAACCTCTTCCATACATTATGAGTGTTGGGTATTGTTTTCCAGCAATGAAGAAAATGACTAATTTTGACCCAGCTTTTAACATTGAAAATTTGAGGTAGCCTTCAGATCCAAACTTCGGTAAATATGGGAAACAACGAAAAGACAGAAGCTCCTAAAGAGTCATAAGAATGCACTTGCTTCTACCCCCGGCTTATTAATTTTGAAATCTTCATGAAAAGAACTTGGGGAAGTCCAGAGGATATATTCTGAAGCTACAGTCAGTTAGAAAGAATATGCTTTGTATTAGAACCGATGCTTATTTTTGGAGTTTTCACATGTTAATGGAAATGCAAAGACATTAATCCAAAAATCAACATTTGTTCCTGCCTTTGGTCATCAGACAAAGTCTCCAGGTTCAAAAAGTCTATTTGCTTAATGTCACTGAATCTGTAAAGACAGGGGGTTGAGGCTTTCACTAGGTAGTTGACCACCAATGAGCCATGTCTCAGGCACAGCCATAATACTAGTGAAAGTTAGTCTACAAAACAGCAGGCATGTCTCAATACTAACGAAGTTGTATCCACTTATGGGGAGCCAATATCGTTCAAAGTTCTCAAGTGATTTGGATTTTAAAAATAAGTTTAATGACCTAATACAAACTTTGTTTTGAAGCATATATAATAAAATAAGCATTATAATAAGTTTCACATTCCATTGATATCTACCACACAAGAGCTAACATTTGTACAGAGCAAAAGAATTCAATACTTTTTTGGGTTCCCTGCTATAAACAATACAAAGAACAGAAATTATTCTTTGACTAAGAAACACAATATGAATGACATACATTTATATTCAGGATTTGTGACCTAGATGCTTACAACTATTTTGCTACAAATAAGATATTTTAAAATTTTATTACCTAGATGGGGATGTAGAGCACTTGTGTGAAGTACTTGTGTGAAGTACTGAGTTAAGCCGTGTTTAATCCCCAGGACCAAATATACAAAAATACTATAAATTTAGTCTAATGAGAATTCTCATCCTTCCCTTTTGTTCTTAAGAGTATCTTGTTCCTATTCTTTTTGATGGATTATTTTCATCATGTTTATCATAAGAAACCTTATATGTAAACTCCATGTCCGAAGAGGAAATAAACATATTTCTAGAAAATACTTATTTTATCTCATAATTTAGAAGTTTCAGTTCATAGTCTTCTGACCTCATCCATCTGAATCTAACAGGCAAGCATTCCTTCCAAGCAGTATTAATTTTATTAATATAAGGGTTTGATCTACTCCAGATGTAACTTTCTTAGATTCTGCTAGTTTTATAATATAGCTTTAAACTGTCCTTAACTAATGTTAATTTCATTAACTTTTATGTCATGAAACAAAGTTAAAGTATTCCCTGCTCCCACACAAACAAAAACACCCCCCACCCCTTACTTCCCTTTTCCCTCCTACAAAGAGACACAAAAGTATGACAAATATTTTGCTACTTTCATGTTTTAAAAATAATCAATTATTTAAACACTTAATAAAAACAATAGAAGCATTTAGCCAGAAAATTTAATACATAAGAAAGCTAGTCTTTTAACAAAAATATATGATCACACAATTTTTCAAGCATTAACAAAAATCCTAAGTTATTTAAATTTTCTCTTTCTTTTATAGAGGAATATTTAGAATACTTTATATTGATAATATTCTAATAATTGCTGAGGCCATTAAAAGTATGGTTGATTATTATCTTCTGGATTCAGCAAAAATGTTGTCTACTATAGTTGTCTATCTGTTACACAGCATCTTATCTTGTAATCAGAATATACAGTAGTTATTACAATATATCAGGTAATACACTGGGTTCTGTGATTGTCAGAAAACAAAGTTCAGTTTCTGTAACTTTATTCTTCTGACATATTTATGTGTGGATTTTCTACTGTCTTTCAAACTTTAAAAAATATAAATGCTACAAACACTGAAGATTTTTTTCATGGCTCATTTTCCTCCTGTGTCAGAGCTTAAGCGCTGCATGTCAGCTGTGTAGCAAACAGCTGTTGCTAGGATGTATCTGTTTCCATAGCAATAGATGAACTCTTCAGATAAATCTAGAGTTCCTCCTCTTCCTGGCTACTCCTGTATTTCTTGTCATATATGAATCAGTGTCCATATCTCTAAATGTACCAGAATCATTTGATGTGATAAAATCTAGCATTTAATATCTATGGCTGTAATGTGGTAGCATGTTGAATTTTTTCCTCTGCATCATTTCTCCAGCTGATTAAAATGTGCAGAAATTCCTGTGACTTGGACATTAACATGTTGCCAAGTTGATAAACATTGGAAACACTTTGTGCCAGTGCACATTTCACAGACAAACGTTAATAGACTAAAAAATCTAGGGGCAAATTGATTATTTCCATTCTTCCTTTTCCTTTTTTTTTTTTTTTTTAAAGAACATTCAATATGAAGCCAATAGGATGTTACAAAAGTAATGGACATACACTTCTCATGGATTTTAGGCATCTTTTCGACTCAAGCCCAAATTTCAAATATTAGTTGAGGTTGGGCCTTCGGTAAGATTCTGAGCTTTTTGCGGTTCAGGTGTGATGTGTCACTATAGCTCCTTGGTTGTGTAGATGTCTATGCTGCAGTTGACCCTACTGGACCTAAAATGATCACTACAGATCAACTTACTTTAGAATTCTTATTAGTTTTTGAGTAGGAGTTTCAAGGCACAGCAAGTGTGATAACTTCATTCAACCAGCTGATAGAAATTCCCAAAGAAACAGAAAATGCAGTGTTTTGGCTAGGTTCCTTAAAACATGCTAACTAATCCTTGCCAAGTGCCACAGTGACCAAGAACATCCTAGTGGCTGTGAGAAAAAGAAAAATTGAAGGTAGGTTTAAATAGAATTCCCCTAAAATAATATTTGGTTTGGCTCTTGGGAGTAAAACATTGTTCTGAGAACACTGATAAGGTGCTATCAGTTTTTTTTATAGGTGAAGAGTTTCTTTATAAAACTCTGCTTTTCAGGGTGAATAACATCACCTTCTAGCTCACACTGAAACATTTCTACTTTCATAACATCCATCTTTTCTGCAAATAGTAAGGAAAGAACCACATTGCTCTTCACTAATTCTGGTACACTAGAGCTCTTATTGTCTATGATAAAATAACACATTGATTTAATAACTACTAAGTTTGCTAAATATACTTTATTATGTTTTCTAATCAAAGTGAAATTATATCACATTATGCTTTCAGCATCACTATTACCTAAGCAGAAAAGAAATTCAGATATTTGGAAATCATCTCACTAATACAATGTTTTTCTGAATGTCTATTTATCATGTCTGCAGTCAAAAAAACTATTGCTGAGAGGTTAGGCCTGATTTTAAGAGTTCTTAGCACAATAAAGTAAAAGTTTGAAAAATTTTATTTATATACACTGCGATTTATGCAAACAAATCAGGAAAGAAGTTAGAAATTTTGAAGCAATGTGTTAGAAGTGATTGTGCAATCTTTTCTTTTACTAACAGTTATTTCAGTGGTACTTTTATAAAGTACAGCAGAACAACAAGTTATATTTCTTAGAAATACTATTCTATTTATGATTGTTGTTGAATAATTTTCCCAAATTAGAAATGAATATATTAGAAATGCATCCTATTCCAAATATGGATGTGATGTTTAAATGTTGTTAATGGAAAAAAGTTTAGAAATGACTTCTGTGAACATGGTAAAGAGAGCAGTTGTTTAGAAAAAGCCAGTAATATTTTGCCAGCATTTGCCATCAAAGTCTTGACTCACTCGTGTCCATTTTTTCTTTGTTCTCAATATTAACAACAACAACAACAAAAACCAGCAGTGGATAGTTTCAACACTGATTATGTTCTCATTTTGTATTCAATTAGGGAAAATGGAAATAGCTCAAGTAAACTTCCATTTCAATAAATGTCTCTCATCATTCTCTTTTGTATTAATTATATTTTAAATGCAGAAAGAAAAAGTACTTAGAAATCTTATGTTCAAGCTATTTTCTCAAATTAGGGTTTCATTTATTTATGTTCAATCACTCACTGAATGAAAATGTTAGACCTACCACACATCCTGAGTGTCGCTAAGAGATAAGACATGAGAGGATGTCTAATTATGTCCTTTGCATATAATAAAATAATATTACTGCATAAAGACAAAATGAAACATTTTGGTAGCTACTTTATGTAGCATAAATAAATATTATTACATAGATTATTCCACTGGTCACATTGTAATTACTGCTACAATGCATAAATAACTTACTAACTAATGATAGCTATAATGAACATAAGCACTGAATAAATTTTTATTATGAGGTGAATATTATATGTGCATTTAAAATACATGTATAAAGAAATCAAAAGTTATTTTGAATTGTTTTCAGAAAGCCTTAAGATGTGAATTCTTATCAGAAATTTTCATAATGAAAAATCAGAGATTTTATATGAAGAGATATATACAGCAATAAAGACTGTTTAAAGTAATGATGAAATGCCCTAAAAATGAATGCAACTCGGTTTTAAAGTCACAAGGTAAAGGAAAATATGTTTAGCCATTTATGGACTATATTTATATATTCTATTAAAAGGTGCTTATATTACAATCTGCTTATTACATATATCAAAGTAACAATGGTTATAGTTGATGGTGGTATTAATGATAGAATTTAAAAATTTATTGTGTATAGTGTCTAAATTTTCTACAATGAACACACAGGATAGTTTTGTATTACATTAAAATTATTTTGTGAATGCATTAAAATTATTTTGTGAACAGCATTGAAAGATTGGAATAAAGGACAAAACTTTTTAACTATTAAGGAGCCTAAAGAACTATTACAATGTACACCTAATTTTAGGAAAGGAAAATATTTTAAAAAGAAACAAAAGTATCTTATTTCATAAGACTTGATTTGCCTGACTGCAGCGCCAACTATTCTGCAAATAAGAGGCACTCTGTCTTGATATTACAGTGTTTCAACTGGTAAGTTATCAAAATTTTCATTTAACTATAATGTGCAAGATACCAAGAGGATTCATTCTAAGTAAGAGTAGCAAAGACATTTGTGTGAATGTTCCATCAAAAATACGTTACTATCTGCCTCTTTCCACAATTAATTTGATGAGAATTGGCAAACCAGAAACTATTTCTTATGATAAGTTTAAGAACAAATTGTTCATGGTAATCAGGGTGGGTAGTGTGTGTGCACATGTTTGCTGGGGCCATTAATGTCCTAGTGTATCAGAATGAAACTTTAGGAATACCAAATACCAAAATTATATTAGTTGGTTTTTAAAACTACACTAAGAGAACACTTGTTTTTAAAAAAAACTCTCATAATTCATTTAACACTAAGCTCTCCATTTCCAAAATGTTTTTCCCCTGTCTTTTGTTCTCACAATTTTTTTTTGCCAAAAATAATTCCCCAATTTTGCCTAAGGAAAAAATCTCTATTCTTTAAAGCTTAAGTCTGTTTTATTCACTCCTGTCATTACCTAATGCATGAAATAAGTCTGGCACATAGTAAGCACTAAAAAGGAATTACCCTGAAAGACATGATGATACATTCTTTGACAACTTCCACTCTTTTAAATCCCTTCATAAATGTTTTCACTCTTACACAAAGAGAGGTGGGGTCCTCACTTAAAGAGGTTCAGGGGCTGGGGATTTAGCTCGGTGGTATAAGTGCCTGCCTTGCAAGCAGGCAGTCGTGAGTTCAATCCCTGGTACCAATAAAAAAAAATCAAAGAGGGTCTATAAATGAAAAGGTTCACAAGTTAAAAAAAGATATGGTCAGAACCAACAGGTGATGGAGCACACTGACTCAAGAGAGGTTTGGGCTTCATCTCAGGAAAGTGGTCAGAAGGACCAGCTGGTACACACTGCAGGAACAGATAAACAATTTAAATAATCATGTAGAAACTATTCTTGCAAAGGTGAAACTCTTATTCAAAGGCAATACAGCATACAAGGTGTGATAGAAAATACAGCAAATGTTTAAATTTTTAAAAATTATTACAGAAGACGCGTTTCAGTTAATCCTCTTCAAATACTCCGCTTGATTCAAACACACTTGTCTCATTATTCTTGCCACTGTCAGAAGCAGTTCTCTTGTATCTCCTCTCCAGTGTTAGAGTTCATCCATCTTGAAGTTATCTTCTCCAGTCAAATGAGCTACTACTTAGATACATTATGATATATTTTTGCAGCCTATTTTTGGCAATTTGGCAACAAATGGAAAATTATCCAATAATAAACAGGAGGAATCTGGGTACCAAAAACACACAAGAAGATTAAATAAACTTTATAAAGAAAGGAAATAATAAGAACAAAATGTCACCAAAATATGATTATTCAGTCGTGAAGAACAATGAGCCTGTCAAAGCTGGGTACTGGAGACCAGAAACAGTGAAATTTACCTAGATGCTCATCAAGTAAATGAGCAAGAAAAGATGAAATTATATGAAATTTAATTTCTAAGTAGCCCTCTCCTAGTTGTTGCTAAGTGGCTTAATATTCTGATTCCTCCTAACCTTGGCATTCCCAATAAATAATATTTTCTAGCCCATCTCCTGGGATCGTAATAGAATAACTCACTGGCATCAACATACCTGAAGCTGATATTTTTAGGACAACTTTTAAGAATTTTTAGATGAGTACAAGTGAGCAGCGGTAACAGGAGATATGAAATATCAAAAAATAATTTTAATAAACTCTCATTTTAGAAATTCCTCCTAAAATTAAAATGCCTTCTCTCACATAGTTTTTATGATATGAGAAGAAATCATAGGATTAGAATCTGAAGCTTAGTTCCAGTAATTCTGCTAAGTAGTTGGTAACGTAACTACGTACAGCAGTCTTTATGAGATGTGGTTTCATCTTATGTGAGGGGGAAAAAAAGGCCTTTAAAAAAGATATATTACTTTATCCTTTTTATGCTGTCCTTACATAGAGGTCATCGACAGGTTCAAATTTGCATTATTTAGGTATTATTTTTTTAAAAGTACAAAGTATATATGACCAAAATTTGTCTGCAATAATTTTGAACTTTTAAAGTATGCTTTTAACTTTGTCTTTAGTTTCCCTGAAGAAATAGATTTAAATACTTTTGTTAGCCGACTGTGTGTCTTGGTTTAGCCTGGGGCCATGGCCATTCACATTTTCACCTGTTTACAGAAAGATTTGCTTTCTATTGATTTTTTTTATTTTTTTGTCTTTTTCATTTTTATCGGTACCAGAGATCGAACTCACGACCGCCTGCTTGCAAGGCAGGTACTTATGCCGCTGAGCTAAATCCCCAGCCCCTTTCTCTTGATTCTTAAATAATTCTTTGTGGCAAATACATAGAAACACATATCTTGAAATTAATATTATCTTAATAATGTTTGGAGTATGTTCTTGCATCATTATGATTACAGATGATACACATTAGGGAGGACTTCTCTTAGTTGGACAATGTACCACAATATTTTTATTTCTGTCATTTTTACCTGTTAATATTTTTAACATTTATTGTGCCTAGAATCAACTTTTACAAAGCCTTTTCTAGAGTGGTTTTATATATAACTTTGCTAGATACTGCAAGTAAAATGCAGGATATAAATTCAAACTTGAATTTCAGGTGAACAACAAAACTTTTCATATATATATATATATATATATACTCTGTGCCTTTGGCTTCCTATATGTTATGAAGTTACTAATTAATTTCTGTTTTGCCTTTCATAGCATTTTTTGTGATACTGTACTGAATCAGGCCTATAAGAAATTCAGGTTAGTATAAAATATTGCTTCTTTTCCGAACTAGAAAATATAGAAGTACTACGTATTCATGGCATTTTCTCAACTTGTTCAAAACCACTGTATAGATACATAAAGGCTAAGACATCCTGAATTTAAACCATAGCTCTTTAAATTCTATTATCATGCACTTTGCATTATGTCATGAAAATAATGAGTTATACATCAAATGTAGAAAATACTAGGCTATGGGTCAAAAGAGAGAATGTAAATGAATTTAAAAATAAAAATTCTAAAATAACACTATAAGAGTACATGTTGATACAAATATACTAACTGTATTTCTCTGTACTCGTATTTTAAAAATTTTAAATCTACTAATCTTAGTTCCAAGGCTCTATTAATTAGTAGAAACAAATGAGCTAATCCATCTGACATTGTAAATAATTAACTAGATAAAAGTTCTTCTTGTAGTCCATAACGATAATTTTGTAAATATATTTTTTCTCCATAATTCCCAGATTTTATTCTAAAGAAATATTAATTCTATCAGATAATTTGACAATTTATGTACAGTTTTGCTGATGGAGAGGACTTACGGATTATCACTTTCCTAATTAAATAATACTTTATTCCTCCTCCAATTAAGATGGGCAAATTAAGATAGTCCAAAGTAATCCTATGCCCCAGATTCACATTAAAATATTTGTTTGCCGGTCTTTACATTTAGTTCTTCAGTGGAACTCTAAGAGGAGCTTAAAATAGTTAACAACCAGCAAGTGAGCATATGCTGTCCTTCAGCACCTACTAGGAATTGTGGGGATGGGGTTTATATTTTAAAGCTACATTTTAATTGATAAAATGGAGTAGAAGCAATGTTGCAAGTGAATAAGATATATGTTTTTATTCATTTTGAAATTGGCAACACAGAAAAAAACTATGGATTAAAATTGCACGTGGTCTTGAGCACTGTCTCCTTTCTCTGTGAGATTTGAGGTTCTTTAAATGCCTTATCAACTTAATATTGATATAAATTCTGAGAGATCTAGCTTTGCTACTGCAAAAATTGGTTCATTTCTTGGTTAACTTTCTCTCATTGCTGAAACAAAACACCCAACACCCAAAATTAAGGAAGGAAAGGTTTATTTGCTCACACTTTGTGGAGGTTTCAGTCCATAATCTGACTTTGAGGCAGGATGGCACGGCATGGGCCAACATTGAAAGTGCCAAAAGACAGCAAAGGAACAAGAGCAAAAGTAGGGTGAGAGCAAGCCTCTTTTCCTCCCTTATATCCTACACAAGCCACCAGAGCAGGTGTAACATTCATAAAATCTCCTTGCCCTCTCTTGTACAGGATGAGGTTGTTTACAAAGTAAGGACCCTACCTCTCTGTTGAGTTGCTAAAACTTCTCAAGTTGACACAATGTATCAGCCATAATAGTTTATAGGATTCCCTGAGATACAATTCTCTGCTCATCAGCTTTTGTTGTAATTGTACTGAAAACTCTCATATTATTCATCATTGTAAAAAAAAAAGCCACATATTTACTAGATATACTTATCTAGCAGTTGGAACTCTTTACTGTACAAATTTTAAAACAAAAAATTTTCAGGCAATACTTGATGAATGCCTTACCACCCCACATCTCTTTACCTTGTCTAAGAAATCCACATCACAAGTGGATTTGGATATCACCAAAACCTTTTTATATGGAAATGAAACAGAACATTTTATGCTGAAATAATAACTAAAATAGTAGCTATATAATGGAATGAGTTTCATAGCTGGAAAAATGAATATCCAGGATCTGTGCAACAACTCAAATGACTGACAAAGAGATAAAAATCAAGCTGTCCTCATATTTTTTGCCCAGATGCATTCAATTCTGAAATAAATGAAACAAAGATCTCTCAGCCTTAGAATTATTGATATTTTGAGTCAGATAACCAGCTACTCAATTCCCCCATGTTATGAGATACCAGTTATGTACTTTCTTCCCCAAGTCGTGACACCAAAAATGTCTCCAGAGGATGTGTCTATGATAGAAGATGGCACTAAAATTGTCCCGAGATTGAGAACTAGGATAATAAAGTAAAGAAAAGCAAAATATAATATAAGGGCATTGTATCAGGGATGATATATAATAAAAAAATCAACTCTAGGGAGTCAACAATAGGAGAACATGTCAGAGTCAAATCTTGTAGTTTATGAGTGTTGATTTCATTCTAATAATAAGGCACAACGCAAACAACTATAGATGGAGTTGGAAAATAAAAGCTATAGATTTAGAGAAACAACAGTTGAACAAGTAAAAACTAATACAATGCCAGAAAATAAACTGAAGAAAATGTGTAGCCTCCTCATATTTCTTTAAAGAATTTCAATAGTTACATCTTATAATGGATAATAATCAACAATAAACAATTTGAATCAATTAAGTAAGTGTCTTAAAACAGAAGATGTGAAAATGTGTAATAAGAATACAAGTATTGCAAAGTGTATTCTTTTTCTCATCTTTCATAGTGGACACTGAGACATATTGCCCATAGTGCTTATACAAAAAAAGAAAAGAAATTATTTATATACAAAAAGATTCACGAAAAGAAACAAAAACAGATTATGGTTCTCAGAACACAGTCACAAAGAAATGAGCACACTCGTCACACATAAAACAACATAGAAAAGAAAATGAAATGAGGCAAGCATAAAAAGTCTACACAGAAAGTAAGATTATATTTTTAATAGTAAGTATGTGTCTACTTTGATAATTCAAAGAGAGGTAAACTCATCTATTGAAATATAAGGACATTACTTGGCTAAATAAAAGTAGTTATATATTTTTATATAAGCAACACAAAACTAAATATAAATGTCTTAGATTAAAATTAAAATGATGAAAATATTAAATGAGGCAATTCACAGCACAGTAACAATTAGAACCAAGGCAGAATTCTCACCAGATGACATCAAATCAACTAAAGGTCACTGAATTTGCAGTTAACATAAATGGAAGAATGTGGCATGTCTACAGTATGAATCTTTAAAATACCAAAATGTCATGAAATGTATTTAAATTTCTTTTATTATGCTTAAAGGGTGTTTATATTTTCTTTTTATTTCTTTGTATTAATTAAAAACTTTACTTTTTCCCTTTTTAAAAAACACCAAAAACATTTTGACACAGAAATTCCACATTTGAAATTCTGTTTCACAGAAATAATATGTCCACTACATACAGATTTGCATGTAATGTGTTTACTAAAGCTGGATTAGAAGATTGAAAGAAACATTCAGGTATATCTTAAAATCAGTGGTTGTATAAATCAGGTATATAAAAACTAGAAACTTTTAAGACCAACTAATGGGTAATGTAAAATCCATTGAGGCTGCCCATTAGTGTAACAGCTGCTTGAATATATATTCAACTAATATCCTTTATTTTTAACAGATTTTACAGGTTTAGCTCAAATTTTTAACTTTTTCTGAAAGTATCATTACTCTTTGATTTGTCTTTGATTAACCTGTTTTTGACGAGAAAGAAAGAGACAGAGACAGAGAGGTTAAATTTGATTAGCAGAGGTCTCACTTTGACTTCATCATAAACAGCCAGGAGTATAAGCAAAAATAAATAAATAATTTAGAACAGTGATAAAACAGAGAAAGCTAAGCTATAATTAAAAAGAGGTTCCAAACACTGCACCAGCCCTTACTGGTAGCCTCTGTCTACTCCTATGAAACTGTAACCTATGGCCATGAGTGGTCATGTATCCCAGTGCCACTCACCCTTCCAAAGTGTCTTCTGCCACTTTTAGTATATTCCCATTACAATATTTCCATAGACTTTCAAATACTCCTGAGGTAAATATTCGACTTCTTATATAGATGTACCTATAGAATAAGAATCACAGTGTAAATGCAGCAATACTTTGGTTTACAAACTTAATTTGTGCTACAGTTTTGGAAAGATGGTCACATTTGTGTTTGTATAGGAAAGATGGCTGCAGTTATGTTTGTAACCTGATGAAGAATTTGTAAACAACAAACTTTTGCCAAACTAAATTGCTTGTAAAAAAAAAAAAAAAAAGTGTTCATGGGCTGAACTACCAGTATATTCTGTCTACCAAACTTTGGTACCTTTCTGGTATAAACTGACTTTATATGTTTTAATTATCCAGATTCAATTGCTTTAAATCTACAAAGCAGAGGCAAGGTTCAAGTTCTGAGCCCTTCAGGAAAAAACTGTAATGGCCCAAATTTCATGAAAAACATAGGTATCATTATTTAAAGTATTTCTTCAGTATTTCTGTAATTAAAATAAGTTAAAATTATTTGACAGAAAAAGGGGGAGTCTGTAGGCTCTTAAACTTCACCTATTGTACTTGAGTTGACATTTTTGGACAAATATAAGTTAATATTAAGGCTAAAAGAGTTATGGCAAATGTTGCCTTTTTTCTGACTTCTACAACTTTTTGAGCTACTTTTCCTCAATATTCTAATTTATTTTTTAGCATCTATTTATTTAAAGTGGTTACAAAAATTAGGCTTAAGCATCAGCGACTCGCTAATGTCCTTTTTCTCTTACTATCAAACCATAATAATTTCTGAAACAGAAAAACCAGTCAAGATCAAAGAAGATCAGATTGCCCATCCCTGGCTAAGCAGCATCAACTTGCTTCCTCAGCTGGAAGCACTTATAAGAGGTTGCATCCTCAGCCATTCTGTACTCGTTAAGAAAAAGGAATCAAAACCTTCAGGGAGAAATGACTTAGGATAAGAGAAATAAAAACAGATGGAAAAGAGACAAGGAAAACAATAACTATAAAACACTGTACTTTTAAGCTAATTTATCTTTGAATAGTCATAGGAGAAAATAATTATTTTAGTAACTGGAAAAAATAAAAGTTGAAACCATCAAATCGTGAATGAAAATTACATGTTCCCTGAGAGGCTTATGTATTAAACTTACAAATATAAGAGATGCAGAGTATACACTAGAGTAGGAAGTGGCCAGTTGGAACGCGGTTCCATTTCAGTGTTGTCTTTCAGGTTGACGTATGTGAGCTTGCATCGATAATAAGCCAGAATGCAAGTGTTTTAAACTTGGCATGATTTCTGGTCTCTGGTGTAATTCAGATCTGCTGTTGTAGAACAAAACAAAAACTGCCATAGGCAAAGTGTAAGCAAATGACAGTGACTCTTCCAATAAGACTTTACTGAAATATAAATTTTACATCATTTGCATGTGTTACAAATATTACTCCTTTCAAAAAAATGTTTTCCACCATTTTTAAAATGCAAGCACAAATTTTAGTTTCTAGTCCACCACTCCCAACTCTACAGCCCAAAAAATAAATAAATAAAAATTTTTGATCATAGTTCCTAACCTTTGCTCAAGATAGTGCAAGTATAAACAGAAATGTATCTACTGAGAAGGGTCCTGCTCTTCAAGAGAGTGACCCTGGAATCTCAGACAAGATAAAGCCTATGACTCCTATTGATCTGATATATGGATCCTGAAAAATATCTCACCGTGCTCTTTACTGATGAAATGTACTTGGTTACTTTACCAGCTGTAATTCTATACTTAGAAATCTCATGCTTCAGTAGGAAAAAAAAATGCTAAAATTCTCAAGAGGAAAAAAACCCATTAAGCTATGCTATCTCTCACTGTGAAATTGTGAAAATGATTTTCTCTCAACAACTCTACCCATAAAATGAAAGTTTTAATGGGACATATGGGTGGATGTAAGTTTCCTCTTAAATAATAGGTACCGTAGAGAAAGTCTGCTTGGGCTTTGGAGCAAAAGGTGCAGTTCAGCCAGGGTCAGACCAAAGTGAGATGCTGGACAAGAGACAGTGCAGGGTGAGGCAGACCAAGGTAGGGGATACAGAAACAGGTGTGAGGGGACAGCAGAAGCAAATTCTATTGCAGAATTTGTCACATAATAAACCCTGGACTTAACTCTATACCTAAATCTACATAAAGTAAAGACATTCTGTAAACGGAAAGTAAAAAAGCAAAAATCATTTCAATTTTCCTTCAGGTTGCTGGTAAGAAATGACTCGTTTTTATTTAGTAAGAGAACGCAGTGAGGGGCACCATTCTTAATACAGAGAATACGCTTTAAGATAGGATTTTGTGAGGTGGAGATGTTGAGAGTGGTTGTCAGTGAGGAAAATGTTAAAATTTATGAAACGATGTGTGATGGCTTATGATTGAGGCTCATTATCTGCAGGGATAATTAAAGTTCTAAATATTATAATAATAAAGTTTAAATATTATAATAAATCTGATATAATATCAAATCAACAGTATATTAGTCTCCAAGAGGAGGTAGCTAGCAGGTGCATCACTTCTTCACGACATTCTCAAGAAGATGCCCGTGGTGTGTGTGTGTGTGTGTGTGTGTGTGTATGTGTAGCATCTCTCAGGGATTATTCTAATGAAACATATTGTAAAATGTACTGTTGTAGTTATAACCTTCTAATGACAAAATTTGTCCTTCAATGATAAAATTCACTAGACATATCAAACCTAAGACAATAAAACAAAATTAACAACATACATTTGAATACAGCTCACTTCCTGTGATGCAGACTATGGGAGACATTCACATAGACACTTTATTAAAGAAGAAGCCTTTCACTTATTAAAGGGATTTTATGTTTAAACAGTTTACATTACTGTTAATGACCCAGGTCATAAAAGGAAAGAATTACTTTGGTAATTGGAAAAATAAAAGTTCAAATTCTCAAATAGAAAATGAAAAATGCATGTGCCCTGAGAGGCTTATGTATTAAAATCATAAATACAAGAGACTCTGTAGAGCAGGAAGTGGCCAGTGGCAATACAGTTCCGTTTCAGTGTTCTAAAGCTAATAGAAACTAATAAAAAAAATGGTGGCTGAATTCTCCTCCAGCTCTGCTAATGATTTGGTAAAGGCTAAATAAGTCATGAGTGCTACATCAAAACTTAGAAAATAAATTAATTGCTAAAGCAATAGTAATTATATAACACAGAAATGCAAGGATACTTTTTTACACGTTTTATTAAATTTCATACTTCTGGATAACAAAAATTTAAGAAAATTATGCAGGGAATTTTGTGGTTATTCATAAAGTATTTGTCTTTATTTGTAATAATTTTACTTCAAATTAAACATGATTATATAACTAAATATATAAAATAATAAATATAAAATAAAATATCAATATCTCTAAGTTTTTATATAGTAATTGGTTTGAGATATGTTCTTCCAGACTATTTTTTATGCCTACCAACACATTTTTCAGAAAAATTTTGCTTTAAAATTATGCTTTTACACTCTTTTTCCTCAAGTGCAACACATGCGTGAAACAAATACTCTTCTAAGTGAATTATCACATCATGAGCACCCCAGTAGCCACCCTTTGGGATATTATAAACAGCCCTCTCACAATCACTGCCCCTCCTTCCTCATCAATACTTTTACAAATATTGAAATTTATGAATAAGAAAAATACATTTTGTTTTTTGGAAGTGGCTTATTTATTCAACGTGTTTATGAGATTCATCCATGTAATTGTACCTTGTCACAATTGTTTGTCTTTGCTGCTGGACAGTACACCATTACATGAATATACTATTTAATTATCTACTCCTATTTTGGTTTTAGGTGTTGGCTCTTTTATATCACTGTGTACTTCCTACTTAGCAATAGAATAGCTGGGTCATAGGGGCAAAGGACATTCACATTAGATAAATAATGCCAAACTGATTGGCCAGGTTGTTGTTCTAGTTTCCATTTCTACTAGAGTTTACATTACTTTATAATCTGGTTTACACTTGGTAATGTTTGATTCATTTACCCACTATGATATATGAGTAGTCATTTGTTTTGCTGTAATTAGCATTTTTCTAATTTCTGAGGGTAAACACTTTTTTATATATTTGGTAAATACTTGTATTTAAGACATTTCCCATAATTTTTCTGATTAATCTTTTTGACTACATCTTAGTAATTTTAATGTAGTCCAGTTGGTATTGCTTCTCTGTTTGGCAATTTTTCTATTTAATATTTTGATGAATTTGCCACAATATGCTAGTCTTGTGATCAGATAACAAACTACTAGTGACTTCCACACAAATATATAAATGAGATGAAAGTCACTGTATATGGGGACAACTATTTCATCCACATAGTCATTCATACAAGAGTCAAGAGTGGCTATCTCTTTGCAGTCTTGAATTTTGTAAGTTACTTTGGCAAAGAAAAACAGAAAATTGGAAAATCGCACTCAAGATATGATACAAATCATGTCTGCTCACACAGCATCATCCAGACCTAGAAACAAGTTCAAATCTAGCTGTAAAAGGGACAGAATGTTCAGTCTCCCAAGTAACAAGGGAAAAAAGGAGAGCCCAGTATAAGTGAGAGCTAGTAGTGTCCACTAAGTCTGGACTTTTTTTCATTTTCCATAATACATTTTTCCTTTATTTCTAATATTTATAGTGCATTCCAATTTTGGCCTCTGCCCTAGTTTGGTTACATGTCTCCTTAAACTATTCACGCCATGATGCACAAGAAAAGTATTTCTTTGGCAAAATTAAGTAAATCCTGAAAGGGTTGGTTAACATGGGTGGCATCAATAGAGCTTTTGGTGATGTTTTTATTATATGTTCATATTATTTAATTATTAGAGAAACAATGTGTTAGTCACATAATATATAGTATCTGTTTACCAAAATATCCAAATTACTGTTCCAAATTTTAAATGAGAATTTTTTGTGAATGTCTTTTTAATATTAGATGTTAAACTTGAAGTGGTAAGATCCAATTCCTGGACATGCAATTTAAATATTGTCAGCTTTTTGATGTGATCATCAGTAACACTTTCTTCATAAAAATTTACAACAAAAATATTACTATTGCTGAAATTATACATGAAGATCCTAACTTAACTGCTGTTTTTCCTGCTTCACTGATAAATCAATGCTGAAATTGCTTGAGGAAATAGGGATAGTTTTTTAAATCCAATGCAATCTTGTCAACTCAGCTGTTTCAGATTATTGATGAGGATCTCGTTTTCAGAACATATATTTAATACTAGAGCAATATTCTGAAGTTAGTGTAAACACCATATGGGTGGTGTATCTGCCACAATGAGACAAACCAGATGATATATGCTGAGAAAAACTGAGGGAATCAGGCTGTTTTGCTCATCAGAAGTCCTTGGGCTCCTGGGTGGACCATAACTATGACAGCAAAAATTGATCCTTGGGCACCTGAAACACATTCCTCCCAGCAGTAGCACACATTTCTTGACCCCAATAGCCATCAGGACATTCTGTAGCAGGCTGCTAAAGTCATCAAGGGGTTGACTTCTGACCAGCATGTGGCAGTGAGGTAATTAGTACCAGATGTTATTCATCCTGCTTGCCACCTGGAGAGGACTTGGCTCTATCACAGTCCTGCTCTGAAGGGCTCCAGGGGAGAGTTATGCTAAGGCAGAGACAATGGATGGTAAATTGTGTTTGGCCAAGTTCCATTGTGCTGGGTTCTCTGACTCATTTCACAATATTCCAGACACCAGTTAACTGCACCCAAATAGGAGATACTTAAGGCATGCTCTCAAATTAACATAGTTAAGAGAACAGTAGGCTTGTGAGCTATTTGAGCCTGGTTCCATACTTGGTGCTCTTTCTTCCTGCAGCTTTATGTAGATATTCCTTGATTCACTCACAGTGAAAGAAAAATGGTCCATTTGAAAAGAATGGATATGCTGCCTTAAAATTAACTGTTTTCTCCATGTGAACTATTGATTTACAGATCAGAACCACCTGCAGATTTGCATTAGAAAAAAATAATGGACTTTTGGATCTCATCATGAATCTTTTAACAAAATGAATTGAGGAGAACCAGCATTACCAGTTTAATGAATTTGAATAATATGCAAGTGATGTGATTGCAGTGTAGTTGAAATATTGAAATATTTCAGTATATTAATGTGGTGCAAATAATACTAAAATTATGTTTTTAGGCTGAAATAAGTAGAATTTTAGTTGTCAGAATTAGTCATTCATTAAGCCAGAGACAGTGATCCATTTATAACACAGTGTAAAAAAATCACATCTACACCGAGGAAATCACAAAGTAAAGTAATTCCATTTTGAGAATTACTATTCAAACACATTCCCAGTTTATTATATCTTATGCACTATTGGACTAATTTCTTTGAAGACACAGAACTCTATAAATATTATTGTAGATTTCCATCGCTATATAGTTACATTACATTTTTCCTAGCAGATTTATATAGTAAAAAATGAATTTGATGTCTTTTCTTACACATGAATCATTAGAAACTGGAAAATTCATAGGGCATTGAATCAAAGTAAAGCAGATTTAATGACACTTTAATTCGAATCAATACTGAAAATACAAGAAAATGTTACATAAGAGTGACAGATTAAGCTTCAATAATACATTATCTGATATGGCTTTTGTTTTCTCTAATTCATTCATTTTTATATTATTTAGCTACATAAATCACAATTTAAAGGAATAGGTATAGTTCAAAAGTTAGTTTTGTTGTCTGGGATACTATTTTATTTTTCTGGAATTCAAGGACATGGAATTGATAAAAACTGCCAGAGTTTATGACACTCCGTGATGCTTGTTTCTTATATTCCTTTAATGTTAATTTCTGTCTACTTTTATTTTTCTTTCTTTTATCCCCCTCGTCTTCACTAACATCAATTATTTTCATCCCTCCTTATCATCTTACTGTAAACTTTGTGAAGAAAATTCACAGGCTGATTATGTAATCAGCTCTTTATTTCTCTACAATTTGCATGCAAAACAATTTGAGTCAGTCCTACTGTATTGTCCTGTCTCTCTTTCTGCATAGTGTTGTACCCTAAGAAAATAGCTTTGTTATATGTATATTATAGCAAACCTGTATAGGGGCTTACTAAATGTGTTTGTTTTATCCTTTTTCCCTAACTGATATGTTAAGGGACCTAATTGATCTGTTGAGCAACACTCTCCTCTGTAAAGAATTGCAAAAATCTCACCTAATTGATATGTTAACCATTGTTGCTCTCTACAAACTACAGAAGCTGTGCTAAAACAAGCTAATAAGGGTTGTTAATCACTGCTAGGAGCCTCTATTCTCCGCTAAAGAGCTAAGAAAAACTAAAATGGCAATTAATTTACATTTGTTTAAAGTAACCTGCTTGTGTGCAGAGAGATTTGCGTGTGAGTTTAACCCTTTACCCTGACCTTGACACATTACCGCCGTTTTCTGTTCTGTATGGCGCCTTATTGCCTCCCTCTCCCCTCACCTATCTATCTAGGCCATAAAAAATTTGGGTTTCTGGTGACCTCCCCCTGACCCGGTGATGATCTGTTGTAAAATGAGCCTGCCCCAATTTTAAGAACTGCTTAGCTTAAAATAAATTACCGGGTAATACTATGGCCCAAACCCCAATCGGTGCTTTCCTTTTGTTCTGTATATATCAAATGAGTTAGATATCAGGTCTTCGTAAAACTTAAGTTCCAGCGTCTCATAACTTGTGACCCTTTCGCACTCACTAGCGAAGACAAGCTGTCCTGAGATAATTAACTGTCCACTTTCTTCTCCAAATATTGCTGCAGACGTGCCACTCTGAGATAATGTCAGTCTGCAGGATAAAAATAATTTTTAAAAAACACCAGAAACTCCCTAGATTGTCAGAGCTAAATAGACAGCAATACAGTTTCCAGACTCGGGTCAACAAGTTTGATGGCTCTACAGGTTTCTTTGTTTCTCTCCCCCCGCCCTTTCCTCCAGCCCCTTTTTAAAGTCCTCCCTACAGCTTCTAGGGGACAGTCTCCAAATTGGCTCCCGGAGACTGGTCGCCAGGCCTAAAAATAAAGCCTTTGCCACTAAATTTTCGGTCTCTTGCCTCCTTGGATTTTATACCGGGGCTCAAGTTATAACATTTGGGGGCTCGTCCGGGATGGAAGCAAGACCCCAGACTCATTTCTAAACATTTGAAAGTAAGTGCTCTGGAGGATTTGTTTGGGCCGCGGTCAATTTGTAATTTTGAGGGGACGCCCTCAATTTGGGAGCGGGAACCACCCAAGGACAGAGTCAGTTGGTTTGTAGGACAAATTCTGTCCATTTGTGACTCTGCCCCGGGTGGGGAACAGCTCCGTTTAGAAGGGGACGCCCTTAATTTGGGAAGTGAAACCTCCTGAGGACAGAGTCAATTGGTTTTTGCCATTTGTGACTCTGCACCGGGTGAGGAACCACTCTGTTGGTTAATTTGTTAATTCCTCCAGATCCCAAAATTTGACTAATTTTTGGGCAAAGGCCATTTTTGCTGCAGCTTGTCTCGTCTTGTATGTCTGTTTGTTTGTCCATTTGTTCTAATTGTTCTCCTTTTGGTTACCCTAAATCTAACAGAACATTCTCTCCTAGGAACCCCTTCTATGAGCCCAGAATGGACAAAGGGATTTAGATATTGATGTGCAGTGTTTTTGTTCTTTAAAATTGTTTGCCTGTTTGGATTTGTTACTAACTTAGGGGCTTGTTGCCCATTTCTGTTGCAGGATCCATATGGCTTATTAGATTCAAGCTTCATAATAAGAAAAATTATTTCCTTTAGCTCACCAAACTGTGCAAAAAGCACCCTTTGTTTGTGTCTTTAATGTTGTGGCACCTTGTTTAATATGTAAGTCTTCAACTGATTGCTTGCAACCTTGGCATGCCTTTTAAAAGGAATATTTTTCTTTCTGGTTAAAAAGTAAATATATGTGCACATATATGTGTATATTTATGGTTTTTAAAAATCATATCAACTTTACCAAGTAAAAACCAGGTCATACTGTAATTGAGCCAGTTAAAAGGTTATAGCTTTAAAAAAACCCAGCATTTTAATGTGGTAAAAAGACATAAAATTAATTAAATATGTTTTAGACTACTAGAAGGTAACTTCAAGGGTTTTGTTGAGAGTTTTAATGTTGTCTGAAAAGCGAAAAAAAAAAAGATAATTGACTGGTGATAGTAAAAAGGAGGGACAAAAAAGGTGGTTTGTCTTCAAGTAAAATGTCTGCTGTGCCAAAATGTAAAAAAAGATAAAACTTAGAGGTATATTATAAGTTATAAAAAGCTTGAGATGATATAAATTTTGTCTTGGTTTATAGTACTGAAGACAACAGGTTTGACAAGAAGTAAATGTGTTCAAAGTTTGACAGTATTAGATCAGTTTTGATAGATTTATTTATAAGATTCTAAACCTTTGCTGCAAAGTGTTTCCATTAATATGAGATTATAGATGATAATAGAGATAAGATATAAGTTTTCACATGTGCTGTGGACCTCTGGGAGATTATATGGCACAATTTTGTTACCTATGAAAAAGCTTCTTTTTGTTAAGTATGTAATTTCAGTAAAATGATGGCCTGCCAGGTGGCACCCTGGGACAAAAGGTGGTGTGCCATCCAGATAAAGCCTGCTCTCTGATATGGAATGCCAAAACCATGTTGTCCTTTTGTCCCAAGCCGATTGGACATCCAGAGGTAAGGGGGTTTCCCTAGTATCGCCAGTTGGTCTCTTTGCAACTCAGTCGGCCCCACATGTTAGAAAAAAGATTACAAAGGTTTGAGAGTTTAAAAAAAAAATGCCCCTCAGCCAGTTGATAGAGATAGCACAAAAGGTCTTTTAAAACTAAAAAAATTACCGTCTACTGGGAAATTTGTCCAGCGTACCTGAGTCCTCACAACTGACTTAAAGTTAAAACTGTTGGGCAAATGGAATCAGGAGATTCCAGAAGTCTGGGCAGAAGACAATCCTCCAGGGCTAGCAGTCAGCCAAGTCCCCCTTCTGATGGAGCTCTTACCCCAAGCATGCCCCTTCTGCTTGTGACAATGCCCGATAAGCCTGCAGGCCCGGAAAGGGATTTAAAGTCCACATGCAGAGGCTAAGAGACAATGATATTCTCATTCCTTGTGTCTCTCCCTGGAACATGCCCTTGCTTCTAGTCACTGAAGCCAGGGACAAATAACTATCGCTCTGTACAGGATCTCGGAGAGTTAATACATGAGTTCTGAGTCTATACCCAACAGTGCCAAATCCTGAGAACACCTGGTACTCTGTTCTGAACCTGAAAGATGCTTTCTTCACTTTGCCACTTACTCTGGTGAGTCAACTCCTTTTTGCCTTTGAATGGACTGACCCAGATACGGGGGTAAAAAAACAGCTGACCCGGACACATTTACCTCAGGGTTACAAAAACTCTCCCACTCTTTTTGATGAGACATTAACAAGAGATCTTTTAAAATTAAAAAAAAAAACCACCCTGAGATAGTGCTCCTCCAGCACATAGATGACTTGTTAATAGCCTCGACCCCCACAGAAGCTTGTAAGCTTGTCAAGAGACAACTGAGAAACTGTTAAAGACTTTGGGGCAATTAGGCTATAAAGTCTCGACTAAAAGGGCACAATTGCGCTGTCAGGCTGTGACTCATCTGGACTACAAATTGCAAAAAAAAAAAAAAAAAAGGAGGATTTTGTCCAAAAAAAGTGTCCAGGCTATATTGTAGATCCCATTCCCAGAAACTAAGAAACAGGTGCGCGAATTTCTGGGAGCTGTCAGATACTCCAGGCTGTAGATTCTAAATTTTACTAAAACAGCTCACCCCCTGTAGGGCTCCCTTAAGGAAAAAACTCACTAAACTGGACTGATAAATGTAAACTGGACCTTGCGGCAGCTCAAGTGGGCCTTGACAGAGGCCCCAGCCCTGAGACTCCCTGATGTTACCAAGCCATTCACCTTGTTCGTAGATAAACTCAGGGGCATTGCCAAAGGAGTCCTAACCCAGGACATTGGCTCTTAAAAGAGGCCTATAGCCTATCTTTCCAAAAGGCTCAATCCAGTATCAAGAGGGTGGCCTCCATGCCTAAAATTCTGGCCGCTGTGGCAATGCTACTTAAAAGAGACAAAAAAAAAAAAAAAAAAAAAAAAAAAACCTCACTTTTGGACAGAAGATTTCTATAGTGACCTCCCACAGTTTAGAGACTCTTATCAAAACCCCTCCTAAAAATGTGAGTGCTAAAATCTCACACTATTAGGCCCTGCTCCTAGACCCAAAATTGATAGTTTTCAAGACTTCTTCAGTTTTAAACCCAGCCACCCTTATGCCTGACAACGACCTGAGAAATTTCACAGATGGAAGCAGCTTCATCCAGAACGGCAGAGACAGATGAGTGGCCGGGGCAGCAGTGACCACCAAAAGGAGGTACTCTGGGTTAAGCGGTTAGAGCCTGACATCTCTGTCCAAAAGGTAGAGCTCATTGCTTTGACTGAGGTACTAAAACTAGCCACAAAAAAGAGGGTAAACATCTATACAGATAATAGATATGCTTTTGCTACTATACATGTACATGGAGCAATCTATTAAGAGCGAGGTCTCTTAACCTCGGCCAGGGCAAAGATTTAAAAAAAGGGGGGGTGGCTCCACAGATCCTAGATTTGCTGGCAACAGTCTGGCTGTCGGCAGATTGCTGCTATTCACCTGAGGAAACAATTTGGCAGATCAGGCCTCTCAAAGAGTAGCAATCACATCAGAGGGGCCAGCCGAAAAAGTAACTGCTCTGATGCGAGTCCCCCCGACCTTGTCAAAACCAGTCTACACAAAGAAAGACTGCACTGGTTGTTGTGAGCCATCTAACAGATTCCAGTCCCTGTGACTAAAAGACAAGTGCAAAATTTCTAGGAGCCACAGGACTGATCCAGAGTTTGGGACCCTGGCAGAGGTCTGTTGTCTACCTTTCCAAGACACTTGATTCTGTAACAACCAGATGACCACCCTGTCTGTGGTGATTTCCTCAGTGGCCCCCTCATAAAGAAAGCTTAAAAATTGACTTTTGGACACAAACTCTTGTTTCTTCCTGTTCCCTGGAGACTCTCATCAAGGCCTCATCAGACTGCGGATGTCTAATTCCTGAGCCATACATTATCAGGCACTATTTCTGGAAACAGCGGCTTCAAACTCTGGCTACTTTGCTGCCTGAGGATGACCCCTCGTTGCCTCACTACAATTGTACTAAGGTCATTGATCACCTCACGGGACTTCGACCTTATCTAGTGGATAAGCCATTATCTAGAGTTCCATCCTACTTCTCTGATGAAAGCAGCTACGTCTATCAAGGTAAGCGGGTCTTGGGAGCTGCCGTTACACAAAATCTTAGGTTCTATGGGAACAAATCTTAGAGCCAGAGACATCAGCATAGTGGGCTAAACCCATTGCCCACACTGAGGCCTCAAGTTGTCTTTATCAAAAATGGGGTTTATTGTCTTCTAGAGTCAAAAGATTAAATTGCTCCCCAAATTTGGACTTGTTGGCTGCCATTTAGATGCCAAAGAGAATGGCTACTATCCGCTGTATAAGCCATTGGGCAGAAGATGATCTTGTTATAAAAAAAAATAATTTGACAAATGCCACCTTCCAAAAGATAGCCAGAAAGCCCCAAAATCAGTGGGGATTGAGATAAGCTTGACATTACTGCTGATCCCACCTATTTTCTTTGTCAGAGCCCATTTACACTTAAAAAGACCAGCATCTGGCAGCTCAACTTCCAAGAGATTCCCGGGGGCTAATATCAAGCTAGCCCAGTCTGTGAGCTTCAGATGCCCTCAGTGCCAATTGGTAAATCTAAAAGTACTACAACAAATAAAAACCACTGGTTATCGTGAGACTATGCCTAAAAACACTAAAAAATAGATTTTACAAAAATAAAAAGCCTAAAACTTCAAAGATATAAATGTTATAATGGTTGATACTTTCATTAGATGAGTAAAAGCGTTTTCTACTTAGTCTGAGTCAGCTCTGATAGCAGTTTCCCTGATTTGGTCTCCCTTTTTATCCATGGGGTCCGACAATGGCCTGGCTTTTATAGCCTAATAACTCAAATTAACCTAAGCTTTGCAGATCAATTAAAAACTCGATTGGGCTTACCAGCCTCAGAGTTCAGGAGAGATAAAAAGATAAGTTAGATTTTAAAGACTATAATTACTAATGGCCTTAAAAACTGGCGAAAACTGGGTAAGTCTCTTTTCCTTCTGCCCCTTTGTGTGCGTGATGTATCCCCTATGTTGCAGATATTTCCTCTTTTGAGGTTTTATATAAGAGATCTTCCTCTTATCATTAAAGGTTTCTAAAAATTAGCTGATTTAACTAATCAAGATCTTATTAAGTCTCCCCCAGACTCTTTAGCCAGCTCTGACTTCCATCCACTGGTTATTTCGCTGCTGCCCACTGCGAGCTAAAGAGCCTAGGCACCTAGACAAGCGACCTCACCATAAATCACTTGAGCTACAATGGACTGTCAAAGTAGCTGAAAGCCTGCCTAGATTCAACGTTCCCACTGCAGACAGGTCCCAGCTTCAAAAGACCATTAGCCTGCGGATAAATAAACTGTCATTTCTTCCAAAGACACTTTAAAGCTTAAGATTGTCTAATATAACTGATAATTTTGTGTTCTCCTCTTTTGTAGAGACCCCTAAGATGCCTCTGTCTGACTTAAAAATTGTTACTTACATGATAAAACAGAGTAAATTTAAATGTTGGTTTTCTTTCTCCTTTTGGTTAACAGCTTTAATGACAGCTACAAGACCTTTGTTAATCCTCCTACTGGGCCTTGTGTTGTAAACAAGTTGATAAACTATGTCAAAGTTCTTAAAAACTTATAATTTTAAAGACACATACAAGGTTATAAACAGATGCTAAAGAGTCAATGATTTGACACACTGACTAAAATCAGTGGGGAATGTTGTACCCTAAGAAAATAGCTTTGTTATATGTATATTATAGCAAACCTGTATAGGGGCTTACTAAATGTGTTTGTTTTATCCTTTTTCCCTAACTGATATGTTAAGGGACCTAATTGATCTGTTGAGCAACACTCTCCTCTGTAAAGAATTGCAAAAATCTCACCTAATTGATATGTTAACCATTGTTGCTCTCTACAAACTACAGAAGCTGTGCTAAAACAAGCTAACAAGGGTTGTTAATCACTGCTAGGAGCCTCTATTCTCCGCTAAAGAGCTAAGAAAAACTAAAATGGCAATTAATTTACATTTGTTTAAAGTAACCTGCTTGTGTGCAGAGAGATTTGCGTGTGAGTTTAACCCTTTACCCTGACCTTGACACATTACCGCCGTTTTCTGTTCTGTATGGCGCCTTATTGCCTCCCTCTCCCCTCACCTATCTATCTAGGCCATAAAAAATTTGGGTTTCTGGTGACCTCCCCCTGACCCGGTGATGATCTGTTGTAAAATGAGCCTGCCCCAATTTTAAGAACTGCTTAGCTTAAAATAAATTACCGGGTAATACTATGGCCCAAACCCCAATCGGTGCTTTCCTTTTGTTCTGTATATATCAAATGAGTTAGATATCAGGTCTTCGTAAAACTTAAGTTCCAGCGTCTCATAACTTGTGACCCTTTCGCACTCACTAGCGAAGACAAGCTGTCCTGAGATAATTAACTGTCCACTTTCTTCTCCAAATATTGCTGCAGACGTGCCACTCTGAGATAATGTCAGTCTGCAGGATAAAAATAATTTTTAAAAAACACCAGAAACTCCCTAGATTGTCAGAGCTAAATAGACAGCAATACAGTTTCCAGACTCGGGTCAACAAGTTTGATGGCTCTACAGGTTTCTTTGTTTCTCTCCCCCCGCCCTTTCCTCCAGCCCCTTTTTAAAGTCCTCCCTACAGCTTCTAGGGGACAGTCTCCAAATTGGCTCCCGGAGACTGGTCGCCAGGCCTAAAAATAAAGCCTTTGCCACTAAATTTTCGGTCTCTTGCCTCCTTGGATTTTATACCGGGGCTCAAGTTATAACACATAGTATTCCACCACTACAGTTCACTATTTCACCTATTCAGTCTCTATTAACAGACGTTCAGACTGCTTCTCATGTTTCTAGTTTACCAATTGTAAGTCAGGGTTTTACCAGAGAAAACAGATGTATTACGAGATATACAAATGTATAAGAAATCACAAGATTGGCTTATGATGGTCAGCCGCAGTGTTGGATAAGGAAGCGTGCAGAGGGTGTCTGCATGCTGGAGGCTGAAGTATTCAATCCAAAGTCTGGAGCTCACCCTAGTGTCTTGTGCAAGTTTGTACTAGCAGGCTGATGGGTCTGCAACAGCATGCCCAAAGGATCTATGATGGAAGGCTGAAGGGTCTATGCCGAAAAGCCGAAGAGTCTACACTGGAAGCCAGGAGATGATGTCCAAACCAAAGGCAAAGACCGGAGCTCCAAAGAATGGAATCAAATTCTACCTTGTTACTTTTTACTAATCATTGAGACAAAATACCTAACACCTAAAGTTAGGAAAGAAAAGGTTTATTTCTTACAGTTCTTGGAGGTTTCAGTCTGTACTCAACTGGCTCCAAGGCAGCATGGCATGGTGGGACAGCCATTCGTGGCCACTACCAACAGCAAGGCACAAACCAGTGAGAGAGACACATACCTTCTTCCACCATTACATTGTATCCTGGCTCCCCCCCCCCCACCCAGGCGGGTGTAGCATTCATACCATCAATCCGAGCACTAGATAACAAACCAATCACAAGTGCTAGATTTAGTCGTGTCCATAATTCATGAGGCTTGGGGGCCACTGACAAAAACCATGACACCAATCATGCTAAGCAATGTTCGCACACATGTGAAAAAGATTTTCCTTGAGTATGTCTGATGGAATAAAGCTAATGAGTCACAATGTATGCAGATGTACAAATTCACTGCAAATTTGCCTTATAGAAAAATTAAGCTTGTCCATATTTCAAAAGGGAGAGACTCGGTTTTTCAAAAGTATGCCAGACATTAACTTTGATGGTAAAAATTATCATTTAAATACTTTTCTTTTTCTTAATTTGAGAATTTTTCTTGCTAATGAGATTTAATAATTTTTACATTTTAGGTATCATGTTCTTTCCTGCAAATTACTTAATTACATCCTTTCTTGGCTAACAGTGTTTCTGCTTTATCCTTTCTAATTTGAAGAAAACTTTTATATACTCAAAGTTTTAATCTTTCTTATGTATTATATCAGTATCATCTCCAAGTCTGTAACTTGTCTATTAAATTTGTCTGTGAAGCTGTTTTGCATAAAAGAAATCTTTACTTATGTCTTATTCTAAACTCTCAAATTTTGCCTTTATGTTTTGCACTTTATGTCCATTTTACTTTTTAAATATTTTGAGATGTAACATTCATAAACAGAGATTTTTGAGTCACTCTTCTCTGTCCTTTACCTTTCTATAAATGGAAATATGCATTATGCATTGTTTTTATTTGTTTTTTCAACCATTGTTATGGCAACAATATTCCTCCATATTGTTGTAGCAAACATAGTTCTATTTTGTAGCTGTGCAATTCTCCATTGAGTAAATATGTCACAATCTATCTGCCTATTGTGTGTTGATTGACGTTTGATTTGTTTACAAATTTTTCATAATATAAGCTTTCACATAACATATACAAATGATTTTACAGACACGTCCTGTATATATCTCATTAAGTGAGTACAGGCATTCATTTCTCTTTAGTATTTCATACATATATTTATGTAATACACTATGCACACGTAAATGAGGATATATAAAATTTCTAGGTCAAAGGACATGTAGGTATTTAGCATTAAATGATATTATGGTTTTCAAAGGTATCCCAGTAAACACTCTAAAGAAAAATATGCTAGAGTTGTAATTGTTCTAAGAACTTACCAAGGTTTGGTACTCTTGACCTGTTTAGTTATTCTCATGAGTGTATGGCAGAATCATATTGCTTATTCTTTTTCTCAATATTTAATTTCATTTCACTAGCTTTTTAATAAATTGGTGTGAGGAGCACAGTGTCTGAAATAACACTGTAATAATCATTACACACAGCCAGTTAGTGCGCAAAGGCAATTTCCTGCTCTAAAACAAGGTATTACTGTTTACAAAAATATTTTCTAAGGTTCAGTATTAATTTTTCTCAACCTTTATCCATATCTATGTGTGTATGAGATTTTACAATTGAACACATTCACTGGTGAATATATTACTAGATTTCTGAGATCTGACCATTTCTTGTACCTCGAATAAAATGCAGTTTACTGTACTGTTAATCTGTTGATCAATTCAGTTTGCTTTGAATTCTGTTTACTTAGACCGTTTCCATCACTATTCATAGTCAAGCTTGGATTATTCATCTTTTATATCCTATATTTTTGGAACATTAATATCATGGTTATGTTTTCTCCACTAAAAAAATACATTTTTTCTGCTTCTGTTTTCTAGAATCGATCAAATAACATTGATCATATGTCATTCAATGATGGCAAGAATTTCCTTTGCTACACTGCCACTCCCTAGCCTGATACTTTTTTCAGCAAGTTACTGACATAAATCCGTATATCTTCTGCAGCATTCACTTATTTTTTCTTAGAAGCTATGCAATAATAGATTGAAACCATTAACGTTGGTGTCAGATGCCCATGGTAAGACTTATGATTCATGCCCAATTAGTTGTGTGGCCCTAGAAAGATCGCTTATCTTTATGGATCTCTATTTCATCATTTGGAAAATGAGATTATAAAAGAATAATAATACAGTGTAAGTTTGTTGTGGATAAAACTTAAAGTATCTAAAACCTTCAAAACAATGCTTAATACAGATTACAGCTGGTGGTATTATTATTGCATCTCTTCTGGAAGATATGAGAAATTTACATTTTTGCAGAAAATGTATTTCATCAAACTGAATTGCATAATATGGACAGTTATTTCTTATGCATTTTTAAATTTCTTTCATATCTCTGATCTTTACCTCATATCATATAGTCTTTGCTCCTTGACTGGCAGTTTTAAGAATTTTAATCAAGCAAGCAGTCCCATGCCAGCTGCATAGTGCAAACGTCCACCAGCTCCAAGCTTGCTCTGTATTTCTAGTCTTCTTGGCACTAGAGGTATGGATTAACCTGCTGACTTGCTCCTACATGAGGACAACATCTTGAGAGGAATGGGGCCACCAGAACCCATGAGTGTCACACTGAGTCAAATAACACATGGGAAATCCAGAAGGCTGATTCTGTTTTCCTTCTACCAATGGAAATAAGAACATGGCTTGGTTAGGATGGTAACCACCATCTGGGGTTAATAAACAGAAGAACCTCGCAGCAGGGAGAGTAGCTCAAAATCCGTAGCCCTACTAAGAGAAAATTGTGACTGTTGAGATGTGGAATTTTAGACCTTAGAAAGAAACTATTAATTGAAAAACACACACACAAAATTTTTATTTCACTCAAATGTTTTAGATTTTAAACAATTTTTCTCTTTCCTTCATTGGTTTTTTTGGGGGGAAGGAGGTTAATCTTGTTTTGTTTTGTTTTTTTCTCTTTCTCTTTGGTTTCTTTTCTGTCTTTCTCATTTCTCTTCTTTCAAGTTGGTTTCTCTGCTTTATTTTTATTTCCTATATTTTCCTGGAATTTTCTCTTCTTTTTCTTATCCACTCTTTCCTCTGAATGTTTTTGTTAACAATATCAATTTTCCTTTACTGTCAGTAGAATCCCAAACTCACATTTCTCTCCTCCTTCTTATATCCCATTGATTAAGTTTTCAAATGTTATGGGTGGTCTCCAGGTCCCATCACCTCTAATTTTGTTGCTATACCTATTATGCTTTATGAATCTTTAGATAGCTAAGTAATTGTACACTATTACTATTAAATACTGTTGCATCATTAGTGAAGATAATGTTATTTCATTTAGTAAGTTAATATTTGGTTCATCTTAGTGTTCACACTATGACTATACATGTCTTTTTTTTGGTTAAAAGTGGTTGATTATTTGTCCTTGGGGATTTCCAATATCTATTTTATCTTTGATGCTATTATATTTGCTGATTTTATTACCACAGTCAAGGTGACATAGTTGCTATTAATTGGTTCTCTTGGATGCCAAAATCTGGACTGCCTTGTGATTAGTAATAGTACTGTAGCCTATACCTGAAGAACTGGCATTGGTCCAAAATGATACAACTTCTCTCCAAAGTAAAAGAAGGTGGCTGGATCCTGAGGTAGAAACAGAGACTAACAGTTAGCCAAGCTGAGAGAGTACCACTGAAAAGAACTCACTAACAAAAGCATATTAGCAACAAGGCTTGCCACTATAGTCAATTTTCCATCTTAAACATAGAAACAAATAAAAAATGCAGTGTGAGAAGACAAGGTAATAAAATGTTTCCAAAACTCCCAACTCCTCCAAGGCCGATCCCCATGGCATTGAATGGGAGGAAACCTAAACCACAAAGTCAAAATATTTGAAAGGTTAACAGAGGAGATTAAAAACAAATCAATAAAACACTTGGCAAGCTCACAGAATGTATAAGTACGCTGAAAATGGGCCAAATAAACAATACAGTCAGTGAGTCCACAGAAGACGGTAATAAAATGCTAGAAGAGTTTAACAAAATAATGTAAAGCATGAATGACCAACACAGAAAAGAATTAGAATCCATAAAAATATTAAAAATGGAAATTAAAGACATTAAAAATTCTATCAAAAGGCTACCAATGTACCATGGTAGCCTGTGAGAACCAGAAGACAGGGTTGTTGGTGTTGACCAATTACTGCAGATATATTAAAAACAAAAAGAACATAAAAGAGGAACACAATAGCTGCTAGATGGTGCAAATAAGACTATTCTAAAATTAATTGGAATCAGTGAAAAATGAAAAATCGCCACAAATGGCATTAAAAAATGTTTACTGAAATAATATCAGGAAACGTTCCAAATAAAGAGAAAGAATTTTACTGATAATTTAGGCATATCACACCTTAAATGGCCACACAATCAAAAAAGAAACTTCTTACCACACATCATATTCAATATCCCAGAAGTTCAACACAAGAATAGAATCATAAAAGTAGCTGGAGAAAAACAATTTATTTATAAAGGTATACCCACTAGAATTATAACACACTTCTGAAAAAATTTAAAAGCCAGGAGACACTGGATTGAAATGCTTCATGTTCAAAAAGAAAACAACTTCCAAACCAGGCTGATATAGCCTGAAAAACTATCAAAATTGATGGAGAAATAAATTATATCCACAATAAAAAGCACCCAAAGAAATTCATGATCACCAAAACAGCACTCCAAAAATTCTCAACATGTATATTTGTGCATTTTATTATATATGTTATTACTTTAAACTTTTAATAGTTGTGAATAGTCCCTTAAAATGTTATAAAACAAGAATAATAATGGAAAGAAATGGAACCAAAGGCAAAAATAATTGTATACATGCATACAAACACATAAACCCTACATAAATACAAATACATACCTACACAATACATGCAGTTTTTTGTGTTTATTCAATGAAAATTTCCTGTTCTCTGTAACTGCCTGCTTAAAATCAATTGAATTGATCATCAAATAATTTTCTTCAGATTTTCAAATTTTTCCATAAGTATTAAATAACATTAGCCTTTCTTATCATTATGATAAAACCTACCCACCTTTGTTATATCCTGTCTCAATGTTAATGTAACATGTTTTTCTCCCCCTTTCTACCTTTTAAAGTTTTATTTCTTCAAAGACAAAGACTTTGATTTACTTTCCTTTATTAACACTTTTTCTAGCTTAATTTTATTTACTTCTAACATTAAACATGTAAATTATTTTTTCCTGGTTTGTTTTGGCTTGTTCTGTTTTTTTCTAATTTCTTCATAAATGTTACTGTAGTTTGTCATTTATCAAAATAGATGTGACACAGGTGTATATGATTTGCTTTCCTTAAATTGTATCTGCTGTAAGATTACTTCAGATATTCTGAATATGTGCCACCAAATATGAGTCACAAATATCTCTCACTCTATAACTTTTCTCACTTTTCTCATGGCATTTTTAATGAGGAACAATTCATAATTTTAACTTGGGCAAATAAGTGCTTAATCCATGATGATTGCATCATGAATTTCTTTTCTAAATTTGCTACCTAAAGGTCAGTCAGTTGTATCCAGTCAGTTTTTATTTTCCATGTCATAGTTAATGCTTAATGTAGATGAAGAAAATTTTTTTGTTTTGATTCCAGGGACTGAACTCACAACCTTGCACCTGCCAAGGAGATGCTTATGCCTCTGAACTAAATCCCCAGCCCCTTAGATGAAAATAATTGATTCCTTTTTATGTAGTAGAGATCTTATTTCCATTTTTTCTCATGTCTAATCATTTCATGATATTTCTGCCTCTCAATCCACTTTCCTTATACTCATTTGTCAATTTGTGTTTCCTAAATCCAATATTACTTGGAACTAAATCTCATATCTTTATGGAAGTTTAATACATATTTTTAGAAATGTTTCATCAAATTCCATCAAACATTTTTTAACAAGGTTAATTGTAGTCAACTGTCAGATCAGTTTTAAGAGAGCCAATTTACTGATAATCTTTATCACACAATCTCTCTCTTCATTTACTAAATGAATTAGAAAATGTTTATAATGTTCCATAGAGTATTTGCATAACCTTTGCAAGATTTCAACTGAGGTATGTTAAGTATGATACATATATATTAATTGCCTTAAATAATAATTTTTCTTTTTCCTCCTTTATTGAGGTATAATTGACAATTAAAAATTTTAGACATTCAATATGTACAACTTGACAACTTAATATATATTATAAAATACCCAATCAAGCCAACTATCCATCATCTCATACAGTTACTTTTTGCGTGTTGTGCATGTGTGTGTGTGTGTGTGTGTGTGTGTGTGTGTGTGGTGTGTGAGTATGCTGAGAACATTTAAGATACAATATTGATGACTACCTTCACTTTGTAGTACTTTAAGTTTGTAGAATTTATTTATTTCATATAACTGAAATTTTATACCCTTCAGCCACATGTTCCCAAACCTTTTCCGTGAGGCCTAATGAAGTACCATTCTGTTCCATGTTTCTGAGTTTGACATTTTCAGATGCAACTACTAGTGAGATCATGCAGTATTTGCATTTCTGAATGTGGTTTATTTCACTTACCATAATGTCCTCCATGATTATCTATGGTGTCATAAATAGCAAGATTTTTTCTTTTTTAAGGCTAAATATTATTCCATTCTGTGTGCCATATTGTCTTTAAACATTCATTCACAAATAGACATTTAGATTTTGTGCCCTTCTAAGATATTATAAAAAATGCTGAAATAAACATGGAAGAGAAAATGTTCTGAATGTACTGATATAATTTGCTTTAAATATGCAGAAATGGGGTTGATGGATAATAAGCTATTCTATTTCTAATTATTTATAGTGTGTAATCACTATTTTCTATAATAGTTTTACCAACTTACCTTCCTTCAAAAGTGTAGAAGATTTTCTTTTTCTCCATACTCTCACTAACATTTGATTGTTCATCTTTCTGATAATTGAACTCAATTCTTAAGTACATGAGGTGATAGCTAATTTATTTTCATTTGCTTTTAATTAAAAGAAGCACTTTTTGTATACCTATTGGCTGTGTGTGTCTTTTTTAAAAATCTGTTCATTTTTCTCATTGTTTAATTGGGTTGTTTTTTCTTATTGGGCCGTATAAATTTAATACACATTCAGATTCTAACATTTTATCAATTACATGGCTTGAAGTATTTCCTTTCATTGGTAAGTTGCCTTTTCATTTTTGTTGATTATCTCCTTTGCATTATGGAAGTTTTGTAGTTTGGTCCAATATCATTTGCCTGTTTTTCTTATTGTTTCCTGTTTTTCATTTTGTAAACAATTACTTATTGCCTGGATCAATATCAAGATTTTTCTGTTTTCTTTTAATAACTCTGTGATTACAGTTACTACATTTAAGTCTTTATTTCTGGTTAATGTTTATACATGAGCTAATATAGGGGTTCAATTTGATTCTTTTACCCATATATTTACAGTTTTCCCAGGATCCATGTTGAACTGACTTCCCCTTCCCTACTTCTTAGTCTTCTAGTCCAAGAAAAATTGGCCACAAATATATCCACTTGCTCCTGGACTTTGTATTATATTCCACTTTTTTGCATGCTTTATGCTAATGACATTCTTTATTATTTTGTATTGTAATTTGAAACGAGAGAGCCTCCATCTTTGTTTTTGCTTGAATGCTACATGACATTTTAATTTACATTTCCTAACTTAGCTCCAAGTGCATAGGAATATAATAACTTAATACATTGATATTATGTTCTACTACAGTGATGAACATTCTGATCTCTACAAACTTTCAGTTTCATGTATAAATAATAAAATATCAAACTTTTGAACTTGATATCTTTAAATTTTATTTTCTTGTCTTACAGTGATAACAATAATGTTAATTATGAAATAAAAATTACTAAAACCTGCCATTCACACTGTGTGCTTTTGGTTTATGCTAGTATTGGGTCAAGTGTGAAGGACATTAATATCTATTTTGATAATTTTTATTATGAATAGATGTTGAATTTCATTAAATTCATTTCCTGTATGTATTAGCACGGCCATTTTTTTCTTTTTAATGTGTTGATATGATAGAAGACATTTCAAGACACTTATGCCATTGTAATATTCAAATTGTTCATAATCTGTCATATTTCTGTTTCATAGATTTTAGTGTTTGCACTGCCAAAATGAGCATATGGCAGACTATCTCTGATATTTAATGTGAGTTAGTCATTAAAGAATGTATGTATCTATGAAAATATCACATGATTTTCCGTTAATATGCGTATAATCTTGTGTTTAAATTAAAAATTAAACTTTTAATTCAAACATATTTTGTGTTTTATTTGTCTCAAAAGCAAATTGTCTAAGACAAAACATGTGGTTCTTTTGATCTGAAAGCTCAATAATATCCTCATTAGGTACCAAGTTCATAGGTTTTCTCTCTGTCTCTGTCTCTCTGTCTCTCTGTCTGTCTGTCTCTCTCTCTCTCTCTCTCTGTGTCTCTCTCTGTCTCTGTCTCTCTCTGTCTCTGTCTGTCTCTCTCTCTCTCTGTGTCTCTCTGTCTCTGTCTCTGTCTCTGTCTCTCTCTGTCTCTCTCTCTCCAAAAGATGATTGACAATTTAAAACTGATTTAGAATTGACTTCATATTCCTTTTGGATATGCATTTTTGTCTTACTTCCCCTTTTGGAATCGTTCACATATTAGAGTTCTGAATCTGTCAAATAAATTTTTGTCTTTTTTTTAATAATTGACCTCCATAGTTTTATTCTGGACTTTTAGATTATTTGTGCTCTGATCTCAAGGGCATTTCATGTAGCTCCGAACAGTAATACCATGTTCGGCCAATGCATCCACTGAACTGCTTCATTTGAATATTCATAATTTTTAAATCCAGAACAATCTTTTGTGCGCAGGACTTGTGTTTTCTTGAAAGCAAGTTCCCACCTCTCCCCTACCAAATTTTTGCCTATAAAATCAATTTCATTATATTGAATGCTCCACTTGTTTTCATTGCTAATATCATGCTAATCATGCTGAAAACTCTTTTAAGTAACAAACACCCTTCTCATCATCAAAGGTCATGAAGAACAGGGCGGTTTCTATGCCAAACCTGTAGCTTCGCACTAAGCATGCTTGCTGTGGCCTCCAGTAGATGAGTCCTTTATTTTCTCAACTTTACTTTCCTCAGAGACCTGAAAGACTGAATTCATCTCGAGAATTCCAAGAAAAATGTTTTCTAAAATCATGCCCAGGTCTCTCTGCTTCAGCCCCCTGAAACCTAATTACTTATATACCTGCTGCTATAGTATTGTGGCTTTATTTCCAACTGCTTGATTTTGTATAGCTATTTAAGAGAGAAGTAAACATTTTGAGGGAAAGATTTACTGAATCATCTTAAAGTAGCATGAATTTCTACAAGCAAGTTGGTTGCTTTAGCTTGTTTTCTCAAAAATGTACTTACCGTGAACCGTAAGATTAGAATTATTTGAATATCTTTGTTCTCTTAGACATTTCTGCTAAAAGCACCTCATGTGAGGTTTATCATAATTCTCAGGCCCATGATTCAGTAACTGTGTTCCTTACAGTTTTGTGTAAATTTAATCATTTAACTTTTCAAAATCTTAAGAGAGACTTACTTATTTTCTATTGCAGACACCCTATGTCTTCTGAATTAAACATATATATGAATGATAAAAAATATGTTTGTATTGTAAACAGCCTTAACTCTATACTAGCAGTTGTTTATTCTGACAGTTTTCTACCGATGCCTTCTTCTGAGCTTGAAGTTTTCTGGAATGGCTCTCCTTGCAAAATGAAAGCTTTACTATTAGGGGCACCATAGTGCCCAAATCTCTTACCCAGTTTGAGCCTCAAAATAACACTCAAAATTGCAAGTCTTGTATGTCAGTTAGAGGAAGAGTGACATATTCTAAAATGTTTAAAATGCAAACTAGTACTACGTGTTTAATTTTATAGATAAGAAAATACAAACCAAGATTCTTTACACTGTTTAATACAACTGTGAATAGCTCTAATTCCCTGTATTTATCTTTCCAACTCAGATTATCCCTCAAAAATTCTAATTGATGTGACCTTTGTAATTGACAAGAATCCTAAAGCATTCTCTAGGCCTTGAGGGTAAGGAGAACATATATTCTCTTAGCTATCTTAGTCCAGGGTCCTCAGAATAATTGGTGTTAGGTTATATATTGCCACATCAAGTTATTATAGGCCATTGTTTGATCTGAATTTAAATTCTACACTATGAACATTAACTGCCTCAGTTTCTAAATGTTCAATTATTTGGACTGGAGAGTATCTCTGGAGATGGAGAGCTGGGAAAATTCTGGTGTCATCACTGTTACTTCAAAAGCTAATTCTCACTCCACAGAATAAAATATTTATTCCCAAGAGGAGCTAAGGAAGCTAAAGAGCATGTTTAAATTGTATGGCCATTATCACTTTGGAAAGCTTCTATTGCTTATTCCATTAGACAATTCAATGATTCAAAGCCACATGTTTTATCCCCAAGTGAAAAGTCCTACATTTGGTCTAAAATTACAAATACACTGGAGTGCGGAAAACGGCATTCAGAAACTGGCCAAAGGGTTGAGTAGCAGAGCACTTAAGAGCATTTGTGAACTACTTTCAAAATTTTATCATTCAAAAATATATTATCTGTATCAGTGCCTTTAATTACATGTCAATATTTAATTATGCTGACCAATAAGAATTTATTTTTAAACAGGATTAACTCACCTAATTTACAGTTTGAAAGAACATTGTCATAATTTTTCATGTTGGTACTGAGAAGGACAGATAATACTTCCTTCCTCCCGAATCATGGTTTCCATCACTCTGTTATCCCTACTTATTTACTGTAGAGTACAGAATGGTACTAGTTACTTAAAATTGAAATGGAATAAAAAGTTCATTTATAAGCTTAGATAAGCTGCTGCTAAAATTTTTTGTTTTGCTTTTTACTTACTAATTCAATAACTAAAACATCTTTAAAAATTAGTGATTTTTAGAAGGTCTCATGGGGTACATAAATAGCTGATAGGTAGATATATGGATAGATAGATAGATAGATAGATAGATAGATAGATAGATAGATAGTTTCCAAAACAGATAATGAGATAGTGCGTCAGTATTTTCTGAGTCCCACTCAAAATTCTAGCCATTTGAAACTTAAGACCTTCTTGAATTTATATGAATAATCACTGATAAAAGGAATAAGCCAGAAAGTAAAACAAAAATACATTTTTTGTTTTGATGGATGAAAATTAGTTGAAAGAAATATTGAGGCAGCAAGAGAGGAAGATAATGTAATAATAATAATTTGTAGTCACCCAATGAACAAGGAATCATAATGAGGCCAGTTGAACTGTTTCAGCTCATAAGAAGCAGAATAAACACATTTGCAGTCCTATAGCACAGAATCGTATACTTTGCAGTCTCTCTCTCTCTCTCTCTCTCTCTCCTCTCTCTCTCTCTGTGTGTGTGTGTGTGTGTGTGTGTGTGTGTGTGTGTGTCTTTCTCTGTCTCTCTCTCCTCCCACCCCTCCCTTCTCTGTTATATGGGAGTTGCTAAATCTTTTACAATGACAGGCAATTTTTTACAATGACAGAATAGAATGTCATGAAATTTAATGACCCCATCTCATACAGTGATGCACCCATACTAAATCTGTTTCCAACATAAATGGGATTTGAGACAGTTCTCTAGGCCTACATAATACATAAATTATGTAGCAACTGTAATTCAGGACAATTTCAGTCATGACTGTAGTAGTGCGTTTTCCACTGCTATCACAAAATATCCGAGGCTGGGTCTTAAAAAGAAAAATGGTTTATGTAACTCACAGTTTTTGGATATTCAGAAACATCATGCTGACATCTGCTGGGCTCTGGTGGAGGCCTCCTAGTTGTGTCAATCATGGTTTAAAGCGTCATGGCCAAATGCATGTGAGAGGGAGACTCTGGTAAGACAGGAATCCAGAATGGGAAAGTACAAGTTTCATTATTTTAGTAGCCCTCTGGAGAGAGCTACCCAGTGTGTTGAAGAACCATAGTAATTAGGGTAATACCCACAGAGTCTCAATCACCCGCCACTATGTCCCATCTCTAAAAAGTTCTACCACCAAACATAGCTACAAGGTGGACCAAGCATCCGACACATGAATTCTTGTGAAATACACTCAGTCTGTATCTGAACTGTAGCAATAACTGTAGTATAAAACATCAGACTGTGTAAAAACAGAAAAGAAGGTCAAGGGCCAGGGATATAGCTCAGCAGCACAGCACCTGCCTGGCAAGCATGAGGTCATAAATTCAATCCCTGGTACAAAAAAAAAGAAGAAGAAGAAGAAGGCCAGAATAAGATTACTGTTTTGTAGAGAAATGGAAACTTGGAATTTCAGAGATGCTTCTAGTCTGACACACATGTAAATACTGCATTGCTTCTCTGATATGAGAAATCAAAAGTATAAAGAAAGACCAAAACATGTAATAATAAATAAAACATGAAAAAAATATATTCAAATGGGGAGGGGAACAAGAGAGGGAGGAAGGAAAGAAGAGGAGTAAAAAAATGAGAAAGAGGAAAACCATGAAAACAAAGCTTTTGTAAATGGAGAGGACAGAGGGTTTGAAAAGAGGGCAGGGAATGGGGAAAAACAAGTTCTATCATGTATAGGTACAAGTTCTCTATGGTGAATATGATCATTATGTATATCTAAAATGTACCAATAATTCTGACAGAACAAAAAGATGCTTCCAAATCCATAGTCTATAAACACTCCCACAACACATTCCAGTAGCAAAGGCAGAAACGTTTAGAAGATAACTTCTTCCCACTATTCCCTAAATGCACTAAGATCAAGCTTGTGTGTTTATGTAAATTATATCTGTCTGCTATGTTGGATAAATAGACTCATAGAAAAAACTCAATTCTTCTACATGTCTTTTGCTTCCAAACATTGCTCACCTACTCAAAAATTTGCTTTGGAAATTACCTAAGCCACCGTCTGTGAAAACATTTTTCCCTTCACTGAAGCAAATAGCAAACATGTGAAATATTCTCCTTTACAAAACCACTTACAGCAGCACGTCCTCCAACTCCAAATGCATTTCTTCTTTTAGCAAGAAAATAAAATGCTTTTCATTAATTTTATTGGACTGGTCAAAGCCTACCCTAGAGTCATTATGGCGGAAAGGAAATCCATAAGAATCTGAATTCTGAAAAGCACGATTCATTGAGACCCATTTTTGGAATTGCACTGTAGCATTTTCCTGAATTATCTTTTAAAGCAGAAATCATGTTAAAATCTGGATACTAAAATCTTTAGCATGGCCCACTATATACTGTGTGGTATTGTTCTTGGACACTTCTCTGATATATTTCCTAGCAATTTCTGGAATGCTAAATACAATTAGAATGGTATTGTAAATTATCTGGATAATTCCTCCATGTTGTACTTCACCTAACATTTAAAGTCTGCAGGAAATGCCCATTTAAATGAAGTCAGTACTGACTCATTAGTCAGTAAGAAATTGCAATTGTTCCTACAGAACTGAGAGACTTACAAATAGAATTTTTTATCACATTGTTGGACTTTATTCCTATAAAGGGACATCAAATTCATCACATCTCCTGACCATTGCATTAACAAGCAGTGTATGAATTACATTTGTCCTTTTCAAAGTATGACTCCAAACTGTTTAACGATAGTGACTTGTCTAATGTCAAAGACTTAATGGTGAAGCTGGAACATGAAAGTGCTCTTCTAATTACTTGCTCAGTATTCTTTCTATTTCACATAATAAAAGGTAAGATAGAAGTAACTATGAGACAACATACTTCTGCAAATAATAAAATCAATCGAGTTATACTCGCAGTGCAACACTTTATCTCAACTCAATTATTGGATATAAATCATATTGTCAGGTGTTGCTGGCACGTCCTTCTTTTATTGTGGACAATAAATAGAGACATATGAACATAAACTGTAGTTGTCACAGAAATACTGTTTCTAATGAAAGGTAAATTGGGCTTCTCTCTGACATGGTATTTATTCTTTTTCTTTTGTATAGTCACACTTTGTTTCCTTCATTTATTCTTTTTTTTGTTTTAAAGTGGAAAAAAGTAAAAATAACAATAATATAGAGTTTCAAATGGTCTAGTAGAAAAGTAACAATAATTAGTACATTACATATTATTGTCTACATGATGGTTATGCAGAGAACAAGATATTGGTACGAAATATTGTTCAAGCAATATTCACACACTGCTTTCTTTAAAACAAAGAGAAACTAGCTGTATAACTTTCTTAACTATTATATATATATATACATATATATATATATACATATATATATATATATAGTTTTCCCTTTTCTCTTCCTTCCTTTCTCCTTTCCCCATTAGTTTCCCTTTTTATTTTAACAGTTTCTTCCAAATTCAGAATATCTATTGAATATTTTGGATCTTATTTACTCGTTCAGCTTCTCGCACTAATAGACTATGTGGTGTTTACACACATGGTCCTGCTTTATGACACTTATGAGCATGGTATCAAGTTACATCCATTTACCTATAAAATCCTGGACCTTTTCCTTCTTTATGGCAGAGTAGTACTGTATCATATTAAAAAGCCACATCTTATAATGCTTTCATTTTTTATTGGTTTTATTGTATTTTGTTTTATTTGATTTTATTATGTGTGATAACATGGACAACTATTTTGTGGAAAACAAAAGACATTATAGTAGCCATTTTTATTTCCTAGTATCTTGTTTTGAAGCCCTGTAATGCTTTCCTTCCTTTGTTTTGATTAGTTTTGTTCTGTTTTGTTTTGTTTGACTTTATTGTTATGTTATGCTCTTTCGAAGAAAACAACAAACATTATGGTAGCCATTGTTGATTTTTTGTTGTCTTGTTTTGAAGTACTGTATCACTTGAATTATTCTGTTCTGATTTGCTTTAATTTTTTTTTGTTTTATTCTCTTTAAAATACAAAAAACACATCCTTTTTATCTATTCCTCAGTTTTGGGCATTTGGTTTGTTTCTATAACAAATTTTGCTTCTATAGACATATTTGCACATCTATTGCTATGGTACGAAGTTTCCAATCTTCTAGGAAGATACCCAGGGTAGGAATAGTTGTGTTGAATGAGACCCCTAATCTTAGGTTTTTAAGGAATCTCTACACTGATTTTTACAGCGCTTGTACCAGTCTACACTCCCATCAACAATGGAGGAGGGTTTCTTTTTCCCTACAGCCTTACCCATATTTGTTATTGGTTAATTTTTGGATGATAGCCATTTTTTCTGGAGTGAGATGGAATCTCAGTGGTGTTTTAGTTTGCATCTCTCTAGTGGCCAGTGATGTTGAACACTTTTTTGTATATTTATTTACTGTTTGTATTTCTTCATCTGAGAAATGTATATTCATCTCAGCTGCCCATTTTTGGATTGGATCTTTGAATTTAGGAGACCTGATTTTTTCCCATTCTTTACATGTTTTAGACAGAAGTCCTATGTCTGAGGGATAGCTGGTTAAAGTTCTTTCCCATCCTATGGTTGTCTTTTAATTCTGTGGTGATCTCTTTTGTTGTGCAAAAGCTTTTTAATAGAGTGAGATCTCATTTGCTGATTTTTTGTAGTATTTCCCATGTGGTCTGGGTTTTGTTCATCATATCTCTGCCTACATCTGTGTCTTCAAAATTATTATCTACTTTGTGTTCCAGTATTTTTAGTGTTTCTACTCATGAGACATTTGTTCTTTAAGTAACATTTTTACTTGTCACACTTGTCAGGCATATTAAAATTTTTTAAATTGATGTCACACCTGTGACAAAATAAATAAGACAAAACTTCAACTCAAAAACAGTTTGAAGCATAGGTGAACAAGCAAGAAATCAATAAACAGAAGTGTGAAAAAGCAAGAAACTTATCCACAAATGACCAACTCTCATCACAAAGCGTGCTTTAAGACTTGTCTTGTCTTGCAGACAAATATCATGCTCACATATGTAATACTAAAGGTCAGAGAACAGCCAAAATTATATTATCATTCACTTCAGAAGTCTGATAATACAGGCTCTCTGACAGATAATTTAAGTTACCTCTCCTATAAAATGCCAGTAGAAAGGTACCTCGCAAACTGTCTAAATTTCAGTTGAAATCTTAGGAAAACAATGAGACCTGTTTCAAAATACTTATACCAATAGATGTATTACTTTGGAAAGAGACTGATAAATTGTCCATTGACAACAAGACGATTATCTGTCCATTTTTCAAAAGCCAGTGGGAAAAGTTATCTTTAGTCTCAGTAGTAGGAGAAGTTAGGCTTCAATAGAGCAACTAGTTATTAGATGCTGTGAAATATATTACTTTTCTAGCAAATGACAAACATTTTATGGTTGTGAAAGTAAACACTGTCACTGGACTGGATCATAGTGCCCAGATATATGAATGAACACTTCTGAGAGGGTATTGTTGGATGAGATTAATATTCAATAGGTGGGCTCTTAATAATGCAATTTACTCTCCATAACATATAGGAGGATCATTCAATCAACTGCAGGTCTGAATAGAACAAAAAGCTGACCTCCTCTAAAGGAAGAAATCTCACAGAAAATAGATAAACTGTAACAGAGCTTTTCCTTTTTCTCCATCTGCTGGCCCAGCCTACAGATTCTAGATTGGCCAACCTCTTTCATCACTTACATATGAAAACAAATTATTTTAAGAAATTAAAATACACTTCAAATTAGTCAAGATTCTCTGGAGAAATAAAACTTACAGAATGAGTGTACATACTTTGGAGAACCTTGACCAACACTGGAGGGTGCACATATTGCATGTCAATCATTGTTTACCTTTATCAGGTCTTGCTTTTCTTGACATCTTGGTCCCTCTTACCTGATTTCATTTTAATTTGTGTTGGCAAAGAGAAAAGCTCTCCCCGACATCCAAGAGTTAGTTTAGCCTCCCACGTCAGCCAGTTAAGCCTTGGTAACATAATTTTCATGAGCGTTTGCTTTAGACACAATTTCCAATCATGATGAACCAAGATATAGACAAGACCACTCAAAAAGCATGTCCAAATGCAGACATCCAGGACACAAAAATATCTAAACATCCCCCTCTCCTCCTTAATATAAATGCTTGATTTTGGTCTCAGTCAGCCTGAAGTTCTCTGGATGTGATTTATGGCAATAAAAAGTCCCACTTTTGGACTATGTCCAATCCAGAAAAAAACCTGCTTCTTTAACTTTTATGAATGCCACTAAACACAGCTCTAAATCTTAAGAAAACTATTCTTCTAAAAGTCCCTTACCGAGTTGACTCAGTTCCCCATGGTGTGTGCTGTTACTGAAATAAGCAATAAAATCGATTTGTTCTTCTAGAGATATTTGGCTGGACACATTGACAGTCACACATTATTGTCTTACCACGAATTTTCTTAAGTTATTTTTGGATCAAATCAAGGTGGCATGCAATATTTAAATGGTAACAATATAAATGTGACATTTGAAAAACTACTGATATTTTTATATTTTAGACACAGGCTCAGTGCTCCACTGATTGATTTCAATGCTTACATTGACATCTTATGGCTTAAAAATTGGTATTGAACATCAAATGCAACAGTAAATTCACATTTTAGAGTATTAAATTAATTTCAAATACCTGTATAAAACTAAATAAAACAACAGTTTTGTAGTTGTTACAGTTCTAGATCTTGTGAGTCTTCTTTAGTAATCAAGCTCCACTTTTAAACTGCCTCTTCTTTGTGAGCAACAAAAAGAAAAAAATGTAACATATCTAAAGCTCAGTTCAATGTGGAGAAAAATGGAATTGAACAATTACAAACTGAAGTAATAAAAATGTGCAAAGTAGAAAAAAACAAAGACAAATCATAATATGGTAGACAAAACCAAATGTATCAAAAAACAAAATAAACGCAAGGTTCTTTTTCCAGCCAAGATGTGGCAATAAATGACTGACCCTCATATCTGAAACAACCACAAAAAATAAATAAACACATAAAATAAAAGTCTTCAAGACGTCAGACGTTTAGTGATGTCCTTAGTCTGGGAGAGTGGGGGTGGGAGGAAGTGTTCCCAGTTTCCAGTGATCTCAGGGGGGAAAAAAAAGAAATAAATACATTTTTTAAAATTTTCAAGACATTGGCTCTTGACAGCAAAGAACAGTCATCTCTGAGGGATGGGAGAAAAAAGAAGTGAATCTAAAATTTTCCCAGGTTAGGGCTGTGAGATAAATTCCAGGTCATATTATGGGTGAGACAGAGGAATCAGGAAGAAACTGCTTTGTGAAGCCATGGAGCTAAGAATCCAGGAAAATGAGACACCTGGAGCTCACTGAACAGAGTATCAGAGAAGACACCCTGGTATCAGCCAAATCCTTGCTGTATATTCACAATAGTACCAAACAAAGTGTGTGTGAGGTCACCCCTGGAAAGTGGAGGAGGAACCATTCACAATTATTAGTAGGGACAGGACTTTGCACTGCTACCTGGTCTCACATAGTGCTTGAGAAAATGTTCCTACAAGTCAGGCAAGAAAATATAGTATTTTATGAGAACTGGACATAATTTTCAAAAGTTTTCTAGTATTTCAAAACTCAAGAGGATTTGAGGGAAAGAAAAAATGATGTTCCTATAAATTTCCTTGTATTCTCAAAAGGCTACCTTTGGTTTCATTGAATTTCTCTATTATTTTTCACTTTTCTATCAATGATTTTTTTCTCTGATCCATATAATTCCTTTCTTTTTCTTACTTCAGAATTAATTTATTGTTCTCATATCTTCAGCTGGAGATTGAAGTCATTCGTTTGAGACCTTATTTCTACTTAGGATGTTAGTGTTACAAGTTTCCCTTCAAGTAGTGCTCTGGCAAAACCACATAAACTTTAAAACCTGTGTTTTCCTTTTTACTCACATTTTTCTATTTTTACTTTTGAATTTTGCCTTCTTCCCACAGGTTATTCAGTCTGTCACTATGATTTCAGAAATATTTATTACTATTAATATTATTGCTGCCTATATTAATTCCATTGTTTTAAAAAATTTACTACCTAAACTTATTGAGATTTACATTATGACCTAATGTGGGCTGTCTTGTTCAGTGTTACAGACAACCTTACACAAACGCACACTTTAGTCCTCTGTAGGGCACTGTTTCATGTATGGATAAGAGTATTCAAGTTTTTATGCCTAGTGATTTTCCGTCTACTTGCTCAGGCAATATTAAAAGTAAACTTTAAAACGAACTATCCAATTGTAATTTTGAATTTGTCTATTTTTTCTCATAGCTCATTCAGTTTTTGTTCAATGTATTTTCGCACTATTATTAAATGCATAAATAATTAGGAATTTTAGGATCTCCTAAAGAACTAACTTGCTTACATCACAAAATGGCTGTCTTTATTGCTGGCAATAATTGTTATATGAATCTGTTTTGTCTGATATTAAAATTGTCACTCCAGATTTATTTTACTATTGGCATGAAATATTTTTCTACCACTTGAATCATATATATATATATATATATATATATATATATATGTATATATATATATAAACTTATTTTTCACTTTATGGTTCTGTGGTACACATGGTAGGGTACCTGAATAACAGCTCTCTGATGTTATTTTCATTTTGCTCATTCCTTTCTTCTCTGTATTTCATTCTCAATCTTTAAAGTCACTCTTCTGCCATATCTAACTGATGGTTAAGCACATCATCATCTCAGTTACAATAACTTCATCTAAAAAATTTTGATATAGGTGCATATTCTTTTCCCGTGTCTCTGTTTAATATGCTCACCCTTTCCCTAAGCTTCTTGAACATATGTAGGATAATTATAATAACTTATAATAATATTCTTGTCTACGGCTTCTATCATGTGTGCTGCTTTGGACTGGTTTTGGTTGGTTGATTTTTTTCTTCTTACCAGTTTTTTAGAGTATTATGTAAAGTTCTTATTGTATGCTAATACTGGAGTGTCACCTTCTGGGATGTTGGATATATTCATTTTCATAAATATTTCTCATCTTTTTTCTGAGTCAGACATGTGCCACTCTGATACAGTATAGTATCCTGTTGGGCATTTCAGTTTAGAGAACCAGGACTAGAATAGAATTTAGTGTAAGCTTATTTTCTCCATCAGTGATGTCAAAGACTTGAGTGCTTCTCTTGATGTCCCACAAATTAGAATATATTTTCCTCTGGATGAATAGAAATTATTCTCAGTTTTCATTGAAGTGCTTCTTAATTCTTTCAGGTGTGTTTTTGTTCTGACCCCAAACTCCTTATCTGAGTCCACCTATTAGCAGCACCTACAGGCTGAGGGGCTACCTACACAGCACTGCGTATTCAGCCCTTCCTTCTCTGGTACTCTGATATGCTACCTGAAGCACACTGCGCTACATGGGCTTCCAGTTCTTGCTTCAGTAGAATGAAGTCACCATGGTCTGTCTGAGTTTAGCCTCCCTATGTTGCTGCTTCAGTTCCCGGCAGGAAGTTGGTACAATCCACAGGCTCATCGTGAGTGTTTTTCATCTCTCAGTCACCATTATCCCTTGTTGCCCAGGGTCTAAAATATTGGGAATATATTTCATATGTTTTTAGTTTTTTCAATCCAGAGGTTGAATGTAGTCCCTGTTAGTCAATCTTAAATATAGACAACAGTTGCTGGATTAAAATAGCAAAATGCCATTCACACATAGGCAAAGAATTTGAATATTACGTAGCATGCCCTGATTCTGCCCAAGAATTTACTTTTTGGTGAAAGAAGCTGAATGATATAAGAACAGGAGTTAATATTTTCTCCTAAGCATAATAAAGGGAAGAGAATTATTCTTCCATTAATGGCATCTCAATCTACCTACACTTCTATTCTCTAAAACTGCTGTGGTCTATTAACCTTCCATCAGCTGTATCAGAAGAAAAACAGTTCACCAAATGAAGTGACTGGCTAGGACCCATTTGCTATAGATGTTTTTCTGCCTTGAGGATAATATTGTAGAAAATAACGCTGGAATCATTCAGGGATTCAGAGACTATGCACAGGATTCAGCTGTGTCTTACTTTAACTGCTTCTTTATAGACTTCATATTGTACTTGGATTTAAGCTCACAGAGATTTTTAATAAATGTAAACCCCATGAGCTCAAAAACATGTCCAGATCTCTACAACTGTAATTATTCTTTATTTTGCCTTTCTCTAAGGAATGCTAACCCATACCATCTCTTATCAAGTTTCAGGGCCAGAGATATAGCTCAGTGACATAGCACCTGCCTGGCAAACACAAGGTCCTGAGTTCTATTCCCAATAAAAAAAGAAAGAAAGAAAAAGAAAAAAGTTTCAACTCCATTTAATGTAATAAATATTTATCAAGTGTCTACTATGACAAGTTACCATGTGAGATACTAAGTATATAATACATGAAACAAAAAATATAGTTTTCTGAAAAAATAAATTATATAGTCTACTAAGGAAAAGGGTAATACCAATGGACTAATGAAAAAGTGTTTAAATATAAATATGTTGGGTGCTACCTAAGAAATTAACAAAAGCTATCCTAGAGAATAAAGACAGTCAGGTGTATTAATATAAGGAATTCCCATCTGTGATGCTAAACTATAAAAGTAATCCACTGAATAGGGTAACACAAAGATAAGTAGACAGAATAATATGTTTGTCCTGTAGTATTAAGAAATAATTTCATGTGTCCAAGAAATGAAAGGAAGCTACTGTGTCTGAAATATACTGAGGAAGAGGTAGACAAGATGAGTTAGAAAAGATAAGCAAAAGTCCTACGTCCAGTGTACTGAGCACAACAGCCATTGAAAAATATAAAACAGCATATAGCAGGGTTATCTTTATGTTCTAAACAAACCATGATAGCTTCCATGGGAGAAAGTAAGAGTGAAAGCAAGATTATCAAGTTGGAGGCCACGGTAGTGAAACACATTGGTGGAAGGGTAGCTTTAGAGAGATTGTTATGGATGGCTTAGGTCATAAGCCAGGGGAAGAATCACCTTCATCACTATAAGTTGCTGGTGAAATAAGCATACGAATAATTCATATGCCAACCATATGAATAATTATGTCATTTACTGAGTTGGGAAATTATGTATTAAAAGATATTTTAGACATAAAATCAGTTAAGTTTAGAGGCCATGAAGTTTGGGATGCTTTGCAGTTTTGAGATCAAAGGCATTAATTAGGCAACTGAGCAAATATTACAGAGTAGAGATCTGAAATAGAAATTAAGTGATGATAGTTGTTAGAAGTTAGGCTGTGTGTAAAGGAATGGCCCTGGATAAACTTATCCAGGGAGAAAACGTTGCAAAGGGGACCTAGGATTTAGGCCTAAGGAATTCCAACATCCCGATTTCAGGCAGCATCAGCAGAGGGGCCAACAGGTGTGAGGAAAAGAAGAGAGTGTGCCGTCATAAAAACCAAGACAAGTAAGTGTTTTTAAAGAGAGAAAGTGAATTAGCTGTACCAGGGTAAAAGTCATTAGTGAAATGTGGAAGCCAGTTTTGAAAAGCATTAGAAGGTAAAGCCAGATAGAATGAGCAGAGAAGCAGTAAGTGAGAAGGAAGACAGTACTTGAGTAAAATAACTTGGCAGAAAAAAATTATTTTTGGTACTTGGCATTGAACTCATGACCTCACACTTACCAGGCAGTACTTGAGCCAGGCAAGTACTGAGCTAAATCTTCTGTCCTAGCAGAAATTATTTTTAAGAAATCTAGTCATGTGGAACGGTAAATGGAGATGCAAGGTCAAGGATGTGATTAGTAAAGGCAAGTGATTTTATAGTGCTCCTGTATGCCTTTCCTTCCATTTTTTAATGAAATAGATTCAATATTTGACATTGTATCACTGCAATTACTTAAATAAATTCAATAAAATATAAAATCTTCTTAGTATCACTTTAAAAAGTAAGCCTTGGTGAATGTTGACAGTCTTGAAAAATATGTGGAAATCTATCCTGGTTATCAATGTTTGTAGAAACCAATCTGTTGCAAAACATTCATTAGTAACAACAAATTGAGGAAGCTATTATGCAGCTGAAATTTGTATTTCACAAAAAGTGGTCTATGACACAGATTTTTATAAAATTATAATAATTCCTATGATATATGTCACTATGAAAATGTTCTATTTAAAACTAAGCAACATGAGGTCAAAAACAGATGGCTTGGCCTCAACTTTGACTTAAAAATGTGTTTTTTCAGACAATTTTAGTACAAGAAGGACCAAACATGCAGTCTATTTTCAGCAAATGTAAACTATTTTAGTTCACCCACATGTGGGTGAGAGAGATAAATGAACAGTGACTCAGAGGAAGGAATGAGCAAAGCACCTCATTGTGAAGAAGCAGGTAAGAACCTTGTCTTACTTCATACGTGACATATAAAGTTCAGATGAAGTTCTGTACCAAATGTGCTGTATTATCTTGATTGGTTTCATTCTGCCTTGTTTCGTTGGATTTTGCTATCTTTAAAATAAAAAAAAGATACAGTTCAGCTGAAGAGACTAGTTTTCTCTTTAGGAGTTTCCATCCAAGCAAATGGATTCCATATACATGGATTTGGATTCCATCCAAATTTATCCAATATATTTTTTTTCTAAACAGTATGCAACTGATATTATTTTGACTTCATAAAACAGCCAAAAGATTTGTGAAAGCTGAACACCTTCTCCGAGATACAGGATTGATCAAAATATAAAACAAATATTTAAATTTTACAAATTTATTACAGTAAAAAAGACATTGACATTAATCCCCCTGAGAATACGCCCCCATCTTCAAACATACTTGTTCAATTGTTCTTGCCATTCTCTGAAGAGCTTCTGCAAGTCCTCTTTCCTGGCTGCATTTCCATGGTGTGATGAAAATTGCCATGAATGCTGCTGCCAAGTGCCAGCCAAAGAAAAGGCAGACCCCTAAAAGCATCATGGTATTTCCTTATTTACTGGATCTAGCATGATTAAACTTCTGTTTCTTCCCAAAATGACCGTGTAAGGTAGATGTTATGAATCAGTTGAGTATATAATGAAACCACAACAGTGCAAGCAAACACACATACAAAAAGGACTTCTAAAACTCCTTTGAAAAATAGGAAAAAATTAAAGAAGGTGTGTTCAAAGTGATGAAGTATTTTAAAGGGAAATAATTGCAGTATGTCATTAATGCGAAACATTTTTAAAAATTTAATTCATCATTTATTTCTATCATACCTTGAACATAAATGAAAAATGTCTGATCTGTGGTCTAGGCCCAACTTACCTGACCCCAGTGCCATTGCTGTCCAAGCTATAGTGAGCAGCGATAAAAGAAGCTACTGATTAGGAATAAATGCTAGAGGCCAGGTAGGGTGGCATGCACATGTAAACCCAGCACTCAGGAGGCTGAGGCAAGAGGACCACTGTGGAGTTCAAGGCCACCCTGGGCAACAAAATGGGTTCAAGGCCAGCCTGAACTGCATAGGGAAACCCTGTATCAAAAAGACAAAAAAAAAGTATGACAGGAACCATTATGTTTATAAACTTGAACAAGTTATCTTGTATCTTAGTATTACTATCTATCATGTGGGAATTAAGGAAAATGTTTACCTCACAGCATCCTTAAAGGATTAAATAAATTTAAAGTATATGGAGTCCTTAGATTTCATTAGATGAGAACCATGCATGCATTATCTTCTGTTAAGAGAAGTAATTCTATTCAGGAAAGTCACCCCCTTTGGAAGAGTGTTCCAAGTAATTTTTGTGGGCAGAGATATTTGACAGTCAAATCTCCCTGAAACATTTTTTATTTGATATCCAAACATAAACAACTAAAATTTTAATTCCACAAGCCTGGCAATATTCCCTTTGGCCCACCATTACATATGTGTTTGCTTATTGTTCAAGCTTTCCTCCCAGCCAATAACTTTCTGTTTGTGTTCTTGTAAAGAGAATGTTGGGAACTAAATTCAACAGCACCAAAGCTGGGAATCTCTCCAGGTTCATTTGGAGAAGAACACTGCACTGAGCTCAGAGTGGAGGGGGAATCTGTCACAATATTGTAAGCTTTCACTAAGTCTGCATTTGAAACATTCACTGGGAAGACGGAAAGCAAACACAAGAGCAGCTGGGTCAGGCGGGCTTCCGTTCAGTGTGTAGCGATGACTCTTTCTAAACTAATTGCCTCTTTCTCCTACTAACAAGAATATTCAGGCAGTGAATGTGGCAGAATGGGGTTGCTAAGATGATAGAAAAGGTTGCCTGCTTTTTATGTAATTGCAGCCCCTTGTTCTTGTAGCTGTTACGTGCAATTAACTGTCATTGTATGAGAAGGACCAACCTTTGCATCCTTTCAAAATCTTTGCTGGGAACTTGGATCATAGAACGCTAATATCCATGCAAGGCATATGACTCAAAGGGGGCAAACAAAAGGGTCTATGTTGTAGTAAGGGGTTTGCAAAGAGAACAAGACAATACAGGGCACATAATTTATAGTATTATTTTGTAAAGTTATCCAAGAGTTAAACACAAGAAGTACAGGAAATCTGTTCACACACTAAGACCCAAGAAATCCAGGGCCTGGATCCCATGGCAATGTCCTTCACAAGTCCAGCTGAAGACCTGGGGCTCATGAAAATGGCCCCCACAAGTCCAACTAGAAGCCTAGAACCTGTAATAATATCTTATGCAAGTCTGTTTCACAGATTTGCACTGGGAAGGCCCAAAGGTCAGTGGTGGAAGCTAGAATGTCTGTGCCAGTAGGATGAGGGATCTGTGCCAGTGAGGGTTCTGTACTGGAGCAATGCTAAAAGTAAGGACCAGGGCTTCCTCAAAAGGTTCAGTAGCCACCCTCAGTGACAATGAGGTCCTGAGCTTCTCCAACAATGAGAACAGCTGAGTTCATAACAGGAAGCCAGCATGACAAGCTTCTCCTGGAGACAGAACAGCACTCATCTTCCCCTAGGGAGCCAGGAAGCGATGCTCAAAGTAAGAAACAGAGCTCTGCCAAAGTGAACCACAGCCATTCTCAGCAACAAAGTCCCAACCTCCTTTGAAAATGAAAATAGCCAAGTTCGTATTGTTATACTAAGATGCTAAAAATTAAAATAATTGATTAAAAGATAATTAACAAAAATAGTTACTTAAAAAGATAGTTATTAGTAATATTGTCATTCTGTACTGAGCTCATTACCCTAGTAACCAAGCACCAACTACATAGTTATAAATTAACTGACCGCGTAGTTCTGCTGTTCTGTAATGCGTCATCCCCCCCATCTTAGTGACCTGTGTGCTATGTCAACTTTTGTTCCCCTTGTAAGAGACAAATGATGCTGTGTCAACCATTGTTCCCTTTATGAGAGACAAATGTTCCTGGAATTGGCAGACCAAGGGCTATGAATTAGCTAACCACCCACTATGAAATGCCTCTGACCTCAAGCAAAGAGGAACAAAGGCCCACCTTATTTCTGTTTCTCATCACTATGTACTTAATGATCAATGAGCTAATCATAAATGAACTATAAAAATCAGTCAAAACTCTAACTCAGTTGCACAGCATTGCAAATTCCATTTGCACTGTGTTGCTGGGCCAGCTAAAATAAAAGCGCTTCTTTTAAAAAGACGTCTTGCCCCGTTTGTCATTTTGGGGTCTTGCCCCGTTTTTCATCATGGGGCCTTGTTTTTTTGAGTAGAGTACAACAGTATCAGGAAAGAAGCTCAGCAAACTCCTCCAGGGGAACCCACAGCAACAGGAGAACCAACAGTACCAAACAAAACTCTCAACTCTTCCTCTCCAATTTTCCTTTTTATCTTGGGAACAGCCCTCAGGTGGACCTCACACTCAGCACCACACTGTTTCAGCTCAGCTGGTGTTTTAGGTTGACCACCAGTATCAGTCCGCACAGGGTAAGGCCAATTTCTTTGGTTGTAGAGTTTTCTACAGAATTGAAAAAAATGATACAAGACACCCATTTCTTGAATGTTATTCACTCACTCTTTCGCCTATGATGAGCAGGCAAATGACAAATAGTAAGCAGCAAGATAGCAATTAACAAAATTGAGAGTTAATGATGAGGCATGTATATGTCTGGATTTTCTCAGGGTGACTGTAGGTTAATGATATTTATGCCGTTATATTCTTATAGAAATTATTCCACAGTTCCACTGATTATTTCTCAATCACACGTTTGAGAGCTTGGAAAACATAATCTAAAACCCCCAAATATGGAAATTAAATAGTTGGGAGAAAGTAGTAGTTTCCAGAAAGAAAGAAAGAACACTGAATAGAAGATTCACAAGCTTTATTTTTCAATATAAATATGAATTCTTACGCCTGCAGCTTACTTGTTTACCTGTATATGCATATCTGTGCATTTAGATATGACCACATGAAAAAAGAATTTAAGTCCAAGAAATTTCTACTGAAATAATGCATATGTCTCATTTAGCTACATGTTATAAAAAAAGTTACAACACATTGTGACCACAGTAATTTTTAAAACAGTTACAAAGTTTTCCATTTCACTCATGTATAGACTCTTTCTTAACATTCTTTTCTATTCAAAAAGTCATCCTAGCAGCCAAGGGAATAGGAAACAAACATGAGTATTTGAATATTTATTTTACAGATGGATATTAATTCAGATGATATTATTAAAATTATGTTACACAAATGCTTGAAGTGAAATGGAATTTAAATTCAAATATGAAATGTTCATTCAGAAATAAAAGGAGTGATCTATGATAGTTAAGATGAATCAACCTTCCAAATAATTCAAATACTTTAATTATTAAAAAAATGTATTGAGCTTATATTTCCAAATGTAAAAATTTAAATGCTTTCTTCAACTGTATTCCATATGCCATGGAATCTCAAGAACACAAATGAAAATAATTAATTGCAATTTTTAGTATTTATAAGATCAGCACAATTCAATAATACCAAAAGAATTGAGTATTTACGGTTATTCTTCAACAAAAGGTTTACTATGGGCTAAGTAACAGATATGTAACAAGGAGGGAGGTTTTTATTAAAACTGTGTGTTTGAAAAGTTGATGAATTTCTGCAATGATTTCAAACAAGTGAAACTCAATAGAAATAAACATTTGGGCTTTGATTGTTGTCCTGGTGGAAACTTTCTATAATTTATAAAATACCAAAAATTATTACTTCTCAGAAAGGCGTAGTAGATGGATTATTAACATTTGTTTAAGAACAAGGAGTGATGCATCTTTCCCTACCCTAAGAGTGTTGGGCATAATTACAACGGAAAAAACAAATTTTCAGTTTCTATTTTTAGCCTTTACAATTACATGTCAGTTATCTCTTCAAAGAGTTAAAGTGGCAGATAGTAACCCACTTCAGCATCCATGAGAACCAGCCTGGATTCGGGGTATCAGCAGGGATCATGTTCTGGTGTGATCCTCTTGCTGATTCACAGATGATCTTCTTCCCATCTCTTCACGTGGTGGAGATATGAGAGAAGAACAAAGCCCTCTGGTCTCTGTTTAGAAGGACACTAACCCCATCATGAGGATATGACCCTCATGATCTAATAACCTCCCAAAAGTCCCATCACCTAATACCATTACCATGTGAAATAATATTCAGTCCATCATATATGAGTGAATTTTGTTTAGCAATTATTGTTCCATATTTTTGATTATTTAAATCTGAAAAAGAGTGGAGAAAAGTTTTCAAGTGGGCATTAGCCTGAGCCTCAAACATTTTTATTCTAACTTCTTTAACTCAGCCAATAATCAAGAGAAAAATTAACAGTGAAAGAAATGATGCATTAAGTGGCAACAAATTTTAGCCAAGGAATTTCCAAAATGTCTTATAAAAAATTCCAAGCTATTAAATAATTTGTATGCTGATGTGTATGGGAGTAAGAATAAAATGTCTTATAAATTCTATCAGCAGTACCATTCAAGGATATAGAATAGTTAACATGTATTGGAAGAACTTACAGAAAATATTTGTGAATTTATTCACGCCATTAGAATTTATACTAGGTAAAAATTCCCTGCTTTTATGGTGTGAACACTAAGTGCAAAAAATAATGAATATATGGATAGAATCTAATAGGTTGACTAGGGATAATTGTTATACAAACTTTAATTAAATAAATTGTTAACGGTATTTGTTTACTGTCACCACAAAACTGTTGCTTTCAGCAAAGTGGTTTTTTAGATATGTTTTTGAGATCAGTCCATATGTCAATGCTGACTGAACTTATCTGACTGTAAGTGGATCAAAGATGGCCTCACCTAAAGTGAGAGGGGCAACTCTGCTGTGACTTGCATATATATCTTATCCTCTAGCAAGCTAGTCTGAGCAGCCCCTCAGAGCCTTGGGAAAAGTGTGGGAGTAAAATGAAAATATACAAGGTTTCTTGAAATATAGGATGCACCTGGCACATCATCATTTCCAGTTCATTTTATTGGCCAAAGAGAGTCGTGTACCAAACCTAGAATAAATGAGCATGGCAGGTCTTACTGCCCACTGGGAAAGATACCTAGAGATGCACATAGAAAAGGTTACAGACACAGGGTTAGGTTAGGCATGGGGATGCATGTTCCTTAGGGTGGATGCTACTATAACAGAGTGATCAGGAAAAATGTTTATTGACTTATTTGGTCTAATTGACAACACAATACATCTTACAGGAGTAAAGGAGTAAACTACAGAAGTATATGAGAGAAATATTTTAAGTGTAAAGACCATAAGGCAATATAGAGGAAGTGAGGAGAAAATGGTACAAAATATGGTCACAAAGGGAATATAGAGAATAAATTGGGGCACAGAACCTGTAGAATTCTATAAATCATTCAAATAGTTACAATTTTACTTTAAGAAGAGAATTCATTTAAATTTTATGACAGAGAGAAACATGATAGCTAACAGATTTTCACCACGGATCAAATGCTAGGCAGGCTAGTGTTTGCTAGAGAAAATAAAAGATTGCAAGCCATAAGAAAACACAGAGACAATGAAAAGAATTGATGAATTTTTCATACAGGATTATATCTATAAAATTTTATATATATATATAGTTTTATAGTATTATATATATATAAAATCTATAGACCCATGTGGTTTAAAATTTGCTTACGCTAGATTTAGAAAAGACCTCAGCAAGGAAGCCTTCATTGACCTTGAATGTGCTAGATTCACTGAATACAGATGTCCTTTCATTTGTAAAATAGATGCGTTTCTAAAGTTTTATGAGACTTTGAATTTTAAAGTAAAGTAATTTCCTTTTCCCATTGTTATAATTTAAGGTATATAACCCCATGAAAAGAATTTCATGAAACTGAAATTCTCCAAGATAAAACAATACTATAAATAATAAGGGAATTGAATAACGTCCCAGGGTATGTGACAGAGCAAAATCTGTTGTATGCAGGGACTGCCGTCTTTACTTCCATTGTCAGGTTTTTCTCCCAGCAGCTCAATTCTACCCCTATTTATAGTCTGTTCTTCTCTTTTGAACACAGTCTCATCCCTCACAATTTCTTTTTCCCTATATTACAACTACTTTTCTTAATGGTATCATCTTCTTTTTTCAAAATTGTATTTTCCCCTTCTCTTGGAGAGATGTGCATATACATCCTGTGGAGTTGTGCTGAGTTCAGAAATCCTCCCATCACTTTGATCTGACCTAATAGTATTTGAATACACATAAGATTGTCGTTTCCTAGAGTAGCATGTATAAAATATGACAGTAAATAAAATTTTCCTTTAAGAAAAGCAGATATTCTAGAACATGAATATCTAAATGGAGTAATCTTTCAAATTAGTAATCAAGATTATATATTTATAGAAATACTTGCTGCTTGAAGAACCAATATTTAATTTGCCTTAAAAATGTATATACAACCTTGTTGAAAAATATTAATTTCCATACTACAAGACTGAGTATCTGTTTCAAACTGAAAATCACTTGAACACAGTACACAAATTTGGTTTCAATGACTTTATCGTTTCAAAAAATCAATTCTATCCTCAAGAAAGCAGACTTTGCCACTTACATCTAAATCAATAGATATGCTAGTATGACTTATGGATGCACACCTTTAGATGAAATACTTTCTGATCTAAAGGATATAACTGCAAGTATATTTAAATGTGTAGGATAGCGAACCATATTGCTGAGTTTTTCTTGGATCATTGAACAGAACAGACTGCAATCTCACTGTATTAATGTCCACTTTGTATGCTTTAATTTTGTAATCTGAACAACTGTTTCTAAGATGACAATATGTGATCTATTAACTGGTGAATTTTTACTGTATATTTTTTCTCTTGAAATCCTGTATTACTTCTACCCTTTTACTGTTTTGCTTCGTTTAATTTTGTTTTTCTCTTTAAATAAAAAAAAATTTTAAAAAGATGAGATACTTTCAGAAATACTATGACCTCATAGATCTGTAGACTTTTATAGGAAATATTTGAAGAGCCCATACAACCAAGTACCCTACATTCTTCTATGCTAAAATTGGGTTAATACTTAACATACATACCTTTCTAAAAATTTTCTCTTTGTGTAAGTTTACATTCTAAAAGAAGAAAATTCAGATATTTTGTCATATTTATAATAAACTATAAGTATAGCAGTTTACTTTTGAAATTCCCATCTTGATTAAGGAAATAGAAAAGCATTGGGGAGACATTAAGATATTAGATCTTTTTTAATGCTGGGAAATTTTTAAACTATATCTGTCCCTTTAAAAATATAAATTTTCTGTAGTAGAATATTATTTGGAATGAACTTAGAAGTCAGCTGCCTTCGACCCAGATTCTAATGTTTGCCTGGACTCTTGCAATAGAGACGGGAGCTGGAAGAGTACAATTATAAACTTATGAACAGGAAAATAGGCACTAACATTTCCCACTGGGAAATTCATTTTAGCTTTAAAAATCTTGAGTATTTTCCTCACAAGGTTTGTAAAATGCATAAACTGAGAAAAATTACATGAAATAACATTTACTGTATAAAGCTTTTGTAATATCTTCAATGAAAAGAGGAAACATTCTATGAAATTAAGAAGCATCCATGGTGGAAAAACATTAAAGTACATTTACAGCTTCCAATGTTCCTACATGAAAAGGGTCAAAGGACAGAGAAAAAGGCAAACTTTTACTAGTTGTCTTACTTATTTGTAGTTTTTGTTGGAATAAAATACCCCAACACACACCCAAAGTAAAAGAAGGAAATGTTTACTTAGCTCACAGCGTATAGAAGTTTTAGTTTGTAATCAGCTGTTTCTAAGGCAGGGTGGCAACAGTTTATAACTGTGGAAGACAGCAAAAGCAATGAGAGAGAGAGAGAGAGAGAGAGAGAGAGAGAGAGAGACAGAGAGAGAGAGAGAGAGAGAGAGAGAGAGAGAGAGAGAGAGAGAGAGAGAAGAAGGGAATTAAGCCTCTTTCTCTCCTTTTTATTTTGTCCAGACTACTGTGATCAGGGCGTTGCCAATCCAATCAGTGGACTGATCTAGCAATCACTCACCCTTAATCCCAGGACCTTTAATCTCAGTATTGCACTATAAATCAAATACAAACTCTAGATTCTGCTGCCTTTAAAAACTCCATCTAAAAGTGCTGAAGGAAAGGTGAAGAAACTGCTCAAAAAGAAAGAATTAAGAAGGAAAGGAAAAGTAGATGATTATACTACTAATCTCTATTAGCTCATCCAAAAGAATGGTTTGTGTCTCCACTGATCATTTTTTGTGCCTATATTTTGTAATCTGAGCAACTACTTTGAGGATAAAAATACACAATATTAACTAATGTTAATCTCTTATTGTTTTGTTTGGAAATTCTGTATAATCATTTTATATTTTATTCATTTTTATATTTTTTAAAATAAAAAAATTAATAAAAGTACATGAGATTTTGGGAATTCATTCAGACACCATAACACTAGCACAGCTCAGAAAATGGCTTCAGATGAAAACTAAAATATATAATCCAAAATAACAGATAGAAATATAAACTGATGCTACAGCTTGGTAGGAGTTTGTCTTTCTTTTACAGTAAAAAAAAAAAAAAAAACATGTAAAAGAATTAAAAGTTCTATGGCAACTCAATCCCATCAAAATGCTTGTGTGGGCATTTACATTTCTTTAAATATTATTTAAAAATATATTAACTTAGTCCTAAGCCAAAAATATTTGTATTTAGACTATTTTAAATTATTATTTTATTAAGGATACCTAAAGGAAAAATTATAAATTAATTGTTTGGCATGAATGCATTAAGATCTAAGATATTTTTTTAGTATATGTCTAGAATATACCTAAGCACTGTGTCTGCATCACCCTCTTAGTAATTAATAGCTACAGACATGATCAATGATCTCATTTATTCTATCACCTCTACACCATAATCGAAAACAGTACCTAACTATCAGTCAACAAATATTTCTTATATCTACTCTGTGCTAGAAAAGAAAATGAACAGAAATGCAGAGAGAAGAGAAACCAGGGAAAGATCTTTATTAGCTGTTCAGTATTCATGGGAAATAAGCCATTAGCTGTTCAATATTCAAGAGATCAAAGTGCAAACAATGAGAATCTGAAGATGAAGCTAGAAGTACCAGTCCCAAAGGACCTTAGGTACCAGAAGAGGCAACTTTATCCTGCAAATTATGGAGAACCAACAAGCATGATCAGTAATAGCATAGTCCAATTCCCATTTTTTAAAATCTCATTTTAGAAACAGTGTATAAGGTGAATTTGTGGCAAGGAAGACAGATAAGTTAAGAGCTTACCGCATAATTCTGTATGAGCAATAAAAATGTGAACTAGAAAATTTTACCAAGAATGACAAGAAATTTAAAAGACAGAACTAGAAATCATGATAGTAGAATTTTGAGATAGAAAAGGATGTGACAGAACTCTGTGACTTTGCTTAACAAATATTTACCTGATGCTTTCACATGCCAAACATCTCTGTAAACACTTTTTAGCAACAGCAACAACAAGAAAAATACATTTAATATCTACATGAAAGCCTTAAGGAGCCAGAACTACAGAAGCTGAATTTTGTAGGTGAAAAATCCAGGCCACCAGCAAGCTAAGGAGGCTTCACATTGTCTTTTACCACTTTACTTTAAATGGAGTTTACAAAGAAATGGAGATCAGAGTGAATGCTCTTACAGATGATTTCTACCCACAAGGGCCAAAGACGGCTGCTGGTTTCTGACTTTGGAAAGTCAGTGGATGATGTTAATGTTAAAAACAGTTTGGACAGAATAGTAAGAATATTACTATGCTGTCCTTCTAGTGAAAACATGTACCAAATCTATATATGTCAGAATCTGATTTTAGATAAAAGTCAGAGTTAGAAATGTAGGTTATAGGAAGAGTGAGTAAGAATGGGGAGGGAAGGGAAAGGAGACAGAGAAGAAAGAAAGAAAGAAAGAAAGAAAGAAAGAAAGAAAGAAAGAAAGAAAGAAAGAAAGAAAGAAAGAAAAAGACAGGAAGGAGCAAAGGAAGCTGTGTATGTACCTGTAACCACTCCCTGAGATGACTGTAAAATGCATGAAATGCAAACATATACTAATAAAATTTTAAAAATAAAAATGATCTCTAATAAATAGAAAATATTCAACAATCTCAAAAAAATGTAAATTGGATTTATCAACATTCATCTTATTTGGTTAAAATCCAGATAAAAACAATTTGAAGCTGCTTTTGAAGACATGGAAATGGTGAGCATAGAGTGCTAAAATTCCACATCTCAGGAGCAAGTGAAGAAACAAAAAGCTACAAAACGAATTGGCAAGCTGATAGAATAATTTTAAAAATTATGAAGAGTTAAGTAGATTGTTTAAAAATTGGTATAAATAAAAAATTAAAGGCAAACAGGCTTGGCTTTGTGAAATATTCTTGGGAATAAAGGGCAAATTTTAAAAGAGCAAGGAATAAGTGAGGCTATGAGACTACAAACCAGATATTAAAATCAGGGTTTGGGTAACAGATTAAAATATAAATAAAGAGTCATATTTTAAGAAACATGGAATATTCCAGCGGTATCAGTCCATAGGAGAGTCTTTTACTCACGGGCACATGAATAATAACTTGAAAGCAGAGGTAAAACCAGGTGCAGTGGTGCATACTCTGAGTTCCAGCACTCAGAAATTAAGGCAGAAGGATCACAAGCTCTAAACCAGCCTGAGCAAAGTAACAATTTAGTGGGATCTTGATGCAAAATCTAAAATGAAAAACAGGCTGAGAATACAGCTCACTCTGAACATACAAAGGCTCTAGAATCAATTCCTAGTCCAGTACTTTAAAAAGGAAAGAAGAAAGAATGGAAGGAAGGGAGAGAGCAAAGGAGAATGGAGGGAGGGAAGCAAGAAAGAAAGCAAGGAATCAAGAAAGCGAAAAAAATAAAGGAAGACAAAATGATAGAAAAGTGCCCCCCCCCCAAGGTGATGCATGTAGCATGGAAGGTCAGGAAAGGCAGAAAGAAGTGACAAAGAACAGGGAGCTCTGAGTAACAGAGTAATACAAATTTATGAATTCAGATAAATACAAACATTTTTCCTGGTCAGTCCTTGAAGGGTATGGTGCAAAGCAATTGTTTTTCAGAAAGTGAGTTGGATACTCACATAATGGACTGCTAGGAAGCAATTACAGGAAAGCTAGGACATTTTTATAATTCCCTAAATCCTTAGGTCTGAAGGTGCAATCCATGGATTGCTGGGGCAACACTAAGACTCTATCAAGGGGGAAACAAGATCAAACTATTGTACTAATTCTATAATGTTTCGTGGCTTTCTCACTAAAGTGAAATTTGAGATGGTAAAAAAAAAAACCAATGGTCACTGCCTTCTTCATAGAATCTCAGTCACAGATAGAAACAAACAAACAACCCAGAAGTTTCAGTTGAAATGTATCATCAAAATCATTAAACTCATTAATCAGTAAAAATAATTAATTCCATGAAATCAAGACTCTCAAGTACAAGTTGTTTCAATGCTCTGCATGAGAAAATGGAAAACACACATACAGCACTCCTGGTCCTTCCAAAGTAAGATTGTTATCCCAAGGAAAAATATATGTGTGACTGTTTGATTGAACCAAACACTTTTTCCTTGGAATGGTATTTTTATTTAAAGAAAGACTATGTACATGATAGGATATTACTCAACTATAAAGAATAATGAAACCATATCATTTACTAGAAAACAGATGGAACTTGAGACTACCATGTTAAGTAAAATAAATCAGACACAGAAAGTGAAATATTGCATATTTTTCTAGACAATGAACCAATCACAAATGCTAGAGTCAGCCCCCACCATGCCTGCATAAGGTTCTGGGGGCACATTTAAACACAAACTATTAACATTCCATTCCTGAGTCCCCAAAGATTCATTCACATCTTGTACAAAAGACATTTAGTCCATCTCTAAGAGTTTCCAAGTCCTAACAGTTTCAGCATTGCTGAAAAGTCCAAGTCACAAGATTTCCCTGAGATTTAAGGCAAACTCTCATCTATAATCTCCTGTAAAAATGCAAATAAAGTTAAACACTTCTAACATTCAATGACACAAGATAAACATTACCATTCCAAAGAGTACATACAGGGGGATACAAAGGAACAGGACCAAAAGAAGTCCAAAATCCAGCAGGGCAAACAAGTCCTGGAGTTCCATGTTCAGCATCTGAAGCAATCTGGTTGTGAACGCCAAATGGTTTAAATGACTCCATCCCATAGCACTTCTGGTGGTTGTAGCTCCCACAAGTTCTCTCTTGGACTGGCTTTGATCTCTTTGCAGGTTTCCCTTAGATGATCCACACTCCTGGGTTTTCCAAACTTCTGGGTTCTCCATGGTACCTTTGGATTCACACTCACAGATTCACACACTGCCTTCTCAGGGACATGCTTCCTGTCCCCCCAACCATGGCCTTATGAAATCAGGGTAGAAGTTGCCTTAACCTCAGAACTCTTGCAGTCTCTGTGCCTAAAACCAGTGCCACGTGGATGATGCCAAAGTCTACTGCCAGCTGGAATAGTAGCCAGACTTTAGTATCTCTTGGCAGTAGGGGTTGAATGCCTGGATTGCTGAGCATTCTGAACCTGATTGTGAGGAACAGCTTCTCTATGCTGTTGCCATTCTGGAACCTGGTGCTCTGCAGTTTTCTCATCAAAACAAAGTCTTTCACTTTTGCAGTTTGAAGCTGCAAAGAACGGAGACCCATGGCTTCAAGTGATGTCCCCAGGCTATCTTTTTATTTCTCTGTTCCTTTCCAGCAATCAAGATCTCAGATCTATCTTTACAGTCCACAGCTTTACTCACAGTGTTTTAAATCACCATTTTGAGTTCTTTGTTCTTGATTTGCAATATAAATCTGTCTAAAAGTCCCCAACAATAGCCATGCCTCTTCCTCAACATTTGACTGCCTAGAAATTTCTTCTCCCAGAATAGTTAGTCCATCAGCCTTAATCTCAGTCTCAGGCAAAGTCTCTGGACACAGGTAAAATGCAGACAAACTTTCTTCCAAGTCATAACACACATCATCCGGAGTCCAACAAGCAATGTAATCCTTATTTCTAGCAGAAATCTCCCAAACCTGTTCATTACTGGTTTTCTGGTCTTTTGAGCTCTGACCAGAATCTCCCATACAGAAGAGCATAAGCTCTTCCAGCTCTACTCCTTCAGGCAACATCTCCAAACCTTTCCAAACTCTTTCCACAAGACATTCCCAAAGGCTCTTGAACCACATGATCAGGTCCAATCACAGCAATGACCCCACTCCACTCGTACCAAATTCTGTCTTGGTTACTTTTATTCTCATTGCTGGAAAAAAATACCTGATGCTTAAATAAGTTAAATAAGGAAAAGTTTATTTAGCTTACAGTTTGGAGAGGTTTCACCTGGCTCCAAGGCAGAGTAGCATGGTGAAAGAGCAGCCATTCACAAGCCACAAGTAACAAGAGCCAAAGGATAAAAAGAGAAAAAATATGCCTCCTTCCCTCCATTATCTTGTGTGCCAGCTACGACCTCCCTGGGTGGGTGCAGCACTCACATCACCAATCCCAGCACTAGACAATGAACCAATCACAAAGGCTAGACTCACCACCTCCATGACTGCATGAGGCTTTGGAGGGACATTTAAACACAAACTATAACAGATGATATGAAAGAAGCAGACTTTTTAAAGATGGGGAAATATAAAAGAGCTCTAGGTAAAGGGATTGAAAATGATCCAGATATGTTATTTACATTTACCAATTTGCCCAAAGGATCATATTATGATTGTAAGCATGCACTCATACACACATTATTCAAAAGTGAACTACTATATTTGTCAGAAGTGGACACTTATTATATATTTCTAGAAAATTAGTGTATGACCTTAAAAAATAGAAAGCCTTGGTTACTAGTAACAAAATTCTGAAAACAAATATTAATCAATTATTTCAATAAAATTTGAGTGCTCATTCTTGATAAGCTTTAAACAATTCTGGTCCATTCTTAGTATTTATGTTTCTATTCCTCATTAGTAGCTGTTAATCATGAGTTCCATTAACAGCTACTCAAAAAAAATCTCAAGACCAAGCTATGAAAATAAGTATGGGTGAAAGGCAATTTATTCATAGCTGAAAAAAAAATAATTTGAAGTTCATGGATGTGAAGTGACTTTTAACACTTTCTTGAGATCCATCTATGTAATGACTAAGTGCATTACTTTGAAACATTTTTATGAAAAATGTTTTATGATACAGATTTGATACCAATGTTAAATCTAGACTGGCAGACAATAAATTATTCTTGCTACAAATAGAAAAATTGGTCTAAAAGAAGAAACATCAATAAAAGGGCAAATATTCCTATTATACAGATACCATTTAGAAACAAAGAAGGTAAAGTTTACATGATTAGAATCAAGAATACGTAAAAAAAAACTAGAATAGTAATAAAATTACTCACTTGTAATCTACCTGATTTTAATGGGAGATGTGAGTTTTCACAATAGGTGTTAGACCACTATTGTAGGAAATATGCAATTATGTAAAAAAAAAACTAAGAAATAAAAGAAGCTAGAATTTGAGATCTTTCTATATCTATCTATATATATATATATATATATATATATATTTCTGGGTAGCTCTTTTCTGAATTTCTTGAGGTTATCGTATTTCACATATGTGAAGGAGAAATTATGTTTGTTCCGCATTTTTCTCAAGTTTCATATTGAGTGAATAGGAGATACCCACACCAAGACAGATACATTAATACAATTTAAGACCTGATAATTAGTAATGTCCAGAAAATTTTACATTCACGATAGAGGGATAATAATTATCTGCAGTAAAATGTGAGAAAAAGGAACAAAAGGGAAATATTAATCTCAGCTGAAAATATGTGGTTGAAGCACAAAGTTAAAGTTTCTGGTAAGAGAACAATCATTGAGTTAGACAAAGTGATATATTCATACTACATGTTTCATACAGTCAAGAAATTACAGATCTGTTTCTCACATGACTTGGCTCCAAGGATGGGACTTTCTCCATGTGTCTATTTCTTTAACACACCCTCAATACAGACCTCTTCAGCACGTCTTCAAGGCACTGAGTGAATGGTGAAAAGTTCAGCTCAATGCAAAAGAATAGATATATTCTAGTTCACAGGAGACTATATTTAAAGATGCTTTTATTAGTCTCTAGGAAATGTCTGAAACATTTTTGCTGAAATTATACCTTTAAATGTAAAAAGGATAAAAATAATACTGAACACTGGCAAAATAGCCTGTGATTAATACAGTTTACCCATGAGTTATATGTTTTCAAGACAAATCTCTAAAGATAATAGTCTAATTGAGTGTTCTTTCTAAGCATTCCTTTCTCAGTACCCCAAGAGTACAGTTGGCTTTCCACATCAAATTGACAATATGCATTTTAAATATTTGTGTTTAAAAAGTAAAGATATTCACAAACACGTACATGCAAAGGAATGAGAATTACTTGATAATTAATATTAACTATTTAAAAGCATTGCATTTACGAATTGGTTTGTAAAACAGAAGCATTTGTAAACTTAGAAATTAAATATACAGTTTTTAAATGTATCAGTGTCCCCCCAAGGACCACTTCAACCAGAGATACAAAGTCCTCTAAGAATTCTACACACTCTTCAGCGGTTTACTATGCTAATAAATGTATGAAAGATAATACCCACCACTTTGAATACTTCTTGTAACTGTACAAGCCAAAGTTAACTTGTATTAATCTTATGATGTCTCAATAAATTTAGTATTAAAATATTTACTCATTTTTCTTTTTTTCCTGAGTTCTGGGGGCAATATTGGTGATTTTTAGTGTAGAAATTCCAAGAGAAACTACATATAAAAATCAGACTAAAATGATGCAAGTTGTGTTTGGTTTTAGCAGCGTTCTTCTCAGAAACATGTGTCTATCTAGGAAATTAGAAGATAAAAAAGGTAAATAATTCCAACCAGGTCTATGAGGTTTAAGTTATGGAGGAATAATGTTATATTTAGGTGGTTTTACTGGATGTCAAAATCTGCTAATTTCTGCAATCAGTTCTTATGTTCTACTTAAGATAAGGTCAAATGGAAACAGACCTTTTACTTTAAGAGAAAATGGGGAAAGGAATAAAGAAAACAGGTTTATCTTACAAAGTTTGTTTCTTTTTCTTTCCTTTTTTTTTACAGAAAAAGAATTATTTTTCTTTTCAGACAGATCGTAAAGAATTTGAAAAATCTCTCTCTCTCTCTCACTCCCTCCCTTCTTCCCTCCCTCTCTTTGATGTAGAGAATTGAGGGAAAGAGGGCTACAAAAGAAGGGTCCCATGCCTCCAACTAATTGCAGTTGGCAATTGAAACGGAAGAATGTCTGAAGTTTCAGGATCCTTAGGGTTGTATCAGGACAATGTCTTTCCTGACAGATCACGAAGAAAAGGGAGCTGGAAAAATGAGATGATGCCAGTCCCCTTTGTAATGCTTTACTGCTTCCCAAGAAACTAACTCTATTTTTCTCCACTCTGGCTTCCAGACTACCCTCCCCATTGGGTCCTTACACACCCCCCTCCCTCCCCTCCCGGAGAGATGTGTTGCACAGAAGAGTGTAAGTGAGGAGATGGACTCCTTGAATTGCTTTGCGCAAAATCCACCCTTTCTCTCTCCTCCCCCCTCTCCAGACTCCCGCACAGCCCTGTCTCCTCCCCTCCCACAGCGTGGGGTTGGAAATGTGCCTCTGTGAACTATTAGGGTGGGAGGGGGGTACAGGCTGAGGATAATGTCAGATGCTCAGCTCCCCCTTCTGCCGGACGCTCCTCTCTGACTCCTCCAGGGTTGGTTTTTGTGAGAAATAGCTGGGGCTGGGGCTGTGACAAGCGGAAGCGGCTGAGGCGCTTGGAACCTGAAAAGTCGCGATCCTCTCTCAGTTACCTCGCATCTTGGTGCCCAGCAGGCCGTCAGCACCATGGACAGCGGTGCCGTGCCCGGGAATGCCAGCGACTGCACTGATCCCTTTGCGCAATCCACTTGCTCCCCAGCACCTAGCCCCGGTTCCTGGACCAACTTATCACACTTAGATGGCAATCTGTCCGACCCATGCGGTCCGAACCGCACCGATCTGGTAGGGAGCGACAGCCTATGCCCTCCGACCGGCAGCCCCTCCATGATCACAGCTATCACCATCATGGCCCTCTACTCCATCGTGTGCGTGGTGGGGCTCTTCGGAAACTTCCTGGTCATGTATGTGATCGTCAGGTAAGGACAGACGGCGCCAGAGTTCAGTGGCTAAATAGGGTGACAAGGGAACACCATGCCAAAAAGTGGAAGGAGGGCAAGAGGGAGATAAATGGGAAAACGGGGTGATAGTGGACAGATGGTTGTTTGTGTTTGAAAAACTATTTTCCATTTTCTCTTCCTTTGATAAAGAAAGAATCCCAAATTCCAAAAACAGGGAAATTTCTTTGATAAAAAGCCCTAAAGGTCTGGAAGGGAGGAGGAGCTGTTTCTCGGAGCTGTCTCTTATTCTGAGTCAAGAAAACTCTGGGTATCCTGCTACAGTGTGCTACACTCTGTTTCTCTGGATGAGCTATGGAAGCAATAAGTTATGGATGGGGGTAGCTATTTTCCCTAATTGATGGTCCAAGTCTTCTCTCTGAAGAGATGAGCCTTGTAACTTTCCTCCACCTGCTGGTTTAGGCTGTACCACAGCCCCACCCCTTCTCTTCCCTTGACATAGCAGCCTCTACTCTACTCCTCCTTCCTTCCCCAGGCCACACTAACCATAGAGAGTTTTCCTGGCATCTTCCCTGGAAGTGCTATTTGCTGTTGCAAACATGTTCACTGTGCCTCCCAGAATTGTTTGCCATTGGTAGCTGCAGATTTTGAGTTTCACATACTGCATCTGGAAAAGATATAGTGCTTCAGGGACTCTACAGGACACGACTATGTTGTAATGCCTTCAAAAGTTATACTCAACTAGGAGTAACTAAAAGCAACATAATTCTGTATTAGAACTATTATTTGGAAAGTTGTAACCAGTGCTGTGCAAGGAGATAGAGGGGAGAGACAGGGACAGAGAGAGAGAGGGACAGAGAGAGAGAGGGACAGAGAGAGAGAGAGAGAGAGAGAGAGAGAGAGAGAGAGAGAGAGATGAAAACTGAGCGTTTGGTCTACTTTCTGTTTACCCAGATGTTCCAGATGTATTTGGTCAAGAGTGTGCAAGCTCTCAATTTTGTAACTGAAATTAATTGTATGACACTGATGGGTGTGTTCAAATACTAGGTGTGAATGCATAGTGCTATATATTCATTTTTTATTAAAGCAGGTAAATATTTTAGTCCTCAATCAGATTATATGTGCACTAGGAGCTTTTTCTTCAATAGTGTTATATGTACATTGTGAACATGACATTTTCATATTTAGTTACAATATTTGCTTCATCTATTCAGCAAATATTACAGGTTTTGATAGATCTGAATAATTTGACAATCATTCTCCCTTTTATGTTTTTATTAGCAAGGTGCTACAAATTGCTCATGATCAAATCTTTTTAATTTCATGTCTGTTTCTTTAATTAATGATTTAAAAGAGTAAAGTTAATGTCTCTGATCTTTTTCATAAAGAGTAAAATCAGTAATGTCTCTGAGAAAAAAGCACCATCTATTGTGAGGAAGGCTAATAACAGAAGGAAAGATACAGGAAGGAAATCAATGAAAGAATTTATATTTGGGACTGTACACTTTCTGTAACTCAACACATAGATTCATTTCACAGATATAAAACAAATCTCATTCTGCAGCTACAACAATATCAAGCAGAATTAAGAGGCCTGCCTTGTAAAGGGAAAATATGTATCTCATTTTTCCTGGGGAAAAATTAGAGAGTCACAAACTTATAGAACTATAAGAGACTGGACATTATCTATAGTGGATGAATGAGATGAAGTACAGAAAACATAAATTATTTGCCTGAAAACAAATAGTTCATTAGTTCAATATGAACGAACCTCCTATTTTTTGCTTATTAAAGTGGCAAGTTGTGAATGACTTAATTCAACTACAAGACTGACAATGTAGGTTTAAATTTCAGTAATTATGTGGAAATAAAATGTTACCGTAAAATTTATACATAGTATCCTGGATTTTAAAAGCTTGTGTTAGAAAAATCCAAAGCCTCTAGAAATCCTGCTTTCTGAAACTATTTTTATTCCTTTTATTACTTCTCTTTAGCATTTTTCTTCCTAATTTCTCTCTCCTTCTGTTTACATTTTTCTATAAAGAGTCAGTTCGGCAGACAAATAGCAGCCTGATGTTGTCCCAGTGTTTAAGAGGGTATCCGTTGGATAAGTTTAAAGGTCTTACTTCCCAACTATTGTTCACTTGAAAAAGCATGGTGACATTACATCTCACTGAGAACATATTATGCTTCACTCTCTGCAATGAAAGTTCTGGAAATGTGCAGTACTATTTGAAAGGTCAGCTCAAACATCTACTTGTTCAGGTCAGCTGTTTAATTCCAAGGTTGGAGAACCCTCTAGGAATGTGACTGTGAAAGAGATAGAAAGTTCCATGACAGATGAAGTGATGGGGGAAGAACTTGAGGATTGCAGAGACTATATCTCTTTAGGTGGGGCTATGTAACTGGCTGCCTCCGAGCTGGAGTGATTCACCTACAAAATAATCAGCTCAAGAACATTGTTTCTCTGTTAATAAGATGGCATAAGTCTGTGTCTATTAAATGATAAAAAGCGATTCTTACTTATTAATGCTATTTAAAACTCAGCAAATATATTGAAGGGCCAAGCAATTACAACTTTCTGGCCAGATGAAGGTAGTGTCTGTTAGAATGTCTTAGTACACTGAGGGAATAGTGAAGCTCAGATGACTATGGCAACAACCAAATTAACTGGTACCACAGATTCCATTGTCAATGTTTCTCTGCTCTTTGCCTCCTAACACCATCATCACACCTTCATCAGCACAGTTAAACAATAGTCTACTTGACATTCTTACACAGTGCCCTTTTAAGGAATGTGAGAGAGGATGGGATACTGTCATTATGATATAAAGACTTAAAATCCAAATATTGAACAACAGAAACGTTACAAGCTTCATCTCCAGCAAATATTCTTGGTTATAAAGAAGAAAAAAAGTTTTCAGAGTAATAATATTATAAAAATCATAACAAATATTCTGGAAAATATAACTATAAGCATATTTCAAAAGGCAATGATTATTTGAAATGGAACAGCATTTTGTTCTTTAGAATCTTACAGAGTAAAAACCAAAATAATGCACAAAGCTTTGATGTTTCACTAACTTAAAATATTTGACCAATATGTAGAATGAATCATAACTGTAAAAACTAATAGAATACAAATGTACTTGTCTTATGAGATTTCTTTGGTTCCTCAAAATTTGTTTACACAAAATAATACTTTATGTGCAGACATTGTTGAAAAGTGGAGGTCTCAAAACTTTTAGAGTCCTGCAGGCTGTGTAAAGGGCTGTTCTGATAAAGCTCTAGTCAAGAGTGCCATACGAGGCCTGGGTATGGCTCAAAGGAAGAGCACTTGTGTATCCTTGGTAAGGGCCTGGGTTGGGAAGAAAAGATTGCCAAATGATGTGCCTTCATTTTTAAGATTATTAGTAACTTGATTGAATTCTCGATGTGACTAAATAGCAGAAAAGAGTATTAAGAATATGTATGATTTTTCTTTCCCAAAAACATATTTGTGATTTTAGCAAAAGCTTTTTTATTTGCTCCATATTCCAAATTTTTTCTCAGTTTTAAATTATACAATGATCAGTTAAGCATGACTGGGACAGAAATACAAGGTTCAGACTTGATAAAGATTTATATAGGTGAGAATATAGGATTATAATGTTTTTCCTAATCTAAAGATAGGTGATAGACAGATGATAGATATAGAAACATGTGCCTATACATGTTTACAGATACATGTTTATCTGTAAACATGTAAATGTATATTTAAGTTCATTTAAAAATACAGATGTTACTGAATATGGCCACTAATAATGTTAATTAAATAAAAAGACAATAGCATTTATAAATTAAATAAAAAGACAATAATATTTATAAAAGCAATATGAAAGATGTTTACTTTTATGTTTTAGATGATGAATTTTAAAGGGAAAAAACCCCTAAATCATATTTTATCCTTAATAGAATGGTTTACATCAAAATATACTAACTTAATTCCTATTTTATTTAGCAATGGACACCTTCTGCTACCTATTACACTTTAAACTCTGTTATTTCTCAAGAAGATGCTAGTGCTGTGGGTAACACCTCTTTGTATGTATCTCCTGAAAACACTGAACAGCTTTTACTCTTCTGGGCTGGAAACTGTGACTGTTATCTGCATGGAATTGTTACTGAGTTTTTAAAGTACTGTTCTCTCTCTTTTCTTCCTCGAAAATATGATCTCATATTTAATGAACAGTTTCCACCATAAATGAAAGTCTAATTGTATAATAATTTTTCTCTATTAAAATTTATGCATTTTTGAAGCGGAGGCCATAGCTCAGTGGTAAATGCATAAGGGCCTGGGCCCCCAAAAATTACATATAATTTTAATAAATTATGCATAAAGCTACTATTTATATTTTCATATATATTTATATATATGTTGTGCACACAAGAATGAATCTTAGAGAGTTTAAATCTATTCTCTGTTCCCATTACCCTCTTTCCTCCAACACTATCACTATTATGATTTTGTTGTTTATAAATTTTTACTGTATATGTGCATTGTTACAAATGAAATGTCTTTTTCCATGTTCTTATAACTTCTTATAGTTAGTATTACATTATATATTAAAGTTAATAAATGTAATCACTATTTACCACAAATTGTTCTATTTCCATTAGGGCAGTGATAGAAGCTACATGTCAAAACAAACATAAACACAAACCAATGAGCAAATATTTTGGTTACTTTCCTCAGTATTCTTAACTGTTGTAAGAGAAAAAAGTTTACAAAGGTTTGTTTGATTAAGTCTTGTAGTCTCTGTAGATTTGGTCCTCTTTTTTAGTTCAGCCAATTGGTATACAGTGGTTTGTGCAGGGATAACAGGATGCCACAACTACCTGGCACAGATTTTGCTGGCCGATTTTTCCTACATGGTGAGGCCCTGCATTCTGGTTCACAGGTAGCTTTCTTCTCAGTAGGGTTTTACAGGGAAAATGTGGTAAAAGATTCCAGGGCCTCTTTTCTAAAAGCCCTTTTTCAAAGCAGGAGAGCACCACTCTCACGATCTTATTACTTCCCAAAGCAACTACTTTCAAAAAAATAGCTGGAGCATTTAGTTTTAGCATTTCTACTCTGAGGGGACATATATTCTGTCCAGAGTAATAGTTGTCCTAAAGTGGTTACAACAGTAGTCTTTCATATAGACTAAAAAATATTGTCATAGCTTAGTGTATAACCAATAAGATCCTTTCTAATAAATTTCATGTTTATCTTTTCTATAGTTTTTCTCACTCTGTGTCAACCTTCTCATCTCTTTGCTTCTTTTTCTATCAGAATTCTTGTTTGTCAAGTCTTGGTGTAACCTCACTCCTTACATATCTTCCCCAAAGTACTCCTATAATCACTTTCCTACTGTACACCCTAAAATACATACAGCTACTGTGAAAAAAAAATCTATCTGTAAAATGTTACTTGATAGTGTCCCAAGATTTGAACATCTGTCACCTCATTTCAGCTAAGAAATTCAATAAATTGACCAACAGAATTTTACAGCTTTAAAAATAAGTGTAATTCAATTTTATTCTCCCAAATAACCTCTTTGTTCATAGATATTAAACTTTTTCACTTATCACAGCAAACAAGGGATACCACACAATATCAGCAAATTATTGTTATAAACACACACCTATCTATCTATCTATCTATCTATCTATCTATCTATCTATCTATCATCTATCTCCATAAACTTTGAATAGGTATTATTAGAGTGTTATTGTTACTTGAAAAAATAAAACTTGCAGCCTTTGCAGCAACTAATTAATGCATACACTTGTTTTACATGCATGTGTTTAATTATGCTTTATTTAATAAGTAGTAGATTCAGTAACACTGAACCCACATTGAATAGTTCATGTCTGAATTTATGCTTGAACAAAGCTTATCACTCAGGCTTTCTATGCACATACACCATAACTTTCTCATGCTTAGGGACACTAAATAGCACTTTAGCATTATGCAAAAGTAGAGAGAATGCTTTTGAAACAGTGAAATCACAGTGAAAAAGTGGAAAATTGAAAGCAAAGAAAAAATAGATTGCAGAAGGAGATTCATTCACAGCATGAGGTGAAAGTGGAAGACAGAGCATCATCTGGCCTGGCTTCACAGAGAGCACTTCAAACTTTTTAGGACTCTCATTCCATTCAGAGCCTTTGACTGAATACAAAAATCCTTAAGTATTATTTTAGAAGTTAGAAATAATTTTAGTCATGTCAAATTAAGAATTTTCATTATACAAGGACAATAATAAACAAACAAATAGATTTACATGTCTTTATCCATGGAGGAATGGTTCCAAAACCCCTGTGCATACTAAACTTCTCAAGTATTCAAGTTCTTTACATGAAATTATATTACATTTGTATATAATTTACATATATCCTCCTGTATATAGTAAATTATCTCTACAATACTTACTATATACTCAGTATGATATAAATACCATGCATTTGTTACACTACACTATTTAGAGAATAATAGCAAGAAAATGTATGTACATTTTCTGTATAGATATAATTTTTAATTATTGTTTCATAAGTTTATTTTCAAACTGTCAATTGCTAGTGCATGAATAACTGATTTTTGAAAGTCTAATTTATTGGTACATTTTATATGCACATAATATCACACTCATCCTAGGGAACTGGTACCTGTACATGATGGATCTTAATTCTTTTCTTCCTCATTCCCCGACCCTCCTTCAACCCCCTCCCCCTCCCATTTACAAAAGTTTTGTTTCCTTATTTTATTGTTTTACTTTTCCTTTCCTTCTTTTCCCTCTCCCTCTCCCTACTTCCTCTTCCCATTTGAGAATTTTCTCCCTATTTCATAATATATAGCACACATTTTGGTTCTTCTTCATACTTTCAATTTCTCACACCAAAGGAACAATGTGATATTTATACATGTGTATTTGATTTTTTTCACTTATGAGTATTGTCTGGAGGTGCATTCACTTAACTAGAAATGCCTCAAGTTTGTCCGTTGTGGTTGAATAATATAAAAATAAACCACATTTTTTTATCCATTCATTTTTGTTCCATTGAGTTATCCATTCATTTTTGTTCATTGGGTATTTGGGTTGTTTCCAAGATTTATCTATTCCAAACTGCTGCTGTAAACATGTATCTGCATATATTGCTGCAATCTTAATCAAAATGCAAATAGCATGACACACAGAATTAAGAAAAACAATCCTAAAATATATTTGGAACCAGAGGAGATCTAGAATAGCAAAAACAATTCTGGACAACAAAGGCAAGGGAGGAAATACCACAATCCTTGACTTTAAATCATACTACAAAGATATTGTAATAAAAACAGCATGGTACTAGCCAAAAAAAATCATGCCTGAGGATCAGTGAAACAAATTAGAAGATGCAGATACAACCCACTCAGCTACCTTGTCTTTGACAAAGGGCAAAACATGCTCACTATAAGCCTTTTTAATAAATGATGCAAGAAAATCTGGGTTTCCACATTCCAGAGATTAAAACCAGATCTTTGTCTCTCATTATGCACTAAACTTTAATCAAAACAAATCAAAGATCTCAATATTAAAACAGAAATACTAAGTCTACTGGAAAAGAGAACAGATAGAACTCTTGAAAACATAGAAAAGTAAAGATTTTATGACCAAGCCCCAACTAAAGAAAGAATCAACAATGGAGATCTCATATTACTAAAAAGTTTTTATACAAACAAAGAAATCATCAACAGAGAAAAAAATGCAATCCCCAGAATGCAAAATATCTTTGCCAGTTGTTCCTCAGACAAAGGACTAATATCTAGAGTATATAAAGAACTAAAAACAATCATATTCCCCAAACTTAAAGACTCAGTCCAAAAATGGGCATCTGAAATACGTAGGTAAATAAGTATATGAAAAAAATGTTCGACATCACTGGTCATTCAAGAGAGGCTAATTAAAATAATGCTAAGATTCCATCTCACTATAGAGACAATGGCTTTGATCAAGAATTCAACAAGGAACAAATGCTGGCAATGCTGTGGGGGGAAAAGGATCCTCTACTGTTGCTGGATGCATAAACTGCTGAAGCCACTATGGAAATCAGTGTGGAGAATCCTTAAAAGTCTAAAACTAGAGGTTCTGTTTGACACAACCATTCCTTTTTTGGTATCTTCTTGAAAGAATTAAAAGCATAATACCACAATGAAATGTACAGTTATAATTTTGTTCCAAGAAGTTTTGGTCCACAGTTTGATCTGCAGATGTGGAGGAACCCTTGGATATGAAAGTCTGACTTCATTTTAAGGACACAGCAAAAGAAAATCAAGAAGCAATGTTTGATATTAAATATAGCCAGAAGTTCATATATAAAGACAAGGCTTGTGTTTTTCTTGTCATTTGTTACAATTAGTCGAAATAGTTTGAAAACAAAATGAATTTTCATATAATTCACTCATCAGTTTGTAACCAACACATACTCAAGCACACCAAACAAATTTAGAAAACATAGAGGACATATTTTATTTTACATATGAAAGTCAAATTATCAAAATAAGGTGTATTCCTTGTATTTATAAAGCTAGAAGTTTAAATAAAATGATAATTATACAATGTTAGTATGTGAATATCTGGATTATATTGTACTTACAATTTCAGAATCAGTTGGTTGTTTTAAGTCTTAATCTCTAATTTTTCATAAAGTTCTAAACTATACAAAGTAAAATTTTGCCTAATAAATAATAGCTTTACTATTGCTATAGAATCACAATCACTTGAAACTTACATTTAGCAAATTTTGAAATAAGTTTTAAACAACAAAATCTTTACTCCAGTTTTCATATTATATCAAAAAGGATTCTACCTACAAGTAATGGCCCAGATAATTCTGGAATACTAAAAACTATTTTATATCCAAAATGCTTTTATTAGTTCAAATAAAGTTTGGATTTAGGTTTTTCCTGGATTCCTGCCCCATTTTACTACTCTTTGATGTATACATACCTGATATTCATTAGGTTGAGTTCTCAGTTTTCTCCATCTTTCCAACAAAAGATCAGAAAGCTACATATTTCAGGTTTTTGAAACCACATTATCTTGTTAGAACAACTGAACACTGGCATGGTAGTGCACAGGTAGCCAAGTTTATCGTGTAAGTAAGCAGGCACAACTATATTGCAATAAAAATTATGGACCTAGAAATTTGAATTTCCACATAATTTTCATGTCTCGAAATATTTTCTTTGTATTCTCTTTTTAACCACCTAAGGTTCTAAAAGTGTGCTGATCTGGAAAGCCATAGGAAGAAATGATGAGCTAGATTTGGCCCACAAACTCTCATTTGTCAAATGCTGGTACAGAGTACACTAAATAAAATTTATAATCTTGCATCATACATGAAATAAGAACACAACTGTGTTTTTGTTTCAAATTTTTGTTGCAAATTTAATGGATAGAGACAGAGAATTTTGCTAAAACAATCACATAACAACTTGCAGTATTTTTCAGCCTCAGAAAATAAATGTGATGTTAATAGAAACCAGCACAGTTGCCACAGACTGACAAAGGTTATCATTTTTTCTGGAGCTGATATTGAACTATGGCTCTAATACTAATCACACAAGACTTTCTCTCTATGTCTCCTGGTCCTCATCTCTACCCCCAAACTCTTTATTTGCCCACTTGACCAGCAATGTTCATTATCACTCTTGGAAAAAACTTTCAAAAGGGCATTTATGAAGAATTTTTCTCTTTCAATATGCTTGATGGTTACCTTGATTCTGTGTAATTTTCTAGACTTTCTCATAGTATTTTCAGCTTCAATCATTTGGAAGCTTTTAGAAGAAAAATGAACTGTGATGCTGTTTGTATTTGCTTCTTAGCAAATATGAGATGCCCTCAAAGCCACCTCCGTCCACATAGTGGTCAAGTTGCTCCATCACATGAATCTGGATGGTGAATAGTAAGTGGCAGCTTCATTTTGCTTAATCTCTTCTTTTTAAAATGCCATTTCAAAGCCAAAAGTGCATTGCCCAGGAAGTTTTGTTTTGTTTTGTTTTTCCTTTCTGGCTTACATAAAAGTAGTCCTCAAAGTTGCTTTGAAAAATGTTGTTACTGCCTTTTAGCGCTCAGATTGTCCAGGTGGAGAAAAAAAGTAGCACCAGAGTAGAGCAAGGTAAACAGAATGCATGAGTTCACAGCTTTCATCTATGGTTGTGTTCATCAGCTTCCTAAAGACACTGAAATCCCCTATCTGACTCCTTATCATAATACAGTCACCACCTATGCATTACTTCTTCTGTGATCAGTTGTGCTCAGGGAAAACCTTCTGGCATGTACAGGAATTCTTTAGATTAGACAGATGGCCATGAGGCAGAAGATTTCAAGAAAAATCAAGCTGAAGCAGAGATTTAATTGACTATCCACTGAAAAATTCTATTTTTTCCCAGACTCTTTTAAGCAATACTTGAATCTAAATTCTAGCAAGGAACTCACTCTTGGTTGCCTTTCCTTCCAATGAACTCATGGAATTTTTGAGCTATTGTATAAATCCTGTGGCATGCTTCAGATCAACGGTGAGGCTCTCCCAACTTTCTAGAATGGTGATTCTCCTGGATGTATATCAGCATTATCTTGGAAGGTTTTATAAAAAAGGAAGCCTACCTCAGCATATTAGGTCAGCCTCTCTAGGAACAGCTGCTGGATTTAGGAAGGTATAAGAGCTCACTGCTGATTCTAACATGCCAACAGGATCTTGAAATATAGGTCTGGCCTACCAGTATCCATTTCATGGATGAACACACTAAATCCATTTGTCAAGGAAGTTTAAAAGATCTAACAGTATGTTTTACTTCTCTGAGCTTTAAGAAGTTGTTTAGAGAACACATAGTAAAATTATCTTCCACAAAAGCTAAAACTCAAAATGTTTCTAAAATTTCCCCAATGTGATCCATTGACTGTCTCATAATAGGCAGCACAGAGTGAAAAAAAACATAAAACTAACATGAAAAGACGTTTGGATTTCTGCCCATGAATAACTTGTAATACTAGTCAACTAAGCTATGCAAAGCCCTTACTCAAGCCTTAATAAAGGAGTAATAACCATATTTGATCTCACCTGTGTCTTTTGGATTCAAATTAAGATGTGCAAAAATCTGTAGCAATTCAAAAATATTTTATAAAAGGAAAGAATTTGTTATTTGCTCCCAAATTGTCTTCCCTCCAGCTGAATTCACATCATCACAATCAGCATTTAAACATTCACCAAGAATCATTGCCTCCTCTGGATCAGGTTTATCACCTATTATAATAGTTTTATCTTTTCAGGGTCACAATTTCTACAAAGACAAAGCTCTGCCTTTTGTCATTTTTCTCCTCTTTCCTGCCAATTCTTCTCCTAATGCACTGGAATATTTGAAAACTACCATATTGGTGAACATGATGAAATGAATTAATTCTAAAGATGAACAACTAAAATTTATTTGATTCTTTATTGATGTTTTTTATATTGTTGGATAATTCATGAAGGAAAGATAATAATTATTTTGGGGCAAAGTATCTACTTTTTAACTTAACTGTTTCACCATGTGTATGTGTGTGCATGCATGTGTGTGTGTGCGTGCGTGTGTGTGTGTGTGTGTGTGTGTGTGTGTGTGTGTGTGTGTATGCATCTGTGTGTGGTACTGGGGACTGATTCCATGACCCTCACAGTAACCTACATCCCTACTTCTTTTTCGCTTCGTATTTTAAGACAAGGTCTTACCAAATCACTAATTTCCAAGTACTAAATTAATTATACTTTTAAATTGGCATTATGGTCAAAGAGTGTAAAGCAGAATCTAAATCTAAGAGTTGACAGTGTGGGATAAAAGTCCTATTCACCAACAGTACTATTCAAATCAGAAAAAAAATACTACAATGCCATCCTCTGAACTCTGGATTTGGAAATTTAAAATGTGTGTCAGAGAAGACTCATTTGAACCCTTGTTAAGTGTGATTTTCTAATCAAAATAAAATTGTCCAAAAGATGGAGTTCTTCGTGAAGGATTCATTAGAGGTGACTTAGTAAGTCTCTGTGTGTGTGTCTGACCATCTCTAAGCCTCATAATAGAATTTTCCCAGAGTTATAAAGCAATATCTATCAACTTCCAAAATCAGAGCAATGAACTCTACAGATAAAGCACACACAGGGTATAGTAGAGAATAATACCCTTGAGGCTTACAGTGCCCTCTAAGAACTAAAACTCTTCCAAGTACAGAAGCTGTGAGCAGTAAGAGATCAATGTAAGACAGGGCCTTCTTTATTTTCCAAAATTTTTCACTGAAATGCTGAGTTCACTCCCAGTGAGAGGCTAAGCATTTTGTGAGGGAAGAATAAATATTAGTTTAAAAATGTTGCCAGAGTATAACCTGAACATCAGAACCTGAACGTTCTTACCAAGAAGAGAAGGGAAATTATTAAAGACATTAGAATTTCATATTTAGCCCCTCTCAGTTCTGGGGAGAAAATCACATGACTTGAATGATATTAAACACAAGTTTGTTTCTTATGATGATGGTGTTTGAAGACCACTAAAATAAGTGATCTTATTAAAAGTAGACAACACTAATTGAGAGCCTTCAAAATAACCTTCCCTTTTAATGACAAAGGAACTTTAATTAACTTCTTCACAAAATAACAAAGCCTTTTTCCAGGGACTAAAAATTCTGTCTTCAAATTTTATAAGCCTTTAAATTTTTGATTATGTTGAATAATTTGATTCTCATAAAAAATTTTGTGACTATACTCAGGGAAGAAAATGTTAATCAGAGTAACATTAAAAAAACAAATACATTTACTACATTTGTTGAGCACTAGCTATATATGGACCACTCTCCTATGAACCCCAGACACAGCTAAAAGCAGACCAGCTACAGTGCTTTCTAAAAGTTCAGCTTAGTGAAAATGGTTAAACTATTTCATCACTTAACAGATGCCAAAAATAAGACTCTAATGAGCCTTGTCTTCTTTCAACCATACTGTCAGGAAAGCCCTGTTCTCAGTGTTTATTATAATTAATTACCATACTTCCTGTATAACCAAATTAATATAATGAATTACCATCTTACTTTACAGCCAAACTCATCAACAGTACAACTCCTGGCTTAAGTCTTTGCTACATTTTCCAAATTTTGTTAAAGATATTACTTCAATGTTCGAGACAAAGTAGAGAAAAATAAATAGAAAAGGCCTTTGTTTTTATAAAAGAATGAGAGTAAATATGTCAACCATAATTTATATTTTCTCAAAGTAGCTATCATAAACATATTAAATTGGATATTTAATAAAATAATAGAGTTCTGAATACATGGTATTCATAAGAAACAAACCCAAGAATCATTCTTATATAATCATTAATATGTCAGCCTATTGAAATAATGAGCGGCCTACTTATGAACAACTTGGAAGTCAGATATGAAATTCCTGCTTTTTATCAGTATTATAAAATTTAAAAGCTGAGAATTTTTAAGGAAAAATGAAAATATCTTTCTATAAAGGATTAGTGTTCTTAACAAAGGAGGAATGTCCCCTATGTAAATAAATATAGCATATTTCCAAAAGCATTGTGTAATAGTGTCACAAATGATACTCAAAGCATAATGATTATTTCCGTAAGATTATTGTTTTATAGGCAAGAAACCCCAAATTATATTTGGAATGAAGGAATTAACATGCCCTCTACACATCCGTGCTTTTAGGTACCTTTAAAATATATTTGATATAAAGATACATGGTATACTTTATCAAAAATTATATAACTATAGTACAATGATTTTAAAAAGCATACATTGGTGTAGCTGACATGACTTGTTCACACAGTTATTTGAAGTAAAGTTGGTTTTTACAAAGCAAAATGTTTATTAACATTCCAACTGAAATAAATGAAATCATGGAATTCAAAAATTTAAAGTATCTTTGGAAAGATGAAAAAATATTTTGAAAACAGCTGTGTTTTCAAACAATCAGAAGTTAGGATGCATCATTATCTTTCACACACATGACAACATCTAGTAACAATGTGCAATTGAAGCAAAAGCAATGCTAAATGTAAATTCTTTACCTTGACCCATATTCTAAACACAAGTATAAATAAAACAGAAAGATTTCCTAGCCATTTTTATTGAAGAACTATTGTCTATCTTATTAAACTTAAATCCTATTGCTAGCATCATAATTAACATCATCATTACCATTACCATTTATTGGAAGTTACTACATCTCACACTCTGTAATAACAATGCTCATAAAACTATTGTTTTAGAATTTTTCATCCATACAATTAAGGAAAGTACTAATATTTTCCAGTATTTGTAGATGGGCAAAATGGGATTAAGGAAATTTAAGAAACAATTCAATATCTGCCTGGCTAGTAAGTGACAGAACTAATATTTTAATCAAAAATATATATGATAATTAAATCTGCTGTATTCAATTAAATCAAGGAGTTATTTTCAAAGCAACTAAAAAAGCTCAGCTGCATAGCTGCTTCTAAATGTTATAAGGATATCTTCTATCCCTTATCTATATCTTATTCTCCAGAGTGTTCCTTAATAAGCAACCTATTCATAACTTTTCCTTTATTGATAGATTCTGCTTCATAGACATGAGAATCAGTCTCCATAAGTCTCAGTCTGGGCCTCCACCTGCTGGGCACTGCCACTGGAGTGCCCCTTCCTGTGGGCAGTCAGTGCTGGCAGAGAAAACCAGCAGGTCCACCTCTGCCTGTGGGGCACCACCACTGAGGGCTCATTCCTGCAGGCAGCCAGAGTGGGCAGCGAGAGCCAGAAGATCTGCCTTTGCTTAATGGCCCCCAGTACTGGAAGGCCCCTTCCAGTGGACAGCCAGTCCAGGCAAAGAAAACCAACAGATCTGCCTCTGCCTGCTTGGTGCCACAACTGCAAGGCCACTTCATGTGGGCAGCCAGCAGGAGAGGTAAGCCCCATGAACCTGTAGATCATGATTGGAGCACCTTGGTTCCTTTGGGCAGGCATCACCCACCACGAGAATCAGACAAACACACCCCTGCTGCTACCATCACAGGAATCCTAGTGTAGACATTCAGGCTGAGATAAGCAGCCCCACTTCAATGACCCCTGATCATCTGGGAAGCCCCAGTGTAGTTACTTAGGTCTGGAGAAGCCCGCCCCACATCCTGCTACCTCACTGTAAATCTGGGGTCAGAGGAACCCAGGTCCCTGTCCATTCCCTTACACTCCAAAAGGGCAGCCAACATGGGAAATGCCTGGGGCACTACAACCAGCTTGGTGAGAGGAACTCAGGAAAATATCAAGACAAAGGAGCAAAAGGCAATCTGAGACCTCCAGTCCACACAGAACAAGTCTGAGAGATATAGTCAGGGAAGAAAATGGAAGGAACACACTTGAAATAGCTGAGAGCTTAGCAACTGAAGTAAAAGAACAACATCATGATATTGTAAAAGCAATTAAGTCAAAAATAGTGTCTCAGTAAAAGGGGAAATCACAAACATACTGACAGAATTGCTCAGCATGCCCAAAGAAGACATAGATAAAAAAGAGGAGCATAAGAAAATGATAGAAACCTTGAATGAATATAAAAATGAATTACAATGCATGAAGCAGACTCAAAGAGAAATCCAGGAAATTAAAAATTCAATCAAAAGATGGCAAAACTGCGTGATAGATCCTGAAGATCTGAAGATCCTGAAGATCCTGAAGATCCTGAAGACAGACTTTCAAATCTTGAAGATAGGATTGCAACTAATGATTGTGAAAGGAAAGATCTCTTAAAAATAGCAATAATCAGGAAATGAGAATTCAATGGCAGCAAGATGATGCAAAGAAGCATAATTTAAGAGTAATAGGTGTCAGGTAAGAAGCAGGAGGCAACACAAATGAAATTAAAAGGTTATTTACAGAAGTAGTAGTAGAAAACTTCCCAGACTGGAACAAAAGAAGTGACATTGCAGACAAGTGAGGCATATAGAACTCCAACTAGCCATAACTGAAGTAAATCTAAACCTAGGCATGTAATAATCAAGATCCCAGAACTTCAGCCCAAGAACAGAATACTAAAAGCTGTTAGAGAAGGGAAACCAATCAAAATCATGTCAGATTTATCAACACCTGCCATTAAGTCAAAAAGAGTTTGAAGTGCAGCGTTTCAAACTCTGAAAGAAAACAACTTCCAACCCAGATTGATGTACCCTGCCGACAAAACTGTCTTTTTTTTTTTTTTTTTTTTTTGTCTTTTTCCTTTTTACCGGTACCAGGGATCGAACTCACGACTGCCTGCTTGCAAGGCAGGCGCTTATGCTGCTGAGCTAAATCCCCAGCCCCCAAAATTGTCTTTCAAAATTGATGGAAAAATAAGATACTTTCATGATGAAGAACGACTAAAGGAATCCATGACTACCAAACCAACCCTACAGCGAGTGCTTCAAGATACTCTAGAAAGAGATAAAGATGACCATGGTTCCAGGACCAGCAGCAGGGGAAGATTGCCAAACAAGGCAACTGAGTGAAAGGGAAAAGTGGAAGGCTAGCAGGGCAGAGACAAACCAATGTATGTGGGTTGTAACCATTAATGTAGATGGCCTCAGGTCAGCAATGAAAATAAACACAGGGAGAGTGTATCAAGAAACAAGACCCATTACTGAACACTAACCTAAGAAACAGAAGGAGTCAATGAGATCCAAAAACAAAACAGTTATTGTAAGAGTAGTACTGGAAAAAACACCCAGGAGAAAAATGTAGTAACTACTGTTAATTTCTTATTGTCTTCTCTTGAACTCTTATATTGTTTTCACAATTTTGTTAGGTTTGGTTTTGTTCTGTCTTGCTTTGTGAGATTTTTACTTTGTCTGGTAGTATGGGCAGCTATTTTGAACATAATGGGGTGTGTTATGTTAATCATGGTTGGTTTCCTTTTGTATTGTTTTGAAGTCTTATAAGCTCTCATTCGTTTAATTGTTTTTTATTGTTTTGTTTTAGTACATGTGATGGTATGAGCAGCTACTTTGAAGAAAATGAGACATTTATGATAGCCATTGCTGATTTCCTGTCATTTTTTTTGAAGTCTTATCTTGTTTTTGTTCTTTTGTTTTGGTTGGCTCTATTCTGTTGTGTTTTATTTGATTTTATTGTGTGTGGTGCTATGGACAACTTTTTAGAGGGAAATGAGATATTATAGTAGCCATTGTTCATTTCCTGTTATCTGGTTTTGAAGTCCTGTAATGCTTTCATTAGTTTAGTTTTGTACTATTTTGTTATGTTTGATATTATTGTATGTGAAGGTATGTTCAACTGCTTCAAAGCAAACAAGAGACATTATGGTAGCCACTGCTGATGTCCTGTTACCTTGTTGTGAGGTCCTGTGTTGCTTGCATCGTTCTGATTTGCTTTATACTGTTTTGTCCTGTTTTCTTTTGTTTTACTCTCTTTAAAAAAAATTAGCTATTTAAAAAGTCTCAGTCTAGAATATTTTTATAGGGCTCATATTAGGCTAAAACATTTTAACTGATCTTTTGTCCTGTGTGTTTAACTAGATCTCAGCCTCAATTAGAGCCTGCCTTTTTACCAAGATAGATATAATCCATTTGTAGAACTTCTGATTCCAAAAGTTCACTTGCGATCTAAACATGCTCTCATATACTATATCCACCAACCCTGTTTCTTTTGCTGTGATTGGTGAGTGCTAATAATCTATGGCAAATGACTTTAAAACAAAATACAAGGAAATTAATAATGGCTATCATAGTGCCTCTGTTATGTTCAAAAGAATTGCCCATACCATCAGACATAATAAAATCAAACAAAATACTACAGAATAAAACCAATAAAAACAAAACAATTGAAGCAGTACAGGACTTCAAAACAAGATAATAGTAAAACTACAATGGGTACCATAATGCATCTTGCTATCATCAAAGTAATTGCCTATATGATTGACTCTATTTTGTTTTATTTCATTTGCTTTTATTATCTTCAAGATAAAAAAGAGGAAAAAGAGATTTATCCAGATTTATCACAACGTTTCTAAAGTGGACAATTAAGAAACTTAGAGAAAAAAATAATAATCTATGGTAATAAAGTGATCAGGGGACAATCTCTGTGCCAAGATCAAAGCTGGGAGCTGTAGCTCTTGTTAGCATTTCTGGATCTATTATTCAGCCAAGCACCATGACAATTTCATATTTCCATTTATATCAATGATTTCTTTGTATATTTTTGGTAAAAGAAAATTTCCAGTTTAAAGAATATAAGCTCCTTAAATAAAGACATTTTTTCTTCTCATGCTTGTATCCAGAACCCAACAGATAAACAAATAGTCATGCCACCTACAGCAGCTGAACTGTTTTAGTACACTGTGTTGTTTATAATGTTGCTTGAATGTTACATTTATTTCAGCCTTTTGTATTTCGTTGGTTGAGGAAGTCACATATTTCTGGTTTGCAAAGATAACAGTGCTTAGCTCTCTGTAACTCTTGAGATAATGGCTAAAATAAACCTGAAATTCCAGACAGTAAAATTTTATAAAACATACTGCTATTGCTTAATTGGGAGAAAAATTACCTTCAAGGTTATTAGTCACATTCAATTTGAAAGGAAAATCTGAGCCCATGAACTCTCTAGTCCTTTCCTTCTCCCATTTCACTGTCCCATGGAATCCCAACGAAAGTGGGGCTATAAAGAAACCAGTGATTGATAAGAAGTAAATAGGAAAGAAAAGCAAATCTGCAAAAATCTAAGAAGAGTCAGACTGAAAGAAGAGGAATAACTTTGCTCCAGGGTTCCTCTAGAGCATCCACCTAATAAAAGAGAAAGACATTCTTTTCCATTTCCTTGTCTCCACTGAGCAAAAGACCGGATGGACAGGCTGAGAGCAAGTTAGCTGGAATTAACTGCCAAGAGGAAGTAACCAGGCATGGCACTGTTACTCCTAGCAGCCTAAATTAAGTATATACCAACAGTACCAGAAATCCTCCCTCTTCATTGGTGAGACTTACCCATAACTCTTCTATTGTCCTGAAATTGTCACTCATAAAGAATATGGTAACACACCCTCTTCAACTGCCAGGCCAATACTTCCTATAGAACATTCCAGCTAATTTCACATTCCGGGCTTCAGAAGCAGATTGGAGACAATGAGGTATCTGAAAAGATTTTCAGTAGACGGAATTCAGATTTATTGCATCAGTATGACAGACCAAGATCTGTCACACATTAAGGGAAGAGTCCTGAGTTAGGAATTTTACACTCTGAAAAAATAGTGGGCTTGTGGAGAATAGAGTGGGATTTTGCCCCCAGAGAATGAAATCACGTGATAAAATGTGCCTAAGGAATCTGGGTTCATCTGAGAGATGATGGATCATGCAAAATATTACACCAAGTGACCAAAGCAATTTCTGGCCTCTGCTATGCCACATCCCATTTCATAAACATCATGATGTGCAAAGTTTAGGACAAGAAAATGAAAGTTTATTTCACTGAGTAGAAAATACACTAGCTATAAAATTTATCAGAATCTCATTATTTGTAAAATGGGTAACAACACTTGTGAATTTAAATATACTTAACAGAGATTACTGTTCGCTCCTGAAAAACAGATGACAGGCTGATTAAAAAAAAAATTTATAGGGGCTGGAGATTTAGCTCAGCGGCATAAGCGCCTGCCTTGCAAGCAGGCAGTCATGAGTTTGATCCCCGGTACCGATAAAAAGGAAAAAGCTGAAAAAAAATTATAATTGTTTCTGGAAAATGTCAATAAATAGGCTTACTTGTAGTTAACCCTAAACTTATGGCTGACCAAATGGGCCAAACAGATGATTCTGAAAAGAAAATTCAGTATTTTTGTGGTCTTTTTCCATCCAATAAAGCAAATTTTTATTTTAAAGAAAATAGAAAAATAAAACGATTCAGAATTTCAAAATAAGATGATAGGAAATTAACAATGGCAATTATATTGCACATTATTATCTTTAAAATAGTAACTCAGATTACCAGATATAGGCATGCCGTATTGAGGAAACAATATGAGCACTATTTTTGTTTCCAATGAAGTAATAAAATGAGTAGCAAAATTATTTTAGCTCTCCTGTATATAAATATTTTTTCATGCCCTCTTTTTTCCTTTCCCCCATCCCAGTTGTTCTTTCTTTTTGAGCAGTTTCTTTTCCTGATACAATAACTATTGTTCCTTTTGGATCTTATTCTTTCAGATTCTCACACTAGGGAGACAATATGATGTTTATGTAAGTCTGATTTATTTCACTTATTAGTATGGCCTCGAATTGTATCTATTTACCTATAAAAACATTGAGTTTATCTTTCTTGATAGCTGAGTAGTACTCCATTGTATAAAAATACCATACATTTTTTATACATTCCTCTACTAATGGGCATTTGGATTGCTTCCAAAGTTAGCTGTTACAAAATGTTCTGCTGTAAAAACAGGTGCACATATATTGCGGTGGTATGATGTTTTCAATTCTTCTGAGAAAATACCCAAAAGGGGAACAGCTCGATCAAAAGACATCACCAATAGAGTGAAAAGAAAACCTACAAATTGGGAAAAAATTTTAGATAATTGTCTCTCAGATGAAGGACTTCTTTCTAGAACATCTAAAGAATTGAAAAAATCAGGCCCCAAATTCAAAGACCCAATCCAAAACTGGGCAGCTGAGATGAATACACACTTGTCAGATAAAGAAATACAAATGACAAACAAATATATGACAAAAATGTTCAAAAGTATTGGTTATTCAAGAAATACAAACAAAAACAACACTGAGATTCCATCTCACCCCAGAAAGAGTGGCTACTGTCAAAAAATCATCTTATAACAAATGCTGGCAAGGCTGAGGAGAAAAAGGAACAATTTTCCACTGTTGATGGGAGTGTAGACTGGTGCAACCACTGTGGAAATCAGTGGGGACATTCTTCAAAACACTAGGAAACAAATTTTTATTCAGTGCCACATTCCTGCTACATAAATGAAGTTGTGATACTTTTTCAACGTTCATAAACCTCCTTCAACTTGCTACAGTATTTTAGATGCTATCCTCAAATAACTGCTGTAGTAGCTCAATAGACTGAAAATTCTTGTAAGACAGGAGAGATATGTCTCATTTGAGCAACAGTACCTACCCAAAATAAAATTTAAAACAGTGTTACATAAATGTTTGCCAGCTCAGTGTTGATGTTAAGCAGATTTCATGGTTGAATGAGAGTAGCTATAAAACTATACATTTTATGAAAATTAAAAACTTGCCTACAATTCTTAAAATTAAAAACTGCCTACTGTTCTTAAACATATACAAAGCCCAATGAAAGTTCTTATTGTTAGCTAGTAGAAATTATGATATATTGTATTAAGTATAACAAAACGTATCAAACTGCTCTCAGAAGTTTTCTGTTCATAATAGTGATTTATATCTTTGTTTTTGTATGTTTCAGTATCCTTTAGACTTAAAAATGAATGTACAACAGTGTAATAAGGAAAAATCAAAATTAATACTATGAAAATAAATAAAAGAAGGATTTCAGAAATATAAGATGCTCCTAAAGGCAATAAACATCATAGTTGAGACATTTTCAGTAAAATGTGAATCACGGTCATATTTGTACTTTTCCTATTTAAAACATGGCGCATACTTTTATTTGTGGACTGAAAACATTGTCAGTGCCAAATGAGGCCATTGTAAATTGGAAGAGAGCTCTATATTGATTTAATGACACTTATTGCACTATAATACTAAAATCTCTGTCTTTAAATTCTAATGAGATTTGCTTTGCCAAATTACTACTTTATTCATGAATCATATTTTCTCCTAACAAGTGCCATTCAATCCTCCATAGGGGAAGGAAAATACCTCATAAAAAATCTCTGTGCCTGAAAATACTTAGAAAAATAATCTCAGTAAGCCTCTTCCTATTTCCTAGAAAAATCCCAGGTCAGCACGATAGTTAAGCCATAAAGATTGCGTAATTATTAGATGGAAAACAGTTATTACAAATGCATAATTTTATATAAATCAAGATCTGTGGGAACCAGCTGTATTACCTTTACTTTTCTCCTCAAAGATTTTGGAAAGCTGCTTTTACAGGCATTAATCAAATGCCAAAATGTTTAGCTCAGCAGGTACTTTAGTATACTAGAAAGCGTTATCAGGGAATTCTCAATAGTTTTGGAAAATTGAATTTTAGGTTAAGTCTTTATGGTTTTTAATTAAATCTCTTTGCAAAACTTAGCAGCAATTATAACAACTTTATTTCAATTTCAACTCTTGGACAAGGAATACAGCTCAGCAGCGTGAGCACCTGCCTGGTGAGTGCAAGGTCGTGAGTTCAATCCCTGGTACCAAAGCAAACAAACAAACAAACAAAAAAACTAAATCAATTTCAACTCCTTTGATCACATATATTGATACAAAATACATCATTCTTGTACCATGTTTTGCTATTATTAAACTACACATGGTTATAACACCAAGGCTTTCATGCTTATTCATACATGTACATGTGTGCATGTGCACACACACACGCACACACACACACACACACACACATACACACAGAAAACCACAAATAAAATATATATCTTAATTATCTATACATTTTGCCTGTATAGCAAATGTATAATGTTAAACAGTTTTTTCTTTGATAATTCTTCTAAGCCTCGGATTTTTTTCTTTACAATAGGGAGAGTAATCACCATTGTCTTAGCTGTTACTAGGGTTTTTATGAATATCAATCTATAAAAACATAAAATTGTTTGCAAACTTTAATATATTTCCTTAAAACAAATATTATATGAATAACTTAAGTTTCTTGGTTCTTTCATTCTGAAAGCAGTTTACACTACTTTGATAACACCCTTTGCCTTTTATGAAGTCCAATTTGTGTCTATTTTTGCTTTAATGTCATTGCCTTTGAAATCATATCCAAGAAATATTTGTAAAATCCAATGTCAGGAAATTTTTCCCTATGTGTTATTCAATAAATATTTTAGTTTTAGCTCTTACAATGAGGTCTTTAGTACATTTTGAGTTAATTTCTGTATCTCACATTAAGTCAGCATATAAAGCTACCTTTTACATACAAGTATTCAGCTTTCCATCGGCTTAAAAATATTCTTTCCGTATTAAATGCTTTTGGTGCTGTTGTTGAAAATCATTTGGCAAGATATCAAAAGCTTATTGTTAGGGGCTGGCAATTTAGCTCAGCAGTATAAGCACCTGCCTTGTAAGCAGGCGGTCATGAGTTCGATCCCCGGTACCAGAAAAAAAAAAACCACTTATTGTTGTTATCTCTGTTCTATCCCATTAGGTTATGTGTCTGTTCATACTACTATCACTCTATTTTGACTGTTATAGCTTTGAAATAAGTTTTTATTTTAAAGAAAAAAATCAATAAAAAACAATAGAGAAAACTTTCAAAATAAGATTGTAAGAGAATAACAATTTTTAGTACATTGTGCATTATTATTTTCAAAGTAGTTCCTCCCATCACAAGCGATAGGCATGAAAAATTGATCAAACATTATAAGCACACACATTTCTTTTGAATGACCTAATATCAATTAGTACTATAACTGTCTTAACTGTTTACGTGTTTTATTTTTCCTTTTCCCTTCCTCCTTTTCTCCTTTCCCTCATCCCAGTTTCTCTTCCCTTTTGATCAACTTTCTTCCACTTCACAGTATCTATTTGACATTCTGGATCCTATTTACTTTTTCAGCTTCTTATACTAGAGAAACAGTACGATGCTTACACAAGTGAGTATGATTTATTTCACTTATGAACATGGTCTCAATTTGCCTCCATTTACCTATGAAAGCCTCGAGTAAATCTTCTTTAAAGTTGAGTAATATTTCATTATATAAAAATACAACATCTTTTTTATTCATTCCTCTGTTGATAGGCTTTTGGGTTGTCTCCAAGATTTAGGTATTACAGATTGTGTTTTTATAAACATGGGCACACATACATTGCTTTGGTATGATGTTTTTAGTTCTGGAAAATACGCAGAAGTGGAATAGGTGAGTTGAAACCTCTAATCCTAGTTTTTTTCAGGAATCTCTACACTGATTTCCATAGTGGTTGCCCCAGTAAAGAAATATTCCTTTTTCCCCAAAGCCTCTCTAACATTTGTTGTTGGCTGATTTCTGAATAATAGCCATTCTTACTGAGGTGAGATGAAATCTCAGTGCTCTTTTAATTTACATCTCTCAGATGGCCATTTTTTCGTTTATTTATATGCCATTTGTATTTCTTCATCTGAAAAGTATATATTCATTTCAAGTGCCCATTTTTGGATTAAGTCTTTGAATTTGGAGGTCTCTTTTTAATTCTTTGTATTTTTAAATAGAAGTCCTTTGTCTGAGGGACAGTTAGCTAATTTTTCCCCTTCTTTGGGGAAAAAAAATCTGTTGGTGGTTTCTTTTGATGTGCAAACGCTTTTTTAATGAAATGACATCCCAGTTGTTTATTCTTTGAAGTATTTCCCATTCTGTTTTGGTTTTATCCATGGACATTCTGCCTATCCTGCCTATCCTGTGTCTTTAAGATTTTTACCTACTTTCTCTTCCCATAGATTTAGTGTTTCTGGTTTAATATTTAGATCTTTTTTCCATTTTGACTTTATTTTAGTGCATGGTGATAAGCACAGATCTAGTTTTAGTCTTCGACATGTAAAAAGCCAGTTTTTCCAGTACCATTTATTGAAGAGGCTATCTTTCTTCCTGTGAACATGTTTGACCTCTTTGTCAAACATAAGGTGAATGAGTGTCTTTGTGGTTGTGTCTGAATCTTCTAATCTGTTCCACTGGTCTGCAGGTCTAATTTTTTCCAAGTATTATGTTCATTTTACCACAATAGCTTAGTAGTATAATTTATGATGCCGCCTGCCTTGCCTTTGTTGGCCAGGACTGCTTTTGCTATTCTAGGACTCTTTAAAAAAAATACTTGGGAATCAATCTAACAAAGGAAGTAAAGGATTCACATACTGAAAATTATAGTACTTTGAAAAAGGAAATTGAAAAGAATATCAGAAAATGGAAAGATGTCTCTTGCTCATGGATAGAAAAAACCAACGTAGTGAAAATGATTATACTCCCAAAATTGTAATACAAATTTAATGCAATCCCAATCAAAATACCATTAACATACCTCATAAAGCTGGAGAAAACATTCCTAAAATTCATCTGGAAACAGAAAAGAACTGAAATAAGTTTTCAAACAGGAAGTATGAGTCCTTCAACTTTGTTCTTCAACTTTGTTCTTCAACTTTGTTCTTTAACTTTGTTCTTAAAATTCTTTAAGCTACCTTGGGAACATCAAGACTCCTTATAAATCCCTATGTCCATTTCTGTAAAAATGTTACTGAGTTTTGGTTACAGATTGCATTGAATCTTTAGATGGCTTTGGGTGGCATTGGCCAATATTAAATTTCCTATCCATGAACATGCGTTGTCTTCCCATGTGCGTATACCTTCCTTAAGTTCCTTCAGCAGTGTTTTAAATGTTTGATTACACATGCCTTATACATTCTTGCTTAATTCCTAAGTTTCATTCATTTTCATGTTATTTTAAATGCAATTGATTTCCTATTTTCCTTCTCAAATTGTACAGTGTTAAAGAAAAGTAGATAATTTTATATTGATTTTATAACCTGCTGATTTCATGAATTGTTTTATTGTTTCTATCAGGATTTTGTGGAATTTTTAGTGTTTCTGCATATGACATATAACCTTCAAGCAAAATCATTTTATTTTTATTTACAATTGGATATATTTAATTTCTTTATTGTGCCTATTCCTTCTGACTGTTACTTTCCATGTTATACTGAATAGAAATGGGAAAATCAGATATGCCTATTTTATTCCTGATTTTAGGAGAAAAGTTTTCACTATTCCAGCACTGAGTCTGATATTTATTGTGGGTTTTTCATACAGAGTTTTTCATATTTTGAAGTGTTTTTTATCTACTCTTACTGTCTTAAGTGTTTTTATAATAAAAGTATGTTGAATTTTGTCAAGTGTATTTTGTGCATCAAATGAGATTATCATTTTTCTTTCATTCTGTCAAAGTAGTGTGTTGGGATGCTCAATTGTCATATATTTAACCACTTTTGAATTCCAGAAATAAATTCCACCTGTTCATGATGTATAATATTACTAACATGCTAGGAAATTCAAATTGATCATACATTATTGAGGATTTCTATATTAACTTTCACAAAGAGTATTGGCAATAGTTTCTTGCAATATCTTTGCCTGGCTTTGGAGTCAGGATATCCAGAACAAGTCTTTCCACTTCAATATCTTAGAAAACTTTGTAATGTTTGAGTATTAAGTCTTTTTTAGATAGTAAAATTTGCTAGTGAATCTATCACTTTTGGGCTTTTGCTTCACTGGCAAATTTTTCTTGCAGATTTAATTTCTCAGTTGTACATTGATTCAAGAATTTATGTTTTGCTAATATATTATCCTCTTAAATTATATAGAAAAACGTGGAATTGCAAAACAAACATTCAATAATACTAACTTTTGTGTAAATAAAATTTTGATGTATCAATGCCATAGTTTAGCTCATATTTATTCTGTTTCTATATTGATATTCTCATTTTGTCCATACATTGTTTTCATGAATTTCTCAGAATGTTCCTTTAGTTCTTTGAACAACTTTAAGACAGCTCTTTCCATATTTTTAAAGTAGTTCCATCATCTGGTTTCTGTGAGTAACAATTTCTTTCGGATTGTTTTTCTTGAGGACATACATTCCTGTTCTTTTATATGTCTCATGATCATTTTTAAAAACTAAATCTGGTTCAAATGCCATAATATGTTAACTCTGGAAATCAAATTCTTCCCTTTCTTTGAGGGTTGATTTGTTATTTCTTGTTTCATTTCATTTCATTTTATTTTGTTTGGCTTTTTTTTAAAGGTTGTCTCCATGCCAAGGATCAGTCATAACTTTAAACTTAGTCTTTTTTCAGAATTTTCTGAGTTTGTACCTTTCCCTAGGTGTGTATAATGACTGTTTTATTTTCTTTGTATATGTAATTGCTTTTGAGTTTCCTAGTCTCTCAAAAGGGAGGTAAAAAACTATAACAAGTAAAGTTGAGGGAGAGGTTCTGGCCTTCGAATGCCTGAAAATTGCTTAACCTGTGCAAGGAATTTGCAGCACTGGAGAGCAGCATTGATGTTGCCTCTTTGCACCTCTGAAACAGAAGCAGAATTCAGTAATGAGAACATGAATCACGACATTTGGAAAGCAGGCATGACCTACTCTGCCCTCACAAGCTATGTTCAAGCTGATCCTACAGCTCATGCATTTCCTGCCACCAGGCTAGGGGTGGAAATTGGGAAGCTGCTAGCTAGGAGCTGAAACTAACCAAAATCAACTGCAGTTAACTGTTCATGCCTTCTAGAGGTTTTATTCCTTTAATGCACTCCAAGTTCTAAAATATTTACAATGCGATCGCTATGTAGGTAGAGGGGACAAATTCTTGTTGCCTCCTACTCAGCCATCTGCTTAGATTCCTTGCCATAGCATTGCGGATGAAGCTTTTTAGTAAGTCTGCTGTATAAATGAAGTTATATTATCCAAGTAAGCTCCTTAAAACAATGCTTAGTAAAAATGTAAGCAGTTAGTAAGTGTTGACTATGATTATAATCTCAAAATTAGAATCTATCTCCATTGTTGATTAATTCATTTTAATGGTAATTTTTAGTGGTAATATCACCTCTTTCCCATACTAGAAATTAAGGTTTGGGGATTTGGTTAAAGTTACAGATACAGGCCTGTGTATTCTAATTTCAAACTCAATGTCCTTCCCACTAGCTTTTGATGGAGTGTTTTTTTTTTATTATTATTATTTCATTACTAAGCCTACCTACAAGTAACTGACAAAGTCAAGGTAGTTTTGTTACTCACTGATTTGTGAGTTCACAACACTTTAATAGAATTGACCTTACTCTTAAGATACAGTATACATTTGCTATGAAGACCGCTATCATTAAAAGTAATTATTTGCTCTTAAGTCTCATAAGGGAACATTGGATAGTAGTTGTAAGACATGAAGTATCTTTAGAAGTTCTTACAATACATATTTTAGTCTCTCTCTTGTCACTAACACACCAACTCTGACACTTTAAAGAATGAGAAGTCAATTTTGGCTCACAGTTTCAGAAGTTTTAGTCCATGGTCAACAGGATTCACCCCAGAAAGAAAATGGTGGAACAGTCAGGAAGGAGGAAAGTTGCTCATATTTTAGGATTCAGGAAGCAGAGAAGAAAGGGAGGAGCTGTGAAGAAAGATATTCCCTCCCTGGCACTAATGCTGCCCCATCTCCTAAGAGCACATCAGCTATAACTGCACCCCTCCATCATCTATTCATCTTTGAAAAGTTCCACCTCTGAGTGTGTAAGAGTTTGGGAATCATTCTTCACACAACAACGCAAATAAACTAGTTGGCTATAATTTAGCAAATTAATTTTCACTTTGATGTCTTCTAGAACTAAAGCTTGTTTATTTCATATGTGAAGAAGGATTACATTGTAGAGCAAGCATTAACTTAAAATATGGTAAGGATCTAGCTGAAGGCACACTACATAGTAATCATCTCTAAAAAATGGGAGCAGCTCTGAAGGAAGAGTGAGATAGTATGTGATACGAGATTCCATAATCCCCCAGGCCTACTTATAATGAGTTTTCATGCTTTGTATAAACAGAATGTGAGGATGTATCCCAAGTTCCAGTGGGCAGCTCTACAGCCACCATGCCCTCTATGTAGCCAGTAGACATCTGTGTACATACTGCAAATCCCTAACAGTTCCTTCTCTGCTAATTGTGCAGGCTTAGTGAATATTTTATTACTTCATATAATCTCCTCTTCATCGTTGTCTCCAAGGATACCTTACCATTGGTGCTCACTATCTAAAACTTATTAGCAAAAATATCTGTTGTCAACTTAAAAAAAAAAAACTGGCTTACTGACGTTGTTGTGGCAAAGGAAAGAAAACATCACAGAAATTTCAGGTTGTATTTGGTGATTTGAAAAACAATTAAAGCAAAATAGCATCTGTAAAGTTGTTATCTCAAAATAAAAGTAACTTGATGAATCAATAACTTCTTTTATTTAGAAGGCATAGTTAAGTGGGCAGGACTGGAACCATCATTGACTAAGAATAGTCACATTAAATTAATCAACAGAGAGAGATGTTTGGCATTGCTATGGTTGCAGGAGTTTTTGTTTTATCTCTGTTAGAGACATACAGATAGATCAAATTTGTTTTTGTCTTGTTGTGTCATTGACATTTTATTCCATGAAAGCAATACCACAACCTGCTAGCAATTAAGTTAGCTCGCTGAAAGCTGTCCGGAACTTTTTCCTTTTCACTGTTACTTAATATTTATACTATTATATTTCATCCCTTCTTCTCCTCTAGCTATAAGAGATAAAAATTTTAAATATGCAGTTATCAAGAAAGAGTATCAGAGATGGAAAGAGAGAGAGAGAGAAAGAATGAAAGAGAGACAGAATAGAGAAACTGAGCGTTTGGATCAGGAAAAGTCATTATACTGTTCAGGTAACAATGCAAGCAGTAGTGTGTAGACTGAAGATAGTTATGGAATTAATATAGCAGAAGTTTCCAGACTAGTATACATTATGACACAATGGTTATAATTGTGTAACCATTATATCTGGTACACAATATTAAGGTTTCATATATAAGGATATAAAAGTTTAAAGCTAGTCTTAAGTTCATTAATAGCATAATATTTGTCTTTCCAGTATTGACATTACACAGTTGCTTAAAGTTAATATAATCTTTCATTTTCAGGATGATTCACTAAAAAAAAAACCCCAATGAGTCACGTTTAGCCCTTAAAATTCAGAATATCTTAGAAATTACTTCAGAAAGAACATAAAACAAAAAATCAATAGATACTTATTTTATAACTATATAAATTTATATAAATGATAGAGACAGGGTGACAATGTATAAGTATAAAAAGAACTATTAATTGCTATTCCTATTTTCCTCACCAGCAATTGAACCAAGTAAGGAATGAGAAAATAAATTAGCAGATAGACAAGAAATATTAACCTTCTTATTGGTAAATATTTATCTGGTTTATATAAATTAATTTTTCACTGACAATGGTTTTCTAATTGTAACCTCAGAGTAAGGCACAACAACACAGATTATCACAAAACTGAGTCATTAATGATCTCATATCTTAAAAACCAACCCCTCAAATCTTTACAAAATAGAGTCGTGGAAAAAATTAGATGTTCCTTTAGAAAACTGATATCAAACCAGGGGAGAAAAGCTGTATATATCCAAATCCTTATGCTGAACATGTGAACTAGATAATTCATTTCTCCTTCTTTGGAAAAGAGTGGGTAATATGGGAATAAGGAGGTTAGAAATTGCTCTTATAAAATATGAAGTCAGAAGAAACAAAATCTCCCACTCAGTCTTGACTGTCAACTTGTATGGCTTGAGAGGTACCTACGAAATTAGTAAACTCACTTTTGGATATGACTGCATGGGTCACGAGAGTGTAAACCTAAAAACTATTTCTGGTCACTAGTGCTTTCTTTTCTAGCTCTGCTTCATGGATGCCATAAGCATAGTAGCTTTCCTCCTCTGTGTCCTTCTCTCATGATGTTTCTACCTTAGAGCGGGACAATAATGGACCGAATCATATACAATCCTGAGCCAAAAAAAAAAAAAAAAAAACTTTTTTCCTTTAAGTTGCATATTTTAGACATTTTGTCTCTGCAACAGACAGCTGATAACACATTGGATAAACTAAAACTTGGAAAGACTTCCTATGACTGAGAACAGACAATGTTAAGTTTCAGGTAACCTCAATATTGTACCATCATGAGATGAATTGCTATAGCAGGAGCAACTGGTGGTTTGCTCTCATGCATTGTCCAGTCTGCAGGTTGTACAGAGCAAGTGCATCTATCGCAAAACTGGTGCAGTGCTTGGGGCATAGACCTAGTTGTTTCTGGAAAACCATCAAAGTCTCCGGAGGAGTAAAAGGTAGTCAGAATCTTAATATGAACCACCAGCATACATGTACTTCTCAAGTCTATCTCATTCTCCATTCCTCAAAATTCAGAATGAGGAAAATCAAACAACCTATAAATAGCTGAAACCCTGCAGTATAAAGAGATATAAAGGGAGTATATGAAAAGAATACATGATATTTCAGAAGGATAGACAACAAAATGTTGTCTATTAATTATACGGAGAATAGAGGGAAGGAAACAGAGGTAATATTTGAAGAAATAATTTTTTATTGTTCTAAATATCCCATCACTAAGGAAAATTTTGCTTTTGGAATGGAGGTCCCTCTGAATGCTGAACATAATAAAGCTTTTTTAATTACCATATTTTAGTGAAGTTTAAGAATATAAGTGTTAGGAGACTGGAAATACTACAGGAGGGAAAACTGATAATTTACAGTGGAATACAATCAGAGCTTCTTCCACCAAATATTGGGAGGATGTGAGAACCAGAAATGATCATGTATTACAAGTACACGTACAAAGACTTTTCTGGGAAATTTGGGAAGCCCTTTCTAAATAGAAAATGCACACGCCCTGTGATCTATTATGTGATCCAAACAAAGACTTGCATGTAGCACCCAGAAACAAATACAGCAACATCATTTCAGTGCTGTTAGTAACATTAATAAGAGAACAACGTAAATACCAATCAGCAAAACCAAACATATGAATTTAGGCATATTCAAGTAAAATTTTACCATATAGCTATTAAAAAGGATGAATCAGATCTACTGGCATTAAAATGAAAAGCCTACAAAATTATATTGCTCACTAAAATATTAAAGAATTTCAAAAATCACGTATAGAATATGATACTAATTGAGTAAAAATAATCCATGTAGCACTGTGTATTTCTAAGTATACATATGCCTATAGTTATTTTTAAAGGCAAAGTAACAAACTAAACTCATTTAAGAGTGTGTGTGTGTGTGTGTGTGTGTGTGTGTGTGTGTAGGAAAACAAACATATTGTTAGTTGGGCTTATGAAGGATCGTTATCTTCATTTTCATCCAAACTTCCATACACTTATCTTAGATCTAGTCATCATCAAGAATTCAAAAATCAGATCTTTGAGAACTAACTACTTCCTTTTAGATGAGCAACTTCTCCTTTCCAGACCCCTATCTGATACCTCCTCAGACCTGAACTCTCCAGTACAGCATCATAAACACTGGGTTTGTAACCTGTGAATCTCAAATAAGCCTGTAGTGCTAAAAAGAAAATATTTGTGTGTGTTAGCTTGAATTTTTCAGTTCTTCTCTCTTCTAAAACTCCCATACTACTTAATCTTTCTTCTCTTTTTGTTGATTCTAAAAGGATTTACTTTATTTAGTCATTTGATTATTTATTATGTGCTTCCCCAGTGGAATAAAGACATTTAGTATGAATTTTTTCCTAAATTACTTCCTAGGGGAAAAAAGAAAGAAAGAAAGAAAGAAAGAAAGAAAGAAAGAAAGAAAGAAAGAAAGAAAGAAAGAAAGAAAGAGCAATGGAGATCACAAAGTGTAAAATGAGGTCAACAGAGAGCATTCAATGAAAAAATATAAACTGATCAAAAGTGCTAAGGAAATCTAAAAGTCTTTTCTGTAATTGTACTCATATTTTAAGCCTTGTTGCCAATGAAAATCAACAATGACTAACCAGTCACACCATACATACTCTGAATCTTATCTCTATTTTCTCAAGGATAAACTCGTCGTGGTCTATCCTCTATCCCTGCTTTGTCAAGTTCACATTATTGCAACATTATTCAATGGCATAAAACATTCTCTTGTATATGAAATCACGCTTTAGAAAAATCTTTCTTAAAATCATATTCCTCCCTGTCTCTCTTCATGCCAAAATACCTCAAGAGGTTTTATAATCTTCAGTCCCCATTTAATTTTTATCTCTGTCTATCACCCTGCTCCGCCACTCAATGGAACTTGTTTAAGATATCAATGTTGCCTGTTCTGCGAAAGTCCATAGACATAGCTCTGTACTTGTGTTACTCAGTCTCTGTGATAATTAGCAAATCTGTCCAATTGACTTTCTCTTTCCCCTACATATGTTTTCTTTCACTGTTCTTCCATTATGTCATCCTTTAAAAAGAGATATTGCTCAAAATTTCCAGGATACTTAAGCACAGTCACCTTCGTAAAGAAAGTAAAAACACTTTTCATATTTACCTTGATTTACCTATACAGTGGGCCAAGTTGTGCTGACAAAAACTACTTTATATTATCAGAAAGCACTCCCAAAAATATACATCATTCACAGTACAAAATGCTTGTTTCAGTTTTAGATGAAAACAAGACAAAGGAAAGAAAAGGGAAAGAAATTCACAAGTACATGTAGCTTTTGTGCCTCCAGTTGTGTTTTTAAATGTCTCTTTTAGATATTACTTTTTCTCATTCCACAACTTTCTATAACCAAGGTAGGTTATTATTGTTGTTGCTGCTGCTGATTTTAAAATTTTACAGTTTGATAAAGCAAAAGGAAGTATTCTCTCTTCACTTATACTTCTAAAAGTTACTGACTCTCCAAGCAACTTTTTTAATCTTGCAGCAAAATGAAGTAAACTAAATATTTTTTATTCAATTTCATTCAATAATTTCTGGTGCCAATCTTTCTCTAGGTTTTGAATGAATAAATAATTTTCCTCTATTTTTATTTCTTTTAACATTCCATTTCTGTTACTGCTCATATCTTACTTATATTGACTGAGCAAAACTCGTTCATAACCAAAAGTGATATAGGTCCAGTCAATTGTATTATTGTATTATTAAATTCAAAAGAAAACAACTACACTGTCTAAAAAATTACAGTCTATAGTATATAATTGAGCTTTAAAAATTTCCACAAAAAGTTTTCTAATACATATCTTGATATTTTTCCAAAATGCTATTAATATTGGTAGCATTGTTTTATCATATTTCAAAATTCTGTATTGTTTCCTCAATGCTAAAGAAACGTATAAGGCTGTATCTTGTTACTGGTAATGCTTACTTGGTTGTATTTTATGTATATCACTCTGAAATCCTAAAATGTGAGATACTTCCTATTCTCTTTTAAGTCCTAACTTTGAAAGCTATTTCTTAAAATACTGCGGGTGTTTAAAAGAAAAGCAAAACATTGTTTTCCATGAAGCCAAAACTGCTAGCTCCTGAAATGGATGCTCTGATGTTTTTAGAGTTATTTCGTTCAAAAGAATATCTTAGGGGAAGAAGGGTTGAGGGAAAAGAAAACATTTTAAAAAAAAGAATCAAAATGCATCATATATAGGTACAAATTCCCTATGATGAATATGATATTTATGTATATCTAAATTGTGCCAATAAGCTTAATTTAAAAGAATAAATATCATATATTTACAAGCAAAAATCTGACACTTCTTCCAATTATAACTGCTTGTGTGCATCAAAGAAATAGCAAACTAATGTTTTCTGCATACATAAATATTATCACAGAATATGGAAATTAAAAATTCAAAATATGATTTTTTTCACATAAATTGTGATGAGGAAAATACAATTTATGTCTGATATGAAATTTTCAGAAACTAAATAAATCAGGAAAAAAACATACTTCCAAAACAACATAATTCAAAAGCAAGCAAGGCCTTTTGGGTATAAATGAAGAGCCTCCTCTCACCTCCTTTCCTACGTGAGAGGAGACATGTCATCATGAGCTTACCCCATCCTGCTCTCAGTTTCCAATAACAGAAAGAGGATTTGAAGAAACCTACAAAAGTACACAGTGAAAGAGGAATGAAGAAAACAGACAATAAGAACCAAAAGAGAATAAAATGATGACATCAGTAGAAGTTAGTACAAAAAGTAAGCCATTAGAGTCTACACAACCATTCAGAGGATGAACTTTCATTTTGATTGTTCCAAGCACCAAATGCAAAAATGAAAATATAATTTTAGCACGTTCCATGTATAAAGCTCATCATTGCTCTGAGAAAGCAAAACTTTCCCTCATTCTGCCTAAAAAGCATTTCTCACATTATTTGGCAATATAGAGCAAAAGGACAAAAAAACTTGAGAGCATAAAGAGAGACAAAAAGGTGAAGAGCATGTGAATAAAGAGAGTAACACTCAACCAGAAAGACTGGTATTCGTCCTACTCTGGGGACACAGAGAGAACAGTGAGTTGACCTCTGGAAGGCAACGCTTCTTAAGTCTTTGGAAGATTCTGTTTTTCTTTTGACAGTCCAACAAACAATCATCACTTTCTTTCTGCAGGGCTCTAATATCTGAGTTCATTATTCTCACTTTTTGCTAAAATTAGCTCTTTGGAAATGATGTCAGTGGCACATGGCATCACTTTGATAAAACTATCCACGAAATTAAATATCTTAGGACATTTTACAGCAAAGTAAGAGATTTCCTGCTCCCCATTCATTAAGATAGTGAAAAGCATAACAGAAAGTAATAAACTAATATATGGCCTCTTTTTAAGGTAATAAAAAATGAGACTAATCATTAATTTCCTTTTAGTCTTTGTTAGTTTTAGAATCTTTCCCCCTTCCCTCCTCTCTCTCTTTCTCTCTCTCTCTGCTTCTCTCTCTTTTTCTCTCTGCCTCTCTCTCTTTTTCTCTCTCCTCTCTTTTTTTTTCCACCCCCAAGATACCACCATGAAATAAAGGAGGAACTTAGGCAGATGTTCATGTGAATACTTTTTTTCACCTATTAATAATCTGAAATATGGGACCATCACCAGTCTTTCATTTGATTTACCCAATTAACCATGAAAATTAAAAGATGATAGTCTCAGGAGTTTTTCTTTATTAGAAATCTAAATCTCTGTGTGAAGGTTAGTGGACATAAAAGTCATAGCAAATGTAAATGTACCTTTACAACAACTGTGCTGAAAAAGGGCTTACTGAATCCTTACTGAATTAAGTGTATGTCCTCCTCTTCACTCAATTTGGTAAAAATGTGCAATGACAGAACAAGCCCAAGAAGACACAATTCTCTGCATACTCCCACTGTCTCTATTATAAGCTCTTAATAAAATTAAGTTCAGTAACAAAAGTCATGATGTGGTACTAAACCAACAAACTGGGTTCTAAAATATATTCTTCCTTGTTTTATGCTCTAATCGGTTTCATTTCTGAACTGAGATACATAACCCCTATATATGTAAATGACTCAGCATGGCTTCAGGTAGCACAAGTGTATCAAAATCAACAAACTTTTGGAAAGACACAATAGTGGGGGAAATGGGCTGAAGAATGGGTCTGAAGATAGATGGGAATATGACTTTATAACAACAAAAAATGGACATTTACAAGCAAAATTGCAACACAGAAAATGATGAGCTGTCAACCAAACAGCTTTCATAATCTCTTGCCCAATACATTACCTTGACTCCCTATAAAACCATTCTGACCAGTGGAACATTGAAGATCCTAAGAACACAATTTTTTTTTAAAAAACTGCATGGTAATTCTTTTGAGTTCATAGAACGATAAAGCTATTCAGTAATCTAGAACAAAGCTAAAGAACATCTACTATGAAAATTCCAATGAGACAAATAGAATGGAAACTATGGCTGAGGCCATTGCTTACAAGAGAAGACTCAGGTCAGGGGTTACATTAGGTGCAGCTAATACCAAGAAGGCCCTGAAGGTCTAGATGAGATTCTTTGAAGACATGACCTATATCTCAGCCAGTTCATTTTACCTATTTAGTTGCTAAAGGCAATCATGGCACAATAGCATGCAATAGGATCAAAAAAGGAAAAGGATTGTGTCTTGGTATTCAGCAGTTCTACACAAATCCATTCAAGAAAATTAAAGAGCAAAGATGACTCTTCTTTCAACTCATCTGTTTGACTCAGCTTTCTCTGGTTTGGATCTTCCCATGTGTGCCTCATAATGTGTCTGATCATTCATTCAAGTTTCCTGGGGTGGTAATCATACCACCACAGAAGAACAGAGATAAATCTTGCATAAGTCAAGTAACATTACGCTTTTTATGACCAGACCATCTCTTCATATTAAAATCTTTGCATGTGTGCTGAAGGCAGTTGCAATTCCCACACCTTGATTCTTCTAAAGTTTCTTACATGTATTTAGAAAATTGATGAAAAAAGCATGAGCACTTGAGATCAGAATGCCAGCTATTTGTGCAAAAAGGTTTTGTGGATAATTTGAAAAAAACTAGCCAGTATTGTTTCTGTAAAATGCTCATGGAAATAGATCTTATAGATATTCGCATTTTATTGATTTATTTTAAATTTTTGGTAAAATTATATAAGTCAAATACAGTATAAGAATTTGAAGTACATGTGTTTTGTGGAATGGCTAAATTAAACCTTGCCTTAGTTTTCCTTTTATGACAGACCACAACCTAATTTTGTCTTACAAACATCTCATTCCTAGAGAGGAAATGACTTTTTAAAAATTGAAATAAGCCTACATTGTAAATATTTAGAGCTTAGATAATCCTAAAGTAAAGGTTGCCAGAATGATGAGTCAGAAAAACTGACCTCAAGAACCCGAGTATTTAACACAAAGCACTCTATTAAAAATAAGATGTGAGATGTAAGGTGGATCGGATGTGACTAATGCATTGAAGCACGATTTCAGATCCCACAAGTCAGTGGCATATCTACCAGAGGTTACGTTTCTGCTTTGAGGAAGAAGTTTCGGTGTATAAAAAGCATCAAGAATATTTAAACTTCTTGAACATCAAGAAAAAATCTATTAAAAGTTTAAAATCTTGCTTTCAATTTTGTTTTGTTTGTTTTTGGGCCCAAGAGAAAACTATTAACTATTATACATTTTCTCCAGATGTCATCCCCTTTAACAAACTTCACTGCCTGTTGGGTTACCTGTTTATCATTACTATTAGGAAATAACTGAGGATGAATAATATATGAAAAAGAGGTTTACTTAGCCTTCAATGTTGAAGGTTTAAATTCTAAACAGAATGGTGGTACCTACTCTGTTGGGATCCTCTCACCGAATCACATGATGAAAATGGCCGTATGATGGAGTGCATGCAAGAGGGAAATACTGCATGACCAGAAGAAGCTAAGAGACACCAGGCAGGGTTCAGTCACCCTTCTCTCAAGAATTCCTCTCATGCTCAGTTAAAAAATATCCTTACCACTTACCCTGGCCCACAAATACGTTCAAGAAAATTATTTTTTTTTAATTTTATTTAAAAGGAAAAAGAGAAAAACACAAAACAAAACAAAGCGGTGTAAGGGTACAAGTAATACAGAACTACAAAAAAAAAAAGTAAGAAATCACCAGTTAATAGATTACACATTATCATCTTAGAGATAGTTGCTCAAATCATGGTATCAAAGCATACAAAGTGGACATTCAAACAGTGAGACTGCAAACAGTTGTGTTCAATGATCCAACCAAAAACATTAATATGGTCAGCTATTTAACACCCCTAAACACACTTGCTGTTGTATCCTTTAGAGCTCTTTTTTTTCCTCTCAACATTCAAGAAAATTAAAGAGCAAAGATGACTCTTCTTTCAGCTCTGAAACAGCTTCATAGCCTCAACATGTAATAGAGCCATTTGAAAAGCACTAGGCTGAAAAATGGGAAGTTAGTGTTTCTCCAGACTGCTGAGGTACTGGTAATGAATGATGTATATAGATTCTAAGTATAAAAAAGGGAGGGGGATGCTCAATATTTTCAAGGTACATCCCACTAACAGATAGAATGCCTTATTAGGAATATAGCTGCTTCTTTTTCATTTAGTAATTTACTTTCTGTAGACCTTGAAGACAGAACTCCTACATACTTAGGAAGAGCAAAAGCATATGTCTCTATAAAGATTTCAAAGGGTTAATATATAATAGCCAAAACTGTAACTTAGTTGCCTTAATTGATGAGTGGAGAAAGAAATCATGGTGTAATCATATAATGGAGGACTTCTTGGAAAGTACAATGAATTATTGATGTATACAATAGCATGTATAAATGTCAAAATGTGAAAAAGCTAGACAAAATTACACATATGGAATGATTCATTTTTTGCATAAATTTTGGAAAATGCAAACTAATTTATAGTTACAGAAAGCATACCAACAGTAGTGTTTGCCTAGGAAACAGCAAGATGAAGTTTGTGGAAAGGAGGGACAAGAAGAAAGATAAGAAGAAAGTTTTCTAGGTGATTGATAATTAATTAATTTGACTGGATAAGCCTTTGTTTTTCTGCAAAGGACAAGACAGTAAATACACCCTTTTTAGAGTATATAATTACCCTTGCAACTACTCAAACCTGCCACTGTAGTGTTAAAATAGCTATAGATAAAATGATATGAGATGAGGTGTTACCTCCATTGTAAAGCATTTGCCTATCCAGGATGTGTGAGGCCCTGGCATCCATCCCTATCCCTGTGGAAAAAAAAATACCACACAACAAAAACTTCTAATAGCATGTAGGTGTGGGTTTTTTCTAATAAGCAACATACAAAAAGGTGCAGTGGTCCAAGTGAGTCTACAGACCAGAGTTTACCAATCTTTGATCTTATGGTGATTTTGTGGGTGTATACATATGTCAAAACTTACCAAAATGTGTATTTTTTGTATCTCACTTGTTGCATGTCAACTACATCTCATAGAGTATTAAGAATGAGAGAAAACAACAAACTTAGTTTTTCCAACCTCTGCTAGATAACGTCTAATCTTGTTGCCCCTGCATACACACTCCTCTGCAGTCTGCCCTCTACAATCTCACCATCTCAGACCCACTGCCACTTCGGAACACTTTTACCTTCAGCAGTGCCAAACACACAGCAGGCCATTCAGTTCTGTCCCTTTGTTGGGATTCTCATTATTCTCCCTCTTCCCGGGATGACTCGAGCCTTCGATCAAATGTCCATGTCATATTCTTATTTACCCTGTAAGATTCAACTTTGGAGTGTGCACTTCTAAGATATCTTCAGTCTCACTCATCCTGTTCCCCTGTTACATGCTTTGTCTAGGTCCCCATCGTGGCCTGTGCATTTGTGTGTGTTTGCATGTATATATATATATGTATATACACACATATATATAATCTTGCATTAATATAGTGTTCAATAATTATGACAATATCAACATGGAGTCCATAAAATGTTCTCTTATCCACTTAGAATTATTATAGTGCCTTAAAGTTTCTCTTGTATGTTTAGAATTATTATCCCCTCTTCTTTTTTCACTCAGTGGGAAGCTCTTGATGTTAATTACACCTGTCACATAGAACACTGAAAACAAAAAGAAAGTCCTCAGTAAATCAGGATTTTACATATAAGAAACATAATAGAGATTTTATATACTTAACCATATATTTATAAATAGCCAAGCTAGTGCTTTAAAAGAATACCATATTTAATCTCGATTTTTCCCATTAATTTACATAGTTTTCTTATTGGAAGCTTATTTTTATTTCAAGTCTGTGTCTTTACTCACTCTCACTGCTCTTCCTCCACTCACAGATACACCAAAATGAAGACTGCCACCAATATCTACATTTTCAACCTTGCTCTGGCAGATGCCTTAGCTACCAGTACTCTGCCATTTCAGAGTGTAAATTACCTAATGGGAACATGGCCATTTGGAACCATCCTGTGCAAGATTGTGATCTCCATAGACTACTACAATATGTTCACCAGCATATTCACTCTCTGCACCATGAGTGTGGATCGTTATATTGCAGTCTGCCACCCCGTGAAGGCCCTGGATTTTCGTACTCCTCGAAATGCCAAAATTGTCAATGTCTGCAACTGGATCCTATCTTCTGCCATTGGTCTGCCTGTAATGTTCATGGCAACCACAAAATACAGGAATGGTAAGTGACATTGTAGGCTCGAGAAATGAATGGTGTACTTGAAATGTTGCTGTCATGAGCCATGTAGAATTTATAGAGCAGTCCATTATCTTGACCACATTAATTAGTCTTTCTAAAAAAATGCCTTTGGAGATATTGAAACAGGAAGTTTTCCTGTAAGTGGAAGTCTACTAAATATTTTAAAAGGAATATAATACATTTTCCTGATTTTTCTTTATTTAATTTATCAAAAGGATGATTAAATAAGCATAATTCTCTTTAAAATGATTGAGTTTAAACCAAACAATATTAAATTGTGCTTTCTTCAGCAGCAAACATACCAAAGAATATCAAATTTAGGCTTTTTAAAAAAATGTCAAATGGCTACTACATGACAAATTTATCTTTTTAGACCTAGTAACAGAATAATGAATTACTCGTTCAAAAGTAAAGACATTAACTAGCTGAAAACTCCGAGAGATTTTGGACAATGGTTATATTTTTCACATAAACACAAATTTCACAAAGTGTCTAGCTTATGGTGGTAAATCCATAATTGTTCACTTAAAAAGACTTGATGTGATCAAAGGAAACAGAAAAATGAAAAATTAAGAGGAATTTTTTAAAAATAAATTTCTCTGAAAAGCAATAAAGTTGAGTTTTTTCCATAATTTAACATTTTTTTCCTACTGTGTTACGTAGTTATAACTTTAATTTAAACCTGGTCAAGCCTATAAATTAATTTTTAAAAATGGCAATATTAATATCTAACGTAATAATCTGTTGTTGATATTTTTTTTAAATTATTTTCTTCTAGGTTCCATAGATTGTACTTTAACATTTTCTCATCCAACCTGGTACTGGGAGAACCTACTGAAGATTTGTGTCTTCATCTTTGCCTTCATCATGCCTGTCCTCATAATCACGGTGTGTTACGGACTGATGATCTTACGTCTCAAGAGTGTCCGCATGCTCTCGGGCTCCAAAGAAAAGGACAGGAATCTACGAAGGATCACCAGGATGGTGCTGGTGGTTGTGGCTGTGTTCATTGTCTGCTGGACTCCCATTCACATTTATGTCATTATTAAAGCCTTGATCACGATTCCAGAAACTACTTTCCAGACAGTTTCATGGCACTTCTGCATTGCCCTAGGTTACACAAACAGCTGCCTGAACCCAGTCCTGTATGCATTTCTGGATGAAAACTTCAAACGATGCTTCAGAGAATTCTGTATCCCAACCTCCTCAACCATTGAGCAACAAAACTCCACCAGAATTCGCCAGAACACTAGAGACCACCCTTCCACGGCCAATACAGTAGACAGAACGAACCATCAGGTATGCAGTTTCTAGAAGTAGATGTGCCTACTGGAAATGATATAAGAAGTCATAGCAGTTGATTTCAATCCCTTAGAAGAGAGCAGTAACATAACTAGGGGATTGAGGTTCTGGCTGAGAATGGAGGGCAAAGATAGTAAATTATGATCCCAGGGTCAGAGAGGAGTTTATTTTTCATAAATGTGCTACATATATGTGTACATGTTATAAAGAGGTGTAAAGGTATAAAGAGATGCCAGCTAGAAATCCCTTTGCTAAAATCACTATCATCACAGTCTTCCATGCAAAAGTCCATGACATTAGCATGTTTCTAAATCCTGAGTTGAAATCCCTCTCATCTTCCCCAGAAATAGTCTATGTTTCAAAGATATCACTCCAATGGCCCTCTGCAAGAGCTGGTCTTGTGCTGATTCTATGGTTAAAAAGTCTTGTTCACTGTGGCCACAAGTACAAAATATTCCAGAACATCAGAGTCACAGCAAAGCAGAAAATAGAAGAAAAAAAAAAAAACATCCAAAAACAAAAATGTCATCTCTAACTCACATTAAGCCATTGCTTCTTAAATGTTGATATCTGAACTCTAGAGCAAATACCAAATTTCTCATCTAACTATTAGAATTGATTTTATTTTATAACATCATACCAGCAGGAATGATACAAATACTGACTGCATTTTTGGACTCTTATTCCTCTACTCAAAAGAGTACAAGATGGGGGCCTCACATAAAATTCAGTGTTGATACACAAGATTGTGGCACACAAGAAATAAATAAGGAGGAAAGAAAATGTTTTCCCTATTTTGATATTGCCTTAAGTTAACCTTTTGCAAAATCTGACATCTAGCCTATCAAGTCAATCAAGCATAAGACTTAATTATTCATATTAATTGAAATAAGTAAAATTTCCAGCAATGGTTTAGAAATTGTATCACTTAGAAATCACAGTATATATAATTTTATAACAAATATATGCTAATAAAAAGAAACAAAAAGTTATGGCTAACCTAGGAAAAAAAAAACCATGTTCAAACTTCTTGATAAATGCTCAAATCAGAACTTTAGATAAAGTTCCTAGATCCAAGGGGCAAGGCTGCATGAACAGGCTTCAAATGAAAAAGAAGTCAGGTGGAGGAGGGACCCAAGAGAGACCCTGGGTATGACAGGTGGCAGCTGCTCACTCTTGGTGCCTCTTCAAGATGTCTCATCTTTCATTGTCCCCTCCTACCCCACTATTGCCACCCGAGCTAATCCAGGCTCACCTTTTCTAAGTGACGACAGGAATTTTATGATAGGGCCCAGATGGGTCTCCTTTAAGGGACATTAATTCTCATTCCCCAATATGAAATGATGCCAAGAAGAACACGGGAACTGGTACCCCTAGGGAGCATGCCACAATGATGGCAGATCCACTTCCAGTCAAAAGGAAATTATGCAGTAATTATATCTCACTTCTGCTTCCATCTCAGAAATAAAAGCCAGGCAGAGATGGTTTTCTATGCTGCTTCCTTTCTCTATTTTTTGCCACATAAAGACAACTAAAAGTCCTCTTTTTACTAAAAGTCCTCTTTTTACTAAGCAGCTTTCCATTTTAGTGGCTAACAAACCCTGGTGAGTCATTTTAAAATGGTAAGGATTTAAATAGATTATTTGCTGACCTGATAGCATATTAAAGGATGTAGTTTAACACTCTCATTCCTAACTAGGGTTAAAAAATTCACGTTGGCGTAAAACATTTCTATTGGATAGAAATAGTGGTCATTAAAAAATGTGGGCTCCCTTCCTCCATGCTCACCTATGTATTTTCTCTCGTCCGGACTCCTTATGTGTGACTCCTTGATGGTGTACCATGGCCACCCTTGGGGCCTCTTGTCATATCTCACTCTCTGAGTCATTGTCACTGGCTTCCTTCTCAAGGAAACACAGTTCCCAGCCCGTCCAGTAGACCATTTCTCCTGAGTTAAGCATGATTTTCCTTCAGTTGCTCCCACAGTCTTTGATTCCTTTCCAAATCCAGCATCTTCACATTTATATGACTCCTGTACAACCAGATAGGGCAAAAAGAAAGTTAACCGAAGAAATTCTCTTCTAAGTAACTAAAAGATTCATTTCAAAAATACATCCACTTAAGTCCTGTCTTCATTGCTGTGTCTATGAAGCACCAGTGTCAGAAAAGAGCAGAAACACATTAGCTCTGGAACTGGCCACTTCCCAAATGTTCAGTTTGAGAGCTGGATAGAAGAGATAGTCTGCCAGGAAAACAGAAAAAGATACTCTGACATATTTGAAAATCAAAATACATCAAGGATCCCTTTCATTAATCTCTACTTGAAGTGGCATCATTAGAATTAAGGCGGTTGCACAGAGACAACTGGAAGAATATTTGAGCCTGGGGTTGATCTTTTTATTAACACATCAACATAATTAGATCTGAAGGAAAAATCAGATGTTGTCTATGCATCTATAGGATTTATTTGGCCATTGGTACAAATCTTGAATCTGATAAACAGGTTTTTGCTTGTTGGAGGCTTTTTTTACTGGTTTGTTTATTTGTTTGTTTAATACTGTGAGTCATCATTTTAGGAAACAAAGCTAAGTGGATTTGCATTAATGTTACAACTGCTTATTAGAAGCTTGTGATGCTTGTGGATGTTTATGGCTCTTCTAAATCTTTACATTTTCTCCGAGAATTATACTATGCATGTCTTGTTACAAGCACATTAGTCAACTTCATATTTTGCAAATCAGAAATCCAAAATCAAACCTTCCCATGGTGTCTGTATTCTGACAACTATAGACTAGACTATGCCCATGCTGTGCAAAGTGAAGTGATGATATGGCAGTTATCAAAGTAGTTTGATAACCTTTATGTAAAATTCTATAATCAAAATAAACTTTGAGTCATACTCACATAGTTAGAAACATCTCCATCAGCTTTTCCTACATAATGAACCTTTCCAAAATTTAGTGACTTGAAACAAACATGTGTTTAGCTTACAACTGTATACCTCAGAAATTTGGGCCAGGCTTACCTAGATTGTGCTACCTATCTTAGCTGGGCTTGTTCTACAGTCAGCCACCAGCTGGCCCATCAGGCAGCCCATGTAGGATGTCCTTAGCAAGAATGGCTGCATCCACAGGGACTCTCATTCTCCACATGTTAACCGCAGACTGTTCTCATGGTGGCCACGTGTTCTCCAATAAATAAATAAATAAACAAATCTTCTGGAAGCCCAGGATCAGAACTGGTGCAATGTGCCCCTGCCATGATTTGTGTAAGTAAAGTCCCCATATCAACTTAGATTCAAAACTGTAGGAAGACAGACTTCACCTCCTGGTAAAGGGAGCTGCAGTCACATTGCAAAGAGTTGTGAATCTGGAGGGGTTTGAGTAATTTGTCCACTTTCGCTAACAACCTATAAGAGACACATGCCTCAGAGGACAGTCAAGCCACAGCTTCCTCAGGCAAGAACATGTGAGTTTTGTACTCCCCCGATCTACCCAGTGTGGTGCCTGGCACACTGAAAACTAAACTACCTATTAAAATAATGAATAGTGAGAGCCCTCAAAATATTTCAGATGTAAAAGATTTGAAAATGACCTCTTTCTTGTGCAATTATTAATAACCTAAGTGACAGTGTCATGCTCTGACATGATTTTGGGTTCATTTTTCAGTGGCAGCAAAGTATTCACAGGAGGCCCTTTTAGTTTTCTCCTCCCTAACCTTTAGTATTCTGATCAAAACAGATACAACAAAAACGTGGCTATGTTCATTTTTAACACATGGTTTTGATAAGACCTGGAACTGGAATTCAGTGCCCTACCGTTCCTTGTTCTTCCTAGGGGATCAACTTACTACCCCAGTGGTAGCATCCATGCCTGATTTATGTTCAGTTTATTATCTTCATTTTTAAAAAATCTTTTTTAGGTAGACTCTGGCATAGGCATTCATTTCCCATCTGTTCTCGGTATAATTTAATTTCTTTACCCACATCCCATATTACTGTTGATTTACTGAACTCCACTTTGCTTCCTCCATGTACTCTGGCCAATTCCGGTCCAACTCAGACCTGAAATACTAGTTACCACTAACCTGCCTTCTCCACTTGTTTCCTACCTGACCATCTTCCACAATGCATTTTTTATTTTGACACCTAAGTGATGTGTGAAAATTTTTAACATTATGTAAGAAAAGAAACTCTTTGATCATTTGGATTATTAAACAGTATACCTATAGTCATAGTCATAATATTAATATATTGTGTCTTACACTGGTATGACAGCATGCAGATAAAAAATGCTTTTAAGTACTGTACTGTAACATCTGTTCACTAAAACAGTCCGATAGGTAAGCATGAAAAAATAAATGTTCCTGGAGGTTAAAAGATTATACAGGATCAAACAAGCAGTAAGAGACAGAATCCAGACAAGTATCCTAGGCTGCTAAAATCAATCCAAAGATTGATACTGTACTATACTGCGGCCAATTAGCATTAAGTAAGCTCAGCATTATGTGAGATTCTCAAACTTTACTTACTATGAGCTCCAAAATGTGTAAGTCCTTAAGAATGTCCCTATAAAATTAGTGTTCATTGTGTGAAAAGAGAGTCCAAAATGTATATTTTAAATAAATCACTATACTAAAAATTCTGATTTAAACTTTATTTCCAAACACTACCAATTTGGCTATGTTTTTGAACCTGGGTAGCCATTTCAGGACAGCTGATTTGTATGAATGTTTTTTACCAAATACACGATGATTTTTGCAAAATAATGTAACAATATTTTTAAAAAACTTTAACCTTCTACTATGACTTTCTAATACATAGGATAAAGTTATTTAGCAGTAACAACACTATCATTATGCTAATTCTTTTTCATTGATACACTAAATCTTTTCAATATAACCTTGTGGTTGCCATTTTAAAACGCTTTCTTGACATCTCAAAGCAATGGGTCAAAAAACCAGGAGATAATTGCATTTGAATTTACAATAAAGCTACATTATGCCTATCTAAACTAAAAGTAGCAGCCTGATTTTTAAAACATCACTCTCTAAAGCTGGATCTTGGCTTTTTACAAGACATCTGTAGAGCATTAATCTGAAAAGAAAATTAGTTCAGTGCTATGATAGAAATTTCAATGTTCACAAAATTACAGGACTGGACCATATTAGATCATATTTTGTGAATTAAATCAAAGTGGCTACTCTGAATTCACTGGTTTAAGAGGAAAATAGTTCCAGGTATGCATATGTGTGTGTGTGTGTGTGTGTGTGTGTGTGTGTGTGTGTGTGTGTGTGATTGGTGTGCCACTTTATGTCTGGCTTTCATCAGAGTGTATGGGGGCTTCAAATGAAGAGTGTGTCATAAATTTCAGGAGAACCTGGTTTGTTTCTATTAATTAGCTATAATACAGAAGGGTAAATGATGTATAATTAAACTGTTCATCCTCAGAAACATTTGACTGTAAGACTATTAATAACTATATTGACCAGCTTATAACTGGAAGGTATACATTAGTAAGTCATATGAGACATATATTATAATCTCTACAGTTGAAAAAGGTAATGTTAACAGAAGTTCTCCAAAATCACAGTTAAAAAGTAGTGGCTGAAGAATAACTAAAGTTAAATTCGATTTTATAACCTAAACTTTTAATTAATGTGCCCTGCTAAACCTCAGAGTGCTTTGCCCTTTTTACAGAGTATTTTTTGATCTCTGATCTTTTAGAGAGGTTTAGTTTTGAAGATTGGATTTACATAATTAGTGAAATTTTTTCATGTGCTTACTGTTCCAATTAATGCAAGTGATTAAATTAGCAGTGTACTTTCTTTAAAAATCAATTAAAATGAGCTGTCATCTTATTTGGCTAAACATAAATGAGGTACTGCTATTTTGTGGCTGTCTATGATAAAAAATACTCTTATTTATTGAGACAGCATGTTCAAATGTTCATTTTATTTTCTATCTCACCGAGTTATAGGAGCTAATGTGAAAGGTAGATACTTTCCTTTTTTCTGCAATACATTTGGTTTTACTTCTACCTCTAAGAATTTGAAATGTGGTTTCCTGACACATTTTTAGCATTTGCATTTTTCTGTTACACTAAACAAAGTGGCATTTGATGAAAAGTGATTAACCAGTTCTTAACTTTAGGAAGTTTGATCACTGTGTCTTCTGGTACAGTGAAATAAATATTTATTTACAAATTACTACAATTTTATAAAACTTACAGAATTATTTTTGGATGACATTAAAATTTCTGAAACAAAATATGTCTTACTGGTAATTTCTCTTTCAGACTCATAGCTTTTTACAACCTTTCACAATCACAGATTTCTTTCATTTATAATAGATTTCATGGCCTTGAAGTAAATAGAAACTTCCATATAGTCTGGGACTTTAATTTGCTGAGAAATAGTAGAGGTGTGTGTGTGTGTGTGTGTGTGTGTGTGTGTGTGTGTGTGTGTGTGTCTGTGTGTGTGTGTGTGTGTGTCTGTGTGTCTCTGTGTGTGTGTGTCTGTGTGTGTCTGTGTGTGAAAAGGCTAAAATCAGGACGAATTTCAAATGGTATATAGCTGTAACTATACTTTTCAAACATAAATAATACTCACAATATATATCTAAAATTCAAAAGCTCTCAAGACCCTGGTCTTTACTCACTAAATATGCATAGCATCCACCCACCCACAGTTGGGACAACCAAAATGTCTCCAGATATTGTCAAATATCTAGGATGGAGTAGGAGAGATTTGAGAGCTTCATATCAAACCTGATCACCTCTGTTAATAGATTAAAAGGCATCAAGGTCCAAATTAGTCATGCTGTCTTTAAAGAAGTACCCGGAAGAGTTGGAGCATGACCCCTAGGGTCCTGACATTATTCTAACCCTCCTCTGAAACGTCACACTGACATTTTTTAAAAAGTATCATCTGCTTTGAAAGGAAAAGGACTCAGAATTAGTGAAAGACAAGGGGAAGGCACAGTTTTTAGTCATATATTACTTTAAGCTTGTCTTTCCGAGAAAATGATCTTCAACTTGAAACATTATTAAGAAAGAATTAGAGACCAAAGCAGGTGAAGATATTAGAGAATGCTAGGAGTCTGTGAATGTCAGAACTCTGAACAGGCTAAAATATTAAATGAACTCATAGATGAAGCAAAATTAAACACAAATTCTAATCTCTGAAGCAAAGTAGGATGAGAGCAATCCTGGCAAACTCAAGTAAAACATAACTGAGTCTCAAAATTAATGGGAGCATCATAGGAACTAAAATCCACAGCTAGTGTATATTCACCTATGTGTGTTTCTGACTTTGTGCAGATTGTCTTTAGAACCTAGATCAGATTTTCATACTGGGACCACGTAGGTAGGAAGCAACTAACTTCTAAGAAGCAAGGTAAAGTTAGTTATAGCAAAATAATTTTATTTTCTTGAATATTTACTGAATAGAAAAACCAGGTGAACTGAACATCAGTATTTATAATAAAAGATTTGATAAGCTTTTATTAATTTCAGTAATATTATGTGTGTGAATGAATGAAAGCATAAATATTGAGACCATAATATTAAGTTAAATAAGCCAGACACAGAAAGTTAAAAGTTGTATGGTTTCTTCTATATGAGAAATGGAAAAATTAATAAACTAGTGATAGCAGTTATGTTTTTAAAGTCTTGGATTTAATCTTATGGCTAACAATATGGCAGAGGTGATCATAACTGTTGGAATTATTGATCACATCAACAGGGTTCTAGTGTCTAAACCCAACGATGTCTCACTGACTTCACACTTCAAGAGTTACATAGCCAAAGTCAGATTATGTTCAAAGATGATCAAGACAGATAACAACAGGAGTCCAATACCGGCACATGGTTTGAGTCGTGGGGATCCATGCCATGTATTAATATTCTCAAGGCATTAAAGTGTGTATGTGCATCTGTGTGTCTACTTCAGACACATACATTTCATATTTTATGTCAAAGTCCTCACATTTACCTGAATTTCAGGCCCAGATTTTCATAACCTCTCACAGGATGAGCACTTTCAAACACCCCACTCTGAATCATCAGTTCAGTTGTCTACGAATCTACTCAAAGTTCAATATTTCACTGGAAAAATAGCAATGCTTCAAAATTCCAGGCATTAATCAGAATCCTAAAACTGTTGAAATCCTATTCCCACTTATTTAAAAATAAGTGGTCCAAACACTTCAGAACACAAATAAAATGCTAAAATTGTATTTCTCTGGAAACAGAGCAGGTTGTGTTTTATTTGGGTTTTCACTTTTTGTTTTGCTTTGCTTTCAAGCTTGGCACTTTATGGTTATAATTACAAGAAAAAGTATGTGGCTCTGGGATATATTTTTATGAACTAAATTACACATTGCCAAGAGTCGCTTTATAATTGGCATATCCTTTTGTTTTGAATAAAACATCTTTGCAGAAAATAGAATTATGTTGAAACGCATTTTTATTCTATTCTGATAAGCATATTTTCTTGTGAAAGAATATGAGTTTGGAAGCCAGGGATCCTGGGTTCTGATGGCAACCCTACTGATGACCACCTGTGTCAGTCTAGCCTCCTCTGTCAGTGGGGGCATAAGGGATCTCTTCACAAGTGGGAATTTCCCAGCCTTTTTTGACTTCCCAGGAATTAGGACTGTGATCTGGATTTGATTGCTTTTTCCACTTAGATCCTGAGTACCACTTTCCCTTATTGGATTCCAACAGGGATCACTAAAGGGATCACTCTTTCTTTCAAAGCAAGATTTATTATATTAAGCAAAATAAGTCCACATTAAAAAAAGCAAGAGAACATATATGGCTAGTCAAATCTGGGTTCTTTGAACACACAGGTTATTCAATCTCTCCTTGAGTTCTCTTATATGAATCTGAGCTCTTACACCTGAGATCTTCAAATGTCTGATACAGACAGGGGAGCTAGAAAGAACAAGTCTCCTTACTGGTGTACCTGGGGACCTTTGCCTATGAGTCACCAACTCCAAAGAACCTCTCTTCATCTCTGTTCTTCCAAATTCTAGAATGAACTTCTGAAGGCTATGACTAACTGTATCTTTGATCAATTTCAAAAGTACCCAGTTCTGTCTGTCATTTATGCTCAGTGGCAAATATGGGGATGGAATCACAAATATGAAAAAAAGAGAAATTGCGAAGAATTACTTAAAAACAAAAATATTAAGCAAGTTTTTTTTATTCAATGCACTTGGGGCATGTCAGTCACTTCTCAAGTTTTCTGTTTCCTTCCACAAGATTGATGAAGTTGAAAAGCATAATCTCTTAAATCTTCTCCAGCTTTAAAATAGCAGGAAATATATATCAATCTTTGTATATAGGGAGACTAAAAGAACCTTAAATAAGCTACAGCTGAAACCTTAAAAGCTTTTCAAACATTTGGTTTTTATATAGGCTAAAAGACAAGAGGGATTTGTTAGTTGACTTCCTTGAAAAACTAGTTTTAAAAACTAACAAGAATAATATACTGATGGTAAAAGATTGAATTACATCTACATCTCAAATGTATGTATCTAAGTATTATGTCTAATGTCAAATGTCAGATCTACTGAAACATGTAACTATACTTTGATTTTTGTTAGGGAAGAAGCCGAGCCATAGAAAATGGGACAGTTCCAAGACTCGAAAGGCAATACCTCAAAAAGCAAGCAGGTCAGATTGTCACAACTCTATGGGTGACAAAAGTAGACAATGTGTCTCAATAGCCAGAGAAAAAATTATACTACAAAGCAGCAAGCAACAAGACCACCAGCATGTCAGTAGTGCCCGTTTCCTTGAGCCAAGCCTCTTGCTGTAGCATAATGAACCCAGATGCCTGCTATATACTCAGCAATGTACAACTACTGATAGGTTAAGAGTTTGGCATCTTTTATAGTGAGCAGTAAGAAAACCAATTCTCCTCCCTCGAGAGCAAGACATACAAAACAGTGTTTACGTGTTAGTGCTCATAAATTTGGGCAGTAAGTCTCTAAGTTGACTATGGGACTAGCTATAAAAATAAGCTGGATATGTTGGCAGAGTGTCATCACTCCTGGATGTTGAGGCAGGATGATCACAAGTTCAAGTCCTGCCAGGGTAATTTAGTGAGATCCTGTTCCCCAAAAAATAAAAAAAAGGGATGGAGACATAGCTCAGTGGTGAAGTCCCCCTGCATTTGATCTCTAGTATGATGGGGAGAAAGAAGGAAAAAAGAGAAGAGAGACAAAAGAGAAACAAAGAGATAGAGACAGAGATATAGAGCGAGAGTTAAGACAACACAACATCAAAAGATAATAGGCTCTTGCAGTTCACTTAAGTCAACTAGAATGTATAGGTATGCTCATTAAACTATCTCTTAGTAATTCACCTGTTAGGAATTTTATTGGTTGAAATTAAATTTTTATATAATTATACCACCCTATCAAGCATTTAGGTTAGACACATTTGTAAGAACTAAGACCAAAGTTGTGCCATTTTTTTCAATCAATACTGATTGGAGTTATTATCAATAGACCCCCTAACCACAGGATATGATAGATTTTCAGTGTAAATCTTAGCCATACACTCTAGGATTCCGGAGTCAACTAAATCACAGAAAAAACTAATAGGTCTTATTTCATATAATTGAATAACTTCCTTACTTATGGTAAACATGGATTGTTCTACCACACTGCCAGTATTTATCCAAACACAACAGAAGCAACAGAAGCAGTTGGCAACCATACAAACCCTTTCCTTTCAGCCAAAATATAATTTAAACCTAAGCAATGCTGGGAGTTGAGACAGACCTATTGATTTTCTATGCCTGGTTTTATCTCACTGGCTATGCTAATTACATTTAAAGCCTATTTATAGAATGTTGGTAATAGGGCCAGGGATCTTGCTCAGTGGCATAAGCACCTGCCTGGCAAGCACAAGTTCATGAGTTCGATCCCTGGTTTTAAAAAAATGTGGGTAATGTTGCCAGAGAAAAATGGTCACACTTCTGTGAAACAGAAAACCATGCCTCCCTCACGTGGAACATCTCTCTGTAAAGGAGATGGGCTCCAAAGAGTACAGTCATTGTCAATCATTGTAGGGAGTCAAAGATGAGCCAAATAGCAAACGAAAACAGACTCCCAGAGATACCTGGAAGTATCCTGGGTCTACCACCTCCCACAGGTAAGAATGTAACTAAAAGGGACAGGTTACTATTGTTTAGAATTCAGTGACAAATGTGATGCGGATTACCATTATATTAATTTGGTTAAGCTACATGGTCACAATAGTTGTAGCTGGACAACCATACAAGGCATAACCCAAGGGCATTTAGATGCAAGAGCAGCATATGAATTGGTATGAGTATCTTTAAAACAAGTTTTAATCAATGTATGTGTTTGCATATGTAAAGAGGAGCTCATTTTCAGGATCTATTTTTGATAACATCAGGCACTTGCGACTAATTCAGGCCAAGTAGACCTACAGGAGTTTCTCTGCTCCCACAACTAACAGGCAGGGATAAAGCCAGTGATAGGACAGGGTGACAGGTGAAGCTGCTGCTTATCTCTGATGAATCATGGAATTATTTTGCCAAATGGAAATGCTGAAATTCAAGAAAAACAAAGACTGTTAGTTATGCCCGCTTCCTAGAATTTCCTGTATGTAAGGTATCTCTTTCTTCTATGAAGTGGGTGGTGGTACAAGGAAAACAATGAGTCCAGAACCCCCAGAGGTATTCCAAGGAGAGGCTGACACCCTTTCCAAGAACCCGAAGTTCAAAAGGCCCAATGGACAAGCCCACTGAGACAGCCTGCTGCACTGGCTCTGGGCTCTCTGCTGCTTAGGTCCCCAGTCAGAAGGGGCAAATTTTCTGATGTGCATACAACTCAACAGGATGGATGCATAAACAGGGTACACATTGTCCCTAATATCTCAATACTACAATCTAGTGCCAGGCTTCCTTTCTGGTACTGAGGAACCACAGGGAAAAGAACATTTACCTCACTGTCTCTGGGTTCAGATCACAGCGTTTGCAGGATTTTGACTTGGAAGGCTGTTCTGTTTGTCTTATCAGAATTTAGGATATGCTCTATGCCTTCATGTGATTTAGTATCTGCTAGATGTATTACAGTTTATCAACATCATAGTAAGACCAGCTCTCCTGCAGAAAAAGAGGAAACCTTGACCTACGTTCTGACATACCCATTGGCGACAAATAACAGGAGAATTCAAGTTAAGAAAGATAGGACACGTTTTAGAGTCTGTCAGAAGAAAGATCTCCACCGTTGAGTAGAAGGGGAAATTAAGAGAAAAACATGACCTAAGTCCAAGCAGGTCTTACCATGGGTGATTGATTCTTCTCTAGTCATAATGTCTGAACACCTAGGACTACCTACTATGGTCCAGCATAGCCAGTACTGCATCCAGTTGGCAATCATCCATGACAAGTCTCCAGATCGTATTAGCTCTTTTCATTGGCCACATAGGACAATTATATTGAAACATCGCATTTCTCATTAGTCCCATCACATTTAGGCTCTTAATCAAGGTTAAGGCTACCTTCTTCTCCTCCTAGAATTCTAAACCATTTCTTTTCAAAACACAGAAGGGAACTAACAGCTGAGTTATGATCTGTCATGCATGTGTCTACCATCACCTTTCCTTCAGAACAGAAAAGTCTTCCATGGGTATAATGAGCACTCATGGAATAAGCAAGTACATGCTCAGTAACACAGTTGGCCTTCGGAGCAGCCAAAGTGGAGCACAAGGGATCCAATCATTCCTACCCCGTGGTCACAGTTACTTTGTTCGTACTTAATTCTGTTTCATATCTGGCTGATTAAATGTGTGGCCTTTACTCTTCAAGAGAAACTAGTACACAGTCATTTAATCAAGGATTTTAAAAATAGACATAAAAGCTTATGAAGTGGTCATGGAGAGTAGCTCACATTCGTAATCACAGCACTCTGAGGAGGTTGTGGCAAGAAGACCCCAAGCTGGAATCCTAACAGAGGCAACTTACAAAGAGATAATTGTGAAATTTTGAAACAGAAAATAAAAAAGGCAGAAAATGACATTCAATGGTTTAGTACCCAGTACCACACATGGGCACACACATACATCTACACAAGCTAGTTCACCTCACCCCTACCTCTCTTTGCTTCCCTGCTATCCCCTCCAGAGGATCAAGCAACAGAAGTTCTGAGCAAACATGTTCTCTGAAGCATCCAAGTAACTCCCTTAGATGTTCATTGAGAGGACAGTAACCCCAACGAAGGAATTTGGTTCCACTAAGGCATGAAGAATTTCATTTGTGTGAACAAACTGCCTCTTTATGGCCCATCATAACCTGAAATCTGGTCTGAGTTTCTCCTGTGATAAAACCATCAGCTCTCCTATGTGAACCCTATTTTCATAGGCAGAGCCATATTGCCTTCTAATTGGCTCCCTTTGGAGATGCTTGATTTCTCTCTGCCTGACATTTACTGAAGATTGTAGAGGTATCACCTGCCTTAAGGAGTCTTATTTCTTTCCTGCACATCAAATGGCTCAGTCAGTACACCTGAGATCTCTTATCAGAAAAGGATGGGGGAGAATCTGCCCACTTGCAAGAAGGAAGACAACCCTAACTCATCATTCAGGCTCTGGGTAAGGAGTTTTCTGTCCCAACAGATTGAATTTTGAGCAACATCATCATCCACCAGGCTTTTCATGGGTATCTCCATGGCATCCAATTTTACTGACTTCAAGGACATCTTCTTGGACTGACCATGATGTTGATAGTCAGATAGAATGCAGAGTAGCAAATTCATTGTGGTATGAATCCTACCCAATGAAACAATCTTCATAGTGCCTATGACCCTGTTAAAAGCCACTTCAGCACATGGAAATAGCAGCCAAATATCTAATGACTCCTCAGTCAACTGATCAAAGCATCCTTTCCCTCTCACTGTAGATACTTTATGTGGGGACACTTTGCTAACCCTGTATTTCTTGTTTAGCTTAAAACTCATGTTACTTGCATCCTCTAGTCAGATATCCTATAGGAGAGCAGATATTGACCATGGAAGCTCATTACATTGTCATCTTTCAGCCTCCATCCATTAACCAACTTATGATCTTCAACAGGTGAGACATAAGTGAACCACTGACTTCTATCACTTGAGGTAAAATATATGCTACCAGTCCCACAGAATTTCCAAAGATCCCCAGACCCATCCCATGATCTTGTGCCATTTTTAAGTTCGAAGGTACCTATGCATCTTTCCAATCCTGAAATTTATAATACTATTGCACTATTTAAAACTCCAGAGGAAATGATTAAGCAAGCAGGTAGGCTACTTTACCACAACACTACAGATTATGACAAGAAGACTCCAGTCATTAATGCACAGCAAACAGAAGTTTGCATGGGTGGTGCTAGTTTCTCTACCCTCAAATTCCATAGGGTCATGTAATGGAGCCAGATAGCAACTACACAAACAATGAGTTCTGTAACAGTCAAAAGATCCAGAGCCAGCCTCAGCATCTGGGGAACAGTAAACAAGACCTTGGCAGCAGTGACCCTTCATACAGTGGGCTGTGCAGTGCTGACCTGTATCAGCTTAATTTTGGACTTCTGGACTGACTCAGTTGCCTATGTGACTAACTACAGAGGTGTCCAAATTGGACAAGGATGCTTCCTGGCACACTCAATAAAGGTGTGCAGGGGCAATCCAGGTCCATGGTGACTTGACTTTTCTGATGTCGGTGGTGACCTGATCACCTTGTCTTTGAGAAATACTGAAATATTTACAGGTAAAGGGTTTAGTATCAAATTACTAAAAACATTGATAATTTGGTTGTATGTGTATGTGTGTGCACACGTGTACTCCAGTGTGTATAAGGAGGATAAGCGGGGGAGAGAGATAGAAATATACAGAGTAAATGGCAAAGCTACAGCCTAAAATTAAGTGAATCTGTACAGCAGATACATATGTTCTTTGTACCACTGAATTCCTGCAGCTTCCTGAATTTTGTAAGTTGCAAAAATAGAGTTTTAAACAAGCCTTGCATCCCTTTACATTTTCATGCCTACACTTCCTTTTCTTTTTTACCAAAATTATAGTAACAGCAACAGTTACTAATTAATATAGTTAATCCATTTCAAGTGCTCTCTTCCCTTATTTGAAAATAGCAAGGCATGGTTTCATGTTTCTGAACAAATGTCATGTTCTTACCTTTGCATTTGTCTTTACAGTGAAGGTAGGGTGAGGATAGTCTTCAAATCAGCTACTTTAGGGAAAAATACATTAATTTTGAAAATTGGTCTAGAAAAAAATCTCTCCACCTAGAAATAAAGAATACAAAATTATTACAAAGAATATAAAATTAGGGGCTGGGAATTTAGCTCAGAGCATAAGCACCTACCTTGCAAGCAGGCGGTTGTGAATTCGATCCCCGGTACTGGAAAAAAGGAAAAAGAAAAAAGAAGAATATAAAATTATTACAAAGAAAGGCATTGATTTTCCTTTTGATATTTTGGTTGAGTCATAAATGATTTGAGTATAAGGAGAAGGAAGAAAGTAAAAAATGGAGAAAAAAGAGCAACTTAAACTGTGTTTTATCAATATCTCTATGATGACCTGTGTATAATTTGACTTCAGTAATGTATACAAGTGCCAAAGCAAATTCATAATGACCCAGGAAATATTCATGATGACTACAAAGATTAATTAATGCCTTGACATTTGGAAATCTCTGAGTTGCACACTAAAGCAATACATGAATGTCCTCAATGCAGTTATTACATATAGAAGATGCTCAGTTATGATGTGCTGCCCCCAGATCTGAAATGCTCACTGTCTTTGCCCTCTTTCTCGTTTCAGCTGGAAAACCTGGAAGCAGAGACAGCTCCATTGCCCTAACTGGGTCTCACACCATTCAGACCCTCAGTGAGATTAGGAGCCACCATCTAATGTGGAGGCAGGTCGCCAGGCGAATGTGTAGCAGGCTCTAGTTTCCTAAAACCGTGCTTGCTTCTGGGTCATCAAAAGTGTGTCCTCTCTGACTACTCCACTATACACCTTAGAGGGACATTCAGACCATATCAAGCTCCTGTAAGAAAAAGAGTATGTCACACTCAGAATGTGATTTGTGTACATAGCATGAGTAAGATGCTCAATGGGACCAAAGTATGCCATGATATACAATCGGTGTCATCACAGAAGGTGACCCTTCTGTATGTTATATGCTGTTTTCTAGCAAATATTTATAGCCTCGTCAAAAAAATGATTGTTAAATTTACTAAAGTAATGTGTAAAGTAAATGCTACCTCTGAGCATACTGTGTAGCAAATCCCAGGCTCCCTAGTTTTGTAAAAGAATACAATGTTCTCCTTTTGACCTATAATGTTCAACTTTCAATTTTCATCTGGTTCAGACATCAGTTGTACTTTCACTTCTTGGCTTTGTACAGTTGAAAAGGACATCTCTTCTTCTAGCTCCAAAATCTTAAAAACGATGGCTATGAATGGTAATCTTCAACCCTGTGATGGGCCTGTCACCTGCTGACAGATTCATTCTTCTTCACTACAAGTACATTCTGGAGTCACAATGGGGGAAGGTCATTCTCAAGCTTTGGAGGCTTCTTCCCACTGTTAACTGCGACGTTCCCTTGCTCCTGTTCACAGAAGGTAAAACGAACCTAAACCTAAGTGTCACAGAAGGGGAGAGTTGGTCCAAGTGCTCATCTTTGTGTCCATACAGGAAGTCAGACATTAAAACACACCCTCGCTTCCCACAAGTTTCTTCACTTTGCTCTCTTCATACATGACTTTCCTCTTTTTATTTCAGCTCAAAATACTGACATTTTTTGAATCAGTGTGGTCAGATGATAGATGTGTTTGTTGAATGCCAAAACAGTTTGAACTTTTTTTTAAATAGAGAGCCAATAAACTTACCCTCAAAACAGAATCACTCAAACCATCATATAGAAAATGAGTTGATCTACTTTCAGTCATGTGTAGTTACTTGGACACTGAATATTAACAATGGCCCAACACTATAGCCCTGAAGGTTGCACCACCAATATTTTTGTCTTTTTGAGTTCTGTTAAATGCTAAGATCTCCTAGGTAAATGCCTTTCTTTTAAGTAGTCGCTCTGAGACAATTCTCTTTGACTAGTTGTCCTTGTTATGACATTCAGTGGATATTTGGAAATCTTCTATTTTATATGCTGTTTGTAAGCAGTAAGGTTAGATGGCCTGCACCAAGAAGCTGTCCTCTCTGAACTGATGTCATCATTGATTAAATAAATCAACCACATTGTATTCACTATGGAGGTATATATATAAAACAGGGTCCCCACTTCCCTTGTAAATATTCCTGAGTTTACAAGCTGCCAACTGACTGAACTATAAAATGTGCATCCTTTCATCAGTCTAACAAGGCACAAATAGGAATCAGGCATCCAAAAACATACTTCTGGGAGACAGCTGTTGCAAACCACAATAACGAATTTACTGTCTCAGATCCAATCAGTTGTAATTATATGACCCAACTCATGTATCCATTAGAGGAGAAAAAAGATAAACATTTTAATGTTTCCTTCTGATGATGTCTGATGTTTGCTGCTAAAACCTCCAGTTCTCAAATATTATGTCTCAGGATAGATGCTCATTGTGTTTAATTTTTTTAAATTTTCTGATCAATGTAATTAAAATCAGAGCCTCAGAAAGATTTAGTACTTTAAAATGGCTAATGCAAATAAAACACATTACGGGAGAATGAAATATTTGTAGGTAAGTACTGGAGAGAAAATTCTTCCTTTTAATATGCCAGGATAATATGAGTTCTCTCAAGAGATGACATAATATTGCTTTCTATTCATAAGGCCGTTTCTCAGTACTTATTGCTGCTGCTAATCACCTACTCAGAATGAATTATCTACCATGTGGTTGAGAGTAACATAGTCTTGAGGTTGGACTCTCTTTCTGAAAATATTGCATTTGTACACAAGGTTCTTTCATAGCATCTTTTAAGCTACAAAGAATATACAATACATGGGTTCACTTACAAATTAAGCATTCTAAAGAAAATCCTATGATATTAACCCATTGTACAGAAAGCCATTTTTATTATAAACTGGCAGAACTGTCCTATAATTCCGTGCCAAGTAGAGATAACAGCACTGTCTCAGTCAAGTAGGCTAAAGATTCTCATGAAATCTGAAGATAAAGAAAATGTAGGTTTCTGCTTTGTTCTTCCTTCTGATTTCAGTCTTCCTGGTATGAGTGGGAATGATTTCCCAGGAATGCAGACTGTAGCATGGAGGAAAAGCTTTACTGCTATGTCTGATCCTTGCTAATTATTGTGTCCGTGGTAGTTATGACCATTTCTGTCAGTCTCTCCCTTCACTGCTATTTTGTTCCTACATCCTTCCCTTACCAACCACTAGAAATCAAAGAAGATGAGTGATGAGAGCTACTAAGCAAAGTGATTACCAGGACGCACGGGGAGAAGGAGCAGAGGGTGACTGAAAAGGATTAAATTATATTTATGTTTTAAATGCGTTGCTGTAATATTCTGGATCCACAATAATTTGATAACATCAAATAAAAAGTGAAGATACTAAAAGCTTGGGTTTTAAGATTTTACAGATTTGTGTCTGAATACGTATTGTGAAATGTTTTAGGTTTGTGGGTTTTACCAAATAGCTCTTGGCTTCCAGCTTCTCTTGAGAATGTGCACAATAATGTGATCATTTTGGTGCAGTGGTCAGGCAGAGTGAAATAATGTACATAAAATAGTTGACCTACTAAGCACCAAATGCTTCCTATCTGTAGTGAAAATTATAATGAAAATGATTGATGTCCAAAAAGCAGAGAAAACTTGGGAAACTCACTAGCAAACATCTATGATTGGCTTTGGCACAAAACTCTTGTAGGACCTCTTTTCCTCACAGTTTAAGATGGTACCATCCAGTAAGAGAATAGGGCATGCAGACTAATTTAAGGTCACTGTCACTAACTTCAAAAGCAAAACTCTAGTAACAGGTTCACTTTGGGCATGCATTCATGAGCCAATTAAATTTACTAAGGAATCATTTCACCATACACTTATTCTCTATTGTCATCAAATATTAAAAATGCAAGGAATTAAGTACTTTACTAACACCTCAAGAACTAAGAAACCTTAAATGCCAAAGTTTGTGTCCTACAGTGTGTGACAATTATCAAGCTCTAGTCATTAAATATCACAGCATTTCTTAGAACATTGGGTTGATGGTCCAAGGTCAACCGAATCCAACCAATATTATTGTATATTAGGCACTTGTGTTACAAACATGAGAACCATTGACACTGAGATTTAGGATTATGAAGAGGGGGTTAAGAGTGGATTAAGGTAACTACTGTAACAAAATGCTCTTCAAATAACATTGAATCAATGTTGTACTTGCATTTCAAAGAAATTTAACACTCTGAAAACTTTAAAATTAAATATATCAATCTTTGAGAGCATCTCTTAACTCAAATATATGAAAAGATACTTCTAAACCCTGGGCACATATTCTGAAAGATCAGCTTTCCAGAACTCCTATAGCACATTTAATGAAAACTAAGTAATACACTATTTCAACTCACTTTGAATTTCCTGTTAAGTTTGTAGTGAGAACTTCATTAAAATCTGCATTTGGAATTGCATTTAAGCTTTACAAAACTATAAGGAAATGTGGGAGGGCTACTGCTTTCTCTGCAATTTGAGAGGCTTGAGATTTGTGTTTCAGAGTCAAGCCACCTGGAAACTGATACTGAGAGCTCAAAACTGAACATCTGCAAATCCCAGATTCCACACTTAGGGAACCCATAATCTCCTGTGGTGCAGGTATGAGCTCCTCTTTTTCTTTCAATCTCCAGAAATCTAGCATGTCAGTGATCTATTCACATCCAAAAGAACTTCATAGCTGGAAATAAAATAAACTTCTGTTACAATCGGTTAGGATAGTTAAAATCCAGTCATAGAGGACTACTAGATCTGAGGCAAGGCAGAATTATCCATCTCAGGAATGCGAATGAAGAATCCAGTAGAACCTAGATAGGTTAAGAAAAGAAGGTGTTTACTGGGTTGCACTATCCTACCATTGTAATCATTCAGCACCACACTACATTACCAGAGAATGTAGTTGGCATTACTACACTTTATCCTAAGAAATTACCTGTAAATGTGCTCAGATGTTTTATAAAGTAGGAAGCAATCTGTTAGAAGTTGCAAAGATTTTATAGAACTTATTAGACTGCATATAGGACTTATCCACGGCTATCATTAGCACAAACAGCTACAGTAGATATTTTTGCAACCCACAATTTCAGGAAAATACATGTCTTTGCTGGAACACCATAGAAACTTTCCCATCCTTTGTTAGTATACTTTTGATTGATATTAATGAGACTAGTTGCGTTCTTCAATATAAGCACAAATATAATTTATATTTTTCAGGTGATAGGTTTTTCATCATTCGGTTTTTGAAACAATGATAATAATAATTATATTTCATGAAATAAAACACTGCTCATTTCTGTGGTTACTGAGGTCTCTACATCTGTATACTTCAGTGAGTCATAGTTATCCATATCAAATAGTTTGTTTCTTTTCCTATAAACACGTGTCTATATAAATGAAAAACCCAATAATTGCTTAAATTTCAACTAATATTGTTACATTCTTAGCAATATATGTACTTCCTGTAGGAAAAAAACATTCATTTGTTTTATGATTTCACATAGGGAGCACAGAAACCCTTTGGACAAAGGGAGATTTACCTTGATATTGTCACATGCACTGTAATAGAAATTTTGAGCAAAAAAATCAGGAAGAAGCTGTTTGAAAGACTCCATACAACTTGCTTCTTCTTATTTTACAATTTGATTTTTGAAAGGATCTAGGTTTTGAAAGCAGGTAATTCCATTCAAGTGTCTTAAAAGAAACTTCTGGGATCTTTTTGATTTGGGGATATTTTTTTTGTTGTTGTTTTGTTTGCTTGGAGTATGTGTGTTCAGTGGCTTTATTACCAACATTAGGAAACTTTGTATGAACACGCAGAGTTATGAAGTGCTAAATGGAACTGAGAAAAGCAATAAAAATAGAGCACTGTGAAGGAGAGAAGTGAAGGAAGTAATAGAGGCGATGACTCTTTTCCCAAAAACTGGGCAGTACTACCCATGGACACTCACACTGACCAGCAGGAGCTTTATGATGTAAACACAATAAAAGTGCTGTAATTAGCAAATACTAGAAAAAAAGAAAAGATTACATTTGTGTGACTTGGTGATTTCACTTTGTTCACAAGAGAACAAAGCAGAAGCTTCTAAGGAAAGGAGAATGGCTACTATGTTACTCCATTTTGAGGAGGGCAGACGTGCCCCAATGCTACAGAGTATTTGCAGAATCTGCAAGTCTCATTATTTCTCCATGCTCTGGCTCCCTCAGGATCTGAGCTTCTGCTTTGCTGGATTACTTTGCTCATTCTGTATCTTGTTATAGCAGTGTTGCCATCCAACGCTGCTGTGACATCTAAACAAACAGGACTTGAAATCAGTGTGTGCCTTTCCTTACCTTCAAGTATCTGGGTAGGACTGGCTTACCAATTTTTCCAGCACAGAGTTTCAAAGGAAGTCCAGGAGATAAGCTTTAGTAAATCCTCAGTAAATCTTCAGTAAATCCTCAAAGGTTCCAGAGTAAGCCCATGGATCCCGCTGGATTTTAAGGGACATTAAATTAGAGATTTTACTTTCCCCAAATAAGAAAATACCATTTATATTCTTACTTTTCTACAGTATAGTCTTGAGATGAATATAAAATTGTTTATCTGTTCCTGAAAAAATGGTACACATGACTTTTCTCTTGCTACAAACAAAATTTTATACTTTAAAATTAACGGATGTCATCATTTAAAGATTCTACCAGAAACTTAACAAAGGAGAAAAGGTTTCCTTCATAAAGTAAATTTGCAGGGAAAAAGTCTATTTAATAGTTTCTGAATGTCTATTTTTATTTGGCTACTTTGGGAGATTTTGTGTTTCATTTTGTTTTGCTTGCTTTTTGAATGGGAAGGTGGTTGCTATTGTTGCTTCTTTGTTTATTCTTTTCTCCAAGACTTTCACCTCTCCCTGAAATGTGTCTTTACACAGATGCACTCTATTTAAAATTTGACCTACCAGTGCTTCTTCTATTTTGTATCCTGAATGGCTATCCTTGTCTAGTGACCAGTGTAGGTCAGTACTGTACACTGAGACATGCCTGTACTTATAACCTGGTACGAAGGATTCCCGCTAGTCCCCATTTGTTCTAATAAGGATCCCTTCTCTCTGTTATTTTGACTGTATATTACTTGGAAGTTGGAAATCAGTGTCTAACATTTTACTAGCACAGGAAACCCAACAGCTGATTCTTGTTCTACTGCACCTCTGCAAGAGGTAAACCGGATTCCTAATCCAGCTCTGAGCTCCTGCCTCGGCAGAGCTCCACCCAGAAAAAAAAGGAAAGAAAAGAAAAGAAAAATTACAAGGCTTCCTGTTAGTCTCCTTGTCTGTGATACAATTTGTTCCCATCTGCCCCCAGGTTTACCCCTGCTCTGACTCAGTGGGGAGCCGCTACTGATCACAGCTGTATTAGCACAAAACTCATTTGCTTTATGGAAATACAGGGCCCTTATTTCTCAAGGGAATAGAAAAAAACGAACAGGCCTCCTACCCTGCTAGTACTTTCCATGTAAGCAGCCACATTTATATAAATTATATTCAAATAACAAGCTATTTGGGGGATTCATAATTCAGTATTACAAATAATAATCTAGGGAGTGTTCTCAAAAGATTTTTTTTTTCTATTTACAAGTGAATTTCATAACTTTTTCAAAGGTTGGGGAATAAAACAAAAGAAAAATTTAGGTTTCCCAGAAGAAATACCTAGTGATTTTTGGGTTTTTTGTTTGTTTGTGTTCCTTAAAAAACTATATCCATTTATTAGAACAAAACAAGTGTAGAATTAATCTTGATTAAATCTTTTCACTTTATAAATAAACTCTTTCCTTCTACCCAAATCTTATAACTACTAGATCTTTAAATCAAATTATACATTACAATTCATAATAATAGCTGGTGGTCCATCTATTGTAAGCAATGTTCCGTATAACAAATTCCAGCAAAATCTAAGAATTGGATCAGACCATTGAGGTTATTTGGATTAGGACATACCTTGTCTCTTGTGCATAGAAATGCTTATAAAAATACAAATAAATGTTTTAAGGCATCTCTGTTTTCATAACAAGGATGAAGCTTCCTGCAGAAATTTGAAATATCACTTTGGTTACTATTTTCTTGTTGATTTTGAAGACAGTTAAAGCAAAATACTGGCTATTCTGTGGCTGATTTCTCAGCTAGAAGCTGATCAATTAAAGACACCATGAGGAAAAAGTTTACTTATACAGTACTGTGCTTCAGTATTAACTAGGAGATAAGAAAAGGGAATCCAGAAAATGGTAACTGCCAGTAATGACCGCTATTTCCGACATAAACTTAAAAGCAAGTGTTTCTTTTGGTTTTGTTTTTGCATATTGTATGACATAACTTTGTAAAAAATATGAAATTGATGTACATTTATGTACATAACCAATTTGATGCTGTCATGTTAAAGACAATGTAAATTTTCATCCAGCTCTGTATTTTGTAAGACCTTAAAGTAGAAGGAATCATCAATATTAGATGATGTCAACATCATCTAATATTGGAGACTCCTTACATACAGAGATAATTGAATGTTGGTACCCACAATCTCAGAAAATCCACAATGGAAACTAGCATGTCAACAATATCTTTAGATATGAATTTTATTGTGAAAAGAATATATACATTCTTTGGAAAATAGCACTATACTTGTTCTTCAAACATTTATTTAGTTCAAGCCTGATAAACGTATATCCTCCCAGGCCACTAGAAAAAACTTGGCAGTCCCTCAAGAATCCAAGGACCCTGTGATATTATTTATGATGGTTTGGTTGAATTTTATGTTATCATTCAGATTATTTGTATTTTAACCATACTTTAAAATAACCACCATCCTTTTTCAACAAATACATGTGTATATGTGCATATGCGTGCAGGCACCTGAGCACACATGCATGCACACACACACACACACACACACACACACGCACACGCACACACACACACGCACACACACACACACATACACACACACACACATACCATGATGTGAAACCTTGGAAATTATATAGTATAATGAAAAACCATCAATAAAATTTTCAAGGGCTTATCTACTTAAATAAAAGTTCAAGATCAATAAATTGCTTGCAAACTTATTACTTGCAAATGTACTCTGGAAATAAAATGAAATTAAAATACATTTTCAAGCATACCATTTTTATTTAAATATTAATTTGAACTTCCAATTATTTTATTATCTATACCCAAGTGATCAACTTTATTGGAAAATATGAATTGTCATAAAATTCAATGCTGATTATAATTTAATATTCCTATGATAAAAATTCATATTCAGTATTCCACATAAATTTTAGAAAATCAGATTACATTAAATTACTAGAAATTAAGTTCAAAATATTAGTATATATTCCCATTCCTATTATATGTCAAATATGTATCATATATATATATTACTCATTGAACTAGAGATGCCACTATATAGGAAAATATATCTATAAATGTAAAAGAAATATATATATATATATATATATATATATATATGGGAAATAGCATACAAATTCCCATTAGTTTAATGAGAATTAAAAAAGAAATGTCAGTTTCAACTAAGAAATACCCCTTTCTTTTGGCAATACATCTTCTGAACTTTTCACCTATTTGAATAACAATTCTAATTTAAAATAACAAATTATCTTGTTTTCATTCTGTTGTTATATGAAAAAGAAAGCACTTTTGCAAATGAATCTTTATAAAAAGAAATTTAATAATTTACCAAATGTTGCAAATTAACAAGAACTTTTAAGTGTGAGTCTAAATGTTGGGTGTTATGTCACTTGTCATTAATTTTTGTAACATTAGAAATACATTTTTGTTATCCAAAGATAATTTATGATAGGCAAAAAATATGTGTTGCAATATTTTAATTATACTCTAACTTTAAATAACTAAGACACTTGGTTTTTAAAATACTCAGAAAATTTCAGTAGCAAAATAAAAAATAGTGTTAAGAACCCACTTGATTAGACTCCTTCTTTAGTCTGTAGCTTTGAGTCAAATGTATCATGAACAATAAACCTTTCTATTCATTTGTCTCTTTCCTGCATTCTGGGATTTGAGAAAAATCAGAATTGATTCCTTTGCTTGAAAGATTCCAGGTGATATGAAAACCAGAATCTTTCTTTACTGCATCCAGATTTAGTTTCCATGGCAGACAACATTCTAATGTATAGACATCTAAGTACCTGAAAAGCACATGGAAATGCCAATTGGAAGCATTTTTAAAAGTCTAAAATGGTTCATATTTTATATTCAATCAAATGAAATTATAGCTGTGTCCTTCAAAACATAATACAAAATCCATAGGTTTAACAATAAGTACATGTTACTCTGTTTGCTTTTAAGTTGTTTCTTCAAATCTGACTTTCAAAAATATTTCTCTAGGACTCTGTATTTTACCTGTCAGGAAAATAGACATCAGTGCATATGTTGTTTGCTGTGGTAATGCATAAAACACAGAATTTTTTTTGAAGGTCTGGGAATTTTTTCTTCAATAATTTGGGGTTTTTTGTTTTCAATGTTTTTTAGAAAAATAATGTCTTTTTATTATTAAAAATATTTTTAATATTATATTTCAGTTGTATTAAAAAGTAAACTATCATATCATATGCTATATTTACTTCCAGGTAGGACAAAATAATCAGATGTAACTTTCAAAAGAATTACTTGATATATCACAACAGTCTCATATGCAGATCAAAATATTACTAGTACATAAATCAGTAAGCACATCATTAAGTAATTTTTATATTCTTCATATTTGACTGAGTTATATGAAAAATTCGTGAACTTTTGTATGTGTTACCGTTGATGTGCCATGATTCATAAACTTTGGATTATATTGTGATTTTCTTGCATGTAATGTATATGTATAACTAATAAAGAAAACTCAATAGTAATAATAATTCAATTTCTCTTGTATTTTTCATTCTCATACAATGACTCATGTGTATAATAAAAAGAATATTCTACAAATAAATGTTGCAAAGAAGACAATTAATTGTACTATCAGATAAGCACTGAATAAGTACTTCAAAGTAAAAGAAATTTTTGCCTTCATGAATTACTCCTAAGCTAGAATTCTCAAACAAATCACACAGAGAAAAGGAGAAACCCTCTGCTGTAAATTAAACAGTTGAAAATATAGGTAGCTGAATTCATTTCTAGCTTACTTTTCAAAAACAAATGTGCTTTTGCTATGTTGTGCAATGAGTTTCTTTACAAGAAAGGAGTTCAAAAGGTGAAATTTAATGCATAAGTTTAAATGGTTAATATGGGTTTTTTGAATGTAGAAATAGTTTCAACATGAAAACACTGTAAGGCACAAAAAGGTTTTAAATAACATTGGACAACTCTAAATTTTCTTTTAAAACATGTTATTAACACTGATCTTTTGAAAAGAAAAACTAATGTCTTAACATGAAAAATAAAGCAGAGCATTACCAGTTATAACTCCCCAACACACACTTCTGCTCCTCCAAATGTCTGAATGCTATTCCACTACTTAGGAATTATAGCCCAATTTCTTGCTACAATGTCAAAGGCCTTCATTTTTTTGTACGAATCTGCCACAGATTAGCTACCTATTTTATTATCAACAGACATCTGGGCTGTTCCCAGTCAGGTAATCACTCACAATGTCAGTATACACGTATCTCATGGTACACATATACCTGAATTTCTCTTAGGTCTATTTCTAAGAATCAGAAGATTTGATAAATACATCAAATAGTTTTCCAAAGTCACTTTACCATTTTACCCTTCATCTGGTAATGTATAAGTGAATCCCAGAGCTGTTACGGTTTGTGTTTGGTGTCTGCCTAAAGCCTCAGGCAGCTGAGTCTAGTGTTTGTGACTGGTTCATTGTCTAATGCTGGGATTGGTGGATTAGTTTGCACCCATCCAGAAGTGGGGTGCTAGAATATGATATAAGGGAGGAAAGGAGGTGCTCTTCCCTTTTTTGTCCTTTTGTTCTTGTTGCTTGTGCTGTTTTCTGCTGCCCAGAACTGTTACCCTCTGCCATGTGCCAATCTGCTTTGGTGCCAGCTGATAATGGACTGACACTTGCACAAACTGTGAACTAAATAAATCTCTCCTTCCCTAACTTTGGTGTTGGATATTTTGTCCCAGTAATGAGAGAAAACTGACTAAGATACTGGCTAACATTTGATACAGTCAGTTTTGAACAATTTTAACTATGTTGGTAATAAATACTGATATCTTACAGGTTTAATTCATATTTTTCTAATAACAGTTACCAAAATGTAACTTGTCTGCCCTTCATTGGGTTGTACATTGTATTTTTTGTATTTCTTCTGGATACAATTCCTTTATTGGATATTTTACAAATATTTTTCCCACTCTTTAGTTTTACTTTTTACTCTTTTAAAGATATATTTGGATTTAGTGAGAGTTCTAGTTCCTAACATAGTCGAATTTTCAGTGACAGTGTGTTTGTGTCCTGTTTAAGGTATTTTGTTTCAAGATTGACATTTCTCTTATTGGTCCTTTATTTTCCCATATAAATTTTCACTCACCTTAGCTTAGTTAATGTGTACAGAAAAGGTTAAAAGGTTTTACTGTGAAGTGTTGCCTGCCAGTTGACTGAGGCACAGGATTCGAGAAGCAAGTTACAGAAGACGTAAGTTTGAAGAACACGGCATGCCATACTTCACCTGATGGGATTATTAGCAATATTTAATCAGAGAGGTCAGATGATTAGATTTGTAGTTTTGAAAGATCTCTAGGAGTTAGATAGAAGCATAGATGCGTCTATGATGAACTCGTCACCTAATTTCTCAGAAAATCCTGCTAAAATTATTGAGTTATGCTCATTCTCAGGTGCTAAGAGTGAGTTATTCCTTCTGAAATCCAAAATCAGAAGGTTCACACCTAGGACTAGGGGAGAGAATTCCTCAGGTAATAAAATAAACACAAACAAAAATATGCTCCTTTCTGATACAATAGTATTCAACCTAAGCCTTGGTGTGTGCAGCAACAAAGTGCTAATTCTACACTTAGGGAAGACATCATTCTTTTGGACATGCAAAGTGATAACCATAGATACCATGACTCTGGTTCTGGAGCTGCACCTGAATAACTCATACCTCCCCTGCACCACTGACCGTCCTGGAGACATGATACATCCAGAAGTCACACAATGTACAACAAAATACATACAAAACAGCAACTTGTTCAAAGATATTCAACCATGACTCACAGTCATCCTCCTCAGACTTCTGACCCAAATAGCAGGAGCAATCAGGCCATACTAATAAGGACAGATAGTTCTCTTCTCTAACTGGCTGGCTGTGCAGGGTGCTCAAAAGTTCATGTGCATTTTAGGATGAAAGTGAAAAAAGAAACACTACTTTAGAAGTGAATATGAGAATATTAGTTAATCCGTCATCAAATAGGTGATATGAACCGACTAATCAAATTAGGAAATTACTAATCAAATGTAGGAAGAGAGCTCTGCTTTATTTTCCACCTATCTCCTATGGGATCATGGACTTTCCATGCTGGGGTCTTGGACATTTTACTTACTCAAATGTATAGCAAATATCTTCAAATGGATTCTCTATGTTTTCACTATATAGAATTAATTATAAATACCTTTTGCAGAAACAAAATAGGTTGGATTAAAACAACAAATACTCTGTAGACTGATTATTCAAAAGAACACTGAAACACTTAATCTCCATCCACATCGTGGAACAAACAACTCCTTTGTTAATTTCATTTTCTCCCTAGTAACAGACTTTAAGGTCAGTATGTCAGTCAGTGCTTACTAGAGAAAAAGATTTAATGCAAAACATACAAATACGTAACAATTTACGACTGATGTATTATGACTGCCCACAAAGTCAGGTATGGATGAGTGCAAAAGGTCTGTCTGTGCACTGGAGGTTAGAAAGATTTAGTCAAACCCTGGAGCTCAGTGTAGTGTGCCCTGTGATTCCATATCAGGAGGTCAAAGGCTCAGCGATGAAAGACTTAAGGTTCTGTGCTGGAAGGCAGGAGACGACATCCAAGGTAAAAGTGAAGACCGAAGCCTCTCTGAAGAAACCAGAAGCAATCATGCTTTCTTCATTTCCTTTTTGTAATATTCTGGCAATAGTCCCCATGAGAGTGAGTCTTGCACTCCCAGAACTATGCTGAGCTAATTTAATTGGGCTTTATTTAAGATAGCACAATTAATCAGTCATCACAGCCAGCATCCAGAGCACCTGAACCAGCCACAAACTAACCCCTCAAAGATGTCTGAGCCTTATATCCAGACAGACAGACCTATCTTTCAGCTTTAGCACAAAGACATGAAGAGCCTCAGGGAATGAAAGCAGCAGTGGTGGTGCCTTTCAAACCTTTTCTAGCATAGCCTGGTACTTGTAGCAATGCTAAAGATGCTAGTTTCTCACTGAAATTAGAGGAGTGATTTCTGAAAACAAAATCAAAGGAAGTATATTTTTCTTCTTTACCATAAAGATTGGGAAAGAAAATTCAAAAATGGTTTCCCATAATGTTAAGTATTTTTACTATTTGAGTTGCATATGAGGATTAGAGGAATCATTATCTTTTGAATGTTTGATATCTATAATAAATGATTCCATCTGTACCTTTGGAAATCTTGAGTCACCATATCACAGAGGAAGAGGTCTAATTTGTCTTATGGAAAAAGCTTAGTGGTTTTTTTGGATTGTACCTGTCATAAAAAACATGACAGGCCATATCAAAGGAATCTCATGCAAATTTCCAGCTGTCACAACCTCTCACAAACACTATTCTTAGGCTACCACTACTTCTTTCCTGACTGTGTTATTTAGTTCCATTCTAAGGCTAAATGTTTAACATGAAGAATCTTCTACCAACGGTATAAGGATATAAAATAGAATCCTTTATGGAAATTTATGAAATAGGCTATCGTTAATTATTCTAGTATTTCAATTGACTAATTTCAAAAGAGATGACAGAAAAAGCAGTTGATTTCATCTAAGTCTCTCATGCCTATTTCCTTCCCTTGAATGGTGAGGCAACCCTGTCATCCCTCCTAATCCCTTAGCCCCTAAACTTTACTGCTGCACTCTCTTTCCCCACTATCCCAGAATTTCAACATAAAATACATTCAGAAATTTGGACACAACAAAAAAATGTAGGGCCCTTTAATTTCCAACATATGGGAAAATAACTGGGTATTATGAATACGATTTCCCAACACTGTGATTTAAAAAATCCACAATAAAAAATGAAAGGTTTAATTTAGTTCATGGTTTCAGAGGAATCAGTCCATAATCATCTGATTCCAAGGCAGAAACCTTATGACTTAAAGAAGCTGCTTATTTCATAGTGGTTGTGACTTGCTAGCACCCTCACTGCACTTTTGGTTTCATTTCTATAGCCCTACACCTTATCCTCTTAGGGGTTCCTCCAAAGTCTAAGCCTTCCTCTGAATATAAGTGGAAGCTTTCCTGACCCACAATTCATACACTGAACATTCCAGTGAAACTAGTATCACAAAGACAAGACTAGGATCTTCTGCCAGCTTGAACAGTAGTCAGACCCCATTGGACCATGGTTATAGTAACCTCTCTGTGCTTGTAAAGTTCAGCACAGTGAAATGAATCCAAAGGAAGAAATTTCCCAAGAAATCCTTCTCAAGCAGGGATCCCAGAGACTCTCTTCTCAACTGAATGGTTGATACCTGTGAACTCTTAAACCTGTGATGGATGATGTCTTGCTAATTCCTGACGTACCCTCAAGGCAGCTTTTTTTCTTGTCCTTGTACAAAAAACTTAGTTTCTTTTTCATGGTGATAATCTCTCTAACAACCACATATCCCTTGATCTCAACTTTACATATAGCTTCTTCTGGGCAAAAATTTAAAGTTTTTCAAATTTTACTGTTTAGTCTTTTGTCCCAGTTCTCATTGTAATATTTACAATGAGACTAAAAGCGTTAGGTACTACACATGCCATAGACTGAACTTTGAGGCATCTTGGATTCCCCCTACCAGATTAGTTAGCCCACCAACCTTAACTTCAATCTCCTGTAAAGTCTCAGAACATGTGCAAAACAGAGACAAATTTTCTGACACAGTTTAACACACATGGTCTGTAGTCTAAATGCCAGTCGAGTTCTTGTTCTCAAGTGAAATCTCTTGAGCTTGATTTTTACTGTCTTCATTCTTTTTAGCATTCTGATCTTCTGAGCTCCACCACGAATCACACATCAAGATCTGCTTACTGCACTGTAAGACTGGTCTATCCCACATCTCCAAAGCTTTCCAAACCCCTCCATAAAACCAGTTACAAAGGGTTCTAAATCACACAGTCAGGTACTGTCACAGCTATAGCCCCACTCATGGTACCAATTCCATGTTTTAGTTAGCTTTTGTATCACTGGGATGCAGTAACTGACACAATTTAAAGATCAAAAAGTTTAATTTGTCTATAGGATTCAGTACATGCTTGCTATTTCCAAGGCAGAAACCTCCTGATGGAAAATTGTAGCAGAGCTCTACATTCATGGTGGCTATGAAGCAGAGCACGGGGACAATGCTAAAGAGGAAGGGTGAAGAAAATACATATTTTTTAAGGTCATTCCTGCATAACCTACCGAACACATCCAGAACCCTTGAGCATGCTTTATTTATCTGCAAGGCATTTCCAAATTCAATAAAGGTGACCTATCAGAAAAAACCATCACACATAGAGAATGGAAGCTGCTTTCCATGGTCCATTACCTGTTTTGGATGCATCTAGATTTTGATGAAAGTCCAACATATTTTGCAATGGGAAGAGTAAGAGACTGAGGTCAAAAGAGTAGGTAACTGCCCAACTCTACTTATCAAAAACAGTTCCTAGTATTATTTGAAAATAAAAAGTACCTTTGAAGCAAACTCAGTTAATAATCTTTTAAAAATATTAATACTGATGCTGTGAACATTCATCAAGTGCAATTATTTAGAGTCAATTAACTAAATTCTTTATAATTACTTTCTCATGAAATTTCACAGCAACCTTGTCATTTAATGCTACTAGAATCCTATCTTACATGTAAGAAAATTAATACTGAAAGATTACATTATCCATCATAACTCAGATAATATGCTATATAATATCAATCCTCTCAACATTCACATTACAGTATTTCTTTCAAAAAGCAATCCTCCCTAAGTCATTCCTGGAAGCAAATATTACTCTAGGACCAAAACCTGAGAAAGATCCAACTAAAAAAGAAAACTACAGGCCAATCTCCCTAATGAACACAGATGAAAAAATCCTCAATAAAATATTGGCAAATAGAATATAGCAAATCATCAAGAAGATGATACACCATGACCAAGTGGGATTCATCCCAGGCATGCAGGCATGATTCAACATATGTAACTCAATAAATATAATCCACCATATCAATAAAGCAAAAAGTAAGAATCACATGATCATTTCTATAGATGCAGAAAAAGCTTTAGATAAGGTCCAACATTCATTTATGATAAGAACCTTACAGAAAATTGGAATAGATGGTCTTAACCTCAATATAATAAAGGCCATCTATGACAAACCAACAGCCAGTAGCATACTAAATGGCCAAAAACTGAAGGCCTTTACCTTAAAACCAGGTACAAGACAAGGATGTCCCTTATCACCACTCCTATTTAATATAGTACTGGAAATACTAGCCAGAGCAATTAGACAAAAGATAGAAATAAAAGGGGTAAAGACAGAAAAAGAAGAAATTAAATTATCATTATTTGCAGATGACATGATACTCTACATAGAAGACTCCAAAAACTCCATTGAAAACTAGATATAATAAATAAATTCAGCAATGTAGCTGGATACAGTATCAATACACAAAAATCAATAGCATTTCCATACACTAACAACAAAATCACAGAGAAATAAGAGAAGCCACACCCTTCACACTAGCAACTAAAAAAATGAAATATTTAGGAACTATTCTCATGAAAGAAGTGAAAGATCTATATAGAGAAAAGTATAATACACTGAAAAAAAGAAATTGAAGAGGATCTCAGAAAATGGAAAGACATCCCTTACTCATGGATAGGAAGAATAAATATTGTAAAAATGGCCATTTTCCCAAACCTGTTATACAGATTCAATGCAATCCCAATGAAAATACCATCAACATATCTTTCAGACCTTTTCTTAGGAGAAGTCACTCCTAAAATTCATCTGGAGCAAGAAGAGACCTAAGGTAGCAAAGGCAATTCTAAGCAGCAGAGGCAAGGCAGAAGGCATCACAATCCCTGACTTAAAGTTACATTACAAAGCTACTGTAATAAAATCAAGATGGTACTGGAATAGAAACAGATCTGAAGATCAGTGCAATAGGTTAGAAGATACAACAACTATCAACACACTCAACCACCTTATCTTTGATAAAAGGACCAAATATGTTCACTGGAAGTATTAACAGTCTCTTTAGTAAATGGTGTTGGAAAAACTGGCTCTCCATATGCCAAAAACTAAAACTAGACCCAAGCCTATCACCATGTACTAAATTAAAATCTAGACCAAAGATCTGAATATTAAAACAGAAACACTAAATTTATTGGAAGACAAATTAGGTAAAAATCTTGAAAACATAGGTGTAGTAGAGAATTCATGAGCAAACCACATGAGAAATACTTCCCAGAATCAATAACTGGGACCACCTCTTATTAAAAAGTTTCTGCATGTCAAAAGAAATCTCCAGCATAGTGAAAAGAAAGCCCACAAACTGGGAAAACATCTTAGTGAACTGTCCCTCAGAGAAAGGACTTTTGTTAAAACATATAAAGAATTAAAAAAAATCAGGCCCCCAAAATTCAAAGATCCAATACTAAAATGGGCATCTGAGATGAATACAAAATTCTCAGATGAAGAAATACAAATGGCAAATAAATACATGAAAAAATGTTCATCACCATTACGCATCAGAGAAATGTAAATTAAAACCACACTGAGATTCCATCTCACTCCTGAAAGAATGGCCAGGATTGAGAAAACCACCAACAACAAATGCTGGAGAGGCTGTAGGGAAAAAGGAACTCTCCTGCACTGTTGGTGGGAGTATAGACTGGTGCAACCATTGTGGAAGTCAGTTTGGAGATTTTTCAAAAAGCTGGGATTGGAAGTCCCATTTATTCCAGCTATTCCACTTCTAGGCATATTCCCAGAAGAACTGAAAACATCATACCACAGTGATATATGTGTACCCATGTTTATAGCAGCACAATTTGTAATAGCCAGATCTTGAAAACAACCTAAGTGTCCATCAATTGAGAAATGGATAAAAAGTTGTGGTATTTTTATACAATGGAGTACTACTCAGCTATAAAGAATATCACATTGAGATATTTATAAATAAGTGGACACAGCTTGAGACCATACTCATAAGTGAAATAAATCAAACTCACATGTATAAATATTGAATAGTCTCCCTAGTGTAAGAAATGGTAAGAATACATAAAAGTATGTGGCAATCATGATTCCCCATTATATTGTTTTGAAGCCTTATAGTGTTTTCATTCATTAATTGGAATGGTTTTATTCTGGGTTGTTTGATTTTATTGTCTGTGATGGTATGAACAGTTATTCTGAAGAAAACAAGACATTATAATAGCTAGCGTTGATTTAATATCAGCTTGTTTTGAAGTCCCATCAAGCTTTTATTCTTCTGTCTCCATCAGTTTTATCATTTTGTATCTTATTGGATTTTATTATATGTGATCGTATAAACAAAAATTTTTATAAGCAAAGAGATAATATAGAAATCATTGTTTGTTTTCCATTAGCTGGTTCTAAATACTCTGTAATACTTTCATTGTCTTGAATAGTTTTACACTGTCATATTGTGATTGATGCTATAATATACGAAGTTATACTCAAATATTTCAAGGAAAGAGACACTATGGTAGCTACTGTTATGTCGGGTTATCTTGTGGTGAAACACTATGTTGCTTAAATTGTTCTGTTCTGACCTGTGTTGTTATGCCCTCTTTCATCTTAATCTCCCCTTTTATATATATTTTTTTTAATTAAAAAAAGAACACGACTAAGAACAATGGAGACAGACACGTGCAGTTCATCAACCTGTTACAATGCAGAGATGGGTTACGAGGCAGCAACCACTCTAAAGCCAGGAGAACTGAGTAATGTGTGGATGCACTACTTGCAAACCTCCTGTGAAAAACTCCTTGTGGAGGATCCGTGTGATTGCCATTAAACTGTGGGGGATTCTGTGAAAAAATGTTAGGTTCCAACTAAAAATCAGTGAAAGAGTGAGGCTGAGAACTCTGAACTATGACATCATGGGAGTATACCTTAAGCATGAAATAACTACCTTTAAGCATTTAGTGTTGTTAAGTGATATTAATACCACATTGACATTTCCCACCAGCTTCAACCACTGATGGCACAGGCATGACTGTCCTGCTGGGCAGCACTGAAAGGCATGCAAGTGAGGTGCACTGTGAATGTGTTAACCCATATCAGCATCCTTTGTTGGTTATAATCACAATAACTTTTGAGTTTTTCAAACATTTTAAAAATTAAAATGAATAAACTTGTCTTTCTCTACTGAAAAAAACAAAAAAAAAATTAATTCCGTAAGAATATACGTGACATGCCACTAAACTATAAACAAAAGTTAGTAAATGAAAAAAATAAAGCTAGAAGTGAGTTTATTGTAAACATACTATTGAAGTTATCTGCACTGAAAGAAGTGGAAAGAGAAATGCAGGCATATCTTTACTGTGTTAAAAGGTCAAGTACCTGTTAGCCAGGCACGGTGGCACACACCTGTAATCTCAGTGCTCTGGGAACATGAGACAAGAGTATAGGAGATATCTTCAATGACTCCCCTTGAATGCAAAACAATTACTGAGCTTTGATTATTTGGAGACACTTCCTTATACTGATATATAGAGATCTGGCTATGGTATTTCCTCTTCTCTTCAGTTGGCTCTAAGCATCACAAATAAGGATAGCTGAGGTACTGATATATAATCTCCAAAGTCAACAGACGATCCTGTTTCCTCATAGTGTTCTCTCTATAAAGCATATGAGCACAGCGGGATGTTAGAGCTAATAGCTCTGGGAATGTCAACTGGGTAAGAGCCTCAAAGTAAAGAGGTTATGACTCCCCAGGGCACAAGAGTTTGCATATCAGAAAATGACAGCCCCCCAAAACAATTCAGTTGCTACCTGAATTAGATTGTGTGAATTGATCCCTCTACATATCTTTATCTCTGCAATTTACAGAGATGCCTTTCTCCCACCTGGCCAGACAATTGAAGTTACTCACATAATTCTCACCATCCTATCACTCATCCCTGAGCCACCCCCCTTCTTCACAAGACAATAAATTCTGGGAGAGGCCTAGGATCAAGACTTCTGTCTGCACATCCTCACGGGGATTGGATTTAGGAACCCTTGGCTGCCCTTAACTTGGTATATGTCTTAGTGATTTACTTTCATCATGGGTTGCATTGGTAGTGGAAGACTGAAATTAACTTGCTGGGATTCCAGTGATATCTCAGTGGGATTACAAATATAACCTTTTGGATTATGAGGAAAACTAGAAAGAGGATTACAATATTTGGATGACTGAACTCAATATTTGGGATTACAATAACGAGTTTCAACCTGGCTTGGGAAACTCAGCAAATTAGTGAGCACCTGTCTAAAAAAATAAATTAAAAAACTGGCAGTGTAGCTTAATGTGAACACCCCGCATTCAACTCCCAGTACTGCAAGCAAACAGCAAACAAATAAATAAATGTCTAAAAATGCTTTCTGTCTGTGGCATGCCTAGTAATAGATTAATTGTTTTATAATGATAAGGGGCTTTTCTTTCTTGCCTTCAGGGGAAGAAGTAATGGGTGGTTATAATTGCTCAATTATTGACATTCCCTGATATTAATACTCCCAGATGTTTCCTAATAGCCCTAAATTGTGTATAAAATTAGTACAAAATATGGAGAATTTTTCTGTCTTTAAAATTAAAATATAATCAACTAAAAAGATAAAAATTTGCATGTTCCATCCTTTATTCTGATCATTTTATTTCCAAAGTTAGAATATTTTTATAATTGTACAGAATCTATTGCATAGAAATTAATTACCATCAACTTTATACTGGGAACCTATTGAGAAATCAAAGATTCTGGTGAAGTTCCAGTCTTACTCCAATTATCATACAAAATGAAAGTGTATGTTCTTCAGACATAAGACAAGTTGCAAGTCAACTACTAAACACACACACACACACACACACACACACACACACACGTGTCTCATGTGCCATCAAACTTAAGAGAAATAAAAAACATTTCAGTTAAAATTAGTCTGCAAAATTCACCGGTAAGATAAGACATAAGCAGAAGTTGAGATCAGTGGAAATGATCATGAAGAATGTAAGAGGCAGAGGGACTTGCATGAACAGGCACAGTGACAAAAGTAACTAAATATAGAGCTCAAGGCTGAGCCCCAACTTTCTCTGCTGAACAACTGACATTCATGAACAATATTCAGTACTTATTTGTTTCCAACTATCACTGGACATAATGCTAAGCATTAGACACAGGGAAATAAAGGACGTACTCTTCTCCCTTAAGGAGCCCAGAGCCCAGTAGGAAACAACAGGAATCAAAACTCTGAGGAGAGAAAAAAAAACTCTGAGCATTAGAAATCACCTTAACCAAGTGTCACCCTTCACCTTTTCTACTTACTAACATATTCCTTAACTCTCTGAGCCTGTCTGTACTACTGCAAAATCATTAATAATTGATGTGTGAACTGTGTTAGGCAACATACAGAATGCTTCCAGTAAAACCAAAGTTAGCTTTTGATAATGCTACTGTTTTAGAATGCCTACATATAGAAGTGATTCTCATCCCAGCTATTCCTCAGGAATGCCTGATTTTTTTAAGTAAAAAAAAAAAAGTAATAACTTTATATTAGTCGAGCATTTAAATTTTTAAATTTTTCCCACATGCACCCTTTGTGACTTGAGTGTGTGGGAGAAACAGCAGCTCAACATCTGTGTTTACAGGGGATGAGACAGGAGAGGTGGGCCTTCCGGAATTCAGGAGTCCTGACTCCTGTACCTTGGTATGAGAACCCAGCAGAAGAGACGGGAAGAGAACCAGATGTATACCAAGTATTGGAGTGGGCAGGGCAGGGTTATATTTTTCCCTTTGAGGATTTAAAAATTTGTCTTTTAACTTTCCTTTCAATCTGGGCCATATTAAAATACAGAAAACACACAGAATTGAATGACCATAGTGTCACAAAGAAAAAACCATCAACAGCAGTGGCCCTTTGATTGGTGCCATGACCATGCTGTGATCCTTCCCCAAATCACTGGCATGTCAGAAAAAGACTTCTGATATGTGAGCAGTAGGGTGCCCTTTATGCTTTACAATTGTCATTAAAGAAGAAAAGGGCATCACTGTGGTTGCAGCTGGGTCAAACACAGTCATAAATCTAAAGTTTTCAGAGAAGCAATCAGAGTGAAAGACACTTAAGAACACTGGCAAATGTGGTTGGCCATTTAAATCAGCCTCTAACCTGCGTCTAGCTGCTAGAAATGATATCGAATGCTTTTCATCTTTTCTACTGTACATGAAATGGAAAATATGATCTTTGGAAGGTATGATCAAGTGACCAGAAACAAAGCTCATTAATTCCACTGTTTACAATTTACATTTCCTGCTGTCATTATTAATTTTTGGCAAAAATCACAGTTGAATGTTTCTAACCCAAAGGCAGTTGAGGAAGCCAATGTGCACATCTGATAACACACTTCTTGCCCTCCATGTAAAACCAGCTCAGAGGGCCTGAAACATTGATATGCAAGTCACTCTCAGGCTATGAGTCAGTTTTCTTCTTGAGGCAATTAGCAATTACCAGCATTTATTCAGTGAATGGGAGTCAGGCAAACAGACAGACACTGACAGTCTGTCATTATCACACAAAAGAAGCACAGATTTTATCCTCCCCAGAGGAAGTAAGACTTGAAGAACTCCTAAAAGTTCAGGCTCACACACACAGGCTCCCCAAACCTATGATTTATTTCAACATCAACCTTAAAAATAATATAAAGTTCAGCCACTTACATTTGAGGAGCTAATTCCAGATGTGTTACGCAAGCAAATCTCCTCTGCAGCTCCTGAGAAACTGAAGGAAGCTCTAGGACACTGATGTAGGTTAGTCCACAGAGAGCTCCACTGCCTGGGTCACCACCCTTTTTGACTCCCTCCCAGGAGTGTGCACCTTTCCTGAAAACTTAGCTCCAACTACCCAGATTCTATGTCAAATCAATGGAATGAATACTGGTCACATGCCAATTTAAGCCTGTACCAGATGCTCATATTTAATTCTGGAAGCAAGAATAAACAAATGATCCATGCATGGTCCCAAATCTTCAATAGTAGACTTAGTTTGGCTAGAGCCTGAGTAAGACCGCCACAAATATTTGGTAGCTTGGGATTCAACAATTGTAAATTGGAGTCAAAATAAATGTAAATGTTAATCATTGCCCCTAAATCTAAATACTATGTGTCTCAGGTCACTTATGTACAATAGTCCAGTTCTTTCCATTAAGTTCTTCATGACTTCTGGAGGCCTTGATGAGGCAGAAATAGTGCAATGACAGGCAGTCCTGCCTGTTATCTGAAGTTTATCTAAAGCACTACATGGCTTTCCCCATCATAGTGAGCAGCTGAAGCTGGATAATGATCATGTGAGTGCTTATTGGAGTAGAAAGAGTACCTGGGGCACATCATGTGAACTCGTTGCTCCAGCCCAGAAACACCAAGCCCCAAGACAATCCAAGCAATGGGTTGCTACGCAAAGGAGTGATTTAATTTGCTAAATGTATAAATCAGCACCCTTAAGGTGATTGAGCAGTTCCTTTCCTCCCATCAAGAGACAGGTTTCCACCTGATGCCTGATTTCTGTGTCTCATCCTTATTTGTTCAACTTCTCACTGCCTTTTATGGTCCTCACCATGGGAATTTGAGAGCTGTGTGGGACACAGCACAGGATCCATAAGCTTCAGAAGTCATTTTGCCTCCTGCTTCTCCTGGCTGATTTGCACAGAAGTGGATCTCATATAGACCTGTGTCACTTGGAGCATCATAGATTTCTACCTGCCAGGTACTCAGGCACTTGAAAAGTAGGGGAAACAAGCAAATCACCTCTCATTCTAGTCCAGTAATTTGTCCTCTTTAGAGAGTTTCAGCCTGAAATCCCCATGCTCTTACTCTCCACAGCCTCATTTAAGTTTCTCTCAGTTCCTTTGAATAGCTGTAAACTTATCTCAATTCTATCATATACTATGTCCTTCTCACAAAACTTCTAGGTCCTATGCTAATCACGTGTTATTTTGAACTCTGAAATTGTCTCCCCAAAGGAGAGGACCTCCACCCAGAATAACATGGTCTCGTCTCTTAAGAGAAACATGATCACTTGCAAGGTATAGCAGCACATGCCTGTAATTCCAACTAGCTGAGAGAGAGAAGAAGGAAAATTTCAATTTCAAGATCAATCTGAGCAATTTAGGGAGAAATTCTGTCTTGCAGTAAAATAAAACTAATAGGCCTGGGGCTGTAGCTCAGCATTCCCTGAATTCAATCACTAGTACAGAAAGAGAGAGAGAAAGAAAGAAAAAGAAAGAAAGAAAGAAAGAAAGAAAGAAAGAAAGAAAGAAAGAAAGAAAGAGAGAGAGATTTAAATGCATGCATATATTCCCATAGTTGCAGAGGTTCACTACCTGCACAACAAGAGATAGTTAGATTACTTTGTTCATTTTTCTCCAGCAAAGGAAAGATCTTGTTTCTATTGCATACTTTGTATTTTAATGAGTTCACTTATCTATCTTTCTGTGGTTTGAATGTGTACCCCCAAAATCCATGCTTGGAAACTTAATTACCAAGGTCATATGTTAATGATATTAGGAGCTGAGACTTTGGGAGTTAATTAATATTACATGAAATAAGGAGAGCTGAGCCCCATGTATTCTACTGAGTTTGCTCTTCTAATTATATCCTAAAGGTGTATCCTTCCCTATCTGTATCCGTATCTCCAAATATATCTCAAACTTCACCTTCTCCCTGAAGCCCTCTTTGATCAAACAATAGTCCTTCCTTTTTCATCTACATTTATTAAAATTATTGTCGGTGATGCGGTTTGACAATGAATCTATCCTTCTCCAGGATAGGAGACATACGTTAAGATTAACAAGACCATAAAGTAAAGTATGAGAATATATACTTTCTTCTCTGAGAAGCTTGAAAATGGTTGTCATGGTTTCAGTATTTTTCCCTTCTAAAACTCATGAAATTTAGTTGCCATTGTAAGTGTTGGAATATGGTACCTCAAAGAGGTGATTGCATTCTGTGAGGGATTTTGATGCATTGGAAAAGGGTGAGTTCAGCCCCTTTTGTCTCCTAGCTTTTCTATTTTCTGCAGCAAAAAGGACTTCACCAAATGCCAGTACCTTGACCTTGGGCTTCCCAGGCTCCAGATCTACGAGACAACAAATTTCAGATTATTATAAATTATCACGTCTGTAACATTCAGGTATTGCACCACAAACTAATAAAATAGACATTTATTTTAAAGAGAAAAATGAACAGCAGTTAAGTCTGGAGAGTGTAATGCCTGGCTAGTAAGCTCCCATCAGCCGTCGCCCTTTCCTAAGAGCAGCAAAGCATTAACACATGGGAGTTTAGAAAAGTTAAGCTTTTCCTATGAGAGTAAGCACGTTTATGCAAGTTACCTATTTCCACAATCATGCTGTGCAACAAACAACAGAGTATCAGTGTCCTACAATAATATCAGGTTCTCACATATCTGCAAAAAGACAGTGATTCTGTCCATGTAGCTTCTCTGGATCGCTTCTTTCTGTCTGCTTCTTTCTGCAGGCCTACAGGGGAGCTGCATCAGCTCTACTCCTGAGTTTATCTTCACTTGGAGCCATAAGCTGGCAAGTCACAGGAAGGCAGAGAATAAGACCTATTACACCAAGACCTTGAACTAGCATGGTAACACTGTAATAGTCCAAAACAAGTGGCCAACCCAAAGGTCAGAATATGTTTGACATACAGTGAGGCTATGCAACGAGATGGATGCAAGTATCAATCAGCTTCCCATTGTTGATACCAAAAACGTGACACCCAAAACTTAAATGAGGAGAGATTTATTTGATTCAGAATTTCAGAGGTTTCTGTATACAGTTAGCTAGCTCCAAAGCAGAAGAAGCATGGTGGAAGAGTGTGGTATAACAAAGTAACCCATTTCATAGGGGCAGGAAGGAAAACACAGAAGAAAAACACCAGAGAAGAGAGGGTAAAGGATCCAGTATAGAACTCATGGTTACACATTCATGACCACACACAGAAGTATTCTCTACTAATCCACTGGAAGTTTTAAAGCAAATCAAGTTGACAATTAAGTTTAACCATCGCAATACAGGAGCAGGAAGAAGTGGGCATATAATTCAGTCCTCCACATGTCCACATAATACATGTTCTAAAAGTAAGGAACAGAGTAATGCAGGCATAGGTGAAAGTTAGGGATACAAATGTCAAGCCACAATATTTTCAGGAAACTCTTTCATAGCTATCTATAAGCTAAAGAGGTTAAACTAAATAGATCTTCAGTCCTTACAACTAATATCTAACACCATACCTGTCTTATTCTCACTTGGATAGGCCATTCAAAAAAACATTCAGCGTGAGAAAAATTTATTGAATTTTTGAGTACTTCTCTCTCTGTCTCTCTGTCTTCGTCTTGTCTCTATCTGTCTGTCTGGCCCTCTCTGTCTCTCTGTGTTTGAATGTGTACGTAAAGCAGGCCCACTCTACTGATGGTGATCTTAAGAAACACACATACTCTTTATCATGAACAGCAAATTTCCTGAAACCAAACTCTTACGTATTTTTTTTTCCTTTTCCCTCTTTTTATTGTCTCAAAGAATGGCAACTCCACTTAACCTGTTACATAGGACAGAGTCCTGGCAGTGATTCTGACTCCTTCCTCTCTCCATAGTTTAATAGTCTCTAGGTCCTATGGTTTCCATACCTTTGAAATCTATTAAATGCCTCCTGTTCTGGCTCCCTATTGGTAGAGACCACCCGGGAGGTTATCACACTCTCCCTACTACACCATTGCAAAGGGCTTTCAGCTGTCTCTGCTTCCATCCTTTTGCCAATCCAATATTGTCTTTCATTTAGCAGCCAAGACTTTTAAACTTCTAATTCTGATCATATTGATTCTCATCTTTTGCTGGTTACCCCTGAATGAATTCCAACTCTTTCACATGATCGGTTGCCATTCACATAATCTAGTCCTGATTATGCCACAGCTTTTTCTTATTATTCTATCCACTCCATTAACAATAATATTTATTATTATTCCTCTTCTATGTCATGTTCTTCCTGATTCCAAGACTTTTTGTGTGCTATTCACTTCATCTGGAACACCCTCCCTTCCTCTGTCACTCAGTAGGCAATTTCTATTGAATTTTTCTGTTTCAATATGATATCACAGCCTCTGGAAAGCATTTCAAGTTATTGTATTTTGCTTTATGCTACCCTTCGTTGCCTTTAACACACACCATGCTTTCTCCCATCATGACAATTAACATGACAAGATGAAATGATCATTTCTATTTAGTATGCCCCACACTAATTCTAAGCTCCTTGAAAACAGTAGGAGTTTGCAGAATAGAGTTCTTTACAATAGTCTGAAACTTCATGAAGTTGAAGTATTTTCCCTATTTTTCCCACAAAATATGACTGAAAGTTCCAAACAGAAAAACAATAAAGAAAATCAATAAAAAGTAATGATCTGAAAAAAAATTGACAAAACTCTAACAAGAGTGATTAAAAAAGATAATGCACATTACTGATATCAGGAATAAAGCAGGGGTTATCAGTATAGACCCTGCAGATGTCAGAAGCATAATAAGGGAATAACACAGACAACTCAACAAAAGTGAATTGGCAACTTATGTGAAATGATCAAGTCCTTAAAATCACAAGCTGCCATACATCCACAAAATAGCACCAATAAGTATCTTATTAGAGAAATAAATTTTTATTTAAAACCTCTCAAAAAATATTTTCATTCCCAGAAAATCTTACTGGAGAATCTTACCCTATACTAAAAGAATTAATACCAACTTTATTCAATCTTTTCCAAAAAATAGAAGAGGAGAGAATGTTCTAATTTACTTTTTGAAGCTTCTATTATACTGACACCAAAAGCCGTATATAGTATCAAAAAATCCACTTACAAATACCCAACATAATACAGAAGTGAAAATTCTTTTTAAAAAATACTGACAAATAAAGATCAGTAATACATGAAAGAAATTACACATGATGACCAAGTGCAGTCTATACCAGGAATGTAGACTGGTTTGATATTCAGAAGTAAATCATGAAAACAACCATGTCAATAGCTAAAGAAGAAAAATCATAATAATATTAATTGATATGGAAAATCATTTGACAGATTCAAAATTAATTTATGATTTTATTTTTTATTAATTTTAAGAAGCAAAACAGAAAAATATTATAGCATAGCTATAATATAGAATTTCAAAAAACAATAAGAAATCAACACTAGTTACATATCGTTATCTTAAAATTTGTTTATTAACTTTAGTAGTCTTTTGATGGAGTTTTTGGGGTCTTCTATGTAGAATATCATCTGAAAATAATGATAATTTAACTTCTTCCTTTCCTATCCTTATTCCTTTTATTTCTCTCTCTTGTCTGATTGCTCTGGCTAATGTTTCCACAACTATATTGAATAGGAGTGGTGATAGCAGACATCCTTGTCATGTTCCTGATTTGAGAGTGAAACCTTTCAGGTTTTGTCCATTTAGTATAGTATTAGTTGTTCATTTGTCGTAGATGGCATTTATCAGATTGAGGTAGATACCATATTTTCCAGTTTTCTGTACGACTTTTACATGAACAAGTGTTGGACTTTATCAAAAACTTTTTCTGCAACTATTGAGGTGATCATGTGATTTTTGTCTTTGGTGCTGTTAGTGTGGTGTATTATTTATTGATTTGTGTGTGTTAAACCATTCCTGCATTCTGAGATAAAGCACACTTTGTCATGATGTATAATCTTCTTGATGATTTGCTGCATTCTATTTGCCAATGTTTTATTAAGAATCTTTGCATCAATGTTCTTTAGTGAGATTGGTCTGTAGCTCTCCTTTTTGGTTGGGTCTTTGGTTTTGGAATCAGAGAAATACTTGCCTCCAGGAATAAATTAGGGAGGATTACTACCCTTTCAATTTCAGTGAAACGTTTGAGGAGTGTTGGCATTAAACTTTCTCTAAATTCCTTGTAGAATTCAGCTGTGAATCCATCAGGACATGGGCTTTTCTTTGTTGACAAGTTATTAATCATGTTTTCAAATTCAGTAGCTGATATTGGCTTATTCAAAATTGTCACATCTTTTTGAGTCAGCTTTGGTGATTCATACATTTCTAGAAATCTGTCTATTTACTCTGTGTTTTCCACCTTAGGTGAATAAAGATTTTCAAAGTTGGTATTCATGATCTTCTGAATTTCCATGGAATCTGTAGAATTTCTCTCTTTTTAGTCCTTATTGCATGAATTTGAGAGTTCTTTCTTTTTCTTGAGAAGGTTTTCTAGAATTTCTTAAGTTTGTTCTTTCAAAAAACAAGTTCTTTGATTCATATGGAAAGACATATCTTAATATGGGATAAAAGATCCAATGTAATAAAGATGCCTTTTGTGCCCAAATTGATACACAGAGTTGTTTTTGTTGTTGTGGTTGTTGTTGCTATGTGTTTTGTGTTTTGTTTTGTTTTATTTTACAATTCCTTTCAAAATCCCATAAGTCATTTTCATAGATATTATGAGATTTTCTAAACTTCATATGAAAGAATGTGGAACTAAAATAGTTACTTTAAAAAAAAAAGAAGAGGAAAGAGGAAAGAAGCAATCTTCCCCGTTCCAAAACTTATTTATATAGCTTCTGCTATCAAAGAATGTGTGGTACTGAGAAAGGAACAGAGCCATAGATCAAAGAACAGTATTCTGTTCCAGGAAAACCCAGAAATAGACCCACATATATATGCCAAACTTATTTTCACAATGGCTCAAATGCAACTTAATGGAGGAAAGACAGAATTTTTTTTTTATTTTAAAGAGGGTAAGATTAAACATAACAAAGCAGAACAAAACAGATCATAAGGAAAAAATTTAAAGAAACACAGATTTCAAAGCAAGTCCACTGGAGATCTTCAGTCTATCTCATTATCTGTAGTTTTCTCCCAAATAGTTGTCCCTATCTTCACACACACTGAATACATATTGAACATTGTAGGACTAATCAAATCATTACAGGATGATGAAGGCTTTTCAGATCTTCAAGACCTGACATTGGGGAAGTCAATAATGACTGCCATAATGTCTCTCATTCTCTTCATAGTAGCTGTCCTTATCTTTATATATGCTGAAATTGAACATGAGACTAGACTAATATCATCTGAACAGTGAATAATAGTATTGCTAGATTTTATATCACAATGATACAAAATTAGCATTGGGTTTCTTAGTGTCTCTTCTTCTTCAGAGTATCTGTTTATTGTCTCTTGCATTATATAATCTGTTCCCATAAAGAGTTTAAAAAATTCTTCCCATGTGTGAATTTCTACATGTATCTATCCTCTCTGTATTATAGGGAAAAACAGATTATAACAAGACAACAAAACAAATTCCTAGAAAAACATGAAATGAAAAAGACATATAAGACCACAATATTAGGTGATCTACTAGTTATTATGCTTTCTCTTGTTATTTTCAATAGAAATGTCTACATCATCAGACATATTATAATTGAACATAGCATTACATAGCTAGTTTAATAAAAACACAACTTTGGAGACATTGTAGGACTTCGAAAGCAGTTAATAATCAAACTGGAATGGGTATCTTTTTCATCTTGTCATCTTCAGAGTAGTTGCCTCTACTCTTAGACTTGATACTGTCAAGCACACCAAATTCAAATAAAAACAGTCAAGGTAAAACAGCAGTCTAACAAACCAGCTTCAAATAATAGTAAGACAATGTAAGTAATACAGAGTTTCAGTTTAAGTTAACAGGAAATTAAGGATAGTTACCACAGTATAACGTGCTATTTTGGGGATAGCTCTCTGTGCCCTCAAATCTAAATGAGTAGACAGACTGGAACAAAATAAAATCAAACTAAGCAGAGTGATAAGACTACTGTGACTTTTAAATCCTGATACACTATTAACAATGTCCTCTGCCTTCCTTTTTTAGGCAGTTTCTCACCTTTCCCCTTCTCAGGATGCTTGGTATATTTTGGGTCCCACTAGCTCCTTTAGTTTTTAGATTACGCGGTCAACCTGTTATCTATCTGAGTGGTGTTGAACCTTTTTACCTCTGAGCTTGATCTTGAGCTGTACTCCTTCACTTACTAAAGCCACAAGGTTTTCCTTCCTTCCAGCTGTGTATGTCCACACTGCCCAAAAGTGTCATAACTTTTCAATCTATTTGCAGCTGCAGGACGAGTTGTCCCTATTTCTGTCTGGTTTCCTGCCACATATAGCATCATTTTCTCATCTTTGACTTTCAGTTTATTAACCCTCTTTCAAGTTGAGTATATTTCCTATTCAGAGCATCTTGATGGATCTTGCCTCCTAATCTACTCTGCTTGTGTTTCTTTTTGTTAGTATATCAAGGCTATCTATATTAAAGATTAGAGTCTACCTTCTCTGCCTCATCTCTGCTATTCTATTTTTCTGCTATTATTTGTCCACTTTACTCCTTTATTCCACTCTCTGCTCCATTCATTGAGGCCTCTCTGCCATTGTTGCTGGAATCCTGGTATTTTTTTCTCTCTCTCTTTGGAATGTCCTTCGGTATTTTTTGTAGGGTTGGATTGGTGGCCGTGAACTCCCACAGCTCCTCCTTGTTTTAGAAATATCTTATTTTTCCATTAATTTTGAGAGAGAGTTTTTCTGGGTACATCAATCTGGGTTGAAGGTTATTTTCTTTCAGGGCTTGGCCTATTTCCCCCCAGGCTCTTCTTGATTTGAGAGTTAGTGTTGATAAATCTGTCATTATTTTGATGATTTGCCCTCTGTAGGTGATCTGCTTCTTTTGTCTGGCTTCTTTTAAATACTCTGTTCTTGTGGTGGATTTCTGGGTTCTTGATTATTATATGTCTGGGTGTAGATCTGTTTTGATTGTAGGTTCCTGGAGTTCTGTATGCCTCATTTATCTGGATATCAGATATCAGCTTGGGAAGTTTTCCTTAATTATTTCTGTGAATAGTCTTTGTAATTCATTTGTGGTTACTCTTGCTTCTTCACTCACGTTTTTTATTCTTAAATTATAGATTCTCTTGTCATCTTCTAGCCTTTGAATTATTTCTTCCTGGTTCCTTGTTTTTTTTAAGAGATTGCTTCTTTCATGATCACACATTATAAATCTCTCTTTAAGTTTCGAAAGGCTAACTTTAGTTTCTGTCAAGGCATTTCTCCAGCTTTCAATGGGGTTTTTGGTTTCCTGGTAATCTCTTTGGATCGTTTCATGTATTCTAGCTTTTGTTTATATTCTTCATCAAAGGTTTCTCTTCCTTTTCTAGGTTCCTCCATTCTTCCATCTGTGTTTTCTTGGGAGGGGCTTAGCATTTCTTTAATTAATCTTCCTGTATCTTGCCTCACTTGGATTAGAATTTCAGTTTTAAGTTCATCTATGAGGTCATTAAGGTATTTCTTTATGTCCACTGATGTGGCTAATCTTGCATGATTGCTGCACTGGTTCTCTTCTGTATTTACCTCTCCTAGGCTTATTTTCTCAGTGTCAGCAGCTGGAAGTTTGGGGGTTTTTTTTCTATCTCTTGTCATGTTTTTGGTTTCTTTCAGACAGGTGTGTTGTGGTGGTCCCTGAACCTCTCTGTATTGCATACAGTTTTTCTGAAGCATGCTGACTGGGGTTTTGTTACCCTCTCCAATTTGCCATTATCTGAGGTGCATGCAGGGATCTTGCAGTCTAGCCTGTAGACTCTGAGCCAGTCAAACCAATGCCTTTAGCCTGTGCTTTGCAGATATCACAGGGTCAGGACAGTTTTGTCCCTGGCTATTGGGTCTCAACCAGGGGCCTGGCTCAGCCCAAGCAGATCCCACCAGTCCTTTCTGGGCCAAGGGTGGCTGATAGCACCGTGGTGCCAGGCTCTGCCCCACTCCAAGATGTCCTCCAGCCAGCGACACCTGCCACAGGACCCAATATCCAGCACTGACTGGGAATCAATGTAGTTCTCCACCTTGGCTCCACTCCATGCTTCACTGCGTCCTCCTCCCAATGGCCTGGGACTCACCAATTCCCATTATTGGCTGCCAGGGCTTCAGTGCGACCTTGAATCACTGGACTCCACGTCACTCCCAGCACAGTGTGGACCAGTGAGCATGTTGGACTCCAGCCCTCCACTTGCATTTTTCCTTCCTCTTCCTATTTTTCTCTAAACAGGATGCCATTAATATCCCATGGGTTTACCTCACATGCTGTTCAGATCCTCTTGCTTTTTATATTGTTTGTTATATAGACATACACACACACACACACACACACACACACACACACTCACAATCTCTTTGTAAACATTCAAAATGGAATTTAGAGTGATGAACTCTATGCCTTTGTTGTACAGCTGGTCCTAAATTCTTATAGGACTCATCATCTTCATCGTGTACCATTCTTGATAACCCTTAACTTAAAGTTCTGTTATCTCATGTCTTAGAACCTTATCAGTGAGCCTGGTTACCTGGTTGCTATATTTTCTCTTTTACTTGGCAAATTATAACTGGACCTAGAAATACCAAGGGAAGCACCAGTGAATCTTCTGAGTACCAAACATATTCTTTCCTGTCCTATCAAGTAATAATAATAATCTAACCTCCTTATGGTCAATGATCCCTGCCAAAATAGAAACTTCTATCAGTCCCTGATGGTTTCTTCACTGGAACAAACCAAAAGTAACTGGGTTGCATCCATAGTCTTAGGCTTATTAAGAGTCTGCCTAGAGCCTTTGGCAGAAGCAACCATCCAAATTTGTAGGGTTGGAAACACAAATTGCTTGGCTAGATCTCTTGGAGTGATTGTTATCGCCGTCAGTCCTAGTTTTATCCCTGAGTTCTCTGATTAATATAATTAAGCCTGTGGGAAACAGGGTATCTTATAATGGCCACTTATTTTTCAAAAGTATACTATATTCTGAAGAATGATGTTTTATCCCCACAAGAAATCTTTCCTTAGCAGGTGACCTAACTGCACTGTATCCCATGGATATATATATCCATTACTGAACTTCCTTGGCCATCCAGTGGGCTGCTTCTCTAAACTGATAAATGAGATTCCATGCATAGATCTGACATTCTAGGAGCCATGAATAATCATGTTGACTGAAGCACTGTATAAAGCAAAATCCAATCTATATTGGATTACTTATCAGTTGTAGATAAAGTGAAACATTGCCTTTCCTAGATGGAAGGAGTCCAACTGCATGAACCTGGCAACAAGCAGAAGATTGGTTTCCCTCAAACATGATACCTTATTGAGTTTCTACACTGGTTTTTATTATGAATATATATACAAAAGCAGCAGTAGATTTCAATTTTTGTAATTACTTACATGGTTTGTGGCCACGATCAGCCTCCATCTGTGCTGTTGTAGTCTCTCTGTTCACAAGTTCAGTTGCACAAGCCATCAGCGGTAATTGATAGAGACTGATGGATATTAGATAACTGACTCACTCTCTCCATTTGATTACCTGGTGTTTCTTCTGAAATGGATGCTCTGTGTGGATGAGAACATCCATTACAAGGATCACACCCTCATATGCTGGACCCTCTCGTGGGTGCATCTACGAGTTCTCCCCCAGATCTCCTTGTCCTTCACATTCCTTGGGCCATTTCTTCACATATACACAAAGTGAATGCCCAAAGCAGTAGCTACAGCTGTGCCTCTTGGAAGGCTTTTGAGTCACCAGTTGAATTTAGAACAACCATGTATGAGATTATAAGGCACAGGTAATCCAGTTGGGACTTGAAAGCACAGTCAACACAATTCATTAATGAAATCAATTCAGGCATGTTTCTTTATCCATCTGACAATAAAAGCTCCCCTTATGAGGTCAAATGTGTGAGCTACTCTAAATAAGACTGTGCAATAGAGCTTGGCAAGTGATATAGGTTTCAGGGTTACCTGTTCATACCAGAAAGAAGACATGAGAAAATTTTGAATGTACGTTTTCACTTTATAATGAATGTCTTTTGGGCCCCTCCAAACTTATGTCTAAAAGTATCCAGCTCTTGACAGTTGGTTCTGGCCACAAAGTTTTTGAGATCCTCTGATTTGATGCTCTAGGGCTAACTAATACTGAAGAGCTCTTTTTACTGGCGCTCTTTCTTTCTGAAAGATGACATGACTTTGCTATGTCCTATGGTGGATATTTCCATAGACTTAACCTTGTCTCTTTTTGTACTGAATGTACCTCAACTACATGCAATTTGCTGTTATATTCCTATTCTTGTTTCACATCCCATTATTTTTCTGAGTCCCACTCAAAACTAGGAAGTTTTACCTGTCACTCAGTGAATGAAATCAGAACAATGTTCTCCAAAATAGAATATATTACTTTGAAAATGTGAACAGGTCCCGTTAAACACAGTGCTTCCCTCTTACGAATAGAAGAGCAAAATGCAACAGCTTTTCCTTTACTTTGGATGAGCAGTCCCAAGTTGTCTCGGTCCACTGGACCCTTAAACATTAGACATGTTTGGTAGGCTTTTCAATCTTCACAGGATTTATCTCTCACCCTCTGGAATTCATGTATCAAACCTAGCCTCCAGAATGCGTGACTCTTCCTATTCATCAAGATCTTATTGTATATTGCTCGATATCATCAATAGAGTAGACTAATGTAATGCTCTTTGGAATGTCTAAACAGTCTAGTTGCCTTTTCACAATATTATAACACATAGAGGAGAATTAATATTTCCCAGGGTAAAACCAGAAATGTGTATTGTCACCTATTCTACACGATGTGAAATATCCCTGGTACTACTTCATGATGGATATTTAAAACAATGGAATTCACTTAGGCAAAGGTTATGTACCTGAGGCTGTCATTTGCTCTAGTAAACCATGTTAGTATACAACAACTACAACTGAAGCTATAACTTTGTTGAGTTTACATGAATCTACTGCAATTTGCCCTGATCCATCTTAGTTTCCCAGAAGCCAACTAGTAAACTGAATGAGTAGCAGTGGAGATCATGACTTTCATATTTTTGAAAACTTTACTCTCTGTCATACCTCTTCTACGCAATATTGACTTTTATTTAGTGTCTTTCCTGAAGTAATCAGCTTCAGGGAGTTTTATTTGGTCTTTTTCACTGCCATAGATGTTACTGGTCGAAGAACCAACACAAGAGCTCTTTCAGCTTCTAGGTCTGCCCATTTCAATTACACACTGAGAAACCAGTGAGGAAATGGGTTGTTAGTCCCGTAATCTCTGTGTTCTCCTACACTAACCCAGAGTCCATCGTATTTTCAACTGTTCCCAGAATCACAGACTATTTGTACACTATATCCAATTTCCCTTAAAAGATTTGTGCATTCCTTGTCTCTATTTTATGATTACCCATGTGAATAGTAATAACTCTCTTCAGGAGGGAACTGCCTGTACCTAATCCCATGGTATTGCCAAAATCTTCCTCACAGAAAATTGTCTCATCTTGAGACTTATATCTAAAACTGAACAAGAGATTGTGACTTTCTTTTGAAATAGCTGACCTTAGCCTTTTACATTTGCATCCTCTACAAAATTTAGGTACATATATCTGTGTGCACACAAATGCATATGCACATGTGTGTATGTGTGTCAGTGATCGCATGTGCAAAATATGTATTTTTATTGGTTTCGTATTTATCTCGTCTCTGGAAATAATATGTTATATTGACCGTATCACAAGACTCAAGCAGTAGACATGTTTGCCCCAAGCTGTCATTCCAACCTCGCTGCCATTACAGTAATTCTGACTACCTTGTTTATGAGTGTTAAATATGTGGTCTTTTCCAGAATTCATTCATCTGCTTTACTCTTAGTTTTTTTCTTGACAGCACCTCTTACACTTCCAGTCTCCAGAAGACAGTTCCACATGCTTTTCAGTGAGACTAGTGACCCTCTCGTCAGCTCATTCCTTATTACCTTGGTATTTAGTGTCTTCTTGGGGGTCCACCAAGGTGCAAAATAAGCTGACGGGATTCCTAACTCAGCTTGCTAAGCACTTCTCCTTCTTGTTTAGCCCCCTAGATCCTTTCCTCCATAGTCTGCCATGGCAGTGCTGGGGTGTTTCTGTATTACTGAATGTGAATTCCATTTCTTTTGCTCTTCCAGAGGAAGCCATCTAGACAGCATATTGGACTTGTCTTCCAGTACTCGCTGAGTCATCAATTCCTGTGGCATATAAGACACGCGGTATATTTAGCCTACAGAATTAATCCCTCCCTTGTCTGGTGTGACATTCTGTATTCACTTCCTGTGGCCCAATCCCTTCAAGATTGACTCCCAGTACTTCTGTCCTGATTCCCAAAAGCATTGTGCCTCCCCTACTCCCCACTTCATAATAGTGAGATTGGCCTTCATTGCAGTTATGGTGGCCGGCAGGGAAAGCTGCGGGGCTAAGGACCCCGCTAAGGACCCTGTTAAGGGCAAGCATTGTCTTAGGAGGCACCTGTCTCAGGTGAAGCCTCTGGAAAGTCTTCAGGCATGGATGCTTGTAGACTGTGTTTGGCAACAAGTGGGAAGGCACATTGTCAGGCTCAGAAGTCTCTGATGAAGTTAGGGATTCAGGTCACACAAGTGTATCTACCTGTGTATCCCGACCCCAAGTTGCAGGTATGTTCCTCCCCTGTCAGGTCCTGAATTTTGCTCTGAAGTTTTGCCAAGCCTGACATTTTATTTGCTTTCAAGTTCTACCACCTTCCAAATCAGGCCTTCATCTTGCTTTCAGCACTTTCTGCCTTCTGATTAGAAAAAACCAGAGTTTACTCAAACACTGCAAAATAGCCCCAGGGTCACTCTTTGCTTTAAATTGTGAAAAGATCTGGCCTACTGTTCTCTTCTGTGCATCTGCGGCACTCAGCTGTTGCTAACCTCCACAGCCCGCCTACACTGGAGACACTGCACCAGCTGTCCTTACCTGTAGGTACTGCGAACACCTGATGTTTGCTGAATTATTGTCCCTATTGCACCTGGGTACATGTGCAAGTCAGAAATCCTCCTTTTCCCCCTCTTAAACGTAGAATTATCTTTCCAATGGTGAACACATTTCGATGAAGTCAAATTCAAGTCACATGCGTGAGAAAGGACTTTCTGAAAGGATTCTGCCCTAGACAAGACACCACAGCAGTGAGAGGCGGGACCAAGGGACGATTACCTTGAGGTCATTTCCCCGCCCCTAGGCAATTTACCTGTGGCACGGAAAGAGTTCCAATCGGCTGCTGGTGCATCAGTAATGCCCCTTTAGGCACCACCCCAGACCAAAGCTATATGTATGCCTCCCCATACCAGGAGTCCAGCAGGAAAGCCAGACATGGCGGTGATGGAGTTTCTCTCCACATCCTTAAAATAAGGGCCGCTTTACTTTATATTCTGTCTTCTAACTGTGCCAAAAACTCTTTCACTTTCATTTGTTAAAATTTTGAAATTCTGGTATTGCTGGGGTATATTAGTGGCTCTTGGGGATTGTGCCAGATGTTTGCAAAAGAGGTTTGTGATAAGCAGCATACTGTCCACATTCTAGTCACTGGAACCTGTGGCTATGTTAGGGAATAAAGGACAAGGAGTAATTACAGTTTGGATCAGTTGACCTTTAATAAAGAGATTATCCTGGATTCTCCAGGAGGGGCTGCTGTAATCACAAACTGCTTAGAAGAATCTTACTGGGGCAGATATGACTATGGAAATAAAGGCACAGCAAGATAAGACACTGCTGACTTTGAAAATGCAGGAAGGGGATCAAGAGGCAATGTGAGTGACCGCTGGAAACCCCAGAAACTAAAGAAATGGATTCTCTCTGCAGCAGTCCAGACAATACCTTGATTTTAACCCAGGGAAACCTATGTCAGACTTCTGACCTCCAGAATGGTAAGGTAACAAACTTGTTTAACCTGCTAGAACTGGAATAATCTTCTGCAGGAAGACTGAGAGACTATTAAGCGTGTTGTAAACTAAGGAATACACTGTAACAAGGCCTTCTGTTGCTCCCTTTGCCTTAAAATAATTTAGCCTATTTCCGTAGGAGAGAATAAAAATATTTGGTGGTGGTAGGATGGAGTCTAAAGAGGGAGGAATTCATCACCAAGAGTAAGAACTTGGAAAGAAAGAGAAAAAAAAAATCTCTTTGTGTAAACAGCAAGCAAGAAGGCGTGACTTAAATCCAGCGTGGGCTAACTTTATCTGATCAGTGGATTCAGAATAAAATCACTTTGTCTTGCTATTCTAACATTTTCTTTTTTTCACATAAATGTTGTATGTAATTTATGGGATTTGTGTGCCACTAGTTGTAACTTTTAAAATCTGCAAATTTGTAAAATTCTTTAAACAAAACATGCATGCCTAGCAACGGTGAGATAATATCATGGGCAAGTCAAATTTTATAAATCACTGCAATTTTTGAAAACTGTAAATATCCTAGTATCCATAAATCTTCAAACTGAGAGCCACTGGCAAAGACCATAACTTGTTGAAATGAATTCCCAATATAATCAGACCAGTTATTTATAAAAATAGAATCGTCTGGAATCTATTAGATAATAGATTCTTTATGTCTCCACCAGAGGGCACTGCAACCTTTGTAGAAGACCAAGGCGCACCGTTACACTTCCTGTGAAAAGGTTTTGGGTTTTTAGTTCTTGAGGAAGCAACTGTTGTAAGGCAGAAAATAAACGCCAATAGTATATTTCACATTTTTCCATGTCACTTTATTAGATACACTTTAGGTTTATTTTTATCTTACAAGTCAACCTCAGAAACAAAGCAGGAAAATTGAGCCATGCCTTTTTTTCAGTGTAGTAAAAGAATAGATAACAAAGGATAAAAGCAGATGGAATTTAAGACATCGTTTCCACATTAATACCTTGCCCCAAACACCATGCAGTATTAAATCACATCCCCCTCATGCAATGATATTAAAAACATATGCTATAAGGTAGTAAATGTCTCCATGGACTAAAGGGGACGGAATATCAGTTCAGAGGGATTAAGTTTCCTCACAGGAAGAGAAATGTAAAAACATATTTTTAAAAATGTAAAAATCCATTTGCAGCGTTTCTGATGTAGTAGTGTGGTCATGTGGGAAAGAATAAAGATGTTCCTAAGAGGCAAAAAACTGTTCCTTCCAGCTCACGACTGCCTAGTATCTCATTCACTAAGCTAGGCAGCCCATTTCCTTGAGGTTGTAAAAAAATCTAGTTTAAGGGGCTTTTATTTGTAATATTTCATAACAAAACTACAGGCAGGCAGTCACCTCCTCTTGCTAAGTTCAGATTTCTCTTGTGAGAAAAACATACAACAACACTGAAAAGGAAATAATTGGAAACACTTCCATCAGACTGCAGGAGAGACACATCCTAAAATTTTCTTTGGATATGCAGCTTTTCAACATAAAGTGGCATTTGGATAGTAAGCACTTATGTCATTTACTAAATTGTGTGGGGCTCTATCAAAATATTGTGTTTCTTTCTTACAAAGAGGTATGTGTCCATGAATTTCAGTATGGCTTGAATTGGCATAGCGCATCTCCTCAAAAGACTGATAAATATTTTTCTTTTCATCTGTTTCATCTCTTTGACACTGGGATTTAAAGTCTTCCTGAGGAAATCATTAAAATTATATGAGAACAAATTGAGAGGAAAATCAGAGGACTAGCCCCTGATCACTAAATTGAATCTCTGTTATCTGACATATCTTGGAAAGAAAACAAAATAAATATTTTTCATTCTGTTACAGATACCATCTTTCATCTGAGATTCCCACAAGCACTAATATGGAGTCTAACTTACAGAAAGACATGGTCACAGACAGTGCGGTAGCCGATGAGAGCTGGACCTTCAGACAGAAAAGTAGGCACAACAGAGAAGTTCCTTACTGTGCAGGTGGCTGGTTTAGTAAAGTCACCAGGGGCCAGCTCATGTGTCCTAAGCCCCAGTGCAATAGACAGCAGGATCCAAATCATTCTGTTTGCTCCATAACTGGCCATGCTCCAGCAGCAATTTTGCAAGAATAGGCTAGGGAGGGGTTGAGTTCTGAAGTGAAGCTCAAGTTCCAGCACCACCACTTGGGACTATGGACCAGGCACTTCACTGTTCTGATAATCCGCAAACATCCCATCCCACTTAGATCACAGGGCAGTAGGAGGGGTAGGGTTGGGATGAATTAGGAGGAAAAGAATGGACCACACTAATTTGCAAACTACAAAGTGCTGTGCAAATATAAGGCATGGATTTACACTCTAAACACAATCTCTTAGGTCTCCTACAGCCATAGTAATTACACACTTCACATTCTTTCTAGCGCTTTAATTCTATTCTGAGATTTTAGCTTATTGTGGGAAGCGTAGGAATTCTTGAAAGCAACACGTACACTCCAAATACAGGATGGATGTGGGATTCAGCGTGTATTTGCAATCTACCAACAAATGAGGGTACCAGAGCCGCTAGTCTGAATCTACAGGCTAAATGGGTTTCCATTTCCTTTCTGGGTGGCTACAGTTCTGGGTTATTCCACAGCCACAAACTCTATGGCTACAGCAGCGGGCATAGGAGTATCTCTTAGACCCCAAAATTCATTTCAGAGATGACCATTCCTCGGCAATAAACTGGAAATAATCCAGTTTTCTCAAAATTGTTTAGACCAGAAAAGTGACTCAAGGGCAAGACATAACTTGGTAGTGTTGCATCTACCCTGAGTGCCTTGGAAAGTGTCCCACATGTGCCTCTTCGTGGTCACAGCTGAGGCTGGAAACTCACAGTAGCTGCCCCTCTTCCTAACAACCCAGCCCCAAGTACAAGCAATTACTTACAAAAGAGAACACACTAGTAACTGTGGGTAGCCTGGTGTAAAAGGCCGGGGCACAACATTAAACAATTGGACATAACTTTCACTTGGAGATGTTTGCCAAAGCAAAACTTTCAGATGAACTTTTATGCAGTGAGTTTAAAACTAACTTCGAGGCCTACTCGAGTAATCTCATAGCTGATTTTGTCCTTAAATTTGAGTGAAGGCATTTACGTTAAAAGTTCAGTTCAACAAGTATTAATGAAAAGCCAAAGTAAAACACTGAAATGTATCTGCAAACCCTACTCAAAAGTGGAGCTCCTTTACTCAGGAAAAACTGTTTAGGTTTCTGCAAGTTGGGACTGCAAACCATATCAAAGAGGTGGAAATACACCTTTTCTCCTTTCCTTAAAGGTCCATCTACACTGTGAATCCCAAACCATCAACATTCAAATAGCCGTTAATCACAGAAAGTATCCATGATAATTTCCAGACCAAACAATCTAAAGGATGGACCACCCAAACCAGGGTGTCATCTAATCTAAGCGGCACATTTTCCTTATGCTTCCCTTGGTGCAGAAATGTTGAAATGCATGCTAGGCCAAACTGACTGACAGTCATTTAGCAAAGTTTCTAATATTACAACTTGCTTCCTGTTTTTTGTTTTGGGCCTTTTTTTCTTCTTAATGCTAAATTGTTTGTTTACAGAGTATGATGACTTCTTAGTAAAGCTTGCAGATGTAACTTTGTTTGCAAATGTAATTCAGGTAGTTATTTCCATTTAAATGTCAAGCCACACTTCGATGGTATAAAATTTTATGTCAAAAATTTGCTAGCAGAAGCAGAAGGTAGGGTCAAAACAGGTTCTTGGGGGTTGCAGATTGTCATATGGGGAGAAACCTGCATATTGATTGGCAAGTGAAGGCTTTTGTGTTGCTTCTCTATGGACACTTCTTAACAATCCCCAAATTTCTATTAAATCTTTCGTCAAAATATTACATTGTTTATGCTTCATTTGGTTTAGGGTTTATGAGCATAATGGCATAAAGCTTCAAGTTTATCTAATACAAGGGATAACCCAATGTGAAACTTATGAGAATGACAACCAACAGAATTTAAGAGCTCTGGAGTGAGTGGGAGAGAAAGACAGAGAGAGAGAGAGACAGAGACAGAGAGAGTAAGAGAGAGGAAAGGTTCCCCATAAAATAAAAAATTACCAGTACATGCTCCCATTATTTTTGTCACAAGATTTCCTGAGCATTCCTCATTCATTATTAGTGCAACGTAACTCCAATAAATCAACAACATTTTTTTCTCCAAGCAAAATAAGTATATACTTCTAGGATATATATACAGAACAAAACATATAATAGTATATCATCTTTTAAAACACTAGTAATTTTAACTTCTATAAATATATTTAAATAAGAAACATAGATAGCTATTCACATAGCACACAAAGTGACATACAAAAATAAAACAATCATGTTTATTTAACTCTGTTGTTGTTTTGATTGCTTTGGGTTTTCTTCTTCCACAAATAGACCACAGCAATTTGTAAGCCTGAATCATTTTGTTAATATTCATCCCAGAAAAACTGGCTATAAATTCATTTTGCAAACAGATACCACAGCCAAGTTCAAAAGCAACAAAACCTTCCCTGGTGGGCTGTTTTGCTTCTGTTCAGAAAGTTAAGAGGGCACACAGTTCTCCAGCTTCAATGAGTTAGGTTTTTCCTAGTCGTTGTGAGATAAAGGAACATTAGTCAGGTTATCTGACCAGGGGAAGGTGTGAAGAAAGCAATTTGTCCTCTTTGTGCATGGAACACAGAGTTCACTTCCTCCCCAGGCACTTCCATACACCAGTCTCCATAAAGTATTTCTCAACAAGAGAATGAGACTCCACCATTCTGCACCAGAGGCAAACAATGTGTGTTCTGTCACAACGACAAGTCACCTGCTCCAGCCACTGCGCCTTCTCCTCACAGAACTCTGCAGCCCAATAGGTGGACTATATACACGCTTCTGCTGGAAGACAGAGTGTTGCTGTGAAATAATGTAATAATTATATCCCTAGTAAAACCATATTTTGTGTCCATGGTATGTTTTAATTCTCTTACAAACAAGGAGCAGAAGATAGATTTCTCGTGTCCACCTGGAACCTTGCATACGTCTGAGCTCCCATGAGGAATATAAAATCGTGATTCCTCAAAGGACCTCAACCCCTCCCACCCAAGGGCTGTGACACAAGTCGAACTAGGGGTTCTGTTGCATTTGGTTACTGTTTTCTTCCAAGCTGTATTTTCAGATGGGGAGCCCATCCTCCAAGAACTTCAGTTTCCCTTTTAAGGAAAAATGTAAGTTTTTGGCATCCTCCTGTAGAGTTGCTTGCAGTAAAATGTAAGAGGAGGGAGTCCTGGATCTTTTTCAAATAGAACTGTCAGCACAGACAGAAGAAGGGTCTTTTTTGAGTTCCTGGGGGCTGCCCTCAGGTGCGGGTGGGGCATGCTGCTGCTGATAGATGTCCTGGATGAGCAGGGTATTCATGACCTTCCATTCCCTGTATTTCCTGGCTGTCAGCTTTGGATCATCCAACAACTGGTTAATCATGGCCAGATCATGTTCTTTACACTGTCCAAGCAGAAGAGAGGGAAGCTAATATGAGTATCTTAATTTTCCTAGAGTATATTCATCATAAATTTACCAAAATATTTTGCACATTAATATTCTAATCCTTCCATCAAACCTATGAGATCTGGCAGGACAAGCTGTTATCCTATTATATATTCTAACTACACTGACGTTAAATACCCTGCCCAAGAATTATACATAGAGTCAAAATCATCTTGGATGTGGCTCTTAACTAATCCATCCATTATTCCACACCACAGAAATGATTCTCTTAGAGCAAGCATTACTATACATCTTTTCAAGTTTATCATTTTATACAGAAGCATTTCATTGACCATCAAAACTTTACTAAGTAAAACTGGGACTTAACATTGTAAATTTTTAAAGCATAATAAGGTAACTAAATACATCATGTATTTGCATAGGTAAAAATACATAATTTATCAAATTGTTCTAATTAAAATTCATAAATTACATTTAATTAACATGTAGAATAAACACAAGTTATCTTTTTAATCAAAGAAGACATACTTAATTTTATCTAAACAGTATATATTCCAGTAATGTTAATACAGTTAGAAGTCAATTATTGCTATTCCACTAGATATTAGCTCCTTTTAAGTAACAAGTGATTCACTTTTTTTTTAATTTTAAATTTTTCTAAAACTGGCTTGAGTTAGAGTTTTCTGTAGTCAAGGAGTGGAGTAAAAATATGATGCATCATTCTTCACACTAAAAAGAAACCACTGAATCCTGATAATTTGATCTCAAATTGTTTCCTCCATCCCTCTGAGCACTGCCCTCACTTTAATATGTCACGTTGGCTCTACCACCAGCAGCTTCTAAGTGAGGTCCTTATCTCAACTGCCCACCTGGAAGCACAACCCTCAGGACAGTGCAGGGCCTCACCTCCATGCTGAGTCCTGCTAGTGATTTCCTGTGGGGGCCTTTGGCTTCATCTGTCAGCGCTCTTTCTCCATCTTTCATTCCAGTGCAATGGTACTGATGTGCACTGCACATTTCTTACCCACACAAGTTTAGTTTACACTCAGAGTGTCACGTCACACACAACCTGCCTCCTGATGAACTCTAATTTCCAGACTTGCTTTCACATGGAGCACTTTCCAATTTCTCTTTACCGTAACTAATAAATCTGTACTCATTTCAGGCATCCTGTTCTGCAGTGAAACCTTCCCTTCATGCCCAAACTGCGCTGAGAAGTGTATTAATTTTTATGTTTACATGCCATCCACTGTTTCAAGTGCTCTTAAAACTTAAAATAATGAGATGCGTATGGATCTGCCTTGCCAGCTGTTCTAAAGCTTAAAAGTGATAAGAAATACTTTCTTCATTTCTGTATTCTCAGTGTTTAACACAGTGCTGAGTGGTAGGTAGACACTAGATGCCTTTCCCTGCTGAATCAGTAGCTCTGCCCGCCCTCAGAGCAGCACCGATGCAGCTACACTGCACAACCTGGCTCTGTTCAAACTCATGACCACGCCCTATAAGTGGACTTTCACTACTCTCCAGTAATTATACTTCCCTCTTCTCTCCCTGTCTCCAAAATAACTATTTCAAAACTTCTCTCCGATTTAGCTCAGCGGCATAAGCACCTGCCTTGTAAGCAGGCGGTCATGAGTTCGATCCCTGGTACCGGTAAAAATGAAAAAGACAAAAAAAAAAAACAACAACAACAACAAAAAAAAACTTCTCTCCTCATCTCAAGCCTTCCCTGTCTCACTTTCATCTGATGACTTTGTTCTCATTAAAGAGACAATAGATACATGATAGGCAGACAGGCAGACAGGCAGACAGGCAAAGAGAGATGGAAAGCCTGATTTCCAGGAAGGAACAAAAACAGTGCAGGAAGGTAAGCAAATAGGTCTGACAAACAGGAGACGCAGGACCCAAAAGAAGAGGAAAGGAAGGTGAAAGAGGTAACTAAGGGAATCGTCTGCAAGCCATCATGACTGGCCAAAATTTTATTTCTTTTTTCTGCATTCTCAATATCTATGATTCAAACAAAAAATTCCCCAAAAGAAAAATAAATAAGGAATAAGCTTTCATCCTCTGACACCGCCGTAGTACTATTAACACAAAGTTATTTAAGGACTTATATTTTGTTTTTTAAAAATGTAAACATCTGCTTCAAAGAGAAATCAATATTTTATTGGAAAAAATTAAATAGAATCATTGAAAATTAGCCAAAAGTTTGGAAATTGATTTTTCAATCTGATAAAAGGTTTTAAGAAAGGCTTTCCAATTTGGGGAATAAGGCTAATCCTCATGGTGGTTCCCCCCCCCCCCCGTCTTTTTTTTCTCTAAACAGTACAATTTCATTACTGTTTGGATCCAATCTCTTTTAGGTCTTTGTAGATAAAAGGGAAAGCTACACATAGACATACAGAGGAAGGAAATCGATGAAATAACAAGACTGAACTCCCCCTTAGACCAGCAGCCCTGGAGGTTACAGCATCACAAGGAGGCCCTGCTGCTCCTGGCAGGCACAGGATGCTGGCTGGGATTCTTAACCACTTGAATAAACCCATCTTGCTTTCTAGAGGCAAGAAATTTTTCAGAATCTCCAAAAACACTGCTAAAGAGAGAATGCTGTCCTTTTCATTTTTATTTCAAATATCCAGTACATGCTTAACACCACCTAAGCATGGAAAACATGTTCCACCAGGGCAGCTACAGGGAAGAGATTGCTCATCTCTCTTCAATATAGATAAAGGAACTCAGACAGTTTCATTCAGATCCATTAATCATTCTATTAATCACTCACTTAAAATAAAGACAAGCTTAGCCAAAAGCCAGTGAACTTCAGCTGACAAAAGTCCATGAAATTCACACTTAGTAAATGACATGAGAATTTGCTCAACTTCCAAAAAGAGTTTCCCAAACAACATTCATTCTGATACAATCCCAGTACAGAGATTTTTCTTGCTTTATGATGCACCTGTCACTCTATAAATATTATTTTCAAATAGTTTTTTTATTTCTGTATGAAACTGTGTTTGCTTTTCCATGCTCCACCTCTGAAGTATTTTTAAAGAAATGTTTGTATCATAATGTAACATACACAAAGAAAAGTACACAATAGATTTATGCTTAGTGAATTATAGAATAATGAATGCATCCATGTGGTTGTAAGCAGTACTAACTTGCAAGCATCCTAGAAGATCTACTCTTGCCTCTAACCAAGCAGATTCTCCTTTTCCTCTCAAAGGCAACAGCCATCCTGATAGCCCTGAATTTTAAAAGCAGCTTTAAAAATAATTATAACCTTGCAACATGAGCAAATATATATGCACCAAACTATATTTCTCCATTGAGTAGGTTGATGTGCTTTGTTTTCAAAATTGTTTTGCCAACAAAGCTAGTTTCCACATCATGCATCTTCCTGAGGTTAATGAGACCATACAACATGGATCTCATTTCATCAGCCCTAAGCACTATACTTTTGGGAAGCCTCAGGGATCAATGGAAAGGGCTGATTCTTATAAATGTACAGACAGTAGTTCAACTGGTTTTGGGAGGCACCCCTAAGATGTTCCTCATGTTTTCTGCTTCTTGGGGTTCATGTCATTGTGTGGTCTATTCCTTGCATACAGATGGACCTAATAACTTGCTTTGACTAAACAGTATAATACAGAAGTCCTGTGATGTCACTATTGCAAATGGATTATAAATTACCATGCTTCCTAACTTTCCCTATCTTGTTAGCTCTGAGCGAAGCCAACTACCAGGTTTGGAGCTGCTCTCTGAAGAGGCCCATATGTTTCCTCCAACCAACAGCCCAAGAGCAACTTGCAAGAAACTGATCCTGCCAAAAACCAATGTGAGAGTTTAGAATAGATGTGTCCCAGTGGAGACATGAACAAAGCCCAGTGACACCATGGTCAGAGCCTCAATGAAGACTTAGAAGAGGGAAAGTCTATGCAAGCGAAACTCAGATTCTGGGCCCACAGAAACCCTGAAATAATAAATACTTCTTCTTTGAGTTTGCCACATTTTGGGAGTAATTTATTAACTACTAGATGAAAAGAAAGTGTCCCTGAATTCATCTATTACCCATCCATTCATCACGCCTACAATGAATAGAAAGCAAAAAGTCACAGAGAACCCTGTTTCCTGGTGTGGTGATTAGGTATAATTTTGAAAACTGGACTGATTTGAGAGCTGCCATGGGGATGAATAAAATACCTTTCCGGATGTGTCTGGTGGGTGACAAAAGTGTCTCTTCCTCTGTCCCTTTCCTCTCTGACACTATCCCCCTGCTCTGCTTTCTAGCAGCCATGAACTGAGCATCTTTTTTGCTCCTCCACACTCTTCTGCCATAAAGTTCTGTATTGATGCCCACTAAATATGGGCTGAATCCTCTGAAGCCATTATCCAAACACAGCTCTCCTCCTTTAAATTGTGGGTATCAGGCATTATGTGCCAAAAATGGAAAAGTGACCAAGGCAGCTGTAAATTCTTTGATTCTTAAGTCAGAGCATGGTCCTCTGAAAGTCTAAAATCTTTAGTCCCCTAGCGTGCGGAGAATCTGAGCCACAGTCTTTTTCCTACAATGGCCCAACTCTCTCATGCTTTCCTTGGACTCCCACTTCTCCCAACATGGGCTGTAAACATCGTCGTTTCATTGACTTTACATGTCCTGGAAGGCCTTTCCCTGCTCTTCCTGATATTGGTCTCTTACTAGCCAGTGAGCACTTCTGCAGTGCCGCCCCAAATCACCCTAGAGGCAGTCACATCCCTTCCCTGGGCTTCCCTGGGCTACCAAAGCCTCCTGAACTCGTGCCTCCCACACAGTACTCTGCACACTGCATTTAAACTACTTCTTTCCCTTCTGCTGCACTGCCCTGGATGTTCCATTTAATGGTCACAGTAACCTAGAAGAGTGTCTGGTACACAGTAAGAGTCAGGAAACATCTGTTCACTAAAAAATGTATTCACTTATATCAACTCTCACAGACAAATAAGACTGTAAAATTCCTACATATTGTAGGACATAATATGGAATGATCGCACACATAAAACATGCAGAAGGACTACTGGTAATTTCTTCTCATCATGAAGTATTAGGAAATGTCTCTGCATTTGAAATGTCTTTGTATAATTAAAATGCACTGTCCCTTTCCTTTTGTAGCCTCTCCATTACAGCCTTTTAGGGCACTTTGTTTCTTCTAATGACTAACTGGGACGACTGAATAAGAGCCACTCAGTCACCACTTTGTAGCCTTGTCTTTTTGATTGTGCTGACTTTTCTTCCCGGAAAAGGACTCCCACTCTTAATGCAAAAGGACATGTACAAAACAGAATTAAATTGCAGGACTTATCAAAGCTTTTCAGAATCTATAAATCTTCTGTTAATCTAGGACTATTTTACAAAGTATCCTGACCTTCTCCTACTCATGTCATCTAAATCTGAAAGCAGGATGCTTTTGTTATGAAGAATCATTTTAGTTACAGAAGGCCCTGAAAATAGCTTCAGTTCATCCTGTACACTGTCCCTTGCTCCTATTGTGAAAACATCTGCTGGTCTGCGATTACAAAATGTACATCTCCCACTTGAGCCTATGGCAAACAGGCTCTGCTGACTTCATAATCTAGAATTTTCTCCTAAATACAGCACAGAAGCGTACTAGTGTTCATTCTCACCAACTGATGAGTTCTCTCTAATCAATATTTATTGAGCCAGGGATAGCACTAGGCTTAAGGATTACAAAAATAAATTATACATGCTCCTTGCCATCCAGGGACTTAAAATTCAAATTTTTATATTGGACTAAATGTAAAATGAAGGTCTTTTGTGTGGGTGTCCTAATGCTTTGAGAATGTCTAGAATCATATCATCCTATAAAGATTACATTTATGCATCATGCCCTTCCTTCACCCTTACAAACATACTGTGATTAGCATGAATCCCTCTGCAGGATGCAGTCATTATTTTTTGCCTTACATCAACAGAGTTCATCCAGTCTAAAACTGTCTTACCTTTAATGTGCTATTCAAGGTTCGGATTTTGTGCAGTTTCTCATTGATAGATGGATTCTTGCACCTCCTAACAAAGGACTTTCTTAACTCCTTTTTGGTTGAAGGTCTTCGGTCGCCCAGAGGAGATAGACTAGCTTGCTCTAATGATTTGTAAAGCTTTTCCATTTCATCTTCAGCTGCTTTTGTTTCATCTATTTAAAAATATGTAATGACAACAAACAGTCAAAACTACTGAGAGAACATTAGATACTGTAGACCTAAAGTATGGTCCTGCCCACACATTGATCTCAGACTTGTCACCTCCAGAACTGTTAAGATAATAATGTTTTGGTGTCTAACCACTCAGTGGGTGATACACTGCTATTGCAGGCCCACGCCACCCTTCAGGGGATACAGCGGTGCTTCAGGTTTTTCTCTGGCTCCCAGAATTTCCTTTGTGGCAGTATAACTCCAATTTCATATGGTGTTTTCCTGTGTGCATGTATCTGTGTACAAACCTCCCCTTTGTATAAGTGCATATTGGATTAAAAGCCCATCACAATGGCCTCATTCCTGTTAATTATGTCAGCAATATTTCACAGTAAAATTACATATCAATTTACACAGGAGGGGGGAAAAGTTAGGACTTCAACATTTGAATTTTGGTGGGATGAAATTCAACGTGGTCATTCCACCTTCTGACCCCTCAAGATTCACATTCTTCTCACATGTAAATCATCTTCATCTCATTCCAACGTATCAAAAGTCTATGAATTTCAATTCTAAAACCAAAATCTAAACCAAATATCACCCAAGTCAGATATTATGAGACTCAGGGGTGGATTCATCCTGGTGTAAAATTCTTCATCTGTGAACCTGGGAGCACTGCTACCTTACTTGTGAGTTCTAAAGTTAATTGTAACCTTGACTGGATTATGAGACGCGTGGAAAGGTTACATGAATGTGCGCTTAGGCAGTCTGAACATAAACTCTTAGGCAGTGGAAGCTTCCAAAAGTCACTCCACGAATCATGATAATGGAACCCATCCATTCTGGGACACGGATGTTGATGAGGCTATTGAAGCCCCCGTAGCCTATGACAGCCAAGGTGTTGCCTTTGTTAAGCTACTCTAACTATGGTTTTTGCTCACTGGCAACTATGAACACCTCATGAATGACCTGATGCCCAGGTCATTCAAAGAAAATCTTTACCTTTTTACATTGCTTTAATTTCTCACAAAGAAATTCAGTCCTTGTTCCTTCATTGCCTGACACTAACCTTGGGGAAGACACAACACAACTTCTTTTTCTACCATGTACTCCTTATGGATGTCCCACCTATTGTCCTGAGAACAAACTTTGGAGGGACCCCATAAAAAAATGCAGACTTAAGAACAGCTGAACATAACAGGCTCTCCAAAGACGAAAAAATGCATTCAAACGATCTCTAGTAGCACTAGCATTACACAAACCTCATTTACTTTACTAGTTTAAGATAAAAAAATGCTTAAGCAAGAATTCATCCCCCCACAAAATAAGTCACCATAATGTTCACAACACTCATAAAATAAAGATCAAATGTGTTGTACTAACTTTATAACTGTTTTAATCAGCACAGCTTTTCTGTTATGTAACAAAAGTTTCAAAAAAATAAATACTATATTTAAAATCATATCTGAAGACAATTTTGTATCTGAAAACAAAATTGTATTTGAAGGCTCTTGGTTTGAACTGAGTTAAACATCAAAGGCAGAATTTCCTCAGAAAGTACATGAAAAGATGTTTCATCAGTCACTAGGTTTAATGAAAATGAATACCGAAAGGTAGCACTTAACATCCAGCAGACTGGCTAAAAACTTAAAAAAAAACAAAGAGTGGTCAGTATGATCAAGGATATGGTGACACTGAAACCCTCAAACACTGGTAGTAGGAATGTAAAATGATGTTACCACTGGGGAACAGTTTGACAGTTCCTCAAAATGCCAAAAACAGAGTTATGACTAGGTCCTGCAAATCCACTCCTAGATGTGTACTACAGGAAAGTGAGAAGTTATGTTCACACTACAACTGCATATGAATCTTCACAACAGCATTTTCCATAATAAACACAAGGCAGGAAGAGCCTAAATGCCCATTAACAAGTGAGTGCATAAACAAAATGCTGTCAAGGAAATATTACCTAGTAGTTAAAAGAAATAAAGTACTAAATCACCTACAGTGGTATGACATGGATAAAGCACTCGGGTAAGCAAAAGGCGCCAGGCACAAAAGACCACAAATTATACGGTTCCAAATACATGAAATGTCTGCCATAGAACAAATCACAGTGATAGAACGTAGGATTGTGGTTGCCTGGGGTTGGGGAGGAGATAAGTGGTGATTAGGACTGATAGGGAGCCTATAAGCTTTCTCTGTGTGGTGCTAAAAGTGTTTTCAAATTAAGCTGTAGCGATAATTGCACACCTCTAACTGTCCTAAAACCACTAAACAGTGTACTTTCACATATCTTATGATATGTGAAATATATCTCAATGCAGCTGCAGAAAACATAGTAGGTTTTTATACTGCAATAATAGTTGATGCATGGCAGAAATTTTAAGCATGGCAACAGTCCTGGGAATAACTTGGAGACATTAGAAAGTCTTCTAAAAACTAAATGAAAAGATAGCCAGCCTACTTGTGCATTGCATATTATTATGGGAGTTCCATTTTCAGATACAAAAGGACACAGTAAACTCATATGCCATTCTTTTAGGAATTCTTATCCAGGTAGAACGCTGCTTTGTATTAACTTTGAATACAAAATTCTCAATAACTAGCATTTTTAAATTAAATTTTATATGTGTATCGAAATTTAAGAAGCAAACCAAACAAGTACATGACATAGTTAAATAGAAGGGCTTCTTTAAATTTCTCTGTGTTCACTATGCAAATCATTCATGCTACTCAAGATGGTGCTAGAAAACAAAATCACTTTTTAGTAATATATTTACTTTGTAATTATGTCAAGATTAAAATTTTTATATTAAAATCATCTATTTGAGTCAGTAGGTGGTAAATCAGTAAAGGTAAAAAAATAAACTTAGAATCTTGGAATAATGTGATATAGATTATAACCCCTAAATAAAAGAATAAGCAAAGTTCTTTTTGGATAATTTTATTGTTATTTAATATTCTTATACAAAACGTTACCGTTATGTTAAAAATATCAGAAGCTGTATTTATTCCTCACCACTCATTCCTTTCCTCCATACAAACTTTGGAGCAATAGTCATGAAAAGTGTGTGTGTGTGTGTGTGTGTGCACGCGCGCGTGCATGCATGTATACTTATGTGTATATAACCTCACCTTCCAAAAAGCAACTGAACAGTCAAATTCACATAGGTAAAATGAATCTATTTGGTTTACTGAGAGTTAATACAAAATTCCTCTAAAATTTATATATGATGTTTACTTTCTATTTTAATTCATCCAGAAACAGGATAACAGAAACAAGATAATAGTTCCAATAAGATTATAGTTGTCAGGGAAATAAGAGGAAAAATGAAAGGCAAATTACTACTTAAGTTTTTCTTCCTCAGAGAAAGCTGTAACTAATAGACTATGTCTGACCCCCAACAACCTGATTTGAGAATTGCTCACAAACATAAGGAAAATAAAGTAACAAATGGTAATGTTATGAGTCAAAACACACCCTTCCTGGCTTTTCATTTGTGTCATAACCTGAGAGATGTACAATACATTATGCAACAGTCAGGGGACATCCTTGTGATCCGACCCAGTCCACACTCTAATCAGGGACACTAAATGAGTTTACTGATGCTAATGGTTGATACTTGGTTCTTTGTAGGACCCACACATGAATGTCCAATAATCATGGAAGTAGGTGACAAATAGAATCACAGGGTAAAAATAGGACCTAAAGCTACAAGTACACAAAAACACAGCCTGTGCCTGATGTCAAGGAACAGTGAAAGTTCTTTCTAGTTGTTGAATTAGGACTAGCACTGGATGGTTAATCCGCTCCCTCCACTCTTGTACCATGAAGAAGCATGTCATTAAAGTATTATTTTTTTAAATCATCGTTTCATTTTCATGCAAATATTTTTCTATTCTTTCATACTAGGAAGCACTAGTTTTTTCTTCTTATCAACCAACTTTAAAATGTAAGAAAATAAGATTAGCAGAAAAGACAACTCATCTCTCTCCCACTGGAAATGGACGCCAAGTTAATTATTTCTACCCTCCTTATCTCCTGAAGCAAAAATAAATGCATTGTGTCTGAGAGTGAAGTGTTTCCAATGCAATTTTTACTCTTCCTCTCAGATGCCTGTTTTAATCTGCTCTCCTCACATAACATAGAAGACCTTTGATTTCTATTGTCCCATAAGGCACTCTATTGTTTATCTCATCTCACTTCATAAGCACTTGGTCAAGCAACACAAAACTATTATTATTATTATATAGATAATAAAAATGAAGAGTCTCTAAAACATTGTTTTTTTAAATGCAAATTAGCCATTGAGTTAATTTTTATTATACTGTTTTGAGACTCTGTATCATTGTATTTATTTTTGTTTACTATTCTGCTTTTAAAATAATAAACAAAAAAGCATAAAAGCCTAATTCTACACCATGTGGATTCCATGTGTTTCTAGACCAATGTCTTCACAAACTTTAACAGCAAAACAGTCTCCCAGGGAGCTCATTAAAAATATAGATTCTGTTTCTGACCATCTCTTAGATTCTAAATGCTTACCAAACTCCCACCTGATGCTAGATCTGTTGGTCCATACACCATACTTGAAAAGCAAGGCTAGACCATCTGTTAGCAACTTTTCATGCAACACCAGCTGTGACTCATTGGAAGAGAGAAAGGGATAGAAGTTTCAACAAGCAAGTTGGAACTTGTCCATGAAGTAGCACTTTTTGACTCTGTGCCATGTCCTCATTAAATAAAGAAAGAGAAAAACCTGGTTTTGTTCAAAATAGTATGTCCAAGATTCTTGCTTGAAAACATTAGTATTTCATATGTTGGGTTGGTAAGAATTGGAGGTAAATGCTAGTGACCCTTAGCCCTAAATTACCTAAGGTTATCTCCAAATTTGGATCAGTTATTTAACTAGTTAGAATCAGAAAAGAGGTAATAGATAAATGATAGATATATGTAGATGATAGATAAATAGATGATATATAGATACAAAAGTAGATGCACATATTAATATATTTTTAGCAAGATCCTTCTTAGTGGTATTAGCATACTAACAGAAGTTTACACCTTTCCAAGATTATGCTAAATGAAGGCGCATCTCCCTCCTCACCCTCCTACGTACACAGCCTATTGTCTGTTTCTGACAGGACAAGGCCTGCTCTTGTAGGCCCAGAATTTGGCTGTCGAGAACACTATATGCAGAGTATCTCCTGAAATGTTGTTTCTTATAATTGTGCCTCCCCCACTGTCTTATTTTTGGTCCTCCTGTGCTTTCTAGAATGTGGTTGTTTATTTTCTATTTAGAACATAAAAGCTGGCTTCAAACGACAGGAAAACAATTTATATGCTAGGTTTCAAATTAGGATTGGAAAGGAAACCTGGTGGAGATTGGAAAAGTCTAAATGACGTCCCAAGGAAGGTAATTTTAGCCCTCAAATATGAAACACTTGGAAAGTTCTAGGTAGAAAAAAATGTGTTCTCCATTTCAGGTGCAATGTCTTGAGTGGTTGAGAGCAGAAAGACCTTGAAAAGCACTTGTCACACAGGAAATGACTGCATACTTATGTGGACAGCCTGCAAGCTTACAGCCTTTAAGGTCTTACAAATACTCAGTATCGCACCTGAAACCAACTGAGCAAAAGATTTTCCCCTTTTAGTGATTTTGATAACTTCAACATACCAAGATTTAAAATCATAATGTTAGACACATTTTAAATTATAATGATGGATTTAAGAACAAATCTAAGTAATTTTCACAGGAAAAACACTACTGACCAATAATACAGCATAATTTGGAGCATGAAGTATGATTCTTCTTCTGTAAGTAGAGATAGCCATCATATACAAGTCCTTTTTGTTGTTTTCTGTTTTGTTTTGTTTTTTACTATGTGACAGGCACTGTGCTATTTGTTAGACCACTGTTGTCTCGCTGTCTGTCGACAACCATCTGAGGAAAGTTTCATTAACCTTAATATCACCAAACTTAGTAAGTGTTTTAAGAATTCATTTTGTTTTGTCATGAGAAAATTTAAGTAAATTTCAATTATACATTTAGTACACTAGTGTTAACTAGCTTCACCATACGCCATAGTAGAGCCCCTGAATTTACTCACCAGGGACTGAAAGATGATATGGAACTCTACCTTAAGAGAAAATTTTCAGTGTATCTTAACACTTTAAGTAACTTACTCTTAGACCAAACAATTCTACTTCTCATAGTTACCTCAAAACTAATAGTAGTGCATAGAGTAATTCATAAGGATGGTTCCTATAGTATTCTTTATGATAAATTAGTTGAAAAATAATTGGTAGTATTGCTTTGATTGTATTATTATATTTGTATAACAAAACAGCAATTATCAAAAATTATGAGATACATCTGCATTTACTAGCAAGAAAGGTTAGTGAGAGGATTAAAAAAGAAAGCTACTGGTATAATTCTATTATGCTTTCTAAAAGACTGAAAATGTGTGAATATGCACTTAAATCTATTTTTGTTTTGTTTTATAGAAAAAATATAGTCTAACCTGTTTACCGTAGTCCCCAGAAGGCAACATTTATATTCACAATGCATAAAACAGTGATTGCCAAATAATAAAAGTACAGTAAGTGTTTCTACAAGGAATAAATGATAATTTCAGAGATAAATGGTAGTAGAATAGAGAAATTGGTTTTAAAAGAAATCTTCACTTTCAGGGGGAGCAACCCGTAGACTGAGATTTTATCAAGAATATCACAATAACTTTGCAATTAAAAACAAATAAAATCTTAAAACATAAAAATGGACTTCTTTAAAAGGAATCACAAAATATTATGATGTGTCACAAGAATGAAAACAAACATTATCCTTGGCAAAAATAAATATTTGCACACACTACCAGTGCCAGTCTATTTTCATACATCCTTTTTTCTGAAAAAATAAATCTTCCAAAATACCCCACATATTGGTATTTCCATGACTGTTATATAGCATGACTAACTAGTTCTTATGGTTAAGTACCCAGAGGTGATGAAGGTAAACATTAAATGTCAGAGGCCTCTGACACGCTTATTGTAACACGGGCCGACATGTTTAAAGGCACCGTAAGAAAGCAGCTCTCGTGCTGGCAGGTCCTTCTGAACAGAGGGCCTTCCACATTCCCCAGGCTGCGCTGCGGGCCCTCCACCTGGCTGACCACACAGGTGTTCAAACTTGCAAGGTGTTTTACTGCTTGTTGTGCCTAATGTTTAAAAGCCAAGTAAGATAATGACTATTTTAAAATTAAGGAGTGGAAGTGATCATAATATGGCACCTGACAGTATATGTCTATTATAAGCTTTTGGCATATGTTGCATTAAAATAAAAACCAATCAATAGCATATTTATTGAAATGTTGTGTCAGCCACACAAATGAAGTCTTAAACCATAGGATAGAATTGAGCAGATTTTCAAAATTTGGGAGTGATCGCTGGTGTTGGATGAGTTTCTCTCTTTAAACCACTTACACTTCCTTGTTATTAAAAAACATGGCACTAATAACCACTAACTATATTGTGTATTTATGTGCCAATTTGTTTCAGTGAGGATCTTTACTTTGCCTCTCATTTGCTTGTTTTCTTAGAACATAGCACAGTATTTAATCTTTAAGACTAACATAAATACTGAATAAATAATATTCACACACCATTTGATTTCATAATAGTAGTTATATGCTTCTGTTTCTATCACTAGTTGACCTGTACAACTTCACTAGTAGTTACTGAAAATCAAATGCAATAGTAATAGAATAATTGTCCTAGCACAGAAATTATTGTGGCTGACATGTTTAGCTGTGTTAAGAACTCCATGCCTTACTGATGATTTGAAAGTATTGTTATATACTCAGGTAACTAAAATCTGAGGCTCTAAAGTCAAACCCAGCTGTAATTCTAGATGCAGCTTGCATTACTAACTAGGTGCAAGACCACTGTAAGCAATTTACTTAGACACTCTGAACCTCCAGTTTCTTCATTCACAAGTTAGGGGGGATAATACAGTACCTACTACTAAAATTATAATAGTGGGGAAAGCTTCCCCTTGGACAGTAAGCCTAACACAAAACTTCCCATAGACACCATTCATATCAGCATTGTACTGTCAGGCCTATGCAAAGAAAAATGTATATATATGAATATGATATTGGGAAAGAAAATCAAAACCATCATGTTTGCAGAAATATAATTATATATGTAAAAGACATAAGTTCAAAGATGAGACATTAGAATTAAAATGAAAATTCAGCATTTTTGTTACATAAAATATATACTGAAGAATCAGGCAGAGTACGTAGCTCTGTACTACAGCACTGGCATAGCACACTTAAGACCCCACAAGGATTAACAAACTAATCCTCAGTATCACAATGAATCATTAATGAAAAATCAACTGCAGTGATACACATCTGTAAGAAAGTTTATCAAAAGAAAAATATATTTTAAATTAACATTTTAAAAGTAAAGTATATAGAATAAACCTAATTACATATGTTGAAGACTTTATTTATAGAGAAAATATAAATATTTATTACAAGGTATAGAAAAGATAAATAAATAGATAAAAGTGAAAGGAACAATTTTATGAACTGAAAAAATTTAGAGTATAGCAATTTTGCTTTCCTTTGATTAAAACTAAGGCTACAATGCAATCCATACAAAAATCTCACAAGATTTCCCTCTGTGTGTACGTGTGTGTGTGTGTGTGTGTGTGCGTGATTGAATAGGCATTCTGAAAGTTATATTGAAGTTAAAATGGCCCAGAATAGCCCAAAAACTTTTAAAAAAAAGAAGAATGTAGCAAAATGTCTTTCTAGGTATTAAGACCTTTTAAAGGTATAGTGATAAAAAAAACCAACACAGTACAGACATTAAAAAAATATGTGTATCAATAAAACAGAATAGAAATGCAGAACCAACCCCAGGCACACTCAACTGATCTGAACTTTGACAAAAGGGCCAAAACACCAACTGGAAGAAAAATACCCTCTTTAATGAATGCGGTTTGAAGAATTTGATAGCCATATTCAGAAGATTGAATCTAGATCCTATATCGCACCGTATGCTAACCTAAAAACAACATGGATCACAGAGCTAAATGGAAAAATAGAAACGCTTAACCTGCTGGAAGATAAAGTAGGGAAAACTCTCGCAGACATAGGTGTAGGCAAGGACGTTGTGAACTGAACTCCAACTGCACAAGAAATAACAATAATCAACAAATGATAAAAGTCCCTGCACAGCAAAGCAACCAAATGAAAAAACAAGCTAAAGAATAGGGGAAAAGTTTCCAGCTATTCCTTAGACGAGAACTGATATCTAGAATATATAAAGAACTCAAAAAAAGACTACACTCTAAAAATAAAAGACCCAATTAAAAAATGGGCCACTGAAATGAACAGACACTTCTCAGAAGAAAAAGTACAAATGGCCAAAAAATAAATGAAAATAGTTCAACATCCCTGGTCACTAGAAAAATGCAAACTAAAACAACTCTGAGATTCCATCTTATTCCAGAAGAATGGCTATGGAGAAACCAAATAATAACAAATGCTAACAAAGTTGCAGGAATCAAAGCACCGTTCTAAATTGTTTGTGGGAATGTAAACTAGTATGACTACTATGGAAATGAATGTGGAAGTTTCTCAAAACAAAACAAAACAACTAAACTAGAAATTCCATTTGACCAAGCTATTATCCTTTTGTATCCTTCAGAAACAGTTAAAAACATCATGTTACAGTGGTACATGCATCCCCATGTTTATAACAGCACAATCATAATAGTTCAATTTTGGAAGTGATCTCTTTGTCTACCAACAGATGAATGGATTTTATAAACAGTGATATTTATAAACAGTGCAGTGCAGTATCACTATGCTACAAGGAAGGATAAACTTGAGTTATCTGTAGGAAAATAATTGCATCTTGATACCATAATGTTAAGTAAAATAAATCAGATATACAAGCTTAACCTACCATGATTTCTCTTTTATGTGAAGCCCAAAAATATAAGTGAAGAGCAAAACAAAGATACATAATAGTAAATAGGCAGGTAGATCTTTTGCAAATGAGAGAGGGACCAAGAAATGGAGGGAGGAGAGAAAGTGGGAAGAAAAAACAATTGGAAAGTGTTATGAACATCTACCAACTCCACTCAAGGAATGTAAACATTGTGTATGGCAAACATGTACTAATAAAAATAAAAATTGGAAACAAGACTTTTTATTTTTTTAAGTTTTTTTTTTTAGAAAAATGAGATTTATATAAGCAAGCAAGGGAAAAAAAAGGCCAATGCAAAGATACAAGTGTAAGACTACATTTATAACAAAGTTAGCATTGAGGATGTATGTGGACATTTGAGAGAGGGACAGAGTTTATATAAATGATACTCAGGAAAGCACACATGCATAAGTAATAAGACAATAGTGTATCCTGTTCACAGTGCACATAAAAGTGATTTCAAATGTATTAAAGTTTATATAACATGGAAGAATTCTTCATACTATTAGTGTAGGGAGGAATTTCTTAAAGAGACAAAAAAGTATTAACCATAAAAATATCTTGAAAAAATTAACTGGATTCTCATTATTACAGTATTAAAAAGAATAAAAGCATCCAGATGTGATGATGACCCATGTCTGTATTCCCAGGATTTGGGAGGCTGAGGCAGGAGGACTGCCACAAGTTTGAGGCCAGCCTGCAACATAGTGAGTTCAAACCATTCTGAATGCTATAATAAGACTCTGCCTGAAAATAGAAAGAAGGAAGGGGGGCTGGGGTTTTAGCTCAGCGCATAAGCGCCTGCCTTGTAAGCAGGCAGTCGTGAGTTCGATCCCTGGTACCGATAAAAACGAAAAAGACAAAAAAAAAAAAAAAAAAAAAAAGAAAGAAAGAAGGAAGGAAGGAAAGAAAGAAAGAAAGAAAGAAAGAAAGGAAATTGAGGTTTAAAAGTAGAAACTATATTTGCAATACTTATGGTTGACAAGAAAAGAATATCTGAATTGTAGAAATTCCTATGATTCTATTACAAAACTACAAAGAATCCAATAAAAACATTGGTAAAAGAGTGAAAATAACCATATGAAAATGTGCTAACTAGGGGCTGGGGATTTAGCTCAGCAGCATAAACGCCTGCCTTGCAAGCAGGCAGTCGTGAGTTTGATCCCTGGTACCGATAAAAAGGAAAAAGACAAAAAAAAAAAAAAAAAAAAAAAAAAAAGTGCTAACGGATGATCAAAATCAACACCTGGAAGTTTTGCAAAAATTAGAAAATCAGCATTAATGGTGAGGAGGTGGAAGTTTTGAGAATTCCTCTTCATGCCTTGGGAGATGAATTTTGTTAGAACCAATTTAAAAAGAAAGCTTTCATCACCCAGCAAAGTAGGAGGCAGGCATTTATCATGACCATTCATTCCATAGGTGCATGTACACCCCTAGGAAAATTCAGGTTTATGTGGACCAAGATACATATACAAGAATTTACATAAAGGAAAGTAAAAGACAAGCAGCAGACTGGTAAATATATATATATATATATATATATATATATATATATATATAAAACAAAAAATATATATTACAAAATATATATATTACAAAATATTTTATATAAAGGACTTGATGAATTTATACCCAGAATACATAAAGAATTCAAAATTTAGAAAACAAAAGCTTAACTACAAAGTGGACAAGAAATCTTAACAGATTTCTCACCAAAGATAAACAGGCAGCAAATAAGCATATGAAAAGATGCTCAGTATCATCTGTCACTACCAGAATTCTCCACATTAAAACAACAAAAAGCTCCTATTCTTCTACTAGTATGGCAAAAATCCAAAACACTGGTTATTAGTCATTTTTCCACTACCTTAACAAAGTACCAGCAATAATCAACATAAAGGAGAAAAGGGTTATTTTGAATAACATATTTGAAGGTTTGAATCCAATGACAATTGGCTCGTTGGTTTGGAGCCTGTGCTGGAGTCACATATCATATTGGGAATCAGTGGAGGCCATCTTGCAGACAGAAAGAAGGACAGAGGAAAGAACTAGGGTCTCAACATTTCCCTCCAGGGAGTGCCCCAGTGACCCAACTTCCTCCCAGTATCCCTCGCCTCCTAAGATTCCACTTCCTCCCAAGAAAACTGAGCTAGGAGCAAAGCCCTTAAGAGTTTATGAGTTATGAGTTATGAGTTTTTGGAGGACACCCATTCAAACCGTAGGGACCAAAAAAACCAAATGCTGGTAAAGACATGACCCAAGAGAACTCTCAGTCAGCACTAGTGGACATGAAAATGGGACTATCAATTTGGAAGACACACTGGCATTTTCTAAAATCTTAAATATATACTCTTATAATATAATCCATTAATTATACTCATGCTATTTACCTTGAAGAGCTGACAACTTGAATCTACATAAAACATGGACACAGATGTTTATTGCAGCTACATTCGTAATTTCAAAACCTTAGAAACAATTAGAATGCCCTAAAATCTGTGAATGGATAACAAAGTGTGGTATGTCCATACAAAGTAATGTTTTTCAGTGATTTTTTTTTAAAAAAATGTCTTATCAAGCCAGAAAAAGATACAAAAACTTAAAGTCACATTACTAAGTAAAAATGTCAGAAAAGTTTCCACTGATGATTTAACCATGTGGCTGACATATTGGAAAAAGCAAAACAAGAGAATAGAGAGGAAAATATTTTGTATTTTGGCTCAATTTTCATAAAAATCTAACAATACTCTAAAAAATTAAGCCAGCCTATTAATTAAAAAACAAATAATGTCCCCCACAATATTTTACCCAAGAGCCCAAAGCTGGAAAAAAAGAATGCTCATCAAAAATAGATCTATTTGGGGCTGGAGATTTAGCTCAGCTGCATAAGCACTTGACTTGCAAGCAGGCGGTCATGAGTTTGATCCCCAGTACCGATAAAAAAAAAGAGAGAAAAAAAATAGATCTATTCATTGTGATATATTAAATAAAAATACTATAAAACAATAAAAATGAATAAACTCTAGGAATAGAGAAGGTTGCTAATTCCTGTTTCTGTCTGAAGGGTAACTACATGGATTGTGTGTGTGTACATGTGTGTATGTAAAATGTTCTTCAATGTATATAATAATTTTCACTATCGTAAATAATACCAAATGAAGCAGAAAATAAACAGAAGTATTTAAATTTGGATACATGAAAAAAACCTAGATAAACAAGAATGCAATAGAAAACAAGAACTTATAAGAGGACTGAAAGAGAGGAGGAGCTGGGCAGATCTGGGGTGCCCTCACTGGCCTCTCTGCGTGTCTGGAGGACTCTGGATTTCTGCGCCCAGACTGCTGGAGTTCCCTCAGGCTTCCAGGTGCAGTGAAGGAGATAGGTGGGTTTAAGGCTTCCACATCAGCCTCCCCCATTCCCGGCTTCATTTGGAGACCTGCTGAGCTCCCAATAGGTGGGCTGGCCCACACTACCAGCCTAGCCCAGCCTGTTTAGCTGCCGTGCCTGGCCACAGGTCTGCAGAGGAGGAGCTGGGCAGATGTGGGGAGCCCTCACTGGCCTCTCTGCGTGTCTGGAGGACTCTGGATTTCTGCGCCCAGACTGCTGGAGTTCCCTCAGGCTTCCAGGTGCAGTGAAGGCGAGAGGTGGGTTTGAGGCTTCCACATCAGCCTCCCCATTCCAGGCTTCATTTGGAGACCTGCTGAGCTCCCGATAGGTGGGCTGGCCCACACTACCAGCCTAGCCCAGCCTGTTTAGCTGCCGTGCCTGGCCACAGGTCTGCAGAGGAGGAGCTGGGCAGATCTGGGGTGCCTTCACTGGCCTCTCTGCGTGTCTGGAGGACTGTGGATATCTCTGCAACCAGGGAGGGTCCACAGGTTCCTGAAGCACTGCGGCCTGTGGTGAGTACCCTAACCCGGCTGCGATTGAAGAACTGTGGAGCTTCCAGGGGCAGGTGGGCGCACAGTGTCCCTGAGGCCCAGCTTGTCTGGAACTGCGGAGTTCTGAGCAGGCAGAGGAGGGCCACTGGTTCTCTAGGCCTAATGGCTTGGAGTAGCGCGGCGCCAGAGACCCAGTAGCTCCAAACATAGAAGGGGATTTTCAACAGATCCTGAGGAAGCTTTCAAGTAACACTTGAAACACAGAAATATAGGAAAATGACAAAACGAAAGACCAAATTACAACCTCAAACCTCCAGCCCATCTCAAGAAACCCTAGGAGCGATGTATATAGAAGAAAATATATCCCATCCACCTCATATATTGGACACAATAGCCACTGAAATTGACAAGCAACTCCAGGAAGCTTTAAAGAAATTCAAACTCGAAATAATCTCCCAGATAAAAGAAGAAATGATAAAAGAAATGAAAGAGATTCTAAATATATCTAAAGAAAACACAGATAAAAAATTGGAGGAACTAAACAAAAAGATAGAATCCCTAGACGAGCAATATAAGAAACAAACAGAATACATAATGCAGATGCACAGAGATATACAGGAAATAAAAAACTCCACTGAAAGTTGTAAAAACCGCCTTAATGAAAGTGAAGATAGAATTTCAGACCTTGAAGACAGGATTGCAGCTAGTGAACAGGAAAGGAAAGATCTTTTGAAAATAACAAGGAACCAGGAAACAACAATTCAACAACTGCAAGACGATGCAAAGAAGAATAACATAAGAATGATAGGGATTAATGAAAGAGAGGGAGACAACATGAAGGATGTCAGGAGGATATTTAGAGAAGTAATAGCTGAAAATTTCCCAAGCATGAGATCAGAAACTGACATCAGGATCAGTGAAGCATATAGAACTCCAAACAGTCATAACCAAAATAAAACTACACCCAGACATATAATAGTCACCATCCCAGAAATCCAACACAAGAATAGATTATTAAAAGCTGTCAGAGAGAAAAGACAAATCACTTATAAAGGAAAACCTATCAGAATCACAGCAGACTTCTCAACACAAACGATAAAGTCAAGAAGAGCATGGAGTGAAGTATTCCAGATCCTAAAGCAAAATGATTTCCAACCAAGACTGATATATCCTGCAAAACTATCATTCAAAATAGATGGTGCAATACGATACTTCCATGACAAAGAACAGCTGAAGAACTTCATGAACACCAAACCAACCCTGCAAAAAATATTGAAAGACAGTTTAGATACACAAAGGAAAAAACCACTAAGCAAAGCAAATAATTAAACAGAACAGAAAGATAAAGATGCAACAGCAGAGAGATAACATTCCTACAATTAACCAGCATTTAACAGTAATAACCATTAATGTAAATGGTCTCAATGCACCAATCAAAAGAAACAGACTAGCAGAATGGATCAAGAAACAAAATCCAACCATATGCTGTTTACAGGAAACCCATCTAACCCAGAAAGATACTCACAGACTGAAAGTCAAAGGATGGAAAACAATTCTTCATGCAGCAGGAATCCAAAAAAAGGCAGGAGTAGCCATTCTGTTTGCAGACAACGTGAACTTTAAACCAACAATGACCATAAAGGACAAAGAAGGTCACTACATACTCGTAAGGGGAAAACTCCAAGAGGAAGAGATAACTATCTTAAATATATACGCACCAAACTCCAGAGCACCCAGTTATATAAAACAATTATTAACAGAAATGAAAACTCAAATTATCAGTAACACAATTGTAACAGGAGACCTTAATACACCACTGACACCAAGGGACAGATCAACCAGACAGAAAATGAGCAAAGAAATAACAGAACTGAATCACACCTGTGAACAAATGGGTTTGATAGACATATACAGAATGTTCCACCCAACAACATCAGAATACACATTCTTCTCAGCAGTACATGGATAATTTTCTAAAATAGACCATATATTAGCTCACAGAACATATTTAAGCAAATGCAAAAGAGTTGAAATCACCCCTTGCATATTATCGGATCATAGCGCTCTGAAATTAGAAATTAATGACAAAGGATACTGCAAAAATTCCGCAAACACATGGAAACTAAATAACACACTCTTGAGTAATCAGTGGGTCACAGAAGAAATTAAAGAAGAAATTAAACAATACCTAAAAGAAAATGAAAATGCAAATACAACTTACCGGAATCTGTGGGATGCAATGAAAGCCGTTCTGAGAGGAAAATTTATTGCACTGAGTTCCCACATCAGGAAAACAGAACGAATACAAGTAAATAACTTGATGCTACACCTCAAACAGCTAGAAAAAGAAGAGCAAGTCAAGCCCAAAGCCAAAAGAAGAGAGGAAATTATAAGAATCAGAGCAGAAATCAATGCAATAGAGACTAAGAAAACAATCCAAAGAATCAACGAATCAAAGAGTTGGTTCTTTGAAAGAATAAATAAAGTCGATAAGCCCCTAGCCAACCTTATTAAAAAAAGGAAAGAAAAAGCTCAAATTCATGCAATAAGAAATGAAAAAGGAGAAATCACTACAGACCCAATAGAAATACAGAGGATCATCAACACCTATTTCGAAAACCTCTACTCTCAAAAGTTTGATAACACAGAAGAAATAGACAGATTCTTAGAAGCATATGAAGTACCAAAGCTAGATCAAGAGGATATAAAACTGTTGAATAACCCAATCTCTGCTAATGAAATTGAGAATGTAATTGGGTCCTTGCCCACCAAGAAGAGCCCAGGCCCAGATGGATTCACTGCAGAATTCTACAAGAAATATAAAGAAGACCTAATGCCGACACTCCTCAAACTATTCAATGAAATTGAAAGGGAAGCAATCCTTCCTAAGTCATTCCTGGAAGCAAATATTACTCTAGTACCAAAACCTGAGAAAGACCCAACTATAAAAGAGAACTATAGACCGATCTCCCTAATGAACACAGATGCAAAAATCCTCAATAAAATATTGGCAAATAGGATCCAGCAAATCATCAAGAAGATTATACACCATGACCAGATGGGATTCATCCCAGGAATGCAAGGATGGTTCAACATACGCAAATCAATAAATGTAATCCACCATATCAATAAAGCCAAAAATAAGAATCACATGATCATCTCTATAGATGCAGAAAAAGCCTTCGATAAGGTCCAACACTTATTCATGATAAGAACTTTACAGAAAATTGGAATAAATGGTCTTTATCTCAATATAATAAAGGCCATTTATGACAAACCAACAGCCAGTATCATACTAAATGGCTAAAAACTGAAGGCCTTTACCTTAAAATCAGGCACAAGACAAGGATGTCCCTTATCACCACTCTGACTTAATATAGTACTGGAAATACTAGCCAGAGAAATTAGACAAGAGAGAGAAATAAAAGGAGTAAAGATAGGAAAAGAAGAAGTTAAATTATCATTGTTTGCAGATGACATGATACTCTACATAGAAGACCCCCTAAACTCCATTGAAATACTCTTAGATACAATAAATAAATTCAGTAATGTGGCTGGATACAAAATCAATACTCAGAAATCAATAGCATTCCTATATACGAACAACAAAATTACAGAGAGGGAAATAAGAGAAACTGGACTATTCACATTAGCAAGCAAAAAAATGAAATATTTAGGAATTACTCTTACGAAAGAAGTGAAAGACTTATACAGTGAAAATTATAATACACTGAAAAAGGAAATTGAAGATGATCTCAGAAAATGGAAAGACATCCCTTGCTCATGGATAGGAAGAACAAACATTGTGAAAATGGCCATTCTCCCAAAACTGTTATACAGATTCAATGCAATCCCAATAGAAATACCATCAACATACCTTATAGATCTAGAGAAATCACTCCTAAATTTCATCTGGAACCAGAAGAGACCTAGAATCGCAAAGGCAATTCTAAGCAGCAAAGACAAAGCAGGAGGCATCACAATCCCTGACTTGAAGTTATACTACAAAGCAACAGTAGTAAAATCAACATGGTATTGGAATCAAAACAGAGCTGAAGATCAGTGGAATAGATTAGAAGATACAACCACAACTACGAACACACTCAACCACCTTATTTTTGATAAAGGAGCCAAGCAGGTTCACTGGAAGAACGACAGTCTCTTTAATAAATGGTGCTGGAAAAACTGGCTCTCCATTTGCCGAAAACTAAAGCTAGACCCATGTCTATCACCATGTACTAAATTAAAATGTAAATGGGTCAAAGATCTGAATATTAAAACAGAAACACTAAATCTATTGGAAAACAAAATAGGTAGAAACCTTGGAGACATAGGAGTAGGTAAAGAATTCATGAACAGGACTCAAACCGCACGGGAAATACTTCCCAGAATCAATAACTGGGACCACTTCTTATTAAAAAGTTTCTGCATGTCAAAAGAAATCTCCAGCATAGTGAAAAGAAAACCCACAAACTGGGAAAAGATTTTAGTGAACTCTCTCTCAGACAAGGGCCTCTTGTCTAAAACATACAAAGAATTAAAGAAACTCAGACCTCCGAAATTCAAAGATCCAATCCAAAAATGGGCATCTGAGATGAATATGCAATTCTCAGATGAAGAAATGCAAATGGCAAATAAATACATGAAAAAATGCTCATCACCATTGGTCATTAGAGAAATGCAAATTAAAACCACACTGAGATACCATCTCACTCCTGAAAGAATGGCCAGGATCAAGAAAACCGACAACAAATGCTGGAAAGGCTGTGGGGAAAAAGGAACTCTCCTGCACTGCTGGTGGGAGTGTAGACTGGTACAGCCTTTGTGGAGATCTGTCTGGAGATTTCTCAAAAAGTTGGGACTGGAAATCCCATTTATTCCAGCTATTCCACTTCTAGGCAAATTCCCAGAAGAACTGAAAGCATCATACCACAGTGATATATGTGCACCTATGTTTATAGCAGCACAATTTGTAATCGCCAGATCTTGGAAACAACCCAAGTGCCCATCAACTGAGGAATGGATAAAAAAGTTGTGGTATTTCTATACAATGGAGTATTATTCAGCTATAAAGAAGGATCACATTGAGATATTTATCAATAAATGGGCACAGCTTGAGACCATACTCATAAGTGAAATAAATCAATCTCGCATGTGTGAATACCGAATAGTTTCCCTAATGTAAGTAATGATTCAAATATATAAAAATATGTGGTAATCATGATTCCCCATTAGGTGGCCTTGAAGCCTTATAAAGTTTTCACTCATTAATTAGAAAGGCTTTATTCTGGGCTTCTTGATATGAAAATATTTGAAGCTAGAGTATATGAAGTTTTACCCAAATATTTCAAGGAAAAAGACACTATGGTAACTACTATTAAGTCAGGTTATAAGGTGGTGAAGTACTAGGTTATTGAAACAGTCATGCTGTGACCTCTATTGTTATATTGTTATGTCCTGTTTTATCTCAATCTCCCCCTTATTGTTTCAAAAAAAAATTATTTAGTCATTTCTTATGTTTGTCTTAAGTAAAGAAAAAATTCAAAAAAATTAGGATATATAAATAGTAACTCTTTTCGATTTCCTATTAACTTGTTTTGAAGTCCTGTAGTACTCCCACGATCTTGTTTTGACTGATTAGACTCTGTTCCATTCTATATGATAGTATCAAGTTTGAAGACATAGGCAACTACTTTGAAGACAATAAGATTCACTAAGATACCCATTCTGGTTTGACTATTGTCTTCTTTGGAAGTCCTGTAATGTTTACAATGCCTAAGTTTTATTGGTCTTGTTCTCTACTGTTTTGTCCAACTTTATAATATCTAATGAGATAGACAATTCTTTTTAAGGAAACAAGGGACAACGTTGATAACCATTGTTGATAAACTTGTACTCTGTTCTACGTCATGTGCTACGTCTATCCTTGGTATTGACTGACAGCTTTGTTTTGCCATATTTGACTGTATTCTCCCCCCCCCCCAAAGAAAGTAATAAGCACTAAGGAGTAATAAAATCCAAGATGTGTAAATTTTGTTGTAAAAAAGAGAGGGAAAAAAAAAAAAAAGAAAAGGAGCTCTAACGGATATAACAGCAAGTGTGTTTGGGGGTGTTAAATAGCTGACTTTATCAATGTTTTTGGAACATTGAACACAGCTGTTTGCAGTCTCCCTGTTTGAATGTCCACCTTGTGTTCTTTGATACTGTGATTTGAGGAACTATTTTGAAGAAAATAGTGTGTAATCTACTAGCAGGTAATTTCTTACTGTTATGGTTTTTTGTTTTGTTTTGTTTTGTAGTTCTGTATTGCGTGTACCCTTACGCCGCTTTGGTTTGTTTTGTGTTTTTCTCTTTTTCCTCTTAAATAAAAAAAAAAAAAAAAAAAAGAGGACTGAAAACCAGAAACCATAAGAACAGGGAAGACTGAAAACTAATCCAATAATTTTCAAAACTATCTGTATCTGGTAAACTACATAATAGGAACAAAAAGAACTTTTGTGTTGTTGCTCGTGCAACGTGGCTCATAAGTCCATGACAGATCACTTAGGCCCAAAGTCATACTGATGTACAAATAATTCTACCATTAAATATGAAAATATTCCATTCTTTCCAAGTCTCTTTTTTATACTCTTTGCAAACAAAATTGCTCAAAAATCTTGACAAAACATAATTCTAACAGCATAGCATTAAAATGGCTCTAAATAATGGTCTTCAAAGACTTATAATGCCAGATGCAGTTTCCATCTGGAATAAATTTTCATGCTTGGTACAACGCCTTTGGCTGTAATCAATGGGGAACATCTAGCTATTTGACACCAGAACTGATCATTGTTAACACCCTTCCTAAGTTGTTAAAACCATTTACTCTAAAATCTTCAACTCAAGTGACTTATACCTAAGTACAAGACTCTTATTTTACCTTATTCAGATTCTCTCTTCTGGTATCTCTCTATGTATCTTTCATCTTTAGCTATGATCTCTAGATTCTTAACCACTATCCCTTCTTCTAAACTGTCATTCAAAGCTGCATACCTCTGAAGTCTAGATTTCAATCAGCATCAGCTTTAAAGCTTTGACCCATGAATTCCCACAACCTTGAACTACTTACTCTGGCTTTTAGGGAAAATTATAGTCCATACGAAGACAGAAAAGTAAGATAAATGTCTGCATAGACTGCACAAATTTTCAGGTAACCTAATTTTATTTTATGACTTTTTATAGGGGTCTTTACTTGACATGGAACAAATGCAAGCATCCAATGAGTCACTTTAGCCTGAAACCCTAAGGCAAAAAATCAATTAAACATACAAGATTTTCATAGTGTCTAATGCTCATTCCCATATTTGATCACTTTTCAAATTATATTTCAAAAAATAGGATTACTGGGAAATACTCTAGGGACTAAATTAAGTTCTAAGGATACATAAACCAATGTCAGTCTCCCCCTTGCCAGAAGACAGAATCCCTCCTATGTTCTTCACTCCTTATTTCTACCCCCATCTCACTATAAGGAAGCTTTCTAACACTTTACAGTTTCTGCTTCCTTTTATTATGCTCTATCCTATATTTTAAAGACAAAATAACTTTTCTAAATCATCTCCAACTATATTATTACTTTAATTGTAAATGGCCATCCACTAGCTACTGAAATTCATCAATATCTGCTTGAGTTTTGAACATCACCCAAGTTTCCTTTCTGCTTCCTGTTGCTATGGTGCTAGTATCTACAAGCAGATCTCCCCACCTACATGTGATCTTTATCTTGCATTCTTGGCCTTCTAAATCCCTGGGGTACTTTGTTTCTATCTATCTTGTGGCACCCATTTAATCCAATTTTCATTAGATATGTCTTACTCCTCTTACTAAATGTATATTGCTCATCTTTAGATTCACTTTAACAAAAAAAAAGTACATGAGTACAATTTAGGTATTGAAAATGATAATAATAATAACACTAAATTGAGTTGAGTTCAGTTATTTTTTCTACCTACCCCCAGAGAGACAAATCACACAGTTTCTACAGTTAGCATTCAAAGTAGCAAGCTAAAGTAATGTCACATCTGCACTCTTCACACTCCATTTGTGTATAATTTTGCTAATATCTGCTAAATCCTAAAATCTAACTCATTTGTCTCACTTTCATGAGATGTCATCCATGCTCAAGAATGCTTGTCTTCAATAACAGTACTTCTTATTCAGCTTGTAATCTACATGATTTCTAGATTGATTCTGGTTATACTTGTACTTGCAATATATTTGCATAAATTGAGCATTAGTCTGATTAGTTAACATGCAGGTTTCTGGAACCGAAGTATGGTTGCTACATTTCCTGAGTAACTAAAGGGATACTTATCCCCACATTTTCAACGGTAGCATATGTTTTGCATATGTATGTAGAAATACACCATGCAACTTATCAAGTAAACATGCCCAAAAGAAATCACTCACAAGAGGAAGGAAAAGCACAGAAAAAAACAAATGAGAAGATTCCGTAATCTCATCATCTCCCTACTGTCTTTTGTGAAAATAATGAAGAATCCTAGAGCTCTGAAGCTTAAAACTCATAATATAAAAGGCAATAGGATGCAATTAACATCATCCTTTTTTAAAATAGCTTACACTACAGAGAGAAATGTCTAAAAGGATATTTAAATTCAGTATAAAATTCTAGCAACCACAATTTTAATTTCACACTGACTGCAAAATATGTCTTCCATTGTCTAAATAAAAGCAAAGCTATAATACATGCTGTCTGCTTGTTTCAGGACTTCATTATTAACCTTTAAGAATCTTTTCTGGGATAAAAGCCTCTTTCTCCAACAAATACATCCTCAGATGGGAACTTCATCTTCTAAAATTTTAACTTCTGCCTTGGTCTGTATTAAAACTTTAATCCCTAATATAAAAACATCCCTACTAATATTTCAGACACAGAATTTCAGAGCTTCTTAAAAACTTTCAATTCAAAAGCAGTAATTTTAGCCACAACAATGAAAAGCTACCTATTTCTCCAATACACAAGCACACATGGGAAAAAATAAATAACATGCAATTTGATTACTCAACAGCAAGTCATCACAAATCCCAGCAAAGATTGGGTCGCTGTTGCTATGGAGATGACTTTATGTGGCTCAGCTCTTCTGGGAATTTAACCAAATCCCCAGCAGCAGGAGAAAATCATCAGCAAAAATTCAGTAACATATGGCAACTGCCAACAAATCAGTGAGGGAAAAACACTTTCATTTTCTCTTCCTTTATGAAGAGAAATACCTTCACATCAAGTTGTTTGAAGAAACACCTAGACCATGTTGGTCAATCTGCGTGTAATTCTAAACTAAATAATACGAGATTCCTTCATTCTTAGACTAACAGAGCTACTGGTACCCAGCCAGGCTCATCAGCACATGCATTCCCAGAATGACATTTAGACACAGAAAAGAATTGCAACATCTTCCCTTACCTCTCAGTTATTTATCCTGAAGGGAAACTGTCTACCTGCAAAAGTATTTCTTGGGAAAGAATGTGAATAGAATTTTAATAAATGTAATGCTCTTGAAGCCTTGTGATCGTGTATGGGGTGTGTGTATCAAACTATTTGGTCCTATTTATAGTCTAATGATTACAATAAAAGTTTTTAACAGGAAAATAACATATGCAGTCTTTTTCTTTAGTTCCATCAATCCTATACTTTAAGCAATTACTTAAGCATCAAATTAGGCATCATCTAGATTCAGATTTCTAAATTCTCTCTCCATTGCATTTTTCTGAAGGAAAACAAAGATTGTGATAAATATTCACTACTCAATCAATATTCTGTGAAAAAATGTTTGTTTCAAAATGAGTAAACACATCCATTGATGAGGAAAGCATTACCTTCCAAGGAACTTATTCTACTTGGAACAATTCACAGCATCAAAAAGAAGTTTATTACGGTAAACCTAAATCCATTGCTTTTAAAACTGTCCCATTGACTTTGATTTTGTACTTCCAAGGAAATATAATTAAGCCCAACATGTTGTCCACACAAAAGCAGCTCACAGATCAAAGGGCAGCTGAGTTCTCTTTCCATTATTTGCAATCCAAACTTCACTCCTCCCAAGATCCCTCCTCAATGGCTCTGGTCCCTTGCTTTTCTCTATGCCAGTCAACCCTCTCTCGAAGTATGTTAGCTTGCCCATGACTTCCTTCATTGAAATTTTCCTAATGTAAAATATTTTTAGTCCAAATTGAAGGATATCAAATAGAAATGTCATTATAGGCCAGGAAGGTAACTCAAATGGGTAAAGCACCTTCCAGCAAGCACTCAGAGAGTCAGAATAACTGGGGCGAATTACAGAATGAGTTATCAGCCTGAGCATTTAAATTCACATATTTTAAAATATTTCACACACAAATGGATCTACAATTGTGATTGTTGACCTAAATTACTCTTATGTCGAAAAGTAAACTAATAGGCACATCTGAAAATTTGAGAATTTACAAACACCAGAGTTGTCATCTATGTCATTAATCAGTATTGACTAGTTATTATGGGAATGTAGCAACTAAAGTTCCTTTCAGTCATCCCCTCAAAAATTCAACCCAATCAACTTCATCATTGTCTCACTGCTCTGTGTCTTTTATCAGGTAACCTTGTTTTATACCAAAATAAATGAGTATAATCAGGAAAGATATGTCATGACTGAATAGTAGTAATAAAAACATTAGAACTCACTAAAAGACAAGAATTATCATAGAGCATTTAAAAAGATTTCTATACCCCATTAACTTTTCTTTACTAAGATTTAACATGTTTCTCAAAAGAGTAAACTTTGTTCTCCTTTATATTTAAAGATCTAGTGCTCCCATCCAACATGCATGCAAATCCCTTTCTATTAACCACCTAGGCACACTGAGGAGCTGGAGGCTACATACTAGACATGGTCCATGTGCATTGCTCAGCTTGTTTGGAAACACCAAAGTGATCCTATGAATACAAGATGACAAAACCCCAATTTAAACTTCACACACTCCAGAGCATGGGACAGGGAAACAAACTGCTAAGAAGGTATCACTATCTTATGGCCACATGTCTCAAGTTCTAAAGCATTTGGTTAGTGACACTTAGAGCAAGTAATTAGTGGCCTGGCAACTGCAGTTGTCACAGTAAACTCCATGTCTGACTAACTGCTAAATCATCATTCATGAGTTTAAATATTCTTCTCACAAATTCACCTTAGCAATCTAAATACACACACAGATACCCATTTTCTAAGGAAACATAAATAAATTCTCAGTATACCTCCATCCATCATCCTTGATCCAGTAGGTTTGTCTGGAACAGTCAGATGGTCTTGACTGCTACTCAACGAAGAAGTGTCATCACTAGATAAGGAGTTCAAAAGCCCACTCTCAGCCGTGACAAAGCTGTTTTCTGGGGCCTTGCAACTGTTTGCCTCTGAGGGAGCAAGTAAATGAACCTGCACAGCAAACGTCTGGGAGAGTCCAGCATCTTCCACAGCAGGTGAACCATTAACCATGTCGAGCCAGGACTGTCTCTCTTTAGATCCGGAGGCAGCAGAGCTGCCTGATGTCTTCACTGTACTTTCCAGCGATGAAACAGAACACGATGTTTCACTCAGTTTGGGTGAGACTGAAGATGCCCGCTGTGTAGCCTATTTTCCATAAATAAAACCAAAAGAAGAATAAAAGAAACTATGATTAAACCATTCTCTACCTTTCATTTTTATAAAGACATCCCAGAGTAGTTTTAAAAAGTGACAAGAATTGGAGTCAAAGGATGTGTGTATTTATAGATTTTTTTCTGCATCACAGCCATTAATAATTTCCCAAAATTTATTTGGATAACTTTAAATTCACCATTTAAGGATATGAAAAAATCTCTATATTATTATTTATACTATTCCTCAATGATTTCAAGAAATAAGTTTTAAGGGGGAATTCTTTAGAACGCTGAAGTACACTTTGAACAAAAAATAAAATTGTAATTAATAATAGAATTCACATTAGTTGAGCAAGATTCCTTGAGGAAGATGAGGGAAAAAAATCAGAGAACTGGGAGTATAGTTCAACTGATAGAGCACTTGCCTAGCATACCCAATGCCATGGGTTTAATTCCCACCACCACAAATAAGGAGGGAGAAAGAAAAAAAATGTTCATTAATAAAGGAACTGAGATTGATGAGCAACAAAGCACCCATATTTAAACCCCTGAATATCATTTACATATTTTCCACCACATGACCCGCAGCTAGAGAGGTTTGGTGAAATAATGTTAACTCATGCATTCATCAATCACTTAAAAACTTTAATAAAGTTTCATGAAAAAAGACAAAAGTAAAATTGCACTCTCTTATTTATTAAAAAGAAATAAAACTCTGCACCACTAATGATGAGAAGTAAGCTGATGATGCGGAATTTCTGACAGCAGATCCTAACAGACACACCAAGGATGAACGACCGTCCTTGGCAACCTCTTTATAGTCCCCAGGGAAATGCCATTGCAGTGTCACCAAAAGCACAGTTTCTTAATAAGGGTTTCATTCATTCTGAGATTTTATTCTTGTTACATTTCCATGGGGAAATATCTACTTTCTTTTGAAAAAATGACAATTATACATTTGAGAATTTTCATATATAAATATATCCTATAAATCTGTCTTTTGGAGCTTTGTTTTTAAATGGCTTATGTAACAAATCTCTGTGTTGATATTCCATTTTTTAGCTTTATTGGTCAATAAGATCCAAAACCCTTGACTTGAGTGTTCTCCAGATCACTGTGTGTCTCCAATGGTATACGGCTCACTTTCATTACATCATCCTTTGTGTCTTTCTGTAAGAAATTCCTTTTTAAAGTCATGCATTCTAAACTCTTAGTAAGTGGCAGGAAATGATATTATGAAAGAAAGGAAACCAAAGAGAAAACGAGGATCTTTTCCAAAAGTCCTAACATCATTACACCGAACTTTGTTCCAAATCAGCACAGCCTCATGACATCTCCAGTTGTAAATGCTGAGTTTAATGGGTAAATCAGTATTTATTTTTGAATATGTGTTCAATTGCTTCCATAGTAGGCATAAATTGTCAAATAGTTAATAAATCTACTTCTAAGTAGCTTGATATTAAAATACCCACTTCTGCAAACTGATCACACACACATGTGCACATGCACACATACACACAAACATCTCAATAGTAATACACTGCACAGACATGAAAACATCTGAAATATGTAGTAGCTTGGGAAGTGGCTATTTTAAATCACTCTTGATCATTTAACAACTAGGAGATCAAAGTTCTGTAGCCTACTAAATAAAATTTTATTTACCTACAGGAGAGATTATACAACCCTTAAACTGTTCAAATAAATTCCAAGAATAGTTTACTCTTAGCAGGAGCTATAAAATAAACATTAACAAAAATACTCATGCTGGCCCAGTTCTGACATGACCCCCTATTGCGAACTATTTTGGTAAAACTCATCTTCCATGTGATCTGCTTCCATTTTTGAAAGGAGACCAAGCATGAGCTTTTCCTATTGCTCCTGCTGATACTGCTTTAATTGGATTAGCGTAAAAAGGGCTGTTTGAGAAACAGGCTGTGTACTTGGTTGTTGCAGCACTTTCCTCAAGGTTTTCTAAACCTCACAACTCTACTTGAGCGACAAAGTAAAGATGCTAAATGAGTATCAGAAAAGGATTCATAGTATGTATCTGCCAGGTGCTTCTCAGACACAATGTAAATACTCTCAATCCATTTTCTCTATGTAGCAACATTTGTAAATTTAATTATAAAAACGGGAAAGAAGTATGAGTAAAAAAAAAATAAGAAGGAAAAAAAGGAATGCAATGAACTGGAAGGGGGAGAAAATGAAAAAGATTATATGTATTAAGAGGGAGTGTCACTGGAAGAGAGATTCATAAAATGAAAATCAAAATGAAGCTAGAGCTCCATTTCAGAGATTTCGCTATGGGCTCATTCTTTATGGACCATTGAATACCAAATTATGGTTCATTATGCAGAAGATTCTGTAGCAGCCAGTAGCAAGTACAAAGCCCACTACTCTTGGTGGTCCCTGCTGGGAACCACTCACATAATACACTCGTAAAACTCCCCAGCACAAATAAATAATGTGGGAAGGAGTGAAAATCCATTCTCGACACCCCATCTTGGGCTGACTGATAGAAGCTGGTTTACAGCCACTTCCTTCCATCAGCCTTCTTGGATAGCTTCAGGACCAGACTCAGGGCTCCTGGGCTGGCTTCTATTATACTAAGTGGAATATCATTTTATCTTCCAACTTTTATTGTAATTGTGATTGAATGTTAATCTTTTGTGGTGAGCTTCTAGAGAACAGGCTGTTTTTAGTCTTTTTTGCACCTCCATTTTTTGCATCTGTGCCTGACACATAGTTGGTAACAAATTAATGCCAGCAAAAAAAATGGTTGAGAGAGCCAGATATGTGAAGAAAATTCCACGGAGTAGTTTAGTTGCACACTGAGGAGCTCCCTGAAATTCTCTGTGAAGTTTCTAAGGATGAGTTATGTTAATTCCAGGATCAAAGGGTTACAGAGACCAATTATAATGTGCATTGTCTCACAAATGTTCCCATAATACCAGACAAAACTATTTTATTTAATTATAGGATGATACTAGCATGTAGTTTCATTACTTTAAAAACATTTGGGCTTGAAATATTTTATTCTTAATGAGAATATTACAGATACTTTAAAGATCTTAGTTTTAATTAAGAAACTATGATCTGGGCACAGTGGTGCTTGCCTGCAATCTCAGCTACTGGGGAGGGAAGTTGAGGCAGGAGGACTGCAAGTTCAAGACTAGCCTGGGCAGCTTAGTGAGACCTAGTCTCAAAATAAAAAATAAATGAGAGACAAAGACAGACAGACAGAGACAGAACAGCATATGATTAATGTAAAATCTAATTTTTCCCATTTTCTGTACATATTTATTTATTGAAGAAGCTTAATTCAAAAGTTAGTTCTAAAATTCTTCTCTTTGAATTGTTCTCATAATACAAATTTGACATGGTGAAAAAATGTTTAAAATAACCTCCAACAACCCATAATTAGGAAGAAGTGATTCAGCATATAAATCATCAGCAACTCTAGCCAAATTACACAAAAAAAGAAAAGAAATAAGGTAAAACTAAATATAGTAAAACCAAACAAGAGCAAAGGAGAAAAGGTATACAGATTTAATTTCCTCATACTAGTCACATTAATAAAAGACAATCAGTAAACTGTTTCTAAGCCCCAGGAGGTATTACACTGGTATTATTTCTATTTGCTTGAAGATACATTATTCTGAAAACCAGAAGATATCATATAGTATACCACCTCCTTTGTCACAGGCCTTCTGTGTGACCTTGATTGATGAAGAGAAAAACCACTTATCCTGCTAATCCTTAGTGTCCAAGCGACCTTGAAAAAATAATTTTACCTCCAAGTTCTAATCTACTAGTTTCCTACCTCCAATATTATCTCATTCTCTTCCCTGGACAACCTCCAAACCACAACAGTTGTTTCTAAAGCAGAGAGCACAAAACAGACCGTATAGTCCTCTTCTGAAATTCTCCAATAACCGACTACCACACGTAGAATGCCAGTTGTGGCCGGAAGTCTCTTAGAGGGGCAGCTCCGCGTGAGGGGACCGCGTAGGAGGTGTCCTAGGTCTGGCCCCACAGATTGAGTAGGCGTAGGACCGGCAGGTTAGAGACTGATAAGCTGGAAGCTGCCCCTGCGCTCCTGCGGGGAGACAGTTGGCAGTGTTAACCTCAGTGGCTGGAGACCAGACGTAACAGACAGATATGTCCAGTTTGCAAAGAGGCAATCCCACTCTACAGGAGAGGAAGCACTGGGCAGCAGAACCCCAGAGAGAAGACCAGAGCTCAAGAATAGAGGGGCATTTCTAAGATCTGGATTTGGAGATGGTGGCTTCCAGATGTCTTCTGGAATTGGTGACGTTCCCCTTTAACATGCTTGCCACAGCAATTAACATAAATGATAGGCAGCCTCCTCCAGCTGTCCCTGGGACACCCCAGTATGCAGATGAGCAGTTCCTGTCACGCCTCTTCCTGTTGTGACCCTCCTGATCATGCTCTGGCTCCTGATTGCCTAACGCTGGCCTTCTGTCTGCATCTACAACCGGGTCTCTAGACTGGTGTTGCACAACCCTCAAGCCTGGTATTTGGCTTCTTGGCTAACTGACCTAGGAGTCAGTGGGGTCAATAACACTTCAAGGAGTCTATCTTCTCTACCAGAGTTTGGAACTCAACAACCAGTTGGCAAGGAGCCCCAAGTATCGCCGCTGGAGTTCCTCATACCGGAAGGTTACCCTCCCAATGCTCTGTCCTCACCATCACGTCGCTCCACGTGTTTTTGTTGTGCCATCCATTTAAGCTTTGGCAAGCTTTTTAGTGTAGAGGATTCTGTTGTAAAGAAATGAAGTTCTGCTTTGTTCTCTTTCCTCTTCCTCCTTCTCTTAGCAGAGACCCAAAATATTGCTGACCCAGGAAGATGCTAATTACAGCAGCTGAAGCCACTTCGTGAATTTACCAGACTCAAAGATCATTTATTACCTCTGGGCCTTGCCCTGTTTTTGGCCCCAGAGAGCAGCATAAATGACCTCCTGGTTTCCTTGTGTAGATTATGACTTCACCCACAGATTTCCTGTCACCTTTCCCCTCAGAACTGTTTTCATCTGCCCCCTCTGTCAGGGGGCAACGGGCATAGACTACTAAAGCTGGAACTGCCTGCTGTGCATTAGGACAGCCCTGGGGTTGGGCCCTTGATGGGATTCAAAGCTCTGGTTCAGGAAGAACTGAACAAGTAGCCCTGCCCCCTATGCTACAGAAACGCAAGTGCATCCTTGCCCAGAGGAAGTTGGAGATTTTGTAGATCAGCCCAGCTGCATGTGGAAAACCACCGTCCTCAGAAACTAAGTTGTCCATTATGAAGAGGCAGTGAGAGGGATGACCACCTGTGACCCTGCCTTTGGTGTGGTTTGATAGAGTTCCCCAAAAACTCTTGTATGTGTGCTAAAACTGGGCAAATGTGTGACACCTGAGCAACCCCTGATAGTTTGTAAAGCCAGGTAGCAGAGAAGTTATTCTTCCCAAGCCCTTGACTTCTTTTTTAATTTTATAAGCTTCATCCTGATTGTCAGAGTGTAGTGCCAGGCAGATAAACAGTGTACCTGGTGGAACAGTTCTTGCTTGGCCTGCCAGGCTTCCTCCTAGAAGCCCACTTTCTTCCTGGAGACCTCCATGGTGAGAAGAGATGGACTTCTGCTGGGGACCTCTTGCTCACTTTGCCAGTGCACACTGTTCCTGGCTCACCCCCAGCAATACCCAACAAATAGCCCCAACTGCAGGGTTCCCGCCCTTTTCCATTTGTACCTGCTAATACCAGAGTTGAGTGTTTAAAAACTGTGTAAAGTATTGACTAGGGGTTTGCTGAATCCAGTTGGTAGGAATGAGCTACCAGTTTTACAGGGTGCCTGATGGATTTTAGACATTTTGGGGCACCCCCTTAACAGTGCTGTTTTCAACCACCTTCTGGACCCAAAATCACAGGGCCCCCTGGATTATCTCTGCTCTGATGTTACCCAATTAGTGGAGGAAGAGTTAATGTCAGCCATTTGAGCCCAGGACAAAATTAAGAAAGAGTTGTGAGTAGAAAGACAAATCATTTGGAATATTTAATGAAATAGAGCCCAGGAGAGCCCCACCAGCAAAAGCATCCCAGGAACTTGTTACCAAAGCCAGATTGGCCGTATTCCCTGACTGTGAATTTGGTAGATGCCCATTCAACTTCTGTCAGGCTCCAGGGCAGGAGAGCCAGCTCCCAGCCCAGCATTAATGAGGTCACATACCCCTGCCTTTCTGCAGGCTCCTAATGCCTTTGCCAAGGCCGCTTACCTTTCTTTTGTGCTTTCTCGGCCTCCACCCTTCTGCTGCTTTGTGGATTAGGACCAGCTCCTGACCACAGTCAGGCAAGGTGTATTACACAACAGCACACCTTGACCAGTCACTGATTTTCACTGTTGTGAAAGTGTTTTGATTTAGAATTAAATAAAAGGTTTTACATTTTAAAAAACCAAGTAGAATGTCAGATATCTTCATCAGAACCAAGAAGGTCCGCCATCCCAGCTGCATTTCCTTCCACGTCTCCTTCCGTTTGTCCTTTCCATCCACACTGATTTTCTTTCTGTCTTTTAAGGATATCTGGGAGGTTTTCAGCCTTACGAACCTTCCCTGTGGGTTCCTTCCTGGATGCCTCTTTCTTATCATTTACACCTCAACTCAAATACCACTTCTTCAAGGGTCTCCCCTAACAGATATAGACCAAGCAATATCTTTTCCATCCCATGCCCTGGCCATTCCTAGTACACTGATCTATTTTATATTTTTAGTAGCACTTATTGATACTTGAAATATTTTTTAAATTATCAATTGATTGTCCTTTAACTTAGAACTTAATGTGCTGAAGAGAAGGGATGCTGTCTGGGTCATTTCAGGGTTCCCTCACCCTCAACAGTATCTGGCACATGACAGGCACCTAAAAAAATTTATTAGCTGCCTGACTGACAGATTTGCCAAGAGAAGGAAATGATATAAGCAAAAGAATGAAAGAGCATTCTTAATGGATATATACAAGTTGTAAATATTTTGACAGTTACTTTTACTTTTCTTAGAACTGGGCCTCCTCAAATCTTTTTTAAGAGTTAAATGAAATCATCCTTCTCAAGGCAAAAGTATCAAGCAAATATAAAATGGTATCTTTCTAATCCATATAGAGAAAGTTGCATAGCCAGAAATTTGTACAAGGTGCAACTGAAATCACAATAATCACTCATTTGTCCATCCATGCATCTGTTAAATATTGTGTTTTAGATATGTGATAGGTACAGTCATAAATCTGGGTAAACAAAAAAGTTTTGATACTGTCTCTGATTTTCAGAATATAATAATACATAGGCATTATTCATAAATACTAAAATATAAGACAGGTTATGGTGACAACATGAATAAAAACATTTAAAGCCAAAGTTCCACAGAAATCAGAGAGAATTTGGACAGAGGCAGAATTATCCTTACATAGAGGATCATGGAAATGTACATGAGGCTTGAGGCTGACTTAAAAAATACTTAGTGCTTCCACCTGGAGACACTCTCTCTTCATTGCAGGTGCAAAGACAGGCAAGTATAGAGGTTCTTGGGAAATAGCAAGCAGTTCATTGGGCTGATGACAAAGAAGAAAACAACAAGATGTCACAGCACTTAAAGAAACTGCCAGGGCCTTCAATATCAAGCCAAAGAGTCAAGACTCAGTCAAAAAACAATGAGAATTCACAGAAAGGTTCTTAGATTAATAGAATCCTCTAATAATGAAGATTATTAGAAATGCATTTTAGGAAGGCCAACTTTGAGATGACTTTTAGGAGGTGAAAGAGAATACAGGAAGTGAAAGAAAAATAGCCTACTGTTTCAATAATAAGGCCAAGACCCAATTAAGGACTTGACTAGGGTAGTAGGAAAGGACACACAGGAGGAAGGCCACCAAAGCTTGATACCAAATCCACCAGGGGAGCAGCCTACAATGATGAACTGTTCAATCAGAGGGAAGAAAATGCACCAAGAACTTTTAGAAAAGCTTTAAAATCACTTCAACGTTCAACCATAAAGCTTTGTATTTGTTGTTGTTGTTGTTGTTGTTATTTTTTGTTTTTATTTGTTGTATTCTGAAGAAAAGAGCTAAATTTTCCTTTCTCCTTTTTGTATGTGTATTGTCATAATTTTTCATATAATTACCTACTTGCAAGCATGTATATTGTTTCGTATGAACAAATACTGGATGAGCAAGATCTTTAGTAGAAAACTACTGAAGCACCATCTTGTTAAATTATATCTGAATTTCTAAAATTAATTTTACCCCTTTCTATATTTAACTGTCTGTTTCCTCTTCTGCTGCTGGTCAGTGAACCAGTTTGCAGAGTTATCTTTACTTATTTTTACTTTGGATTGTGCCTTAATTACCTTTTTCTTTCTTATTGAGACAAAATGCCTGATGCCCAAAGTTAGGGAAGGGAAGGTTTATTTCTTACAGGTTGGAGGTTTCAGGCCACACTCAGTTGGCTCCAAGTGGCAGAGTGGCACGGCAGGGCTGCCATTTATGGTCCCCTCAAAATAGCAAGAGTGAACTATGCAAACGAGAGAGAAGACACACCTTCTTCCTGCCATTACACTGTATGCTGGCTCCACCTCTGGGTGGGTGCAGCACTCATACCACCCATCTGAATGCTAGACAATGAACCAATCACAAAAGCCAGATCCGGCAATGTCCATGATTGCATGAGGCTGGGCAGATAAGCATCTTAACATAAACCATAACAGATTGTTTTAGCTGACTTGTTTACCATTTGTGGATGTTAAATGAATTTTACATCTGAAAATATATCAAAATGTGGGAAGCAGGATATTGAAATAAACTACACAAGCTGCTTACACCTGATATTGTAATATTTGTCTCCTCTATTTCTTTCATATCTGATTCACTCCTTGATGGTTCTATCTTCCAAATATATTCTAAATCCAGCCATTCCACCAGTCAGCTTCCCCGCTGCTATACCTTGATGAAATCACTACCATTTTTCCTGTAGATTACTGAGCACCACTGAGGCTTCTCAGCTTCTGTGCTTACTTGTTGCAGCCCTAGGTCTCATCCACACACCTGCATGGTCCTACTAAAATGCAATTGCCTGTGTCAGTCATTTGTTCTATCTTCTGGAGATTGCCCAAAAAGCTTAGAACAGAGTGTCACAGATCTTAACCGGCCGCAGGCAGCAGAGAGCTTGGTCATGACCACCCCTTGACTTTACCTCCTACCACTGTCCTGGTTCCCTGGCTCCTGGCCTATACCTTGACTTTTTCACTCTTGCTCAGAAATCCCCACAAGAGTTACCTGGTAGACTCCTTCAGTATCGTCCAAGATTTTTGTTCAGATCTATGCTCCCAAAGGAGCACAACCTGGTAGCTCTGCCAGTCTCCACCCCCTAGCACTCCCAGTCTCCTTACTCACCCCACTCTACTGCTACTGTCATAAGCAGGTGGTTTACTGATTATATTGATTGTTCATTATCTCATTCAACCAGAAGTTTGCTCCGTGGATAATGTGAATGAACCGTTCTCTGCTTTACTTACTGGTGAGGCCCAAGTAATCAAAAGAAGGGACTGCAGTACTTGTTAAGCAACTGAATAACCAAATAACATTGGATCAGGTCATCAAATAGTACTTTTGTAAAAATTAAACTTAGTTACTTAGGATATAGAGGAGATTTTTATGACATTTACAGCTCCTAAATCACCTTGAAACTTAGAAAATAATTGAGTTTGAAATGTGAATGTAGTTGGCTTTTCTGTGTGTCTTTTCTGAATTTCAAGGAATCCTGAATTTCTACAAATTACCTTCCCAAATGAAACTTATAGAACCCCATCTATTCTGAGTCATTTTAATAAGTCTCTCAAAATTCCCCATTTCTAATTCCTTTAAGAATTAATGGATGTCTTTTCCACTATCAAGCATGTAAAGCTTTCTCAGGATGAAGGAACATAAAACAGAACCTCTCCTTTACTCAGGGTAGATACTAAAATGTTCTTTCTTCCTTGGTGAAATATGATTCAGCCCATTAGAATCAGAAGTCCAAACAGGTGTGAGGCTGAAGTTTTTCTGTTTACCTTTATAGTAATTAGAATGGATGGCAAATTAGTTAATTTTTTTCAAAACAAAAAATTTTTTAAATTTTTATTTAGAAGAGAATTTAACCAAATGAGATAAAACAAAATGGGGTCAGTCAAAACAAAAAGATGGACATAGCACATGACCTAAACCCAAAATGCAAGCTGATCTAATGGTTACTATGATGTCTCTTGTTATTTTCAGTAAAATGCCTATATTATGAGGCACAATAAAATTGAACATAGCAGTACAAAACAGAATTAATAAAAACAAAACATTGGAGACATTATAGGACTTCAAAAGAGGGTAACAGTCAAACCATAATGGGAATCATAGTGAATCTTATTGTCTTCAGAGTAGTTGCCTATATTTTCAGTCTTGACACTCTCAAACATAACAGATTCAAATAAAATCAGTCAAGACAAGACAGAGATCAAACAAAACAGATTCAAATAAAATCATGTTTTGACGAGACAGTGAAAGCAATGCAGGGCTTCAGATTAAGTTAATAAATTAAAAATGGTTGCCATAGTATATCCTGCTATCTTTGGGATGGCTGTCCATGCCATCAACTCTAGTACAAGTAGACACACTGGAACAGAATATAACCAAACTAAACAGAGTGATGAAAACAATATGGGTTTCAAATCATGATACAAGATTAACAATGCCCTCTGCCTTCCCTTTTTAGACAATTCCTCCCCTTTCACTTTCACAAGATGCATCGTACATTTTGTATCCCACTAACTCCTTTAGTTTTTAGATTAGGGAGAGAACCCACCATTTACCTAAGTGGTTCTGAACCTTTTTAGCCCTGAGTTTGATATCAAGTTGTATCCATTTACCTACAAGAGCCTCAAGGTTTTCCTTCCTTATTGCTGAGTAGTTCTCCATTGTATAAAAGTGTTATGTCTTTCCAACCAATCTGCAGTTGAAGGGTGATCTAATCCCACTTTTTTCTGGTTCCCTGTCACTTAGAGCATTATCTTCTCAATTTTGACTTTTAGTACATAAACCCTCTTTCAGATTAAATATAGTTCTTATATAGAACATCTTGATGGACTGTATCTCCCGATCCACTCTGTCTGTGTTTCTTTTTATTAGTGTATCAAGGCCATCCACATTAGAGTTTATGGCCAACTTTCTCTGCCTCTTCTCTGCCATGCTATTTTTCTGCCATTGGTTGTCTACTTTTCCCCTTCATTCCACTGTCTGCCCCATTTAGTGAGCCTGCTCTGTTGCTGTTCTTGAAACTGTGGTCTTTTTTCTCTCTCTCTCTCTGTCTCTCTAGAATGTCCTTCAGTAGTTTTTGTAGGATTGGATTGGTGGTCATAAACTCCCCCAGTTCCTCTTTGTCATGGAAGCATCTTGTTTCTCCATTAATTTTGAGAGATAGTTTTGCAGGGTACATCAATCTGGGTTGGAGGTTATTTTCTTTCAGGGCTTAGAATATTTCACTCCAAGCTCTTCTTGATTTGATGGTTTGTGTCAAGAAGTCTGTCACAATTCTGATGGTTTTTCTTTTACTGGTTCTCTGTTTCTTTTCTTTGATAGCTTTTAATATTCTATTCTTGTGTTGAATTTCTGGGATCTTGATTATTATATGTCTGGGTATAGATCTATTTTGGTGATAGCTGGCTGGAGTTCTATATGCCTCATATATCCAAATATCATTTCCTTTTCCTATGCTTGAGAAGTTTTCTTTAATTATTTCTTTAATTATTTAATTATGTAAATAGCCTCCGTATTTCATTTGTGTTTATCCCTGCTTCTTCACTCACAATTTTTATTCTTAAGTTACAGATCCTCTTGTCATCTTCTAGCCTTTATTTTGTTACTTACTGGTTCCTTGCTATTTCTAGGAGATCTTCCCTTTTGCAATCACAAGTTGCAAACCTGTCTTCAAGGTTTGATAGTCTATCTTTAGTTTCTTTCAAGCAGTTTTGCCAACTTCCAATGTAGTTTTAATTTCCTGTTAATCTCTTTGAATCTGTTTCATGTATTCTAGATTTTCTTATATTCTTCATCAAAGGTTATCCCCCTTTTCTGATGCTCCTCCATTCTTCCATCTGTGTCTTTTTGAGAGGTGCTTAGCATTTCTTTTATTATTTTTCTTACATCTTCTTTTATGTGTATTAGTATTTCTGTTTTAAGTTCTTTTATAATTTCATGAAGATATTTCTTTATGTCAGATGATGATTCTTCTGAAACTGTAGATGTGCAACCCCTGATCTCTTCTGTGTTTACCTCTCCTGGGCCAGTACTGTTTGGGTTAGAGGCTAGAGACTTCTTTTTGTTTCTTCCTCTTGTCATGTTTCTGGTTTCTTCCAGACAAGTGAGTACTGGGGCCCCCAGCACTTCCTGTATTGGCTATGATTACTCTGGGGCATGCTGGCTTGGGATTGTTGCCCTTCCCAGTCTGCTGGAGTACAAGCAGGGGTGGGGCAGGCTGACCCCTCCCTTCTGAGCTGGTCAACCACTGGCAGTCTTACCACATTAGTCAAAACAAAGTATTTTTGATAATATTATTTATATAACTATAATTGTCATAATTATTTTATATAATTATAATTATTTTATATAATTATAATTGTCATAATTATTTTATAATGCTGAGTCATCATCACAGATTAAAGTTCATTAGCCAAAAATTTTTAAGTAAGAGATTAGAAAGACACTACTTTTTGCCCTAGGTTTGTATATTTAATGTATAGCTATCCTACATTATACTAAGCCACACAATATATATTGGATAAAGGTTACCAGCATTTTAAAAATTTTTTTCATCTTTTTAAATAATAACTCTAATTTTATTTTAACCAAATGTGTTGAATGTCTCTGTTTCAGAAACCGGAGAAAACAAAAACATAATCCACCTGGAAAACACATGAGCAAAAAGAACACATTCTGTTTCTAAGGGGGAAAAAAAATCTGATTATTCAACATTTAGCTGACTATTTTCCAATATATTTCCTTAGAAAATGTCAGTCTCGGTGGCCTGTCAAAAATGATCAATTTAGAACTACTTTAAACATAATATTTAATTGATGAAATAAAATTCTAATGTTTTAAATTTAGTGTTGTAACTTAGTGGTGTCATAAACATCCTTTATTTATTTTCAAACAAGCAATCCCTGAGATTTGGGCCTATGGATGGACAAGTATCATGGTACAGTGGATTCAGCATATATCTTAGACTGGAATTCTCACAACAGACATTACTTCTAATGTCTGTTATGATTACTTCTAATCATAAAACATCTAGTTTCTCATGACCATAGGTAAGAAACAATTCTTTAAGCAGAAAAAAATACTAACCACAATGGAAAGGATAAAATCTAACACATTAACATCTAGAACATCTATTTTTAAAGAGAAATTGAGTTTTAACAACTAAAAAGTGAGATTTGTTTACTTTTAACTAACAGATTTTGTCAGTTTACACATTTTTATAAATATGTAAGTAATTCTATAAATTGAAAATAAAAAAGAAGAGAAAAAAAGGAGAGGCAACAGCTAAAATGTACAAAAGCTTAGCAGACACTTCACAAGAGAACATCCAACTGTCTGATGAACATGGAAAGATGTTTGGGCTCACTGGTAATCAGTAAAATGCAAATTAAATAATGCTACTTCTCAAGATTGTTTGAAAAATAAGTTACCATACATTAAAGCATCCATATAAGCCCTCTTACCCAGCAGAAACAGAAACCACAAGTCTGATTGAGGGAGTAACTCAGCAGTATAATATGTACCTAGCACACATAAGGCCCTGGGTTCAATTTCCCACTATAAGTCAAAAAATAACACCATAAACCTACTTCTTCCAATGATTCTTCCAATGATTCCAAGGGCTATCCACGCACATGAGAAACAGCTTTCCAAAATCTTAATGTCCATTAATTACTTGAACTTATACTGGATACTTCCAAGGTCTAGGAACTAATTTCAATTCTCTGCAGTGAATACACACACTGTAGTTGTTCCACAAGCAATTTTAATGTACTATCTTTATTCCTGACTTCCCATCTTTCTCACTCCACTTTCCTTTTCATACTATTTTTGTATTCCATTTAAATTCATTTTACATTATTATACTGCAGGGACCTCGCCAAGACACTTTTGGAGGTTAGGTAGAGTATAAATGAACATTACAAAACAAGCCTTGCAAACACTGGCCCTTTGTATTTCCATCAATCCCTCCAAATATAATGTATCTGTGAGTCATGAGCAAATATGTCAGCTTGTCATGCCAGTGTGTTGCTAAAGTGAGGTTCAAAATCAGCATCTTGAGAATTATATTCACTGTTGAGCAAGTACCTTACATTAGCCTGTTCTAAAAGTTTCTATTGGAAGGAGTGATATCCAAGGTGTGATCAGTGACCACAGACGATTCATGTCTGTACATACCACAGGAGAAGAAGTTGCTGAAGAATAAGAAGGGGATGGTGTCTCCACAGCTATTTCAGGATCTTCCTGCTCACTTTCACTATAACATTCTGTAACAAAAAATGGAAATGCTTAATGGTTGAACATTATCATCCCCTACCTATTCCATAATGGGAGAGCTGAGGTTTTTCCCCATCTGGCTATTGCAATTTCAGTCTAATTGAGAAAGAAGGAATTGAATGAGCTTCCTGGTGCAAAGGAGTTGAGAAGGGGAAAAACTAATGCCCCTTCTGGTTTTTTGTCTTCAAAGAACATCTGATATGCAGTAGAAAAACCAATCCCAACCATAGCTCAGGAAAAATCAAAAAATTCTTCAAGGGAGGTTTGAGCCATATACTAAAGAGAGCATAAAATCAGTAGTAATTGCATTTAATGATAAGAATCATAATGAGCTGAGTAAGCTGAAACCAGCCAGATAGCTAAACCATCAGTGCATACTGATGCTGAGCTGAGGCACATGTAAGGAGATCCTTAATGGAGATGGCCAAAAACAAAGCTGAAAGCTTATAGGGGTTATATCCAGGAATGCCTTAAGTACAAGAACAAGAAGTTCTTTTGCATAGTTCTTCCCTTCCAAGTGTATATCCACTGAGTACTTATTACATAAAATAAGAAGACTATTAGGATCCTGCCTTCCCAGTATGATACTGAACTCCTTTATTCGTTTAAATCAAATTGTCATTTTCTATTTCAAAATTTAAGTTTTATCATTTTATTATCAAATTTTTGAGTGTTCCCTAGGCTGTTTTAGAAATAGTACCAGCGTGGCAGCACAGGAACCCAAAGTCTTTCCTCTTCTCCACACAAAGGATTAAATATGTCATTAAGAAAAATTAAACTCCTGCAGCTCTTGAACCCTGAAAGCTACAGACTGAGCTAAAAATATGACCCGTGTCCCCATCAGCCCTTCACATTGCTAGTATAATCTTACGGTAATTAGTCTCTGCACACACCTGGTGGAAATGTTAAGCTGTGAGAGAGGAAATAGTGGGATGAAAGTTATTTAACTAGATCATGACAAAGTCATGTCTAGGAGTGAAAACTCAGTAACTAGGGCAATGAAACACTTGCATTGGCAATTGTTTGAAATAGCAGTGAAGCCAAGGTAGTGAAGTGTGGATGAAGTGTGAAATCATTCACAGCCAGTATGGGAAGCTCTACTCAATGTTAGTAAGTCCGTGTGAACATGCCTGTCTCTACATTTCAGATTAGTTCAAATACCAAACTATTTTCATCAGGACCAGACTATAAATGGAACTTCACATGGTTTTTCCAATTCTATTTCGTTCTGTTCTAATATTCTTGCTAATTTTTCAGAAATTTAAAATAGAACATACCTTCATCCCTTGTAGCGGATTCATGATGGATTACAGCTAATCCAAGTTTATTTAACCACCTATTCAAATAGAAAGTAAATGTTTAACCACAGTAATTGATGTGTGTTTGCCCTCCTTACCCTAGACCCAATAGGAGTCTTGTGATAGACTTTCTGAAACTAATTTCTAATGTCACTGTTAGTCAGAACATTTCAGAAACAGAATAAACTTGTGGCATTGAAATGTAAGGCCTCTCGTTTTATAATACTGTTTTTAGTCAAGATATGCTTTGCGAAATAAATGACTTGGTAACAGTAGGCAGCTCGATCATGTAGTTTAAATGTATGAACAAATATATATTCTTGTGTACTCATGCATTTGAAATTTTTAGAACCATCATTACCATTTTATTATTGAGTTTACTCACTTGACCATAAGTCTGGGCTCTAAAACTCTCAATAATGTCAATTTATTTCACAAAAAAACCCAAAGTTGTACATTTTTAAACTAGAAAGATGTTTTCATCAATCAGCATAATATCTGACTAAAATTTGACAGGTGTTCTTAAAATGGGGAATTTTTTAATTCTTTAAAAATTTTTGTGTATGTTTTATGAAAAATTGATAATATTCACTATTGTTGATTTATTATTTCTATTGGATAATGAATTCCAATTAAATATTAATCACAAAATAGAACTAGACTAACTTTAAGGAACTCAAACATGGTTTACAACTTTAGCCCACTGTAGTTCCTTTCCAAGATTTTGATTAGAAACAAATTTTAGAACACAAATTTTTAAAAGACAAACAAAATATGCCTTTCTCGTATATTCCTGATCATAAAATCTTATAAGTATAATGTTTTGAGACAGTAACTAGCTTTGTTATGCGTTTCATTTTCCACTTATTATTAGCTCCCTGAGTTTTTAAAATTATTCCACTGTGTATTCGTTTAACTTTTTTTTCTTTTAGAAAAAGGAGCATTCACTAGTGATCTAAATAAACAACACAAATAAAACAAAGTAATGCTACACATTTATCAATTCACTTACACTTTTCATTTCGTCTAGTCTTGTAATGTCTCATGAACTTTTTCACCAGGGCATAACTGTTGCATATTACCAAATCTACTGTTGTCAATTGTAGAAATCCTTACCCAATCATGACTTTATTGTATTCATTATTATTTAACAAGGAAAATATAATGCATTTGATTTATTAAAATAAACAAAATAATTTCAGCAAGAAGAAAGATGGGCATAGTCTCCTACAAGAAAAGTTCCCTTCAGCACCACAAGCCCAAGTTTTCTAAAGGACACTTAAGCCTGGAAAGTTCCTGGGGCCAGACAATACCAGAGAGCTCAAAAACGTTTATCAAGGCTCAAGAGAATAACAGGCAAAGTAAAAACAAAACAGGAAATCACAGAAAAATGCAATAGCTAATAGACATATGAGAAAGTTTTCAGCCTCAGTAGTATTTTTAAAAAGTATCTATCTAGACACAGGAAAATATTTTTCACCACTGAATTGGTAAAAATGAAAAACACTGTTAATATTTAGCACTGAGGGGAAAATGATAGATGAATGTTCTGTTCCATTGTTGAGTAAAACATGAAAATTGAGACAGCCAATTTTGAGCAGGCAATTTAATGCTACTCAAAATTTAAACATCCACCCTCTTTGTCTAATAACTGCATCTTTCTGCTCTAGCAAAACATACCTCCATTTGCCCAAATATGGAAAAAATGGCAACTGCCAACAATGTTGTAATAGCAGAAATACTGTGTCATTCCCACTACCTGGGATTCTGGGTTGAGGAGAATTACAGGGTAAAGGCCAGCTTGGAAAACTTAGTGAGACCCTGCTTTAAAATTTATAAAAAGTATATATATATATATATATAATATATATATATATATATATAATATGTGTGTGTGGGTGTGTGCGTTGAGAGAGACAGACAGAAAGAGAGACACAGAGAGACAGAAACAGAGACTAGTAACTATAGCACTTAACTAAAAGAAATATTTAAAAGTACATTTTTTTAAAAAATTGATCAAGTAAAATACAATAATTTTCAAGGTTCATTTTTCAAACACCATAATAACAACTTTTAGTTTGCACTTGATTTCATAATTTTAATGTTACCCCTCCCCCAAAAAGATTCTAAAAGCTAAGTAGGCAAAATTTATAAAACAAAGGCAAAAAAAATTTTTTTGAACTGAGGGGGCCTGAAGCCAAAGACATATCTAAGCCTTTTCCCAGAATAGGAAGAGATAACAAAGTGAAAATGTATTGACAATAAAGAAAAGACTCCTCCTGCCCCTTACCTATATCTCATGCCCTTTCCTCTCCACCATTTGTTTATGAGGTGTGATCAAAACATTCATGGGATGTTTAAATTTTGAAAAATATATTACAATAAATGACATATGATCATTAGTCCATCTCAAAATGTTCTCCCTCCCTCACTTGGAACATAGCCATCCCATTGCGCCTGACATTTTCTGAAGCAGTTCTAGAAGTCCTATTTCATGAGCATCTTCAGTTGCAGTGAAATAGTTGGGGGAGGGAAGTAGAGGGGATGGTCCACTCCAGGTAGCACATTTTGGGAGCACCATTATTGGCCAAAAGGAAAATCATATTGTAATAATTTACTCCATTCAGAGATGTTGGCAGGAGGCAAATTGAAGGAGCACTCAAGCTTCACAAGCTCTAGCAATGGCACTGTTTAATTGCTGTCATAACTGTCCCTGTACCCTGAATCAATTCAGAGCATTTGCTTTGCATGATCATTTTGACTTTGCAGAAGAGCCAGAAGTCACACAGCACCAGATCAAGTGAATAAGGTGGATGAAGTCACTATGATGCTTTCATAAGCCTGCCTTTCCACAACTGATTTCACTTGGCAGCATTACTACATTTTGATTACACCTTCTAAAGTCAGACAGAGAACCTCTTAAAAGGTGTCAAGAATGATGGAATGGGTGTTTGAAGCAAAGAGAGGTATTTTAAGGAGAAGTAATAGTGCAATGTTCCCCTTAAGAAATTTTAAAATGTAAATATTCACCATAGCTTATCATAACTTATATTTACTGTGACAAACCAGTACTTTGTTTTAAAAAATTCTATTTCACATTTTTTTCTAGAATTCACTGACTTTGGACACCTCCTTTGCTCAGAGCTTTTCTTAAACCTCACTGCAGTAAAATACTTCTATTTGTGGCTAAATAGATGGATGCACAAAACAATTTATATTTACATAAAAAAGATGACAGATGTTTCCTGGGAGTTTGTTGTATATTAGCTTAATGGGAATGTGTGTTGGAGGAGCACAAGTGTTAGGAAATATATGTACAAAACAAGAGTGTCTTCCCACAAACACTGTCTGAGAAAGGCAGGAAGCACAGCCTTTGCTTAGAAATCAACTCTTTCATTACCTTTAATTGCTTACCCTGCACTGGTAAATTGAGGGTAGCTGCAGAACATATGAAGTTTCTACTAAACTTAATTACTTTCCTTTCATCATCCCTGAGAGAAATGTCACCATCCAGCAATGCAGTTACACGCAGAGGTGAACATTTAAAATAGAACCCACCACTCCACCACCACCTGCTCCAATACCACCTCCTTCCTCCCTCCAGCCTAACCAGCTAAGCCATCCTGAGACGCACCATTTACTGTCAACACAGGCTTCTTCAAGAAGGATGGAAGATCTTTCAGGTGTTATAGAAATCTGTTTCTAAATATAACCTGCATAATCTTGTTGGACAAAGGAGTTGTTAACTTGGTGGCACAGAGAGATTCTGCACTTTTTAGCTATTAGAAAAAAATCATCTTGAGAATAATAAAATCCAGCAATGTTATTATAAATACCACTGTGATACACTTACACACAGACAAAATGAGCTGTACACCCATAGGTGGCCTGATAAACAATTTTCAAGCATAAACATGACTGGCGAGATTCAAAAACAGGTCAAGAAACCTTAAATTCAAATTTCAATTGACACTTTGTTTATAAGTTGGAAAGAGAAACTAACAGAATTTCAAGTAAAATTACCAATACTTCACAGAATAGATGGCCAATAAGATCTTCATCCTGTTAGCAATTGTTATAGGCTTTGATTTGAGAGCCAAGAACATACAATACAAGCTAATATTCAGGCAACACTACTTGCCAATCAACAGGGTATCTGCCAATGGAGAACACAAAAATAGAAGATAAAATAGACCAGAAATGTAAGCAAACTCTGGGAGGTGATAGGACACTGAAGCAGAGAACTAAATAAATCAAATATGATTTATAGAGCAAATCGACCTGCAATATAATGGAATAATCATGTAAGGGTCAAACTTCTTATTTGAAAAACGTATTTTACTGTGTAGGAGAAGATATTCAATAGACTAAATAACAACACTTACAAGCAATTGTTTCTCTGAGGAGCTGGATCTTTCTTATTCCATGCTGGGGAAACTAGTCTGTACTTTGAAAGAAGTAGCTCAGAATGGGTGGAAATGATGGTACCCGGGAAAAGCTGGAAACAAGATACTCTTAGAGAAGAGAAGCCAGGATAGCTGGAGGCTGCCACGGGTGGGTGGGGGAACTTGCAGGCAGCAGTGTCTCCCGGCCTACACACACCAACAAGGGCTATTTGGACATCACTGGTGGCTCAGCCGCCAGCTGACATCACCATTGTTGCACAAGCTCTCATACCACTTCCAGGGCAAGAGTGGGCTAACCAAAAGGATTTAGTCCCCACTGCCAATAGAGAAGTAAGGAGCTTTGACCATGAAGTTATAAAATTTTTCTCCTTTTGATTCTGCTCTTGTTTCCCACCCACCCCCACCCCCGCCCCCTCAGGTGCTTGAAAAGCCCAAGAGGGAAAAACTAAAATCAAAAAGGGATGTAAACAACTTCTGCCATGCTTTGTCTACATGAATCAAAGACTTATTCAGAAGACTCCATTGTCCAATCCTCCCTTGCCTTGGTAGTTTTACCCCAGGTTTTCCCAGCTGCCTGGCAACAGTTTTGACCTTGGAAGAGAGGTGGTAGGAGGTAAGTGTTGGGAACAGGTGAGCATGCATACACCCGGCTAGGGAGAGTGTTAGTGCTGAGGAGATGATCTATCAGATGGGAGAATGTGTGTGTGTGTGTGTGTGTGTGTGTGTGTGTGTGTGTATTCTGTTTGTTTCTGTCTGTGTATGCATGCAATGAAAGGCAACTTATAGTTTTCTAAAGTTTCTAAAACAAGAGAAAAATCAGGGCAGATAAGTAAGGGCATTATTATGTACAAATAAAATCGATTTTTAACCTAAGCTCTATGAATGGAGAACTCTGTGTATGTGTGTGTCTGTGTGTGGTATGTATATGTTTATTGCTATCATGCAGCATCGGTAACAGAGCACACAGTGGGTATTTCATAAACGTATTGTAATTGATTATGTGATGGTAATAAAGACAATGAGAATTCTGATATTGCACTTATATTAAGTGACATACTGTCTGATGTTTCAGGCCAGCACATCAAATCCAGCCTCAAACAAATAGCAGCCAATGTATGTACATCATCTAAACCAGTAGGGAATGAGTGGGTACATAATACATTTATTTAAAGACAGCAAAAAGAAAATGAAGCTAAGTATGTAAAAAATTTAAATTAGATCCAAGAGAGGACATTTTACAAAATGGTCAGTGGTACATAAAGAGGTGATAAATCTACAAATCCACATGATAATCACCCATCATATATTAAGAGCCTTTAACAGATTTTACATGGAAAAAACTGTGAGATCAATTACATAATACTTTCAAGGTTTTTCCTTGTGATGCCAATACTTGTTTTAACATTTTCTAATACAGTTTTCTGTCTAGTCCTTTCTTGACTTGGTGGTTCACTCAGAACAATCTAATGACTTCTTCCTAAATAATCATTTTGATATCAGTAGTTCCCCATGCTGCTTCCAAATAATAGAGAACAAACAAGAAACTCTGACTCTAAATAAATTAACCCTTAAAGTTACAGAAATAGGTAAAACAATAATCAATATAAACATAGACTTAAATTCCAATGCACAAACAACATAAGGTGCTCTTATAAAGACTATATTTACCAACTTCCTCTACTTACACATTCATTTCCTGCAAATTCTCAGCTGCAAAATAAAAGGTCTTGATCTGCGGATGGTTGATCTTCAACGCGCTTTGTGAGAAGAAACATAAGCACAAAAGAATTAGTGTTTGTAAACATCCAGGTGTTTGAAAAGAAATCAGTCAAACATAAGCACCATAAAAGTATTTTCTTTATAAAACTACAAAAAACTGCTGCATGAAATACATATTGTGTATCCCTATATCATATAGTATTCTGAAAGTCAATTTATCATATTAAATCTGAGACTTATTCAATGGTTTCTACTTAAAATATATAGGCATATCTTTCTTTTCATCTGCTAGCAGCTTTTCTCTACAAATATAATGAACTAAATTTGACAGTTAAAGAGATGTTACTTCAAAATATTCATAATGAAGCTTTCGTTCAAATTAAATGAAATGTATACCAGAATTTTATTCATTAAAATAATTAGATATGGATTTCCACATTGTACAAATTCATCAGAAACCTTGTGCAGGCACTCTTTATCAATAAAGGCAAAATAAAATTTGCTTTTAGTTTGAAGGAAAAATTTAAGACTTTGACAATACCAAATAATAAAACACTTCTACTTTACCACTTAGACGGGAAGTACCACAGGACAGGACAATTTTTTTTTATATAACTAATCAAAACCACAAGAATCAACCCATGTAATGTGAGATGCATGCTGCTAAATCAAAGTGGCAAAGAACTAAAGCAAACATCAGTCTATTCGTCTTATAAGAAAATAATCACTTGCTGCAACTAAAACATAAGTCAGTAGAAAAATGCCTCTTTTCAATACAATGGAAAAGATATCGAAAGTAGAAGAGTTTTTTAAAGGTCAAACATAATATAAATGCAAAATAACAGCAGAAAGCTGTCATGGGAAGGGTCCCTGACAGAGTCTGGAGAACCTGAACTCCCCTGAGCTCTGAGCTGGCAACAGACTCCACAGACTGTTGTACTTCCTTCTCTCTAAAACATAGATCGTGAGTGCAGAGTGCTTTGCTCCAAAATCTTTTGGGCTTACACTGTACCAGTGTACAATCCCGAGCTTAAAACATCTCAGAGAATTTAACCTCATAGATGCCTCTGACAATGCAATTGTGCAAGGGAAATGGGTTGTACTATTATGTCTACAATTCTGTTAAGCCCTAATTAACTATCGGTTCTCTTTACAACGGCCAAACTTTGACATCTATCTGACCATCCTGCCAATCCTGGATAGGAATGGGTTTTTCCCTCCATCACTGGCACAATTAATAGCATCCTATTACAAGTCTTCAAGGAGGCTTTAATCTCATCTGCTTCATCAAATGAAATATCAGATGAGCCTTGCATCACCGTATCACTTGATGATTATGTAGGGACATTATCCTGTCTCTGTTTTGTGAAGGTTAAGAAATGACTTACTTCTTTTTCTTGCATTCTGATGCTTTTTCCACAGTGAAATCAGAAAGGTTGACAAATCCATCTGCTTTCTCTGCCTGAAATAAACACACACCACAAATAGGAATAAATGCATCAATCCTAGGGACTATTGAAATTATGTAAATGCAATAGAGATGATGTCAATAAAATGAGGTGGAATCAATAGACACTTCCTTGAATTAGCACTAAACATGGACTTACTCCATAAACAAAATTAATGTTAGAAATTAACATTCTCCTGATAAGCTACACAGAACCTTTTCATGAAAAATGGCATGGCAGTTTAGGGGTGGTCAACATCTTTTAGGTACAAGGCTCCTGACCTCTTCCTGTCTGCAAGGACCTATCTGAGACCCACTTCCCCTTCCTGTTGAGCTCTTAGCTATCGTCAGTACCGCTCTCATCCTACTACTACAAACACGTTAGATGAAACCTCATTGCACCCTGATTTATGGTGGACAGAGCCCTAACTCTGGAGCTAGCAAATTTATATTCCTATCATAGACTTACTTCTTGCTAATTGTTATTACTTAAATTAGAGTCTAGACGAATAAGAGACAATCAACAAAATTCTTTCCTCTCCCAAGACTTCAGACAGTGTCTGGGGGATTCAATCACAAATCCATGAGCCACTAAAGAATTTTAGTTCCAAAATCAATGCCTGTGAAGCAAAGATTTCAGGAGAAAATGACACAATACCAACAAACATGTTGCTTTAAATCATCAAAACCTTCACGGGAAATGTAATCACTGTCCCACTTCTCTGTGAATTTTTTAAGATATGTTTTATGAATGAAGTTTAAGCTACAATGTTTGTCATAAGTGGATGAATGGAGAAACAACTCCAAAGATTAAATATAAATGAGTCAATAGTTTTGGTAGATGAATTAAAATTGTTTTTGAAAATACATTCTTAATTTTTAGTGTCAGTTAGCCATGCATAGTGCCATAGGGGCTCTTGGTTTGATTCATCATTCTTCCTCTTTTTCTTATTGCCAACGAGAGGCACTTATTGCAGTCTTCAAAAGAATCAAACTGTGAGATGTTCAACCATGTTCCACCCTCTGTCTCCCACATGATTAAGTCATTCAGTTCTTTACCTTCATTGTGTCCCTCTTATAAAATTCAAAACTTCATTTTGATCTACACTTCTCTCTTAAAACAACATATATATATATATATATATATATATATATATCACTGAGTGAATATACATTTGTCCACATTTAAATAAATGTTCAATTATATATATATATATATATTCACATATAGTCATATATATATGAAATTTATCTATTGATAGGCTGCCTACCACATGACATTTTCGCCAGTTATGCCTAAAAAGAGAATACAGACTATTTGAAGACATAAAATGTATGAGTAAACTTTTTATGTGATGCACAGTACTTCCTGTGAGTTCTCAGTGTCAGATAAAAGCATATTTTTAAAAAAACTGTTAGGTATCACCAATTCCATTTCTAGATATATATTCAGAAGTTTCAAAAAATAAATACAGTAATTAAATAAATGCATGTACATAAATGGTCACAAAAGTACTATTTACAATAACCAGAAGATTGAAAAATCCAAAAGCCCATCAATGGATGAAGAAAAAACAAATTGTCATCTATCTGTACAATGGAAGATTATCTGTGATATAAAAAATGAAGCATTAATATATATCCCATGAATGAAACTTAAAAACATTATGTTAAATGAAACAAATCATACACAAAAGATCGTTTCATATAATTCCATTTGTTTCAAATATGTAGCATACAAAATTCATGAACGTGGAACAAAGTTTGGCCCTGGGAGTGTTGGATGGGAAACAACTGCTTATGGCTACCTTTGCATATGATGAAAACATTTTGGAACTAAAGAAAAGAGATGGTTATACAACACTGTGAATATACTGAAGGGCCACTGAACTGCTCACTTTAAATTAGTTAATTTTATGTTGCTTTTTTAAAAAAATTTATTTAAAAAGAAAAAGAGAAAACACAAAACAAAACGGTATAAGGGTACAAGTAATACAGAACTACAAAAAAAAAAAAAAACAGAAAGAAATCACCAGTTAATAGATTACACATTATCATCTTAGACATAGTTGCTCAAGTCATAGTATCAAAGCATACAAAGTGGACATTCAAACAGTGAGACTGCAAACAGTTGTGTTCAATGATCCAACCAAAAATATTAGTATGGTCATCTACTTAACACCCCTAAACACACTTGCAGTTGTATCCTTTAGAGCACTTTTTTTTTCCTCTCTCTTTTACAACAAAATTTATACATTTTGGGTTTTATTACTCCTTAGTTCTTATTACTTTTTTTTTGGAAGAGAATAAAGTCAAATATGGCAAAACAAAGCTGTCAGTCAAAACTAAGGATAGACATAGCACATGATGTAAAAACAGAGTACACGGTTATCAACAATGGTTACCATAATGCCTCTTGCTTCATTAAAAAGAATTGTCTATCTCATTAGGTATTATAAAGTTAAACAAAACAGTAGAGAACAAGACCAATAAAACCTAAACCTTGTAAACACTACAGGACTTCCAAAGAAGATAATAGTCAAACCAGAATGGGCATCATAGTGAATCTTATTGCCTTCAAAGTAGCTGCCTATACCTTCAAACTTGATACTATCTTTTATTAAAATTTCTATAACACATATAGAAAGAAAAATGATTTACACTCATCCTTAATTTCTACTTCCAGAAAACTGTAGATACTATTAACCCCACTGACTTCCGTGTTGCTAACTCCTTATTTTTTTTCTAGTCCTCATTATTTGAAATCTAGTGACAGAGCGTTCAGCTGCTTCCCTCCTTCCATTACAACCTCCTATCTTGGTTCTTCTGAAAGCACATTACAGCTGCGCCATTTTCCTCTGAAGACTCCTCCTCTCTCACGGGGTCTTCACCCCCTGTAGGTTTCTTAGATCAGGATTCTCCAGAGTTCTGCCCACAGGTCTAGACTCTTCTCATCAAAGTACTCTCAATGGATGATCAGGTATACTGTATGGCTTAAAGTATCATTTTACACACATTTCCAAAATCTGTTCCTCAAATTGCAATGAATTCTTGGAGCTCTTGCCAAGATCTACACTATCTAGTGCACCTGTTCATACGATACTCCGCAGGTTTCTCAAGAGTGACAAAACCTCAATCTGTCATCTTGCTCCCTCACATGTGTCTGCTGCCTGCTCCTCTTTCTTCTGTTCTCTGCTTCAAAGAAAAAATTCTGAGATATAATCTCTCGGCCCATTTATAGCTTTAATAGAGTCTGTCACCATCAAGACTCATGCTGAGGCTCTGTCCCCAGTGTGGCAGTGCTAAGTACAACACTGAGACCCTCAAATGCAACTAAGTCACTAAGAGAAATTTTTTTCTCATGAGCTATCATTCTTTTAGGTCTGGATCAGTGGCTGCAAGTGTGGTTACTAACAGAGGAAGGCGCCCACATGTCTGGCAGCTTTTGTATACAATCATTTCCATTTCCACTTGTCTGCCAGGAAGTGGGAAGCACATGTCCTCACCAGAAGTTGAGCAGACACCAGCGCCATGATCTTGGGCCTCCAGAACTATCAGCTAAATAAACGCCTTTTTTTCTAATTCACCCAGCATCTGGTATTTTGCTGTAGAAAACTGTCTAAGACAATATGCTTATTGGAATTCATGCAAGTAAACACAATGTTGTATGACTGCTTTGTCTGTCACATGTTATTAATTCATCTATTACCTTCCACCTCCACCATATCACCATTTACGCTTTCTTGAATTACTGCAAAAGTCTCCTAAATTATCCTCTCTCTTTCTAATTCTTTCTTTGTATCAAATTTAGTGTAAAAGTCATGATCACAGCAAATCTTGGCATCATGAGCATTCTTTATGCCACCTCTCTAATTAAAACTCTGAGTGGTTCCTATTGCAGTCAAATAAATTCTGAGTGCCTTAGCAGGAAGTTTTTTATGATCAAGCCCTACGTAATGTCAGTCTTAACTTTTCCGGTCCCCTTTCCCCTAGTCGCCAAAAATGAACAGAAAAATTAAAACGAAACACAATACTTCCATAGAGCAGAATTAGAATTAACATCCAATTTGTGGAATCTTTAGTTTCAATACAATTGTCTTGCAGTGTAAGAAGTCCATCTCAAATGGCAATACAAAAATCACTCAAAAAAGTGAAAAGTACATGTACTCATATTTTTATTTATTTAAAAATAAATATGTATAATAGATAAATTTTAAATCTTCATGTAGATGGATTTCACTTCCTATCTGAAATGACTTGTGATTCCTTTAAACAAGATCCCAAATAAAACTGAGCATAACTACCTCAGTGTTTCATCAGTATTCTTCATTATTCTATAATAGAGGACATTCAAGCTCTATTTAAAGTCATAGACAACTGTGTCAAAAATGCTCCTTGGCTTATTTGACTTGCAAAAATGCTTCCAAAATGACAATCACAGTGACAAAATCCTGAAGGAATGATAGTTTTCTTCTCTTTCTCCTTTTCCTCCCTCCAAACCTTTCAGATTCCTTGTTGCCTGTTACATTTAACAAAAAATAAATGACTTGAATGGTGTCTTTCCCCTTTAATGATCCCTAACTTTCTAAAAAGTTACTCGAAAGCTGTGTTTGGGGACCTGCAAACTTTCCTCTGAATCCTAATGTAGTAAAAGATTGATCTCTTGCCAGAAATACCACATTATCCTTTAACCACTGTGCAAAACTGTCTCATCAAACCTCATCTTAACTTCTGAAACAAGCCTACTTTGCTTTGCACCACACTATGCTCCATGATCAGAATGCTCCTAGAAGTCTTCCTCCCCACATTTCAGCCCATCTCCACATTTTTCTCTCAGCATCTCGGATTTTCTCAACTTTGGTGGAGCAACATGTGCACTTGTTATCACTGAGGAGCATTAAATTTAGATTTTTACCAAAATCATTAGTGTTGAAATGTTAGGAGGGGAATGCTAAAAAATTAAGTTGCTGATCATCTCTCATGTTGTGAGTCTCCTGTATTTATATTTCCCTAAAACACTGCTCTTATTCACCTTCATGTCTCTAGACCTTCGTTTGTCTAGTGTGTAAAGTACCCTCTTCACATCAGGCACTATGTCCAATATGTGGCAAATAACCATGGACAAACCAGAGATCTCTGCCCTCAAGGGACAAAGAGACCTCACACTCAGCATGGAAACATGTAAACTTCACAGGAAAAATAATGTTGGTAGGCAATGGCCTTTCAGAGTGCAAGCAGAGGTTACCCACTGCTGTCTGACATGTTGCCCCCTCCTGCCTCAACCCCTTAAGTAAGTTTCCACGACCCAGTGTAGGTGAAACCATCTCCAAACCTGCCTCCTGCTCTCCCTGTGCCAGCACAGTCCTGTCCCAGGAGCGTTGATGGGTTTTTCTTACAGTACTTCTCTCACTGAATTTAGTCATCTGATGCTTCTTCAACAGACTAAGATTCTTAAAGAAAATATTTGTGTCATTTACACATACTATTTATACATAAGGAAGGTATTCAGTACATGTGGAATACGTTTTACGAATGACTAAGAGATAGGTCAGGTTATTTTCCTCTGACAATAAAATATTAAAATACAATGCCAAAGCTACTTTAAAAAACTAGTCCATCAGTTCCTACAAAAATATATAAACATATAAATTACCACACAACTCAACATTTCCACTCCTAGTTACCTACTCAAGAGAAATGAAAGTATAGGCCTGCAAAAGATTTGCAGGCAAATATTTATAGCAGTATTACTCATAGTAGCCCAAAGCTGGAAACAACCTAAATGTCCATCAACTGATAAATACGCAGTGTAAAAACATGCTCATAAAAAGGAGCAAATGGCCAATAAAGGCTAAAACATGAATGATCCTGAAAAGCACTTCCTAAGTGAAGATACAAGACAACACATACTAGTCTATTTGTATCAAATCTATAGCCTATAACAATGTTTGTGCAGGACTGGGATTAAGATTAATTACAGATGACTGTGAGGATCTTACTGGTATGATGAAAATTATTGAAAACTGGTTTATTGTAGTAGTTATATCACTTAGTAAATTTCTCAAACAATACCACTTGAATAGAGTAGATTTTATAATACATAAAATTGTACCTCAATAAAGTTGTTTTTTAAAATGTGACATGAAGGGAAAGTTTAGAGAATAGAAAACTGTGAATAAAATCCCCTCTTACTTAGTCATCGCTGAGACCTGGAAAAGGATGATACATGAAGTCTTTAAGGATCCCACTCATGGCCAAAAGTGACTGTTTGAAACACTCACACCAAACTGAGCTAATATTTGTATTATTCTAAGCTTTGAGCTTAATTATGGTTTCAAGTTTGGGCAAAGGAAATTTGAGAAGTGAATATTTCATACAAAATTTTCCATAGCTTAGATATTTTTTAAATTAGCTAAAATAGGATATTGACTCTTAACATTTAAATACAAGAGCACCAAGGATTTTTAGGGCCGTGAAAATACTTCGTATTTTTATTAGGCAAATACATTCATTACACATTTGCCCAAACTCACAGATGTTCAACACCAAGTTGAACCCCAGTGTAAACTATGAACTCTGGGTAATAAAATGATACATCAAAATATGTTTGTTGATAGTGAGAAATGTGCCACGACGGCTAGTATGAGTAACGTGGACAGTGCTGTACGTCAGGAGGCGGGGTCAAAGGGCGAATCTCTGTATGTTCCATTCAAACTTGCTATGAACCTAAAACTGCTCTAAAAAATAAAGACATAAAAAATCAGCTAAATAAGATATTAAGTTTTATATTTAAACGCAAATGTAAGTGTCCATTGCTTTTTTGACTTTTTTATACAAGTACCTTACAAAATAAAATTATTTCCTAAATATGTGAGTGTATGTGTGTGTTTGAGACAGAGAGAGACAGAAAGAGAGATATATAAGTCAGAGAAAACCAAACCAGAAAAAAATGAACTGTAATATAGGACATTATGTATTTCATGGTTAGAATTTAAAAGAATTGTTATTTCTCTATTGTCAATGAACTACACTACCTTGCTTCCAAAAAAACACAATTTTTTTAGACTAATAGTTCTGAAATCAAAAGATACCTTTTAAACTCAATTTTCATGCCAATTTCCACAGTTTCCCTCTAAATATCTGTTAGGTGAATTGTAAATCATAAAAAAAATTTAAATTTGAGGAAAATTGGTTCAAGTAAATTAATTTTGTGGTTTATTTTATAATATGCTTTTTGTTCAGGATGAATATGGATTTAAAATTTTTGGAATCACTTTAAGTGAATTTAAATAAGGCTACGTAGAGATTGTTAGAATCAAGAAAAACTGTAAAACTCCATTTCACCAAATAAGTCTATTGCTTTCTCAATTCTGCCCTGAAATTCCCAGCACACTGCAAAGTCTAAACAGGAGCAGAGCTGCCCATCTTTCTGACACCTGGGACCAGCTGTCACTAAAGTCTCACAGTACACACTGATTTGAGATATCTACAAACACCTAAATTGCATGTTCGAAAATATAAGATGCAAGTAAACTGAGGTTGAAGGACAGATAGATGAAATTGATGGTGTTTGGCCTCCACAGAGAGACAGTCTTTATTATGCAGCAGTTTTTCTCATGAAACCAATGGGAGCGAACTGGGCAGGAAGGAGCAAACAAGCATTCACCCTTTGACCCAGAAATCTCACTTCTGAGATCTGTCCTAAACACATGTTTGACAATGTGTGTTGCATCATATGCACTGTAGCATTATAGGTTCTCACCAAAGACCGTAAATGCAAATTTTTAGAAGACACTTGAGTAAACTATGATACTACATGAAAAGAAACATTATGCAAAATGACATAAATACCTACATATATAGAGATAGTAACTTCTAGGACACAGTAAAAGAAAATGTAAAGTGAAATATGATATTTACAGTAGGTTAATTTTAAGAATTGGAGCATGGGATGTGATTCAATATGTACATTTGCTTGTGTTTGTAAAAATAAATGATGGAAAAAATAAACCACAAATAGGAAAGGAGGGAGGGGAGAGGAACAGGCCTGAGAGCAAGACTTACCTAGCTGTTGCTTATCACATAATTTTGATTTTGGATGTGGGCAAACGATCTGTTTTTTTTTTTAAATCCAAAACAGAAAAAAGAAGCAATTTCTCAAATTGATAATAATCGAAGCTGAGTGAATGTAAACATGCTGGCGTGCCCCTACACATCACAACGGCTACACACACGGGACCTCAGAGCACAGAGTCTGATTATTCCTACTTGGTGGGAGACAGATAGGAGTTCTAATGGTGGCACCGGTGCTATCATTTTAAAATTGTTCAGGTAGTTCTTTCCCAGTTTTGCCCCAAACTGCACAGCATCTAAAGCTTCCCTCCTTCACTCCTTGCAAAAACCCATCACACTGCTTGTTCTAATAAGCGACCCCTTTCCCTCTTCCTTTCAGAGAAGGAAACACAGCTCTCAGAGAAGCTCAGCACAGTGAGGTCATCTCTATCCCAAAAACATTCCCCAAGCTGCTGCAGGCAGGCAGCTACACTGATAGCACGGAGCTGTGATAAGCACCACGTGGAAAGGAAGAAAAACTAACATTTTGGTTTGATTTTGTAGCTCTTTGTTCTAAATACCTGGAGCAGGCCTGGCAAATGAGAATGCTTGAAATCTTTAAGAAGTGCGGAAATTTTGAATGACATCAAATAAGAGCTAATATTTATTAAGCACTTAGCATAAGTCAGTGAGGGTCTCTTCACAGCCTTTAGCAGAAAACTGACTATAATCGGAGTGTTGGAACTTGTGAAACTGGTGGGTATTTAAAACCAACGACACTAATGTAGTTATAAAATTATGTGGCACTGATACAATGACAGAATTTGGACCAAGATGCAGTACTGAGGTAGAAATCTAGACATGAGACCGAAGACCTTTACTCTTACCCAAGAGCTGAAAAGGAAAATAAGAGAATCTAGAGTCAATGCCTGGCACAAGGAAACACTAGATTTTGAATGAGAATCTCTCACTGAAGGTTCCTCGTTATATAATTTTAGAGTCTCTAACCTCTCCAATCAGAGTCCTTACAGTAAAAAAGCAAATGCAACTGGGTTCTTCAAGCTAAACAGGATCAACATGGGTGCACGTACTACCATCGAAATGTTAAATCCAAAAATATTAGATGCATTTATTGTCACTAGTCTCTAGGAAATAAGAAAAAAGGAGGGAAGAGAACACAAAAGAGATGGAATGATTTAGAAAGAAATCGGGTAATGTTATGCCTTTTGACTCTGTCCACTGTCACTGAGCCCAAGGTCACTTCCGCCTCAACTCTCCCTTGTCAAGCTGATATCAGATGAATAGTTTCAGATTCTTTGGAGAATAGTGATACTTGCAATCTTACCAAATTCTCCTACATAAAGTGGGGTGTATTTTTATGACAAAACTATTGCACTTCAATTTATCTAACATTGTCCTATAAATATAATTAGATTTTGAACACTAGACACATTCTTCTTACAAGTGCCTAGAAATAGATACTCTACATAAAAAATGTTTCATGAATGTTTTTGGTAGATATACAGAAAAGCCCAATTTCCTACAGAACTCAGAGATTCTTGGAATTAATTATGAAAACAATAATGCTCTGATAATGATAATCATGATGGCCCTGAGGATACATAAACTTCAACAAGGGAGAGAGAAAAGGGCTCAGAAGCAGGCAGATCACTGTAGTAGATGCTGCCAGTGAGCCAGCTGCAGCCCAGGTCCTTGTCACCCAGGCCCCCTGGCCAGAATTCTCACTGCCAGAAGCTACACTCTTTGTGGGAAGATTTATACCTATCGGACTCAGTTTCTCATCTGTGTACACATAGTCAGGCATCAAAACCCCAGGACAGGTTCTCCATCAATAAGTAATGGGACTTGGTGTATAAACATCCCAGCTCCTTTTCCCTGAGTGGGCAGACTCTGGGTTGTGTGTCTTTCAGCAGCTCTCAGAGTTCCTCAGCATGATTAAGCTGTGGTTGCCTGCAGTCCTAGCCTGTTTGCTAAAGAGGATTTGCTAGCTTACTTTTTCATCCTCTCTCTCATTTCTCCATTCTCTTTCTAAGTACAGTCTGCCCTCCAGATTCATGGCTCCACATAAATATACTGAACCAACCATGGATCAAAAGTATGCAGAAAATGGTGTCTTTTACTGAACATGCGTAAGTTTTTTCCTGTCATTCCTCCTAAATAAAACAGCATTATAATAACAATCATTTACATTGTACTATGTGTTTTTAATAAAAATCTAGATATTATTTAAAGTATACTAGAAGATCATGTTGGTTACGTACAAATACTGCACTATGTTATATAAAGAATGTGAGCATTTAAGAATCTTTGTATCTATGGGCATCCTGGAATGAGTCCTCAGCATATACCACACAGTACAGAATTTCCTGGATGGCTTCCCAAATAAACTCCTCCCTCAAATCCCCCCTCAGAATCTGCTTTTGGGAAGCCTGAAGCAAGATGCCAATTCCTTCACAGAAAATGTTCCCACTTGTAGACAGATACCACCAGCAGCCCAACTGCATTATAATCCCTCTTTTATTTTTGTTGTTCTTCATTTTATTGGTACATTTTAGATATGCACAATGATATTTATCATAGGAAATTATGACATACCTTAATTCTTGTCTCCTCCCAATTTTCCTCCTCTCCCTTGAAACCCTCTTCCCCTCCTTATTTACAAAAGCTTTGTTTCTCTTGCTTTCCTCCTGTTCTCTTTTTTCTCACCTTCTTTTCCTCATTCCTCCTCCTTCATTTTCCATTGCATTTGAACTTTTTCTTCCCATGTCCCAATATCCATTATGCATTTTTGTTCTTATTTACATTTTTAGTTTCTCACACCACAGAAATAGTGCAATATTTAAAGATACATGTCTAAGTATAGTTTCAAGATGCATCCATTTACCTATAAATGTCTCAAGATTATCCTTTTTTATAGTAGAACAATACTCCATTGTATAAGAATATCACATCTTCTTTATCCATTCACCTATTGATGGGCATTTGTGTTGTAGAATCTTGTTTTATTAATCCCTTCTAAAAATCACCCACATATGTAAGCACCTCAGGGACTAGCTAAGTGGCGATCAAGAAGTGGCTGGTGCCCTACTCCCTGATGTGCCCACTGGCCCTCCTGGCTAATTATTCTTACATAGATTCTCCATTCTCTCCCTATAGAATCATATTTTAAGAAAATTATCTCACTCTTTCATGTAGTATGACACACAAAGATAGTCATTACTTTCAGAAATGTCAATTTCAAAAATTGACATTAAAATGGAAAACACAATTTAAAGCAGTGTGTGTGACTGTTCTCCAGTATAAAATTCTTTGCACATGCTCCGTTCACAAGCTGCCCCTGCCTGGCCTGACCTCCCACATGCTGTCTATATGCCTGTGATCCCCAGAACCAATGCTGATGGTGTGATCTCTTCAAGAGCACAGGGAAGAGGGGAGCTGAGGGACGGGGCAGAGCAGGGAGGGACACAGGAGAGAAGAAAAAAGTTTAACTGAATTAAAAATGTGTGATAAAATCTCATTGTTACAAAATCAATTATATCTCTTGATATCTAATCAATTTCATCTACCATCCATGGTAAAAGCAAAGGTTACAAAGGAATAAAGGAACTCCGCTTAAGAAAATTTAAAATCATCCCCTTTCCATAATAGATATTTGGAAGTAATAAAAAATACGACAAATGTATCTAAGATAGTTAGTCAATATAGCACAAAACCTTCCACATGTATATTAAGTTTTCAAGCACTTCAGGAACTTTAAGATCTCTTCAAGTTTTTTTGTGACTTTCATAAATATTATTAAAATATCAAGATACTTCTCAACAAACAACAAATCTGAATCAAAGAAGGAGAAAAGATATTTCTCTAAAAACAGATATACAAATACTCCATAGAAAAGATGTTCAAAGTCACTAGACTTTAGAGAGATGCAAACCAAAACAGTAATGATATACCACCTCATCCCCATTAAAACGGCTTCTATCAGAAACAAACAAACAAATAAATACTTTGTGGTGAAAATGTAGAGAAAGTAAAATTCTTGTGTACTTTTACAGGAGTGTAAAACTAAACGGGTGCTGTAGAAAACGGTATGGAAGTTCTTCCAAAAATTAAAAAATAGAATTACAATGTGATCCTGCAATTTTTCTTCTCAGTATTCATCCAAAGAACCGAAAGCAGGGTGTCAAGGAGATACTTTGTATGTTCATGTTCTTATAAGAGTATTATTCACAATCGCCAAAAGGTAAAAGCAACCTGCACACATCAGCAGATAGGAATGGATAAACAAAATGTGGTCTGTGAATATAATAAAATATTATTCTGCCCTAAAAAAGAAAGAAATTTTGACAGTGATTTTATATACTGCAGTGTAAATGCTATGTAAATAATTATTACCGTTGTTATTCTGTATTGTTTAAGGGATAGTGAGAAAAATATTAAGGGATGATGACATGAAAACGTATGTGTACATATTCAGTAAAGGCACATTTTTCTGAATAGTTTCAATCTGTGTTTAGTTTAGTCCGTGTGTGTGGAACCCATAAATCCAGAGGGCTAACAGCACATGGAGAGAGATCAGCTGTGGACTCCATGGGGCTTGATGGGGAAAGGATCTACCTGGAAAAGACTCTACAGACTCAATATTCAGTAATGCCATCTACGACATGAAGATTTTATACTAAGTGAAATAAGCCAGTCACAGAAGGACAGATAATATATTAGTATTCTTATATGAAGGACCTAACGTAGTTAAATTCATAGAGTCACAAATTAGAATAGTGGTTTCCAGGGACTAGGAGGAGAAGGAAAGGAGAGTTATTGTCTACTAAGCACAGAATTTTGATTTTGCAGGATCAACGGAGTTTTGGAGTGACATAAGGGGAAGAATTGCACAAGAATGTGAGTGGATTCAATGCCACTCAACTGTACTCATTAAAATGGTTACAATGGTAAACTTTCTGATGTGGATATTTCATCACAATTTTCAAAAAATAGGCTCACCTCCTACTCTGAAGTTATGATTTTTCAATAAAAAATAAAAATTCATTTGCTACAGTTAATTTTATAAGATTCAAAGTGGGAAACCATCAGTGGTGAATATGCTGTGAGTGTGTACCATCTCCTTCCCAGGGGATAACCATCTCCTCACATTTATGTTTAGCAAAGTAAGAACCAAGGTCTCCAGGGAGGGTGCAGAGTTGACCTAAGCTGTCCAGTGGCTGCGGGTCAGGGTACGACCTGTCTTTTTGATTTGGAATCCAGGGATATCTTCTGCCACACTATGCCATTTCCTTGTGTGTTTTTAAAGGTATCATTTCAAACTTGTTTCCTTGTACTCCTTTCCTTTTAAAAGTTCACTACTTTTTTAAAACTTAGAGCCATTACATAGCTTTCTTCCAAAATGTTATTAAAACACTATCAAATTAAACACAGCAGCCCAATTATGGATGAGTTTATCTGCTCGTTTGTTTATAGAAGCATCTACCCCTAACCCTTGGTTGGATAAGCCTGCTCTAGAGGAAAACATCTTCAAATAAAGACTTCTCAGAAAAAAATTCTCAAATCAAACCAAAAGTTCAGTTCATCCCATGGGGCATGTATCATTAGATGGCTTGGGAAACGAGCACACAACCTCACAAGCAGCTCCTGAGTAACCTGAACTCTTTCTCCAGTGATGGAACCACTGTGATGAAAAACACTAATGCCTTCCAGCCCACTCCTGCCTATGTTTTAAAATCATCCTTTATATAGGGTTTCTGTGTGTATTCTTAGAATTCCTAGCACAGGACAGCCCCGAGTTGCCAAAAGAAACCATTTCTATGTCTGAAAATCCCTAGCACAAATTTTCCTCTTCCTAAAATCTCATGCAAACAGATATCTTCTAAAGCATACATAAAATTGCCCTTTTTTATGTGTCCCTTTAGTTTTTACATGCTTTCATCCGTACGTTTCTCAAAGTAGCTCTGATTTATGTAGAGATAGTGTTCTTAGTCAAATTTTACTCAAAAAGTGAAGGCATTTAGAATTCATCAGAAACCAGTATGTCAACGTATCTTTGTATATATTAACACTTCTATACATATATTAATGAATACATACTAATATTTATAATTGTATTCATACATTCATGAATATAAATTGTGTATCATTTTAAATCTAAATTAATAAGTGTGTATATATGTTGCATTTTGTCTCCTGTAAGTATTTAAAGGAATTTTAAAATATAAGGTATTTTTGTTTTAAATTATGCCTATTGACAAATAAAATCATTATCCTTGAGTCATCATTTGAGATCAACTCACCACTTGTAGCTACTGACATATTATATTTTTCTCTGTGTAGACCATCAATAATTCACCTGCTCATTCTCACTTCTAACCTAAATTCTAGCACCAATTTCATGTTCCTGGTTTGAATTCTTTTCATGGAGAAAGCTTTTTAAAACATCTGAATTTTGATTGAGATACATTCAGAGGCATGTTTCTAAGACAATGAATATGTAATTCAAATAAATTAGAAGGTCCAGATTCTCAATTTACAGGACTCATCTCTTGTCACTGAGTAAGTATTCAACAATGCTTTGATTAAATGCCTTATATAACTGATAAGCAATGTAATGATTAAGTACACTCTCAAAAAATCTTGGTGTCTACTCCATACCTACTTCTTTTATGGTACAGAGACAGTTTAGATCAGACAAGTACAGAATACATTTCAGGTCCAACCATTGTAATCATCCAAAACAACATTGTCCTACCTATGGCAAATTCACTCAGGCATTTTTTCAAAATATATGCTAATAGATAAATACAAATGAACAGTACAGGAGATTTGATGCTCGTTCTCCAGGGGCAAAAACTGAGTTTTCTTTCTTAAACAGAAAGAAAACTATTACGTATTACTGAAATTTTCAGAACAGCTGTCCCATGAGTAGAGAGCTTCTGGTTTTCAAATCATATTTTTCCATGAGGATAAATTTTGTCAAATCTAAAACTGAATAGATCCTTACTATAAATATTCTCATGAAACAAATCCCAAGAAAAACACCTTCTTAATCTAAGATCCTCTGAAGTTCATATGAAGAACACAGATAGCTAATGGGAGAAATGGATAAAGTCCACACATTACTTGAATCCAGGAACATTCAGGCTGTGTCAGAGAGAGAGTCGCATTTGTTCAGGCAGATCAACTTCTCAAAATGAAACACCTACCTAGCACATATGAACCCAGCTACTAACCTACAAGCCTCATTTCTTTATCTAAAAGATTCATGAGATAAAAAATATAGGGAGATTCACCCAGTGATTCCGTGGTTCCCTTGAAACATGGATGCTCCAGCATAAATGGTTAGTTTACTTTCAAAATGGAAATCTCTACTGATTTTACACCAAAAAGTAATGAACAAAAAGAAAATAAATTTAAAAAGTGACAATGAATTGAAATGAGAGTCTACATTTTAGCCACAAACTCTGTCAGTTTTTGTGTTATTTTCCCAGTCTCTCCAGCTCCAAATCTTGGACTCTCATTTTAGTCTCAAATTTTATGTCCTTATCCAATCATCTCCATCTGTTGCCCCCTTTTTTTAATCATGGTACTATTCCAAATCTGCAATGTTAGCACTCGCATCCAGGAGTTCCTGCACTAAACGACTGAGTTTTCTTACCATTCCCTAAGTGGCTTTCTGAAAGTTCTCTGTCCTCCATTTATTGCTGCTATATTGATATTTTTCATATGTCAACTTCACTACTAGCTCAAGAATATGCAGTGGCTCCCTACTGCCTGCTGGATCATAACCACATCCCTGCACTGTGTGTCCAAGACTCCCATTTGCTGACCCTCAGTTACCTCTCAATAGAGAAGTCATACAGTCCAGAGAAAAGTGCCCATATTTTGTGTTGGAGGATATTAGTTGTAATCCCTGCTCTGACATTTACTTCTTATGAGGTACTAACAAGTTCTTTAAATCCCCTGAGCTTCAGTAAACCTACTTGAAAAAGGAGAACAATAAAATCTATCTTGCTTGGTTATTATGAGAATTCAATAGAATGCTTGATACAGTCAGCACAGTGCTTTTGCATTTTTATTCCTTTGTTCATGTTGGGCCTCAGGCTACAATGTCCATCTCCTATGCTCTGTTCCTCACACTGCTAATAAAGTGTCAACAAAATTGGAACAGTTATGGAGCACCTAGATGAGACCATGGGGCCTTGCTGGCAAACCCAACTTGCACCTTTTCCTGTATTTGGTTTTTAAAATAGAAGTGAAAATCTTGTTTCTGGAAACATACTTCCCACAAAAACAGTTCGGATTCACAATCTCATTTCCCAGAATTCCTAATGCTTACTTATTCATGAAATCAACAATGTTAACACAGTGCCTATTAAATGTCAGACACTGAGTAAAACACAAAAGGTACATCCATGGTCTTGCCCTACAGAGATTATTATTAATTATGGAAAACATCAAATCTAACAAACATATAAAAAGAGAATAGTGGTGATGATGATGATGATATAAGATGCTCAGAAAACAGAGAAATGGCCAAATTTAGGATCATGCACAAGTCCACACCAAAGAAGTGCATTTAAACCAATTGTTTTCTTATGAAGAGGAATAAACTTGAGGGAATTGGGTGACAGAAAGACTTTAGGACATAGAGATAAAGGTTTCTGAGCAGAGAAACAGTATGTGCAAAGACAGGGAGAGCCAGCACACGCCACAGCAGCAACCACAGCTCCTTAATGGGGCTTGGGTGGACAGAGTGGGGAAGAAGGAAAGGTACCAAGTAAAGTAATTCCTTTGAGCCAGAAAGTAAACTTACATTTCATCCTCAGGACAAAGAAAATAAGAACGTGGGCTTTAATTCCAAGATTTTAATCAGCTGAGATCTGTATAGCCGCTACAAATGGTTTTGAAAGACGTGGTGTGAAATCTTGTGCGCTGCATCACTTTGTAATTATATAAAATGTGACATGAAAAATCACAGGTGACCTTTCTCAGTCTGTGTGGTGCTGCTAGAAACCCGGACATGTGGGAAAAGAAGAAAGTGATGCGCACTGTACATTGATTACTGAAGAACAATGGTAACGAAAGATCCAGAAGAAAAGAGGGTGATGTGGCCTCCTCAGCAGTACCAGGAGCAACAGAGACAAGCAAAGGAACCTGGTGGGATCACTTGTAATTCCATAACAGAACTGTTTCACTTCTAGAGCTGTTCTCTCCAAACTGTACTGCCAGCAGAATACAGTAGGCTTATTAGTGTCACTTATCCTGGCCCCAAAATGAACTTACACTGGCATGGGTCAACACAATGGATTTAGGAATCAAAGGGGTCTGAGTGGGAAGCTTTCTTACACTTAACATTTTCTTTTTTTAAAATTTTATTTAAAAGGAAAAAGAGAAAAAACAAAACAGTGTAAGGGTACAAGTAATACAGAACTACAAAAAAAAAAAAAAAACAGTAAAAAATCACCAGTTAATAGATTACACATTATCATCTTAGAGATAGTTGCTCAAATCACAGGATAAGCATACAAAGTGGACATTCAAACAGTGAGACTGCACACAGTTGTGTTCAGTGATCCAACCAAAAACATTTATATGGTCATCTATTTTAACACACCTAAACACACTTACAGTTGTATCCTTTAGAGCACTTTTACACTTAACATTTTCTTACACTTACATGACACGCAGGACTTGGGCAACTTACACAAATCTCTCTGAGTCTCAGTCTTTTCAGCTACCAAATGTGGTGATTATGACTGCCTCTGAAGGTGATTCTGAGGAGTCAGCAAACGCATGTCTGAAAGGTACCCAGAAAATCTCTTGCAGGGATAGTTGACCTTCTCTATAGCAGACCTTCCCTGAGAGCGCCATTGCCTATCAGCATCTGGCTATGTAAGAAGTTGTAAACCACAAGGCTTACCCTCACACAAAAATAGGGAACACGGAAGACAGAAATAGACATTTGTTAGGATTGGGTGCCTTAGGAGCAACTTCATTAAATCTGAATTCTCTACATGACATAAAGTAAATAAATGTTTTGCTTGAGTGTATGTGCTTGATTCTTATTTCACAGTTGATATTTACACAGATAGCAGAAATATGACTCTTAATTAAGTACTCATCTATGAGCCTTTTTCCCCACAACACATATATAATTAAGATGTCAGGGGACATGTGTGTATGTATTTGTGGGGGGAAGAGAGAGAGAGGGAGAGAAAGAACAGAGACAGTCTCCCTGATATACCATAATTCATGACTTCCCTAACCACACAAAAGCAAATCTATTCCCAAAACAAAGCCACTAATCCAACTGTATTTAAACATCTAAATAGTGCTTTCTGAGTTTGCATGAAAAAATCCAGGGTGGGGCCTGCCTGTATGTGAACTTCTGCCCTTTTCTTCTCTCTAACCCCTCACAATGCTGCTGGACCCTGTGGTAGACCAACATTCCTGTCACCTAAAATAACAAAAGCCGAATGCATGAAGGTAACTCTATAGGAGGCAGAATCCAGATGAGCTGATGGCACCGAATGAGCCATCTGTACACATCTGTAACCATGTAGGTTCAGAATAGCTTCCTTTAAATTCTAAAACAGAGACAGCACCCAGGACATATGTGTTGAGTAATCTTATTGATAAGATGAATTTATTGCTAAATTCAAGTTTTATTACTTCCCACAGGTGTGCCGTGCTCTGTCAACACCAATTTACCCAACAGCCCCCAGACACTTCCCAAAGTAAGTCCTTTCACGGTGCAGATGACAATCACATGCCATAATTACCCAAAAGCATGAATATAAAATAATAGCAAATCAGAAAACGATTTTTCATTTTAACTTTAAACTTTCCTATAACAGAAAGCAACATCATAGTCTCAAATTGCTTTAATTAGGGCAAAACAATTCTGTGCTAGACAACATGAAAATATATCCTGAAGAAGGGAAGAATAAAAGGAAAAGAAAGGAGATAATGGAAGACTGCACATTCTGCAAATACCACTTTTCACTGAGCCCCTAAATCTTTGATAAAATTGTTAAAACCCACAAAATCCTTCAAGAAATGTATTTTTGTGGAACCCTGGAAGGAGCTTTGTACCCATGCTATGCATTGGGTGAAACCTTTAGGAACAGGGAATACAGAGAGGAGCTCCAGGAGAGTGCTTACTCCAAAGAAATGGAATTGGATTTAAGTTTAATATAAGAAAATCTTTAACTTTGCCTCACATCATCTGGGTAATACAATTTTTTATTCAGTTTTTTGTTTTTGTTTCTTTTTGGAAATGCAAATTATTTTGACTAATGGCTTATAAAAGCAAATTAATCAACTAAAAAGCTAATACACAAATTATATGAAACTCTTACTTCACATTTATAAAGTCACATGTTCTTTAACACTATCGCCTTGAGCAATGGGTATACACAAGTCATTTTAAAGGAATGGTGACACATAAGCCAAGTTGCTCTAGCTTATGAGCAATTCTTTACTTTTCTCTTGAGTTATTAAAGGACCTTCATCATTCATCTTCTCTGCCCCACAAAGAGGCTTGAACCTTCCCAACATCAACCATGGAAAGGACCACTGATTCAATATTCAACAGCAGCATCATTTGAAAATGTTTCCAGTCATGAAAGACCAGCATACAATCTAACAATCACTGTTTCCAATTCTTTTCTACAGAAAACTAGTCCGTGAAGCAGACCACTACAGTAAACGTCTATTAAATCCTTAACTAGGCAACTGTCTTACAGAGCATTGTCCATGCATTAGGGTTAATGCCATCATGGAAAAAGCTTCTCCAGGAACTAGCACAAAGCTAGCACACAAGGTAGTGATTCCAAACCAGCCCACCTAATAAAAAGGCCAGAAGAATGAAAAGGAATGAAAGTAATAAAGGAGAAAATGAAAACAGCTTCTTAAGACTTAGTCAATTGATACCCTTACTAGATGAAGCTGAATATCTTTTTAGCAGAGACCTTAGCAATGTACATTTTCCATATTAATTGATCGCCACATAAATCTTTGAATTATTAGAATCTCTCTTGAAAAATAGTAACATTAATAGAACTTGAAAGCATCTGTTAGCCAGGATATAAGTTTGGGACAGCCCCTTCCTCCCAACCAAAGAATAGTCAAGCAGAATGGTGCCTTCTTAGTAATACACAACAGAGTAATCTAAATTTACTGGACCAGAAATGGTTTCTAGAACTTTTGTGTTTTCTGTGTCCCAAGTCCTAGGAATCAAAATTAACTTTGGCCTGAGTGTCACCTGATAGGTGATCTTTCGTCCGCCCTGAGGTGGAGCGGCTGGGACAGAAGGAGAAAGGCAGACTCACCATCTGATTGCTGTACCAGTACAGCGATGACCCCTTGAGCACCACCCAGAACTTTTTCCATTTGTTGCTTAGGAAAGTTCCCTTTTCCTTTTTCTTATACAGCCACCCTTGACAGTCAGCATGTCCCAGATCTTTACATGATATCCTCCTCCGACTCATCTTGAAAAAATCTGCAACAATTATACAGAGAGGTATTACCTTGATTTATGTGGCAAAACGAAAGGCGTCTTTAATTATTTACTTCCCTGGAGTTGGATTTTTCACCAAAGAAAATACAACCAAAAAAAAATCACATACTCGTTTCATTTTTTAAACATTCATTCTGTGCCTCGAAGGTATAAGATACGGGCAGAGAAACAGTGAGCCTAAAGTGCAAATATCCATCTAAAGCTGTTACTAACCAGGAATTAGTTGAAAAATTACAATCACAAGGTTGACAAGCACATCCCTGCAGGCACTCATCTCCTCTCAGCAACGATAGCACTAGTTATGCAATAGATATGGAAGGGTTAAAACCCACCTAAAAACACAGCTACTCTGACTCTGTGCCAGTCTTTCTAAGCCCTGTTGATATTGACACACCACGAGGGATTAATCCAAATGAACAGCCTGCTGTCATTTCTTAAAATCAACCCCAAAATAACCAAAAATTTATCTGCCATCTACCTCCTGATATTAACATTCAGACAGGCAAAAATGCGATCCCAAAGAAGGCATCAGGAAGCACACACACACACACACACACACACACACACACACACACGAAGGGTACCCGATAAAGAAACAAAAGATATCTGATTACCTTGAGTTTTCTTCCTCGTCTTCTGACGCAAGGGAACCTGCTGAAAATGCAAGAAGGAAAGAAAAGAGGAAATTTCTGATTGTGTTGTAACATTTGTAAAGAGAGCAGGAGGGAGGAGGTGGCAGTGTTTATGAGCAGGGTGGATTCTAAAAAAAACTCTCCAAGCAGAGCTCAAGGAGAGCTACTAGCTGAGGCACAAAATGTGCTAATTAGAATCAATATACATTGAGCTGAACCTGAAAAAAAAAAAGCAACAGAACATTTATCACTAATGTTTCCTGTTTCCACCCACAGGCAGCCCTCTCACTCCTCCTTTAGTTACGACAGCAAAATTCACTGAAGTTTTTCAAAAAATTATAAAATGTGTCCCCTGTTATGTTATTGTGTGAGAAGGAAAAATATAACCTGTTTTTATACAATGGCTAAATAATGGTGATTTTTTAAGTAAACTTGGAGGATAACTGCCACAATCACAGAATATTACAGGTTCACACTGAACTAAATTCATGGTTCTGCTACCACGTAAGATTACACTTAAGCATTAAATCAAATATCCAAGGAAATAAATTCCATATCTCTTTCGATGTTATCTCAGTAACTTCCAGCTTTCCTTGTCAAAAAAAATTCTTATTTGCAGCCAAACTGAAATGTCTTATTCTGTCTTTATCTCTGAACATTTCTCACATATTTTATGGAAGATAAATTAGTTACCAACTACTATTCTGTACTGGTTCTTTAAATCTTCAAATCACACGTAACCTAACATATCTGCAACATATTTTAATTCACAACATATTATTAACAATTCATAGAAAACCAGAAAATCAGCAAAAATATAAACCCTCCCCCCGAAATGCTTTCAAATGGCTATGCATGTATACATGCATAGGTAGAGAAAATTTTAGCTTTAAGGAATTTTGTCTTCCTTCTATAATATCTAAGCTGAATTTATTCAAGTTCAAATAAACTGCCTTTTTGTTAACAAGCACAGAAGTTGAAAAAATTAAAAAGCATTCAATTGCAAAGTAGTTCTAGAATTTGACAGATGACTTTTTATGGCATTTTATGCTGTTTTAGATACATCTGGCTAGGATTGTACATATCTTATTATTTATCTAATAGCTGTAAAAATGTAATAAGATTTTAGAATTCAGAAGCCCAGGATTAATTCATGGCTACCAAAATGTATAGCTGTGTTACCCAGGGAAATGTCACTCTGAACATACTTACTGTTTTAAAATCAAAATATATGTAAGAATCACAATCCTATAGGTCTCATACAGGTTTGACAAGATTTATTTGAGAAAATACTCTGAAATATACAAGTTTCTGTGATAAACTATACTATAGTGTTTTATATCCACTAAGCAAATATATATTAGGAAAATGTAATGTGTGTTTTCTTTAGCAAAGACAATTAACTTCTATTTCTTGGGGGAAAGATAGTTTAGGAAATCCTTCACTGAAGGACTTATAAAAGTCATTTTTTCATATGGATGATTGGTCAGAGTCTTAGGGGATATATTTTATGCAAAAATAGATATAAGTCAGTTGCGGCATGCTACTTAAATCTAAGCGTGTTATCATGGAAATATCCTCTCTTAGCTGCCCTTCACAACACTTCCCTCACAGCCTGCTTCTTGCTCTAAAATTTCCCCCCTTATAGTCTGGAGGCATTTTCCCTCTTTTTCTTGGGGATTGAGCCCACTGCCTTTGCCCTGAGCTGTATGCCAGCCTTTTGTTTGTTTCCATTTTGAGACTGAGTCTCATTAATTCATGCAACTGTCCAGTCTGGGCTCAATCTTAGCATCCGTCTGCTTCAATCTCCATAATTCCGGCATTTTTTTTGAGATATCAATTATCTGAGATGCATAAAAGCCAATTAGGATCTACTGACAAAATATTTTTTCCCAAATATATATGTAATTTGAAGCTAAAACTTAACAAAGAGCATGGGAAGATAGTTGGTGGACAAGAGTCTGAGAGTCCCCACCAGGGGGCCACTAAAACAACTAAGAACGGGGAGTATGGGAAGTCCCGGGCTCCAGATGAAGAAGGTGAAATTGCAGTATTTCAATCAAAAAAGCAGCTTAATAAAGATTGAGCAACTGAGAGGAAATCCTATTAGGCCAATTACAGAATCTGCAAAGCAGCGTTGATTCCGTGGCTCCAACCCAACCAGCGAGGGCCCTTCACTCGTCTCCTGTGGGCTCCGCTACTCTGGGGAGCCCTTAGAGACACTTCCAGAGACAGCCCACTGCAAAATGTGGCGTCTGTCTCAATTTTACTCAAGACTAGCCTTTTGTTTATGGTGAGATTCATGTAACTGGGCTGAGATGAGAAGCGGGAATCCAAAACAGGGTAATACAGGACCTCAAGCAGCACCTAATGCAGCTTCCTTGCAAAAGGAGAGAGAACAGCTTAGACGGTGAAGCAACTCTGCTTTGGTAACCCTTCTCCTAAAGCAAATTATTAACTGCTCAGACTGTTTTCCCTGGCCAGAAAGACTTCATACTATAGAAATAACAAATTACAGGGAGTTTCAGTTTCACTTCATATATGTGAGTTTGAAACCAATGTTGGTTTACAGGAGAGAATAAAAACAATCTTCAAGAACTGCCGTGAGTCTAAGATACATTTGCCTTCTGATAACAGGAAGTGGAACTCATGAACTAGTCAGTTTCAAGACCTTAATGTGGTTTTTTCACTGTGGGGTGAGAAAAAGAAAACTACCCGTTGAACATTTTATCACAGTTTTTCAAGAGAAAGGCTATCATCTTATCACAAATATTTAAAACTATACTAACAAATTTTTTCCCATACTATTTTCTCTCAATTTGAATGTAATAGATAAAACTGAAGATTTTTTAAATCTAAATTTAGTCCTAGCTTGGAACTAAAGTTTCAGCAAACTTTTTAATGGAAAATATGTATTTCTTTTTTAATAAGCAGTGTATCTTTACCTTTTTAAAAACTGATTCAGAAACATTATTTGGCAACTAACCACTCCAAAACACAGAAAATACAAAATAAACTTTGGTGTTAAATGGTGGAGTTAACACTCATGTTACAGGCAATATGGATCTGTAATCCAGACTAATCATTCTTGCAGGCATTATTACCTCCATGGCATATTAAAATTTAGAACAAAATAGTTTGTTGATTTGTCTTTATATCAAACTTCAAAGTGATCTTTGTTTTCAGAAAAAAATTATTCCATGATATGCTAGTAAATGGACTCTTTGGTTGCAGGATTGGTATATTTTCAAATATCTGCAGTGAATTTCCTTATATCATTGGCAAATTAAGTTACCAATACTTTAACAATCAAGCCACATCCACACACAAAAATAAAATCCTAGCTCTTAGTGATCTTTCTCTGCAAACACCTGCTATCTCCATAAACATCTTTCTGCTTAGAAAAGTAAAGTCAACGTTTTAAAAGGAAACACAAAACTTTGCCTTAGTAAAATTTTACTTATGAAATTACATTTAAAACCTTGCTACATTTTTTCCAGAGGATCAATCACCATAAATAATCCTTAATATATAAATACAAAATAAAAATCTCCAGTAGTAATAATAGAAAATGATCATAAGAGTCTACAGTTTGGTTACCATTGCATGGAGAACATACAGAATAAAGAGACAAAGTCTGAATGTACAGAAAGACCAACATGTAAGAGGGTTGCAGTGAAAAGGAGCCTGTCCAGGAAACTGACCAGGAACAGCCAAGGATAAACTCAGGAGAGTGAGTGTGGTGCAGGCATAGAAGGGATTCAGGAGAAAGGTGGAACTAAACTATCCAATTTTACCAGTATAAGAAAAAAAATCCATAAATAGGGAGCTCAGCAAAAATTTAATTTTCAGATAGGGTTACAAATTCCAGTGGGTTGGAGGATGACTAGGAGTTTGAGAAATAAACACAGGATTATACTCTTTCACAATCTCTACTGAAAAAAAGTGGGAGCAACATGATAGGTAGTATTAGGAGAGCTTAATGCCAAAGCATGAGGGATGTTATTTACTGCCTTGTTATTAACAACACTGTATAATTCACATTGTGCCCATATTCATATGTTCCTCTGGGCCAAGTATTTATTTGGGAGTAGATTACGTGGTATAGAACACTTGCCTCTTTAATTGCTTAGGTATTCTCAAATAGCTTTCTAAGGATAGTCTCTCCTGCAACATGAATTTTTTGTGTTGTGTACAACTGGGAATGTGTTCGGTTTCCTATTACAGAATTTCAGATATTCTATTTTTTGTCTTTTTTGTTATTACCCTTACTTCTTTAAATGTCCTTAAATACACTCGTTATTTCTTACTAACTTGTTGAAATATTTGCTTTATTTTTTCTTTGCTTTTAATAGTATATTTATAGCTATAAATTTACTTCTGGATTCTATTTACAATTCTCTGTTTTTCCACTTTAAATGATTTATTTTACCTGCATTATTCATGTGAATATGTATAAATTTCTTCATATTCAGAAGTTTTTATGTTTTACTAATTTCTTATTTCAAACTTCCTTGCATTTTGTTCAAAACAAAGATTATCTCTATGATAGCATTTCTTAAAACTTACTAGCACTTACCATAGCGAATTACATGAAGACTTTATGTAATCCTCAATTCTGTTTCCCAAATCTTTTATCTCCTTTTAGTTGTTTACTGGAATTACAACTTTATTGATATCCACCCTCTTATATTCAGTTTTTCTTTGTGATTTGTTCTCTATGTTCCTTTTATAAGAATAAAACCACATTTTAATGCTTGAAAATATAGTAAAACTATCAGTATAGATAGATTAGTATAATCTACTTACATATATCATAATTATTATTTTGTTTTCAGTTTATGCTCATTTATATGTCTGCCTTGCTTTCCTTTTCTTAAATGTTGCCTCTGTAATTTAGTATTTTTAAATGTATCACAAATATAACATCTGAGAGCATTTTATCCCCTGCATGAATGACCATTGTCTAGTTATTACAGCCAGATTTTTATTTTTCCAATAAAAGTACTGTCATTGACTAATAATACTAATGAGCTACTTTATCTATGATAAATCATAAACTTTATGACATAGCTTATCAACTTGAGGGTTGCTTTTGTTTCATTTAGGTCAAATCCTATTACTGAGTTCACTATTTTACCAGAATTTCCACCAAGGTACTCCTCTGGTCCCACCATACTTCTTGTAAGTCATTTTAAGGAAGGTTTAAAGTAGTAAGTTCTCTTAGTTCCTGTGTACATTGTAATGCATTTATGTACCTTCAAAGCTGAATGATAGTTGAGGTGAGTATAAAATTATTTTCACCTGGCACTTCAAAGATTTAATTGCCTTCTACTATCCACTGTATTGATTCAATATCTTCTCTCCTCTCATTGTAAGGGAGCTTTCTTTTTTCACTCATTTGAGACAATCTCACCATCCCTAATTCTGTACTTCTCCTACAGCATGTCTAGTTATGTACTTACTTTTATTTCTCCTACTCAGTCTTCAGAACGAAGCTATGATCAGATAATTTATGTCTTTTTTCAAGCATATAAAATTAACAATGACCTTCAAATGGTACTTTCCCTCCATTTTCCCCATTCTCTTCTCTTGGACCCGCTATTATATACACATTACAGGTAACTAATTCTTCTTGCATACCTTCACTCCTTTTAAATTTTAATCTACCTCTCCATCATGTGTGGCTTACACATTTTTTTTAAATTTTCAAGTTATTAATTTATTTTTTGAAGTGTCCAACGTTGAGCAGGCACCATATACTGAATTTTATGTTTTAAGAAATATTTTTTCTAATATTTCTAAAGGCTCTCAAAACCCATTTCTACTTTTTATTTTATCAAATTTTTTGGAAGCTTCCAAAATACTAGAATACTCTTTCAACTTCCTCATTGTGTTCATCAGACTGTAAGATTTTTCCTTAATTTAAAATTAAGTTATTTTCTAACTTTTTAATTCTGTATTCCCTTTCTTAACATTATTTTTGAGTGCTTTTGAATTTGTCTTAATCTGAACTGCTGTAATGAGGGATGCAGTCTAGGTAGTTTGAATAATGAATATTTACTTTCGTTGGTTTTGGAGGGCAGAAATCCCAAGGTTAAAGTCCTAAAGATCTAGTGTATGATAAAAGCCAACTTTGTGGTGTTTAACAGCCATGTTTTTATATATCCTCACTTGGAGAAGAAAAAGTATCTCTCTGCTGTCTTGTCTTATAAGATGTTATGGCTTGTATCTAGCTGTCCCTCCAAAGCCTCAAGCAGGTAGGAGTTTTGGGGGGTGGCTGGATCTAGAGTGTATGATACTGGGATCAAGGATGCAATACTAGGATTAAGGATGTGAGTGCTGCCTGCCCTAATGGAAGGTGTCTTGGTAAGATATAAGGGACAGAAAGAGGCCAGTTGCTTGTGGTTTGTGACTTATAACTTTATGCTTGTTGTCTTCTGCCTGCCATGAACTGTTTCTCTCATGCCCTTCTGCTATGGAACCCTTCTTAGAGGCAACCAATCATGAACTAAAATCTCTACAAACTGTGAGCCAAAATAAACCTTTTCTCCTTCAACTTTAGGTATCAGGTGTTTTACCTCAGCAACCAAAAAAGTAACTAAGACTATAAGGGCACAAATCCATTCTTGAAGGCCTCACCCTCATTAACTAATTACTTTCCCAAAACCCCACCTCCTAATACCATCCCACTAGGATTAGATTAGGGCTTCAGTATGTGACTCTGGCCACAGATGGACACAACCATTCAGTGTAAAATGAAATGTAAGTTTGAAAAATCTCCATTTCCTTCCCTCCCTCTTTAGTGGTTTTTATACTTAATGCAAAATTAGCTCTACAGTCAGGTACAGACAATCATGGAGAATCCTATAAATTCCAGCTAGCGTCTAAGTTTAGTTCCTGTTTTTGAAGAATGTCTACAACCTCTTCCTCCCTAAACTCACTGTTGGCTTAGTGTGTAACCTCAGGCAGTGGTTTGCCAATGGCATTCCTTTTATCTTTAGCTTTATTCATATGGGAATAAGGAAGTCCCCATTCATCATGGATCGACATTTCCCCACATTTAATGAAACATTTTCTACCTCCTCTGAACCTGCAACAGCAGGAAACTTATTTCTGCTTCATATCAGGTGCCCCTCAGACACAAGACTCAGCCATGCTTACTGCCTTTCACAACTGCTCAAGAGGTGGTTACCATATTATTTAGCCTAACAATATCTTTTTTGTTTTATTTCTTTTTGACTGTCATTACTATATGTTTGAAGAATGAAATACTAAAGTGTGAGCTTGCTGAAATATATCTGAATAGGAGTCAGCATTTTATTTAAAATAATTCATCTTAAACTCACAAAATAACAAAAAAGCTTCCCTTCTCTACTGGCCTCAATATACCAACAAGCAGCTATTTCCTCTTTTGGCATCTTAAACTTTTCTCTATTTTGCAGAAATATCAGACATTTTAACAACTCCTCACTTTGTTTCTTGACCTCATCCTTAACCTGGTCAAAGCTTATCCTTTGAGACCCATGTTAAATACCACTACCACCATGGAGCCTGCTCTGACTTTAGAAAGTAGCTCTTACAATAACTTTGTATTCACATCGTATTATTTACTCATAGATATTGTAATGATTGCTGTCTTCCAAAGTTTTTAGTGGTAACTATTACTTTTTTCTGTTTTTTCACAGTTGAGGAACTTTGGGTTGTTGTGGTTCACCCAGAGATCACACATAACTAGGAGCAAAGCCAAGATCTGGAGGGAAGTCCGTCAGATTCTAAGCCTTTTGTTTGACTTTGTGTTTCTCTATTTCTTCTGACGTCTATGTCCCCACAGTCTTTACTGTTGCATATGAAATGAGTTTTGAAATTTATTTGCTTATTGATCAAAGTGGTACACTCCTATTCACCCCAATGATGCAACCCAGAACCTGAGCGTAACTGCAGGTTGATATCATACATTTTTTCAGCCACCATCCATGTCCTAAGTGCCTCCTAATGTTTATCAAATTTCTCTCCCCCTCCACTTCTACAATTTCTGCCATAATCAAAACTTTATCAGTTCTCTACTAACCAAAGAGCATCTTATTCCCGGTTTCCCCATCTAAAGGATAGACCTGCGATACTCCACGTAGCATATCATGGAACCAAAATAACCTGCTTAAAATGAGCCAATCACTAGCCAAGACTTCAGTGTATTGCACTAATATCTTGAACATGTATATAATGCCCTCAAACCCTAGCACCTCGCCCAATGTCTGACACGCAAGAAGACAAAAACACCACGTCTTCTATCAATTTTTACTTCCTATTATGCCTTTAATAAGTAAAATGCCTTCCTGTATGTCTGGCACACAAAAAGGATTTGACAGTATCTGTCAAGCCATCTACAGCTTGGTAACACAGAGCCACAAACTTCCTCCACTAGGAAATGATGTCAGCAGAGTCAGGCAATATAAAAGTTGCTCCTGCATATTCTCTCCCCTAACTAGTTCAGAGCACAGAATTGACCAGCATTAAACTTGAACACACGTGGAGAGTTTACTCTTGGTATTTCCTTGAAGACAAAATGGACTTTTGATGAACAATTCTTTAGCTTTATCTAAAATAGTATTTCTTTAAGAAACACAATACTTTTCTCGAACATCCTGTCTCAAATATATCAATACTGAGAATCTGGAACCCAAGAAACAGACTGGCTGAAGCAGCAATGGCATGGGAACTAATAACAGTTAATGAGCTCCTCCTTTCCTTAGTTGTCAACACACAGCTCTCATGCCTTTGCACATGCAATCCTGTGAAAACAAAGATGCTAAACAGTCTCCTGAGCCTGATCCATACTTCAGTCTTGTGCAGGGCAGATTTTATGGGGCTTAAATGATGCCTGAGCTGATCAAATATACACTAGGAAGAAGTGTCCCGGAAGTAATACAGATAGACTTTATTAATACAGGAAGTGCCATCTGAGATAAATGCCACCCTCATCCCATGGAAAAATCCACATGACAGCATGGTGTCAGACATACATGTTCGTTAACATTCACGGAACTCTTCCTCCGCAACGTGAAAACTGAGCAAAGCAACCATGAATTATATGCAGAATTGGTTTCAGAAAAAACTTTTTTCACTTAACATTTTATCTTCTGGGTATAAGTAATGAAGGAATTTTATTTTTAAAAAGACTCTTCAACCCTGTATTACGTACATTGTCTTACTATGACTGATATTATTTGAAGCTGGTTTGTTAGACCGTGGGTTTGCCTTGGCTGATTTTATTCGAATTTGGTATGCTTAATAGTATCAAGTCTAAAAATAGAGGCAACTACTCTGAAGATGACAAGATGTAAAAGATATCCATACCAGTTTTGATTATTAACCACTCTCAAGTCCTACAATGTTTTCAAAGTTGTGTCTTTATAAAAATAGCTATGTAATACTATGCTTAACTATATTAAGCCTGATGATGTGGACAAGTCTATTGAAAATATCAAGAGAAAGCGTAGTAACTATGGTAGATCACCTAATATTGTGGTCTTATGTGTCTTTTTCATTGCATGTTTTTCAAGGAATTTTTTTTTGTTGTCTTGTTATGATCTGTTTTTCCCTATAATACAGACAGGATAGATATACATGTAAAAATTCACATATGGAAGAATTTTTAAACTATTTATGAGAACAGATTATATAATGCATGATGTAATGAACAGATACTCTGAAGAAGAGACACTAAGAAACCCAATGCTAATTCTGTAACATTATGATATAAAATCTAGCAATACTATTATTCACTATTCAGAGTGATATTAGTCTATCTCTTAAGTTCAATGTCAGCTACTATGAAGTGAATGAGAGACATTATGGTAGTCATTATTGACTTCCCAAATGTCAGATTTGAAGACCTAAAAAGCCTTCATCATCCTGTAATGATTTGATTAGTTCTATAATATGCAGTATGTATTCAATGTGTGTGAAGATGGGGACAACTATTTGGAAGAAAACTAGGGACAATAAGATAGAGAATGAAGCTCTCCAGTGGACTTGCTTTGAAATCTGTATTTCTTTAAATTGTTTCTTTATGAACTGCTTTGTTATATTTAATTTTACTCTCTTTAAGATAAAAAAACAAGTGTGTAGGACTGATAACCATATTACTAAGTTTTTGTTGGATCATTGAGCAAAACTGTTGGCAGTGTCACTATATGAATGTCATTTTGTATGCTCAAATTTTGTAACCTGAACAACTATTTCTAAGATGATAATATGTAACTTATCAACTAGTGATTTCTTACTGTTTATTTTTCTGTAATTCTGTATTATTTCTACCCTTTTTTTCTCCATGTCTTTTTTGTTTCTTTTTCTTTAAATAATAATAAAAAAAATTTTTTTAAAGACCCTTCAAAAAAAACACCATCATAAAGGTTTGGCCTGGGATAATTCTTACATTTCTTCTCTACTAGAGCCATCTTACAAAGAAAGAACTTTCAGGTGCTTTGGATAAAAGAATTATGAATAATAATGAGAGAGAATATCTGTCTCACTTGTGATCTTTGTCATCCTTAAAGCAAGGTTGCTTTCTCTTCTTGGATAAAATATTATTACTAAAATCTAAGATCAGAGTTCTTTCTAATTGAGCCTTGAAGACTCATAATATTCTACATCAATTAATTGTTTCATTCATTCATTTTAATGAAAAACTAGTTGTTAAAGAAAATGAGGCAATAATGATTTAGGTTATAATAATTTATTATCACCATAGTACAATGCCTGGAATGAATTCCTTATTAATAATAAGGATAACTAAGTGGGTTCCTAAAGATGTTTAGGAACTATACCAAATCTAATAATTATGTTGAAGACTTCTCAAGAAACTATGATCCAGATCCTAAAAACATTTCCATTAATTCTGTCCATCAGACTACAGTCTCTAAAATATGGCTTTTGTTTATTCAACAGTCACTTCTTTTTCAATTACTCAGTGCCAAGACCAGAAGTCCAATGGAAAACAAGCTCTTACAACTTCCATCAAATATGGAAGACACAACCAAACAAAGATAATGAGGTCTGCAGATGAGTGTTAAAATGGAGTACAACCAAAGCACAATTGAAAGAATCAAATTACCCAGAAGTAGGAGTCACAGAATGCAGCCTATGAATTGATCGCATCAAAGACTTGACAGATAAAGACCCAGACATAGGATTTGATACAGCAAGACAAATTTGAACCATCATGCATAAACCATAGCATGGAGGGTAAAGTCACTATACCAGTGACTGACAAAGCACACAGGACCTCTTAACTTATGTTTAAACAAAGTTTCTGTGAAGGTCAAGGACAGCCTTTGAGACAACATAAGCAGGTAAATCAAATTTGCATTTAAGAAAATTCACCCTTGGAGTTGCATGACAAGTGGATTGAGGGGTACAAATGCAGAGGCAAAAGTCCAGTGAAAATAGGAAAGAGACAGGTAAGGTTGTAAGAATGGAGAAAATTTAAGATATAGAAGCAGAACTTGGTGAATTTTGGGCTCTATACTCAGATTTAATTAAGAAAATTTTAACTTTTCCTTTAAAGAAACAAAAATATACTTCCAGGGAGCAAATAACTCATTTTAACAACCAAAAAAAGGCCAATATTACATATAATAAAATCTTTCATACTTATAATTTAGTTTAAAATTCTGAGCATCATTTACTGCAGCAGTATCAGTAACTATCAGGCTAGGAGCATGAAAAGTATCTTTCAAATACTACAAGATGGCAAGATGCTAACCATTGTTCTCCACCACCAAGCAGAGTGCTCAGTCCCGTGGCTCAGGAAATGTTAGTTCAGTGTCAATGAACTGTCATTTGAGATGGGACTGGGTCACACGTGTTAAGTACACTGAAATTACCTAGCACAAAAGCAGGTCTCCTGTGCCACGTGTTTTCAAGGGAACAAATGGAAGCTGAAAATGCAACTAATTTTCTGAATGGAAGGATGAAGTAGGGTAACTCAAAAGCAGCTGGAAGAAATGTTTAAGAGAGATTTGAAGCAGTCCTGCCCAGACACTGATGGCTATGAGAGAGAAATAACAGGTAAACACACACGCAAGGGGAGCTGGGCTGATTGAGTCTAGAGGGTGGATAAATGAGAATGGTCCATAAATAGCCAGTTTCCACTCACAAAATCCATTTGTGCCCAAGACCAGTGGAAATAGGTTATATGGTGCAGCAGTAATGGCTCTAGATTGGGGGAGATATGGGTCATGTCAGTTCCATGGTGATAAGATCTGCGATCTTTAGTCTAAAACTTAGCTTAAAGCCTTTTTTAAGATGTGAAGATTTTACTTTCTCTAAATTCAATTAAACCTCCAGTTCCTATCTCGATACAAGATAGAATCTAGGTGGAAATTAAATGAGCATCTCAATGGATGACTGAATTCATTAAAGTGCTTACATGCTCTCTTATTGTCTTAATTTCCATTTCTTTTTAAACACATAAGATGAGCTTCTTCCCATTAGAAAATCAGATTCTTTCATTGGAAAATGTGAGGTAATGCAAGTATTAAACACTGCACAGTTTTCAAAGGGTCTGACAATTCTAATGCTTTCTTTCATTTCTGTGTTCTGTGCATATTCAACACATGCACATATGCTTAGAAGCACATATACATTTTTCTTTGAAAATTTTCACATGAAATTTTAAACTCTGTGCATTTTTCCTTCTTCCTATTTTTATAGATCTGTGATATGCATTTACATTGCCATTGACCATAAGACTTTCTTTTATTATCCTGCAAATTTGCTTTTACAAAAACAAGTCTCTTATTCCAGCCTCATTTATTCTTCTAGTTCTTCCTCTTATTCATCATCATTGTAATGACTTGCATTCTATTATCAAAATATACCCAACCATTAATTTTTAAAAATCACACCTTCCTTTTTTCCACAATTTAGATGACAAATTTCTAACAATACATGACTCTAATTCATTTTTATTATTAGATTTTTGCATTTTTGACTCTCAAAACTTTTATTATTTTTCATAACTAACAAGCTTTTCTCCTTTATTCAAAATTATCACCGTATTTAAAGTACATTCACTGCTTTCTCTATTTCTGGGATTTGAAACTGTCAGCAAGCCAAGCAGGGAATTTATCAGCTGCCCTGATTTTTAGTAAAATGTTTTCTCCAGGAGCTGTCCAGTTAACTCCTCTCCTCCGCCACTATTACTGAAACCTGCCTTGGCAGGTATTGTCTAATTCTTACCAGGAAACCATTGTCCCCATTCCCAGTTTGGCAGAAGTCTGTGCTCTTCACCTGAAGCATCACTTCTGGTTTTGCTCTGAGCTTTTAGCTTTACTCACAAACTGTCCTATGCCTGCATCATGAAGTCATTAGATTTGCCAAAAGATGAACACTACACAATCCCATACCACTCCACATCCCTTTCTATTAGGAATTCCATATGACTAAAATAAACTGGGGAGGGTAGAAAGGGAAAAGAAAGAAGGAAGGAAGGAAGGTAGGAAGGAAAAATAAAAAATGAGAAAACAATAAAATGGAAACAAAGCTTTGTAAATAAGGAGGGTTAAAGGGAGGGAAGGAGAATGAGAAAAAAACAGGAACCAAGACATGTCATGCACACGTACAGTTCCCTGGGATAAATGTGATCATTATGTATATCTAAATTATACCAATAAGCTTAATAATAAAAATAAAATAAACTTGTTAAATTTTCCTTGCATTAATTTTCTTATCTAATATAGATAATACATTTGTGCAATTCGCATACCTATCTTAGACAAATCTATGGCCACAAAATTATTTTTTAAACTCTGCAATTTCAATGTAATTAAACACAATTTTTACAATAGTGGGTGCCTGAGAAGTTGTACTAATACCATCCATAGCTGGCATTTCTTTACAATATAGAGATAATTTTTTGTTCAGTACATGATTATACTCCTTGATCTTAAATAATCAGAATTCGTAAGTTCTTAGTGACTATATGAACTTGGAAGATAAAAATAGGGCCATTTTATTCCATTATGGCTAATGAAATGGAAGGAAATAAATAGAGATTCAAACACAAGTCAACTTGTTTACTATTTCACTTCTTCATCTATCTGACGTGTCTACAGCCCAGGGTGTCTCAGAGGATACTTACAAGTGTATTGCCATTGGTAGCCATTTATGATACCAGACTGGTTAGGAACAAAACTAGAAAAGAAAAAGATATTTTCAGGTAAGTGTCGGTTTTAAGTGTTCGTTAAAGCATGCATCTCTGTAAGTAGAGGGAGAAGGTATTTCTTTCAAAATTGATCAATTTTAAAACACAGATAATTCACTGAATGACTTCTTATTGTGGAACTCAGTAAGCCACTTTCCTAAAGTTGAGTTACTAAAATAGCACAGAGTTTCATTTGAACATTTTTTCAGTATTTTTTCAAGTCTGCAAACAAGATACACATAGGATTTATACACTTAAGGTTGCATGATTTTTTGAGAAGTGAGAATAGTTTCCTCTTCATTATAAACATTGCCGAAGATTTGGAAGCATGTAGCCACCGCTATTATCCAGTTTTCGAAACATACTAACCCCCTGCCTCAGAAGTCTCAACTGTACTACCAAGATGAGTGGATGCTTTTTGTACTATACTTTGTAGTGGATTATCTGTAAAACAAGACACTACACTTTCAAGAAAACAAAAGAAAAGTAAAAAAAAAAAAAAAAAAAAAAAAAAACCTCACATTGTCAGATTTTGACAAGCAAGAAACTTGTTAAAGATCCGCAAGCCACTGAAACTCTCCCAGAAGCAAAGAACCTTTTAACTTCTCCCCATTGACACCACAAGTACAGATTCATGTCCCATTTGACTTTTATGTTACTCAGTAGTCCCCAGATTTTAAAAATATGTGCCAGTTTTTAATATCGAAAATGTCATGTTATGTGTGAATGTGGCTCAGTGGTAGAGCGTTTGCCTACAATGCACTTAAATCCACAAGTTCGATCTCCATCAACACAAAATAAATGTATTATTTTGCATGAATAGGTAAAAGACATTTGTAAAATACCAAAACATAAGACAAAAGGATTATTAAACTTAATTACTTAATTTTCAACTTGTTTAAAGAAAAACCTAATAAATAATTCATAAACTTAAATAATCAACTCACAAACTGGTGAAATACCTGTAATATGCACTTAATATATAAAAGTCACAACATAGAGTTCTTACACACCACGAAAAAATAGCAAAGTAAAAGAAGAATAAACAATTTAAAATTTGAAAAATAAACCAAAAAAAACAAAAAAATGATTAGCATCCAGTCGTGATGTCACATGCCTATAATCTCAGCACTTGGGAGGTGGAGGCAGGAGGATCGTTGCAAGTTTGAGACCAGCTTGGGCTTCAAAGTGAGCTCAAGGCCCAGCCTGAACTGCGTAGCAAGAACCTGTCTCAAAAAGCTAAAACGAAAAACAACAAAGACAAAACAAAACAAAAAACGATTAATGCTTAACCATTAGTAAGACAAGTGCCAAATAGAACAACATAATTCCATTTTTAATCTTAAAAATTAGCAAAAAATGAAAATTAAGCAACAGAGAGCAAGGAAAAGGTAAAAGTGTGTTAAAAAATATTCTCACACATTATTTGGGTATCAAATTATTGTAGCCTCATCAAAAGGCAAGCTGTTATAGTTACAATGACAGTGACAATTGTAATCAGAATTCATGAACCTTTACTACATGTTATGAACTGTGCTAAGAATGACCATACCAAACATGAAGAATTTTGAAATACACTGATAATTAAAAATATCTACAGACTGAGCCCATTTCTCTTGTCATAAAAATATAGCTTTACACACACCCATACCCATGCATCAATGCACTGGGAGAAAAAAAGTCTCAAAATATTTCCAGAAAATGCTTATGATAATTATCTATGTTAACTGGAAAAACCTGTAACTGATTTTTATTCTCCTATATATTTGTTTCTCATGAAAAGCATCAGTTTGTAAAATAAAAATGTTCAGATACAATGCTGTAAAAATGTTACTGACTTGATAGCAGTGTATTTTTAGTATCCACTGATTGAGAGAATACATTACAACCAAAAGGTAAATTCAGCAGCACCTTTAGGTAAAGAATTAAATATATTATAGAAGTTAATATTAAACCCTCTGTAGTAAATTAGGTTAAACTTAAATTTTCAGTTCGACAGTTTACCATTGTATGAAATCTTGGGCAAAGAACTGTTATATTGAAGGCTTATGACAACCATTTGTAAATGGTGGTAAAGGTATCTCATTTGGGGGTTGGAAAAGGATTCAATGGAATATCATTAAAATGCTCACAGCAAGTAATAAATTCTTTTAAAATCTATTTTATTATATAAAACATGTCAATTCTTTAAGTTAGCACTAATTGAAGGCCAACTATAATATATAAAGCATCCTATGAATCTTCTTACCTGACTCAAATGGCTGCTTGCCCTTTTCCCTGTAATACAATAAAAATAGCTAGCTTTATAGAGTTTCTTAAGCAGTTGCTCTGTGCCAAAGCTACTGATAATCTTTATGTATCAAACCACATAATGTCAGAGACTCATAAGTACTGTACCATTATTAACTCCTTTTCTGATGTGAGGAGTGTTGGGCAAGTTAGATTAGGATGTTACTAATGAATGTGTTGAATTCCAGCCCAGACTTCAGAGCCTGCTCTCAGAACCACCACAAGGACTATCCTGGCTCTCTCGTTTTCTATAGTGTCATTCACGAACAAATCTACAGTGACTACGGTACAGAGGCAAGGCAACGTGCTGGAACAATTGGGCACAACCTACCATGGGCACAGAGAGGCAGCTTCCAAGCCTGACAGGAGATCGAGGCCAGCCCTGCATCCAGTGCCAGTCTTCTGACATGAGAACACAAACTAACCTGCGCCAGATATTGATCTTCTGATAGGAGAGCAAGCTGAGCTCAGAACCTGATACCAGTCTTCTAGCAGGAGATCAAGTGGGACCACCTGGATCAGCTATCAAAGGAGACAGCAGCAACTGACTGTGTACCCCGCCCTCCTGTTTTTGCAGGATCCATCTGCCTTGTAGGACACATCTGCATTTTCCTTCCAAGCACCCTGTTCTCCTTGAGCACTTTCCTTGTGCTTCTTTTCCTTTTTTATTCTTGTTTTTGCCATAAATAAACACTAGCTTTTCATATGCACCAGGTGTTCCGTCCAATTCACTGAATGGAACTGTAAGAATCTGGAGAGTACCGCTGTTCTAGGTGAGGACAGCATCAGAGCACTGTTGGGCAGTGAGATGCTAAATGCAGTGGCCAAAATCCAGTCTTCTTTGTGCCCCACTGCATAGCCTGATGACGTGTATGGGGTAGGTGAAAATTGCTTAAATGATTTTTAAACTTATACATCATACTTTCAGTTGATTTTATTTCAGTAGAATTCTGAATCCCATAATGCTGTAATATTTCTAGAAAAAAAGTACCCAGAATTGGCAGAAAAATGGAGGACAAGAATAGAAATTTCCTTCTACATCCTCTTAGCATTGGTGTTTGTCGAAAATATACTGCTGTGGCCACTGTTACTAAGCTTCCTAGGATGTAAGGAATCTTGTTCTGTGCACACTGCACCTGCTTTCAACCTAATCATCTCTGTAGGGTTTTCACCCTGCCTAACCCATCACCCCACTCAGAGACATTAGCTCTTCCTCTCCCTGATCCCTGAGGGAGAATTCTAGATCTTGCTACAGTTTTCCCTCTGGCTCAGAGTGAGGTTTGTTTTTAAGAACATTGGGTTGTCTGACTCTTTCCCTGAATCCCTGCAGTGGTCACTGGTCATGTGATTAAAAACCAAAATCCTGAGAGGGTTGGAATCACCTGATTGTGTCTCCTCTGCAGCCCTTTCTTGGATATTTTCTGTAGCTTTCTAACTTGGAGAGCCTTAAAAATTCTTTAAAATATTTTTCTTAGTCTGAGAACCCTTGTATATGCTTTTGTTCAACAGTCCCTACTCAAGATGGCTATCACATCTCATCCTATAGTGCTCTGATCAAATGTCATGTAGCCAATAAAGCCTTCATAATATTGGTGAGAGATCAATTCTTTTTTTACATGTGTTCGTAGCAAGAAAATGGATGTTCTTATCATTTTAGGGAATAACTTTCAATTTTTTTTACAGTTTGATTCCCAACCATAGTAAAAGATATCTGTATCTTGTCTTATTCACATTTTTTACTGCTACATCCCCACTCTTTGTACCTAGAGTGACTCAATACATAACTGTTGAGTAAATGAATTAATTACACAGCAAATACTCTAAATTATCCATGAATTTCTATAAAGAAAACCTACAAATTCCAAATTTCTGTTCTCTGGAATATTACTATTGTGAATGTTCCACTACAAATTTCTTTTTAAATCTGTAAGGTATGAAATGAAATCAGGCCAGTTCCAAACTACCATCAGCCAAAGCATACATGGGTAGAAATAATAGGCAGTCACTGCCAAGGGGAGAATTGATATGGGAGGGAAGCTAAAATGAATACATCTGTGTGAAGGCTTTTGAGCACCTTGTTATTGATTTGGGAGATTTAGTACTTTATTTCTTGGAGTAGTTGACACATATGAAATTGCAAATGTCACCAAAATGATTCAAGATAATTTCAGACAGTAGAACAAAAATAATCTAAGCTCAGTTCCTCAGCTGTTTTTCCTTTTCTATACAAAGCACATAGCCATAATCAGGAAGAATTAGGGGATAAAACGGTGGTCATGAAAACTCAGGTAAGTACTGCTCATTGCTCAGGCAAGGGCTAGTCCAGCCAACTCAGTTACAGGGCGCCTAATAACCATCTTTTGATGGACTGAATGTCTAATCCAAAACATTGATGAAATATGTACAAAGAATAGAATAAAAGCAGCTTATGAAAAAATAATGATGCTAGCAATAGTGTTTTAAAAGGCTTTTTTTTTTTTTTTTTTTGTATTCCTCACCCTTTCTGGGTGACCTTTAGTTAAAAGAAGCAATGCTGATTATTGGGTATGTCTTGATAAAGAATTTTGCATTACCAGAAATTAAACATGAATAAGAACCTAATGACAGTGTACTAAAACGCTTCTATTTGTGATAGTTTTTTTGTGTAATACAAGGTGGTCTTGAACTTGGCCCGTAGTCCAGGCTGGCCTCAAACTTACCATCTTCCTGCCTCAGGAATTAAAGGTGTATGTCACAATGCTTAGCTGGTAAAATTTATTTGTATATCAAAACATTTCCAATTTTTGCTTTCAATAAAATTAAATCAAAATCTACTTGAACCATTGATTAGCCTTTTAAAATACAGTAATAGTTTTGATAAACCACCATGTGGTATTTCACATATATTTGGAGGAGTTCAAAAATCCTCCATCCCAATGTGTTTTCTTATGTGAAAAATGTTTCTAAGCCCTGGCATACAAAATACCAAGGGCAACATTAAAACTGGTTTTGAACTCACTCATTCTAGCAATAAATAATACTTAATCATGGACATTACCCATAATTTGAGGAAAAGTGTCATTTATGTCAGTAAATAACACATATTCAATACAAATATTTATCTCTCAAATTAACATTCAAAATGTGTAAATTATATACCAATAATGATTTAGTTTAACTAATTGTAAAAAATTAATATCAACATACAAACATATTTTTTCACATAGACATATGGCAAAATTATCAATATCAGATTTTGAAGCATGAAAATATTACATAACAGGTAAAACTCCAAGGAATATTTGAATAAAATTTTGAGTACCAGGAAAAAAAAGAGAATAATATAAAATTTACAAATCCTAAAGATTACTTTTTTAAAATGATGAAATTATAAAATCTCTGTGGTGTGTGCATGTGTTATGGATTAAGAACTGGTGGTCAAATCAGTGCCAGCTGGATTACATCAGCATGCGTAGATGCCCCCACCTGAGAAAAGTTGCCAGCATAAACAGAGAGGTGGAGAAGGAGAAGGAAGGAGTTAATGCGTTGTTCCATTGAGACATTGTGGGCTCTCCTACGAGTTGCTGTTTGAGCCGTTGGTTCTCCTGGAGAAGTTCTGGTTCTCACATTAAGCATTGCTTCCTGGCTCCAGAGAAGAAGACATGTGCCGCTTGGCCTCCAGGATGAACTCGTCTCACTGGCTTGCTGGCATGTACTTGACTGTGCTTGTCATCAGAGGAGCTCCGGGCCTCCTTGTTGATGAGGATGGCTGTGGTGCTTTTCAGGACATCCCTGGTCTTTGTTGTGAGTGTGATTTCTCGGCTCCAGAGTAGAACACTCAACCTACCAGCACAGCTCCTTCACCCTGCTGGCATAGACTTCCTAGCTTCCACTGCTGACCTTTGGGCCTTCCCAGCACTGATCCATAAAAGAGACTGGCATGCGTCCTTCGTGTGGGCTTTAGACCTCCAGTTGGACTCTTGGGAGGCATTGTCACGAGTTCTGGGTCTTCATCTGGACTCCTGTAGGACATTGCTGTGGGATTCAGGCCCTTGACTAAATATTCTATGTCTTTGGTGTTGTGGATAGATTTCCTGCATTTTCTTGTGTTAACTCCCAGTATCCATCATAAATAACATTAGAAACCCCATGTCCTGATTCTAATTGTTCTCCGCACAACCCCTAACTATAACAGCATTGCATAGGTAAACATCAAGATTTATAATAAGCCAGAAACCACAACCACATTGTCAACTGCTTGTTTGAGGAAGGTTTAAAGTAAAGAGGTATATGGAGCTTCTGGAAGATTTCATGAGCTCAAGATGAAAAAAAAAAAAACTTCAAAACTGCTGCACTAAAGTATGTGGATTCCAAGCAAATTTACATTTAAATCCCAATTCTGCCACTTGTTAGATGTGAAAACTTATAAAAATTGTTCCGTTTCTCTCAATAGCAGATGTCTCATCTGTTACACAGAAATACTGTAATAACCAACTCATAAAGACTTTATGAAAAAGAAATGAAATATCATGGAAAATGCTCTGAGCACATTCTATGCACAGTAAGTAGGAGCAATTGCCTAAAATGGGAGCGATTATCTAGAAACAGCTTCATAATAAAAATTGTTCTCCCTAATAGAATTAGTACACAACTAATGATGTGAACAAGTACAATAACACATTTCAACAAATAAAATAGCTTTCATACTTAAAGGTTGATTCTGATTCTCCCAGGGATACCTTTGGTGCCTTGTTACAGAATTTAAGAGAATAGTGTTCGCAGTCATATTTATGGCTTATATCTTCTTTAAAGAATAAGTCTTTAATACACAAAGGCACAATACAATCGTTTAACCCAATGAAGTCATTCATACTTTTTAAATTTGTGAAATGAGTTATAATGCACTCCTGGTAACATCTGCATCTAAAAAGTAGAAAACATAATTTATCAAATGAACAATAAAATTAATTTCACAGAGGAAATACCTAATAAATCAGCATTCTATTTTGGTTAGACATAAAATATGTGCTTCTGAAACCAAGGATATTCTAGTAATTTTAGAAGTTGTTTGGTAAGATAAATCAGAAAATAAAAACTATGTCGTTTTAAACCTAGAAGGTAAATCAATATTATAACTTTGAAATAAATGCTTTGTTGATAAAGAAAGCCAGAAGAGTTGGCAATTTTTAAGAATTAAAAAATTTCACCAAAGGGATTTATGGATTCCATTGATCCAAAAGCAACTGTCCTGGCTATTCCCTAATAATTCCCTAACCTTTGAATAATGTCATAAACTATGAACCATGCCTAATGTTTTAAAGATTTTTTTAAATGACTAAAGTGATTCAGAAATGATTGGCCAGTAGAAATATAATATGTACTAGGTTTGTTCTTTTTTTGCCCAGACCCTTAAGTAAAAACAATGCAACTTTGAACTAATTTTTAGAAAGCCACAGATCAACTTGCTTATCTCCTACAATTATAATGCCAGCATTTAGCATCATCAGAGCAACACATGAATTAATAGAAAGTGTATAAACATGTGCCAAAAATTGTATATCATCAATTAATAAATCAAATCGTAAAAAAGCACATGAGACTTCCAGAAGCAAGAGGGCCCTTAACGGTCAAGAAGAGCTGTTTGTAAGCAAGCTCCAGCTGCTAAGTGATAGCACCTCACAGAAGGTCAAAGGGAAGCAGAGGAAGGGGCTCGGGATTTAGCTCAGCGGCATAAGTGCCTGCCTTGCAGGCAGTGGTGAGTTCGATCCCCGGTACTGGTAAAAAGGAAAAAGACAAAAAAAGGGGGGGGGGGGCACAGGAGAAAGATGCATCATGGCTCATGTGTAAAGGCAAAGACATGAAATAATCCGTAAGTTTTGCCAGTTAGCAAAAGGTCTCTGCTGTCAGGGTGGGAGAGAAAGAAACAAAATGCAAGCAGACTTCTACATTAGCATGTGTACAGTAATATACAAAGTCGGGTACTTTAGAGGTTGTGAATTTCTCCAGAGAATTCGTGAAGGGGAAAATGATATTATCCAGATTATTTTATGCTTTTGTCTTTTTTAATATAAGCTTCAACTAGCATTCTGATCCCAATCCATTTTCCCACTTGCTTTAGAAAGTTCTTTCTCTTTCTTATTATTTCCCCCCTCATTTCTCATTTTGTGGTGCTTCTTTTCTGTGACAGATGGCTTTAAGAACCACAGCTTTTTTTTTAAATCGGAGAAACTGTGATGCTTTAAATTACTTTATTGTCAACACCCTTCAAATCCTGGAAAACATCATCTAAGGAGACTGGCAGGCCTCTGTCTTCCTTCTCCAGGCATTTTCCCACCGAGGCTGTCGGTGCTGACAATCAAGGTTCAGGCATATGAAATCCACAAAACCTAAAGGGAATAAAAACCCTTTTTTCCATCTCTGCCAATCTTTGCTCCCAGCAGACTATTTTACCATAGTAACAGCCAGGTTCCAAACTGCAAGAGATCTCTTCTCCACTGGAAGAACCTACCAGACAGAAATGGCTATTTGTCATGCCACCCTGGGAGGAATGCAGATGCCCTGAGTTGCTCAGCTACCTGGATCTTGTGCTGTTTTGCAGTCTTCACGAACTCACCACTTTAAGATTATGGTCAACTCCATAGCATTTCCTTAGGCTGGGACAAGTGGTGACCTGCCTCAGGCCATAGTGCAACAGGTGCTTCTCCAGGCACCTGACATGGGCAGATGGGTTCCCTTCACAAGAACCTGGGAGCAGTCAGATGCTCCAAGAAGCACCGGACCTCACCTCCACAGAATTTATTCAAGGTTGTCTAAGTTCCATTGCACCAGCCTAAAAAGCATTGGTCCTGCAGAATAAAACTGATATGCTCACTTCCACTGACTCAAATTATTTATATAAGCATATTTGTACTTCCCTCCAAATACATATATATGTATATACCCCACACACAAATACACCCTAGTGACAGCTCTTGTCCATCAATGCAGATAAAAATTGTAGTAACATCTTCCTTCTCCTAAGCTCCAGATCCAAGTATGTCTGGCAGCCAGATATTTTAATATCCAAACTAACTGATTAGGTCCAAGGTTTAGCTTGGTCCCAACCACAACATCACGTAATGGGAGGAGCATCAGGCACAGAAGGTGTTGCTAGACTCTATGTAAGTTATTAATTATTAGACTTACTAATGTCTGCCACATGAGCTCACCATGGTTCCCACCAGGTCTCCATCATGTAACCCTGAAGTAACCACATCCAGTTCCTAAGCCCACTTCAAGATGAGCTGGACAAGCATGGAAAATGATGTCCTTTACCATCTCTGCATCCCTCAATTTCTCATGAATAATAATCATATTTTCTCTGCATGAGAAATAGTGTGGGATGTTCTGCTGGTGAAATCTGGACAGTGTGTGCACTCCTCTGAGGCAGCCTTGCCTCACTTTAATTCAGCCTTGCCAAAATTCAACTCAGCATTGTTTTCATCTAAATGGATAACCTGTGCAGCAAGAGTCTATGCAATAGGGCCATTGTAGGCTGGAAGGAGACCAAAACAAGCAAATGTACATTCTGCCAGAAGTTTTCACACATTGCTAGGAGACGGAGCCTTTTGTCTGCCTAGCTCGTTCATTAGAAAATATCACTGTAATTTGCTTTATGATTTTGCAAAGGCAGTGCCCCAAACCTAGTCAGATAAAAAGTTAAGAGACTAGGAGCAGCTAAATAGTTTGTTTTAGTCAAGGTTTACAAAAGAATAGATTTAATATGGGACACATAATTTATAGGATTTTTTAAATAATATTCACCCAAAGAGTCAAACGCAGAAGAGTGGGGGAAATCTGTTCACACACTAAAACCCAAAGAATACAGTTGAGGGCCAGGATTCTGCAACAATGTCCTTCACCAGTCCTGCTGAAGACCTAGAGCCCATGGCAGTGTCCTCTATGTGTCCAATTGGTGACCTGGAGCCCACAACAATGTCTCACACAAGTCTGTGCAAGGATCTGCACTGGGAAGGCCCAAAGGTCAGTGGTGGAAGCTAGAAAGTCTGTAGGATGAAGAATCTGTGCCAGCAGGCTGAGGTAATCTGCACTGAAGCCAGGAAATAATGCTCAAGGTAAGGAGCAGAGCTTCCCCCAAAAAGAATCACAGCCATTCTCCACAACAGTGAGGACTGGAGCTCCTCCAACAGTAAGAACAGCTGAATTCATATCAGAAAACCTAGCAAGACAAACTTCTCCAGGAGGATCCACAGTACCCCATATTCCCCTCCAGTTCTCTTTTTTATGCTCTTGGCAACAATCCTCAGGTGGGTCCTCCACATCCAGCATTATGCTGATTTAGTTCAGCTGGGTATTACAAGTTGTACATTAATTAATTCACCATGCAATTGTATCATAATTATAGGAAAGATTGCCTTTATAAAAAATAAGGTGACTCTTCGGAGCTCTTAGCAGGGTTATTGCAAACTGTTTTCAGTATTCACAACAACTCTGTGAAGTTATATTACCTCTTCCTTTGCAGATAAAGAAACTGCCATGCTGAATAGGTAGACTAGTTTACGTAGTTAACAAATTATAAAGTCAGAACTTGAATTCAAGTTTTCAGAATTCAGGAAGCATAGGTAATCAGCAATGCTCTCATAATGAGGTTTGATGTTTCCACTTATTAGCAGCATGCTTGATTATTTTACAAAGAGCAAATCCTACTGCATCCTTAAAGGATGAATGAATCCAATAATTCTTACCGATAATACAGGCTAGTTATACCATAGGTACTTAATAAATATCTGGCTGACCTTGTCTTAAATTTAGGACAGGTTACGGCAGGTAGGCTATTTTAAAAATGTAGACAATCCAGAGTGTCAAATGTGACTCAAAATTGTACTGTGACCACCCAAAGGGTTACATGTGGAATCAGTCAGCTGCCCTTGGGTGGTATGAAGTCTGATCAGAAGGATATACAGGTCTACAGAGGTACTGGCCAGCAAAACACAGCTTGTTTTGGAATATGTGCAAATTCTTGTTGAGGATTCATTTATAAATAATGTGAGTTTGCTAGTTGTAAACCTAAACAAGCGGATGGTTGAAACTATAGCTTCTGTCCTATTACTCTGCTAACAATACAGGCACAGAGATCTGAAGTTCGCACTTGCTGACAATTGTGTCCCCTAAATTTCTAAAATAAAAGTGAGCCTGGCACACACCTATAATCCCAGCACTCGGCAGGCTAAGACAGGAGGATCCTTGTGAGTTTGAGACCAGCCAGGGCTACAAAATAATCTCAGGGCAACCTAGATAGCGTAATGAGACCCTGTCTCAAAGAAAGAAAGGAAGGAAGGAAGGAAGGAAGGAAGGAAGGAAGGAAGGAAGGAAGGAAGGAAGAAAGAAAGAAAGAAAGAAAGGTGAAAGAAGTAACGAAAATAAACTATTATATTCTTTAAGATGGACTTTTCTGTTAAAGGTTTTCTTAACTACTTCCAAAACTAAGGTACTTTTTCAGACAACCCACATAGCTCACACCTGTAAGAATACCTTTGTTTTCTCTGAAATTGTACCATGTAAGCAAAGAGACACCTAGTGGAAAGCCAGATAAATACATTTAGCTTGAGACTAGAGACTCAAGCGTTTTCTGTAATTTAACATTTATTTGATTTCAACAGAACATTTTTAAGCTGCTAGGATTGTAAACCTAGAAAATCTAAATTTTACATTGAACAACCAATGCCTCCTAGAAAATAAATTTTATGCAAGAGTGACTGGTGGGTTTTTTCTCAAGAAAGTATTGCTCTTTTGTTTTTAATTAAATTCTCACTGAATAAAGTTCCAAGGAGCGAACATAAATTAGAGCAGACTGGAATTGTCTAACCACATTAGTTCACCTTTCCTGAACACATGTGTGCTTATTTTTTTGTTTGTTTGTTTCCATTTCTTTACAGAATTTGTGTGTGAGATTTTCCATTTGTCAGTGGGTTGTTTAATGAGGTTAAGTCAAAGATGGTTTTCCAGCCAGCTTCCTGTGGTCTGCCCAGCTTCCTGTGGCCCTCCCACTCTCTTCAGGGCACACTCACTTTCTCACACGCTCTTCACCAACACACTATGTTCTCCGTGCCCAGCTTGCATACACACTATGTTCTCCGTGCCCAGCTTGCATACACACGTTCTCCCTGCCCTAGATAACTCCCTCCAACTTCAGAACTAAAAGTTTGTCATCATAAGATGTAAGGCATCTATTTTTTCTCTACCCTATTGTGTTAAAATCTGGTTATACCACAAGTAGAGCTTAGGAATCATTTTTCAATTAAATATATATGTGCAATTATAATTTATATGGCTTCGTAGGCTCAAACTCCTAGGATCTGAGATCTGAAAGAGGAACAGGTACACTAGCAAAAACCTGATTAACATTACAGAGTTTGAATACTCTGACACTGCCATCCCATAAATAACCAAGCCCTGGGGATGGGCCCAGGTGATAGGACGAATGTGGAGAGGAACCCTAGTGGTTCCAAGGCTCCAGGTATGTGGGTGAAAAGGTGATTTGGAAGGTGATCTTAGTTAGAGCCACCCCAGCTAATGCCATGTGTGCCAAGGATAAATTGCAAATCCCTTTTTAAGCCCTCTACAAATGCCTGACATAGACAAAACAAATTTGTTCTTTGCTCTTTTCAGTAAAGAATTTCTTACATCTTCCTTCACAGAGTATGATCAGGTATTGAAGTTTTTTCTTGCAATATCAGAAATAGGCCAAAGATGTTCATTATCATTAAACAGCATCATATCGGAAGTACTGTTAAAAGTACGCACTGCAGTGATGCATGTGTACCCACGATTTTATAGCAGCACGATTCACAATAGTGGAAACCACTTATATTCCAATCAATGCAGAAATGGATTTAAAAATGTGGACACATACGCAACAGTATTTTATTCAGCCATAAACATGGGTGAATTCAAGTCATGTGTAGGAAAATGGGTAAATGTCGAGACCAAAATGTTATGTGAAATAATTTAGACACAGAAAGTTAAATATTGCATGTTTTTGTCATATAAGAAACTCAGTTATACATAAACTAAAGAGTAAAATGAAGGTAGACTTTTTGGAATAGGATCAGGGGGCCAAGGAGAAAAAGAAAAAGAGAAAGTGGGGAAGAAAAGTGACTCAAAAATAAGACATGTTAAATCTACAGGGTGTATATCTATATACCAAGTCCCCAAAACAACTATAAGTTTCATGTATTCCAAGCATTTACCAAAAATTAAATGAAAAAGAAGTAAGAGTTATGATGATTAAAAGAATAGAAATTAAGACTATCAGTATTTTCAAATAATATTATTTTATATGTACTATGAGTCAATATATGAATTATTAAAAGTAACATGTGGCAAAGGTTATTATATGCATGGCTATTATGTTAAAAATCAGTCACATAACTTCATATGAGCAGTAGCTTGAAAATAAAATTTCTAAAAAAATATACATATACTAACATAATGAAATTTCAAATACTTTCAAATGAGTCCAAAAAAAAAGACAGATGTGCAAGAATTGAAGAAATCTATAAAACAATATAGAAATAAACCAAAGAAAATCTGACTAAATGGAAGAATGTATCATGTTCATAAACTGGATCACAATATTCTTTAAATATTATGAAGATATATTTCCTTGATGCTTGTTATATTATCATAAAATAAAATGGTCATAATACTACCTTTTCTTCCAGAAGTTACCTTTTCTTTGCACATTAAATATGCCGTCTACTTGGAACTCATTTATACATGGTTTAAAATAAGGATCATTTCATTTTGTAAATTAATAACAAATAATCTCAATTATTTAAAATATTGTCATTTTTTTCTGCTATTTCTCAGCAAAGGGGAAAAGCTTGATAAGCTGGAACATACCAAAGTTAAGAATTTCCACTCACGGAGACACAACAGTTGGGGTTGTGAAAATGAATGAGAGAAGATATATGCAATACACATAACTTGCTCAAATCTATACTTCAAGGATGTATAAACATTCCTCCAAATCAAAAACAGGAGAAAAAGCAAGAGAAAATGGGGGGGGGGTGCTTAATATGCATTTTTCTAAGAAATTAATTAATTGGTCAATATACATAGGATAAAGCATTTAACTTCATTAACAAGCAGATAAATGAAAGACAAATTTAGTGAAAAACCATTAAACATCAAAATAGTGAAATTTTGGAGACACAAAGGTGGGAAAGGGCTGTAGGGCTGTAGACCCAATGAAAATGCTCAAACACTGCAGGTGGAGAACCTTTTCATAAAAACTGTCCCTGTCTATGAAAGTTGCTCACTTGCATAGTCCATGATGCATAAGCCTTACTATTAGGTGTAAATGCGTCACTCAGATATATACCATGTGTACAATGAGAACATGAGTGGGAATATTATCAGCAGTTTTAGTAACAAAAGCCAAAATGTTAAAACTATACTAAGCAATAGGAGAGTGAAGAAATAAATCAGTATCCACAGTGACAAAACTGTGAAAGACATCAGATTCAAAAGAACATAAACTATGATTTCATCTAAATAGAATATGCAAAGCTAGTTCATAGTATTTAAGGAAGTGTCCTTGGGTCACAAAATTACAAAAGAAAGCAAAGGTGATGTAATGACCACAAATGTCAGGAAAATGGTTACTTTTTGGAGATGTCAGTAATTATTTGTTGGAAAAGGCACACGAGAGTACTGTGTTGTCCCAGCAGTGTTATTTCTTGACACAAGTAGTAATAGTAAGAGTTTATGCTTTGTGATAAATCATAAACTATTTTAAATGTGTTTTGTGAAACCCTTTTATGTAAGTTATAGTTCACAATAGAAGGTTTTTCTTAAAAGAGAGAAGTACAAATGTTACCTAAAAGAGGAAACATAGAATACCAAAAGACATGAAGGATTAAAATTGAAAAGATGAAAACATACACTCAGACACCAAGAGAACCACACATCAAAAGAAAGAACATATACCCAAAGAAAGTTGTGGTGACAATTTTAACATCTAAAAATAGAAAATACTGAATACATGGAACCAGATACACAGACAGACAGATTGTTACAGATTGTTTTAAAAAATAAGTCAGAAAGTGTAACTATCACTGAAATACACTATGTTGCCTTAAAACATATTAAGCAACAGTGGCTCATAGCATTGGAGAAAACTAAGCAATTATAGCCCACCTCTCAGAAGTCAATAGCTTAAGCAAGCAAAAACACAGATGTGCAAGATCCAACTGACACAAATTGGCAAATTCAGACTACTGTTGCATAGAACTCCACACATGAAAACTAGAATAACACACTCATTTCCAGAAACATGACACAAGGTTAAAAAATTAATGAAGTACTGTGTTACAAAGGAAGTTTTGATAAATTTCATACTTCATTTAACAGAGATTATGTTCTCTGGATATAAAGCAATAATTTTAAAAATTAATAATGATAGTTTAGCTTTTAAAGTCTGTATATCTGCAAATAAATTCTCACATAAAAATACTTAAAAAGGAAATGAAGGGCTACAGATAAGGCTCAGTCAGAGAGAGCTTGCTTGGTGTAGATGAAGCCTTAGGATTTAGTTCTAGCATAGAGTTAGATTAGATAGATAGATAGATAGATAGATAGATAGATAGATAGATAGATAAAAGAATATATTTCTGCACAGCAAAAGAAACAAACAACAGAGCAAAGACAACCTACAGAATGTGAAAAAAAAAATTTTGCCAGCTACTCCTTAGAGGATTAATATCTAGAATCTATAAATAAGCCAATAAAATTAGACCACCAAAATAATAAAACCAATCAAAAATAGGCAATTAAAAAGAATGGACACTTCTCAGAAGAAATACAAAGGACCAAAACACAAATGAAAAAATATTCAACATCTAGCCATTAAAGAAATACAAGTTTAAACAACACTAAGAATCCTAATTCAGAAAAAATGGCTATCATCAAGAAACCAAATAACAAATGCTGATAAGGTTATGGGAAAAAGGAATGAAGGACCACTTTTACATTACTGGTGAAAATGTAAAGTCATATGATCACTCTGGAAATCAATATGGAGGTTCCTCAATTCTATTTGACCCATATAGGTATCCTCCCTAAGGAGTAAAAGCCACTGTATTACAGTGATATGTGCATACTCATGTTTACAGCAGCAAAACTCATCATGAATCTTACAAGCAGCCTCTATGTCCACCAACAAATAAATGGATAAGGAATGATATCTATGCACAATGGAGTACTATTTTGCTATAAAGAAGGATAAACGAGTCATTTGTAGGAAAATGGATGTATTTTGAGATCATAATGTTAAGTGAAATAAACTAGAGACATAAATTTAAATACTTTAAGGTTTCTATTACATAAGAAACACAAAGTATAAATGAATTGAAGGTAAAAATAAAAGATAGACCTTTTGCAAATGGGAAGGGGAGGGAAAGGGAAGTAGTCATAAAAAGAATTAAGATGTGCTATGTTCACATAGCAGCTCCCCAAAATTAATGTCATCATTTGAACTGAAAACAGGTACTAATAACAACAGAACTTTTTAAAAATATATTTAGAATTCATCATCATTGTAAATACATGCGAAAATTTTAAGGACATAGCTAAAGCAATTTAGAAGAAAATGTATATTTCAAATACATTTATAAAAAAACAAATATGCAAAGGCCTCAGCACATAAAATTAGAACAGTAATGTAACAGTAAACTGAAGGAAAAATGTAATAAAAATAAAGGCAGAAATCAATGATGAAATCTATAGACAAGATTAATAAAATCAAAAAGTTAAGAGCTATAATTTAAAAGTTTTTATAGGGGTACAATTTTTGCTCAGTCTTGCTGGAGTTCTGTAAGTTTAATAAAATAAATTGATAATAAATTTAATTCAATAGAATTTTGATAAGAGAAAAAATTAGACACAAAACTTTCAAATTATAACTGTTAGCATTTACATTATTCAATTTATAATTGTGAACTTCATAAATTTCATTTGAATGCAAGTAAGTAATTAGTAATAAATCAAATAATAGAGAGATTGTCTAATAATTCATTTTTTCAATCTTGCTTCCTAAAAGATAAAATCTTAGTCTAAGTCTAACTTATGGTTTCATATACTAGCCAGTGAAAATAAAAATTCTATTTGATACTATTAGAAAGTTATTCAAGAGATCTGAGAAAATTATTTATCCTATATGATTTTTACAGGCATAATTTATCTTAAAGTTTAAGATACCACATAAAGACAATTAAACACAGTCAAATTCAAAATTAAGGCAACAGATAAATTAGCTGTGCTTCTGAATCTGCAACTTTCTTTAATTTATTAATCCCACACGTCTCAAATCCAAATGTCTATGTCTCAGTGGTTACAAGAAAGGTTTTTCATTTGGACATTTACTCATTTGGGTCTGACTGGCTCCTTTCACTTGAAAATCTGCCTCTTCTGGGTTGTACAAATCTCTGACATCAGTCCTGCCTGCCCAGCCCAGGGACAAGCACAGGACGTAGGTTGGCCAGTCATTCATTCACTCCTTCATCAAACAGGCTCAGCTGATGGTGCAGCCAGAGTTTTCAGGCTTTACAGTAATACTTAACACAACTGATCAAAGCTCTGTCCCTTACGGGGGTAAATCTCAAGATGACAGTTAAGATAATAGGTAAAATAGAGAGAAATGAAATAGTGAAGAATATTTCAGAAGGTTGCCATTTTAAGTAGGACCACAGTGGTCTCCCTGAAGAGAGCATGGTACTGAATATCTTCATCAGTGAGAAAGCACACTGCGTATGTGCACCCAATGGATCCTCCTGATCTCATAAAGGAGGGCAAGGCCCAAAATTGAGACTAGATTGGGGTGGGGCGAGCGTGCAGTCCAGCGGGTGGCCAGTATGGCTGAGGCTGAGTGAAGGAAGAAGGACTGGCGGGGGTTATGGGAGGCCAGACCCCAAGGCTCCCCGCTCCTGGGTGTTCTCTTCAGTGACTGCTGAAGACTGTCAGCTTTTCTTGAAGTGAAACAAAAAGGCAAGCTGTGCACAGCTCTGATCTGACAAGCGCATTAGCAGCTCTGGTGTCCCCACTGAGAACAGACTGAAGAGGCGAAAAGATACAAACCAAAAAACCAGTTAGGAGGCTAATTTTGAAACAAGATCCAATAATGTCTCAGGCTAGGGTGACAGAAATAGTTAAGTAGAAGGATGGAAGTACTTACCCTCTTCATCATCATGACCAGTTCAGAAAAGAGGATGCATACTAAGTCAAACTAATCAGGAAATTCTGCCTGAATTTGGGGAAAGATATTTGTTCATTTTTCCCCCCTAGGATTTTAGCCAAGAATGCATGCAAAGCTGGAGTTAGCAGTGATCATCAAAAAAACAAAAGAGTGTGAAGGGGAGCCCAAAAAGACAAGGAAAATGTTTGTGGGGGAGGTCCTTGCTGTGCACAAAATGCTCAACCAGACATATCTAAAAAGACATACACTTAAATAGGTATGGTGAAATTTCAGAAGCTCAAAACATTCTAAAAGGTTATCGGCTTAAAAAGTACAACTACAAAGAAACAAGCAGCAAAATGACATTTTTGTTCCCACATCCAACACAGGATATTGGGGGGAACTGAAGAAAGGCATTTCAGTGCTGAGTGGAAATAAATCCTTGTGCATGTTTATTAGATTTCTTCAAACTACATATACCCAAGGTTATTAATTCCTTTTTTAACACTTTATTGGGGAGGTGATTTTAAAAAGAATTGATATCACTACTGAGAATAATAAACTAAGGAAAAACAAAAATATCTGGCGAGAAACAAACCTTTGCTCCCTGAGAAGCTGGTCCTTTTTCTCCCCCTTTTCTTCACTGTCTACAAACAATAAATACCAAAAACTTCTTGAGAAAATGTCCTGTTCATTTGTGGAAATAACCTCAAAGATTTGGAGATTTTCAAAGAACTCCTTATCATTTCTAGGACTGGATTTCATTCTTTAGAAAGCTATATTCATAATTTTTAACCAAAATATTAAAAAGCACCAATTTCATTAACTAAAAAATAGTGTTTCAAAAGTTCATCTGCCTTCCAGATAATTTGAAAACCTGACAGATTCTGTTTTCAGAGAATAATCTCTATAATCTAAGTCTGCCTTCAACTAGCAGATTCTCACTTTGTAACCCAGTTATCTTCAGTTTTGTTCACATTCTTATATTTTGTGTGAAAACGTTTACTTGCCTTCAGAAAGAAAACACATGTGGTCATCTATCTACCCACTGCCATCACACATGATTTTAACATAGATTGTTTGTTTTTAAATAAGTTAAGAGACACTTAGAGCCAATTCTTTCTCACCTAAAGGAATGAGAGTTTACCCCACACCTTCTGTTCTGGGAAAAGTCCATTGACACCCTGAACCACTTAGTAACATAAATCAAAATTAAATAATAAATCTTAGAAATTAACTTTCATAGACACAGCAAGAAAGTGAAATATGAAAAATTTAACCTTATACACAAAATGTATTCACATAAAACTTCACAATATTCACTGCCCAGCAGGAAAATGTCAAAATAATTAGACAAGCATTCTGTACTTCAGAATTCATGAAGAACTCAAAATAATCATGGGGCTATAAGACATATGTGAAAGAAAACCAAATATGAGTTGTTTGTTCCCACTACACATACTTAGACTAAAAGTTATGTCCATGATGTATCAGAGTAATTAGATCAACAAAATTCCTTCAACATTTGCTTGGTGACATAGTAAAGATGAAAATTGTTTTTGTGCTTTTGCATCAAATTGGAAGACATTTTATCATCCTGGTAATGACTTCAAGACTTTCTCTTAGATAAACAGATAACTTTGACAGGAGAAAGAGAGAGACAGAGACAGAGACAGAGACAGAGACAGAGAGACAGAGACAGAGACCAAGAGCAAGACAGACAGAATTATAACAATCTCCGTTAATCTGAAATCTGAGATCCAAAGGTGTCTGGATGTGGATATAATGTCCTGGATGAGGCAAAGAGAGATGGAAATTGTAAAATTAGGAAAAGAGAGCAGTAAAAGTGAGTTCCACAGTGTTGATTCAGTAGAAAGCAGTGAAGAGCCTGAGTTTTGTCTTCATTTTGACATCTGGGGGAACAAGACAACCCATAAGGCTCCCTCAGGAAAAAAGTTGTGGGAAATGCACAAAAATCACTGCAAAGTTCACTCCACTCTTAAAGGTCAGAAATTTGGGGGATTCGAGCCAAATAAATAAAAGTCTCCAAGAGAAGCCAATACACTTATTGATGACAGTATAATTCATCACCATCACCACTACCATTAATTACATACCAGAAATTATTCCAAGAGCTGTATTTATATGAACTCATTACATCCCTGGACCAGCCTTATGAGGTACTGTTACTATCAACTTTGAACAAGTGAAGTGAATCAGGCACACGAATCTTAACTAATGTGCCCAAAGTCGTATGGCGAGGAAAGTGTGTCAAAGACACAAAGCCCAAGCCATCTGAGTTCAGTGCCTCCTCTTACCGCTATTCTATGTCTCTAATAAAAATTTCTATAATGCTTAAATAAAATTAAATTATCCAATCTAGTCATTGTTATAAAATCAGGTATCTTACAGAAATGCAGTTTCATAATACAAGATACTTTTATATTACTTCTAATACATGCAGATTTCCCTTGATCACACATCTTTTTCTGATAACAATTCAAGCTCTTACTAGATAACCTTCATGATGGGAAGGCCTTGAATCTGAGTTAGAAATTTTTTTAATTTAATTGACAAATTTAAAAATGATATAGGGATAAATTTTTGAGATGAGTATATTCAGATATTCCTTTTAATTTTAACTTTTGTATTATAATTATTAAATCTAAATATTTCATTTTTATTATTAATAAGTTTAGATTCATAAATAGCCCACCTGCTAAAGCACTGATTTATATTTGGGCCTCTAAACACACAGTTAATTTGAAATAATCTTTACATAATTGTGTATCTGGAATACTTTGATAGTTATGGTATATTCCTTACCCTAAATGGAGCAGAAAGAAATTAATTCATAAATAAATTGCTTTACTAAACAATTCTCTCCCTGAAAATTAAACATTACCAAGAATCCATTTTCAAGGGAAATCCGTAGGACAAAACATAGTTAATTTATCAAATGTAGTAGCTTCCCTCTGCCCAAATCCTAGCCTAGGAATACATATTTAGAATATGCTAATTTTAGTTTATAAGTTAAGATAATAAAGTGGAGCTCATAGTGTTCAAGTTATAAATGTCACTAAGAGAAAGAACTAGTTTCAAAGCGTTTTCAAATACATACCAAAAAATACAAATGTCCTTAGTTCAGTTCTGTTGTCTCTGATCTACACAAGAAAAAGAACAAAGGCAGTTGTGAGATCTCTGCCTGGACTCAGCCACTCAGGAGGATATCAGAGTCCTGCCGTGTCAGTCCCAAAACAGGCAACAACGCATAAGCTGATCAGTGTGGTCTCTCCCAGAGAATGAAATAGGAAGTTCTATCCCATAGGAAAACTGTTTTTTCTGATCTGGAGGACTTAATCACTATTTTATGCATAGTACTCATAGGGCATCTCTGGGGGATTAATTCTGAGAATCCAAGAATTCGAGAATCCACAGATGCTCAAGTCCTTTATATAAAATGGACCACATGTCCATAGAATATCCTTAAGTAAGCTTCAAATTCTAAATATTATATCTAGTATAATGTGAATGCTGCATAAATAGTTATCATACCATATTGTTTAAGAAAGAAAGAAATGACAAGGAAAAATGTTTGTACGTGTCCAGTACAAACACTACTTCCACAACTATTTTTTGAGGCAAGGCTGGTTGAATCCTCAGAAGTGAAACTTATGGATACAAAAGACCAGTGCCAATGCTATGTGTACGGTTTCCTTGTGTGTTTGATAATTGGCATTTTAGAGAGTTCAAGTCAGTTGTTGTGCATAATGTTCCTTAATTTGAATTTCTCTAACAATTAGACTTAAACACTTTTGACAGAGATGCTCACAGGCTGAAATGCTTCCTTTTTAAGCATTAAAAAAACCATAATAGATTGCATCAATATTTTAGTTATATCACTTAATAACATCTATTAGTTACTTCTATTAAACAAGTTTAGTGTCACTGTTTACAATGTAAAAAATGTTTAATTTACATTACCACTCCCATGAGCTAGGTATCTGAGAAATATAGATAGATAGATAGGTAGATAGATAGATAGATAGATAGATAATATATTTTTAAATTTTCTAATTTTTATGAGTATGTTTGCAGTACACAATCATAATATTCCTCACACTGTTTTGAATAGTAATTTATCCATACTCATGGAACATGCAGCCAGCTATAAATACTGCCCTAGAATATGAAACCTATTTTAATATTAAATATATATACCATTTTTTCTCTTATGCAACATGAATAAAAAATATACTCATTTTCTTCTCTTATGTAAGCTTTCTTCACCATTCAAACTGTGCCTTACACTGCTTATTATGTTAGATAAATTACAAATAAGGTTGTATGATGCTATGCTTTATCTAAACATTTTTCAAATATAGTAATTTGAAAGTACAGTTATTGAAAAAGAAAAAAGGTAAGATTAAAGGCATGTTAATGTAAAATTGAAGGAGTGTTACCTATGTTGAATGCTAAGTAGTTGTTTTTCTTCATGCTTTTGCCTTTTCATTTGATGCAACTAATAATAACTCAGATCTTTCTTTCTCCCACAAGATTTTATGTCATACACTTTTACTTTCCAAAGCAGTGAGATTGGCATTTTGTAACATAGTATTCAGCATTCTTGTTTCTTTGGAATTGTGGAGATTGAACCCAGGACATTATGTCTGGGAGACAAATGCTTATCACTGAACTACATGCATGACCCTTATCATCTGATCTTGAGACAAGGGGTGTCCCACTACATTGCCCAGTCTGGCCTTGAACATGTGATCTGCTTGCCCCAGCCTCCCAAGTAGCTGGAAATAGAGACGCACACCACCATGCCTGGCAGTAATTTATTCTGTAGCACATTAAATTAGGTAATTCTTCTTATTTTAGCTATGGCTTTGGGTCTTGAAATCCCAGTGTTTAGTTAGGTTTGAGACAAGAAAAGTTGAAGACTCTGCCAATACAACTTGAGTCACAACCAACACAAATCTCCAAGTAGCCATCATAGCCAGAAAGAACACCAACATGTCTTCTCACCCTATAGGTCAAAGGTATTTCAAGGGTATAAATTAGAAAATAATGTTGAAATTTCAAAAGCAATACCATGCAAATCCAGCATAGGATGATTAGAGAGAGGTGCATGTCTGGGTGGGATTCGACTCAGGAGTACTATGTGAATCATTTTGAGTTTAGAGTGATCTTAAAGAAAACAGGGTGCTGTTTTTCACTGATCAAAACTACTTTTCTCCACCTCCAGAAAGCCTCAGCTGAGATTACAGATCGAGATGCATTTACTCTTCAATCACGCTCCATTTCCCTAACACTCGGTGATTTCAATTGCTCATATCAGAGTGGAAGGCCACTTTAAAAGACCCAGGTAATGAATGTGACATCATCGTCTAGTCCAGTGTTCAGTTTCATAGAGAAGGGACAGAATCCTGAAAAACACACAGAGGGAGTTAAACTCTCCTGTCAGTGTTCACAGAGCTCTTTGAGTGTAACATGATTCTCTTCTGAACTAGCATATGATGTACTCCCTTGAAAAGAAAATCCTATGCTTTAATCCTTCTAAAGGCATCATTCTCCTCCATCATGTTCAGTTTTGGGTCAAGTGCAGTAAGGGACACTGCATTGATGAATATATAAATTGTGGCAAGATGCGGAGGAGTAATAAATGCTAAAACTGTGAAGTCTTTAACAGAATGTGTATCGTTCACCTTCCCCACTAATCCTCAACAAACTCCCATTATCTTCCAATAATAATAAGAGAGACTGAGATACTCAATTTAATCACTGTAATTTCCTAAGAAATAAAGACTAATGTCTCTTGAAAATTACTCCAATTATATCTTTGAACATGAATTCAAAACTGTTAAAATTACTACTTTCGATAATATATTAACCTCCTCAAGGGTTATTAGTAATTCTCCTAATCTCCTTAAATCAAAGAATATCAGTGCCAATTTTTTATGCAATACAAATTCAACTTTGAGACACAGTTATTTTCAAAACTTTGCTCAAGTTCAACCCACCTCAGGTTTAATGTTACCCTTTTAAAATGCAACCTGAAAAACAATTTCTATGTGTAAAAACTTAAACAGGACCAAATCCATTTTATTATAACCACTTGCAAGTAAGTAGAAAGTAAAAGTAGATAAAAAACTAAAGTAGTGAGAAGGAATTTAGCAAAAGTAGTAGTAAAGACAAGATTGCTACTCTGGTTGCAATTTAATTTGTGCAAGAATTTACTAAATACTGGACATGTATTAATCGTTTTGTTTTCAAAGGAACCTGATGGTATTGTCACTGACTTGATTTTCATCCTTCATATGCAGACTATTGCCCTGTTCCCTGGGATCTAGCTGACCCTGTCTGCTGTGTTCAGCTTCCACTCCAGTTCTCAGTGGCAGTGGCTGGCCTGGCCCCTCTTCCTGGAGACACACACACACGCACAAACACACACGCACTCCTACAACTCTTTCTGATAATTACCTGGGCAAGGACTTTCCACGATGACACATACTTTCCTTTGAGCATAGGTTGGGGAACAGAAAGCAGAGGAGAGTCTGGGCTAGTGGGCAGCAGCCCCTGTCTCCTCCTACGGTTTTGGGCTTCTCGCTCACTTGAGCTCAGCTTTGGCCAGGGGCCCCTTGGCTCTGCCTCCCACCCGGACTTTAGTCCATCAGTCACACCTGTACATGTCCAAACCACAAGTGCAGAAAGTCCAGTCCCTCTTCCCCAGGGCTGTTGGAGCACTTGCAGTGCTCCTTGTTACATCTGAGTCTCTGAACTTTTTGAAATAGACCAGCATTTCACCAAATGCTCTTTGCTGGCTAGAAGGGGACTCTGCAGCATGCATGCACACATTTGGCAGTTGGCTGACTGCAGCCCAGCTTGGCAGGTTTTGCTACAGACTCTCTTCCATGACATTGTTCAAAATATATGTTTTAAATCATTACCTATGTATAAGAGTCAAAATTCATGGCTCTCAAACCTTGCAGTATTCTGAGTCTTGATTACTGTGAACTCCATGTGTATACTGGAGGAAAATAAAGTGAAGCACAGAGAAAAAGGCACTAAGAGGGAAAAAATTTGGTGAGAAAGTTCCTAAGCCCTTTATTAACCAGACTAAGGTAGCATGAGGACCAGATTATAAGAGGAAAGTGAGGGAAACTCCTCCAAGATGAAGATATAAAGAAAGCAAGAGAGAGAGCTGAAAAATAAGTCATTTCTCAGTTTTGCTATCTCTGCTTCTCCCTCTCACAAACACCTTAGCTTACCCTAAAGCTGTAGCATACACTCTAAAATCTCCCAGGGTAGAAATTCTTCTGTGTCAACATTTGACACCTAAAACACTCTTTCCATAAAACTTCCTGATCAAAATATGTGTAGCACAGAAGATGCTGTCCAAATAAATATCAAATGCCAGCATCAAAGGCTTATGGTAACAGTGAAAGAACAATATTAAGTGAAAGGCTGAAAGGCCCTAGCGATGGCAAAGAGAAAGGACAGACAGGAGGCAGGCCCTAAATGTTTGTTATACGCTCTGGTGCTCCTGCTCTTCCTTCTGGCCCAAGCTCGTCACATTTCCAGTTGTTTGGTCCTTTGTGTGTGGAACAGGCTTGACCTGTCACTCCTCCCACAAGTATATTTTAAAACCAAAAGTGATACACACACCTAACAGTTTGTGTACATCATCAAGCCAGATGCATTCAGTACTTACGCATACCAGGTCTGACTCTAACATCGGCCCTGCCCATCGCTACGGCATGTATTCCACGTGAGAAAACTAAGCGGTGTTGATATTTACAAATATGTATTTGCATTGGTATAAACTTTAAAATTCAAATAAAAAAGGAATAAAACAAAAATAGGCCCTCCTCCACAGATGCCTTCTTTTAACCCACTGTGTAGTCCCTCATCCATTTTATTCTGTTCATTTTGAAAATGGGTAACACAGAGAAAGGTGTTTATGTAACACATTTCGTATTTGCAAGGACTGGCTCAAAGCTTTGCAGGGATGAAGATTATAGCTAATGTTTGAGCTGCTTGACAAGTCACATTTAGATCCTTTCATCACAGCAGAGTCCCTGACATTCTGCTAACTTTCTCTGGGGCTTTTGGGCAGCAACATAATGAGCAGTAAGCCTCTGAAGAGCATTCCTCCCTTATCTAGTTATTAAGCAAGAGGACCCAGGGTGCAAAATAATGTGAAAGTGCACATGTAGATTTTTCAGGCCTCAGAAACCAGAAGTGCTTTTGAGAACAAGACCAGTAACATTTTTTGAGGCTCAGTGAATGGGACCATCTAAAATATGACATTTATTGTTTAATATTTCTACATCCTTTTGACAGAGTGTAAAGATAATTTGAACTAAAAATTCACTGTTAGTAGAAAAATGTAGGACTCGTGATCATCCAGCTCAATTTTAAAGAACTGTAAAATTTTTCCTTAAAAAATCGAGAACATTTTGCAGAATATATTATAATCAGCTTTCATATACAGAACCGCATTGACTTAACAATTTCCCAAATTGTTCTCCAAATGTCTTTTCAGAGTTAATTGGTAGAGAACATCTTAATAATTTACACTAAATTTAAACCATCAACTTAACTTTGCCTTTCCAAACAATGCATGAATTATTATAGCCATTACACAATTTCAAATCAAGAGGACATTTTTATTCCTTTATAGAAGAAACACTGTGCCTGGCTAATCCAACCGAAAAAATGACTCTAACCCAAAGAAGGCAAAACAGTGGAGAGCAATCTTCCTTCAAATAAAGAAAAACAATTAAGGGTCCATTCTTTCAAAAGAGAATCTGTAATTCCTACTGTTATAACATCAATATTACACCTGTGCATGTAGCCGGTCATCAAAGGATGTAAATATGTGGATATTTCTGATGTCCCAATGCATGAACCCAGAGACATCAGAGGCAGTACTGCTATTTCTTTCACAGAAACACTGTGAATCATTCACGTCTTAAAAGCTATTGTCAATTGTTAGTCTCCTAAAAGTCTTTATCACTCCCTCCAAGATCGCTTTACTGAGCTGGGCATGTGCTCTACAACCATCAATAGGCGAGATGGGAGATGAACCCAAGATAGGCTGCCAGCAGCTTGGGGAGACAGACACCTCCACATTTGTTGCTTTCACTTGGAATGGCAGGGCATGTTTGCATTCAACCCAAAGCTCTATGGCTTTCACAGTTGCTTTTCCTTTTTCAGATAAGGATGCTCTACTCTTCTAAATAACTTTTTCAGGTTCCTTAAAAATAAAACACAAATCTAGGCTCTTTATAGGTAAGGTGTAAAATATAGGAAATTTAAGGTTAAACATAGAGTATTATTTATTTAGATTCTTCACATGAGCTAGGAAAATATTTACCTTCAATTTATTTAAAAGTGGTAGAGTTATTGGCTGATGTATACAAGGTCCTGGGTTTGGTCCTCAGGATAACAATATATATATATAGTGGGGAAGACCTTTTCTTTAACAAGCAGATTAGATCTCCCCAAAATGTGAAATCAAACACACAAACCTCATACTTTCCTGAGTTCATGTTCCTCAGCGAATTATTCTCATGGATGAAACTGGCACACTTCTCTTATAAGCAATACAATAGGAATTCTTACATTGGAAAACAGTATTTTTATTGTTGTGGGCTCGGAGTGGATCTAGTGGAGAAGTAGCCTTGGCTCTTGACCACTGAATAAAGGAACTATAGGCCAACTGCCCTAAACTCAAAGTAGTCATCTCTGTTAGACTTGAACCCACATGTAAGAGGCTTATAACCAACAAATGCATGAAATAAATTAACTCTGTCACCTACTAAAGAATATATTTTTTAATTCATTACCTTGGAGCATACACAAGGGTGTTATGTAAATTAAAGTTAAAATAGTTTGCTTCATAACATTCTAAGAGATTTGTAGTTGAAAGTAGCATACAGTTCCTTTTAATTTTCCAGGTTGAAATCATTGTAGTCATAATCTATTATCCATGCTTTAGTTCATGTTTTTTGCATCATAACAAAATGCTGCAGATCAAATTATTTATAAATAATAGAAGCTTGTTTGATTTGTTGCTCTACAGACAAGGAAGTCCAAGAACATGGTGCCAATATCTGGCAAGAGCTTTCCAACATCAAAATATGTGAGCACACACAAGAGAGAGAACAAAATTTGGACAAAACTCTCTGTTTACCCAAAACTCCCTCCTGGGATAGCAAACCCATCTGCGGAAGAAATTCACTCATAAAGGCACAGTAGTCATGACCTAATTGCCTCTTAAAGTTTCTACCTCTTCAGACTGATATGATGACAATTAAATTTCAATATGAATTGTGGAAAATACCTCCATATCATGCACTCTGTGTCTACGGCCTTGTATATCTTTCATTTTAGAATGAATATAGAATCCAAAGTATTCCAAAGTTTTTTTCTTGGGCTGAACTTAGGCAGGTATATTCTGAGATATTTGCTCTGCTAATACCACATTCCTGCCGAGATGAGATCTTTCTAGAAGACAGTATACACTCCTGTTGTCAAGAAATTTGGAAAAATTTGGACTCAAGAGGTGATAAGAAAGAATTTTCTCTTCCTTCTGTCTAGGCCTTGCTCTCTTGAGTCTGTTCTGAAAGGAATTTTCCTAGAAGATTCCATGGAAGAGATACAAAAATGGTAGCAGCCTTATGAAAGCAGCCCTTAGAGCAGTGTAGAAGGGAGGGAAGCAGAGAGAGAACAACATAAGCGCAAGCTGGGGCCTGTGATCCTGAGAGCAGCTGTATCCAGAGAGAGGCATATACTTATTTCATAATTAATGGGAGATATTTACATTGCTTGCAGTCTCTTCCTAGCCATTCAAATGTATTGAAAGCTTCCAGGAACATGATTCTTTCCCATGTACTAATGATGGCCCAGGTCCAGAGGTCAGATTACAGAAGGAACAGATTTCTCAACACTGGAAATACATAGAAAATGAAGAAAAAACACAAGATATGCAGTAATACTAGAAATAAGTTTATGGAAAATTCTTCTGACTTTAAAACCTACAGTTGAAAAAGATAAAGACAAAATCCTAAAAATTTATACAACGATAATAAAGTATGAAGTCAAAAGGAGTTTTTTCCAAATAATCATTTAAAAAGAAAAATAATTCCAATTAACTATACTAAACACTGGATTATCATCCTATATTTTCTAGAAAACACAAACTATAAAATTATTATCATATGACGAGTCAGTCAAAAAGTATATAGCAAAAAAACATGGGGGAAAATATTTTGAGGATATGCCGGGCAGTGAAATTTTAAATTATTTTTCTGGAAATATGTTTTAGTATTTTCAGCTTTTTAAAATTTGAAGTTTATTGTTATTTCTGCTTTGGCTTTTAAATATTGTTTTTTACATATTGTTATTTGTAATTTCACATTAATTTCCCTTAACAACACAGCCCATCCGAAACTGTACACAATTTAAGCCTCACGAATTCAACTTGGCATGCAATTTGGCGTGGTACATGCACCATGAAATCTGAATACAGGACTGGGAGGCTGAGTTAGGATGACTGCTGTTTGATTACCAGATTGGGCAACTTAATGGCTTAGCAAGAACCTGTCTTAAGATAAAAACAAATTTAGGAAGGAGTGTAGGATGCAGCTCAATGGAAAGACCCCAGTTCAGTTTCCCGTACAATCAAAAAACAACAATAACAACAAAAAAAACTGGATGCCATCTGGTTATCCCTGATCTCTCCTATTAAAGCAGAAACCCAGCTGAGGTACACAGAATCATGGGGAGAAGTGTCTACACTTGGGTTATTATCCTCTTGAACCATGAGGTGGTAGCAGCCAGGGATCTGTGATGTTTTTCAAGAGGCATGAGAATCATGGGAACAAGGATGGAACTACACGATCCAGGCACCCTTCCAACCATGAAACATTAGCCTGGTCTTTTGTGCCTGTGGGTTTCCAGCTGTACAGTTTGTTAAAATAGTTACTTAATATGCAGCATAGAAAAGCAGCATTCCAGTACTTACCAGTAATATTAAATCCAACTGATTCATTCTCAACCCATGTCAAAAGCTCAGTTTGTATTTAAATAATATGTTTGAGGACACATTCATTTCTCTATATATCAGATTTATTTACTGAAACCTTGGTTTTGGGTAAGTCTGTGACGTCTTAAATTATGTTCAGAATTTAATATAATATGCATTTATACCTTTCATCATCATCTCAAATTTTCCCATGATATAAAAAAGTAAGATTCATGAATCTATATTTCAAAATTAAGTAATTCCAAGGAGATGGTATTTAAAAAGTGTAAGTAAATAAATTAAGAAATAAATACCTTTTCCTCCCAAAAGATATTTTAAAGTCAACTCCTATATTAAGATGGGTCAGCAAAAATATGTCTGTGATTTCTACTAGGAAGTAACCTAGTGAAGCAACAGAAGCTTTTTAAAAATATTATTAATGTTGTTACACAAAGGAACATTGTTATGGACTGAACTGTATTCCCAAAATGTATAGATTGATGCAATTGTGTCTGATGCAATGGTATTTGTTATGTAAGGTCTTTGGTGAGTATGCTGGTTAAATTTGTGTCAAAATGATTGGAATGAAGCCACTCACAGGATTGGAGCATCTGAGTGGCTCATGAAGGTATGACCTTTGGGACTATCTATGGTCCCTTGCCCTTCTTTCCTGGCACTGCTCACTTGCCCTACTTCCCAACTGCCATGAACTAAGCAGCTTTGCTCTACCACATGTTTCTGCCATGATGTTTCTGCTTTGGATCCATGTGACCATGGACTGAATTCTCTTAAAACATGCAGAGATTAAATCTCTCCTTGCATAAATCATGTGTATTTTCTCTAGCAATGGGAAAAGCTAACTAATACAGGAAAAACTAGGTTAGCAGGGTGGAGTCCTCATAATGGGATTCTTATCACCTCTTTCCTTCCCCTCAATCTCATGTAAAAACACAGCAAGACAGCGACGATCCACAGGCACAAAGCAGAGCCCTCACCAGAGTGCAGCTGTGCCAGCACCCTTACCTGAACTGCCTCACCTCACAGACTGCACAAGAAGCGCATTTTATCATAGCAGCCTAGACTAAGACACTCATTATAAAGAAAGCTCTATGGGAGAACCAATAAATAATGAGCCTTCTCTTATTTTATTTTACTGGAGAGGCAATCATGAGTCTTTAACTGGTCATTTCTTAGTTTTCACACTGATGTCATAAAACTTTGATTCAAACTTGTCACCAGAATCTTGTAAAAGCATAGAACCTTCCCATAACCCTTCACACGTTAACTTCATCCAATATAGTTTTTACTTTTCATATTAATTTTTCTTTTTTTATCACTCATATCCTTATAATTTTATTATATGGTACCCTACGTATTTAGAAAGTTGCTTCAAATCCTTTCAGAAACATGGCAGTTTATAAGCAAAAATATAAATGAATGAATAAGATTTCCATTCGAGAACTAAACAATTATTGGTAACTATCTTTAATATTATATTCAAATATGCACTTAAAGAAATTTATCTCATCACTGCTCATAATTCTGTGAACATAAGTCTATCCCTATACTTCATTTAGGGTTCATAGATATAAACAGAATTGGTGCCTATAAATAGAATTTAAGATCAAGAATCTACACATTAGGATGGGGGAAATGTATTTTTCTTTTCATGAATCTCTAACTGAAATTTAATATTTCCCTCTAATATAAATATTGGCAGTAGCCACAGTTGTATTTGCCATATTTGCATATTTGTTTCCTTTAAAAATCCCTAGTATTGGAGCTGGAGACTTAGCTCAGCGGTATAAGCGCCTGCCTTGCAAGCAGGCAGTCGTGAGTTCGATCCCCGGTACTGATAAAAAGGAAAAAGACAGCAGAGGAGGAGCTGGGCAGATCTGGGGGGCCCTCACCGGCCTCTCTGCGTGTCTGGAGGACTCTGGATATCTCCGCCCAGATTGCTGGAGTTCCCCCAGGCTTCCAGGTGCAGTGAAGGGGAGAGGTGGGTTTGAGGCTTCCACATCAGCCTCCCCATTCCGGTTACACTTGGAGAATTGCTGAGCTGCCGATGGGTGGGCGGGCCCACACTATCAGCCTAGCCCAGCCTGTTTAGCTGCCGCGCCTGGCCATCGGTCTGCAGAGGAGGAGCTGGGCAGCTCTGGGGTGCCTGCATCGGACTCTCCATGTGTCTGGAGGACCGTGGATAATTCTGCAACCAGGGAGGGTCCACAGGTGCCTGAGGCACTGCGGCCTGTGGTGAGTACCCTAACCCGGCTGCAACTGAAGAACTGTGGAGCTTCCAAGGGGCAGGTGGGCGCACAGTGTCCCTGAGGCCCAGCTTGTCTGGAACTGCGGAGTTCTGAGCAGGCACAGGAGGGCCACTGGTTCTGTAGGCCCACTGGCTTGGGGTAGCGCGGTGTCAGAGTCTCAGTAGCTCCAAACATAGAAGGGGATTTTCAACAGATCCTGAGGAAGCTTTCAAATAACACTTGAAACACAGAAATATAGGAAAATGACAAAACGAAAGACCAAATTACAACCTCAAACCTCCAGCCCATCTCAAGAAACCCTAGGAGCGATGTATATAGAAGAAAATATATCCCATCCACCTCATATATCGGACACAATAGCCACTGAAATTGACAAGCAACTCCAGGAAGCTTTAAAGAAATTCAAACTCGAAATAATCTCCCAGATAAAAGAAGAAATGATAAAAGAAATGAAAGAGATTCTAAATATATCTAAAGAAAACACAGATAAAAAATCGGAGGAACTAAACAAAAAGATAGAATCCCTAGACGAGCAATATAAGAAACAAACAGAATACATAATGCAGATGCACAGAGATATACAGGAAATAAAAAATTCCACTGAAAGTTGTAAAAACCGCCTTAATGAAAGTGAAGATAGAATTTCAGACCTTGAAGACAGGATTGCAGCTAGTGAACAGGAAAGGAAAGATCTTTTGAAAATAACAAGGAATCAGGAAACAACAATTCAACAACTGCAAGACGATGCAAAGAAGAATAACATAAGAATGATAGGGATTAATGAAAGAGAGGGAGACAACATGAAGGATGTCAGGAGGATATTTAGAGAAGTAATAGCTGAAAATTTCCCAAGCATGAGATCAGAAACTGACATCAGGATCAGTGAAGCATATAGAACTCCAAACAGTCATAACCAAAATAAAACTACACCCAGACATATAATAATCACCATCCCAGAAATCCAAAACAAGAATAGATTATTAAAAGCTGTCAGAGAGAAAAGACAGATCACTTATAAAGGAAAACCTATCAGAATCACAGCAGACTTCTCAGCACAAACGATAAAGTCAAGAAGAGCATGCAGTGAAGTATTCCAGATCCTAAAGCAAAATGATTTCCAACCAAGACTGATGTATCCTGCAAAACTATCATTCAAAATAGATGGTGCAATACGATACTTCCATGACAAAGAACAGCTGAAGAACTTCATGAACACCAAACCAACCCTGCAAAAAATATTGAAAGACAGTTTAGATACACAAAGGAAAAAACCACTAAGCAAAGCAAATAATTAAACAGAACAGAAAGATAAAGATGCAACAGCAGAGAGATAACATTCCTACAATTAACCAGCATTTAACAGTAATAACCATTAATGTAAATGGTCTCAATGCACCAATCAAAAGAAACAGACTAGCAGAATGGATCAAGAAACAAAATCCAACCATATGCTGTTTACAGGAAACCCATCTAACCCAGAAGGATACTCACAGACTGAAAGTCAAAGGATGGAAAACAATTCTTCATGCAGCAGGAATCCAGAAAAAGGCAGGAGTAGCCATTCTGTTTGCAGACAACGTGAACTTTAAACCAACAATGACCATAAAGGACAAAGAAGGTCACTACATACTTGTAAGAGGAAAACTCCAAGAGGAAGAGATAACTATCTTAAATATATACACACCAAACTCCAGAGCACCCAGTTATATAAAACAATTATTAACAGAAATGAAAACTCAAATTATCAGTAACACAATTGTAACAGGAGACCTTAATACACCACTGACACCAAGGGACAGATCAACTAGACAGAAAATGAGCAAAGAAATAACAGAACTGAATCACACCTGTGAACAAATGGGTTTAATAGACATATACAGAATGTTCCACCCAACAACATCAGAATACACATTCTTCTCAGCAGTACATGGATAATTTTCTAAAATAGACCATATATTAGCTCACAGAACATATTTAAGCAAATGCAAAAGAGTTGAAATCATCCCTTGCATATTATCGGATCATAGCGCTCTGAAATTAGAAATTAATGATAAAAGATACTGCAAAAATTCCACAAACACATGGAAACTAAATAACACACTCTTGAGTAATCAGTGGGTCACAGAAGAAATTAAAGAAGAAATTAAACAATACCTAAAAGAAAATGAAAATGCAGATACAACTTACCGGATTCTGTGGGATGCAATGAAAGCCGTTCTGAGAGGAAAATTTATTGCACTGAGTTCCCACATCAGGAAAACAGAACAAATACAAATAAATAACTTGATGCTACACCTCAAACAGCTAGAAAAAGAAGAGCAAGTCAAGCCCAAAGCCAAAAGAAGAGAGGAAATTATAAAAATCAGAGTAGAAATCAATGCAATAGAGACTAAGAAAACAATCCAAAGAATCAACGAATCAAAGAGTTGGTTCTTTGAAAGAATAAATAAAATCGATAAGCCCCTAGCCAACCTTATTTTAAAAAGGGAAGAAATAGCTCAAATTCATGCAATAAGAAATGAAAAAGGAGAAATCACTACAGACCCAATAGAAATACAGAGGATCATCAACACCTATTTCGAAAACCTCTACTCTCAAAAGTTTGATAACACAGAAGAAATAGACAGATTCTTAGAAGCATATGAAGTACCAAAGCTAGATCAAGAGGATATAAAACTGTTGAATAACCCAATCTCTGCTAATGAAATTGAAAATGTAATTAAGTCCTTACCCACCAAGAAGAGCCCAGGCCCAGATGGATTCACTGCAGAATTCTACAAGAAATATAAAGAAGACCTAATGCCGACACTCCTCAAACTATTCAATGAAATTGAAAGGGAAGCAATCCTTCCTAAGTCATTCCTGGAAGCAAATATTACTCTAGTACCAAAACCTGAGAAAGACCCAACTATAAAAGAGAACTATAGACAGATCTCCCTAATGAACACAGATGCAAAAATCCTCAATAAAATATTGGCAAATAGGATCCAGCAAATCATCAAGAAGATTATACACCATGACCAAGTGGGATTCATCCCAGGAATGCAAGGATGGTTCAACATACACAAATCAATAAATGTAATCCACCATATCAATAAAGCCAAAAATAAGAATCACATGATCATTTCTATAGGTGCAGAAAAAGCCTTCGATAAGGTCCAACACTTATTCATGATAATAACTTTACAGAAAATTGGAATAAATGGTCTTTACCTCAATATAATAAAGGCCATTTATGACAAACCAACAGCCAGCATCATACTAAATGGCCAAAAATTGAAAGCCTTTACTTTAAAATCGGGCACAAGACAAGGATGTCCTTTATCACCACTCCTATTTAATATAGTACTTGAAGTACTAGCCAGAGCAATTAGGCAAGAAAGAGAAGTAAAAGGGGTAAAGATAGGAAAAGAAGAAGTTAAATTATCATTGTTTGCAGATGACATGATACTCTACATAGAAGACCCCCTAAACTCCATTGAAATACTCTTAGATACAATAAATAAATTCAGTAATGTGGCTGGATACAAAATCAATACTCAGAAATCAATAGCATTCCTATACACGAACAACAAAATTACAGAGAGGGAAATAAGAGAAACTGGACTATTCACATTAGCAAGCAAAAAAATGAAATATTTAGGAATTACTCTTACGAAAGAAGTGAAAGACTTATACAGTGAAAATTATAATACACTGAAAAAGGAAATTGAAGATGATCTCAGAAAATGGAAAGATATCCCTTGCTCATGGATAGGAAGAACAAACATTGTGAAAATGGCCATTCTCCCAAAACTGTTATACAGATTCAATGCAATCCCAATAGAAATACCATCAACATACCTTATAGATCTAGAGAAATCACTCCTAAATTTCATCTGGAACCAGAAGAGACCTAGAATCACAAAGGCAATTCTAAGCAGCAAAAACAAAGCAGGAGGCATCACAATCCCTGACTTGAAATTATACTACAAAGCAACAGTAGTAAAATCAACATGGTATTGGAATCAAAACAGAGCCGAAGATCAATGGAATAGATTAGAAGATACAACCACAACTACAAACACACTCAACCACCTTATCTTTGATAAAGGAGCCAAGCAGGTTCACTGGAAGAACGACAGTCTCTTTAATAAATGGTGCTGGAAAAACTGGCTCTCCATTTGCCGAAAACTAAAACTAGACCCATGTCTATCACCATGTACTAAATTAAAATCTAAATGGGTCAAAGATCTGAATATTAAAACAGAAACACTAAATCTATTGGAAGATAAATTAGGTAGAAACCTTGGAGACATAGGAGTAGGTAAAGAATTCATGAACAGGACTCAAACCGCACGGGAAGTACTTCCCAGAATCAATAACTGGGACCACTTCTTATTAAAAAGTTTCTGCATGTCAAAAGAAATCTCCAGCATAGTGAAAAGAAAACCCACAAACTGGGAAAAGATTTTAGTGAACTCTCTCTCAGACAAGGGCCTCTTGTCTAAAACATATAAAGAATTAAAGAAACTCAGACCTCCAAAATTCAAAGATCCAATCCAAAAATGGGCATCTGAGATGAATACGCAATTCTCAGATGAAGAAATGCAAATGGCAAATAAGTACATGAAAACATGCTCATCATCATTGGTCATTAGAGAAATGCAAATTAAAACCACACTGAGATACCATCTCACTCCTGAAAGAATGGCCAGGATCAAGAAAACCGACAACAAATGCTGGAGAGGCTGTGGGGAAAAAGGGACTCTCCTGCATTGCTGGTGGGAGTGTAGACTGGTACAGCCTTTGTGGAGATCTGTCTGGAGATTTCTCAAAAAGTTGGGACTGGAAATCCCATTTATTCCAGCTATCCCACTTCTAGGCATATTCCCAGAAGAACTGAAAGCATCATACCACGGTGATATATGTGCACCTATGTTTATAGCAGCACAATTTGTAATCGCCAGATCTTGGAAACAACCTAAGTGTCCATCAACTGAGGAATGGATAAAAAAGTTGTGGTATTTCTATACAATGGAGTATTATTCAGCTATAAAGAAGGATCACATTGAGATATTTATCAATAAATGGGCGCAGCTTGAGACCATACTCGTAAGTGAAATAAATCAATCTCGCATGTGTGAATACCGAATAGTTTCCCTAATGTAAGTAATGATTCAAATATATAAAAATAAGTGGTAATCATGATTCCCCATTAGGTGGCCTTGAAGCCTTATAAAGTTTTCACTCATTAATTAGAAAGGCTTTATTCTGGGCTTCTTGATATGAAAATATTTGAAGCTAGAGTATATGAAGTTTTATCCAAATATTTCAAGGAAAAAGACAGACACTATGGTAACTACTATTAAGTCGGGTTATATGGTGGTGAAGTACTAGGTTGCTGAAACAGTCATGCTTTGACCTCTATTGTTATATTGTTATGTCCTGTTTTATCTCAATCTCCCCCTTATTGTTTTAAAAAAATTATTTAGTCATTTCTTATGTTTGTCTTAATTAAAGAAAAAATTTTAAAAATTAGGATATATAAATAGTAACTCTTTATGATTTCCTATTTACTTGTTTTGAAGTCCTGCAGTACTCCAACGATCTTGTTTCAACTAATTAGACTCTGTTCCATTCTATATGATAGTATCAAGTTTGAAGACATAGGCAACTACTTTGAAGGCAATAAGATTCACTAAGATACCCATTCTGGTTTGACTATTGTCTTCTTTGGAAGTCCTGTAATGTTTACAATGCCTAAGTTTTATTGGTCTTGTTCTCTACTGTTTTGTCCAACTTTATAATATCTAATGAGATAGACAATTCTTTTTAAGGAAACAAGGGACAACGTTGATAACCATTGTTGATAACCTTGTACTCTGTTCTACACCATGTGCTATGTCTATCCTTGGTATTGACTGACAGCTTTGTTTTGCCATAATTGACTGTATTCTCCCCCCCCCCAAAAAAAGTAATAAGCACTAAGGTGTAATAAAATCCAAAATGTGTAAATTTTGTTGTAAAAAAGAGAGGGAAAAAAAAAAAAGAAAAAGAGCTCTAATGGACATAACAGCAAGTGTGTTTAGGGGTGTTAAATAGCTGACTATATCAATGTTTTTGGATCATTGAACACAGCTGTTTGCAGTCTCCCTCTTTGAATGTCCACCTTGTATTCTTTAATACTGTGATTTGAGCAACTATTTTCAAGATGATAATATGTAATGTACTAACAGGTGATTTCTTACTGTTATGTTTTGTTTTGTTTTGTTTTGTTTTGTTTTTTTGTAGTTCTGTATTACGTGTACCCTTACACCGCTTTGTTTTGTTTTGTGTTTTTCTCTTTTTCCTCTTAAATAAAAAAAACAAAAGGAAAAAGACAAAAAATAAATAAATAAATAAAAATCCCTAGTATCTTCATCTTCTACTGTGGTTGCTTACAACTATCTCAAAATATAATTCACACTTATTTTCGTTATTCATATGTTGCCAGGCTTGCTGTTAGACTGTGCTTCTATTTGATAAGTTAATAAAAGAACACATATACTGCTACATCAGAAATTCTTTTATATTTTGATAATTTTATTTTAGAAACTTAATTTTTTAAAAATATTTGTCCTTTTTTATTTGACATGTGGAAAAATATCACTCTGACTTCTATAGGTTTCCTCAAACTTCCAAGAGCACAAAATTGAAAATTCTGGAAAATACAAACACATGTATTTTAAGTAAGCAACCTTACAGTACCTGCCAAGGTCTTATTGACATAAATAGTGTGACCAGGTAATGGTGGTTTCTCCCATTTAAGGAGGATGAGATCCTCTTAAATAAAAAGGGAAGCTGCAGGAAATCTGGTTTCTTTGACAATAGAAGGTCATCGCTAGCACACAAGCAGCAAAATTTCTCTTTCTCAAATTTGCATTTTCAGTTTCTGAAAAGGCATATAACAGCATTGCTAAACTTTGGTCAACATTTCTATTACCAAGAGGAAACATTTAAAGTATCTATTATGAAACAGCACATTTGACTCCTTCAGCCATTCACGCTCTCTCTCTCTCTCTCTCTCTCTCTCTCTCTCTCTGTCTGTCTCTCTCTCTCTCTCTCTGAGTGTGTGTGTGTGTGTGTGTGTGTGTGTGTGTGTGTGTGTGTGTGTTTTGCAAGTCATCTCAGCCCCTACTTTTTACTTTTTCTCCTTTGTGTCCCTGGTTTCTTTTGCATGTTTATCAGACATTCTGACACTTTTAGCACAAATGAAATAGATTGAAAATAAGGAAGTGAAACAAAAGATTGTCAGTGTGGTTACTTAACACATAGTCATGTAATATTTTTAGTTAAAGTTGTAACAGCTTCAGCAGGGATCTGGAACAACGAATGAGTGTGCTTATGGCGATTTGTCTGAGGACACGCTTGAAGAAACAATGTACAGGTTGTTGGACGGACCAGAAAGGCCATTGGCAAGGCATCTGGTTTCCAAGATGAACTGATCTGAAATCAGAAGAGGAATGAAAAATAGACAGGGAGATGTTCTCTCTCTTTCACCACCCCACACTCCAGCAACAATGGGGAATATGTACACTTAAAGGATATTTTCACAGAAATCATTTCACTTAAACTTCACAAAAACCCTGGATCTTAAAATTTATTATATCCACTTTACACATAAAAAAAAAGCCAAGACTTGAATAAAATACTAATGTGGGAGTGTCAAGTTGACTGGCCCTGGGATCCGCCTAAGGGTCTCGTTGAGCATACTTCTGGGTATACGTGGGTGGGCCATAGAGTTGTGGCCTTGTGGTCTGTCTTGTCACCTGACCCTTCCACTTTGACCCTATTCTCTTCCTCTGCTTCTTGGCTGCTATCAATTAAGCAGCTTTACTGTACAATGTCTTCCACCATGTTTCTGCCTTGGACTGAATCCCCAGAAACTGTGTACAGAGACTTAAACCTCTCTTCCTTTAAGTTGTGGGTGGTAGGTATGTAGTCCTAGTGATGAAAAAGAGACTCACACAACTAGTTTCCCCCAAAATCTTACCACAAGGAAAGAGGTGGGGTTGATTCTGGGACGATGGAATTTCTTGTCTCTCTTTTTCAGACCAGCAACTGCCCTGACTGCAGTGAAAGTTGTGGCTGAAAACTGGAGTTAGTAGTTAAATAATAATGTAGCAGATTATCTAAGATTCTCTGAATATATATTATTTTGTGTAACTAGTAAGTTTTCCAGATAGTTGTGTTTCTATGACTGTTAAGCAGCGATAAGCTTTGAAGTCAGCTATCTTGGATAATTGAATGTGCCACAAATGTACCAATATACCTCTTATTTACTTAGAAACGTGGCCTGCAATTAGTTTAATATTCTCTTGATCATTCTTGCTCAATAATAAAAATGTCCACTTTCTTGCTTGGACATATTGCAAAGGTAATTCTGACGGTCTCTAATCAAAATCTGAAACGATTCTGAGATTTTGAGTTTCTACACTACTTTTCCTGGGGTTTTTTCGGGGGGAGGGGGTGTTGTTTTTGTTTTGTTTTTTGTTTTGCCTAATCTTTTTGTATCAGATGTCACTTTTCACTTTTCTCAGAAATCCTAATAAGACTTTGTTTTACCTTCCTAGAAACTCATACATTAGATGAGCATTGGTAGATTGTAAGTGGACACTTCAGATAATGTTGAATAGAATAAAAACTGTGGTGTGTGAGATTTACTTTTTGCTGCTGTGACATCTATTTAGGAATTCATGCAGTTTGTCTGAGTTCCTGATTCTTCCCTGTGTGTTAGATGTGTGTGTTTGTGTGTGTGTAATACAGATAGCTTCCCAGTAAGTGAGAATCTGCTATACTTGATTTTCTATGGAAATCGTCCAGTAGGGTCCCATTGCTCTTACGTCCAGATACGGACTGAAAGAGATGTTTGTTCTAGTTTTGAGCTGAGAGCAAGCTTCTGTTATTGAGTTACAATCTCCTGAATCCAGTAACTGCAATGTTACTGGCCTTCACTCCTCGGCCACTAGACTCTGCCATCAGAAATCTCTGAGTCACACTCTCATTTCCAGCAGGCAGCCAAACCACATCTTCCCACTTCCTCTTTCACCTGCCATTTATTTGTCTCATTTAGTTGTAACCACACGATATGGTAGAAAGACTATGAATGCATTAAAATCTTGCTTCTGCTCCAGCTAGCTGAGGGCTTTGGGGGAACTAAAGTTCTCCAAATCTCAGCTTTTTCACTAGTAAAGCAAATATAACAAGTTCTAGAATATTCATAAAGTTTATTTGGCGTAATTCCTGTGAATTTCCCCAATTCACATCACTCAGTATATACCTAATAATTGTTTCCTACCCTTTGTCATCTTGCTATATTTTCCTGTTTATTACTACCCAATAATCACATGCCTGGTAATTACCATATTCAGTGAGAGACTGTTGATCAGTAGTCCACCAGCTTCATTAAATCTAAGACCTCACCAGAATCTGAACTCAACCTTACATTCCATATTGTCATTTGATTACTGGTAAATATGTTTATATTTTCTCTTTCTCTTTTTTATCCTGGAAAACTTCTCCAATTTTAATGAGATACCACTGGGAAAGGGAAGCATGAATGGTTTACTTTCATTTTATTCTATCATTTGCTTTGAAAATGACAATAAAAAGGTAATGATTTTCAAACATTCTTCCTTTAAAAATATTTCTCTACTCTTAAATGTGCTCCTAGAATAAATACAACAATAATAGGATTTACCTGACAAAACAAAACTGTGATTCTCTTTATGGAGTATATTTGTGTGACTTTTCAGATTTTACTCATGCTGAGAATTTTTTCTGATATAAGTCCTTCTAAATTCCTACATGACATAATTTAATAACATGGAAACCTAGCATGACTTGTTAATGGGGGAACTGGCATCTCCTTCATCCTTAAGCTCCCAACACTTAGCCTGCCCCCTAAGACAGTAGGAAACATTTAATAAATGAATAATAGAGTGAATCACCACTCAAATGTCCTCACTAGAGGTTTGCTATAAAGAGAGAATTCCTAATCTGAGATAGTATTTGGATCACAAGCCAGTGATTGAAAACAAGAGGCAAAGATGACCAGATTGATAGATAATTACGAAACGTCAGTTGTACAAGGACCTCTAGACACTGCATGCACTCGGATCCTAACATGAATCTGCAAAATCTTCCATCTGCAACTTCAGTTTAGAAACACAAATGCTCACCTACATTTCTGGACAGTCAGTTCAATTTTAAATCACAAGTACATAAGTGGGAAGAGTGGTGCCTCCTAGAGAATCATTCAGCTGTCACCCGTAATAGTTATGGATCTCTTGTAGGAGAAAAGAAAAAACAAACAAACAAACGGTTCAACACCAAGGTGCCTGGTACACTGCATTTGCCTTTCACTTATTAGCTTCCTTTCTCTGTCACCCAGTGTACCCACCACTGAAAAACTTCCACCATGCATTGTTCACCGTGGATTTTTGTATTTCTGCAACAATTACCAGGCCCTTCTATCATTATGCTTCTGCCTATATTTCTGTCTTAAACCTCTTTCAGGATTTGTACAACTACATATATTTACTTTCCAGAATGATTCACAAGTGTCACATCTCATGCAAATTAAAACACTGATATTGTACTTCAGCTCAGAAAGAATGGCTGTTATCAAGAAATCAACCAAAAACAAATGCTGGTGCAGCCGTTGGGAAATAGGAATCTTTCTCTGCTGTTGGTGGGAATGTAGACTGGTGTAAACAATGCGAAAGTCAGTGTGGAGATTCCTCAGAAAACTAGAACTAGAGGCACAATTAATCCAGCTATACCCCTTCTGGGAATAGCTTTCCAAAAAAAATTTAAAACATCATACCACAGCAATATATGTGCACCCATGTTTACAGCAGTACAATTTGTAATAGCTAAATCTTTGAAACAATTCAAATGCCCATCAACCACGGGATGGATAAAAAAGACGTGGTATTTTCATGCAATGGAGTACTACTCTGCTGTAAAGAAGGATGAACTGGAAACTTTTATAAGTAAATGGCTACAACTTGAGGCCATACTCATAAGTGAAACAAATTAGACACATGTGTGTAAACACTGTATTGTCTCATTAGTGTGAGAAGCTGAAAGATAGTGTGTGTGTATATATATATAAATATATATAGATATATATTTATATATATAGTAGTTAAGACAGATATATTACTGATTTCTCTTAGCTCATTGAAGAGAAAGATTTGTGCTAGTGTTCTTTGGACAATTAAGTGATGTCTTGTTAAAAAAAAAAGAATCACATCTCATATGCTAAAATACAACAAAATAAAATTAATTTCCATCCCTAGCTTTCCTTTTCAACAGTGAAAGTGCCCGCATCCTCCCTCTCTCCCTGCTACCCCCTGTTGCCATCTAGGAAGCTCTCTACATCAGTCGCGTTAACCTCACCAGTGGTTGTTCTTTCATTATTTATTAATATTTTTAGTAAATTTTCTCTTCCTTATATCTAGACTCTCTCTCTTCTTCTTCTCATCCACATTTGATTCTATTAGTTCCTTAAAACTGCAAACATTTAAGCACAGAGACTTCAGTGTTAGACAACTATAATTTCAGCTACTTGGGAAGGCTAAGGCAGGAGGACCACAAGTCTGACGCCAGCCTGGGCAATTTAGTGATATCTTGTCTCAAAATAAAAAATAAAAAGACTTGGAGATGTAGTTTAGAGTGGTAAAGTGTCCTTGGGTTAGAGTCCCAGTACCTCAAAAAAAAATTTTTTTTTTTAGAGTACAAGACCAGCAAAGCAATGCCGCCTCATTCTTTAAGAATAAGCTAAGACCCAGAGGTGACTCGTGATGCCTTTAGCCAAATAGCTCTCAGGTTAACAAACTCTAATGTTCTGCACCTAGAGAAATTGCATACCTAGCCAGGGAAGAGTCTGGGAGGAGGCGCACCTGCCGCCAGCCAGCCTCCATTTCAGATGCCACCACGTGTGCTCCTGTGCCTCCTCCTGAATCCAGCTCATTACTCCAAAGTCAAGCAAATTAAGCAGTTTGCTAGCTCAAAGTCATTTGCATCTTCAATGCCAACCTCAGTTCCCAGAAATACACTTGCTCAAGTCCCCAAATCTCTTTTGTCCTCTTTATCACATTGCTCTCCTCTCCTACATACACAGATTCTTACTTACATTTGTCATGTGTCTCTGTGTATGTTATGTCACTTGAAAAACTGTTCGTCTGCTATGGCTGCCATGACAGAAGACCACAGACTGCATGGTTTAAAATATCAGAACTTAATTTATTTCTCCCAAATCTCGAAGCCAGTTTAAGAGTAACGTGTTACTAGGTCTATTTTAGAGGTCACACTAATAATGTCATTTTAATTTAATTACCTTTAAGGCCCTATTTTTAAATATAATTACATTCTGAGGAATTAGAGGTTTGGACTTCAACAAATGAATGGAGAGAGGGCACAATTCATTCCATAACAGTGTTCCAAAAGTACATCTTCCACTTCTTTTATCCTTAATCTCACCCCCCATCTAGGCAGAGTCACTTCTCTCACCAATTAGCAATTTTAAAAAACCACATAAATACCAGACTGTTAGGTTTAAACTGTTTGGAGAGCTGCATTCAATGTGAGCAGAATCAAAATATGCATCCACCTTCTTCATGAAAAACTATATTATGCTCTTTGCATCGACCATTCATCAGAGAACAAAGTGGGCAAAAAGCATTTTTCTCGTTCCCTGTGCTAAGTATTACACTACAAGACAATTGACAATTGAGCAGCCCTTCCCAACTTGGCATTCACACAACTACTCACTTAACTGGTGACAATGTGAAGTAAGCAAGCAAGAAAGTTCCTGTAAAGATCTCACCATTGAAATAAGAAAGGCACAAGACTGCCACAAGTTGTCAGTTCAAGCCAGGGACGGTGGCACATTCTTATCATCACACCTGTCTCAGACACTGAAGCAAGAGGATCCCGAGTTTGACTCCAGTCTAAGCAACTTATCAATATAACAAAACCCTGTCTCAAAATTAAAAATAGAAAGGCCAGGGATGTAGATGAGTATGGAGGCCCCAGTTCAAACTTTGGAAGAAAAACAAAGGAGGAAAGAAGGAGAAAGTTATCAATTTAATCATATAAGTAGTTCTTTAGCAACCTCAGCAAATTTCAGGGAGCAGCAATGTAAGGAGAGGATAAATGGGGAAAAAACCAGAGTACAGAAGAAAGTCAAGGATACGGCTAACTTGTTTAAATCTTTTATGAACTATTTGGACGAGGGTTCCAATTTTTTAATTTTAGCACTTAATTCATCTTTTTTGCAAAGCTCATCTAGAAGCCAGCCCTCTTTCCTAACGCAATAATGACTTCATACAGGACAGAGAAATAATTTGTACTTCATGTTAATTTTAAGCATCTTGAGAAAAGTCAACATTCCTTCAGCAAAGCCTATCTCAGTATTTAACTGAAAACTCACATTAACAAGTAAGACTAAATATTACATTGTGTGGCTTGTTAAGGTTTGGATCTTATGTGTCCACCAAAAGTTTTGAAGTGAAGATTTAGTCCCCAGTGGAACAAAATTCAGAGGTGGAGCTTCAAGAGGTGATCGGATTATGAGGGCCCCAACTTCATCAATGAATCAGTCCACTAAGAGATTCATAGATTAATGGGCTATTTGGAGGTGAAGGAAGCCTTAGGAAATGGGGCCTAGTCAATGGAAGTAGTCATTGGGGTGTGCCTGTAAAGAGCATATTGGGACCCTGGTCCCTTCATCTCTCTCATTTTTTGTAATCTCTGTCCCCAGGAAGATTTGCCACACCACAGGCGGTACACCACGTTGTTTCTTCCCAGAAACAGCAGAGCCAATGAACCAAGCACTGGAATCTCTGAAACTGTGAGCCAAAGGAGGCATTTCTTTCTTTAAATTCATTTTCTCAGGTATTTTATCATAGTAATGAAAAACTGAATAACACGGGACCATACGTGAGCTTCACCTAAGAGAGTGGATAAAACAAATCAATGATTTTTTCTGAAGAACTGCAAAAGAATAAAAAATACACCAGCCCCGAGTACCGTGCAATGGAAAGGTGACATGCATTTATAATTTCTGGGTGATTCATAAGGTGGTAAAACTTTAAAATGTCCTGACTTCTTGTCAGTTTTATGGGGTTAGAATTCTTCCAGTTTAAATTTGGTGTGATCAGATGTGACATCTGCAGTGAAGAAACACACAAGCAGTTCAGTAAAGAGGAGCTCTGATCTATCTTCTATTGCTCTTGGTTTAAAAGTGTAAACATGTACATCTATTTTTTTTAAGAAAAGGAACTTACAAACATGTTAAGTCATCTAACATGAGGAAAGTTTTGTAAAAGCTTATATGAGGAAGAAGGCCAATGTTTCCTGGAATAAGTTGTCTCACAGTCTGATTTCTAAAAAAGAAAAAAAAACTAACATTTATTAACTACTATGTATTGAATATTTAGAGCTACCCCAGCTCTACCAGGTAACCTGCCTTGCGCTCTCCAACACATTTATGTGGTTTCATAACTTTAAAAGCTTTTCATTGTCTTTCACCAATGTCATAAATTTAAATATAATTGTATAATTGGGATGAATTTCATTTCCCCATTCAGTAGTGCCAGTTTACCATTTAACCAATAGCATAGTTCCTGAAAATGTAAAAAGAGCTCATAGTAAGTATGCAATGACACTCAACCCAACAATTCTTTCTACCCTCACATCCAGTTGATTCTTCCTCTTATTTTTCAGATACATACACATGTCAATTCCTCCCCTACTGGTTCTGTGGAGAAGACACAATTATTGTCTCTATTGTGACTTATAACTTTAAATAATGCTTCTCTATTCAGTGTCCCCTTTAATCCACAATCATTCCTAAATTCCACCCACTTTTAATAAAACTCTTTTTGCTAAAACTCCTTTAGTCAGTGCCCACTGTTTTGAAAAACTGGAGGTGGAACTTGAAATGCCCAACTCAAATGGCAATGAAAAATTCAAATCATACAGTATGACCTCTTGCCTCATTGTTTTCTAAAAGTGTGAAACATAAGAGAAAGATTAATAGTATAGTCACATATACCTAAGGAGTAAATCAATGGAAATACAAAGGAATATGCACATATACTTATGTGTGTATTACCAACAAAGATACTAAGAATAAAGGAATCAGAGATGAGACATATCTACCTGCAAAACCTTTTTTCTGTTTTCTTCATTTTTAAATCTCTCCTTCCTGTTGTGCTTTTTCTCTAGTCTTAATATCTTAAGAATTTCCTTGCCTCTTCTAACATTAAAAGGAAGCTCAGAAATGCACTGATTATCTTTCTAATTGAATTCTTGTAACACTGGATCACCTTGCTAGTTGATCTCAAGTCTTTACATGAAAAATATGATATTGTGAATCTTGCTTGGAGTTATGGTTTGTATCTAGATGTCCCCCTAAAACCTCATGCACTTATAGATGAGGATTTGGAAACTGACTGGATCATGGTTGTGTGATACTGGATTAGTCCACTAATAGGTTTAGCATACTTCTGGGTTTGACTAAACTGATTTACTGAAAACGCAACATACTCTGGATGTCATGGCATCAATCAATAGCTTTATAGATGCAATAAAAGGCAAAGCAGAAGAAGGTTGCTGCTTCTTGCCTGTCACGCCATGAACTCTCTCTTTTGTCATGCCCCTCTGCCATGCCACCCTACCTTGGAGCCAGCTAAGTATACAATGAAACCTCTATGAACTGAACTAAAATAAACCTTTCCCCCTTTAACTTGTGAGTGTGAGATATTCTGTTCCACACACAAGAAAGTATGAAGAAACTCTGTTTCACAACAGATGAAATAAAATCTGCCACATAAGAACAAAATTTTAAGAGTACTCTTTAACCCCTAAAGTATCACAGAAAGTCTCTCATAGAAAGAGGTTTCTTTCCCTTCAGAGCCTCAACTACTTTGTACTTAGACTTTCATTAACTCTGTATCCTAAGACTAAAGCTTAGGGGAAAGTAACCAGTGAATGTCCCACCTTCACACCCTAAGTAAGCACTGAAATCTCTTGATGCTCGACATAGACATGCAGGACTTTTCTATGGAATTTGACACAAAGCACTTCTGTGACGATGGCACTTCTACAGGGAAATAAAGATGGCATGGAAACATAAAGTTCTTAGAAATACAAAGATCTCCCAAACATTCCAATAATTGTTAAATAAGCTGAGTTTTGAGGAACCCAGATCCTCAGTATAAAGTTTAGTGATAAGGTCATTACTTTGACTAGAGTTAGAAGCTAAAATAACCAAATAGAGGCAGAGCCTCCAGGTTAGTTTCCTTTTGGGCGGAGATTAAAGATGGAAATGACCCTGTACCCACTCCTGCTGGCAGCATGCCCCGTCTATGCTAAGGTTTTCATTTCACTTGTTTTTGGTGATACTGGAGCTGGACCCCAGCGTCTCCCACAAGCTAAGCATATGTTCAGTCACTGAGTTAATCCCATCCTTCCAGGCCTATATTTGCTTTATCTGTCTCGGTTTTATAGATCTCTATTGAGCTTGCTGTTGCCCCTGCACTGGACCATACAATACTGATCTCACACACTTGTCTGTTTTCAAACAGGGAAGACAGATTCAAATTGAAAGTTCTTAAAATAAATATTATTTATTGAAAAATTAATAAAAATCAAAACATAAAATTCAGATTAAAATGTTCAAATCCTTAACCTCTACTTGAGGTGGACATCAGTGAATTCTGGGTCAGCCACCCTAATGCTGACCCTCTTCTGCACCCCATGGAAGCACTATTAGCTCTCTGGAAGGTCCTTTCTTTGTCCCCTTGCTGCCTCTACTCTTAGACAAGATTGTACCTTTAGGCAAATGAGAAAAGAGGTTGGTAATGCATCCCAACTTAAGTTAGATGGAGAAACAATTTCAGATTAATAAACATACATTTTTATTTCAGATGCTCAGATATAAACATAGTCCTCCCACTATTTCACCTTACTTGAAACTCTCTACAATTTCTAAAAAAAAAAAAAACTATTTTGTTGAAATAAGGGTGAGTTGCATGTTAAAACTGATACATACATTGTCCTTTTTAATTAAGGGAAAAAATAAATAAAAAATAGTAATCCACTTTGATTTCCTATTAACTTGATTTGAAACTCTGTATTGCTCTCACCATCTTGATTGATTTTACTCTATTCTGTTTAGCTTGATAGTACCAAGTTTGAGAGTATAGGCAACAACTGTGAAGACAATAAGATTCACTATGAAGCCCATTCTGGTTTGACTATTATCTTCTTTTAAAGTCCTGTAATGTCTCCAATGTTTTGGTTTTATTAGTTTTGTTCTTTACTATTTTGTTCAATTTTATTATAACTGATGATATAGGCAATTCTTTTTAAGATAGCAAGAAGCATTATGGTAACCATTGTTGACCACCTTGTATTCTGTTTTTACATCATGTACTATGTCCATCCTTTTGATTTGACTGACTCTGTTTTGTTATGTCACATTTGGTTTTATTCTCTTCAAAAAAAAAAGTTAGAACTGTGGGAGTAATAAAACTCAAAATATGTAATTGTATTGTAAAAAAGAAAGGAAAAGAAAGTACTCTAAAGGATGTAACTGCATGTATATTTAAATGTATAAGATAGATAACCATATTACTGAGTTTTTGTTGGATCACTGAACAGAACTGTTTGCAGTCTCACTGTTTGAATGTCCACTTTATATGCTTTAATTTTGTAACTTCAACAACTATTTCTAAGATGACAATATGTAATCTATTAACTAGTGATTTCCTGCTTTTTTTTGAAATTCTGTATTACTTGTACCCTTTTTCTGTTTTTTTTTTCTTTTTCTCCTTAAATAAAATTTTAAAAAATACAATTCTGTTCTAAGCATCATCTTTTTGAAAGAATGAGTTTCAACCTAGAGAGTTTTCAGAAAAACATGTCAAATCAAATATATGTATTCTATCTACAAAAGTCATATAGACTCAACTTTCAAAATCAAGAATAGGGAAAAATATGAGGCATTGTAGTGTGTTAGTGGATAATCATCATAAGTTTCCTCATGTGTGGACCATAACTTAAAAAATTAGAGTATAAACATCATTGGCTATGATACTGCTAGTGTAAAAGGTAATAATAAGAACTGTAGGAGTAATAAAACCCAAAATGTATAATTGCTACTATAAAAAAGAGAGGAAAAGAAAGTACTCTAAAGGATATAACTGCATGTATGTTTAAGTGGGTAAGATAGATGACCATATTACTAAGTTTTTGTTGGATCATTGAGCAGAACTGTTTGCAGTCTCACTGTTTGAATATCCACTTTGTATGCTTTAATTTTGTAACTTGAACAACTATTTCTAAGATGACAGTATGTAATTTATCAACTAATGATTTCTTAATGTTTATTTTTTAATTCTGTGTTATTACTACCATTTTTTCTGTTTTGCTTTTTTCTCCTTAAATAAAATGTTAAAAAATTAGAGTACATTTAAATATTAATAGAAATCCATTTTAGAGATATACTTGATATTTCAGGATAAACTTTGGATTTCATAGTATGCTTATAAATATGTAGATGCTCTACTAAGAGTAGACCATGTCTAATTTTTGTTTTAGTATCATGGAGCCCAATATACTGTATTCAAAATAGGTATGTCAAAGAGTAAATGAAGGGATAATGTTGCCACAGCTTAGAAATTTCAGAATATAGAACATTTAATAGAATATTTCCATATCTCATTAATATAATAGTAAAAAATTATTAAATATATATGTGTGTATATAATACTGTATATTTGTTTCATATACATTAATTTGATTCTCAGGGAAATGGTGTATGACAGGCAAAGCTGTTAACTCTATGTGTCACAAAATATTGGAGGAGCACATCCAGAATATTTTCATGAAGCTAGCATAACCTCATTGCCAAAACCAGAGAAGGGAATCGTGAGAAAAGAATATTATATGTAAATAATCCTCACATACACTGATACATAAATCTCTTAAATATTAGCAAATAAAATCCAGCAAAATATTTTTATAAAAATAACCTACCCCAGAATGTAAGTTTATCTTAACCTTTAAAACCAGTCAATATAATTCTACCCATTGACAAAACAGAAGTGAATAATCTACGATTGCTAGAATAATCTAGTAAAATCAAAAGAAAGCATTTAATAAAACCCAACATGCATTCATGATACAATTGAAAAGGACTCAGCAAATTATGGATGAAAGAAATGCCTTTCCTCTGAATAATGACATATATTAAATGCTAAAATCAGCATCATACTGAATGACAAAAGGCTGACCTCTCACCCAGTCAGCAATACCACCAGGATGTTTGCCCTTATCGTTTCTTTTCAGAATAATAATACAAAAAGAATAAATAATAGTAAAGAGGAATGAAAAAAGGCTGGGGGGTTCATAGCTCACCGGCAATGTGTATACCTAATAGGAATGATGTGCTAGGTTTGATCCTCAAAACCAAAGAAAGAAATAACATTAACCAAAACAAGACTGTCTTTATTCATAGACAAGTTATTGATACAGAAATAATACAAAGAAATGTACAATGTAGTTCATAAATGGAAAATGGTATCTCAAAAAAAATAATCATTTACAATGGATAAGCTCCAGAAAGAGATTTAAAATCTTTAACCTAAAAACTTCAAAGCATACCCAGAAATATGAATAGATCTATAGTAAAGCCAAAGTAATCAAAATAGTATAATACTGGAATAAGGACATACAATTTGACAATGAAACAGAAGAGTTCAGAATTAGAAATACACTTTCATATTCAATTGATTTTAATCAAAAGCACTAAAGCAAATCAATGAAGAAAGAAAAAGTTTTTAAAATAATACTGCTGGAAATCTGTTCATCAAAAATGGCAGTAATAAACAAGTCACAGACTGGAAGAAAACATATACAATACTCATAAAAATTCTTTGTATAATTATTTGTGTATTCTGGCAAAGCATCTGTGTTCAGAATATACAAAGAATGCTTCCAACTCCATAATAAAACAGCAAATACATCAAACTAAAACTGGACAAATTATCTGAACAACTGTTCTTCAAATGGGCAGTAGTCACATGAAATGGGGATTCAACATAGTGACTTACAAGACAACCTCAAAAAAAATCACATGTGGTATCAGTCTACACCCAAGGTAAAGGCAAGGGTTTAAAAGATGTTGGTAAGACACTGAACAACCAGAACTCTCATACACTTCTGGTGATAGTAAGAAGCTATAATTACTTTTTAATGTTTGATAGTTTTCGTAAAGCTGAACATAACATACCTTGTGACCTCAGTTCTGGTCTTTATTATTTATTCAAGAGTTGGTAATGTGCACCTATAATTCCAGCACTCAGGAGGCTGAAGTAGGAGGATTGCTGCAAGTTTAAGGCCAGACTGGACTATATAGTGAGTCCAGATTGGCCTGAACTACACAGCAAGACCCTGTCTGGAGAGCAAAAAAAAAAAAAAAAAAAAAAAAAAAGAGGAAAAAAGAGAAAAGAAAACAGACATCTATATGTATGCACATATGAATATTCCTAATGACTTTGAAATCACCTTACACTGGAAACATTCCAAACATTCATCAACAGAAAGAAATAAACAAACTGCAATATATTATATGATATATGATACAACAGCAATGAACAGAAGGAAACTGTAATTTATGCAAAATTGTAAATTAATCTCTCACATGCTATGTTAAGCAAAAGAAGCCAGATACACATAATCATATGTGCTTTGATGCCATTGTCATAATGTTCTAAAACAAGAGAAACTAACCTGTAGTAGAGAAATCAAAACAGTGGTTGCCTCTGGTGAGAGGAGAGAGAGCAGTAGAGTTAGCTGACTGTATCAGAACAAGGGGAAATAATTTATATGTTGGTGACAGTGTGGCTTCCCTAAATATGCATTTGTCAAAGACCACAGGATTCACAACCGTGAATTGAACAAATGAAGACCATACTTAAATGAAATAATTTAAAATGCAGAAGCTAATTACAGAATGCAATGTCAATGAAATTAAAATTAATCTTAGGGAAAAGAAATAAAATATAACAGATTCATTCTACTCTTTGCCCCTAGAAGAATAAATGTCAGATTATGTGTGACACAGAAGGTACAAATCTGTTTTTATTTCCACCTACATTCACACAGCATACTTATAGTTTCAAAGATACGTATTTCCCATATGGCATGCCTTTCTCCTCCATTTGGTCTAGAGACCAAAGCCAACATCAGCACCTGAAATCCACAGAAAGTCTGGGCTTCTGTGGCAGCACTAGCAAGTTAGCAGAGGTAAATATGTCTGTCTCAAACAGGGCCTTTCCAGGAAGGCCTTCGGAGTAAATTTGAATACTTGTGGGATTTGCCTTATTATAATGACTTTAGAATGAATTGACGATAAATTATGATTTCACATTAATTTTGCCTATATAAGTTGCTAACTAATACACCTGAACTTCAAATGCCTAAACAAATTCATACATTATTCTTGGTACTCTGGTTTTAGTTAAATGTATTGGTTATGTTTAAAGTATATTAACATTCTCCCTAATCCTTTTCCTTAACCCTAACCCCCTACCAAAAAAACATGAGCTAGTTATAAAACTTTCCATCTTTTCGTTTGGTTCTACTTATCTGAACTCATAAGCCTTGCATGGTAAATTTCAGACCTATAATTTGTGGCTTCCTGCTTCCAAGATTATTCCAGAGTAGTTCTCATATGACTTTTTCTTGTTAAATATTTACATATATACACTGGGTATACAGGCAGTTCATATTTGACATGATTTAATAGCACCTACATCTGTTTCTCATCATAACATTATAGAAAAACATGTCTACTAAACATTTTTAAAATTTGTCTAAAACATTATTTCCGTGATTCCACTCTTATTCTGAAATGTTTTCTAAGTAAAGAAAGCAGAAATGTTCCCCAGACCTTTCCCTCTCAATTCCTTTTCTCTCACTTGCTTTACTAGCAATCATTACTTTCCATGCCTAACCACAGCATGCGTCATATTTTATTTTTACAAATGTGTGAGAAATGCAAAATTCAAGTGAGATATGCATGGGAAAATATCTTATTTAAGTAAAAAAAAAAACAGGCTTTGGTTCTGACACTTTAAAGTAAGCAATACTGATATCAACACACTTGAAGTCTGTTCTATTATCCTAATGCACAGCTCAAGCATGGACTTTCCAATATAAAGAAAGAAAAATTAGTTGGTTTTCAAGAAGTCCTGTAAATATTCTTATGCTCCCAAAATCTCAAATTGCAACATAAATATCTATTCTGTTATCCCCCCATTTAATAAAGGAGGCCTGTACTGTTTTAGACTCAAACATTTTTCCAGAAATATAAAGATAATACAACCATAAGAATATTCCATTTGGAATACTAACTTAGAATAAATTGATCTTCTCCTACTTCAATTCTTTTGCTTTGAGATTCAGGCTACATATCTGTTGTCTCATGTTTGTTCATATGTGATTAAGCAATACAAATATTAAGCAATACAAAGTAAGAAACAATGAAAACAAGCAAAACAAAACAAAAACTCGTGAATGAATTAGAAATCCTGGAAGCTGACTATAATTCAGATGTTTCAAAGAAGCAGAAATCAAAAGAATGATTGTTTTCAACTATTTCAAGATTCTTTTCCATTTGTGTCTAATTGAAGAAGTATTGTTTTCTTTTCTCTGTCTTTTAGTCACTTCACAGCTCATTACACTCTGGAGGGAAAGTGATTGGAGAAAATAAAAAGAAATGAGGCTCAAATGAGTGCAATTGGCCTCAACAGCCGTGAACTAAAGCTTTGTTTTCAAAAAGCTCTGAAATTGGTTCTCATACAATTGATTTTGGTGAATCTGAGAATTTAAATAATTTTTAATGTTCTTAATTCCTGTCACACTGATTAAAAGACAAAATAAACTTTTAGCTATTTCATGTGTGATACCGTGTGGAAAGCATTCAATCACACTGCATGCTCAGAAAAGTACATCCTTCAATACTGCATGTTTCTACACAGATATAAATATATACACACATGAATGTGTTATGTTTATATTACTGTTTGGATGCTTCCAATATATGTATTAACTTTAGAATAAAATAAGTAATTAAATGTGTGGAAAAATAAAACCCACAAATGTTGCAAAACATTTTTATTCATGATTTTTTATTACATAAGAGATAAAATGCCCAGGAAAAGTGATAATATGTCAATTTAACTTTTTTTTATCAACCAATGAAAATGTAAAATGAACATCAAAAAGTTGTAATGGCTCTAAGATCTTCTAGAAGGCATAGGAGGTATTATATTTCATATCTAAATGTTTCCTCCAAAGACTCATGCAGGCATATGTGGGGCTTTTCAGAGGTGGTTGGATCTACACTGTAACACTGGGTGTAAGTATGGGTGCTGAAATCAAGGGCATGTGGTTACTCAATTTGCCCACTGATTGGTTTGGAATAATTCTGGGTGTCAATGGGAAGACCTCCCAGGTGTGAGTGCCACCTGCCCTAAGGGCATGGAGCCTGGATAGAATATAAGGGACAAGAAGAGGGCTGCTGTTGTCACTTCCTGCTTGCTGGATCCTTTTTGTTTTGTTTGCTTTGCTGCCTTCTGCTCACCATGAACTGTTTCTCCTCTGTGATGCCTCTCAGCCATGCCATCCTCCCTTGGAGCCAGTCAATTGTTAACTGAATGCTCTACAAACTATGAGTTGAAATTAACATTTATTCCTTTGAGTTTGGGTGTTGAGTATTTTATTTCAGCAACAAAAGAAAGTAGTAAAACAAGAGAGAATAGATCTTGATTCTTTTTACAAGGATAATAGAATCCTGATGCCATAATTTGAAATAAACATTATAAGAAAATTACAGGCCAATATCTCTCATAAACATAGATTCTAAACATATTATCAAAATACTAACCAGTTGATATTCCATAATATAAAAAGGATAATACAGCATAATTGTCTTAGTTACTTTTCTCTTGTTTCTGAGACAAAAAGACCAACATTCAAAATTAAAGTGGAAAATGTTTATTTAGCTCACAGTTTATCAAGGTTTCACTCCATACTCAGCTGGCTCCAAGCCAGAGTGGCACATGCCAGAAGGGCAACAGTTCATGGCATCAGAAGACACCAAAAGCAATAAGAAAAGAGAGAAAAGTAAGCCTCTTTCTGTTCCTTACACTATATGTAGGCTATCCATCCTAGGGTGGATGCAGCACTCACACCTTTAATTCCAGTATTGGACCATGAATCAGTCACAAACTCTAGGTTCAGCCACCTCCAAAAAGCCTATCCTCAATGACTGCATGAGGATTGGGCGAACCTGCAGGCACAAACCATAACATTCTTCCCATGGCTCCACAAAGACTCATGTACATTTGTTTACACAAAAAACATTTAATCTATCTCTAAGGGTTGTCAAATTCTAACAGTTTCAGTATTGCTGAAAAGTCCCAAGTCCCACATCTCCTCTGAGATGTAAGGAACACTCTTATCTGTGAACCTCTGTACCAATGATAAGAAAGTTAAACACTTTCAGCATTCAATGGCACAAGATAAACATTTCTATTCCAAAAGTTATAAACAGGAAGATACAAAGGAATGGGACCAAGGCAAGTCCAAAATCAAGCAGGACAAACATTAAGTCCTGTAGTTCCATGAGCAGCATGCAAGGCAATCTTTGGCAATACTTGAACTCCAAAGGCCTTGGGAGGCTCCACACCTTCAGCACTACTGGTGGTTGTAGCCTTCATGGCTTCTCTATTGAAGCAACTCTGCTCCCTTCCTTGCAGTTTTCCTGAGACAATCCATGTTTCTAGCATCTCCAAATTTCTGGGGTCTCTACTGCACCTTTGGCTTGACACTCACAGTTTCACACACTGCCCTGTCCTGTCAGCAGCTAACTGTCTGGCCAACCAAACCTTCTGAAATCTGGATGGAAGGCTCGCTGACTCCACAAGGTTTTCATTCTGCGTGTATCTAAAACCAGCACCAAGTGGATAATACAAGGTCTACTGCCAGCTAGAGCAGTAAACAGGTTTTCCTCTCTCTTGGCCATAGGAGTTGAGTGCCTGGATAACTGAGCACTCTGAATCCAATTCCAAGAAACAAATTCCCTAGGTTGCTGCCATTCTGGAACATTCCGGGGCTTTCTTTCAAAGGAAAGTCTTTTGCTTTTCCAATTTTCAGGTTGCAAAGAGTGAGTCCTGCTGCTTCCTGTTATTCTCTCCAGCCATTTTTCTATCCTGTTCCTTCTCAGCAATCAAGGTCTCCTCTGCTCTATCTTTATAGTTCACAGCTTTACTATGGATCTTCCTTTTTGGCCCAATTCACAAGGTTTTAAAACATTCTTTTGGGCTCTTTGCTCTTGATTATCAACATAAATCTAGCTTAAAAACCCCAACAGTAGGCAGGCCACCAAATCAACATTTGACCACCTTGAATTTCCTTCTTGCAGATTAAATAGCCTGCCACCCTTAATCTCAGTCATGGGCAGTCTCTGGACATGAGTAAAATGAAGACAAACTTTCTGACAAGCCATAACAGATATCATCTGGAGTCCAACTATCAATGCAGTCCTTCTTCCAAGCAGAAACCTCCTGAGCCTTGTTTTTAGTGGTGGGACTTCTATCAGCCTTCTGGTCTCCCGAGTTCTGACCACATTTTCTCATACAGTACAGCCTAAGCCATTCCAGCTCTACTTTTTCACCTAGCAACTCTAGTCTTTCCTAACTCTTTTCCTTCCCATGAGCTAGCTCTAAAGGCTCTTGATTCACAATGGTCAGGTAATATCACAATGATCCCACTTCTCTGGTAACAAATTTTGTCTTAGTTGTTTTTCTTGTCGTTGAACCAAAATACCTGACACCCAAAGTTAAAATAGATATTTCAGTCCATAATTGGCTGGCTCCAAGGCAGGGTAACATATGACACAAGGCAATAGTTCATGGCAGCAGAAGACATCAAAAGCAATGAGAGAGCAAGACAGACCTTTTTTCATCCATTATAATGAATACAAGCTACCCACCCTAGGTCAGGATATTATTAGATCATGAGTCAATCACAAACTCTTGATTTAACCATCTCCAGAGACTGCCTGCCCTATCACTACATGAGGCTTAGACACAAACTCTAGACACAAACCATAACAAACACTATGTGATGTTTATATCAGGTTTCACATTTGAAATTCAATAAACAAATCACTATATTAACATAACAAAAAGAAACAGTAAAGTCAGTTTAATTGATGCATATGCTACATTTTTAAAAATTCAAAATGTATTTATGATTAAAATCAAATCAAATAAAGCCACCAAGCATGCAAGTAGTATAAGTGAACTTCAAATTATAGAAGACTATCTACAGAAACTTAGAGCTAAAATCATGTTTGTGGTATTATATTTAACACACACTTATGACAGAGGACGAGGCAAAAAGTGTCTTATCTTTTTACTTCTATTATCATTGTCCTGCCAATACTATGTAGTGTAATAAAATTAGAAAAATATGACTCAAAGGCACAGAAAAGATGAAACTACTCCTCTTTAAAAAAATATGTTGTTTTTATCTTGAAGGCATATAGGTAGGCATAGAGTTCATAAACAAACCCCAAACTGCATGAGAAGTACTTCAAAGAATCAACAACTGGGATCTCTTCTTTTTCTTTTCTTTTTTTTTTTTTTTTTTTTTTTGTCTTTTTCATTTTTATCGGTACCAGGGATCGAACTCACAACCGCCTGCTTGCAAGGCAGGTGCTTATGCCACTGAGCTAAATACCCAGCCCCTGCAATCTCTTCTTATTAAAAAGTTTTTGCACATCAAAAGAAATCACCAACAGAATAAAAATAAAACCCACAGAACAGGAAAAAAATTGGGCCACCCATCCTTCAGACAAAAGAATAACATCTATAACATATAAAGAATTTTAAAAAATCAAGCCCCTCAAATTCAAAGACCCAGTCCAAAAATGAGAATCTGACATGAACAGGCACTTCTCAAGAAATAAAGATGACAAATAAATACATGAAAAATGTTCAATATCACTAATTATTCAAGAAATGCAAATTAAAACAACACTAAGATTTGACCTCACTCCAGAAAGAATGTTTTTTCATCAAGAAATCAACCAAAAACAAATGTTGGTGGGACTGTGGAAGCTTTTTTCACTGCCAGTGGAAGTATAGACTGGTATAACCACTGTAGAAATCAGTGTGTAAATTCCTCAGAAACCTAGATTTGAAGGTCCCATTTAATCTAGCAATTTCCCCTCTGGATATTTTCCCAGAAGAATTGACAATAGCATCCCCTAGCAATATATGTACACCCATATGTATAGCAGCACAATTCATAAAAGCTAAATCTTTGAAGAAACCCAAACACCTATCAACTATGCAAAGGATAAAAATGATGTTATATTTTTTATATAATGGAACACTAGTCAGTTTTAAAGAAGGATAACCCTTAAAAATAACAAGGAAACAGGCAGTAAAAATACAAAGGCTAGAAGATGACAAGAGGATCTATAACTTAAGAATAAAAAATGTGAGTGAAGAAGCAGGGATAAACACAAAGGAAATAAAAAGGCTATTTACAGAAATAATTAAGGAAAACTTTCCAAGCATAGGAAAAGAAAATGATATTCAGATAAGTGAGGCATACAGAACTCTAGCCACCTACAACCAAAACAGAGCTATACCCAGACATATAATAATCAAGATCCCAGAAATCCAACATAAGAACAAAACTTTAAAAGCTGTCAGAGAAAAGAAACAGATCACCTATAAAGGAAAACTCATCAGAATCACGACAGACTTCTCAAAACAAACCATCAAATCAAGAAGAGTATGGAGCAAAGTATTCCAAGCCTTGAAAGAAAATATCCTCCAACCCAGATTGATGTGCCCTGAAAAACTATACCTCAAAATTAATGGAGAAACAAGGTGCTTCCATGCAAAGAGGAACTGGGGGAGTTTGTGAGCACTAATCCAACCCTACAAAAAATACTGAAGGACATTCTAGTGAGAGAGGAAAAAAAAATAGACCATGGTTTCAGGAAAAGTGGTAGAGGCCTCAATGAACAGAGCAGACAGTGGAATAAAGGTGAAAAGTAGACAACCAATGGCAGAAAAATAGCATTGCAGAAATGAGGCAGAGAAGGTTGGCTATAATCTCTTAACATAGATGGCCTTAATACACTAACAAAAAGAAACACAGGCAGAGTAGATCAGGAAATAGGGTCCATCAAGATGCTATGTATAGGAAATACAATCAACCTGAAAGAGGGTTTATGGATTGAAAATAAAAGATGAGAAAATAATGCTCTATGTGACAGGGAACCAGAGAGAAATAGGGACAGCTCATCCAGCAACTGTAGATAGGTTGGAAAGACATGACACTTTTGTGCAGTGGAGAACTACTCAGCTATAAGGAAGGAAAACCTTAAGGCTCTTATATGTAAATGGATACAACTTGATATCAAACTCAGGGCTAAAAAGGTTCAGAACCACTTTGGTGAATAGTGGGTTGCCTCCCCAATCCAAAAAATAAAGGAGTTAGTGGGATACAAAGTGTACAATGCAAAGTGAAAGGAGAGGAATTGTCTAAAAAGGGGAGGCAGAGGACATTGTTAATAGTGTATCATGATTTAAAATCCAGTTGTTCTCATCACCCTGTTTAGTTTGGTCATATCCTGTTCCAGTCTGTCTACTTGTACTAGACTTGAGAGCACAGACAGCAGGATATACTAAGGTAACCATTCTTAATTTCCTATTATCTTAATCTGAAACCCTGTTACTTACTCTGTCTTATTATGACTGATCTTATTTGAATCTGGTGTTTTAGATTGCAGTCTTGTCTTGATTGATTTTATCCGAATCTGTTATGTTTGATAGTATCAAGTCTGAGAGTATAGGCAACTACTCTGAAGACGTGAGGATTCCCTAGGATACCCATTCTGGTTTGACTATTAATGCTTTTGAAGTCCTATATGACTCCAATGTTTTGTTTTTATTGATATTGTTCTGCTCTGTACTGCTATGTTCAATTTTACTACGCCTGATGATATACACAATTCTATTGAAGACAACAAGAGACATCATAGTAACCATTGTAGATCACCTTGTATTGTGGTTTTAATCATGTGCTATGTCCATCCTTTTACTTTGAATGACCCTATTTTGTGTTCTTTATCATTTGGTTTTATTCTTTTCAAAATAAAATTTTTAAAAAATGAAACAGAAAAACTAAATTTCAAAAATAATTCCCTTTACCAAACCACCAGCTGTACATTGAAAACTATGAAATGCTGCTGTGAGATCTAAAGAAGATCTAACGAATGAAGAGGTACATTGTGTTCATGGATCAACACTTGTTATTCACATATGAATTCTCCCCACATTAGTGTGTATTCTTAAATTACACCTAATCCTGGTAGGTATTTTGTGTAGAAATTGACTATCTGATCCTAAAATTTTGGTGAAAATGCAGAGGATGCTGAGTAACAAAAGTTATCTTGAAAAGGAAAGAAAGATGGATGACTCACTGTGCTTTCTAATTTCAAAATTTACTACAAAGATTGTACTCAGGTACAAACGACAAGTCAATCAGTGTTATGGAATAGATAATTAAGAAACACTCATATATGAGTCAGTTTATATAATCAGTAAAGTAGCCACAGAAATTTTATGGAAAAAGTAAAGTATTTTATAAAACAGAGCTACAAATATATGCATATATGTGTATATACATGAAAAATAAATATTAATTGATATGTGTCCCATAAAAAAATTAATTTTAAATGTCTTAAATATCTAATATAGCAGCTATAACTATGAAGTTTTTGGATGAAAACACAGAATAATACTTTCAAAACTAGGTAGGTAAAGATTGATTCTAAAAGATAGAGCACCAAATATAAACAATTTGATAAATTAATTTAAAATCTAACAGAAAAATGTGCTCACCATAGATGGACCCCCAATCACTGTGGTGTGTGAGATGTTAGACACAAAAGAGAACATAAAATTCTAGCAAATGCAAAGTCACTCACAGTAACAGAAAGTAAATCAGTGGTTGCCAGAGGAGCAGAAAACAGGAGAGTGTTAGAGGAAAGAAGAATTACATTTTGTGGATTTTGTTGATGGTTCATGTACACATACTGTACATCAAAATTTATGAAATTATAACCTTTAAAGTGTGGCATTCATTAAATATTGATTAGGCCTCAGTGAAGCTGTCTTTTGTTTTTTAAACATCTTAGTGAGAAATTATCCTCCATGAGTTTGAGAAACAGAAGGAAACCAATGTGACTAGAAAGGGAAGAGTGTGAAAGACGAAGTCAGAAGTAGTCCAAGAACCAGCATCGTATGTAACTTTACAAGCTCCAATCATGTGTTCAGAATCTATTAAAAGTAACGTGATATATTCCTCTTAAATGCTCACTGAGTGAGGTAAAGCAGCCAGGTCCACTTCTGATCAGGTGACTATATCTAGTTATTTTACTAGTGCTCACTAATCTGAGTTTATGTGGATCTCTGACAGTTTTTATTTCAGAAAATAGATTCTCTAATTTCACACTGAATTTTGTGAAGAACAGACTGCATTGCTGACATATTCTTTTATGAAATACATTATGCAGCAAATTTTTATTAAATACCTCTTGTATGCCTGCCAGGTACCAAACTACCTGATGTTTTCATTAAAGAATAATGGTGCCCATGATATAAGCACAGTATTAAAACCAAAGCAAATCTCAATGGTTATATTTTTAAACAGATTTTAGTTTTTAGAGCAATTTTAGGTTCACAGGAAAACTGAGCAGAAACTACCAAGTTCCTGCATACCCCTTGATTTCCCTACACACAGTCTCATCCACTGTCAACATGGCCCCAGAGGGGGTACATATGTTTTACCTTAAGTAATAGATTACCAGAAGCCCACAGTTCACAGAAGTGATTGCTTTCCATGTTGTATCTTCTCTGAGATTTGACAAACATGTACTGACATGTAGTCTATGTCATATTATAATAACAGAATCGTTTCACTGCCCTAAAAATCCTCTATGCTGTTCCTCTACTCCTCTCCTCCCCAATAGCCCCTGACACCCCTGGTCTTCTCACTATCTCTACAGTTTTGCCTTTTCCAGAACATCACAGTTTGTAACCTTTTCTGATTGGGTTCTTTAACCTAGTAATATACATTTGAGGTTCCTCTATGTGTTTTCTTGGCTCAATAACTCATTTCTTTCTAGAACTGGCTAATATTCCATTACCTTGATTTAACAGTTTCTCCATTTACCTACTAAAAACATTTTCTTTGTTTTCAAGTTTAGTCAATTTTGAATGAAGTTGCTATATACATTTGTATATAGTTTTTGGTGTTGAAATAAGTTTTCAACTCATTTCCATAGATACCAAGGAATATAACTGCTAAATCATAAAGTAACTGTATTTTTAGTTTTGTTAAGAAACTGCCAAACTGTCTTCCAAATTGGTAGTCTTTATTTCACATTCCTACCAGCAATGCATGAGAGTCTCTGTTGATCCACATACTGTTCAGTATTTAGTGTTGTCAGTGTTTTGTATTTGAGCCATTCTAACAGGTATGTAGATGTATCTCATTGTTACTTTCATTAGAAATTCACTCCTGTTATATGATGCTGAGTATCTTTCATATTTCTGATATCTTCCCTATATTCCTTTGGTAAGATATCTGTTGAGATATTTTGCCCAATTATTGATCAAGTTGTTCATTTATTCAATGTTGAAATTTAAAATATCTTATATATTTTGAATTATGTTCTTTCATCAGGCATGTCTTGACAAATATTTTCTGCAATTGTAGATTGTTGTCACACTTTCTGAAAACAATTATATTTTAATGCAGAATATTTTGAGCATTGCTACATCTTTAGCTCAACAAATTTACATGCCACTAATATATACAGAATACTAATTTTTAAAAAGTGCTAGTATAAACATAACTTATGTACAGTGGTACATCGTTTCATGAACTTAATCTAGAAAAAATGAGCACATTCAAGTTTGTGTGGGAAAGGTGACCAAGGTCATGTTCATCACCCAATGCAGAGTTCACAAACCAAACAAAATTTTGCAAATGCTTCTGTTTGTGAATCAAATTGTTTCCAAATAAAAGAATTCATGAACCAATGCAGCATTGTATAATAATGTGTACCATCATCTAGGTAATTACTTCTATTCATAAATATACTGAAGAAATATAAAAACATTTAAATTGTTAGAAACATTAAATTAATTAGGTTGACATTGTTTTCTAGTGAATCAGATTTTCCATGTATTCATAAGCATCAGCAAGTTCACAGGATACAGAATAACAGAAAGATACAAAGAATAGAAGCAAAATTACTTTGTATAATTTTTGTTCCCTGTAATCACCGGTTTTAGTATTTTGGGAGAAGCAGTATAGCAGAAAAATTTAAATAATATTTATTTCCAAGTTGAAATTGTGACTTGCCACTTGGGTCCTTTATTTTTCCCATTACTTTATTATCATAGAAAAGATATGTAAAAATAGCTTTATAAAAAGCCAGGCATGGTGGTGCACACCTCTAATTCCAGCATTCTGGAGGCCAAAGCCAAGGACAGTTGCAAGTTCAAGACCAACCTGGGCTACAAAGTGAGCTCAAGGTCACCCTGAACTGCATAGTGAGACCCTGTCTCAAAAAGACATAACAAAACAAAATCTTTTAAAAGATATAGGGAAACTATAAATTAAAAGCAATTTAAAATATATTAACAATTATAATACATGAATTGTGCAAAAACAAAACAAATACATCAAGAAATCATGGACATTTGAACACTATTTGATATTATTGGGGAATTTGGTGTTTTTTAATATGCACTAATGGTAGTGACTTTGCTTTTTAAAAGTAGTAGCAGACTCAGCTCTACATCCAAATGTCCTTAGTTTGTACCACTGCCTTGGATACCTGACCAATTTCCACTTCATAGCATCCGTGTCCCTTTGCTTGAGGATGTCTATGATCCTCAAAGCCCCAAGTGGGGCTGTGGAATTGAAGAGCTGTGGAATTCATACAGGTACCCTCTCCAGTCCCACAAACCAGCATCACTGACTCTACCACTTTAGAGGTTAGTGAATATAGATCTCAGTTTGGTAGGATATGTATATCACCAGAGCACACGTTGACTACCACTTCCAAGAGTTCTTCAGTAGGATTAAGCTAAATTCGGTAGGAGCAGGCCTTGTGATACTCCTTTTCCTGATTTTCTTCCTTTTCCTCCCTCATCTCCCCACTTCCTGACATGTATTTTCCAAATAAATTGTTTTCATTAAAGTCTTTATCTCAGAGTTTACCTCTGGGGTACCACTAAGTAAAGCAGATGCATACTAAAACTTCTGAAATATGACAGTTATGATTTTTTCTAACTAATGTAGAGAAAAGACAACATTGCTTATGTTGAAAACTCTGAAGCTACATGATAGGAACTCTAGGGTTTCATTTTATTTTCCTGTCTATTTTTATGTTTGCAATTTTCCATAAAAATAAATTTAATGCTTTAAGTGAATACTTAAACTCATAAAAGTTTAAAATATAAAACAAATAGCATGAGTGTCTTTTCAACTGAATTGTCATCTGGAAAATAACAAATAAAGCTACCTTTCACTGAAATAAATTACATCAAATATTTGAATACATAAGATAGAATCATGAAGTTATTAAAAGAAAATGTAGAAAAATTTATTTCTTCTCTAAACAACATACAAAACCCAAATTCCAAAAAGATTAGTACAGTAGACTACATAAAAATGTTTTGTTTTGTTTTCCATGCAGAAAAGTATAATACCATATAAAGTCAAACAACAAATGATCAACTGGTAAAAATATTTCAAAACAAATGACAATGAGCTCATTTCCCTAATGTATAAAGACCTCTTAGAAATCAGTTATAAAAGACCATTAAACCAATGGAAAAAAATTTACAAAGAACTTGAAAAGGCAGTTCATAGAAAAGAAACATAGATGGCTTATCCACATATGAAAAGATGGTCAACCTCAAACATGAAGAAATGAAAAGCAAAATGTCAATGAGATTCAGCTTTTGTTTGTTAAAAACAATTCTCAAAATGAATTCATAAAATAGTTACTAAGTGAACAAAAGCAAAATGCAAAACAATCAATATAGTATGCAAAACAGTCAATATAGTGTGCAAAAAAGAAAGACTATGACAATATATGCATTTCTATATGCAAGTGTTTCTTGGTATTCAGGGGGTTTTGGTTCCTGAACACCCTCAGATACCAAATCCACAGATGCTCAATCCCTTATATGAAACGGTGTAGCACTTTGCATAGAACCTATATAGATACTCTCAAATACTTTAGTCTCTAGATTATTTATAATACCTAATATAATGTAAATGCTATGCGAATAGTTGTTACACTATAGTGTTTAGTGAATAATGATAAAAATGTCTATACATATGCAGTATGGATACTTTTTTAAAAATATTTCATGTCTAATATTGGCTGACACTGAATACAACACATCTGTAGATATGAAGGCTCAACTGTATCATATATGTATAATATATATATATATACACTTACATGTATACAAATATATTTATATCCTCAAATATGCATATGAATTCTAGAAGGCTATGGTATAAATGGATACAATTGTTGCTACTGTACAGAACTGTATAGAGGAGCCTGGAAGTCTTGAGACAAAATAAGCATAACTTTTCATCATGTATTGTTACTAATGTTTAAAGTTTATTGTACATCTGAACTACCAATCCAATTATAAACTGACTAGTTGATAAATTAAACTAAATTAGCTTAGGCAGTAAAGATTTATTGAGCAACTACTTTGTGCCAACCACAGTTTAAGTGCTGAAAATACAGGTCGGGATGGCCAATGTAAATCTCCATCCTCAGAGCTCCTGCATGCTTCTGAGGAGAATAATAGAAGCCTAATGAATTCTGTTTGGCTAAGTTAATTTGAACTGAAATTTAATGAGTGTTTGCTTTGGATGTATCTTTCTTTAATAAGTGATAAATTTAGTTTTACATAAAATGGTAACTCCAGAAACACATTCTTTGGAACTGACAGAATAATTATAACTTGGGCAGGCCTTATTGAGACATAGTGAAAAGAGGGCCATTGTTCAGCGCTCCATGTCATTTCTAATTTCTTCGCATTCATTGATAGTTTACCAATCAAATGTTAAGAAGTCTCTCATTCCTGTGCCACCTAAGTATCTTTTTTAGGATTTGAGTCTATGTTTTCTTCTGAAGATTCAGGCCAACAACAACCCCAAACATTTTATTGAAACCAGCCCATAATTATTCACAATGGCCTTCTAAGTCCTCATTTTCATCTTTACTCTTTGTTCTCCAGATATAAACCACCTATTACAACCAAATCTAATTGTTAAATTCATTTCATTCACTAAAAAGTGCATATTGTGGTAACAGGATGAGCAAGTTAAGAACATTTTTAAAGTGTTGGTGATGCCATTATTGCTTCCCCAGTGCTCTGTGAAAAAGGAACTTCTTGGTCAAGCAATCGGGAAACGGAACTTATTAAATTTCTCCAAAATTGAAACTGTTCCCATCTTAGAAGTTTACAGTGCAAGTTAATCTGAGCAGCCCTGAGAGTCTTTCTTTCTCTCTGCCACACGCCAGTCCCGTGACTTGACTTAAGACCCTTTACAGCCCTCTCATTCTCACCTCTAAGAAGGATACTGTCAGGCAAATGATGCTTGCGGTTCTCATTCTACACTATAACTATATTCTTAGCATGATTTTAGAAAAATTAAGCAATCAAAGCACTCGATGTTATTGCTTTGAAACACAGCCAAATACATAATCAGTAGTATTACTGAGCTTCTATGTACACTTTATGATTAGCTAACGTGAAATGGAATGACACTCAGAACTCTGACAGGTGCCTTATATTAGCAACAATTAACATTTAAGTCATTTCTTTTCAATAAAATGAAACATAAATCTGAAAGGTGACAGAATAACATAATCCTACACACCAGACTAAACAAAAAGGTGTTCATTCAAATTCTAACTTTTCTAAGAAATAATAGAAAAAAATCCTTTAAAAATAAAATAGTAATATCTTTAGGTAACTATTCACATAAACAACTTGGTCATGACTTTCTAGTACAGTCATGTGCTAAAAGATAGATTAATTTTTCCTGGAATTCCTACTCGGTTGATTGCCATACAGACCTACATCATCTTTGGGTAAAGACAAATGTCTCTGAAGAATGAGAAAAATAATGACGAGACAAACAGATTTGAGAAAATTACAATCAGAGCTCTCACAACACTGTTTCAGATCTGAATCTGTTTTCCTCTGACAAATTTCAAAGTCCTTCCAGGCCCAAATCACAACTCTGTGATATCAAAACTTCCTAGTAGCTCACAGCTAACCTGAAGCTTCCATCTGCAAAGTTACAGTACAACCTACCTTTGTCCAAGGAGCACACTCTCCGAACCCAGGCAAAAAGAAAAATGAAAAAGAGCTATGTGGACATAGAACAATTGAAATGCAATACTACGCACCAGAATACTTCCTTGTGAGGATAATCCTCTCTGATAGAACACAGCAATAACCAACAACCAATGCACAATGCAATTAAAGCAAAAGCAAAATAATAAGGTAAAATAGATCCAATTCAAGCCATTCCCCCTGCCTCCAAAAAGGAGTAGGAAATAGCTTTTCTTTTAACAAAATACTACCAGGACAGTCACTCTTTCAACAAACAATCTGCCTAAGAAAGTTATATTGCACGCAACTTTAACAGTAACCCAAGAATTTTCTCTTACATTCCTTATTCAAGTATGTTCAGCCACGGAATGGGGCCTTCAGAAACTCTGATTCTCCTTTGAGAGAAAAGGTTTAGAAGTAAGAGAGAAAAAAATCTTGTTTAGTCCTGAAGGTTAACACAGGAGTTTCTCCAGCCTCCTGACTAAAAGAGAACTTCAACAAAGAACTCTTTTGTTTCCATATTTAAAACCTGAACCTACCGTGAAAATTTGGCCTCAATTTTCATTATATCACATCCAGGAAAAAAGTAACCAATTATCAGGACCATGACTTTTTCACACTTCTCTTCAAACAGTTGATAAATTTTTAGAGACAAATGCCCCTTCTGTTGAAAGCCTGTAAATAACAAACACTTGCTTTTCTAAGCTCAATGCAGAGAGAAGCTAAAATAATTGCTTTAAATGATTCTGTGTTTAAAAGCTTTTGATCTTGAAAAACACTAGAGATCCTCTTTCTTGGCGAATCAAACTGAGGACTCAAGCATTTTGTCCAGGTTCCGCTTGGATTCCCACACTTTGAGTGCTAAGTAAGTGCTCTCTCTTACCCTCAGTTCCTGAGATTTCTAAACCACCAGAGTGACTCCAGGGTAGAAAGCTGGTGCAAATACACTCTGATCCCAAGAGAAGCTGCCACTTAGTGACAGTGGCTCAGGAAAGCAGTAAAGCGTGGGAGAGGGGCTCCCTTGTAAGACAGGCTGCAAGGTCAGCTGGTGCTGCAGGAAAACAGATGTGTTTGGAGACCATAATGTTAAGTGAAATAAATCAGACACATGAACTTAAGTATCACAGTTTTTCTCATATGAGATATCCAAATTATAAATAAAGGGTAAATTAAAGATAGTAAATAGAGAGACAGAGCTTTCTCAAGTGGGAAAAGTATCAAAAGATTGAGGGAAGGAGAATGCAAAAAAAAAAATTATGTTATGTACATGAAAAAAAAGAAAAAGTGATCCAGAGGTTGCCAAAATGCATTCCAACATTTTGATGTTCATTTGACCTTGAAGTGGTCCCGGTGGAATCATAGAGAAGACTAGGTCAAAAAGAATTTAAAAATTTGATCTAATTGACAACCTAGCATTTGTTACCTTCAATTAATTTCTGCCTTAAGAAGCCCAGGCCCACAAAACTAGATCAGTGTCACTTCCTAATGCTCTTCAGTGTTACAGAAGGCTAAGTTGTCAGTTAGATGCTCAGTTAAGTCAATTCATTCAATTTTTTCACAGTTAGTGATGGTCCTCAGCCCTAATATCTTACACTTTCAAGATCTTGCCATAAAACAGTATTAGGAGAAAGAAACCATGAAATTTACTATCTTTATAAACAAAGCATAGTACTTCATTTTATAGAAAGACATTTAAATGAGAAAAGCTGAATGTCCAACAGTCTTTGTTGATGGGCAACTAACAATTTTGATGGTCTGTATAAGGTAGTTATCAATCCAGAGCTGTGGACCAGGTAGACCAGATGATTTAGCAATTCTTACAATCTCCCATTTGGAAGGATCTAATTGGCTAATTCACACACTGGTGTTAGTAACTAACAACTCAAAGTATGGGCTCATTTTATCCCAGATATGACTTCAGAAAAAGTCTATGAGTAAGAAGTTTAGACTCTGAATTTGCATTACTATCAACAATTCAGACAAAAAATGGAAAATCACAAATACCCTTCGGTTTCTATCCATAAAGTGGCAGGACCAGAGTAAATTGTCAAAGATCTCTTTAAAAGGTCCTCCAAAGCTGTAGTAAAGCTAATGAATGACCATGAATAATTTAAGTTGATAAACACCAAGGAACAAAAGGTAGACTTTAACTTAACCTTTACCTAGACTGTAAATTCATAGAGATAATTTACTGCTGAATATCGGACAATAGGATGGTCCAAAGGGGAAAAGCTTCCTATCAGAAACAATTAATTAGAATTCCAGTCTCAACTTGGCCATTCACTAGTAGTGCAATTACCCTTCCTAAGGGTCAGTTTCCTCCCGGGGTGCATTACTGTCTGATCTGCTGGGCATTGCACAATGTATAAATGTAGAAAAATAAGTATAAACACATTCAACAACTTGTAAAGCAATCAGAGCTTAGAAGTCTTATATGAACAGGCATTTAGGATTTTAGAAGGTCTCCTTCTCCAAGAATAGAATAAAAACAAAGATAAAAAGTTTAGGAAAAGACTTTGGGTAAAAACAAATTCTAACTTGCCAACTCTTAAGATAGACACTGAATGTGAACATGTGAAATTTCTCTGGCGTCTCCAGGATAAAGGAAGCATACACTTCCATACTACATCATTTCCATGCAAATAATAATGAGATTAAAAAACCTAAATCTTTGTCACACTGACTCAAAGCACCAGACCATACAATGACATTTAAGTAGGAAAAGAATTTAAGACTCTCCTTTATGCAGAAGACAAGGATGCACATTGAGAGGGCAACCAAGGGGAACGTCTCTGCAGCAGGATTAGTCCAACATGCCTGGGCAATCACAGAGCAGCAGCACAGCCCTCTGGGGATGGGGCAAAGAACAGTCTTAGCCATAGCAAGATCCCCTGGGGGTCTCCGGTTTGGAGTTAAAAGGTGGTAAGAATGACCAGATTGGCTAATAAGAGAAGTATTAAGCAACAAAACTGCCTTGACCCAAAAACAATATACCAGTATATCACCACATGAAACAATGTTAACCCCTAAATAAGGGAGGAAGAAATCTGCTATTGTTTAAAAGTCAAATTTAACCAAGCTCTTTTGCTTTGATCAACCCTCCATGAATTCTCCAAAGATTGTCAGGCAACCAGCCAGAGAATATTCAATGAGAACTCTTTGAGCACTTTTCAGTTACAATATTGTCAGGATTATGAGAAGGAAAACTGACCAGCAATCTAATGCTTCATCCCCAAGTGGGCATAAAACATTAGATCAACATTGAAAAGATAGTTGTTCAAATAATACTGTAGAATAACAGTTGACAATAACTGAAAATAGGGAATTTCATCTCTGAAGAAGCCAACAATCTTATTGGCTCTGAAGAAGCCAACAAGAAGCCAACAATCAAGTCATCTACAATGTCATTGCTAAAAGGCTTAATGGGACGTTTGAGAGAGACGGATCGAAGAAGAAAGCCTTGAGTGTGTGTGCATGTGTATATATATGTGTGTGTGTGTGTGTGTGTGTGTGTGTGTGTGTGTGTGTGTGTGTGTGTTTTGTGGGTACCAGAAATCAAACTCAGGGCCTTACTCATGCCAGGCAGATGCCACAGAGCTATATCTCCAGTGGCCTTGGGTTTTGGAGTTTGCAGAAAACAGTTTGGCGTTGGAGGATATAATCAGTAGTACTCAAATTCATGCTGAATCTAGGAGACAAAGTAGTGAGAAAGGTCCTACAATTGACCAAAATGATGTCTCTGAAAGTAGTCTAAACAGAATGCAAATAGTAAAAACAGGCAGGTGCGAGGCATGGTAGTACATGTCTGTGATCACAGCTACTTGGGAGACTTTGGCAGCAGAACCGCAACTTCAAGCTCACCCTGGAGAACTAAGTGAGACCCTGTCTTAAAATTATAGAGTCGGGGGTGCTGGGGATGTATTATAGCTCTTGTCCAGTGTTAGAGCACTTGCCTACCATGTGGAAGGCCCTGAATTCAATTCCCAAACCACCAGTAACAAAACAACAACAATAGGCAATCATTTTCCAGCCTAAGTCTTCCCAGGAGCTTTTAAGGGGGTGAATTTTCCAAGCCTTCACCGTTTTCCTTTCCCATAAGCTACATATTTGACTTTGTCTTTGTGTGCACCAGAAAGTTCAATGAATAACACATGATCAGGGCTTGTGAGCTTCTACAGGCTCCAAACACCAAACCAAAGGTGTAGAAAATGCAAGTTATGAGAATGGTCCTCTTTCCAAAACATAGTCACTACCACCTGCTGTGACAGCCCCTAAACCTGCCTTCTCACATGCACACTGGGGCTCTCCTCTGCAAATTTTTGTTCTTCCATTTATTTCAGCTTTTTTTTAATTTACATAACTGTTTGTCATGTATTTGACTGAAAACTTGTCAAACTTGTCAACTCTTGGAAATATTTGCTACTTTAAAATACCCAAATTGTCCCTCGGTCAACTATCATGAACAAAGAGATTGTGACACAAATCCATTTATTATTCTTCCAAAATGCTTTGCCATTACTCTCCATATGGTAAATTATTATACCTAGAGTATATAATGTGCCACAAATAAGATTTAAAATATATCAAAGTGTACTTTTATCTTAGTTTTGGTACATAAACACATAATATTTTAAAAGGAAAAAGCACTGCAGATTTCATGGCAAAATATTAACTATGATTATTGCAAGGTTGTAAGATAATGGGAAATATTCATCTCATTACTTATCTGCGTCACTGGCAATAAAGCACATTATTTGTGCATTAAAGGAAAATAATTCATTTTTAAATTTATGCTATAAATAGCAAGAGTTAAGAGCATAAATTTATTCCTGAAATCATATCAAAGTACTTATCTAAAAAGGTTCTTTCTTCTCTCCTTTTATTTAACTTAATATACAGTAATCATTTTTTCCCAAGATTTCTTTCTGGTCTTGTAATAAACAGAAAGGATAAATGGAGACTATTCAAGTACATCCTCTCAAAACTGTGCCTTCCTATCTTTTAATCTCTTTTTTCATCTTTTCAACCTGAATTCCTGGAAGCAAATTCCCCATAGCTCTTAGCTTCAAACCTCCTCAGCTTTGATCTGGAAAAGTCTAGGAATGATGTTTTCCTCAATGCTGAGGCAAACTTGAAATTATTATCTACCCAAACAATCTTCCTTGGGCTTCTTAGCTCCATGAATGGGTAATACTTAAAAAGGTATCAATCAAAGTCATTTAAAATATAAGAAATCACCTGGCATCTTTGTATTATTTATATTATATTAGTTATATTATTTTATATTATGCTATTACTGTTAAGGCTAGTGGACTCTCAGGACTCTCAGATCAAAAGGCATAAGTTCAAATTGTAACTCCAAATCCAAAATATAGAGGTTGGAATCTTTACTATATATTTTTCTGCGACCTTGACCTAGGTTCTCAAACCCTCTGTACCTATTTCCATGTCAGAAAAGGGGAGCTAGTTAATAATAGCATTTTCCAGAATTATTTGATTAAGAAATTAGATGCTAAATATAAAGACTTTAATCCTTCCCTGGAGCCAGTTAAGAGGACGGAATATGCCATCTCTTAGTAATAAACATAGTGTGTTAACCACACAGCCACTGAGGACGTGTAAATCTATACAGCCTGTTAGCAGAGCTACACTTAGAAACAAGAGCTTGCTTAAACTATATTTCTTGTGCATTACTCTAGGACTCACCTCAGTAGGGCTTTCTACCCAGAAAGTTCCAGGAGTTACCTAGAATGGTGGGAGGCATCTACATGCTCCAGAAGGCACCGCTTTCCACGATGTTCAGAATCACTGCCTTGTGAGGAAGTAGATGGTGCTTCCCAATGGCCGAAATCAAACCAACCCTGAGAAGTTCTCCCCCTAACTTCCTGCCAGTACAGAGCATACAGAAGGATTTCAAACACAGTGAAAATGACCTACCTCATGCCTAGGACCCTGTTACTACTAGGAACACCAATTTGAAAGCAAAGTCAGTCACAAGGAATCAGGAGTCACTGAGCCACATTTGCTCACCTTACTTACTCTGCTTTGGTGATTTCTTGGTGCCTCTCTCTGCACTGGTTTCATGGCTCAGAATGTCTAGGGACCTCACATTCTTCTCAAGAAAACTGCTTTGTCCTCAACTTTGGAATGTTTGTAAAATAAAGTTAAATGGTACTCTAGTGCTAGCTCAAACCTTGTTGAACAATCCCTATTTCAAGTTTCCATCTCCTACGCAAAAGCTGCTGTGGTTGATTAATCATGTTGAAAATCAAGGTGCAAAAAGTCTTGGTGGCTGTGTTTCAGAGCAAATCAGCTCCAGCTGAAAAATCTTAACTATGTTTACAAGATAAGTTCAAGTTCAGATCCTTTCACATCCTTGTCCTGGACAGAATGATTGTAATTTACTCTAACCAGGAAGAAGTAATGGTAAGTCATAGGGTTATCAGGGAACTTCAGATCTGATCTTGTCTATTCTGTTATAATAAAATACTTGATACATTGCTGCATTACCTGGAACATGTTAGGTACGCAATGAATAACTGTTAAATATTCATAAATGGGTCTTCACCGTGTTGTATGATTAATAATAACTCTCACTAATGAGAACAATTCTATTTTGTCAATATGCAAGAGAATCTTGGATTTATGACCTAATAAAGTACCAGTCCTTTAATATCACTAGCTTCATGATTTTAATGACTAGAAAGAATAAAACTATTATAAATAACTTGTATTCTAAGTTGTTAATGAACACAATGTTCCCATTGCGACCATTAATTTACTAGTTCAGCAGAATCTTCCAACATGTTTCAGCAACTGATGAGACTACGTATATTCTCATTAGCCCACAAAACTATTGCAAACCTCCCCAATATTGTGGCAAAGCTTGAGCTGTCCAAATAACCATAAACAAGTAACCTAAAATGTTTGACTTTCAGGTTTACAGACTTCTGTAAATTTGCTTAATTTTCCAAAAACTGAAAGATTCCTCCTTAAGAAAGTGTCCTTAGGTGACTCATGACATCTTACAGAGAATTACAGTACAGTTTACAGAAATGAATACTGTCGAGACTCCTGCATAGCGTTGAGTTGCATTCTTTCTGAGACATCTGTCTTTTCCTGTTGTACACCTAGGTTCAGTACCGATATTTACATTTACATATAAATGTGGTTCAATGTTTTACTCCTCTCTGACATTAGAGAGTAATATATAAAATGCCTAATGAGTACCCTTTATGATAGGGAAAAAAACTTTTAAGTATGAGCGAATCAATCTAGTTGCAAATTTGTGTTAAATATTTTGAAAAAGATTATATAAAATTAAGAAGTCTGAAGAAACTTATTAAGAGGAAAAACAAAGGCATTTTAGTTTTGCACAGATTAAATGAACTAGCCTTCCGCAATGATGTCTTCTTGTTATAAGAATGTTGTTCTACTAGTGATAATTGAGGTAATCGCCTTAAGGTAATTTAAACTCTCTTGAATAGGAGACTTAAGAGATTTTTATGTTGTAAAGAAATCCAAGAACATTTTTTAAATCGTGGCTACTTAAACTATCACTAAAATACCTATAGAGGTACCAAATTAAAATTGTGAATTGAAACAATAAAAAATTATAGACTAAACTGAAAATTCTAACATTTAATTATGAAGTTCTCATCTGCTACACGCTTGTATTGGAGCCTTAGATTTTATATTTAGATCAATTAGCCAACACCCTGTATTGTTTTCCAACTCAGAATATGTGAACTTTTCTTCAGTATATAATAGAAACTGATGTTTCATAGATTGCAAATTACCACACGGGCATAATAACTCAGGATTTTAGTTAGACTTCATTTGAAAGAATGCCCTTTTATAGATGTCGCAATAGCCTGTTTTTCATTTTGTAAATGTGCTTCATTGTTTAGTGTCCTTATTCATTCCCATTCAAGGATAAACTGAATCTACTGTTTGAGGCCCAGTGCCACAGGTTAAAGTCAGAGAAATGAGTCATATTGGAATTGGTCCCTAGAAATGCTTGCCAGCAATGTAGATGGGCTTATGACTAACTAAAATGACTTTTATTCTTTAACCCCCAAATTAGTTTCTAATTCTGTCATAACACGGTACTAACAATTAAGTGGCTAAAAGCAAGAGAAATCTATTCTTTCACAGTCTGCATTGCTGAGACCGTAATCTCTCTGAATCCTGGTAGGGATGCAAGCGGAGCTCCTTTTCTGGCCTCTTTCTAGCTTCTGACGGTGCTGAAATCTGCGATGAACCCTGGCTTGCAGCCACATTGCTCTAATGTGTCTTCGTCACCACATGGTACTCGCCCTGTGTGTCTCCATCTTTAAATCTTTGTCTTCACATAAAGACATGTTATGCTAGAGTAGAGCTCACATTGCTGCAGTAAGACTTCATCTTAATTTAATTAATTACACCCATTACAACTGTTTCCAAATAAGAACACATTCCGAGGTACTCAAGGATAAGACTTAATGTTTATTCATTTGTATATATGTATATTTTTATTTCACTACTGGAGATGAAACCTAGATCTTCATACTAAACTACGTGTGCAGTTCTCTGTCTCTCTGTCTGTCTGTCTGTCTCTCTCTCTGTCTCTCTCTTTCAATTTTGAGATAAGGTCTTGGAAAGTTCGCAGGCTGGGCTCAAACTTGCCATCCTCCTGTCTCAGCCTCTCAGAGTGCTAAAATTACAAGTATGTGCCACCGGACCTGATTGTCACAATTTAACACACAACACCCTAGGCTGCTTTTAATCTAACCCTTTTATATCAGTAAAGGTCTCATATTCTAATTAAGTCTGTATATGGGGAGAGACTCAGATGTATACAAAGGACTCCACTGTTTTTATAAAATTTTTTTGCTTTCTTCAAAACATTTTCAGTCTCATTTGACTCCCACAACCCCTTTATTATGGAAATAGAAAAAAACTTCAATTAAGGCAAAAATAAAAAATTAATCTGCTCTTTCTTACCCTTCGTATCCTAACTCTTGGCTGAAAGGGTAATAAAACATTTAGTACAAATAAAAGCAATGTAGTATTATTTAAAATAGGTCAGCGACACTAAGAATCCACCCCCACTTCATGAAATGTTTTGAATCAGGGTATTTCACTTCTCTAAGCTTGAGTTTCGTGGAAATGACAAGAGTACTATTTCCCAGGACTGCTTTGAGAGGTGGCTGAAGTTGTAAATTTAAATGTAGCCAAATAGAAATGTTCTGGTTAGAACATATCAAGTGTTCAATGGTATCATTGGTTGTTTAATTTTCCGCTCTAGACCTAAAATATTCAGAATACGCTATGAACTATCAGTTACAAATTCTACTGTGCTTTTCTTTTTATTTCAACTCACTTTGCACGTTGTACTAAGGTCTGATTGATTAAGTCATTTGTTTCTAAACAACTGATTTCAAAGAAGATATGGTCATTTTTTTAGTTTTTTTCTGAGATTTATTAATTTCTAGTAATTTCGAGATTCTAGTAATTTGAGGATGATTTTAACTGGCTAACATTTTACCTTTTAATTCCTTCTGTTTTGTTACATGTGCCCATTTGGAAAACTTGTCTTTGCTAAAATTTGAGCAGTCTTTCACTTCTTTCTCTGTCAAATATCTCTCATTCAATATTCTAAGAGAAAAGCAAACAATTCCTTTCTTTACTACAGGCCAAAATGCATTTGCTTACGTCTCTGATAAGGGTCTCCATAGTGACATGCTGACACTATGAATTGGCAGTGCCAAGATCTTAACTACAGAAATTACTTCTTGACTCCACAAAACAATGTTTATGACTTCTCCTCATTTAAACCAAAATGTTAGTGATATATCAACACTTTCTTTAGAAGTGAGTCACAAAAACAGGCGTGCTAACACATGCCCATAATTATAGCATGCTAGAGATTAAGGTAGGAGGATCATGATGAGGCCAGCCTGGGTTATATAGAGAAGACTCTGTCTCATAAAACAAAGTATCTTATGCTGAGATATCTATATTCAACGTAGGACTATAAACTGTTGTGCTGACTATTGGACTTGCTAGAAAGTTATACAGATTACTATTCAGGAAAGAAATCCTATTTTCATCTGATTCTAGAAATTAATCAGACCAGATGGCTCCAGATGGGACACTTTATACTTTGTTCTCATTTCAGAGCTGATATGATTCTATGCCAGGCTGAATCTCAAAGGGGATCCCCCTACAAAGACTAAGTACCATAAGCTGTGTCATTTCTTAGATTGCAATGAATCATAAACTTTAGCCCAGTATCACTAAAAACTACTTTTGTTTTATTGTAGTAAGGGCTTCAAAAAAGTCATATTATTGTTCATTTATTTTCATTCAATATTTATTTTGTTTTCAGATTATCAAAATGGGCCATGTAGGTACAATTGATTTTTAAATTTTTTTAAAACATAAAAGTACAAGTATAAAAATGACCATAGCTATAAACTCGCTGTATATATTTTAATATATTTCACTTCAATCTTGTTTCTCTGTTATTTTTGCATAGTGCAAAGTTGTGTCCATGCTTTTGTAACAATAGTAAATCATGATAATATTTCCATTAAATATCATTTTGTTGAAAGTATTCATATATATATCACTAGTTATTCAACTAATTTAATGACTAAGCTTGTAAACATTTATTTTTAATAAATGCTTGTCTTGCTCCATTCCTGTTACTACAGCCAATAGACTGGGTTGTGTATAAACAACAGAAGTTTATTTCTCATAGTTCTAGCAGCTGAAAATTCAAGATGAAGTTGCCAGATTATTTAGAATCTGATGAGGATGTGGTCCTCACACACGGTACCTTCTCTATGTTTGCAGCTTCTGGGAAAGAGCACTGTTTTTAAAGCAGTGCTAATCTCATTCAAGAACGTGATGTCTTCCCCTTCCTCATCTTTTCCCAAAAGCCCACTTCTCAATCCCATTTGAAGTGAATGCTTATCGTCAGAGTATGAAAGGAACTTGGCAACCATATTTTTAATCAAACACAACAACCCAGAAAGATCAATATATTAAACTATATTAAACTCACTACTTTATGGGCACAAGAATCATAGAACTATTATATGGTAGATACAGATTTTAAAGAGATGTGTTGGCCCAAAACTGTGTGTGTGTGTGTGTGTGTGTGTGTGTGTGTGTGTGTGTATAGTGTGCATGTGTGTCTATACTACATACAGCGCCTTCCCATCATCAACTCTATCACCATTGCTTCCAACACGACATCCAAAATCTGCACCATCACCATTTGTGCATCAGCAGCTCCACCAGTCACCATTTCTACCTCCTTTCCTTCTATTGCCCCACCATACTTACTACCCCTCCACCATCTGCAACTCTACCCTGTCCACACTATCACCTTCACCGTCATCTTTACATCAAACATCATACTGCCACACCTTTCACTTTGTTGACTTGGGTCTTTTAATCATCTCATTTCTGCACATTTTGGCTTCATTCTGCATCTTCATATTCTCTCTTGCTTCACTTCACATTCTTCCAATATTTACTTTAAGTGCCTGGTTGATGGAAATAATAACATGCTCCTCTTATGAACAATCCAAATCATGCATTCATTCAACAATTAATTGATCAAGGCATCAAATGTGAGAACCACTGTTCTGAGCAATGAAGTATAGTAATTCCCCCATTTGCAGAATTTTCTTCAAATTTTTTTTAGGTTTCTCTTCACAAGCATGTTAAGCATTTGTCATATTAAACCTACTTGAAAATTGGTAACCCATATTTTGGCTAACAGTTCACACTGCCTAGCATCCAAGCCAGGTGGAAAGCAGAAGTGAGCTGTTCAAGAAGGACACACAAGTCAAAAGGAAAGTCTCAGGCAACAGTCATGAAGTAATTTCTTATCTCTTATTGCCACAACAAACTACCGCAGGAAAGAACTTCCTATTTCCATACTCTGGAGATGTGCATTTGCGTGATGCAATTTGCCTGAAATGCTCATGCACAACCTTTGTGGAGAAAAGACATTTGCTATATAAAGAAAAGAAAGAAAAGCAATTAAAAGGTAAAAGGAAAGAGTACATCAGCAAGTGCACAGACTTGAACTCCTTGTCCCCCTCACTTATATGACAAGACTAGAAAGAAACCTATGTATCTTCTGTTTCTATATTCCATGTAAAATAAATTATTGTAGAAAAGTTAGGCTGTATATACAACTATATAATACATAAGAGAGCATTCAGAACTCATAGGTCCCTAAAGACTAATAAAACCCACTAGTATCATCAAAGATGCTTTGACTCTTACAATTAAAGTCTTCTACCTTTACAGAAATTCCGACTCTGACTCTGCTCGTACAGTTAAATTCTTCAGCATATACCAAAAGCCAAGAACCTCAGATGCCAACACCACCTAGCCTTCAGTTTCATACCAGGAATATTTTGTCTGGCCTGTGACCTTTATTTGAGAGAAGAATTCCCCATCAGTTGTCTGCAAGCAAAAGGGGATTATCCCTACTGAACATAATTTCTCTAAAAAGAAAAAAAGGTGTGACCACATAGAGTTGCCCCCATATGAACCCTGGGACCAAAACAAATGCTAAATAGAGCTTTTCTAAACCAAACTGTGATCAACAATGCCAACAACTATCAGTTCAACAACACTCAGTTAAGAAAGAAAGAAAAGAAAAGAGCTTATCCAACTTCTTTAAAGCTTTAACAGGATTGCAGTGCTTTTAGCACAATACTTCACAACATCAGACTTTCGAAGAGTTGAGCAAATATCACATCCCAAGAGACACATTTCAGAATGCACTAGTCCAAAGAGAATGTTAGGTATAAATTTTTATACATCTTCATATGTCAAACAATTACTTTTCATGTATCAACTGAGAAGTGACTGTACTTACATGCAGCATACAGAGAGTAAATCCAAGAGCTGTCTCTTTATTCCTGAATTCAGAAAACTCATAGTGTTCTGAGTAAAGGTTGAGGATTCTGCTCCAAGCAGCCACACACAACTATCACAAAAAGCTGACCAGAACACAAACTTCTTACAAAAGAAGAGGAAGTGTTATCATTACTTCCTCAATTCTATTTTCTTCCTTCTTATTCTTTTTGAACCCCTCTTTGATTTCAGTACCCAAGGCACAATATATCAAGGCAGGTATGCCCCATCTATTTGACTTCATTTATTAGCAAATATTATCTCGTTTTCCCATTTCTAAGATGAATGTATAAATATTTTGCATTGCTTTCTGGGTTTGAGAGGCAAAGGTGCTTATTCGTAGGTATGGAGGGTGAGATGCTACGTTTAATCATCTCAACCTTTATTAGTCAATTTTTTCTTATCCTTGTTATTCGTAATGCTCTACTACAGAATATAGATAAACTTGTAAAAAGCAACTTAGGTTAAAAATTGTCTTGATCCCCTATTCTTTGACAGCATGCATAACAGAATATAATGTTAAACCTCTTTTTTACTTAGTAAAAAAGGGAAATGACTGACTGAAAGTTAGATGTATTTGAACTTATCACAAACAGATCCTCCCCTCGTTACCTTTAAACAGCAAAATCTTGTCCCTCTATAAGTCCCTAAGAAAACAATTAATTCTCAGAATGCTTATATTCTGCTCTCAAAGTACAGGAAATAAGTCATTAGAAATTATCTTATTCAGTGCAATCTTCCAAATGTGATAACTATAATATCATGTGTATTAGTTATCATTTTAATCTATTTTCTGCACTGTAATACCTAACACTGGAAACTAAAAGACAAAATGTTTATTTAGCTCACAATTTGAAGCTAATGCATGCCATCTCTTCAGCTCTGGTGAGGGTAGATGGTATCACAATGGCAGAAAAGTTGTAGAAGAGATCATATTGGTAAGACAGCACAAAAGTGAACTGAGGTAGTTGAACTTAATTCTATAACAATTCATTCTCTTAAGAACCATTACAGCTCCATAATACCTATTTATCCCTTCAAAAAGATAATGCCCTCACAATCTAACTTCCTTTCATGGGGCACCACCACTTCTCAATACTAGGAAACAAGCTCTTATCATATGACCATTTGGAAAACACACTGAAACCATATCCCTACCAAAGCATATATCTTTCATTGCCTAAAAGAACACTCTAAAATTTAGCACCTTAATTAGCAATCATCTATTATTTCATGGTCTACTTGGCTTAGGATTTCAGGAATCTGAGCCCAGAAGTGTTGGTTATCCTGCTAAAGAGCAACAAGACTTTGGTCAAGATGTCAGCTGAAATTGCATGCATCTCAAGGCTCATCAAGGAAAGAAATTTTCTCCATGCTAATTCATGTGGTAGCTAGGAGTCTTCCATTTCCCAAGAGCTATCGGGCTGAGGAGCTCAGTTCAACAATACGTATGCCTGGAAGTCGTCCTCAGTTCGTGATCACACAGACTTTTTCTTAGGGCAGTTCACAACATGGCAGCTGACTTCAACAGAGTAAAGAAGGGAAAAAGAGTGAAGGAGAATGAGAGTGGGAAAGAATGACAGCAAATCAAAAGTCACAGCTGCAGCCTAATATTCTGACACTTCTGCTATTTTCTCTTTGTTACCAAGGAATCACTTTATCCAGTCTACACTCAAGAGGAAGGGATTTGAAACAGAAAATTCCAGGAGAAAGTGGTCAAAGATATCAGTCTTAGAAGGCTCCTCACTACATAAGTACAATTTTATCCAAACCCACATGGCAACTGCAAAGGCAAATATTTATAAGTCAGAGGGCTCATCCAGAGATAAACCATAAATATACTACTGTAAGAAAAACTGAGATTTTAATCTAAGATTGTTTTAGATTATAACCCACTCTAGTTATTAGGAAGATTACACTACAACTCTAAGTTTCCAAATCACAGCCCTAAAAACCAAATGACTCTCATGAGTCTATTCCCCAAGAAACGAATCAGCATACAAGCAAGAACTGGAACTGAAATTTGGAAAGTGGTTGATGCAATTTCAATTTAAAAAATAAACTCCCTTCTTATCATAACAAGCACAAGAAGGCCTCAATGCATTAAATGTTTCTCTTTGACTTTGTATAGTCACCGTATGCAACCATTGCATTAGGACCATAATTTCCCCCAACACATGGCCTCCATTCTCTCAGGGCTCAGTAAACACACTCCTTCCCATAAATGGTTGGAAAGGGTTCCACATCCTACAGTTGTTTACTTGTCCCTCTTAGTAAAAGTAGATCACTTTTTTCATCTCCTTTTGTAAGCAACAAAGCTTAGATCAAAAAAATAAAAGATCTATTTTCTGGTCAACAGACAATGGGGTCAAAGATAAAAAGCTCATTTTAGGCACAAGTAAATAATTTAGTTGGGCTCTACCTTCAGGGAGCCACCGCTGGAAGGCCTTTTCCTCCATATACCCAGCACAGGCAGAGAGACCAGAAGGAGAACCATCTTTGCCCACTGGGGGCCACCACCAGAAGGCCCTTTCCTCCGCATGCCCAGTTCAGGCCAAATAAGACAGACAGATCCACCTCTGCCGGCTGTGTGCTGCCACCATAAGGCCACGTCCTATAGGCAGCCAGTGTGAGCAGAAAGAACCAGCAGATTCACCTTCACTTTCAGGGAGCTGCCATCAGAAGACTCCTTCCTGCAGTTAGCCAGCAGGAGCAGAGACACTCAGCCAGGTAAGCATTGGGCTTCTGTAGGCCACCATTGGAGGCCCTTCGTCCCTTCAAACAGCCATCATCCACTAGCAGAATCAGACAAACACACCCTTGTGTGTCTGTCAGTATCTTAGTTACTTTTTACTCGTTGCTGAGACAAAATACCTAAAGCCCAAGTTGGGAAAGGAAACGTTTATTTCTTACAGTTTTTGGAGGTTTCAGTCCACACTCAGTTGGCTCCAAGGCAGGCAGGCATGGCTGGGCCGCAGTTCATGGCGGCTGCAAACAGCAAGCAGGAACCAGCAAAAGAGCAAGACACACCTTCTTCCCGCCATTACATCACATCCTGGTTCCACCTCTATTTGGGTGGAGCACTGACACCATCAATCCAAGTAGTAGACAATGAACCATCACAAATGCACAATGCAAACTCATGAGGCCTGGGGGCCACAGACATAAACCTTGACAGTCAGTATCATGGGAGTCCCAGTACAGACAGACAGGCTGAAAGAAGCAACCCCACCTACATGTACCCCTGATCATCAGTGAAGACCCAGTGTAGCTGCATAGCTCTGGAGAAGCCCCCTCCATACCCTACTACCTCCCTGTAAATCTGGAATTAGAGGAACACAAATGCTTATCCCATCCCCCTACACTGCTTTGTTTTTGTTGTTGTTGTTGTTTGTTTGGTTTTTTTTTTCTTGTCTTTTTCATTTTTTATTGGTACCAGGGATCGAACTCACGACCACCTGCTTGCAAGGCAGGTGCTTATGCCACTGAGCTAAATACCCAGCCCCTTCCCTACACTGCTTAGGGGCAGCCAACATGGGAAGCGTCTGAGACCCCACAACCAGATTGCTGGGAGGAATTCAGGAAAATGTCGGGATGAAGGAGCAAAAGCAAACTCAGACCTCTAGCCCACACACAATAAGTCAGGGAGATATGGTCATGAAAGAAAACGAAAGTCACACACCTGAAATCTCTGAGAGGATAGCAACTAAAGTAAAGAAACAACTTCATGAGACTGTAAAAGCAGTCAAATTAGAAATAATGTCTCAGGTAAAAGAAGAATCACAAATATGCTGAAAGAATTGCTCAGCAGGTCTAAAGAAGACCAACAATAAAGAGGAGCATAGGAAAATAATGGAAACCTTGAATGAATGTAGAAAGGAATTACAATGCATGAAATAGATTTGAAGAAAGCTGGCAAAATTGCATGAAAGAGACTGAAAATAGACTTTCAAACCTTGAAGACAAGATTGCAGCTAGTAATCATGAAAGGAACAATCTTAAAAATAACATAGAATCAGGGAATAACAACCCAACAGCTGCAAGATGATGCAAAGAAGCATAAATTAAGAGTGATAGGTATAGGTGAAGAAGCAGGGCTCAACACAAATGAAATTAAAAGGATATCCACAGAAGTAATAGAAGAAAACTTCCCAAACATGGGAAATGGATCTGGCATGCAGATAAGTGAGGCATATAGGACTCCAACTAGCCATAACCAAAGTAAATCTATACCTAGACATGTAATAATCAAGATCCCAGAATTTCAGTGCAAGAACAGAATTAAAAGCTATTAGAGAAAAGAGACAGATCCCCTGTAAAGGAAAACCAATCAGAATCACAGTAGACTTATTAACACAAACCATCCAGTCAAGAAGAGTTTGGAGTGAAGTGTTTCAAACCCTGAAAGGAAACAACTTCCAACCCAGACTGATCTACCCAGAAAAACTATCTTTCAAAATTGATGGAAAAATAAGATACTTCTATGATAAAGAACAACTGAAGGAATTCATGACTAACAAACCAACCTTACAGAGAGTGTTAAAGAATATTCTAGAGAGAGATAAAGATGACCATTGTTCCAGGAACAGCAGCAGAGGAGGATCACCAACCAAGAAATGAAAATGAATGAAGAGCAAAAGTGGAGGGCCAACAACAGGAGAATAACAGGGCAGAGACAAACAAATGTATGCTGGTTGTAACTGTTGGTGTAGATGGCCTCAGGTCAGCAATAAAAAGAAACACAGGAAGAGTGGATCAAGAAACAAGATCCATCAATATACTGTAAACAAAAAACACATCTAACTGGAAAGGAGATTCACAGACTAAAAATGAAAGGAGAAAAAACAATTGTTCTATGTGACAGGAGACCAAAAAACTGAAAAAAAAAAAAGCAAGTGTAATTTGCCCATCAACTGCAGAATGGATAAGAAAGATATGATATTTTCATGCAGTGGAGAGCTACCCAGCTAGAAAGTAAAATTATCTCAAGGTTCCTGTAGGTAAATAGACACAACTGGAGATCATGTTTATGGCTAAACAGTTTGAACTCATATGCATGAACTCTAGCACAAGAAACAGAAGAAGTTAATGGGATCCAAAAGCAAAATGGTTAATGTAAGAACAAACAGGAGGAAACAACTGGGAGGGAAAGGTGGAAACTACTGTCAATTCATTATTGTCTTATCTTGAACTCTTGCATTGTTTACACAATTTTGTTAAGGGTTGGCTTTGTTCTGTCTTATTTTGTAAGATTTTATGCTGTCAGACTTCCGGGAGAACATGGCGGATAGATAGCAGCAGCTACGGAGGCTCTCTGAGATACCCCGCTTAAAATCCAGGAATGGTGCAGTACGAGGAGTCCTAAGCAAGGGGAGATAAACCCTGCCGACCCAGGAATGAACTAAGCTAAGAGAAACCAACTGGAAATCCAATCCTGGTGCTATAACAGGAATAGATAAAATCTCAGTGCAGGAAGCTAGAACCCACACCACTGGAAGCCTTGATTTGAATTTCCTGCTGCCACTGCTGCGTCCAAATCTGCAGGGCAGGGAGAGAGATGCACGAGAGCTCTGAGAGCAGGAATCTGTGAATGGAGTTGAGAGCATGACTAGCAGGGAGCCCTACATCAACTTGTGGTGAGTGAGCGGAACGAGGACTCTTTCATAGAGTAGGAGGCTCCAGCAAAGGACATAGTGGGACCGGGCAGACTTGTCGGAACAGGGCGCTGCAGTGACATTAGGCACATATTCCCCTCTCAAGCGGAATTGGTGGGGAGTGTGTGGCCTATGTGACGCTGCTAACTAAGACCCAGTAGGCTAGCCCAAACCAGGTCCCAGTGCCTGGTGCACCCTAGCGGTGAAGCCTTCACAGGTTGACCTGGAGGGGTGGGCCCAGCAGAGGCTGCCCAGGTCTGTGTCTCCCTATAACACTGCAGCGGGCGGGAACACCTAGTTGGCACTATTCAAACAAACTGTGACAGACAAAGAGAAAAAAATTGGGCCTCCTACATTACTTGTATGGAAGGAACAAAAAGTATGGGAAGAGGAAGCAACAAGAAAGGGTCCTCAGGCCCCAATCCTGAGAACACTGATCTAGGAAAGGGAAATGCAAAGGAAGACAGAAAACATGCAATATCAGACATGGCACCAATAGACATAAAGCGATATCTCCAGAGCCTCATAGACGAGTTTAAAAATGAAGTTTTTAACGAAATAAAGCAAGATATAAGTAGAATAGTTAGAGAAATGCTAACCACTGCCCAAGAAAAAAAAGATGGTGGAATGGAAGAACAGGAAAATGGGGAGAATTGTTTGATGGACAAAACTGAGAAAACATAGAATACGTGAAGCAGCTTCAAAGAGATTACCAGGAAACTAAAACCTCTATCAAAAGCTGGCATAACAGCTTGAAAGAAACTAAGGATAGATTATCTGAATTGGAGGGCAGATTTGTAATATGGGAGCATAAAATAAAAAACTTCTTCAAAATAACAAGAAAACAAACAGCAATAATACAAAGGCTAGAAGACGATAAGAGGATCTATAACTTAAGAATTAAGAACATAGAAGAAGAAGTAGGGACACAAACAAATGGACTACAAAAGCTATTCACAGAAATAATCCAAGAGAATTTCTCTAATTTAGCAAAAGGTAGAAGATACTCAGATGTATGAGGCATACAAGACCCCAGCCACCTACAATCCAAACAGAGCTACACCCACGCATATAATAATCAAAATTCCAGAAATCCAATATAAGAACAGAATCTTAAAAGCTGTCAGCGACAAGAAACAGATCACTTACAAGGGAACACCCATCAGAATTACAGCAGACTTCTCGGCACAAACAATCAAATCACAAAGAGCATGGGGGGAAATAATTCAAGCTTTAAAAGATAACAACCTCCAGCCAAGATTGATATATCCTGCACAACTGTCCCTAGAAATTGATGGAAAAACAAGGTGCTTCCAGGATAAATAGGAACTAGGGGAATTTGCAACCACCAATTCAACTCTACAGAGAATACTGCAGGATATTCTAAAAAAAAAAATACCAAGACTTCAGAAACAGTGGCAGAGAGGCCACAATGAATGGAGCAGAAAGTGAAATAAAGAAGACAAACTGACAACAAATGACAGAAAAAGAGCTCAACAGAAAGGAGGCAGAGAAGATTGGATGGTAGGAACAGCTATTTTGGAGAAAACAAGACATCATAATAGCTAGTGCTGATTTAGTATCATCTTGCTTTGAAGTCCCATCAAGCTTTTATTCTTCTGTCTCCATCAGTCTTAACAGGTTGTATCTTATTGGATTTTATTATATGTGATAATATAAGCAAAAACTTCTTATAGACAAGGAGATTATACAGAAACCATTGTTCATTTTCTGATAGTTGGTTCTAAATATCCTATAATACTGTCATTCTCTTGAATGGTTTTACATTGTCATGATATGTTTGGTGCTACAGTATATGAAGTTATATTCAAAGATTTCAAGGAAAGAGACACTACTTTTATGTCAAGATATCTTGTGGTAAAACACTATTTTGCTTAAATGGTTGTGCTTTGACATGCACTGGTTTGTTGTTATGCCTTCTTTTATCTCAATCTCCTTTCTTTTTCATTATTTTTGTATTTTTATCTTTTTAATTAAGGAAAAAATTTAAAAAGCAAGATACATTATAGTAACCCACTTTGATTTCCTATTAACTTGATTTGAAAACCCTGTATAGCCCTCACCATCTTGCTTTGACTGATTTTCCCCTATTCTTCTTTGCTTGATAATACCAAGTTCGAAAGTATAGGCAAAGCTGGGAAGACAATAGGATTCATTATGACGCCCATTCTGGTTGACTATTAACTTCTTTTAAAGTCCTGTAATGTCTCCAATGTTTTGATTTTATTCTTTACTGTTTTGTTCAATTTTATTATAACTGATGATATAGGCAATTCTTTTTAAGATAGCAAGAGGCAGTATGGTAACCATTGTTGATCACCTAGTATTTTGTTTTTACATTATCTATTATGTCCATCCTTTTGATTTGACTGATTCTGTTCTGTTATGGCACATTTGGTTTTACTGTCTTCAAAAAAAAGTAATAAGAACTGTGGAAGTAATAAAACCCAAAATGTGTAATTGTCATTGTACAAAAGAAAGGAAAAGAAAGTGTTCTAAAGAATATAACCACATATATATTTAAGTGTATAAGGTAGGTAACCATACTACTGAGTTTTATTGGATCATTGAACAAAACTGTCTCCAGTCTCACTCTTTGAAAGTCTACTTTATATGCTTTAATTTTGTAACCTGAACAACTATTTCTAAGATAACAATATATAATCTATTAACTAGTGATTTCCTACTGTTTATGTTTTCTGAAATTCTGTATAACTTGTACCCTTTTTCTATTTTTTTTCTTTTTCTCCTTAAGTTAAAAAAAAAAGATTTTATGCTGTCAGATGGTAGGGGCAGCTATTTTGCATAAAATGGGATATTTTATAGTCATCATGGTTTCGTATTATATTGTTTTGAAGTCTTATAATGCTTTCATTCATTGGTTTGATGGATTTTATTGTTTTGTTTGATTTTGTGTGATGGTATGGACAGCTATTTTGAAGAAAACAAGACATTATGGCAATCATTGTGATTTACTATCAACTTGTTTTGAAGTCCTACCATGCTTTTGTTCTTCTGTCTTGATTGGTTCTATCGTGTTGTGTTTTATTTGATTCTATTATGTGAGATGATATAAACAAATTTTTTGAAGAAAATGAGATATTGTAGTAGCCATTGTTCATTTCCTGTTATTTGGTTTTGAGTGCTTTCATTCTTTTGAATGGTTTTATAGTATTTTATATGCTTGATATTATTATGTGTGAAGGTATGCTCAACTATGAAGAAGAAAAGAGACATGGTAGCTACTGGTGATGACTGGTTGTCTTGGTGTGAAGTGCTGTGTTGCTTGCATTGTTCTGTTCTGATTTGCTTTGTTCTGTTCTCTATTGTTTCATTCTCTTTTTAAAAATTTTAAAAATAATTCAGTTGGATGCCAACTGAATTCCCAATTTCAAGATGAGCTTGTAACAGTTGATATTGTACAAAACTTATTGTCATTTGATTGCAAAGATTAAGGTCACACTTTCAAAAGTAAAATAGAAATTTTGTATATGGCATATTTCATATCATTGATTATTTTAGAAATTTTGAAATAGATCTAAAATAGCCTATGTCCAATTATACCCCACATTTCAGAAACCATATGTCAACAGAAACTGTGCTAAAAACAAATAATATTGTTGGGGGAAGAGAAAGAGATAGTGTATGTGACACAGTTACTATTTGGAAAGAGCTATTGACTTTGAGGAGTAGGTAACAGAATACTTCAGTCTCTGGTCTCAGGTTTGCTCTCATTTTCTTTGTACTCATTTAAGCAAAAAAATGCTACAGAATGAGGGTTTAAGGCACCCTCAGTCTATATGTTGAAATTTAATTTATACTGGGAAGGTATTTGGAGGTAGAACTTTTGATAAATGATGAAATCATTTGGACAGACTACATATAAGAGCTCAGGAGCTGCTTTCTCCTTCCACTGCATGAGGTATATAATATAATTTCCTTACCAAAAATTAAATTTTAATTAGTTAAAATGAAATAAAAATTTCAGTTCTTCATTGACACCAGCCACATTCCAAGTATTCAACATTGATGCTAGTGTCTGGTGGCTGCTCTATTGGATGGCCCAGATATGAACACTTCACTTCCATTTATGCAGAAAATTCTACTGGAGAGCATCAATGATTTGGGAAAGAGGCAAGAAAGGTTTGAAATACTAACTTCCAATGTAAGGAGTCAGGAGATTTTACACAAGCAAGAAACAAAAATACAAGCATATTGTTTTAAAGCTTACCCATTAACTGACAGAAACACTAAATATGAACCGTTCATTTTAATAAGATTTAATTACAATGGAGATAAAGGAGTTCTCAAGTGAGCCAAATCCTCGTCTCTTGTCTGATAGACAATGCCTGAAACTGATAATTTTCAAACAAAGAAAAGTGTGAGCACAGGGTTTAGAAATCACAAGACCTCTGTGATCAAGCTTGGTGGAAAGGATTATAGAAACGCTGCTATTTCCTTACCTTCCAGACCCTAGAGTACCCCTGGACCCCAATTGTTAGGGTAGCAAAAGTTCATCTGTGCTTCAAAGTTTAGTCCCATAACTCAGCCTTGGTCATTCCCTCCACTTTCTTCCCACACTACAAGTCTGTGACTGAATATTGTTATATGTCATTAATATTGTGTGTAAGAAGAGCATATGACATATATTCCCCATGTCCTTGTCCTCAAAAGGAACCTTGGCTTGGTTCAATGCTCTGCTGTTATCCTTTCACATTCCTTCATCATTTGTAAACAAGGGCCTCATAGTTTCATTTTGAACTATGCACAGCAAAGTATGTAGTTATCCAGTTTATGTCTGCCTTTCTAACTAAACTGCCTTTCTGAGCTCTTTGAGAGCAGAGATGACTCCTCTTTGAAATTTGTGTCCTTGCAAATGAGGCTAGGGCCCCTGATAAAGACCATCTGATTAGTTGATATTTATGCATATTTTTCTTGTGGGTCTACAACTTTATGCTTTCAGATCCTACAACATGATCCATCTTTCAGAAAAGCTATGATGGGTAGGCTGTCTGATGTGTTAGAGACACTCAAACACCATCTGTGAAACATCCCTTACTCTCTGGTGCCAGAATTACAGTTTTATTTCTTCCTTTTAAAGACATTTCCTTCTCTTGCACTGTCAGTCCCTCTGGGGAAAACAGTCTTTAAGCTTCTCCGTTGAACTTTACCAAACACAAATTTGTCAGATCAGTTCAGTTATAATCCCAAAAGCAGGTGAATCATTTTACATTCATACTTAGAATTATAATATACAGTGGTATCACTGATTTGGCAGAATATTGATAAAACACATATACAAATGACTCCAGTAGACTATTGAGCCTCAACATTACAGATCAATGAAGGAAAAATTTTAGCATTATGCATAAAAGTAATTCAATGCATAAATTTTCTGGAAAAAAGCATATTATTTCCAACATATCTAACACCATATCTGATTTATGGCTAAAACTTTCTTTCAACTTTTGATGATCACATACAAAACCCCTTCCCTACTTTATTTACTCATTAATGTATTTATGGAGTGTGGGCTAGAACCTGAGAGATACATAGCTAGACAGAAAGAGGGTACATAGAATTTGGCCGACCAAGAGAACAGAGGGAGAAGCATATGACTCATGCCATGTTTCTGAGACTAAATAAAAGATCAGGAGTGGAAGGCAAGAATCTGATTGAATGAACACCATGGTAGATAGACATGACATGTGACCTTGTCCTTAAAACATAGATAAGATATTGATGGGTGGATATAAGATGGGGATGACAGACCCTGACATGAATGAAGGCTGAGGAGATCAAGGAGTGGATGATCAGCTCCATGTTTATCACTTTTGGGTTGATACAGTCTCTTAAGGGTCATCAGATAGGTGAGAGATAGAGGAGAGATAGAGAGAGAGATAGAGAGATAGATAGATACTCTATATAGAGAGATAGATAGATAGCCTATATAGAGATAGAAAGATTGATATCCTATATAATATTAATAGTAGCCAGGGATTTAGCTTAGTGGCACAAGTGCCTGCCTGGCAAGTGAGAGGCCCTGAGTTCAATCCCTGCTACCAAATAAAAAAAAAAAATAATAGTATTCAAGGTGTTCTTAAGACTATAAACAAATTGGTGTATGTATGGTTTTACTATACATTCTCTCCAGACAATGCATTATTACTTTAAAAGCTACTCTGAGACTGAGGTAAAGGATCCTAAGTGCGAGGCCAACCTAGGTAACTGACAGATACTGCCACAATATTTTTAAAAAAGTTAAGAGGGCTAGGGAAATAGCTCAGTGGTAGAGTTCTAGTATAGTAGTTGTAAGGACATATGTTTAATCCTCAGTACTACAAGAAAGAAAAAAATTGTCTTATAACAATTTGTTTTGTTTGGGAATTTACAAAGAGTTGATCACCATTTCAAAAATTCAGTCAGAACCAAGCAAGAGAGAGAGAGACAGAGAGAGAGAAAAAAAAGGGAAAGAAATTCACTTAGCACTGCAGCTCTGATTTATGTATCAGTCTGCATGGGAAGCTTGACACATGTATCCAAATAAACATACTTAAGTGTTATTTCAAACATTTTTTAGAAAAATCAACAGAACTTAATTGAATATTATCTTACTTAGCTAAAATCAAAACTTATTCATTATGCATTGGAATGTGAATATTTCATTTGGTTTTCTCATGTGGCCATTCCTGAACATTTATATGTTAAGGCACATATTTTTCATTATTAAATGCATTTATTTTTATTTTCTTAGAAAATTAGGAATTAATGGAGTATTAATTGTGTGCCATGCTTTTCTTTCCTCGTGATATTAAAGATCGAATGCAGGCCCTTCACACTGAGTTACCATTACTATATCCCTAATCTTTTTCATTTTTAACTTTGAAATAGAGTTTTGATAAGTTTCTAAATTGCTCAGGCTGGGAAAGAACTTACTTTTGATCCTCTGGAGTACTGGAGTTACAGGGATGTGCCAGGACACCTGATTCAGACATACCTAAAGGGACATACAAACAGCTACTTGATCTTCATAATAACTCCTTGGGGCTGGTAGTGTTATTATCCCAGTTTTAGAGATGGGAAGAGTGAGGCATAGTAAAGTTCTTCCACATACTCCTCAAATATATTGAAGAGTAAATAAAGCTGGGCTGTCAAGTAACTGTCTAAGGTCCCGTGAGTAGGACTTGGATTCAAACCCAAGCTGACTCCAGGCTGCAGGTCCTCAGCCAGATCACTGTCTTGCATTATATTGTTGTTATTTCTATTTTTAAATTCATAGGATGCATTGTTTTTTAAATCTCATTTTAAGACAATAAGAGAGCATTCTAAAAGATATTTGATAAAAAGAAGGGCAAGCGTTGACTCTGGTAAGAATGAAGGTGAATCTTTGATATAGCTGAACATGGAGGCAGTGGGAGGAAACAAGTAATGAGAAGCAAAATGCAAGAAAAGCTGACATTATACCAGGAACATCTCAGCTGCCAAGTGAGGGGCATGGAAGTGAGTTGATCAGAAGGATTCCAGCTGCCTAGAAAAATATGTGTTCTGAGGATAATGTACCTGATAATATTTTATTTTTAATGCAGAGATCACCTTGTCAAAAAAGGCAAGATTCTCAAAGGGAAGAACTTTCTTCCTTCCTTCTTTCTTTCTTTCTTTCTTTCTTTCTTTCTTTCTTTCTTTCTTTCTTTTACTCTAAGCCTCCAGGTATATGCTTGGCACATGTTACCACATAATGTTGAATAAATTAGGTATAATTTCAAAAATTAAAATCTAGAATTCAAAGTTTAGTTTTTCTACCTTTCGGTTTCTCTACATTTAGTCTCCCAGGCACTCATTTAAGTAGGGAAACCAGCAGCTCCATTCTGATACCTCTGATGTCTCATCTTAACCAGCAGTCTTCCATATCAGTCTCACTACTGAGTTATGTTATCAGTTTGAGATACATCTGTCCTTAAAATTTCAAAGTTTAGAATACCCATTTTGTCTTCTAGTGAACAAGACAATAATTGGGACAATTTTAAATCAAGATTATTTCTTAATAGCACCTTCTAGCTAATATATCCTATGGAATCTGCAACACTGTGGGTTAAAGACCTTGTTTTATCATCTCTGAGTCATGCCTTACTCAAGAATGTTGGGAAAACTATTCCAAGTCAGAAGTCAGCATCTTTTTGCCTCCCTTGGTCTTGAGAACAAGACTGACCCAAGACTGTGCAGATGTGGATAGGACTTGATCAAAGCATCTGAGCCCCCAGCCAGACTGTAGTTTATTACTGAAGCAGGCAGTCCTCTCTCACCCATGGCAGCTTCTTCTAAATTGCCCCATACACATAGAGTACTGCTGAAACCATTCTCTCTATCCACTTCAATTCTAATCCCTTGAAGATTAACTTCCCAGGCAGCTATCCTCCAAATCTAATCATTGGCCTGGCCTGGAATGAGGCTCAGCTTCCCAGAAGCTTCTAGACTGTTGAGTGCTACAAGCACACATGGTGGGAACATGTAAAGATAGATCGTGGTGGCACCAAGGTAAGAAGAAATCTTAGAATTGGAAAATGAGTAATGCGTAGGTGCTGCAAATATGTTTAAAATATATATCAGCAATGAAATTTCAAGTATAAACTATTTGTTGAATTTTCAAGTTGTTATTTAAAAATATGTTTAAGTTAGCATGAAGTCAGAAGTATTATATACCAAGTAAGTAAGGAGTTATTACTTATCAAGTAAAGTAAGGAGTTATTCAGAACACTTTCAACTTCTCCTGGCTTAGCAATTCACTATAATATAAACAGAACTCTTCTATGATAATGATTCCTCCTGCACCATAGAGAGCTACAATCCAAGGTCAGTATTTTGTTCACTGAAATAGCTCACAATGCTTGTCTATTCCATAAATATTACTGCAAAAGTGATGGGAAGCTGGAAATAAAGAAATAAGTAGTGTTAAATAGGTATGTAGTTGTTTCCTGTTGCTTTTACAACAAACTATCACAAACTCAGTGGCTTAAAACATCACAACTTTATTACCTTACAGTGCTGGAAATCAAGGTAACAGTGGATTGGCAGAGCCACGCAGCACAGAATCCATGCTCAGTCCGGGGTCTGGAGGCTGCCACATTTTCTAGCCCATTGTTTCAGGTCACTTTGACTGACCTCCTCTTTTTCTCATAAAGACGCTTATGATTACTTTGAACCCATTGGGATATTTCAGAATAACCTCCTCATTTCGAGATTCTTACCTTAATTACATTGACAATGACCCTGTTGCCTATAAAATAGCACATTATTCATGGGTTTGCAGATTGGACCAGTAGGTCCACTCTTCAGCCTGGCAATCATCCACTGGGTTATATACTTTTCTCCTCACCTAATTCTAATAGTTTGTAATATATACCTGCATCGGCACTCGGTGAGTAGACAGACAGCATCCCCCAAATCCCTCACTCAGTGAACAATACCAACAAAGCCAAAGCAGAAGAGACAAAGCTTTTTCCTAGGTTCCTTGTTACTGCACAAATAAATCAGCACATTTTATCATCCTAAAGTTGGAAAGTTTTTCAATCCCTGCTCCATCTTCAACTTCACCTTTAAGCTTCACTTTTGGCAGAATTGCAAAACTGTTGCAGCTAGTTTCCTGCCCCCCAAGCAAGTGTCTTAATCTCTGGGATTTGCTGAGTTTGGGGATTTGTTTGTTTGTTTGATTTGGTTTTGGTTTTTGAGTTTGAGGCTTGGAGTGTTTGTTTGCTTGTTTGTCGTGGTACTGCAAAGTGAACCTAGGACCTACAGACTCAATTTCATCCCCAGTCCTTTTTTGTTTTTATTTTGGGTATTTTCTGAATTTTTTTGTTTTTGGTTTTGGTTTTATTGAGCCAGAGTCTCACTATGTAGTTGTTGCTGGCCTTGAACTCACTATGTAGCTGGTCTCAAACTCTGGCAGACTCTCCTGTCTTAGCCTCCCAAGTGCTGGGATTACAGCTGTGTACCATCAGACCCAGCTGCTTAATGTTTTTATTTTGAGACAGAATCTTCTAGTTAAATTGTAGTGAACCTCCTGTCTCAGCCTCCCAAAGTACTGAAATTACAGGCCCTTGCCATCACACATGCCTAGTCATGCGATCTCTTGAACATGCAAATCTATTACTTACTCTCCAGGAGCTGACATTAGAACCCAGAGAAACATTTGCTGAGACATTTATTGAACAACTTGGTGATGATAATGAATTGACAAAACAGATCCTATCAAGCGAGATCTTAAAACACTGCCCTTGTTAAAGTAAAAGCCTTTTTAAATAGGATCTCACCCGTTTCTACCACCTATGCCTGTTTTGTAACACAGTCTATTAGTCTGTCAGATTAAATCATGGCCTTGAACTCACTATGTATTTATAATACATAAGCCATATTTATAATAATAGATTCCTGAAATTCACAAGGTAATTCACAGGCGTGATCTGAGTTCTCAGCCTAGACTGAACCAATGGCTGCCACCAAGTGGCAAATGTTGACACTGGCTGGAGCAAGCTTAAGGACAGGTGGTCTCTTTCATTCATTCTTTCACAGCCTCAAATGCAGAAGGAAGGCTATAAAATACATCCCAAGCATTCACTGGCCCAGCAAGGAGCCAAGGTTTATAGTAGTAATTAGTAGGAATTTTATATCAAACCAAGAATAAAGTAAAAATAGAAGTTAGTTATTTTTTCCTTCTACTTCTTTTTCAACTTAACAAAACCCACTAATATCCCTTTTACTTGACATCAAGGGAAATAAGACAATCTGTTATTTTTCAAGGTAACTCAAGATCATATTTTAGGGGATTTAGCTCAGGGGCGTAAGTGCCTGCTTGGCAAGCGCAAGGTCGTGAGTTCAATCTCCAGTACCAAAAAAAAAAGAATAGAAAATATTATATTTTAAAATCTGGACTTTGTGACACACACCTAATCACAGTACATAGGAGACTGAAGCAGGGGGATCACCATGAGTTCAAGGCCAGCCTGGCCTGCAAAGTGAGTTCAAAGTCAGTCTGAACTGCATAGTGAGATCTTATCTCAAGCAAACAAACAAAACAAAACTTATATCCTTAAGAATTAAAGGTTATTTTAAAAATTTGACTGAATGGCCATGCACATGTGCCTCCCCAGTACTTTGAACAGGATGATGTGCAGAGTTGGTGCAACTGGGGAAGGTCAGTAGCTGCTGAGAAGGCTGACATCTGCTGTATCCCATGTGAATTCTCCAACATTCAAGTTCAACCTCATCCTAGTGAATACAGAAATCCAGCTTTGTCTTGCCTTGGAGTTTCCTGACCACAGCACACTGACTTATCCTAATTGTGTCATACACAAAACCTGAAAGCAAATGCCTTCATTTGAGACAAGAAATAACACTATGTCACCATTAGTCTAACTTTTCTGTCCTATATTGAGGATCTGGTCAGGGGTAGAGGAGAAGGAGAGGGAGAAGTATATGTCTCTGTGAGAGAGGAGTAGAGCTAGGTTCCTCTATTCATTCTGATGACATTTCTGTTGATGCTCCAATTTGTGTAGCTTAGTGATTTTTGATGAGGTAATTTACATAGATCTCAGTGCCTTCATACCAAAGGATGACATAAAAATACTAACGAACACAAGAGACAAAGATGGTGTTTTGATTTGGTATTTTTAAAACTTTTTTTGTTTTTAATTTGGGAGCATATAAGGATTTTGATTATTGTTTAAATATTTGCAATTTATTTCTAGTTTTACTACAAAATAATAATAGAATACCTTAATTTATGTTTTGCAAAATAGATTTACATGTTCCTGTTGCTCAAGTATCTGATTAGTTATTTTAAATGTTCACGGAATATTATTTTTTAAATATGAATTATTCTGTGGTAATTTTTATCTATTAGTTTCATCTTGCAAATTATGTCATTTGTCTTAACTAAACTCTTGTCTATTTGAGAGGCAAGTTAAAGTCTATATTTGGGTGTTGTCACTTTTGCCTTGTATTTCCACTAGTTGTTTTACACATTTTAAATGTGTATGCTTAGGTTCATAAAAGTTTGCACTAGCATTGCGTCTCCATTGTAGATTGTACCTCTACTGAAAATGACACTCTGTCCTAATGTTTTTGTTTTGAAATTTACCTTGCCTGAAATTAATGTTACCACTTCCTTTTTGATTACTGATTGCATGACTAATCATTACTCATCTTTTATTAACATCTGTAAGTAATTTTGTTTTAGGTATTTTTCTTACTTGTAGTATAAAATTTGATACCCTACAAAAACACTTTTGAGATTTTGTATTTAAAAACCTCTATATTTTATCTTCTGTATTCTTATACTTTCCATTCTTTTATGGTCCATGGATTGTCCTGGCTCTTGGGCAAGAGCATGTGACTGAGCTTCAAATAGTTAGAGAATTTCATGTGACATGAACTTGTCCAACCAATGAGAATACCAGAATTTTATGCAGGAGCTCATAGGAAGAAAATCTCTTTCATACTGGACAAGAGAAGAGTTTAGAGCAGCTCTGGCCACCCTGCTATTCTAATAGTAGAGAGAACACAATAGAAAAAAATAGTTACAAGGTTGAAAGAAACAAGAGTCTCACAGGTCCTTTGTATACATCCAGAATTCAGCTATACTCCAAAAGAAGTGGAGATCAGACCTTCTTTCAATCCTGGGAACTGGGGTTGCACAAGGTAAGTTCCAACATACCAGCGTGGGCAAGGGTAGAGTTTAAGATCATGACTCCCAGTGATAAAGGACCTCCCCAGCTTCCAGCAACACTAGACTGGTCTCTTCAGGTTTCTTGAGTCTAGCTCGGCCTTGCCCAGTGACCTTCTTTCAATCCTGGGAATTGGGGCTGCATGAGGTGAGTCCCAACACACTGATGTGGGCCCTGGGAAAGTTTAAGATTATCACTCCCCAAGGTTAAGTGCCTGCCCAGCTTCCAGGCACACTAGACTAGGCTCAGGAGGTTTCCTGACCAACTAGACAATGCTCAACAACCTTCTTCAATCAGGGGAGCTGAGAGCATGTGAGGTGAGTTCTAGTGCAGTGGTGCTAGCCCGGGGAGAGTTTGGACCATCACACTCAGTGGTTAGGAGCCCACTCAGCTTCCCAGAACACCATGGGTGTCAAGGGAGATCCTGTAGGCCTGAATGGACTACACTTAACAACCTCCATTCAGTCCCAGGAGCCGTGGACATAGGAGGCAATTTCCAATACGCCCAGGAGAAGGTTTAGAACATCACTTGAAATACAGAAATATAGGAAAATGACAAAACAAAACATCAAAATGCAATCTCAAACCTCCAGCCCATCCCAAGAAAGCCTAGGAGCCATTTACATAGAAGAAAATATACGCCATACACCTGAAATACCTGAAATAATAGCAACTGAAATAAAGAAGCAACTCCAAGAAACTTGAAAGGAATTCAGATTAGAAATAATCTCCCAGGTAAAATAAGAAATGATAAAAGAAAGGAAAGAAATGCTAAATGCATCTAAGAAGACACAGTTAAAAAATTAGAGGAACAATGCAAAAACATAGAATCCCTGGATGAACAACATAAGAAACAAACAGAATATATGAATCAGATTGAAAGAGATATACGGGCAATCAAAAATTCCACTGAAAGTTGTCAAAACCACCACAATGAAAATAAAGATAGAATTTCAAACCTCGAAGACAAGATTGCAGCTAGTGAACAGGAAAGGAAAGATCTTTTAAAAATAACAAGGAATCAAGAAGTAACAAATGGACAGCTGCAAGATGATGCAAAAAAATTGATAGGGATAAATGACAGAGAAGGGAACAACACAAATGAAATCAAGAGGCTACTTAAAGAAGTAATAGCTGAAAATTTCCCAAACATGAGAATGGAAACTGATATTAGGATTAGTGAAGCATATAGAACTCCAAACAGCCATGACCAAAATAAAATTACACGCAGACATATAATAATCACCATCCCAGAAATCTAACATAAGGATAGAATATTAGCTGTTAGAGAGAAAAGACAGATCACTATAAAGGAATCACAGCAGACCTCTCAATACAAGCAATGAAGTCAAGAAGAGCATGGAGCAAAGCATTTCAGATCCTAAAAGAAAATGATTTCCAACCTAGACTGATGTACTCTGAAAAACTGTCCTTCAAAATGGATGGAGAAATAAGATACTTCCATGACAAAGAACAGCTAAAGAACTTCATGATCACCAAACCAGCCCCACTGAAAAACATTCTAGATACACACAGGAAATAGAATACTAGAATACTGAAAGACATTCTAGATACAAATAGGAAAAAAACACTATACAAGGCAAACAATTAAACAGAATGCAAAGGTAAAGATGCAACAGCACAAAGATAACTTGTCAACAATAAACCAATATATGTTATATCTATTAATGTAAATGGTCTCAATTCACCAATTAAAAGAAACAGACTGGCAGAACGGATCAAGAAGCACTATCCAACCATATGCTATCTACAAGAAACCTATCTAACCCAAAAGGAAACTCACAGACTGAAAGTCAAAGGATGGAAAACAATAGTACATGCAACAGGAACCCAAAAAATGTAGGGGTAGCTATTCTTTTTGCAGACAATGTGAGCTTCAAACCAAGAATGATCTGAAGAGATAAAGAAGGAAACTACATAATAGTTAGGGGAAAACATCAAGAGGAAGAGATAACAATCTTAAATATATATGCAGCAAATTCCAGAGCACCCAGCTATACAAAGCAAGTATTAACAGAAATGAGAAATCAAATAAAGAATAACATAATTATAACAGGAGACCTTAACACACCATTGACACCAATGGACAGATCAACCAGACAGAAAATCAGCAAAGAAATAACAGAACTGAATCACACCTGTGAACAAATGGACTTAATAGACATATACAGAGTGTTTCATCCAACAATGAAAGAATATACATTCTTCTCAGCAGTACATGAGACATTCTTTAAAATAGACCATTTACTAGCCCACAGAACATATTTAAGTAAATGCAAAAGAGTTGAAATTATCTAATGCGTGTTATCAGATCATAGCATCATGAAACTAGAAAATAATGATAAAAGAAACTGCAAAATCCCCACAAACACATGGAAATTGAATAATACACTCTTGAGCAATCAGTGGGTCACAGAGGAAATTAAAGAAGAAATTGAACAATACCTACAAGCAAACAGAAATACAAATACTACTTACTGGAATCTGTGAGATGCAATGAAATCAGTCCTTAGAGGAAAATTTATTGCACAGAATGAAAACAAATAAACAACCTGATGCTGCACCTCAAACATCTAGAAGAGAAGAGCACGTCAAGCCCAAAGCCAAAAGAAGGGAGGAAATTACAAAAATCAGAGCAGAAATTAACACAATAGTAAGAAACCAATCTGAAGAATCAATGAATCAAAGAGTCAGTTCTTTGAAAGAATAAATAAAATTGATAAGCCCCTAACCAACCTTATTTAAAAAGGGGGGAAAAAACTCAAATTCATGCAATAAGGAATGAAAAAGGTAAAATCACTATAGACTCTGTGGAAATACAGAAGATCATCAATGCCTATTTCAAAAACCTCTACTTTCATAGGTTCTATAACACAGAAGAAATGGACAGATTCCTAGAAACATATGAAGTACCAAAGTTGGGTCAAGAAGATGTAAAGCTGCTGAATAACCCAATTTCTATTAATAAACTGAAAATGTAATTAAATCTTTACCTACAAAGAATAGCCCAGGCCCAGACGGATTCACTGCAGAATTCTACAAAAAGTGCAAAGAAGACTTAATGCTGACACTCCTCAGACTCTTCAATGAAATCTAAAGGGAAGCAATCCTTCCTAAGTCATTCCTGGAAACAAATATTACTCTAGTACCAAAACATGAGAAAGACCCAACTAAAAAAGAGAACTACAGGTCAATCTCCCTAATGAACACAGAAGCAAAAATCCTCAATAAAATACTGGCAAACAGGATGCAGCAAATCATCAAGAAGATTATACACCATGACTAAGTGGGATTCATTCCAGGCATGCAGGGATGGTTCAACATACATAAATCAATAAGTGTAATCCATCATATCAATAAAGCCTAAAGGAAGAATCACATGATCATTTCTATAGATGCAGAAAAAGCTTTTGATAAGGTCCAACACTCATCCATGATAAGAACCTTACAGGAAATTTGAATAGATGGTCTTTACCTCAATATGATAAAGGCCATCTGTGACAAACCAACAGCCAGTATCATACTAAATGGGCAAAAACTGAATGCCTTTACTTTAAAATCAGGCACAAGACAAGGATGTCCTTTATCACCGCTCCTATTCAACATAGTACTGGAAATACTAGCCAGAGCAATTAGACAAGAGAGAGAAATAAAAGGGGTAAAGATAGGAAAAGAGGAAGTTAAGTTATCATTATTTGCAGATGACATGATAGTCTACATAGAAGACCCTCAAAATTCCATTGAAAGACTCCTAGATATAATAAATAAATTCAGCAATGTACCTGGATACAAAATCAATACTCAAAAATCAATAGCATTTCTATACACTAACAACAAAATCACAGCAAGAAATAAGAGGAGCCACATCCTTCACACTAGCATCCAAAAAAATGAAATACTTAGGAATTAATCTCACAAAAGAAGTGAAAGACCTATACAGGGAAAATTATAATATCCTGAAAAAAGAAATTGAAGAGGTTCTCAGAAAATGAAAGAACATCCCTTGTTCATGGATAGGAAGAATAAATATTGTGAAAATGGCCATTTGCCCAAAATTGTTATATAGATTCAATGCAATCCCAATGAAAATACCATCAACATATCTCACAGACCTTCTCTTAGGAGAAGTCACTCCTAAAATTCATCTGGAGCAAAAAGAGACCTAAGGTAGCAAAGGCATTCTAAGCAGCAGAGGCAAGGCAGAGGCATCACAATCCCTGACTTGAAGTTACACTACAAAGCTACTGTAATAAAATCAAGATGGTACTGGAATAGAAACAGATCTGAAGATCAATAGAATAGGTTAGAAGATACAACCACATCTACAAACACACTGAACCACCTTATCTTTGATAAAGGAGCCAAGCAGGTTCACTGGAAGAATGACAGTCTCTTTAATAAATGGTGCTGGAAAAACTGGCTCTCCATATGCCGAAAACTAAAACTAGACCCATGCCTATCACCAAGTACTAAACTAAAATCTAAATGGATCGAAGATCTGAATATTAAAACAGAAACACTAAGTCTGTTGGAAGACAAATTAGGTAAAAATCTTGAAGACATATGAGTAAGTAGAAATCAATGAACAGGAATCAAACTGCACAGAAAATATTTGCCAGAATCAATAGTTGGGAGCATGTTTCTACATGTCAAAAGAAATCTCCAGCATAGTGAAAAGAAAACCCACAAACTAGGAAAAAATCTTAGTGAACTGTCCCTCAGACAAAGGATTTCTGTCTACAACATATAAAGAATTAAAAAATATCAGACCCCTGAAATTCAAAGACCCAATCCAAAAATTGGCATCTGAGATGAATACACACTTCTCAGACGAAGACATACAAATGGCAAATATGGAAAAAAGTTCATCATCATTGGTCATTAGAGAAATGCAAATTAAAACAACACTGAAATTTCATCTCACTCCGGAAGAATGGCCAGGATAAAGAAAACTACCAACAACTAATGCTGGAGAGGCTGTGGGGAAAGAGAAACTCACCTGCACTGTTGGTGGGAGTGTAGACTGGTGCAACCACTGTGGAGATCAGTCTAGAGACTCCCTAAAAAGTGGGATTGGAAGTCCCATTCGACCCAACTATTCCACTTCTAGGCATATTCCCAGAAGAACTGAAAACATCATACCACAGTGATATATGCACACACCTATTTATAGCAACACATTTGGTAACAGCTAGATCTTGGAAACAATTTAAGTGCCCATCAACTGAGGAATGGATAAAAAGTTGTAGTATTTTTATACAATGGAATACTACTCAGCTATAAAAAATGATCGCACTGAGATATTTATAAAAAAAATGGACACAACTTGCGACCGTACTCATAAATTAAATAAATCAAACTCACATGTCTAAATACCATATAGTCTTCCTAGTGTAAGAAATGGTAAGAGTACATAAGCATTTATGGTAATCATGATTCCCCATTACATTGCTTTGAAGCCTTATAATGTTTGCATTCATTAGTTGGTATGATTTTGTCCTGGTTTGTTTGACTTTATTATCTGTGATAATATAAACAGCTATTTTGAAGTAAACAATACATTATAATAGCCAGTGCTGATTTAATATCATCTTACTTTAAAGTCCTACCATGCTTTTGTTCTTCTGTTTCCATTGGTTCTATCATATTGTATCTTATTGGATTTTATTATGTGTGATAGTATAAACAAATTTTCTAAGGAAAATGAGATAATATAGTAGCCATTGTTCATTCTCTGTTATTTGACTCTGAATGCCCTGTAATTCTTTCTCTTGAATGGTTTTATACTATTTTACCATGTTTGATACTATTGTATATGAAATGATGCTCAACTATTTCAGAGAAAGAGACATTATGGTAGTTACTGTTAATTGCGGTTGTCTTGTGAAATACTGTGTTGCTTACATTGTTCTGTTATGATCTGCTTTGTTATGTCCTCTTTTGTCTTAATCTCTTTAAAATAAAAAAAATAAAAAAGGAAATGAAAGCTAAAGTCTATGTTTTCTATATGGATTTCTGGGTATTCTTTTCTGGTTTTTTGTTTTGCTGTTTGTTTCTTTTGCTGCTCATGCCTACTAGCATTAAATATAGTCTTCAGAGCTAAATTACCTCTAATTATGCCAAGAATAAATAATTTGTTCTTATATTTCCACCTATGATAGGCCAATTCTTGTTTAAGCAAATCTTGCTCAAGATTTAAGGGACTTGTTCTGAAGACTAAATGAATCCAATTCCCTGTGGCACCTCACGACCATGACACAGTGCAAAGGGTGAAAGATTACTCAAGGTCAGTGTCCATTTCAAACTCCAAGAAGGCCCAGAAGGACTGTCTTGGCCAAGACCCCTCAGTACAAAAATGCCTCATAAACACAATCTCGAACTGAAGCATTTTATTGCTTTTTAATGCTAGAAGCAGGAAGCAAGGATAAGAGACAAAACAAGGTGACGACAGTGCAGGAACTCATGGAGGACAGGGAAGGACAGGGGAAGGCCCAGGTGGCCTGTTACATGGTTGACCTCAGGGCAAATCTACATAAGAGATCAGAGTATGGGGAGGACAAGGCCAGAACACTCATTCCTTAAGGCACTGTGTTTTGATCCTACTTGATTTATGGCCCAGTAGGCTATCTTTTCATCTCTAACTGTGCATTGCAGGTTTTGGATGTGTATCTCCAAAAGTCCCTAATCTCTACATATTCATCTCACACATACCTCTGGCCAGCACCCTCACATACCCCCCTTTTTCATTTTATACAGGGGTTTGAGAAAGAGAGACAGCTTGAAGGTAAGAGGGATATTTCGCTTGTTAGACCAAAAAAAATCATCATGGCTTCAGCACATAGCATCCACCAAAATAGTATACAAAGGCCTCTTAGAGGTAATTTAGCTCTGAAGGGATAGCTTCCACCATACATAATTAAAAGGTAAACTATAATTTCAGGTTTCATTGGACAGTAACCTCATCAGATTACAGTGTCCCAATTTTTTAGGGTTAGGTTATGAACAAAATGAACAAGGAGATTGGTGGACCAACATAAAGTCCACCCCAAAGCCAGGCCATCTCCTAAAGGTACCCTCAGATGAGAACATATAGGAGTGTTGGGTTTCAGAAGGTTCCTGGCAGACATAGAGGAACCTAGGACTCTGGCAGTGTAAGAGATACTTTTGGAAGAGAGTGGAGGCTCAGGGTCACCCCAGGTGACTATATCAAAAATGGGAGGCATGACTATATGTGACCAATATATCGTGCCATTTACTTTTGGTATACGGTTAAACAGAAGTAGAATTTAAAAGGAATCTTTTTACCATTGCCATCTTACTGGTGACTTGTGCTATCATTGCCAGGAAAAAGTTTTCTGGCAGCATTTGTTCAGCCTAGGAGGTGAGCTGTTGACTCTCTCCCCAGGTAAGTCCTGGGCCTGCACTGCATTGGGTAATGGATTTGTTCTCGTCTTACTGCCTGGCCCTGGAGGAGAAGCATCATCTCCTGCCATTCGGGGATGGAGTTGCTTGTGATAATATCCCCGTCCCCAAGAGAGCAATTCCATAAGGCCCAGCTCCCATGAGCCAAATAAGATCTTTCCTTTCAGGGAATAAAATGTTTTCCCCTTGCTGTGAAGCCATCTGAGGCACAGTTTTAAAAATTTGAAGAGTGCTTTATGTAATTATTGCTATGGGTAAAGTCTCTCATTGTGTTCCCCCTTTTCTGTTTTAGTAATTAAGTTTTAAATAGTAAATCTTTACTGCAGAGGATGACTGGTATATCAAGAACAAAGGTCTCTATGATGACCCTTTGACACTCCACTGATGTAGGTTAAAGGGAATCCTCCTGGGCAGGGGAAACCTGGAGCCACCAAGATTGGCACTAAGCAGAGCCACCAAGCAGCCACCTACCTGCATAGTAGGTACCAACAGAGGAACTAATACATGTAAGTTTGCCAAGATATTCATAGACAGTCATGTCCATTTGCCAAATTTCATTGCCTTTTAAACCACATGGTTGAATTCTGCTTGAGAAGTAGATTTTTATCAATCATGTTTGTAGGATATTAAGAGATAGCAATTATGAAGTTTCACAGAGAAAACTTGAGATTAAGGGCAGCATAATATTTTAGCATAACAGTCAGGATGACATGTTTAAATCTTCATTTTAGTGTAAACTAACTTTTTAGTCAGTTACTTTTATCTTATTACAAGGTGTTAAATGACATAAACGTTTACCTAAATTTGTTATCTTTTAATAGAATGTCATTTATGAAGAATACACATACTTCTCTAAGGATGTATTTTATAGGTTATTAACCTCTAATCTTTTAATTTCTAGAGTGACATTGCCTGGACTGCAGAGTGTTTTTAGTATCTTTAACTGTTATAATTAAATGACAATCAAATAAACATAAGCATGAAAAAATATATCACCTGGATGGATACATCATGTTGGATTGACATGTACATTTCATCACAAACTACTGAAACACAAGAGAAGGATGCTGGAGCCTAAAAATACCTACCACCATAAGTCACCAGTGTGATAATAAGTTTTTTCAGTTTTGTATCTTTGAATGACTGTACACTTGAAAAATATAAAACTTAATTTCTATAATGTTAGCAATAATTGGTATCCCAGCTATATAGAAATCTTTTCATATATTTAGTTTCTACTCTTAAGACAAATTTTAGAATCCTTTAACTATTTTTATAAGGTATAACTATATTGACAAGAACCTTTACAACTCTAATAAATTTAGGAAACTATTAATGACTACAAAGACATTAATTAAAAACAAGTGTATTTCATTTATATAATGACAAAATGTTTGTTTAATCAAAGCCAATATATGTAGGTCAAATTTAAATATCAGCACCAAATTTAAAAAGATATCAAATTTTGATCACTTAGTATGCTTAAAGTCTAAACATACATTGTATAAAAGAGAGCACATATTAGTTACTTTGTATTTATTAGGCTCACATAGACTTAACTCTGTAAACTTCCAAGCCTAGGCTCACAGTATAGCTTGCTTTTAGACATATACATACATATATCCCCAAATATATGCTATGGCATAAGCTAAGATAATAGTTGTTTATTTAGTAAACCATAAACTAATTATTGAACACATTTTATAGGTTAACATTCAAATATACTTTGATTCTTAAAACTTACATTTAGTAACCAGAAGCCTAATGATGAGCACACAAAAAACTTATTTTCATAAAATATTAAACCTTTGCCTATTCTTTTGAGAGCCTCTGTTCTTAAATTTAGTTTTCTACATTTAACCAAGAGCACCTCAATATTTTTGGAAAACCACATTATTTTAGACATAGAAAATTTAGCCTTTTAATTATAGCCAAAAACAATTACTTCGGATGACCCATCATAACAGATAACAACAAATTAAGGCTATATATATTATCTTTGACAAATAAAAACTCTCAAGTTGTGATACACAGACAATAAAAGACATTGAATTTATAAAACTGATTTTTTATATTATCTTGGTTACCTAAGAATCTGGATGGAGGGCTGGGGACATAACTCAGTGGCACAAGTGCCTGCCTGGCAAGTGCGAGGTCGTGAGTTCACTGTACCAAAAGAAAAAGAATCTGGGTAGAAATATGCTACTAATTTTAAAGATATTAACCTAAATCATATGTAAACTTTATGCTATCAAACTTTAAAGTTTTTATTTCTATGTAGGCCTCAAGCCTATCAGTCTTTACCTGGTAATATTTTAAATAAGTCTCATTACTCTGAAAACCTTTACAAAAGGTTTTTCCATGGAAATCTCAAAAAGAACCAAAAAATAAATTTTTGAGCTCAAAAAATGTTTCTTAAGGCAGCTCAAAAAATGTTTTCTTAAGAAACAAAAAATAAATTGCTGAGTTCAAAGAATGTTTAATGTTTCTTTAACCAGTTATTAACTTTAAACAGACAGACAGGCAAAGCACACAAAATAATTCCCTTTAAACAACAGTGCACTCTTATATATATTGGCAAACCTGTACTACAACAATCTTTTTAGTTTTCAGATTTGTAGCTGTAAACAAACTAGTCAGAACTTTTCCATAGGCCTTCAGTTAGCAAAGATCTGCGGTAAAATGAGTTAGAGGAAAAAAAGCTCTTTTACATCTGTGAGAGCAAAGACTGTTACTAACAAGGGATTTAAACTGATGGCTTAACTAGTTGAAATAGACCCGTTTCCAGTTAAAACTGTTCATAAGGATCCCTAAGAATATTTTTTGTTTTATCAATAAACGTATCTGTTCTGTAAAAACCAGTCAGTTTGCCTCCTGGAGCAGCACTCCTGAAGGGTGTGGGAAGTGAAAGAAATTAATTTCTGGTTCTGCCTAAGGATAGAAAGGCTGATACATTTGGACAAAAGCATTTACATATTTATTATTTCAGGGTCTGCGAATCAAATCCAGACTAGTTTTCAAAGAATACTTGAAGGTCAGATTCACTCTGAAAGGCTCACAGAGAGGGAGAAACCTACCACCCCAGAATACAGCGGCCATGCAAAAGAAAACCACCCTGGAGCACGAAAACCAGTCCCCAACTATGTCAAGAGCAGAAAGACAACCAAAACCAAAACTTTCCCGGGGTAGATCTCCAGTCCCTAGTAAAACTTGTCTCCAAAGATAAAAGTTATGGTTGATTTCAATTGCATTATCAAGGAGAAAATCAAACCACAAATCAAAGAATCTGAATGACTGTTTTGTAACTTTCTGAGACAAGAGAAAGACAGAAAATCATATGACAGATTGAAGATGTTCCTTTAAGCTTTATAGTCTTGGGTTCATATATGTGTGTGCTTGAGACTGTAAAAAGTCCTGGTGGAGTTTTAATTTTCTTGATAAATTTGTCCCAGTTTAGCTTGATTTTTATTGTCTTTAGTTTTTTCTCCTTTGTAATTTTAATTTTTGAGATGCTTTGGGGATGGATCCCAGGTTTATTTATTTTTTTAAAAAAGGATAAAAATGATATAGAATTTCAAAACAATAAGAAATTAATATTAGTTAATATATTGCCTATTGTTATCGTCCTAGTAGTTCATATCACAAAATATAGGCATAAAAAATTAGGCAAACAGTGAAAGCACAAAATTTTTCTTTTTTTTCTTTTCCTATTTTTAATTTTTCTTTTCCTTTTCTACTTTTCCCTATTTTTAATTTCCTTTTCTTATTTCTTCTATTTTTATTTTCCATTTGCTTTTATTTTTCCTATTTTTATTTTTTTTCTTCCCCAATGCTTTTCCTATTTTCTTCTTTTTTGTCCTTTCCTGTTTATTCCTATTTACTTTCTTCTCTGCACATATGTTCCAGGATCTTGTAATGAACAGATCACACCTACTTCCTAGTCAGCTTGCTCACACCCTAATCTCCCATGTCAATATCTTTATGACTGGAAGTAAAAGAGCAAAGAGGAAAACAAATGAACTGCCCAAATCACTTGGCAGTTGGACAGTGAAAAGACTTCTGTGCTGGTAATCCCAACCTGTGACCTTGCTGAGATGTGCCAGGCTATCCCATGGCCACCTCTATCCTCTTACCAGGATGAAGAGCAAGTCAAGTTCTTGTTATTTTTCTAGGTTTTGGGAGGTCAGTCCTCTGTGCTGAGTTGCACCAGATTATTCCTCACGTGGAGCACCACTTGTCATAGTTCATGACCAAGGCACAGTACAGAGGATGAAGGATTACTCCAAGTCAATACTCAGTTCAAACTCCAAGAAGGCAGAGGAACTGCCTTAACCAAGACCCCGAGTCTCATAAACACAGCCTCGAACCGAAGCATCTTTGGCTTTTTATTAATAGAAGGAGGAAGTAAGGACAAAGGACAAAAGAAGAATGAAACTTGTACAGGAATTCATGAAAGGGATAGGGGAAGTATGGGGAAAGGTCAGAGTGGCCTGTTACATGACTGACCTTAAGGCCAATCTAAGTGACATATCAGAGCGTGGGGAAGAGAGGGTCAGCCATTCTTTCCTTAAGGCAATGTGTTTCAATCCTACTTGGACGCGTGGCTCTGTAAACTCTCTTTTAATCTCTAACTGTGCATTGCAGGGGGTTTTGAATATGTCTCCAAAAGTCCCTACTACATTCCCAGCCCATATATACCTTTAGCCAAAGCTCCAATAATTCCCATACTCTAAGTCCTAATTTATAATCAAACAGTGATTCTGACATTTAAAGGTAGGATAAGAACTGTCATTTTTCAAGAAGTGTAGATCGGTCCCTCAGGAATTATTAATTAATATCCCCAAAAGTATGCTATTATTCCCTTACATATGTCCTAAAGATATTGGTCAAACCCAGGAAATCCAGGTGGTGGTAAAACTTAAAAAGTTAAAATGCACATGAAATTTTTTATACTAATTTCTGCTTTAAATTTTTGCAGCTTCAAGTTAAGATTTTTTACATTTACAATTGGAAGAAGAATTGAGAATCGGGACTAAACCAGTCAGGTCCAGGACAATGCTCCATCGGCAACAGGACACAGAAGCAGGAGATGGCCATTCTCCAAGGCTTAAGAGGCTGCAACAACTGGGAATCAAGCAAAAAACACCCAGGACTTAAAGTCATTCACTTCTCAACTTAACTGTTAGCAATTTCTATAATAAAATTCCACTTAGAAAGTTTCCTCTTTCCCTGATATCATTATGGTTACTGAGGAATGACCTAACCTTGTTTTCCTACAGATTTACTGTCACTCTAGGGTCTGCATTTCAAGGAGAAAAAATGACCACAGCTTTCTCCTGAAGGCTTGCGGCTTCCATCCTGGCAGCTACTCCACGCTGACATCTCCAGACAGCAAAAAAGATGGAGGAGGAAATAGGCAGATGGTTAAACTTGCAAAACAGACCCAAAGCTTCACCACTGAAAAAGAGGCCAAGCAAATAGTGTCTTAGTTCACCAGATCTTTGCAGCCTTCAGGCAGGGTGGTCTAAATGTCTCAGTCTGGAATCCACAGAGCATCCTGAGCCTGATGAGAGTTTACGAAGAAATGTTTGCATCACTGGCAGAAGGAAACAAAGGCTCTGTGTGAAAGGCTAAAGTCTAAATAAGATTCTAACTAGAAGGTCACAACTGACAGCAAAGTGCATTTAGGGATAAATTAACATAAAAGTTGAATACAGAATTGAAGAGCACATCTCATATTTCACCTCCATTTTAAAATTAAGAGTCCAGGAGGAAAATGATATTGGATAATGTTTGTTGGAGAGAAAGAATTTGGGGAGAAATCTTGGCAAATATTAACCTAATACAACTTTGTCAGTAATGATGGCTTTTGCAAATAAAATTTGCATGAGTGTGATAATATATAAGTAACCTTATTGAATGATTGAGTTATTGTGAAAAATTAGTAAATAGAATCCATCCAGATAGTGCAGTTTTATTTGTAGGCAGCCCATGCTTTGTATAATTCTATTATACATGAATTTCAATCATTATATTTTATTTAAATAACATTAGTCCCCTGACAGTGAATGTAAATGTACATTAACCAGGAGCAATTGCATAAAGTCCTAAATTGCTGCCCAGTGGTGCTCACCATGGTCAGTGACCAATCATGTCACCTTTTCCCCAGGCTACTGTTGACTGGTCATGGTGTATGTGTTACTCAGATCATACATGCATAACAAAGTATATATACAAAAATAGATAATTAAAGATGAAAATGAACTGTGAAAAAAAGTGCATCAGCAAAACAAAAAGTAATAAAACTGGAAGTAGATCTCTAATCAAACATAATTGGGGTTAGAGAAGAAATAATTAACAGCGAGTATGTGGACATCATGACCATTCCAAAGACAGACAGACTTGGTGAAAGTGAACTTGAAAACTTGAGTGAAAAAAAGAATTGTGACATATACATGAAGACATCCTAGATGAAGAGATCAAAAAATTTTAATTATATTAAAGGATTTCTCAGAGATTTTTCTCTGCATTAAAGCCTGAAGGATAAAATCTAGCACGCTGATTTAAACTTAGGAGTATGACAACTGTTCGATACATAGGAAAGATATTGTTCCATGCCATAACTTGTATGATTAGAAGAAGACAATAACTGTACACACTATCCTGGAAAGTGTTTCTTTAGAAATGGTAATTTTTCAATGTTTCCAAAAGTATGTCTATCACCAGATACTAAAACCAAAATCAAAGATCTAAAAATTAAGACAGAAACACTAAATCTACTGGAAGTCAAAGTAGGTAAAAATCTTGACAACACAAGGGTAGGCAGAGTTCATGAACAAAAATCAAACTGCACATGAAATACTTCCCAAAATCAACAACTGGGATCTTGTCTTATTAAAAAGATTCTACATGTCAAAAGAAATCTCCAACATAATGAAAAAACCCACAATGGGAAAAATATCTTAGCCAACTGTCCCTCAGACAAAAGACTTCTATCTAGAACGTATGAAGAATTAAAACCAAATCAGGCCCTCCAAATTCAAAGACCCAATCCAAAAATGGACATCTGAGATGAATACACACTTTGCAGCTGAAGAAATACAAATGGAAAATAAATATATGAAAAAATGTCAAGCATCATGATCATTCAAAAAATACAAATTAAAACAACATTGAGATATTATCTCACTCCATAAAGAATAGCTAACATCAAGAAATCAACCAATAAAAAATGCTGGTGGGGCTATGGGGAAAAAGGAACACTACTCCATTGTCAGTGGGAGTGCAGTCTGGTAAAGCCACTGTGGAAATCAGTGTGGAGATTCCATTGGACCTAGCTATTCCTTTTCTGGGTATTTTCCCAGAAGAATTAAAAACATCAGGCCACAGCAATATATATGCACCTGTCTTTATGGCTGCATTATTTGTAATAGCCAGATCTTGGAAACAACCCAAATGCCCATCAAATGAGGAATGCTTTAAAAAGATATGGTATTTTTATACAATGGAATGCTACTCGGTCACAAAGAATGATAAATCAGAGTCATTTATAGATAAATGGATTCAACTGGATACCACGCTCATAAAGCAGACTCGCGTGTGTAAATACCGTACTGTCTCACTAGTGTACGAAACTGAAAGAGTAGGTAACATCCAAAAGTTATAACAGATATAGTGAAAGGCAAAACTGCTCAAAGGGAAAGAACAGCTGGGACGGGGAAAAGAAGAAAAGAAGAAAAGGAAAAGGAGGAAAATACACACACACACACACACACACACACATATAAAATCAAGATAGCAAAGATAATTCTACCACTAAGTCTACTGGTTCATTGAAAGGAATTGTTAGCACTCATATTGCTTGATCAGCTTTGCATGCCTGTATCTGGTATCTGAACAACTATTTTGAAGATAAGAATATGCTGTATGACAACCATTGTTAAATTCCTATCACCTTGTTTGGAAATCCTGTATCACTAATATTTTTTGTCATTTTTTTTTCGTTGTTGTGTATTTTTCTGGATTTTTTTCTCTTTAAAATAAAAAGATAACTATCTCAGTAACCATTCTGATAATTATTTACAACCCTAATATTTGGGTGTTCTGCACAGTAAACAGCTTTCCACATAGCAAGTTAAACAGAATGTTAGTATAGCTGTCATTTCTGTGCCAGTTTTCAGCCTCAAATTAGGGCACATGCAGCTGTCATCCCCTCCCAGGCTCATCTGTTCCACTTTGTCTAAACTGAAGAGCTCACCGCACACTCAACACCCTGCTCTCTCACAGCCCTGTGGATGGACCTGGTCATCTCCCCTCTTTGGACTGCTTTCCTCCTCCCACTACAGATTGCCTAACTCAAAGACAAAATATCATGTATACCCTTGGTCTTGGCCCAGGGCCTATCAAATAATACTAGCCCTATACTTTCTCTTTTGAATAAGTAAATGCATTCTCAAGTCTCATCTGCAGCAACACCATTACAGAGAAATATTTCTTGCCTCCAGCAAATGGACCAAGCACTCTCCTCTGAAGCTTGTATTGCTACAGCAAGCAGAAACTGCAGAACGACACCCAAGATTTGGAGGTAGATTTATTTTAAGGTAATGGGCACTAGTCAAGATCATTTCCAAAATATCAGGCCCTGAAGGCTCAGGGAGGGAGGTTTTTACAGAGTCTGCAAAAAGAAGTATAAAGACAGAGTACTTGGCTCTCTTAGATTGGTTCTTACAATATGTATCATAGTGACCTGCTGTGTACCAGAGTAACCAGCCATTTCTAAGAAACAAAAAATAACAGAAACTGGAACTGGAACTGTTATATGGGCAACCAACAGAATGAAATATACTGGCTGGGAGGGAGTGTTTTCTGCTAGGGTATCTCTGTATCTTTGTTTTAGTTAATACTTTATCATCTTTCAAACAAGTATCATCATCCTCTTCCTTTGAAAAAAAAAAAAAAGAAGAAGACTATCATCTCTTGAGTCTCAAATCCCCAGATCAAGTTCACACTTCCTAGCTGACATTCTTTATTTATTCATTCCTTAATTGGACATAGATTTATCAATTGTCATTTTATGAATAACTGGAGGTTCCTCTTCTCCAAACATCACATGAACCAGATACATAAACAAATAACTGTGTCACCACAAGAGAAATGCAGCAGTAGATGATATGCTTTGATTGCAAGGGAGAGGGGCCCCTAGACCTCAGCTGGAGGATGAGTGGAAAAGAAAATTTTTCTCTGAGAAAGTTATTGCTTGCAGTAAAAACTAACAAAGACTAAGAATTCCCCCACCCACAAAAGGTAAAGTGAAAAAGAGCAAGAGTTCTTTTCAAAAATGTATTTAACATATTGAGATGCTTCATCTGTAGGGAGATGGTACCACGGCAGTACAAAGAGGTCTTCACTACTCCTTCTTAAAGCTTCCTAGCACTTCAAAATGTGGATGCTATAATTTCTCCAATCTGTTCTGTATTGGTGAACACAATATTTGCTATATGCTAATAGCTAAATGCCATTATGAACAATGTTGTCGATGAATACACATGGACCTTTTATATATCTGCTAGTTTTAACTTTAAGACAAATTCATAGAAGTATACTTACTAGGCTAAATGGTAAATGCAGGTGTAATGATGCTAAATACTAATAAATATTCTTCCATGGGCATTTTATCCTTTGGCATTCTCGGTAGCAATGTCTGAGTCTTTAAGGCAATTTATAGGATTAAAGACAAAAGGCTGTGGAAATGGTGTCAGGAGTATATTCTCTCAGCATCCATTAGTGTATTAATTAGTTTCCCATCATTGAGACAAAGTACCTGACACCTACAACTGAAAGGACAAGTTTATTTGGCTCATGGTTTCAGACAATTCAGTCCATGGTTGGCTGACTCCAAAGCAGAAATATCATGGCAGAAGGGTCAGGCTGCTTAGTTCATGATGGCTGGAAAGCAAAGCAAAGAAACAGTGCCAGAGAGAAAGAAGTGAGGACCAAACATAGACTCCAAGGCCGCGCCTTCATGACCCAGCCAACACACTGAGAAGTGTGGTCTGCAATTCTTTAAGCAGCTCCCATGCCAGTCAAGTTGATGCAATCATCCTAAACCACCACAATTCAAAAATATGAAGCACTCAGGTTCTCAAGGCTATAGAGACTGCATCATAAAATTAGAACTTTTATTTGAGTTGTTGGCTTTGGTTTTAAAAAAACGAGGCTTCTCATTAACTTTTGTCTGTCATACAGTAGAAAGTTAAGAGCCAACTCTGACAACTGTGAGAAACTAAAAGCTCTCTCTAGCAAGGACTAGTGAAAGGAAATAGATAATACATTACCAGTTATTACTCACTCAGGTTTCCTCTGTTCCCTAACTCCATTTTTTTCCATTCAAGTAAATCTCTCAAGTACAAACTTTGCCTCAGAAGTTTTCAAAGTCCTTACCCTCAGTTAGGGGACCCTATCTTACTCCTTCCTGCTCCTCCCCTGGAAAATTAAGGAGTCCTCATTGTCCCTGAAAGGGAAGTAGTCATCCTAAGTAAAATATTTTAAAGTTCCACAGTTTGAACCAGATAAATGGATTTCTACACTTGATCTCACATGCTGAAACCTTTAAATCTGTTTTCTGGATTTGCTTATATAAGTAAATCAGTCATATTTACTTGTCTACATTTGCTTTAAATAAGAATTACATATGTATATATGCAAAAGGTATGTAAGTAATGATGCAAATGCAAATACAATCCCTCCTGTAACACATTCCCACTGTACACATTCCCACTTCATCTCATCCCTTTCCCCTTCCCTACCTCCCTTCCCAAGAGATGTTTTTGCATTCACCAAGAATTAGATGACCGCTGAGACCATCTCTGCATCCTGTGACTCATCAGGTGTGTCTGTGCTCTCTGAGCAAGCCGTGGTCTCTGTGGGCTACAACTGATGCAAGACTTCAGCCTGAGGAATTTTCCTATCCATTGAAAACTCATTGTCTCAGCTCACTGTTAGCCCCACACACCCAGCAATGCCTTCCAAAATATCTTCACCATGGTTGATCCAAGACTGGTTGGTTGTAGCAGGAGGATCTACATGTATCCAAGAGCCTGTTCAGTTGTAGGGAGCAGTCTGTGACTTCATAATTCTTTTTTTTTTTAATTAAAAAAGTAAAACAGAAAAAAGGGTAAAAATGATACAGAATTTCAAAAAATAACATTAAGAAATCATCACTAGTTGATGTATTATATATTGTTATGATAGAAGTAGTTATTCAAGTTACAAAATCAAAGCTTAAAAATGAACAGACAATCAAACAATGACAGCACAAACTATTCTGTTTCATGTACTAACAAAAACTTAGTATTATGGTTATCTATCTTGCCTGTGTATACCTATAAGTTGTTCTTTCCTTTGAGCACTTTTTTCCCTTTATAATTCTTGTCTCTGATCTTGTGATAGTATCCCCATTCCATACTATATTCTAAGAAAGAATTACAACAATCCTATTTCAAATAATTCTGTCCTTCAAGAAATTCAGGATCAAGCCGGGTATGTTGGAGCACTCCTGTAATCCCAGCACTTGGAAGGCTGAAGTAGGAGAATCGTTGCAAGTTCGAGGCCAGCCTGAACTGTATAGCGAGAACCTGCCTCGAAAGAAAGAAAGAAGAAAGAAAGAAAGAAAGAAAGAGAAGAAGGAAGGAAGGAAGGAAGGAAGGAAGAAAGAAAGAAAGAAAGAAAGAAAGAAAGAAAGAAAGAAAGAAAGAAAGAAAGAAAGAAAGAGAGAGAAGAAGGAAGGAAGGAAGGAAGGAAGGAAGAAAGAAAGAAAGAAAGAAAGAAAGAAAGAAAGAAAGAAAGAAAGAAAGAAAGAAAGAGAAAGAAAAGGAAGGAAGGAAGGAAGGAAGGAAAGAAGGAAGGAAGGAAAGAAGGAAGGAAGGAAAGAAGGAAGGAAGGAAGGAAGGAAGGAAGGGAAGGAAAATTCAGTATCTATGACAGTTTCAAGTAATTAGTAATGCCCACTTGAAATTTTGTCTATTACTGAATAACAAATGCCCCAAAATTTGACACTTGGAGAAAGCAATAAACTTTTAGTATCTCATTCTGGTTCTATTAGTCAGAAATTTGGGATGGCTGAATCACATAGCCAGGATCTCATACAAGGTAAAGAAGTTGACTAGGGCAGCTATTATTTGAATATGTCACTAGGGAAATGTCCGTTTCCAAGCAGGCACAGTCACATGGTTAGCAAGTCAGGCCACTGTGGCTCCTTGCACATGGAGCCTTCTGTAGGACTGCTGAGTATCCATATAACAGGGCAGCTGGCTTCCCCCTGAGTGAAGGATCTGAGACAGCAAGGTGAACACATCAGTGTCTTTTATGACTCAGTTTCAAAGCCATACACTTTCATTTTTACAATACCTATAGGTTGTCATAGGTCATCACTACTCAGTGTGGGAAGAAAACACAAGAAGGAATGAACCCAGGTAGTGGGGATTGAGGGTAGAGTGGGAGTTTTTCCTGAAGATTGATATCAAATATTCCTAAATGTCTCTTTTGAGAGTCATTTGATTTAGTATTTTCCACAGGATAATAAATTCCATTCAATGAAAAATGCTCTTGCCCTTCTACTTTTGACGGTAACTACCATTAGAATAATGCCAGACTACATTTTGTTTTGTTTGTTTTCCTTTGCTTTGGAATGCCTGCAATGATAGACCCACAGAATTTCTGGAATTTCCTTATGCTGTTCTTGGGAGGTAAATGCTGTGTCCGTTTAATTATAAAACAATATTAGCTTTGTTGCTATTTTAGCAAGTCAAAAACCTGGCAAAGTTCAACAAAGGAGGGGTTTTAAAATATTTATGTAAAACTTTGTTTAGTCACCCAACCCCTAAAGAATGAGAACACTTTCCACAAGTTACATCAGTATCATCAAGTGATATTTTTAAAGCCCTCTCTTCCTCATGAATCATCAAGTTCAAAGGAAAGTTATGAGAGAATCTACTTCCAGAATATTCCAGATCTTTCCCCAGGCCTTCAGGCATTAACAAGACAGCCAAAACCCTACCCTCAAGAGTAGCAGATCTCTATTCAGTGCAGAAAATGCTTTAAGCCAAGCAGTGAGTTTTTACCTGCCTACCCTATGGACTTGTGATGAAACATAAATTCACAGATGATGGGATTCAGCCAGGTCTCCTCCTTACTCTTCATATTCCACAGCTTCTCCAATTCTCTGATGCTGGTTAGGTGCTCTTGATGAGGGGTGCTGGCAGGTAGAGAGAAGGACCAAGACAGGAACTCCTCCTTCCCTTCCTCCCTCCCTCCTTCTGTCTCCTCCATTGGCTCCAGGGCCCTCTCCTCCTCACCCCTCCTCAGTCTTTCCTGCTGTTTTGCATGCTTCACCAACCCTTGTGGAATCTCAGAATCCGTGCGCATTAGTAAATAACCTGTTCATGAGACACACTGGTGACTCCTGTTAAGGTATCATCTGTTTCGTGCAGAAACTGTGACCACTACCGTGTGTAATATATTTTTAGCCTTTACATTGATGTAGCCAGTGTTTCACTTTTTTCCTAAATGAAATGTCAACTACCAGAGAGTAAGTTAACAGGCTTATAATTTTACGTAACTAAGAAACTAATTAGGCATTTTGGAGCAGTGAAAATTAAAGAAAGATGTTTTAGTGTGTATGTTATTTAGGCAACAGGAAAGGAATGTTAAGAAAAACAAGAGTGTTGTTTTAAGTGCGTGATCCACACTAACCACCGAGTGCTTTGTGAATAATCCACAATTGATAATAAAAATGCATACTTAAAATTCTTCTATGTTTAGGGACATAAGAAATTGACAAGCTTTGGAAATTAGAAACATACATATTCAGTGCTTGTTCTTAACTACATCTCATATAAGGAGAAAACTGCTATGATCAACTATGCATTTTTAAAAATAAACTGAAATAACAGCTTATGAATAAAAATGGTCAGATACCTAATAGTTGAAGATTTACAGGAAATTTGACTTTTACTTTCTCTTAAGTTGCTTTAAATTGGCTTTTCAAAATGACTAGCTAACAAAATAGGTAGAAATCTTGACAACAAAAGGGTAGGCAGAGTTCATGAACAAAAATAAACTGCACAGTGAAGTACTTCCCAGAATCAACAACTGGGATCTTCTCTTATTAAAAAGTTTTTGCATGTCAAAAAAAATCTCCAACACAGTGAAAAGAAAACTCACAACCGGAAAAATATCTTAGCCAACTGTCCCTCAGACAAAGGACTTCTACCTAGAACATATAAAGAACTAAAAAGTATCAGACCCCCAAAATTCAAAGATCCAATCCAAAAATGGGCATCTGAGATGAATGCACACTTCTCAGCTGAAGAAATACAAATGGAAAATAAATATATGAAAAAATGTTAGCATCATTGTTCATTCAAAAAAATGCAAATTAAAACAATAACAATGCCACCTCAGCCCAGAAAGAATGGCCACTATCAAGACATCAACCAATAAGAAATGCTGGAGAGGCTATAGGGAAAAAAGGAACACTTCTCCACTGTTGGTGGGGTGTAGGCTGGTACAACCACTGTGGAAATCACTGTGGAGACTTCTCAAAAAACTAGGATTAGAGGTTGCATTTGACCCAGCTATCCTGCTTGTGGGCATTTTCCCAGGAGTACAAACATCAAACCACAGTGATGTATGTGCACCCATGTTTACAGCAGCACAATTTGTTATAGCCAAATCTTGGAAACAATCTTAAGTGCCCATCAATCAAGGAAGGGATAAAAAAGATGTGGTGTTTTTATACAACCGAGTACTACCCAGCTATAAAGAAAGGATTGCATCGAGGTTTTATAAGTAAATAGATGTGACTTGAGACCATACTCATAAGTGAAATAATTCAAACTCACATGTATAAATACCATACTGTCTCCTTAGTGTAAAGAATTGAAAAAGCAAATATGGTACAAAATTTACAATAAACATTGTATAAGGGTAAGAAAATACTCAAACAGAAAAAGTAACTGGGAAGAGGGATACAAAGAAAGAAGGAAGGGAAAACGAAAAAGACATAAATTTGTGTGTGTTTGTGTGTGTGTGTGTGTGTGTGTGTGTGTGTGTGTGTGTGATAGCTAAAATGTCTATACTAACTATATTAGTTCTTAGAAAAGAACAGTCAGTACTCATGATTATATGAATTTTATATATCTATCTCTGGTAATCTAAACAATGCTTTTGAAAGTAATAAGCAATATTACAACCACTGTTAAATTCCTATCATCCTGTTATTTTTTGTCTTTTTTCCTCTTAAATAAAAAGAATGACTAGCTAATTTTCCCGAATGTGAAAAGAGGAAGAGGTTCCCAGAATTGAAAAGGAACTGCTCTTCTTTCCTAGCACAATTGATTTTATTCTGTTGTGCTAAGGACAGTTAACATGAGAACTGCTCCCATAATAAATGTCTTGAACCGCAATATTATTGACTGCAGGTACAATATTATAAGCGAGTTTTAGAACTTAACTTACTTGTCATTTCCCATGTCAGCCTCTGGCAGCCACCATCACTCTGTGATTCTAAGAATTTGACTGTCTTAAGGGTCACATATAAATAGAATCACACAGTGACTCTGGTTTATCTAACTTAGCATAATGCCCTCAAGATTCACCCACGTTGCTGCATACTGCAGACTTTCCTCTTTTGGAGCAGAATGGTGTTATACCATATCTAAACACACATTTTCTTTATCTAGACATCTGCTGATGAATTTATGTTGTTACTGCGTCTGGGGTATATAACACTGTTTACCACTGTGACTAGTGCTGCAATGACATGAGAGTGAGATCCCTTCAGGATCCTGATTGTAAGTCTTTTGGATAAATATCCAAAAATAGGATTGTTGGCTCACAACACTCGTCTTAAATTTTTAAGGATCTTCCATATTGTTTTCCATGACTGTACTATTTTGCAATCTTGCCAGCAGTGTACAAGAGTTCCAATTTGCCCACATCTTCATCGTTTCTTGTCTTGTTTTCTTTAAGAAAGGGTCATCCTGATAGCTGTGAGTTGATATCTCACTGAGGTTTTGATTTGCATTTCCCTGATCATTGTTAAGGATTATGAGCATCTTTGGAGTTTGTTTTGCTTTGTTTTGAGACAGGATCTCACTATGCAACTCAGGCTGGTCTCAACCACATGGTGATCCTCCTGCCTCTGTCTCCCAAATACTGGGATTTTAGGCCTGTGCCACCACACCAAGCTGATTAATGAGCACCTTTGTACATAACTGTTGCCTTTGTGTATCTTGTTTGGAAAAATGTCCTTTAAAGCCCTTCTTTGTCTCATTTATTAACCAAGTTTTTGTTGATTGCTATTGAATTGCTTGTATTTCTTGTATATGTTAGATGTCAGCCTCTTATCAGGTAATGGTTTGTAATTATTCTCTCCGGTTCCGTAAGCTGCCTATTGTTTTTTTTTTTTTTCTTCTTTGCTCTGCAGAATTTTTTAGTTTGATGTACTTCTGCTTATTTCTTTTTGTGTCTTTGGTGTAGTATACATACAATCATTTCCAAAACCACTGTTAGGAAGCTTTTCTGCTACTTTCTTATAAGCTGTCACAGCTTCAGGTCTTACATTGGAATATTTAATGCATTTTGAGTTGATGTTGTGTATGCTATAGCTAAGGGTCCAGTTTGATTCTTTTGCACAATGTTTCTTACTGTGTATTCTTGGCTCTCTATTGAAGATCAGTTTACCTTATATATGTATTTTTTTTCTGCGCTTTCTAGTCTGTTCCTTTAGTTGCTATGTCTGTCTTCATGACAGTATATCCCTGTTTTGATTCTGTAGCTTTGTAATATCTTTTGATATCTTTTGATATGGTGGCTCCAGTTTTATTTTTCTTAATATTGGTATGGTTATTCATGGTAATTTGTGATTCCATATGAATCACAGAATTGCTACATCCCTGTTTGCAGATGACATGATCTTGTACACTTCATTTTTTAAAGCTTAAAACTAATAAGTGAAGTAAGTAAAACTCCAGGATATAAAATAAGCATATAAAAATAAGTTGTGTTTCTGTCCACAAACAATAAAGTATCTAAAAGGGTATACAGAAAATCACCTCATATGTAAAAGTGCTAAGAGAACTAACATATTTAGGAATAAATTTAGACAAGGGGGTAAAACAATTATGTGCTGAAAGTTCAAGACTTTAAAAAAAGAAATTAAAGGATGACATTTAATGTTCATGGCATGGAAGACAACATTGCACTCAGTGGGAAAACAAAAGCTCGGGTATAAAGAACTGAGTCAAATATAGTTTAATCTTTGATACGCTAGGTCTTATGCACCATCCTCCATTTATCCATCCACCTGCATTTGTCCTTCTAATGTATTTGTTTCACTTTGAAAAGAGTAAAATGAACACCCTGATACTTCCTACCCTAATGAGAACTAGGAAATTATTAGGCTAGTTGGTCACATATTTCTTATGCCTCTTTCCCCACATCTACTGCTTCTTTTTCTGAGAGTGTCCCCAAGAAATGATCTCCGGTAGATCTTGCATGTGTGCTGCTTGGCCACCTGAGTTTGATCAACAACACAGCCCAGTGGCAGCCTGGCAACTGTGTGAGGTTAGTGAAGCCCTCTGCTGAGGTCTGATTAAGGTGCATCATCCCTTGACTGTTCACCATGGACCCAGGCTGGCCAATTGCACATCTAGAATTTCTAACTCTGTCATTTCTAGGCTTGAGTGAAGGGCTGCACTATGACATAAAGATTCTGGCATCCTGAGTGGTCACCACAAGAGGCAAGATGACATGAAAATACAGGGACATTAACTCTCCAAGAGCGAACTCACCAACATGAGACAGGAAAAGGGAAGCTATGTCCTTTTCCTCCTCCCTCTCTCCTTGTAGACGTCCAGAGAAATCCCACTGGTAGAACACAGTTACCTGGAGACCTGCTGTGTCTCTATAGGCCTCCTTCTGAAGTCATACTCCATAAGGCTGTGCATTATGTTGTGTATTTGTTTGCTACAGCTACCATGACAAAGTGCCATGGACTGAAGTATGGCTTTAAAAAGAAATTTATTTCTCATTGTTCTGGAGGCTGGAAGTCCAAAATCAAGGTGCCAATAAGGCTAATTTTCTCTGAAGTTTCTCTCTTTAATCTATAGCTAGTCATTTCTTCCTTTTCCCTTCAGGTCTTTGAATGTGCACCTATGTATATACAAATAAATATTTGCGCACCAATCTGTACCTGTATCCTCCTCTTATAAGGAAATAATTGTATCAGATTGAGCCCACACTAATGATTTCATTTTAACTTATGTACCTCTTTAAAGACAATCTCCAAATGTGGTTACATTTCAGTTATTGGATTTAAGATTTCAGCTTACAATTTAGATCTCAACACTTTTCTTTTCTCTTCTTTTCTTTCTCACCCTAGTTGTCCTGAGTTTGTATCTTCCAAGTAAAGCATCAATAGTTTTATGCTAACACCAGCTCTGGCTTTATACATTTGGACTTATAAAACTACCCATTACAGATTGGTGGATTCCTTCTCACTGGCCGTTTCTGTCTCACTATGGGCATTAACATCCTGAATATGTTCTCTCTCTTACTTTTTGTATCTAACTAATACACGTTTTCGGTTTTTAAAGTTTAAAAAGAATACAGCAAAGCTATATGCTATCTTCTGGCACTTATTCTTTCTACACAACACCGTGGTAACACAAGTCCTTCACACAAGCAGCTATGATTCATTCATTTTCTCTTGCTGTGGAATAGTCCATTATAACAATACACCACAAAGTAATCCTTTTGTTCATGGACACTGGGCTGTGTTGTGTGATCAAACTCAGGTGGCCAAGCAGCACACATGCAAGATCTACCGGAGATCATTTCTTGGGGACACTCTCAGAAAAAGAAGCAGTAGACGTGGGGAAGTTTCACTGTGGTCAGTGTCATCTAGGACACTAAACAGAGGTGTAACAGGGCCAGCTTCAGAACACAAGGAGTCCCTAAACCAGTAGACATTTTAAGCTGGGTGATGTAGGAAGTACCACCCTTTCTTCTGGCATGATCTGGGGTTGACTTTGTGAATGAATGGTACGGCCAACTAACAGGAGTGTTTGCTTTATCAGCCTATGTAGTTGGGGAACGCCTAGCCCTTCATTCCCCCTGAGAATATCAGCAAAATGGGGACTAAGCTAGGTAAGCTTTGCATTGGATCAGATTTGATAATCTGAAGTAATAAATCACAGCTGGTTTCCAAGGGGCTCTGCAGGAGTCCACCTCCTTCTCTGGGAGACCAGTTGTAAAAGAACTTAAATTGCAGCATTTATGTTTCACTTTATTTTGTAATATATCTGTACCTAGAAGTAAGATTGCTAGGTCATAGTGTATTTGGATATTCAACGCTAGTTTAACCTCAGGCCTGAATAAGAGGTCCCACGAGGCTTCTAGTACATCCTAAAAGTATTTTCAAATCATTTAACTTTTTCCAGTCCGTTTGGCATAGAATAGTATCTCCCTACGGTTTTGATATAGATGTAACTCTCTAAATGCATATGCTCACCCATTTTACAAAATGTTTTTGGCTTAGCAAGGCATGGTGGCTCATGTCTGTAATCCCAGCACTCGGGAGGCTGAAGTGGGAGGATCGTTGGGAGTTTGAGACCAGCCTGGGCTACAAAGTGAGCTCAAGGCCAGCCTGAACTGCACAGTGAGACCCTATCTCAAAAAAGACCAAAAAAAATTGTTTTTGGCTCTTTTTCTTTTTGTTTTCAGTGCTGGGGATTGAACCCAGGGTCTTTGTATGGAACTATATCCCACTCCAAACCCATATTTGAAATAAGGTCTCACTAGGTTGCCCATATTGGGCTCAAACTTGCGGTCTTCCTGCCTCAGCTTCCCTGAGAGCTAGGATTACAAGCACGTGCCCAGCTGTTTTCTTGTTTTGTTTTTTTTTTTTTAGTACCTGGAATTGAACTCAGGACTGCACTTTCCAGGCAGGCGCTGTGCCGCTGAGCTACATTCCCAGCATTTGCCTCACTTTCGTATTGATTTGTCTTTCTCTTGTTTATTTGTAAGAATTATTTAAATTGGTAAGAATTAGCTACACAGTACATTCTTGATGCTAATCTTTAGGTTGTTTATCCCCTCACCTTCATCCCACACTGCGGCTTTACTTTCATTTTCCTTCAGGTTATGTTTTGAAGAAAAGGTTAAGCAGTCTTTTCCACTATATTCAGCCCTTTTATTGCCCTGTATTTTTTAAAATTTTTCGCTATCCCAAGATAATAAAAAGTACAAAACTTTTAAATGATGCATAAATCAAAGAAATCATAATAAAAATTTAAAGTTAGTTAGAATGCAATGATAATAAAAACATTACAAACCAAACTTTATGAAATATGATAAAAGTAACATATCAAGGGAAACTTGTAGTCTTGGGTATTAATACTGGGAAAGTAAATCCATATATTAACGGTTAACTATCCAATTTAAGAAACATGGCAGGGATGATTAATCCCTACCAATATCCCTTTTCCAAACTTCCTTGCAGTTAGATAAGGCTGTGTGCTTTGGTTGATATTGTGTCAACTTGAAAAGTTTGGAAGTTCTAACTGACTCAGCAAGAAACCAGAATCTTTACTTTGTAAATATTCTCACCCTGTTCAAGAGGATGATGCAGAGATTTTGTGAGCTCTGCACTCACCCTGAGAAAGTGAGTGGCCTGTGACCAATACAGGGGAGGAAAAGAGGTTTGTTTTCCCCCTTTTGGCTCTGGCTGCTACCTTAAAGTGCTGCCCCAGTGCTATGCCATTCTGCCTTGCAGTCAGCTGATTATTGGAAGCCTGAAACTTCCAAAAACTGTAAGCTAAATGAACCTTTCCTTCCTTCCTTTTGGGTGTCAGGTGTTTGTCCCAGCAATGAGAGAAAAGTAACCAAGACACCAGGACTGACATTTCTAAGCCAGGTTGACTGAGTTCTTACTTTCCCATCTAGTTGACTACACGAAAATCCCAGGGTAACCTTGAAGCCTCAAACTAGAGAAATCATAGGACAGGATCAACCCAGGCCTCTTGGTCACTAACTGAAGTATGGCCACTTCAGATATACAAAGTGGAAACTGCCTAAGGAGCCTGTGACCTCCCAGTGCGTGAAGCATTGAGATTTTGAGATGCTTTGTTATAACATGAGCCAAATATACAATGTTTTTTAAAGGAAATAGATAAAAGGGAAATTAAAGCACCAAAAACAATGAAAGAAAAAACAAACAACAGAGAAGCCCAACAAAGGGACAGCTGTGCTTTCCTGAACTTCGGGAAATCATCGGATGGCTGCGCAACGCCATTCTTGGTGGTCCCTCTGCCAAGCGTATTTTCTCTCCCTGTGCTACTCAAAAGAACAGAAGAAAAACCTGGAAAGCTCCATCCTAGATTCTTTGTTCTTATTCCTCCAGTTGCCAAATAAAATTTTTCCATCAGACAGCCAAAGGTAAAGGTGACAGATGCTTTGCACACAGAGATCATATTTTTTGCAAATGGAAAGAAGACCAAGGGATGGAGGGATGGAAGAAGGAGAGGAAAGAAAGGGAAAATAGGTAGAATTATGATCGATGTGTCATACACATGTACCAATTCCCCTTGTGAATGTAATCATTATGTACTGTAAACATGTACTAATAAAAAGTTTAAAAAGCTTTAAAAAGAGAAATAGAAGTGGCTTCTTTGAACTGCATCAGGAAAACAGAAAGGCTAAAAAACAGAGTAAAAGACCAAACATCAAGAAGCACAGATAGAAAAGGACAAATGGAATACAGACACTCAGAACAGGGTGTGTGATGCTTCCTAGGAGGTTTAGGATGAGTGTTTCCCGTTGCATGCACCAAGTATTTACCATTGCCAAGAATAGAATTCAATCTCATTTCCCACGTAATGAGTGAGGAGTAGTCTACATTTTCAGTTAATTCTAAAGGAGTGCTTTTGATAACTGTTTTTCTTCCAAAGTATTAATTGGGAGAAAATAACCATATGGAGCCCCAGTAATAGTCACCATCATTAAGTGCTGTTTGCAAAGCAGTCTCTTTATTATCTAGCATCTCTTCCTTTTAATTATTTTTCTTTGTTGAACTGCAATATTTTTCAACATCTCCTGCTACTTGTCTCTTTTGGAAGCAGATTTATTTTACATCAACAGAATCACTGACATGGAATCATTCCTTGTAAAACTGCCAGGCCTTGAAGGCTTAGGCAGAGAGTTTTACGGGGTTTGCAAGCAAGAAGCAGAGAACATGGGTATCTTTGTTTGGTTTTTACGATATGCATCACAGTGACCAGCTGTTTCTAAAAAACAGAGGTAACAGGAACTTGTAACAGGAGCTGTTACCTGGGCAACCAACAGAAACAGAAGTATACTGGCTGGGGGAGGCATTTTTCTGCCTCCTTCAATGGTTTTAGCACTCAGTCCCTCAAGATAAAAGCTTAATGATATTTCACTGTTTAGCTTATATTTGTGCCCTTGGTTTTCTTGGGATCAAATTGCACTCCTTCAGCTGAACATTCCACCACTGGAATTGTACTCCATCTTGCCTAAATTTATAAGACCATTCTTTTTCCTTAACTCGATCATTAATTTTTCCCCAGCTAAATTGAAGCTGCCTACATAAACCTTAAACTAGCTCTTTGTAGAGTTCTGAAACTGCTTGATCCTCAACAGTTAGTATAGTCCTGCAAACAAATAAGTTTTTGTTGATGGTGAAGGTTTATTCTAACTAAAAATATAATTGAGTTCTGATTGCTGTTATAATATTTTCTGTAAAATGACAGCCAATATAATGAAATTCTACATGTAGTCATTTGCAAAAATCTTAAAATTAGTATTTTTGTCATAGAAACTTTTTTTCTGACTACACAGTCATTAACTTCATCCTCTAGTTACTTCATTAGTTCTGCCTACTGTATGAGTAGAAAGACTCATAATTCAAGTTAGAATGCTACATAACAGGATGTGTCAGTGCTCTGAAAAAAGGAAACCATTTAATAATTCTATGCAAGCAGACTCAAAGACAATTTCAGAGATAACCTTGGGACTCACTCAGTGACCAGAGTCCATCATTCAGATGAGTGCATCATCAGGATTTAATAATCCAGAGATGAGTGTTAAGTAATGGTTTAAGAGGAAACATCAGCTAAAATTCATTAGTGGTACTTAAAATTAATGCCAAAACATACACCCTTATCTAAAAAGTATAATTCAGTTAAAATCATTGAATCCCCTTTACAGTGGCTGCAGGAGCATTCCCTCATTCATAACTACCAGCCACACTTCCAAGTAAACTACAGTACTCTAAGCAAGGTTAGCTTGTGTTCTTCCATTTATTTAAATGCCCCTAGAGTAAAAGAGAGAAGTAAAATGTTGAAAGTTTTGGTTTTGTTTCTTCTTTTTAAAAACAGCAGAGTTCTAGCTGTGAAAGAGTTTTAATGACACTTCTGATCTAAAGGCCACATGCATCCTATGTTTATCCTTGCCATTGCATAAGCAGAGATAATACAAAATGCAAATTTAACATTCCACCATGACTGTTCGCTCTGAGTTTTGGGACTTAACCATTGCAGGCCCAGAAATGAACAGATAAACAAGACTAGCCTTGAGATCATCATTACATGACTCTGGGACTGAGGATTTCATAAAGGCAGACAATTAGTACAAAATGCAACTGGAAACAGAATGCAGAACACATGTGGCTCGTGCTGAAAGGTCAAAGAAAAAAACATGATCTCCGTCCTCAGAGCATTTGTAATCTGTTAAGTAAAATCACCCAAATTATTGATGGTAGAGGTGATTTCAGTGTTTGAATGTGCTGTTAGGAGTCAGGGCCTGGTTGAAAGAGGTGGGTCACTGGGGGTTTTGTGGACCAGATTATGTAAGGATTAAGTTACTGACCACAAAGGAATCTCTGATTGTGCTGGAAAAATTCATATTCACATTGCTCTGAAGTCAAGATGACACCACAGCTGAGACAGCCAAGGGCACAGGCTGCTGATGCTCCTTATTCCAAAGCAATAAAGCTGCCAACCCTAGAGATTAGAGTTCTTTTAACTGGCAAGACTTACTGCCTTTGTTTCTCAGGCCCCTGGTCATTTTCATGGACTTTTGCCTCCAATGTACCCTTCTCTTCCCACACTGGCACCTCTCCCACCCAAAACTGAAAATCTAATCAATAAGGGTGACCTAGAAAACGTGTGGTCTTTACATCCAGAAAGTCTCTACTCCCAGAGTGCCGGCCTTCCTAGATCCCCCAGAACCACACCACTTGTCTCTTTATTCAAGCCTTTGCTATAACTTGTCTTAGGCAGCTGGGGCCTGATCAGTCTCCAGTAACTGGGAAGTGTCCTGAAAGAGTGTGCTTTCGTCACCTGCGCTTCCCTTCTCTGCTTCCTGGATGCCACATAGTGAAAAACTTTCTTCCACTATGCTGTCTGCCACACTGCTTCTGCCTTGGAGCTAGCCAACCATGAACTGAATTCACTAAAACTGAGAGCCAAAATAAACCTTTACACTGCAAGTGTTGGGTATTTTGTCCTAGTGACAGAAAACTAACAAATGTAAGTACTCAAGCATGGAAGGATTGAGAAATTCACCCTTTAAAAAAAAAAAAAACTATATCCATGGCCCACCCAAGACGAGTAGAATCAATAAACTACAATTTATGAGCGATTCCTGTTCATATAAGTCCTTGCAGAAAGATCTATAACCACTATATCTGTATCAGCTAAGCACTGGAGTGCTCTGTGCCAATCTGGCTAATATCCTTCAAGTGCCTAAATGTTTGAACATCACATACAACCCAGAGCACCAAAAAGCCCAATCTAATGGCCATTTCTCAGTTTCTTTGTCTCTTTCATAGTTCTTCTTTCCCCACCTTCTCTACACTATTCTTTTAAAAAAAAGAGAGAGAAAAGAAAAAAGAAAACATAGAAATTACCTGGTGCTATATCTATCCAGCCCTTGGGAAGCTGAGACAGAAAGATCATGAATTTGAGATCAGCCTGGGAAACTTAGTAAAACACCATCTAAAAACACACACACACAAACAGAACAGCAACAACAAAAATCAACCATAGACATGAGTTTTGGCATGCCACTTTAAGACAAGGATAAAGGGTAAAAATATCTTTCAGTCCACTAGGAGATGGGAACCCACGTTCAGCTTTGTTTTCATTTTGCTGAAGGAAAGTGGGGACAGTAAAGATAGAAGTTATACTAATGATAAGTCAACCCAATGTTGAAATAAAACTCTATTATTCTGCAAATGTCCAATCATAGACTTTCATCATTTTTTGGATTCTGACTCACCAAAATATCTGAGTAACTGAAATTTACAACAGTAAAACCACATTGGCAGGCCACAGATTCCACAGCATTCTTTTGACGGTGGTATATTTTGCTGATTGTGGACAGAAGAATGTGCAGCTTCCTGTTGACCAGTTCTAGAGGCTTTATTTAGTAGAGGTCTAAGTGGAGTAACTACTGCTACTGTTTTATGATAAGAGTCAGTGTCTATTACGTGCTGTGCTAGGCTACAGTGAAGAAGGGTCTTCCATTCTCCCATTTGGTCACCATGAGCCTCTATTTCTCCATTTCATACATAACTGAGTAGCAAAGACTTAAGTCACTTGCCTCAGACCACAGAAATGGTAAGCAGATTTCAAAAGCTCAGTCCCAATTGATCTAACTACTTGATGCTAATTTCAAAAATCAAAGACTTCCAAGTCAGTACTAATTCCCCAAATCTCTCCTCTCTGATCCTGACACAGCCTCAGTTGGAATGACAGAGAGTGAATTTATGAGTAAGAAAACAGAACCTGACATTCACTAAATTAAAACAATCTCCTCCTTCAGAGACAATATTACTTGGTATTGAACTTCATTTTTAATGTTCTCTCATGATTCTCTAAAATAATCAAAATGTTCCAACCAATATATGTCAAAATGATGGAAGAAATGTCTTTAAATAAAATCCCATCTTCCTCCACTGAAAATAAAGTTGAACTATAAATCCCTTCTAACAAGTCTAGTCAGTAAAACAATTTCCTTCATTTTAATCATGTTGCTCTTGATATTCTCCCTCCTTATCATCCCTTCACAAAAATTTCAGTGTTTGCAATGCTCTGGCCAAAGGGAGAAAAATAACAAGAATATTGTTACTCCTAGATGCAAGCAGCAATTAACCTTTTTCCTTTTTTAATAGCCTTGAAGTTGATTTCTTAATTTTCTTCTAGAACTTCAGTTTCACAACTTTCCGAAAAAACACAAAGCTCAGAAAAGGAGACTACTGTATAAGAAGCTGAATGCAAGTATGATCAAGAGCTCAAGCCGGGAGCTGTCTTCCTCAGGGTATGAAGTCCAAGATGGCCTGTGAGGGGTTAACACTTACCTCCTCCACACGAAGCCTTAGGTGTTTGCATCCCTACATCAGCTGTCAATTAGGAGTAAAACAACAGGTAATTGGCTCAAAAGATGACCTTTATCAAAGGTACAATAGATTTTAGAAAGGGCTGATGGACAATCAGGATGCACCTGGAACCTAGTACTTTATAACTGCACCAGGTATATTTCTTTTGTAAAGGGAGTAGAGTGTGCACCCAAAAGTTCAGAAGACTCCACTACTGCCTCTCACATAAGGGATTTGACTTAGTTATGGAAAAAAGTCTTTCTTCTCTCTAAGTCTCTAAGGTCATAGACCATTATCTCTGCAGGACTTTGTACTGAAAATTTTCTTGTGTGCATGAGCACATGAACAGTTTGGGACTCTGCTCCCTAAAAGAGAGAAAAACAAAGAGCTTCAGCGAGCCAGAAAGTGGCGCATTTTCCTTTCCATATGTTAAGACTCATAGTGAGAGTTCTTTTTGTCAAATCAGCACACTTCAAGCAGTAACTCTGACCCAAAGTAAAGAGAACCCCTGAGGCAAAACAGCAAGTGAAAATGTTCCAAATAACGATAAGGTAAATTTCACAGTAGTGATTTTGTTCCAGCTACATAACCTACAAGTTTAGGGAGCCAAACAATAAAGCCCAACCTAACAATCACTTCTCAGTCTGAAACACAAACGAGTCTGAACCACAAAGGAGTCTGAACACGGTTCCCTACCTCCCAGAGGGTTGAAAGATGTTTTTACCCTTCATCCCTGTCTTAAAGTGTGTGCCAAAACTCATGTCTATGGTTGGTTTTTATTGTTGTTTTGTTGGGAGTGTGGGGGGGAGGGGTTAATTTTTGTTTGTTTTTAGATAGGGTCTTGGTATTTCCATAACCTACCAAGTTTATTTTCTAAAGAAGTCCCTGTAAGTCACCAAAAATGAACTGCAGTCATACTAGGTTTCATGCATCATATAAGACCTTCCACACGTTTTCCATATATTTGAACCAATACCAAAAATGTGAGTATTTGAGTATTTTCTAGGCCAGGTTTTCAAAGGAAAAGACTTTAAAATCTTTGTCTTCTGTTTGATTACCACGAAATAATAAATATGAAAGGAGAGTAATATAGGTTAAATGTTTGAGTCCTTCCAAAGTTGTAGGTCCCAGTATAAAGGCACTGGGAGACAGAGCTTTGGGGAAGTAATTAGGTTATAAGGAGGGGGTCATCATGAGATTATAAGAGAGCTCCCTAGTACTCACTTCTCTCTTTTTCTCTTCTTATAGTAAGATTGTTACATGCAAAGATAAGACCTTCCCTAGGAATATACAGCCAGCACTTCAATCCGGACCTCTCAGCCTTCAGAACTGTGAGAAATGTTTTCAACATTCAAGTCATGGAGTCTACTGTATTTTTATTATAGCAACACAAGCTGATTAAGCCACAGTGACTTCAAAATTTAATAAACTCGGGTTGCACTGCCCAAACCAGTGTGACTATACTAAAAGCAGTTTAATTCTTTTTTTAACATGCAAACAATTCTTGTTTAACATGTTCACCTTTCACATAATCTTCAAGGAAGTAGCTTGTGGTAGTTTCATCCCAAAGGAAATGATGTCATGCACTTATTATCAAGGATGGGAAGAAAATGTGAACCAGTGGTCTGTGAAAACTAATCACATTACAAGAGCTAAGAACACCCAAGTGAGGCCTAAATCTCTACCCCATTCATGTTCACTGTGTAAAATGCACTGTGAGGTTTTTCTTTGCTGGTAAAATTCCAGTGTTACACAGAGATTGATTTATTTCAACTCTTGAGGGATGAAAGCTATAAGTGTTTACCTCCTAAGATTTTTTGAAGTCAATGAAACTTGGGGCTGTTGATGGTCATTAGGCCAGAGGAGGCAACAAGTACCAGTGGCAGTCACGGGGAATTAAAACAGCAAAACCCCACAAAACAGACTCTAAAATTTCAAAGCTTAGTGGGGTAAAAAAAAATCTGAACAAACAGAAGTAGTGACAGGAAATGGACAGTATATAAATTGTAATCCAGCTTAAACTGACACAGGATTTCTTTCAGAACATCTGTTCTAAAATAGATGATACAGCCCCCTAGAGGCAGTTTTGGAAATAGAGGCATATTGGAGGTCAGGGTAATGGGAGGCCACTACCTGCATTTATTAGGTGGGGTCAGGGGTACTGCAGAAACCCTACAGATTAGACTCATCACTGCAAAGAATTAGCCCAATTAGTCAGGAATGGTGACACGTGCTTGTAATCCCAGCACTTTGGGATTCTGTGCAGGGGAACTGAAGCCCAACCTGGAAAACTTAGTGAGTCCTTTTTTCAAAATAAAAGGACAGGAACACACACACACACACACACACACACACACACACACACAAGCACAGCTTTCAACTGTCCCCAAATACTCATGAAGATGGAAATCTAGTTTAAAAATATCTAAATGAGGTATACAATTCCATTTTTATACAAAGAGAATTTTTAGATCCCTTTCAAAATGCTTCGGATTTTTCAGGAATGCAATCAGTGTTCCTGTGCAGCAGGGGTGATGAGCACAGAAGTCAAAACCAGACTCCACCTTCCTCCAAGCTTGGCTGCTACCGTATTAGCCGTGTGGCTCGGGATAACTCCCTCTCACGTGCAACAGGCAAACAGCAGTACTCATCTCATGGAGACAGCACTGGAAACACTGCTAAGCACACAGCTAACACTGTAAGTGAAGCAATCATGGACATCTGTTTTGTCTTGAGTTTTATCAGGAATTAACCACATTTTAGAAAATCCGTCTAGGTACAAGTATCCAGTACCATCACTCTGGATACTGTTACCAAATAGCAATGTAAGCAGGTCTGCATTGGTCTGCATTTATAGCTACCATATGTGTGTGCTACATACAGCTACCATATACATGTGTAATGCACACATGTGTATACACATACACACATATATATATATACATGTATATATACAGTACTTAGTTATATGGAGTAATTACAAGTGTTTACATTTTTAAACATTTATTACAGTAAAAACATGGCCATTCATCACCCTCAGACTACCCCCCCTTGCTGTGCACACCCATGCCACCACACTTGCCTCGTTCTGAAGCAGCTCTGGAAGTCTTTTTGGTATGATCAAAAATACAGTGAATGCTGCTGTGGAGTGCCATCCAACAGAAAGGCAGGCTTATAAAAAGACAGTGATTCACTTTATTCACTTGGTCTGGCACTGTGCAACTTCTGGCTCTTGCACTCAGCATCAAAACGACCATGAAAGGAAGGTAAACAGTTTGAGGCAATGTAGGACATAGAGGAAGTCATAACAGGACAACTAAAGATACGAAGTAGGTTTTCCAGAACTGCTTGAAAGTGTCAAGAACAGCGGGGTATGTTTGAAGCAAGGGAGAGTACTTAGAAGGTAACGTGTCTTTCACTGTAATATGTCTTTTAATTTAAAAACACCATATTAAAAAAACACTGTATTTTTATGACACCTCACATATACACACTTGTTTCATTATTTCATAACTTGTAATATAATATGCCAGAACATTTACATATTAAAATAATGTTGCTGTAAATCCTTATAGTTGTTTCTGTCTCAGTTAGGACATGACATTGGTGTAGGTTCTATTACCTGCTTTTATATGTGAATATCTTATCACCGAATTTTCTTTTGATGATAAAGAGATGTTATAAAACATTTATTATTTTTAAAAGTGAGACTCAAATAGGGCTGGGAGGTTTGAAAGACCTCTGATTTAAATTATTATTTCATCCTGCATCTTCATATGTTAACATGTGTACACCATTAACCTGGACTAATACTGAGCAACTTCCACTCATCTCTAAGAAACTCATGTTAACTATTACTTACGTATTTCAAAAATAGATTTGTACAGATTTTTTTAGCAGCAATATATTTTTCAAACACAATTCAGGAAAGGATCCCAGCTAAAAGTACAAATAAAAACAAAACTAAAGAGACTAACTATAGATAGATGAAGTCAGAACCTTCTCGGACCTCCTTTCCCGCAGGGCTTCAGGAAAGGTCTAAGTACGATTTGATGCTGTACAGAGTTAAGAGTGAGTTTTGAAAATTCAGCTTCGATTTACAAGTGGTATTTTTCCCACAGACAAGGGACACCATGCCAGATAAGACCTCCAAAGCTTTTTAGTCATCTCCCCTAAATCCAGGAGCAAAACGCAGCGGGGCCACTCCACTTGTTGGGCACAGAGCCAGCTCAGTGAACAGTAAAACTAGCAAGCGAGGCTCCCCTTTTCCACAGCTCCCTTCTCACCACCAGTGTCCTGTGAGTACACTCTGCCCTGTCACACAGAAGGCACTCAATGAATCTTGCCATCAGATTTTCCTTCCCAATCTGCATAGCACACTTGGGTCCCCCATGGAACACACTATCTTCCCTCCGAGGCTGACAGGACAGTAGACTTTGTGATTTTAGTCACACTCACGTGAGTGACTGCTTGCTCCTTGAACCCCACTAGAGTAGACGATTTTTAGAGAAAAGAGTTTCACTAACCAACATGAGTTTCTCATGGGCTGAATTTCAGGAATGTTAGCAAAACAAACAATTCCATAGTGTGAGACAGTGTATTTAAAGTAGGGGATACCAGTTATGCTTAGGAATATACCTTGGAGAATTCCCCTACTGTAATTTTACTTTATATATGGTTCCTTCAGCTCCTCCACTATTAATTCATAAAATCCCAAAATGCTTGGGCGGCTTTATTATGTTTGTTTTTTTAATATTAGTGCCCAAACTGGTAACCACCAGGTTGGTCACTTGTAAATCTGAAAACACCTTCAACAGTCAGTTTCATTAGCTTCGCAAATGACGCAAAACAAATATTTCAATTACATGTGACTAAGAGTAAGAAAAATATACAACTATATTTAAAACACTTAAATTAACAAGATAGTACTTTTCCATTCTAACAAAATATCATACATTCAGTTTAAACAAGAGTTAATATTCAGATGCACTTTTTCCAAATACCTGAAGCTAGTTGAAAGTTAGTGACCACAAGTCTTTCCAAGACATTTCTAGTTAGCAACATGTGTCCAATTTTGAAGAGCTGTGGTTCTTTCTAGAAGACAGACATCGAAAAGGCCAAAAAATGCAAACTGATGTGACTCTCACAAACTTAAATCTGGTTGCTTTAACTTTTCTGAATGATACTTTGGCTTTCAGCAAATCTTATAGCTTCTTTTCCCTTAAAGACAATAATACATAACGACTACGACAATTCCTCTCACGAGTAACCATAAACTGCTTTCCTGTCCACACACGCTCCTGCGTCTCTGCATTAATAGACACAGGCTAAGCTTACAAGCAAGGGGATTAACCACATGGAACAGATTCACACCTAAACCTCTGCTCAGAAGAGCACACACTTACCACGTATCCTTTCCATGCCAAAGCCTCTGTGCTTACAAATAATGGTACATACACTTTAAAAATCTTTTCTCCAACTGGCTTTTTCAGGTAGGTGGACCACAGCCACATATCTGTACAACAGCCACCCAACTGAGTCCCCTCACTCAAGAAAACAACAGCAGTAGATGTTGCCAGTTCGGGAGAATGACCACCATCTGTCTGGCCAGCTCCCAATGTATAGATGCGCCTCCACGTGCTGTCCTGGAAGGGGTGGACCATGTCCTCTTCCTGCTTCCATGAGTGGCCCCTAGGATCCCCTGGGTCTGCTGCCATCCAATCATGAAGGTCCAAGAAGGGCAGTACACAACTTTCTAGGAAATACAAAGGAAATGATGCAAGGTCACTAGGGAAGCCTGCGGTGAAGTCCGGGGAGATTGTCCCCAAGGACAAGGCACTTAAGAGCAGGCGACCGCAGGCCCTCGGGCAGCCTCAGTGAGTCAACAGCTTCAGGCGCGTGAGCCAGCTGACCAGCAGGGACGGCTCCGCGGAGGCGGCCTTCTTCTTGGTCCCTTCCTCCGGGAACGGGATGGTGGCGCTGCTGTGCAGGTCAGCATTGATGTAGCACCTGCTCCCACGGATGTAGTCAGCACCGCGCACCAGCTGCCTCTCAGCTGCAGGCCTGGAGAACCTGCATCCTGCAGAAGCGCTCTCTTCGATGATGGGTGGGATCCGCTCGTTACTGAAGTACCGGCAAAGGGCATCTTCCCCTGTGTCCAGACAAAGCCCACGAGTCCGTTAAAACAGCTATCCACAGCAAGTCATCATGTGGGAAAAAACAGACACCAAGGCCACAGGCATGCATGTGGCACCCAGCTCATGCTTGAAAACAGAAGAAAGAGGTCTGACATGATTCAGGCTGCTTTCACACTTAAGCGCTAACAAAGAGTCCAACAGATCCAGAGAACCTATGCTTCTTTACCAATGGAAGAATTTTCATAATTCACTTAAAATAAAAAACCAAAGACAGTGCCCTGTGGCATGGTGCATGCCTACAATGCTATAGCCTGCCTACAGGCAATATAGGAGGCTGAGGCAGGAAGACCACAAATTTGATCCCAAATTGGGTAACTCACCAACTTAGGGAAAACCTGTCTCAAAATTTAAAAACTTAAAATAGGGCTGGGAAATGTAGCTCAGTATGAAAGCCCCAAGTTCAGTGCTCAGCACAGGAGAAAAGAAAATGAAAACCACAAAGAGAGAGAAAGAGGTATGACTCTATCACTCTTTCCCCAGCTGTTCTTGCTCAGAGCTGCAGCACCAAGTGTGCGCCCCCAGGGCAGTGTCTCTCGTCATGGATCATGTGTCCAGGGACACTTAGGAAGGTCTGGGCCATCAGGCAAAGATTCAAAGATTTTAATGTCCCGCACTACGGAGACATTCCTGAAAAGAAAAGGGATCTTGCTTTATACAGCAGCTAACTTTCCAAGGAATTTGTGATATTTATGAAACTGAATCAAAACGTAAAATGCAGGACACACTGGTAACATGTGGCCTTCTTTGGAAATCCCACTCCCCAAAATGTGCAAAGATCTACAAGGGTGCTTACTGAAATGTTATTCATACTAGGGGGAAAGGCACAGAAATAACCTAGCAGCAGCAGCAAACTGAATAGATACATGCTCCAGCAAAGACATGCAAAACTATTACAGCTACATTAAGAAATTACATGTTCTAGATAATGTTCCCATTACATGGCGTTTCTGAACCTCTATTTCTTCTACTTTCCATGTTTTTCTTCAGTGTGTAATACATAAATATAAGAACTGGAAGATGCACCAAACATTCACAGTGATTGTTCCTAATTTTTAGAAGCACATTTCAGCCAACTTTTGTCTTCTTTCCTTTTTTGCCTTACTGTGAATGGAATTCAGGGTCTTCACACTGAGCCACATTCCCACCTAACCCCTTTCAAATTCTGAGGCACTGCCTCACTGAGTCCTGAGTCTCGGTTTGTGAGACTCTATCTCTGCCTCCCACACAGTTGACAGGACAGGCACATGCCACCAAGCTTGATCTAAGTTTTACTTTCTCTTGTCTTCTAGATGTTTTTTTTAAAATATATGTTTCACTTTTGTAATCAAAAGAGAAAACTCACCTTTCCAAAGTGTTCCTTGTCAAAAAGCTAGTCAAAAAGCTATTCTATGAGTCTATTTATATGAAATGTCCAGAATAGACAATGGACATAAAGTCAATTAGTGACTGTCAGGGGAAGGCTGGATTTCAGAGTGCCTTGGTGACAGTACAGAAGATGACGGAAATGTTTTGAGGTGATGAAAATGTTTGGAAATAGGTCATGGTGACTAAGGTATAGCTCTGAATAGACTAAAATGCATGGTACATTTTTAAAAGATGAACTCTATGCTACATGAGTTATGTCCCCAAAACACTGTTACTCCTTTAACATGGCCATATGCAGATAAATACCTTAGATTCTGAGGCAAGAAATGCAGAAGAAAGAATAGAGGGACAATCTTTTTTCCATTTTCTTCATTCACCCTCCCCCAATATATTCCATCTCTCAATATATAAAAGAAGGAAATTCATACTCAGAAGACTGGCAGTGAAGATGCTACCATTTCTAACTCTAAACAAAGGACAGCCCTGCCACCTGCTGACTGCTCCACAAATTTTCATGTGTAACTAAGGGTATACTGAACTACAGACTGGCATCCTGTCCCTCTGTCACTTTAGTATATTCAAGGTGAAACAGGTACTTGAGTGCAAAATTTATCAAGTCACTAGTAGAGGTGAAGGACTGATCACTTTGGAGGGGCAGGCCTCCAGAATTTTTTTACTTTCGTTTACTACCTAAGAGTTATTGTACTTCATTTAACTTTTCAAGTGCTCTTTGCTTCAACTCTGCAGAAGCAATGTTATATCTTGCCATGATAATTAAATTCAATCTGGCAAAAAAAAAAATAAGTATTCATAAGCACTTCTCTCTGGACTAGACAAGTAACTAGTAACTTTGGTTACAGGGTGAATGAAACATATATTTCTTTCAGATAGTAGTTACTCAAATACTATTTATCCTTTAACCCAAGAAGGACCGGGGAGGAAAAAATTCATGTTTGTAATCAAATGGACTCTACTAACAGCTACAAAACTTAGAATCAGATTATTTAATGAATAATTTATTTCTGCTTGTTTAAAATCAAGCCATTTATGTCTACAGCCTTTCTACAGTCTACAGTGTTCATTAGGAGATTTACAAGCACTAACTCTGATTACATAATTTTGCCATTCTAGATCTAAACAGGATCTTACAGTTCTTTAGCAGGCCTAATCTAACACATGACAAATGGCACTCAAAAAAGTTAAATTCTCTCTCCACTTCTTGTAAACACCTCTAGGAGCAGAATGGAGGCATGGAGCTGGATCTTTTGGCTTTGCATGGCACTTTTTTAATCAGCTTAGATGAAATATACCTTTCCTCCCATGCCCTCGAGGTCTGGCGAAAGGGTCCACAATCCCCATCCAGTTCCCATCCGCAGGCATGGACAAAGGCCGGGGTTTGCCTACAGAGTGAGGAAAAGGAAGACAACTCAGTAAGTCTGCAGACTGTACACAATCTTTTCCTTTATTTATAACTTAGATCCCATACTAACACACTCACTTATGCAGAAGCAATAACAAGTTTTAAAATAAGGAAAGTATTTTAATGTACCATGTTTCCATAGCAATTAGGACAGAAGCATGCCAAACCTGAACCTTTGGTCTATAATTCCACAGTTAAAACCCAGGCCCTGAAAGTTAAAACTGTAATGTGAGCTCATCCAGCTGGGCTTTGATGCCAGGCAGAGTAATGACTCAACAAGGCTTTGCTTTAGAGAGAGATGAATAAAGGTCTCATACTTAGAATTTCATTGTGGTTTATGTTTTCCTCAGATTACCCCATCAGTCTGCCAAATTCACCCATCAGTTCCAAGCAAGGAAGGGGGTGGGGAAGAGAAGTAAAAGGTAGCGACAGAACAAGACAAACACAGGGAACTTACCGTATGATGGTGTTTTCTCTCTCATTTTTGTGGGTAGGACATTGGTTTCCACTGAATACCCAGGCAACTGATCAGAATCAGCAATGGTGAACCTTCGTCTTCGGCTCTCCTGATCCAAGAAGGAATTTGGGGACTCTGAACCCTTAGGTCTAGGCAGTGGTTGTTTACACTTACTGAATCCTCCATAAACAAAACTCCCATTCTCGTCCCTGGAAAACAATGTGCAGTAAATACACAGCTCATAAGCATTCTCTCCTACTGAACAATTCTAGGACCCGTGCTCCTTGTAACACATGTAACATTTACTTTCTCCTTTTCCAATGAAGGAAAAGCATTATTTTAATTCAACCCTAATTACTACTAAATTATATACAGACCCTGTTAACAAAGAGCAAACACCATCACTCTATTAAATCAAAGGAAACGCAGACTTTCCACATACGTCTCAATAGTAAATATATGCCTCGGCAAACACAGCTCTAGCTTTCCTTTGCTTAATCTTGTAATTGAATCTCATATTTACAACAGGAATCAGACACTAAGGTGTGAGTTATTGAAATGTTTTTCTCAAGCCAAAGCAGCACTTTTGCCAAGATCCAGTAAAGAAGACTTTTGATGCATAATGAAGTTGGATTTGAAAATTATGCCAACTATACAAAGGGCTCTTTATAATAACCAATGAAGAGTGATTATTGCTGAATTCAGTAAAGAAACTGGAGAAAGCTGGATACTGATTCCATCTTAATTCTATATAAATGTCAGTTTATAATAAAACCTAGTATTTGTTGAATCCAAGCTACCAGATGTTTGTGTTGGGTTTTTTGGTTTGTTTTAGTTTTTGCCTTTAGAAAATTCCATTAGGTAGTCACCACAAACACTGCTGGACCAAACCCAGAATGAAGTGAGTCCCAAAGCGATCTCCTGATGAGCTCTGCCTGTGTAGCAATCCCAGGTGCCCAGTGTCTTCTTATTCCTCTCATCCAAGAATCGATCTCATGCTCCACTTTCTAACCTGGCATCTAACTTCCCCACTCATAAAGCTTTCATGACTCTACTCATTTCTCTCCAATCCATTTGCATTTTTATTACTCAGAAAATATCCCTCATTAATGTGAGTGTATGTGAATACACAAGTACAGTCTCCCCAGATGGTCAAAAGCCCCACTCACCTTGTCCCTTTTCCTTACTCTGTGACCTACCAAAAGGCCCAGAGAAAAATATTCAGGGTCTCAGAGTCTCCCAAGCGCTGGGCAAGTGTTCTCCCACTGAGCCACATCCTGGCACACCCTACAGTTTCTGATACAACACTCCACACCTTGGCTGTCAGTGAAACTGTGCTATGTACACAGCCAGGGTCTACCTTGCAGCCTTAAACTTCCTTCAGGTGCTGTGGCCACATGACTCTGGCTTGTAACTTCATGGCAGAGGGCTGTCTACAGGCAGAATGCCCCTGGTCACTTAGGGGAAATCCTCCACATGCTGTCATTCATTCCACATAAAACCATGTGAATCTTCCCTGACTCCAGGCAAGAAGCGCAAAAGAAACAAATAGCTCAAAACAAGTCAATGGAAAATTCCAGTGTGGAGAAAAATGCCACTACAAAAAAATGCAGCCTGAACTTGTCTTATGAAATATAGCACGTATTCCTCAATTTCTTCTTAAACAGCTGGATGACACACTGGCAGGTTTGTGGGGCGCAGGTGTGTTCTGTGGTTGGTGGTCACCTAGACTCCTCTATCATTAAGTGTATGCTGAGGAAATGATCCAGACTGTCTGGTCTTATCATGTTAAGATATGTGAGTTGACATAAATAAGCCTAGAGTGTGCATAAGTCATCACCTATCTCCGCTGTACCAACAGTATGACCACTCTCAATGTGCAATATACATTTAAGATAGCCAAAAGGAAAGAATTAGCTTTAAGTTATTACCCCTCATACACAAAAACACATATTTACAGACTAAACTACCCTCATCTAGTTTTGTGAAAATGCCAGGAAGAACACCTTCCTCAGCAAAATCAAGCTACAATATTCTTGATGGAGTTCATGAAACTGCAGAGTTCTCCAAACAGCCCTTTCTGAGGTCCCAGGAGGAACACATACTTTTGTAAATTTTTCAGAAGTAAAATATTTCAATATTCTTTTCTGAAAAGGTCCCTTTCCAGCAAATTTCATAATGCCTTGTAACATAGGCCTCCCACTACATTTCCTGTGCGTTTCCTGCTGGACTCATCCCCTCCTCCTGCAGCCCAGCAACCTCCTCCCTTAGATCTGGAGGGGAGGGCGGTCTTCACACCACCATTCAGAATGTACATGCACAGGAGCTGCACACACCATGAAAATGGGAGTGACTTACCGGGGAGAGTAGGGGACTGTGGGTGGAGGAGGAATGTACAGATCCAAGATGGCTGGCTTCTCCTTCTTCAGTGAGGCATCCATGGTACTTTCGGGGGACTGGGTTGTCATGGGTGGGGATGAGGTCTGCAACAGGACCACACAGAGAGCAACAGTGGAGGTCAGCACAGAGACTATCTTGAGTGCAACTTCACCTGCCTAGATTCAAAACCAGCGCCATGCGAAAGCAGAGACTGAAGTCATTCACCTCTTACAGCTACTGAGAAGACTCAACATGTACACCTCTTGGAGACATTCAGAGTTAAGTAAGGGTGTTCAGGAGTCAGGTGGCAAGATTACAATTCTAGCTCTGGGAGCATCAACACTCATGCTTCCCTTTTCTCCTCTACAATACAGTGATACTGACAATAGGGCTTGCAGATAGGTGCAGCATGGATCTAGTTCATGAAAAGCACTAATAGTACTACCAGAAACAAGGAGGGTAGCTTGTCACTCTGTCCAGGGTAACCCTACAGATCCTGCTGATTAGTTCTATGTCACTGAGCCACTGACTCAGCTCCCCTGTGCCTCCTCTGCAAAAAGGAAACTGATGGAAGCAAGAATAGTACTCAAGAGCTTAGCTCTGAAAAGTAAGTGACACCATACACATAAAGGGCCGAGGACACTGCTTTTCACATAGATGAACATACAACCTTCTGCTACATTTAACTTAGAAATGCACATGTAACACACACATGCTATAGATATAGACTCAAAACCACAAATTAATTAAAACATTTTAAATCCATACAACTTAATTGCAGTTGAGTTTAGTGGTCTCAAGTGACCAGTTTTTAAAATCTTGTGTGAGACCTTCATTCTTACTCTTGTACAGTTGAACAACAGTAATGACGATAACCTTTCTCCTGATTGGTGAAAGGCCAGCACAGAGGTTACATGAGCATTTGGCAAAGGCCAGTGAGAACTGTGCTAGACCTGGCGCCTGTCTGCCCGGGCAATGACAGAAGCTCCCACCAGAGTGGGACCGTGAGCTGCCTTCCAAGCACTGGAGGTAGTGCCAGGGTCAGAAAGCTATAAGCAGCTCCAGGATAGTCACAGAAAGACAGCTACTTTCATGAGATCCCTTGAGGAACAAGGAGATGGGGCTCAGTGTTCAGTCTCCTATAACATAATCCCCACATTGCTGCTTTTGGCCCCTAACACATAAATCTGTCACTTCCACTCCAGATGGAATGATGACCTTCTCCATATGGCCATCTTAGACGCTACCTAAAGGCTCAGGGCCAGGATTCAGCCCCTCAGAACCTTGGAAGCAAAATGAATTGGAGCATTCCTACAGAACAGTTATTCCCTAAAAACTCCAACAAAGATGACAACTTCCATTTCAGCAGCATTCATTTAATAGTACTGTGGTGTTAAAAACAGAATGATCACTGAATGTCCTTTCGGTGACAGGACAATACTAAGAATATTGAAAAGAATGAAATAGCTCTATGGCTCACACTTGGACATAAAGAACACAGAAAAATGACAGACAGAGAAATGCCCAGGGTTGGGGGCTGAACTAGTCTATAGTCTTTGCCTAATAGTGTTCATATTTAGAAAATATCATGGACACATTGAGAACATTTCACAGCTGAGCTGTACAGTGACCTCTGTGGTAGTTATCACCCTAGGTCAGATTCAGAATGAGGTATCCCTGTGTCTCCCTATCAGCTCTTGACGAATTGCAATTAGTGAAATTTGGCAAGAAGGTAGGCAAAAGCAGAAAAAATGGAAATGTGTCCCTTCCAAAGTGAGCTTCCAGAGGTCAAGAGATAAACCGCCCTGTTACGAAAACATAATCTTCTCTTATGTTTTGAACACATCCAGGTGGATTTTCCTCTGACTCAATCGGACTGAAGATGCCCTCCCTTCCTTCCTTCCTGGCTTCTATTACCACCAGGTTGCCCATCACATTTGATCACCTGCTTCTTCTTCCTCGCTTTGCTGGCCTTCCTTATTGCTTCCCCTAAAGCCATCACTAGTAGGACAGTGATGCTCAGGGAATCCAATGCCTGGCCAGAGGTCCACTGCCAGCAAGTGGCAGAGCTGGGATTTGTGCTCCAGTGCCCCAGCTTGTACCATCCTCATAACCACAGGTTGGGTTGTTGTGTGAGCCCTTGCTAGGCTTCCTCCCAGTAGGCTCTTGCATTGTTAGTCTTTCATCTGTTCTCCCCAGCATCAGTGGGGCCACACAGGCCACATCCAACTTACACAACAGTCTCCCACCTGGTGCTCTGGTATTGTTTCAGGCTCAACTGGATCCCCTAAAATTCATATGTTGAAGTCGTAATCCCAGTACTTTTGAATGTAACTGTATTTCAAGATTAGGTCCTTAAAGAGGTTAAAATAAGGTGCTCAAGTAAGACTCAATGCAGCATGACTCGTGTCCCCTAAAGAATAGATTAGGATACAGATATAAAGTGAAGAACGTGAGAAAAGAGGGGAGAAAGGCAGCTATTCTTAAGGCACAAGCATTTGGGCTGCCAATTCCTTGACTTTATTTTTTTTTTTTTTTTCTTTTTGGTATTTTGAGACAGTCTCACTATATAGTTCAGGCTAGCCTTGAACTCATTATGTAACCCAGGCTGGTCTCAAACTCATGGCACTCCTCCTGTCTCAGTCTCCTAAGTACTGGGATTACAGGTGTGTATCACCATGCCTGGCTGTGGTGACCATAGAAAAGTACACAGATGCTAATGTGAAACCAGGAATCAAACTGCCACCTATGGGACGAAGTCCACACCCCTTAGCCTGCCATTCAGGATCTCCAGGGAGTGTGAGTTCTCATGACTTGCAGTAAGAGCTTGGAGCCTACCCAGAACCCCATTTCACCATGACACCCCTAAATGCCTTTGATGTTGCTACGGAAGGCTCAGAGCTGCCTCTTTCTCCAGAGTGTGGCGCTCCATGGACATATGCCTCCCTTGAGCAGGAGGCTACCAAGGCTAGCCGCTGTTTGACTATATCAGGTCCCCTTCAGGATAGCCAGCTAAGGCTAGACCTGACCTGAGGTCACTTATTCTGCCTATTTTTCTCTCTTACAAATTTATTTGAAACACACCCTTAAAAACTGCTTTTGTAAGACTCTCAGGGCTGCTTCCAGGAAAACCTCACCTAAGACACTGCCCTTCCCTTAAGGCAGCACACCCACACTGCGTGGGGTAAGAGTGTTTAAAGTACAGCATTATTCTCCTTCGCGGAACAAATGCTCCTCTGCCAATGTAGCTTCCACCTACCCTTCCACGCTACAGCAGCACAGCCCATATTATCTCTTCTTCCCAAAAGCTCAACATTTCCTGTGCATCAATTAGCTGGCAGAGCTAACAAGTGGTAGGCAGTGCATCAATGATCTATAATGAATTAAGCACCTCTAAGATGAGATCATGCTTTGAGAAGTCAAGAACATTCAAATTTAAATGTATCTAAATTTTAGCCTAAGCAATGCAAACAGTGCAGCTGAGATCAATATTCTGAGATGCAGAGAATGACTTCTAGGCTATGACCCCCATAGCATACAACCAAAGGTAAAACAGACAACAGGTTACAGCAAACTAAAAAGCTTCTACACAGCAAAACAATGAGTATAATGAAAAGACAAACTATATCATGGGAGAAAATATTTGCAAAATATCTGATGAAGGTTTAACATCTAAAATATAGAAGGAACTCAATGCAATAGTGAGAAAACAAAGAGATCAATTTAAAAATGGACAGAGGACCTAAACAGACATCTCTGTAAAATCAGACATACAAAATGGCCAAAAGGTGTATGAAAAAAGATCAATATCACTAATGATCAGGTAAATGGAAATCGAATCTCCAAGGATATAACACCTCATACCTGCTATAGTGGCTACTACCAAAGAGAAGAAAAACAACAAGGGCTGGGAAGGAATGGAGAAAAGGAAACCAGGTATGCTGTTAGTAGGAATGTAAATCAGTATCTCCATTAGTTGAAAACAGTATTGAGAGGCCTCAAAAGTTTAAAATTAGAGTTACCATATCATGCAGCAATCCTACCACTGGACATATATCCAAAGGAAATGACATCAGTGTGTCAAAGAGACATCTGCACTCCCATAATCATGGCAGGATTATTCAAAAGCACCAAAATATGGACTCCTCTTCTGTGTCCACTGATAGATAAATAAATGAATAATAAAATGTAATGTACACATAAGCTAGAACACTGTTAGTCTTAGAAAAGAAGGAAACGCTGCAATTTGTGACCAGATGGGTGAGTGTGGTGAACATTTGGTCAAGTAAAAGAAGTGAGACACAGAAAGATAAATACTGCATGATCTCACTGATATGTGGAATCTAAAAAATGTCAAATACAAAAGCAAGGAGCAGAGTAATAGTTATTATCAACTCAGGAAAAAGGAGGATTGAAGAGATGTTCACTGAAAGAGAAAGGTTCAGTTAGCCAGGAGAAAATAAGTTTGTGAGTTTGATCCCTGGTACCAAAAAAAAAATAAATAAATAAAAAAAAATAGTTCTATTGTGCAACATGGTGACTATATTTAATAACAATGTATGAAATGCTCAAACATTGCGGAGAAAATAGATTTTAAGTATTCACACCAAGAAAAATGTATGTCCAGTAGGGCAGATTTTAGCATGATTTAGCCAATCCACAGTGCATATATATTTCAAAATACTGTATTGTAACCATAAATGTATATGTATTTTAGAAAATTAAATGTAGTATATAAATTTTAGAAAATTAAAAGTATGCTCACTTATTCTTTGAAAAGTGAGTTTAATTCTTGCCCTCTACTTCATGCTCTTTAACTTCTGCCTTCCTGAGCTGTACTTTGGATATATTTATAGTACTTTACAAAGTGTCCACATTGATGGTCCGAAACCACTACAAATTCCAAGTGAAGATAAATTATAAAATCACAGACAGCTACTTAGAGATTAATTTTGATAAAAAGGGCCTTAAAATCACCCTCGTGGCTAGGAAGTAACACTAAGGAGCAATGGTTGTAACAGGAGAGGCAGTCAGTGAGCACCACAGGCCACGTGGAGACAAGGAGGACATGCAGTGTTTGAAGAGAAAGTAAATGGAAAAATCACTTCCAGATGGTTTGCCTTTTACTATCACCAGAGACTGGCAATTCCAAACAACGCATAAATCATGGTAGATACTATTACCAAATAGCTGAAGTCTCACCTGACCTCCATGTGCTTTGTATTCCAAACAAACAACTGAACATTTGTGTAGGACACACAGAAGCAGCAAGAAATGCAAAGACTCACTAAAGGAAAGTATATTCGACAGGTCAGGATCAGGCAGATAAAAAGAGTGACACAGAGTCCCATCTGCTGCCGGTTCTTAGGTATAGTATTTATTTAGACCTTTCTGAGGTCTTGGAGTCTGGGGTAGCACCTAAGAGAACTCTGACTAATTAACAGAAATCAGGAGGGAGCATTTTTACTGATACTTTATATGAGCCTGGACTCAACCAGCATGGCTATCAAAGGCCATGGTGTTGGGTGGGGGGTCACACTGCAGTGATAATGACATTGTAATGACTTCAGAGTTACACTCAGTCCCTCCGAAGCAACTGGTGCACATGTTCTGCAGCCTCATGCCAGAGGTCAAGAAAGTATGATATGGGCCTGAGCATATTTCCCGGGCTCACGATGGTAAGGAAACATGAGGAGACTAGGACACTCTTGTGGTCTCGCAGAGCTAGAAAGCACCCTGCCTGTTGGGAGCCTAAGTTCAGGATGTCACCCACACCATCTCCTGCCTCCATGTGGCTCTCCACTGGCTGGGCTATATCCTCCACCCTTGCCTCTGCGCTGCTGCTGAGAACTCAACCCCATGCGGACTATATATGGTGCTGAGGTTGTGTACAGTTACACAAGCCTGAAATGGCAGAAGACCCAGAGTGAATGTTGTGCAGTGATGGAAATGTCTCTACCTGGCTGTCCACTGTGCTAGCACTAGTGACATGTGGTCATTCAGCACTGAATGGAGGACTTGAACTTTGCATTATTTTACTGTTTCAAACAGTTATCTACCTAACAGCTATCATACAGTTCACTGTTCAGACCTTGGTTATCTTTTCATACAAGCAGGATTATGGAATAAGCATACACAAACCAATTCCTGAAACCAACCTCCTTCATATTTTAATCTGAGTTTTATTTTGCTTTCTCTTCTTTTATGAGACAAGCCAAGTCCTGACCCTGTTTACACCCTGATGCTAAAACATCCTACAAAAATGACAGGTACCTGCACGAGAGGTGGCTTCCACCGCAGGTTCTTCAAAGGGGCAGGGGTGAACTTGAACGAACCCGTAGGCCTCTTCTTCAGCAGTAACACAACTCCAGTGGGATTCTCTCTCAATTTCCTCACCAGGTTCTTTAGCTGCCATCCCACCTACACGGGGAGGTAACAAGTTAGGTGGGCTTGTTCATGAATAAAGAAAAATCAAGTCTGTGTATTTATCGCAAGGAAATGAGAGTTGTGAGCAAATAAACAGGTCGTACAAGTTTGTCTTGGCACTTCTGAAGATAGCAGAAAAATCAGACAAAAATTGCACATTTGTATCAGGTTCGAAAGTTTAGGCATCAGCTGAGAAGATAATGAGATTCATTATAACGCCCATTCTCGTTGACTTTTATCTACTTTTGAAGACCTACAATGTCTCCAATGTTTTGGTTTTGTCGGTTTTGTTCTTTACTGTTTTGTTCAATTGTATTACAACTAATGATATAGGCAATTCTATTAGAGATAGCGGGAGGCATTATGGTAACCATTGTTGATCACCTTGTATTATGTTTTTATATTATCTATTATGTCCACCCTTTTGACTTGACCGATTCTGTTCTGTTATGTCACATTTGGTTTTACTCTCTTCCAAAAAAGCAATAAGAACCGTGGGAGCAATGAAACCCAAAATGTGTAATAGTCATTGTACAAAAGAGAGGAAAAGAAAGTGCTCTAAACTATATAACTGCATGTATATTTAAGTGTATAAGATAGAAAATGATATCACAGAGTTTTATTGGATCATTGAACAGAACTGTTTGCAGTATCATTGTTGGAATGTCCACTCTACAAGCTTTAATTTTGTGACTTGAACAATTATTTCTAAGATGGCAATATGTAATCCATTAACTAGTGATTTCCTACTGCGCATTTTTTTTCTTCTGTAAATCTGTATAACTTGTTAAAAAAAATTGCACATTTTAAAAATTTCAACCAAAGGATTTTAGATTTAGTTAGAAGAGGAAAAGTTAGGCCTCAAGAAACAAACTCACCACAGTTTGCCGATTAACTTGAATGACTTCATCACCAGCATGAATTTTCTGAGATCTGTCTGCAGGAGACTATATAGAAATAAAGACACTTGTTTTAGTTTTTTAAACCTTCTATTACTTTCTGCTTCTGTTCTTTCTTCTGTAGGCAACTACATAAACATTTTCTCAGAAAAAAATAAGATATGTATTAGTCTCTTGAGATTACATAGTCCATGGAAATCAGCATATAAAGACTGTGTTCTCTATTTTATTGGTGTCTGTTGTATTAAATAATCTGCTGTTATAACAGTTAGGTTTATTTAACCTAAGGAAAGTCTACACACTCTGCTGAAATGGTCAGTTGCTAAAAAATGGTCATTGGATCACCCAAAAATATGTCTCAAAAATATCTCTGTCAGAATTAATCATGTAAAAGCTGACATACTGTTTGACATGTAAGGATTATCTCTGTAACTCTGCCATCTCGTTTCCTTATTAAACTTAAATCTTCTCTTCCTACAGCCCTTTACATGTTATCATAATGCTATTAAAATAGAAAGTTGATAGCAAAGAAGAAATTTGAAGAAAATGAATATAATTCTTTAATTTCCAGCTAAATTCAATGTGAATGAGCATTCAGTATCAAGACAAAGTCCAAACATTATTTCTCCCCAACAGTACATTGCTATTAATTTGCAACAACAAAAATACATACAAAGGGTTCTAATCCATTTGCCAACTATGTTGCTCAGAGAATTCCTGTGGAAATAAGCAACCTAGCATTCTTCATGTCTAAGAACTCTCATATAAGACAGAGAAAGGAAAAAACTTTGATTTCAGAGATTCCAATTAAATATTACATAAGTCAAAATAGTTAATTTTTTAACTTTTATAAATGGATAGAATCATCAAACAATGTACAGCTCTCCTAAAACAAAAGAGCACCTTTGAATATGGGGAGAGGGTCAACAAGAAACAGGCTGAATGTTTTCATGCCACTGCTATACTAAGCTCCACCAGAAAAGAACAAGCAGCACCAAACTGCAGAAAGGTCTGCTTTGCCTAATCCAGGCTCAGCCAACACAAGGCACGGCTAGCAGTGCTGGCTATATTTGAAAACACTCAGTTCCTCATCACAAAACCAGCACTGCCTTACCTGAGACTCCGAACACAGGTACCAGAGAGAGATGTCAATCTAGAATCTCTTCCTTATGAGTCACTCTTCTAAAAAATATGAATTTATCTCTGCTGCTTTTTGTGCCTGTGTCAGATACTTAACCCAGTTCCTGATGAGCACAGTGTGTTTCATCTTTCTAAGCAGAGTCATTTAATCTAGGTACTATTAAAACATGGCCCCAAGGCCAAGAAGTCCCGGTTAATAGACCTATAATCATAAAACACAAGCACTCGTGTCCTCAACTGACTTCCTTCCTAAGGACATCCATGCATTCATGTCTCAAATGTTCCACCAAGCAATCAGGAGTCATGTATTGGCAGAACACTGGTAAAGAGAGAGCTTGATACCAATACTCCCTAGGGCAGTTACTTCTGTTTATCTTCACTATGAGTTGGACTGCTGAAAAATGATGCTTGTTCTGGTTTGCTGCAGAAGGGTGATGACCTGAAGAAGAATGCCGTCACTTCAGAAGCTAATCTATTTTCCACCTCATCTCAGAGTGGAGGATAGGAATACGGATAGGGTAGTGTCATGACTCCATTCCAGATTCAGAATTACATCAAAAAAGAAGTCAGGTAGAGAATCACTGTGGAACAATCCTGACCTCTGAAGTAACCTCCAAAAAACTAGACTGGTGCTCTGAGAATGGTCTGCTGGAATTGTGTATCAGTCTGGAGCCCAAGAGAAGGACATGGAGATGATCCAGTTGGGAAAGCAATAGGGGACTTCTGCTCACTGCCATTCATCCTTTAAAACAGTCTGATTCTGAAATCCTAAGTATAAAATGTCTACAAGTAAGTATAAAACATCCAGGTTAAGCCCTAGGAAAATGGCTCTTCCTACTTCCCAGCCTCAGCTACAAGATTTAGCTCAGTGTCTAGCACATGTCAGGCATTCAAAAATGCAACTGACAGACTGAAACAATAAATGATATTTTAAATGGATTAATAGATAAAAGACACACTGCCTTTTTTTAATCTGTAGCAACATGTTAACTTCTTTTTGGGATGATGTCCATACAGTCCATACATGTGAATGCCAGAATGGACTACATCTAGGGGAACCCTGGAGCTGTCAACTGAGTATTCTGATTCTTTTAGGATTTTTGGAAGATATATATCATCGATGATATTTGACATTGCATTTGAATAAAAGGCAATTTTGTTTCATTCTCTCATCCATCTCTCATCTTAAAACAAAAATGGGAGGAGCAGAAGAGAAGGGCCTATGCCGCCTGGTGGTAATGCTATAGTGTTTCTTGTGTTTATTCGGGAATGAAATTGCTTCAAGAACACCAGGTAAGGTTAGAAACCATGTCTGGTTATATCAAATGGCACAGTCACCAAATTGCATGATTGTAAAACTCCAACTCTTTAAAAACTGAAATGACATTCTCTATCCTTCTGAATTCACCCAACTCCAAAATGAAGTGCTCAGTGGTACGTGAAAAAGCTGTTACTGTGGTGGAGCCACAGCCTCCTGAGTCTCCAGCATGAATTATGCAAAGCATCGCACTTTTCTTTAACACCATCCCTAACCTAAAAGCGTGAAGCTCTCTTCCTGTGTTATTATTACCTGTTAGGTGAGATGGTACAAAAATTCTTAGTGATTCTCAGTGTTAGGTCTCAATCTAGAATGCTTAAAGACATTACTATCTTCCACTCACCTGTCTACAAGAACCACGCGATTGATTTATAATCCAGTGATCACCTTAAACAATGTCATTTTCTTACATCAAAAATCAAGCACCTATTTCAAACACTCCCGAAACATTATGCCACTTTCTTTGATTAAAAAACCTAACAATTGAAGCATAAAATGAGACACGCATTGCACCAAACAGATTAGAAAGTAGTCATCAAAATTTCTCCTACTTTTTGGAGTTATTCTCTCTTCCCTTAATTCTTAGATAATAAATTAATTCATCAGACACATGCTACTTTTACACAGACTGAGGGGAGCTATTCAAACATTTTTAGCTTCAGGTCAAGGTCATTCAATCATTCAGTAGCTGGCCATGCTGTAAGGTGCAAGAAGAACAGGCAACTAGCTCTCATTTTTTGCAAATTCAAAACACTTGAGGCAATAAGAACCCTCCTACATACAGCAAAATTTCCAGAATAAACAGTATATAAAAGTCTGTTACAGTAGAAACAGACCTGCTTTTTCTATTCAAAGGACTAGAAAGGCGGGACTAAACATCATGACAATTTCAGTATCATGACAAATATTATGAAATGTAACTACAGAAAGAATTTGGCTCATGCAAGAAACTCAAAATGACTACTCTGGAGACACATAAAATTTCTGTTAAACAAAAAATAAATTTTACACATATAGCCACCAATCCCTTTTTTTATATGAGCAACTCACAATAACAAAGAGAATAGTGTTTATGTATTTATGGTTTAACATTTCCATGGTGTAAAAGTAACAAGTAACACAAGGGTGAAGGTAAAAACTCAGCATGATATCTGAACAGGACTGATAAAAGACAATTTAAATAATAAATTGACAACAGCTGGTGATAAGCAGTACAGCAATCTATCAATAGACAAAACAGGCACCCACGCTGCTTCTCCCTACAGATGACAGCATGTACATATTTAAATGAAAAGAACAAAGCCTGTGTCAAATTTGTTTAAATACACAATGGCTTCTACATTTAAAGGATACACTTACATTTTCTGTTGTTCCAGTAATCACATGCAATCCATCATACGTTGATTTGATGTACATGCCCTAGAATGAATCACAAACACATTAACTCATTACATAGAGAGAAGAGCCACAAGGGAGACTTGAACTTATGAAACATTCAGTACAGTCCCTTCATAACAATGCTCATTTTTAATCCTCCTGAAACACCCATGAAACAAGATCCCAGGGCCAGTGAAGGAGAACTAAACAAGCCGAAAGCTCAGGGAAAGAAATCAGATGTGCAATCTCTTTGATATTATAATTTGTGTACAGGGTACATAGAAATTTGCCACAACTCTTCAGGATGTAGGAATTTTCTCAGACCTGTTCAACAAGTGAGGAGGTATTTCAAACAAGGACTCTACTTTTCTGACCATCTCTTTGTCTAGGGACACAATACAGTCTGTTAAATTTGGTATCAGCAGTAATTGTAGGGCCACTTATTTAAGCCGACAGTAAGGCAGTCTGGGATGTACAAATGAATACTGTTCTATAATACAGTTCAGTTGGCAAATCAGAACAGGCAGTGTTCCATTTTTAGGGAAGGAGGAGGATGAGGCTGTCTCTTCTAAAAAGCCTGTGGGCCAAGTCAGAGGTGAACACTGTATCATTCAGGAAATATTCCTGCAGTTGGACAATCACGTGGAAAATATTTTTATTAAGCTACTATAATATGGGGAAAGAACCAAAAGAGAAAAAAAAAAAGAGTTGCTCATCCCAGTCTCTAGATTATAATACTAAGTCATTTTGACCCTGATCTTGCACTGCTCAGTAAGCTAAACCACTCTACAAAGAGAATCTCATCTGACACGAAGGCTCTCAGGGTTTCTCCCACTCCTCTCAAATGGTTATGTTCATTTGCAGAACTATAAGATCCCCACACACAGCAATTGCCTCTTTCCAGACCACACCTACATACTGGGAAAGGGCAACCCACCATGACCGGCACTGGGAAACCCATCTGCTTCCCTCTTTAACTATAAACTCACTTCCCAGAATGTCTCCCTGTTCACTCTGTTATAATCGTATCACTTACACTGACTCCAAGTGTCATATATAGATTTCTGCTCACTAAGAATTTGAGTATATTGGCATTTGATTTTTTTTTTTTAAATTTCCAGGCAGGGGCTTGCTACATGTCCAAGGCTGGGCTCAAACAGCTATCCTCCTGCCTCAGTCTTCCAGAGTGCTAGGATTTCGGCACTACTACATCAAGATTTTGTTTTCTTATCTAAGGAGAGAGACTTAGAGACTTACTGATGTCCCACATGGCTGTCTACACCCCGGGCACCTCTGCCCTCCTCTTCTCCTTCCTTCTCTTCATCATTTGCACCATCACCAGCAATATAAGTAACTCAAGTTACAGCCACTAATTAATGGACATTCTCTATGCTTTCAGCATTGGACATCTGTCATTTACCATCTAATTCAATGTTTTCAACAGCCTTAGGAAGAAACTGACATGTGTAAGCTCTCTCTGACTCAAAAGCTCTAAGCTAATTCAGTGGCCCTACTGTTGTTTAAATTCCAGCAGATTAATCCTATGGGATATATACTGCAAACTGAGAAATCACATATCTCAGAGTCATATCTTACACATGGCTTATAAGATACTTTAAATGGGAATCATTTCCTTCCCCAGTCTCTTCTCACTTTCATCATAAGTGCTAATAGACACTTTCAGAACAGATGTTGTTTTTGTACCCAGAGACCATCTCTTCTTTGTGTAAATGTTTCATATTTCCTTGCATTGCTAAGTCCTAAAAATAAAACCATTAAGATAGTACACAGCTTTTAAATTATATTTATTTTTATATAGGAAGACAAAAACAAATCAACATAGTTTAAGATCGCAAATTCCTAACTGTACAACAGTAATCTAATTTAATTCCACTATTCAGAATTACAGTAAAAGCAACAAAAATATTTAAAGAAAACTTCAGTAAATGCAGGTATGTTATTATTTGAAAAATGATTATCTGAAAAACAAAACAAGCGTTAGAATTCTTACCAAGCCTTCACCAGGCTTAACATTGGGTAAGTGAACCTCCTCTAGGCATGCGCACTGGCTCATAACAGGGTCGGTGGCAGATCGAATTGTTTTGTCACAGATGCCATTTAAAACTTTGACCTAAAATTGGAGAAGCAAATAGTCAGGAGAGTGCAACTGCTAACCAGCTTTATCTCAAGCTGGGTTTTAAAGAAATGCACTTCACTTACAACCTTTAGCACTGGTCAGCAACCGTTTTTGGTAATTCTGTTCAGTGAATACAAAGCACTTGGGCCTCCCTATTTGCAGTCTTGGGAATGGTGCCCCTAGTTCAGCTTTGTTTAAAAGCTATGCTTTTATATTAACTCCTTTCCAAGCCCTCAAGAGCATAAGCCATGAGCAACACTCTTTCTTCTGTTAAGGGGAAGCATGACAGCTCACATTCTCTGAATACCAAATATTAACAAGGTTTTAAAAAATAACTTTGGGGGCCTGAAACATTTTTAAATAGACTACTTTTTAAAATAGTTTTACATTTATAGAGAAACTGAACAAGTATACTGTGTTTCCAAATACTCCCTCTCCCAGCCCATCTTCCTCCACCAGTAAAGTCAAGTCTTTCTCTAGTAAGGCACCTTTCTTTGTCATAAGGGATACCAATATTGAGACACTTTTACTAACCCTACAAATGTAACAGATCAGATGTTTACCCCTTAATAATATGTAAGAAAAGTCTGTATCTCTCACATCAACCATGCCTTCTGAAAGGTTAACTGAAGTCTATAATTTACACAAGTGTTTACTCTTTGTGATGTACATTCTATGGATTTCGACGGATGCTCAATCTAATGTATCCATCATTACAGTATCACATAGACTTTCACTGCCATAAGTATCCCGTCCTCAGCCTAATCATCTACCTCCTACTTCCTTGCCAAGAAACCTTAGGGATTAGAATTTTAAATAGTTGGGATTATATAGCATACAGTCTTTTCAACTGGCTTATTTCTGCTAATAACATGCATTTAAACTTCCTCCTTATTTTCTCATGACTTGATAGTCCATTTTTAATTGCTGAATAATATTCTGTTTTACAGATGTGCCATATTTTTCTACCCATTTACCTATGAAATGGTATTGTGACTGTTTTCAATTTTTAGCAGTTATGAATAAAGCTGCTATAAATGCTCTGTACAGTTCAGTGTAAAATTTTGTGAATGTAAGTTTTTAACTTTTCTGGGTATATACCTTGTCATCAGAACATATTTAGTTTTGCAAGAAGATGCCAAATTGTCCCCTAACGTGTGCCACTTTGTATTTCCAGCAGTGAGCCGGATCTTCACCATCATTTTGGTTGTCAATGTTTTGAATCTTAGCAACCCCAAAGGTCTGCAATGTTATCTCATTCTTTCAATTTGAAACTCCCTAATTACAAACGATGTTGACCACTTTTCATATACATAATAGAGTGTCTACTTTGGTAAAGTGACTGTTCAGATTTTTTATTCACTTCTTAATTAGGTTATCTTCTTATTTTTAAGAGTTCTTTGCATATTTTGGGTATGTCTTTAGTGTTTTGAAAGTATTTTCTCCCAGTCTGTGGCTTGTCGTTCCATTCTCTTGGCATTGTATATCCTAGAGCAGGCTTTTTCATTGTAAAGACATCCATATTATCTACTTTTTTATGAACTGTGCTTTTGATTTTCAATCTAAAAACTCACTACTAAGGCTGTCTAAATTTTTCCTATGATAGCTCCTAGAAGATGTGAAGCCTTCATTTTTGCATTTAGATGTATGATTTGGTGGGGGGGGGGGGAATCGAACTCAGTACTTTGTTCTTTCCAGGCAGGTGCTGTGCCACTGAGCTATCTCCCTGTCCTATGATCATTTTAGTGATAGTTCATATTTTCTGAATGCCAAACACCAACAAGATCAAACACTATAGATACAAGATAGAGTACCTATTAAGAGGTCTCCTTGTAAAAACCACGGTCCTATTTGGTCCAATCAAATCCATCTAATCTTTCAAAATTGAACAACTAATGAAATCAGGAAATTCCAAAGAGAGTATTTTTTTTCTTTCTAAGGGGGAGAATCTAAGAAATGACACTTTTTTTTAAACATTCCTCCAATTTGTTTAGCCTGCCTATTTATGGAAAATATATTTATAGCAGTTTCATTGCTAAATTTCTCAACATCAGTAGGAGGAAGACCTTATCAAAAGAGCACAGGCTGGCTTATGTCAAAAGGAGGAAGTGCTGATGAATAGTTTCAAAATGCTCTTTAAACAGTCATAGTACACCCCTCCTCCCACATCATAAAATTTTGCCAAGAATTTTTTTTAATCAAAATGGTCCTAAAGTTAACTCTGCAAATCAGTTTAACCCAGATTAGCACACTAAACTAGCAATTTATGTTCAATAAAACACTGATGAATTGTTCAGAAAAAAAAAAAAAAAACAAAGCAAACAAAAGCAGAAACCCGCAAAATAGCTAATTTAAACTCAGAATTCTTACGATTCTGGGTCTTGTTAAATAATTTTATCTTTCCTCCTTTAGGTAAATTAATAGACTTGTATCCTAAAAGCAAATATTTGAAATTACAGTGCTTGGTAATTAGCCATACTGCATTTACTTTAATTAATGCGATTCTCACCACCTTTGGAAAAGGAATTTTATAGTAAGTTTTAGAAAGTATACTTACCACAGATAAAACTTTATCCTCCATTTCTGCTACAAGGCAATCCTAAAGAAAAAATAAAATGGAAACTGAGAAAGAGAAAACTTGTTAAAAAAAAAAAATACTGGCTTAGCCTTATATATGTTTCCAGGAATTCATGCAATCCTTGACATATATATATCCTGCCCATCTCCCACAGCATGAGCATCTTCCCCGTGTGGAGAGAGAGAGAGGGACAGAATGGGAACAAAGCTGACATCTATCATTTCCTAAAGTCCTGCTCGTCTCCTTATCTAAGGAGCTTATCATTCAAGCAACCCATCTACCAGTTATTTCATTAAAAACCCACAAAAATCCCTGAGCAGAAATCCATGTACTATCTAGACTGTTTAGAGAACACAGTATCAAGTTAGAAGTCCAAGTTCAATGGCTCCCCAGCTAAAGTAGCAGCAGCCCAACCAGCCAGCAGTCCTAAATTCTGGCCTGCCTTATAAGAAGAGATTTCCACAGGGCTTGAGTAAACTTAGTCACAAAAAGTTTATTTTAAGCAGCACTAAGATTAAATCAGATATTTCAGTCTGTGGTAGATGAAAAAAGTTTAACAAAACATTCATTAAGACTCTGCCAAAAAAGTGGTCTTGAGGTATGCTATTGATATAAAGGGCTGGAATGCAAAGCATTATTTACTCAGCTTAAGAACAAAAGACCCAAGACACAGTACACACTACGAACAGAGTTAGAAAACACCACTGTCCCGTCCAGAAGGAACCAAAGTGAGACTGCCAATGTGAAAGATTCATAGTTAACCTTCAAGGACCATCCATAGCTGTAGATTTCAACCCACACTGCAGGGAGTGTGCAGAAGTAAAGTAAGCCAGATTAGTTTATCCAGAATCAGTAAGCACAATCCAAACTGGGATAATCTTAAGGATAATAATGATAAGAATTTTAGACACATGCAAAATATTGCCTCTGTTGAACTAAAAAGATAAACAATAGTTTATTGTTTATTTACTGGCAAAGAGAATGGAATGGATACCAACTTCTTCTACCATAGGAAAATTAACCAGACTTTCACTGTTTTAATTTTTTAATTGTCTCTACTAGATAAAAATGTAGAAAATAATAGCAACTTCTATACTGCTCCTAAAACTTATATCTGCTTCTTAAGAAAAGAGTAGCCTAAGAAAAACAATTAAGAAAAAATTGAGAAATTTCCTATTGGCAATTTTGACGTATTTGAATCTGATATAAATAAAAATCCAGGAGCAACTTATATAAAATACAAACAACTGTAGGTCAAAAATGTGCCTTTCTACCCTATCTTATGCTTGGAACTAAGTCATCAACTACTATAACAGTTCATTCCCTATTATGATTGACTGAGGGCTACCATGTAAGTATCAACTCCAGAAAATAGTATATTCATATGGTCATATGATGGAAATATAACTCATAATATGTGTCTGTGATCTTTCAATAGAAATCACAAAATGCTATCAGCACTGTCATCTTCAAAGACTGTCACCTAGAAGCAGAGAACTCTCAATTTACTAAGGCTCAAGGGTCAGGGTCATGATGTGACCACATGGTTCCTAGTACTTGATTTTCTGACAGATCTAAAAAGCTACCAAGAAAATGGCCCTTGATGTAGCAGCTGAGCCAACAGAGGCGCAGGTTTGCCTCCTAACTATTCAACTGGCGTGTGAAAGGGCTGTCTTTCTACCTCCCACCATGGTGAACATGGGTTCCCACACCCATCCTCACTGAGAGGAAGCAGCTGCGATGTGACTTCACAGTGTTTGGCATAAAGCAACAGAATGGAAAAGAGGTACTGGAACAAGTCACCCCCTCATGAGTCAGACAGTGAGGCAGAGCTTCCTTACTGTCCCAGATCACCTGGACTGGCAGTCACGGCCTAACCTAGCAGCCAGGAACACTGCCCTGGCTGCTCTCTCCTGCCCCCAGCTTCCATTCCGTAATGTACCTTCTGAAGAACTGAGACATTAGGCAATATGTTTAGTACCTCTGTCCCTCTATTTCCTTCTCTAAACAATAGGGCAATAACCAAGCCTACCTTGAAGAACTGCTGAGAACCCATGTTCTTTCATTACTATAGAAAACAAACACTGACCAAGAGCTAAACATCCTTGTGAGTTTAAACCCATAAAACAATGCCACTGAATATACTTAAATATCTTCAAGCTTCATTCTTTAAAAATTCTTCAAATTTAAATTTTTTCAGAAAATAAGAACAATTATTTGTTCTATTCTTTTTGACTATCAAATTTGCTTCCAAAAAACCAATACAGAGCAAATTTTTTAATTTCCTCTTGTATAATTTTTTAAGTGGGAGCTGTGGTTTTAATATGATATAGTTTAAGTAATCTCCAAAATAATATTTTGAAGGAGACATTTTGCTTTAAAAATCTTGTATTTTGGCTGGAGCAAAAGCTTGGTGGCAGAGCACTTGCCTAAAAGGGCTTAGGTTCAATCCCCAGGTCCACACATGAACAGATATCATTTATCTATACCTAATTTTCTATGACTGCATAAATGTACGCATGTATATGATTTCTGTAAATGAAAATGTTTTGTCTCTTTTCTGTTGTTGTATGTTTTTATTTATTTTAATTTTATTTTTGGTTGGTTCCTACTTTGTCTTTTACTGCAGTAAATCAAATTTTTCTTCCAAATTGCTCATTCCATGACTTCATAAACTGTTCTGTTCTGCTTTTCTTTGTTCTGTTTTGTTTTGGTTTATTCTCTTTAAAATAAAAGTTTAAAAAGAATTGTGGATATATATCTATGTGTATATTATAAATACATAATGACAAACACATTTTTTGTCACCATTTCTCGTTACTTCTCCCTAATTTCCTCTCTTTTTTTTTTTTAACTCAACAATAACTTGTAGAAATCCTACCAAGTCATCTGGAAAGATAAATATTACTATTTCCATCTTACAGATGAGAAAATAGAGTGGAGACTCATAAATTTTAATTAAATTATTCAATGACTAAAGATTGATAGAAGTTTCAAACCTATGACTGACTCTAAAAAGAACATGCTCTTACCTCATACCTATTATAAACTCCCTCAATAAGCACCACAAGGCAAAATTTACAAAATGAACACCTACACTAATAATACTTGCAGTGTTCCTAGAGTTTGGGTTCACTTTCTCTTGCTAAAAGATGAGTTTCTATCAGCTCCTTTATCAGAAATACAGACTCAGTCCTTAAAACGCAGTCTAGAATGTGTACCATTAACTGTCTACCAGGTATCGTGAGCCACCAGTAAGCAGTGACAGGTACCCAGCAGGAATCCTTCTAATGTGACCAGATCAGTGCTGCACCTCTCATGGGAAGACTTTTTTCTTTAACACCAGTTCATAAATGATCAAAACTCTAGCCATGGAAAAGACCACTTAACGTGATATATTAGCTCATCCATCACAGTGAGCAGAGAATTTTTCTGATCCAAGTACTCCATCATTATCTTCTCAATGAGGGTGACTGTCACCAAGTATTACAATTATATTTCACTTTCAACCTTCCAGTGTCCCTTTCCTTCTTAGCACTCACCTAATGTTATACAACTGTGCATACATAGTGCCAGAGTGTGTGTGTGTGTGTGTGTGTGTGTGTGTGTGTGTGTGTGATTTAGTTCTTAGTTTTTAGTTCCTAGTTCTCTTACCATCCCAGAGACTGTACGCTCCATTAATCAGGGACTTTATATTCATTTCTTTACTCTGGCACCTTAGCAGCTAAAAGAGTAAGAATTAGTAAATATTTATGGAAGGAACTGTCCAACTACCTGCAATGCCAAACATCAACCTGCGTAGGCAAAGCAGAGTCACCTTATGAAGACACATACAACTACTCTGCCCTCTGCTTGGTCACTTCCTGCCTCTGCTTACCCCACAGCACAGACAGCCTGAGTCAGGCTCATGACCTAGGACCCTTCACAAGAAAGCACGGGCATACCTATGGGAAAAATGTACCGACTTGCTAATTACTAGGTTCACTCTAACACTTTAATTTAGCTGATGGCATGTAAAATTGGCTAACCATCAAAAGAAGAAGCAAAATATGATGGGAAGAGGGAAGCAGGAAGAAAAAGAGCACTAAAGGAAAGTATCAGGGAAATGCCTTCCACCACCAGCATAAGACCTCCGAGACTGTACGATTCACGGGTAAAGGTTACTGTCAAGACGGCCAAAGTTACCTTGTGCACCATAAACTTAGCAAACCATTTAATAGCTCTGGGCACCTTTCTCAGATCATAGTCTCAAAAGTACATGGCCTAAAATTCAACGGCTGCTCAGAACTGGATCTCAAACACTTTCCATGGGCAGAGCCAAACTTAATTCCTCATTTTACAGAGACCACATAGCTTTTCACAATTGCATCTCTGTTACACCACAGTCAGGACTGAGGAAAAGATGTTCTTTATTTTTTGCCAAATGAGCTGTGGAAACAAACTTTGAAATCATAGAATTTTAGAACCAAGTATGACATGAAGGAAAAAGACACTTGCTCTTAATTTACCACATTTATTCAATTAAAAATATGTGTTGGATATGCCAAGTAATATGGCAGGAGGTGGTCTTCAGTGCCGACAGACTGACAATTTTTGTTAGTATCACAGAAGCTAGGTAAGTCAAAGACAGATATAAAATTTCTTGGGCTCTTGCTAAAATACCTAGAACCAGACAATGAGCCCTGAGTGAAATTGACATGTGTCACTTCCAGACCAGAAGATACATCGATGTGGCAACCTTCAAAGTTCTTTTTCTCTCTCTCATGAGGACACACAACATTAGATACTAGTTATTCTATGTCCAGAAATAAGGAGAATCACAGCATGTCTTCTAGTTGACCATTAGGATATAAATGAGGTGTAAACTGCTGGCATTTAGAAGTTGTTACGACCTTGTAACTTAGCCTACTGTGTTTGGTAAATCTAACAACTAGAGGTCACAGTGAAAGATCAGAATCAACACATTTAATAAAGTACCAAGAACAAAGATTATAGCGAGCCTTTCTATTTAAATTAAGCTTGAATATTTGAGAGGAAGCACAAGACAGCCCAACTATTTTAAAACAAAAGAAGATAAAGGCCACAGGTCATTCTTCACAGAAGTTAACTGTATAATGCATCTAAAATAAAGTCTTTCATCTCTCCCCAGTTCTGATGGAAAAAAGCTGGGGTGGGGGTATTTCATACCTTCATGGAAACACTTTGAAAAAAATAGGGAAAAGACAATTTTAGAAACCCATAATGATTTACTACTGACCTTCTGGACTGTAGTGGTCAGGTCTAAGCAAAGCTGAATGATTTTGTTCTTTGTTACTGAGAAGTCAGTGATCCCTGTAAATGGAGCCCTGGAAAGAAACAAAAAATTCTCTTTTAAAAAAAGGAGGAATCCACCAGGACCCAACACTATATGTTGGCAGGCATAGCTACACAATAAGCTAGCTTAAAATCATTTTTTTATATTACTGTTTTGTTTCAAGCAAAACATCAAATAGGAATCTGAACAGGAAATGGACAGAGATATGCTAGATAAAAACACATACAAAAATGAGCCAAGAGTTAATGTCCCTTCAGAAGTGAACTAAGTCTTCATACCAACCAATACTCCAACATTAATGTTTAATCTCAGTAGCACACAACCTTTAGCACAATTTCACTCTTTTTCAAGCTGAGGTTAAATTCTTCCCATTATTAACCTTTTAAGTAACATCCACAGGAACCCTAACATCCACCTGCAATCCAGGATTCCTAAGTCCTAGTGAAAAGGGGCAAAAGGAACAATGATTTGTTTTCTTAAGACATCGAGTTGGCCTTGATACATCTCAGATCCTCTTCTTGGAACACAGCAAAACGCATGTGGGCTACTTACCGGTCCAGCCAAGCCAGCAAAGCCTTGGCAGCGCCTATGAGCTCCACCACCGACGTTAGCAGCTCATTGGGTGGCTTGTGGGATGTGTTCCCATCATAAGCTGGACTCTTCCGCCGGCTGCTTATGTGATTCTGTAAATTGTTGGAAGATGCCCGTAGCTTCAAAACCAAATTCTTCATATTATCAGTTTCAAGGCCATAATTCTGTAGGAAAGGGAAGAATTCAAAACAATCAACAAGTTCTGAACTCTCCCAGTAACTCATGAGCTCACTGGGTAACTGGAATAACTTTATGAGCCACAAAAAAATCCTGCCTGATCCACCGAGAGCTTACTCCCTCCCAGTCACCACCACCATCCTGGTTTTCTCTCTGCTCCTTCCACAGCTGGCTCCTGGCTCTCAGGGAATTTGTTCTTGCTGGCTCCTCTTCCCAAAATCCTCTTTGCATAGATCTTGGCATAGACAGCAATTCTTACACTTAGGTGCTGGCCCAAAGGTCTCCTCATATTATCTGGGAGAACTGGTGATCACTTAATCAATCATAGGCTTTCTCATCCTGGGCTTTACTGGCTAATTTTGTTGTGGGGGTGAAGTTCCTATGCATTCTAAGATCATCAGTGGCACCTCTGCATCTCCTTCCCAGCTGGGACAATCAAAAATGTTTCCTGATATTGCCACACATCCCCTGGGAGTAGAATCATGCCTCAAGTCATCCTCTAGCACATTACCTACTTCTATCCCTCTTAGGGTCACAGTGCTTACTATCTTCTCCCATGAGATGCAAAGTCTGCGGGAACAGGGCTCTGTATGTTGCTCACACGGTTTCCAATTTAGCGGGTAAGATATTTCACAGCAGATACATAAAGTCATCTTAGATTAACACTCACAGAAAAGAGCCATAATGGCTAAATGTCAGTTCACCTGAAATATAATTCCTCTCTGTGGAGCTTCTGATGTGTTTTAGGGGTTTTTGGTGGTTGTTTTTACTTTTATTTTGTTTTAACAATGTTCAACATACTTGATTGCTTTTAAAACTTCAATTTCACCTGACAGTATTGCCCTACACCAGTGGTGGCATACTTATGGTGCCACAGTGTGTATCTATGCTGCCACAGTGGGCTGTTTGTTGTCACTGGAAGTTCTAAAAGGCTCACCATCAGTGCCCTACACTCTTTTTCAGATTAAGAACCAATTCCATGAAACAACTCATATATCTGAGGCAGAGTATGAATTTCTGTATTGACTTATATACATGTCCTAAATTAGTGTTTGATTTTTGTGTGGGGGGGTGTCTTTTTGAGACAAAATCTCACTATGTAGTTCAGGCTGGTCTTGAGCTTGCAACAATCCTGCCTCAGCCTCCCAAGTGCTGGAATTACAGGAACGAACCACTACTCCTGGCTGGTGTTTGGTCGTTTTAAAGAAAAGGAAGATATTTCTGGGGGTATAATATACTGTCTCACTAGTATCCCAAAGGAAGAGCCTAACACCATATTAAAACTAGGAATAAAATAACAGTGAACATTACTGGATATTAACTCAAAGTCAGAAACTGAGTGAAGTACTCAATACATATTAATCTCAGGGAAACCATTCACAAGGGTACAGATTGAGTACACCTGTACAAAGCGCTGTGACCAAAAGTATTTTATCTTTTGAAATATTTGCACATAAAACCCAAGTGTAAACACAGAATTCACTTTTGTTTCTATATACATAACTTGAAGGTAATTTTAATTTTTCTTGGTGTTTTGTTTTAGTGGTACAGGAGGTTGAAACCAGAGCCTCTGTACTGAGCTACTACATCCCCAAACCTTTTTTTCTTGCTTTGAGACAGAGGCTCATTAAGCTACACAAGATGAGCTTGAACTTGCAGGTCCTCTTTCCCCAGACTCCTGGGGACTGGTATTACAGGCTTCTGCCACCGCATCTGGCATCCACTCAGTATACTCAGCATGCCTGTGCTTTGACTGTCATCTGTCACACAAGGTCAGATATGGAGTTTTCCACTTGTATTTCAATGGCTCTCAAAATATTTTGGACTTTGGAGCACTATAGATTTATGATTTTCAGATTAAGAATGAGATATTCAACCTTATCTCTGTCTCACAGGTAAGGAAACGGTAAATTCCCCAAAGTTATACTGTTAATCAGTGGTAAGATAAAGATTCTATTCAAGGCAATCTGCATCCAGCAGATCAACATATTGGGATCAATATATTGTATACTCCCCCTTTCCATCCACCCTGCCCAAGAAAGGGCCAAGGGACTGGATTGGGACAAGGAAAGACATTAGACAAAAACAAGGAAAAGTAGCCAGTGACCCTGGATCTAACACAATATGCTGTGTTGCTCCAACATCCTGACATGCTCTATCCCTTCTAAAATGTTAGGAGCTTCATTTAGCTAGTTCTATCCAGCCAGTCATCTAGGCCAAAAAGGGACTATCATGGCACACTCGCCCCAAAATCTCATGCTGTCACAGGTGGGGTCAGAGGCAGCTGGATCTAGAATGTGTGATGCTGGGATGAAGGTACATTGTGATGCTAGGATCAAGGGCACCAGGATTACTCTAAGTAGCCTGGATAAGATACAAGGGGTAGAAAGGCTATGGTTGTCCCTTGCTCGCCTGCTTTGCTAAGTTCTGCCCACCATGACCTATTTCTCCTCTGCAATGCCTGTCTGACACGCTATCCTGTCTTGGAGCCAGCTAATCTTGGACTGAAACTACTATAAATAGTGAGCTAATAAACCCTTCCTCCTTTAACTTTGGTTGTCAGGTATTTTGTCTCAGCAATAATAAAACTAAGACAGGAATCATGTTTAAAAAAATGAAGAAAGCATAAATACATTAAGAGTTTTGTAAGAACTTCTTTTTGACAAGATGAACAATATTAACAAAAAAAGCTTTGGCATTAATATAAACAATTTAATATCAAATACATTTTATTTAAAGTTCAAATTTGTGTTGCTTATTACTAAAATAAAACATCAGTTTTAAAAGCTCAGATAGAAATGTTGAAAGGGTATAAGTACAAGCTAACTGAAAACAGTCTTTCACAAGCTTTAAGGGAACTGTAAATTTCAAAGTATAAATGTGTTCTGTATTAACAGCAGTGTTCCATCTAAATCTCACATGTATTCATTTTTTCCTTCACTGTTATTTTCTACAGATGAAAATATAATATGTTCCTTCAAAAGAGAATACACCAAAAAGATGGATTTTCATCATGGCTTCTTAAATTCAAAGAATCAAAGACTTACAAGTGAATAGATAAAGAGCCCACAAGACACAGCTTGTTTTGAAGGACTCACGACTGTGATTAGAGAAAAATGTCCCCTCGTTTAGTCAATTACTCAGCCTGCCAACTTATATCAAGGGTGTTCAAAAAAGCAGGAAAACTGGCTTTCTACAATGAATGCCACCACAAATTACTTCCAATTTTTATTCCTGTACACATTTACTTCTTGAACATAAAAAGGATTAAATACATTGTATTCCTGCAAGAAATTTTAAACCTCTATCTTCAATAAACCCATCACTTTTAATACTAAAATAAAGGGGGAGGGTAGCTTTTTTAACAGATTTTCTTCATTTTCCACACAATTTGCTCTGATTATTTTTTTCCAAAATGAATTATGCAAGTGGAAAGCTGTAGCTAAAATTGAGTATAATTGTTTTTTTAAAAAAGGAAGGAGGATATTTCCTTCTCTTTTGACTCTACTCCACAGCAGTGAGAATAAGAAATTAATGATACTAGCTCCAAAGAATCTCTGCCATAGAAATATAATCAGGAAAAGATTACTGACTTCAGTGCCCCACAATAAAAGATGAAAAATGATAATTTCTCAAACTAGATTTGATTATTTTCATGAATCTTTCCCCTAAATCCTGTCTCCTCCTGACATTGATTTAATACAAGCATTAAGAGGAATGGACTAGGCGCCAGGGGTTGCCTAGAAGTAGAGCATGTGAAAGGCTCTGGAGAAGAGGAAGAGGAAGCAGAGCAAACAGAAGCAGATGAGGAAGAGGAAGAACAATAACAACCACCACCACCACCAAGTTAATAAAAGAAATGAGCCTCTGAAAAAAATCTAAACACAAGTATTAAAACACTTCCATTGAGATCGCAGTTCATTAAGTGAAACGCTGCCTGATCTGGCTGGGAAATACACTTGGCAGGCAGAAACGAAAGAGACCAGGTTCAGTTCTTCTGGCTCTGTTCATAATCTAACATACACGATAAAGAGGTGTCAGAGACACACAAGCAAAGCCATTTTATTGACTTAGGTCAATTAAGTGACAACCTAAGAAATATAATTCAGTTTTCTTAGAGGCACATGATAAGCTCTCAAGCAAAACCAAATTAAATACAAATTCTTGGCAAAGATTCTTGTTTTGCATGATACTTCCCCACTGACAAAGAAAAAGAAAAAAAAACTTCAATGATTTGCCATGAGTGAATGATGAACAACATCGTTCAAGGGCATGGCAAGGTGTACAAGCTGCAGATAGGTTCGCTACAGGTTATTTCATTTAGCCATAAACTAGGTGGCATCCATTTAACACATGTAGCAATTCCAACTTCATTCACTTTCAGACTATTTCAACTTTAAAAGCACACTATCCCTACCTTGGTCTTCAGGGCTTTAGGGCTTGACTCACCAAGCAAAGAATCCAGGTCACTATTATGTTTTGTTGCTATCCACCACACACTCTCAACCAGTGCTGTCCAACAGAGCTATCTGTAGGGATGGCAAAGCTCCTATCAGCGGTCCAGTGCAATAGGCACAAGCCACATATGACTACTGAGCACTTGCATTGTAGCTGGTGCAACTGAGGAACTCATCTTTATTTCATTGTAAGTAATTGTTATTTAAACAGCCACACAGTATATCACTCTCCAAAGTCACTTCTGCCAGCAGGCTCAATGTTTACGACGCAGTCTCTCTCCTGGCTGCCTCATCATGACTAGTCATTTATGAGCCACTGCTCACCAGTTTTAAAATACTGATCAATAGCTGTTCCCTATTTTAGGTCACTGTCCATTCCATCTGCCCTTCTTTTGCTCCAAAACTTTCCAGTCAATTTGTTGTATTCACTCTTCTTCCTTCTATTCACTTCCTGTCCACCAGAAAATCAACATGCATTAAACTCAGCTTACATAGAAACTCCTTTTATAACACCAGGGCTGACCACAGTTACACATTAACAGCCCAGGAGATGAACTAGTCATAGTAGAAAGTTATCACTAATTTATAAATCCAAAGATCTATGTGGAACTGGATTGAATAGATAAGGTAATTAACACGTAGATTAAAATAAGAGTAGTGGAAAAGAAGGTTATGTAAAGACCAGAGATATTTCAGTAAAACCCTCCAATGGTGTGCAACCCTCAAGGGACCCTTCCTGTGCAAAGCAGCCTGGGCCCCTCTGCCATACACAGCAGGTTCAGAGTGAGTCTGAGGTCAAAGCCTGGTCTGCAGAGGAAATTAGAAGGAAATTGTAGGAGATAAAACACAGCTTCAGGTTCTGGCATTTGTCCAGCTTTGTTCATTTTAGTCTAATATTTTAAGAGGCAGGAAAGAGGAACAAGCCAAAAGATTGCCCAGGGCAGCTGCTATGTCGTGTCCCCCGCCGCCACCACCATGTATACATCTGCCTCAGTGCTCCCTTTCTTCTCGCCTCTCAGACTGTGGATTTCAAACTAATTTCCTTGTCCTCAAAGTATTGCTGCAAAGTGAAAGTGACAATTCCAATGCAAAAAGTACCTCAAGGAAAAGATTGAAAAGCCATGTTCCCGGAAAGTATAATATAAGTAAACCCAAATATGTCTGACTACAAAAATAAGTATTAATAAAAAACAGAATGGTTCGTTAGCAGCAAAAAACATGCATGAGAACACAGCTACATCAAAGGTGAGTGTCACTGTACAGATAGGGAAAACAGATACTACTGTTTCCTGGGAGGTCACAGAGGCAGTAGCGTGGAGCAGAGCCAGGATTCAAATGTAAAAATCCTGCCTCCCAGGCCAACACTCAGACCACTTGGCCATAGTGTCTCCCTTGTGGCAGCTCATTTATCAACCACAAATAATTTCCCCATTACTTTCCTAAACAAGAGCAGTGCGTCTCAGCACACAAGACAAGGCTCTGTCCATTTTAAGAAGAAGAATACGCACAATGTGGCAAGTGTTATATAATGGACGGAATGCAGACCAGCAATGGCAAAATCATTGCAAGCCCATCTTTTCCCACCATTCTCGGTGATGTAATTGTATATATCCCTGGCTCGAGTTCAGAACATTACTAATCCAACTTGAATGCTGGCAAATGTGTCCAAATGCTGACAGTCCAACTGCATCCTTAGCGTGGCACCACGATGGGCAAACGTGAATCTCACTCATGCCAACTGATTTGTAAACAAAATGTTCTTACAGATGTTTTAGTCCACATGTAAAGGAACTACCCAGGTAGCTTCAGGTGATATTGAAGCACCAGGACCAGGCAGGATTCTATTCACTCACTTATAGCAAAACCCAAGCATCTGCAAAATATAATAAAGGTCACATTTTTCCCCATCTAGCTGCCATTTCTTACGTTATTTCAAGCATAAACATCAGTTACTTAAACAGCATGAATATCTGTGAAATTCAAAATTCTTTTTTTAGTAACAAAAAACAGACATGAAAACTGGCACAGTTTTCATTTCAATTTAGAAGATGACATGACATTTCCATTCAGGATTGTCTCCCCCACCCTTTCACTCCTTATAAAAGATAAGAAAATAAGACTAATCATAGCCATTTTCGGTAAATGGTAAGTTTTTTGTGAATATTTCAGGCTTTTCAGGATCATATGGTCCCTGCTACAATGACTCAACTCTCACTGCAACACAAAAGCAGTCACCAACCATGTCGTTGAATAAATAAGGCTGTGCTGCAATAAAACTTTATTTACAAAAGTAGACAGTGGGCCAGATTTAACTCACAGGCCTTAGTTTGCCAGCCGTAATACAGAAAGTGATTTATTCTCTTTCCTTCTTCCATTATCTTCAACACATGCTACATTCACTTCAGTGGGTCATTAAGAAAATGATCACATGCTAAATCACAATGAAGACTTAGAAGAATGCGGTTCTAAAGAATGTCATGGCAGTACAGATCACCTTTTCCTGAACTAACCAGTGCACAGAGAAGGTCGACAGCCTCCAACACCAGCTCCTGATGTCCAATTCGTGTGACTCCCAGCTCCTCCAGATCCTGGTGGGAAATTCGCAGCAGCTGCTCTCCATCTATCTTCTCACGCTCAAACTTGTGGACGTACGGCTGCAGGCAGTCATCTAAGCCTACCAAAAAAATAAGAAACCCATTATTGTGATTCTGTTCTTTATGCCACCCCCCAAATTACTCGCTTAAATCAGTTTCAGCAATCATCAAATCTACTAGTATTATTTGATTATTTCTATAATGTATATTCTATTTTGTATGAAATCATCTCATCTCAGATTTCAAATGTTCAGTGCAAAATACTACATTCAAATGGGCCCAGAACTATTTGATGGTACCTTCTCAATCCCTATAAACTAAAGGAATAAATACTAACCCTCAGCTGGTTTGAAATGCTAGTACCAGACACATGTGCTTTGTTTGCTAATCAAGTCCTCATTTGGGACACTGTCCCTCTCCCAGTGGCTTGCAAATCAAGATGCTTTGCCATGGCCAAGTACACATGGCCAAGCTGTACTCCACAGTACTCCATATACCAGCCAGTCATGACTTCGGGGGCAGCCATGTGACTTGGATAGAACCAATAAAAATCTTCCTTGCTATTTGATATGTGGATTCAAGAAGACAGAAAGTCTCTTTTTTTTTTTCCAATAGAAAGTCATAGGATACACTCTCAATGATCCTGACAATCATTTTTCTGATTATTTTTCTGAGAATAAATCCATTTGAGAGAGAGAGATAATCTCTGACAATGTTCTATAACCACCCTGAATCTACCCTTTTAGAGATACTTCTACCCCTGGAATTTCCCCCTTAAATTGAAGTTCCCCTTCTAGCTTAACCTTGAGTGTCTGTCCCTTGCAACTGAAAAAGTTCTGATGAATACAAACCTGAAAGAGAAGGTACCAAGAGTGGTAAATGGATGAGCTTATGAGACTTTTTCCAGGTCAAATACTACTGCCAATGACATTGTACTTTTGTGACCTTACAGAATGACTAAAATGAACAAACCAAGTAGAACTTTGGAATCTTTAGTCACATTCAAAGAACTCTCCAGCCAACTTCTTATAAGGATTTTAATGGAATAAAATCTTACCCTAAAGCAATTGTTGTATTAAACCTAATAATAATAAAATCACTTTAGTTCTTTAAGACTAGATTACTTACATTCAATGCCAACATGAAGGATGCAGACTCAATTTAACCTAAACAAAGCATGTGGAAGCCATGCTGCACCCTCAGTGCCCACACCTCTATTCCATTAAACAATCTCAATCTTGGAGTCATCTGGGTGGGTAATTCTCTGGGCGGGAAAAAGTAGACACAAGGTCCAGCACTTATTTGTATCTATACTAAAGTCTAATAATCTTAAAATCTGCTGTGTGATTTTAAACTACATCTCTGTCCCACAAACTTTTACCATTTGATAAGACATAGGAAAATGAGGAGTTTCTTGATAATTATTTGGATCTATCAAATGTAGGAAAAAAATTAAGTCTGTAGTAAACATTTGGAACTTAGCCATCCTTCCTTAGCTGAGTCTTCCCTAGCAGAGGGGCTCTGTCACATGGCGAGCAAGGGTGAAGACACTGATAAAAGCCCAGTCCACTCCACCAGTCTCACGCCCCAAGTGGTCCCTGTGGCATGTGACTAAGAGGCCTAGACGGTCAGCAGGTGGAGACTAAGGCTATCACAGCACCAGCTGCCCAGAGTCCATCATCTATGGCAGGGCAGTGTCTCTAGCAGCAGGCAGTAGTGACAAAGGACAAGATTAGAAGGAGCCCAGCCACTCTGCCCTGTTTTATGGATGAGAAACTAAGGCTCCTAATGTACAACTCAGCCACAGTATGGCAAGATGCCAAGAGAAGGATGTTCTGCTGTTTTGTTCAAGAGACCAAAAGATAGAATTCTGTCCTGGATACAGAACCAAAAGACGAATCCAAGTCAAGATCTATTGCTCACAAGCCTCCTCTTTTGAATTCTACCTGGTAAACACAGGATTTTAGCATGAGATTATTAAATTCCTCTCCAGGAGCTATGCTCAGTAAATGAAGTCTAGTTACAAAACAATTATTAAAACAAAATCAAGAATCTCAGAGGTCTTTAGAAGGTACTTCAAATGTCACAAAGTCAAAAAGAACCAGTCAGCATGTCCCGAGATCCGGCCATGGTGGAACTTAGGCACCTGGACAATAAAGCAATTCGTCTCCCTTCCTGGTAAGCATCCCGCACGAGCCAGGCAGAGAACCAGCCAATGTCTCCCATAAGCCTAGCATCACGCGGGCTATTAGAATCAAGGATCCCATCCGTCCCTCACCTTCCCAGTAGCATGTGGGGGCAGAGGTCTGAGCATCTCTAGGGAGGATGACCGTATACAAATATGGGGGATTTCCTTCTATCTTCTGTTTGAAGGGAAATGTTCTTTTCACTGTTTTGCTTTGTTATGATTAATTGTTATGCTCTATTCAATATTCTCTTTTGATTGGTTTTATAATGTCCTGGTTTGGTCTGATTTCGCTATACCTAGTTGAATGGACAACTATTGTGAAGATAACGAGATATACTATGGTACCTATTACTGTTATCCTGGTATCCTGCTGTGAAGTTCTGTACCAGTTTCACTGCTTTGTTCTATCTTGTTCTTCTGTAGTTTTACTACCTTCAAAATAAATTTTTTTTAAAAAGTCACTGAGTCCAAAAATTACAAAAATGCAGACCAAAGATGAGTTACTTCAAAACTTACCCTAAATCATTTAGCCAGCTCTAAGCAACACTGATTTAACTTATCATAAAAACTTCAGACTGCTATGTCACATACTTAAGCCCTGTTACTGATAAATTGCATCCTTTCAAAATTCTTATGTTCTAGTCCTAATCCTCAGTACCTTGGAAAATATTTGAAGAGAGTCTTTAAAGATGTAATTAAGTTAAAATGACATCATTAGGATGATTTCAATCCACATGACTTATGTCAAGACAAGACAGTCACAGATAGAGAGGACCATGTGAACACATCAGAAAGAGATGCTCATCTATAAGCCAAGGAGAAGCCAACACTCCTAACACTTTGGTCTTAGAGTTTCAGCCTCTAGAATTATAGTAAGATAAATTTTTGTTGTTTCAGCCACCAAGTCTATGGTACTATGTTACGGCAGGTCCTAGCAAATGAGTACAATACACAGTTTAGCTCATACTTAACCAAACATGGTGAACTCTTTCCCAAATAAAATAAACAAAGCCCAGGCACTGGTAAAATTTAACTTGAAGTTTCCCATGCTAAGCAAGCTCACTGCTCAAAATACAAGCACAAAAATGAGATGGGCATTGGTCTCCATGTGTTGAATTTAGTCCATTAAAATTTCAGTGAAGAAATCATGTACCACGGCTATACAGTAATCTTCATCCCTGAATGATAAATAGAACTGAGTACAAGGCTAGAGTTCTCCTTAATCAAAAAACACTAAGGATCCTGGATTTCAGAAAAGCCCTGGACCAGTTAGGAAATTTTTGGGGCACAGCATAGAAGGTAGAGGATGGGTGTATGGTGAAGGTTCTAGAGAGTACTGACTGCAAATGATCAGAGATTAGGAACTGAGGTGAACAGAATAGATGAGAATTGCCTGGAATAGTATAACTCCAAATAATCAAAAGTTCCCACAAAACAGGGGAATTATCAAGTAGAAACATCATGCTTCTATCTACGTGAAGGCAGAACTTATTGTAGTTTACATACTTTCCTCTTGAGATACACAAATATTGAATATTCTAGGTTTTAAATAGTACTGCCCCCAGAGTTTTATTATTCCAACACATTATGACCTATTGTTCAGTGATCATATTGTTTAGAATACAATTAGGCATTTCTAAGAGGCTAATTTAAACTATTACACAGTTCCAAAATGGAGGGGGAAATCCCCAGCCTTGTGTAAAATGACCAACAATTTTAGAATCTGCAGTAAACCATTTTTCTTTTGCTTATTTAACAAGTGTACTTATTTGCCAGCTTCTTATAGAAAGTCTAGCAGGACTAAGAAAATATACAATTAAGTGAAACCCATTCTATTTATATAAATTAAACACAATAAAATGCAAAGGAATGGAGGGGCACCCACAGAATGGGGGCCACAGGCCAATATGGGCCCTAAATCTGTAAATAATCTTAAAATTTCAAACAAGTTTCAAATGCAAGAAGGCAAAAGCACATCTCTTTCCTCTTATCTGAAGGTGACAGGCAGGTAGTTAAAAGCTTGAGTTCCAAACCCTGCCCCCCACTACTGGCCTCATAAGTAGAGGTGACTTTTTCAGTGCCTCGCTTGTAATAGAACTACAATGAAAATCGAACATCATATAGAGCCTACAACACAGTGGCACACATAGTAAACATAAATTTTGTTAAATACAAAAAGTAATTTATGCAGACAGATCCAAGCACTCAGAAGAAACAGTGCTGCAGACTGAGAAACTCCCAAATGTTGAGGTGAACCCTAATGATGAAATGTCAACAGCCTTAGCTATTACCTTTCCCAGAAAATGCTCCCAGATTTGAGCACCTGTAATAATTAATCATTGGTTTCACCAAAAAGTATTTTACGATTTATATCAACATATGCGCACCATAAAAGAAGAGAACTCATTTGCTCATGGCTCATTCTTTGGGCACGTAGGACATCCTGTATTTTGGCCAGTGACAGTATTTCATCCTTTTTATGGCTGAATATTATTTCACTTTATGTGTATTATATTTTTTGTCCACTAAAGATACTCGAAGATGATTTTTGTTTTGTTTTTAAGGAAATACTTTAATTCAGAAATATGTTTAGCCAAATCTTGCAGACTCCTATCTCATTTGGAACTTTCAAGGGTTGCTGGTGACGTATGATGCAAAAGTTGTGCTCCAATAGGATTTGAAGAAACGCAGGCATAACTTAATGCGCACAGACCTCCATGATGAAGGAGACCAGGGCTTAGCAGAAGTCCAACTTGTTGATCTCAACCAGAGGAAAGGAATCAAGGCTAAACAGATACATTTGTGCATGATGACAGCATTCTCAGAATTTGCAATACTCCTGAAAACTCTGAACAAGTACTTCACAGTCCTGCCATCAAAGCTCTTCTGTCTTCCCAACTTGCAGACTCCCCAGTTAGTGTGTTATAAATGGACATTTGCTAAAAATAAAAGCATCAGCTTTGCAAACTAATGCTCAATATGTTTTGGCTCCTGTACAAGTATAAGATCATTAACTGAATAAAACAGATTTCAGAGCACACAATTCAGAAGCGAGGGACTTCCCAGTGACCTCTCACTCCAATTTGTATCACTTTGGAGTGCTTTTCTTTTATCACTCTTGGTTTGAGGGTGTCTGTATTTCTTCATTTTAACTAGCCTAGAATACTGATATAAATACAGCAATTTGAGTTTAGGCAGTAACATGTTTGAAACACAGAAATCCTTGATTTTCAGCTGCACAATTTTAAAGGCCTGAGGAATTCTTTTGCCAAGAATTGACTGCCCTTTCCAGGGAACCCAAACTCAAGGCAGAACCTCTAGGCAGTAAGGTAGAGGAGACTCAGGACCGCCTCTCAGGACAGCATGAGAGAAAAGAACATGGGCTGAGACCAGGTGGAAACACAACTCTTCTTCCGGACATGGAAGACTTTGTTTCCCTAGAAGCCTGAAGCCTGTTGGAACAGTCCCATCCTCTAACCCCCATCAGAATATCTTACACCTGCTCTCAGTGGCCATACCATGTCTCCTTTGGCTCAGAATCCAATTTCACTACAGATCTCAAGAGGACACAGCTTAGCAGGAAATCTCAGCTTTTGCATTCTTTCTTCCTATAGATGGAGTCAGTAGTCACAGCTTGGGGAGAAATAAAACCTCTGTGACCTTCATCTGACTCACAGCTCATAGGAGTATTTATGCTCTGTAGAAGAGCTTCAGATAGGGAACTTCAAGAGTGCCCAACAGGTGGACCAATGCTGCCCACTCTCAGCCAGGCATCGAGGGCTGCATGGAGCCTGCACTGGCTGGCCACCTCCTGTGCTATACAATGACCGTGTTCAACCTCACTGCTTTCTTCAAGCCCATCTTCTAAGCGCCTACACAGCCACCCCAAGACATCCTGCTACAAAATTCTTCTATATATTTCAGTGATAAATTAAGATCATTTCGTCTCCCACTTCAAATTTTTCACTTTAAATTTTCAAACCCATTTGCTCCCTCTTCCTTTTGGACCTAAATTACTTGTCACTGATTCTTGCATTTCAACGTTCCATCTCTTCCACTGTTTCTGCAACCTCCCTTCTTAAAAAAAAAAAAAAAAAAAGAACATAAAACTAAAAAGCATCAAAAAGGATCCTCCCTTCTCTAGTTGACTTCTGAAGAGTAATTCATATTATCTGGATTCCACCACCAACCTTCCAGGTTGGCTAAACTCACCACATTCCAGCCCCTGCTACTCCAAAGAAAGCTCTCTGTACTGGTTTCCAAGGACCCAGTGACTGTCAAATCCCACGGATAATTTGCAGACCTTCTCACAACTGTCTTTAATAGCATTTTGCTGCCGACTTCTTCATTCTGGAAAGTCTCCTCTCATCACCCCCATATGGTCTCTCCCAACTTTCTTAACAGAGCTATGACAATTTTCCTCTGTTCCTTCACTGACTGACCTTCCTGCAACCATCCCTTGAATTGTAAAATAGCTAGTTTAATCCTTGGATCATCTGTTCTCTCCTCTGAAAAAGAAAATGTTTTTGTCAACTAGTAAGGACCTAATCAAGCTCTATAGCAGGGTATACCAGGGAGTAGGACAAGGTTTGCTAGTAGGCACAGGAAGAAAGAACAAGACTGTTATTTTATTACTTCACCTAAAAATGTGAGAGAGAAAGGACCTTAAGTCTGCAGCTCACTCACTGGGCTGTGATAGCTCACTTAGTGTCCTGAATCAATTAAAAATATTTACAATTCATGATCATTTTGACTTGGGGAACAGCCAGAAGTCTCACAGTGCCAGATCCAGTGCTAAGTGGGTGAGGACACACCACAATGTTTTTGTGAGTCTTTCTGTTGGATGGCACTTGGCACTAGCATTAGTTGTATTTTTATCTCCCCTCATAAAGACAGTCATGAAATAAGACTTCCTGAACTGTTTCAGTAATGGCAAGAATAATGAGGTAATGTAGCCAAAGTGAAAGGGAGTATTTCAAGGGGGGTCAATGGCAGTTTGTCTTTTACTATAAAAATTTTTAAACTTTAAACATTTATTGTGTATTTTGATCATCCCTCGTGTACTTAAAAGTGTGATTTTCATCAAAGAGGACTTGCAGAACTGCTTCATAAAGTGGCAAGGATGATGAGTGGGATCAAAGCAGGGGGAGGGGGTATTTGGATGGGTATTAATGGCAATGTCTTTCGCTGTAATAAATTTTTTTAAATTTAAAAGCACAGCGTTTTTCAATCATACATTTTACACACCTTAGGATTTTAAAAATATTTTAAACCTTTATCTCATCTTTCAAAAATATTTACACTGATACAGTAGAATATGGATATTACTTAGACAAATGCCTATTTATTATGGCTAAGTGCATGCAAATTATTTACTAATGGGAAAGCACAATCACAAATCTGTAGGTTGCAGACCTGCCCAATGACAGCGGCCAACTGCCCTCTAGTCTAAAACTCAAACCTGAACTCTCCTTCTTTCTAATCAAGCCTCCCTCTGTCCTGTTGGCCTTACTTTTGTTAGCGATCCTAAGATTTACAGAGTCTCCTAAGGAACTCATTCTTCATCCTAGAGGACCAATCTTTACATTCTTTCAATTGTACCTGCTGAGCACCCTTCTCTACTGCTGTGGTTGGACAATGTATGTTCCCCAGGCTCAAAATGTTAAAGGCTTAGTTCTCAGCTGTGGCACTGGTAGGAAGTGGTAGAACCTTTAGCAGTTGGGGCCAGGTGGCAAGAAGCTGGCTCACTGGAAGTGTGCTCTTGAAGGAGGGACTGGGACCCTAGATCCTCCTCTTTCTCTTTCCATCCAGCTGCAACGAGGTAACCAGCTTCCTCCTCTACCTCTCTGCACCCTAATTTAATGCCTTATCACAGGCCAACTGAGCATGGACTAAACCTGTGAGCTGAATACCTTTTTTCTCTTTTAAAGTTAGTTTTCCCAGGTATTCTGTTATATAGGAAAACTAACACAACCTTCTCCCCTCTCCACCTGCACTGTCATAGCTGAACTCATCCTCTGCCCAGGTTTCTATCACAATCTAGAAATGGGCTACCATGCCATTTCTCCTTCCTCTTACCTGATCCTTTAATTCCATATCAGCAAACCCACCCATCCTCCCCAGATCCCACTCCATGAGCCTAGCATGGTATTCCAACCCCCTTAGGGCCCACGCTTTTCCAAATTTCCTACAGTCCCACCTTCCTAGCACTTTCCCCCTACTGGCGAACCTGCCCAATTTGATAAATTTCTCCAAAATCAGCAAGTGTCCCTCACAAGGTAAACAGAGCTCACAGGACAAGCGCAGTCTGTGTCTATTTCTGTAGGTAAAGTCTCATAGGAATGTGATCACCACTCTTCCATTTGCACAGTCTCTGGCTACTTTGGTATCACACCGGAAGCACTAGGTGATTGTAACAGAGAAAGTATGGCTTGCAAAGCCTAAATACCCTCTGGCCCTTTACAAAAAAGATTTACAGATCATTTGAATGGCTTGATGCAGGGATGAATACAAAGTAATGACACATCTGCCAATCAGTGAAACAGAGTGTATCTGTCTGATTTTAAATAAAATGAACCTATTTTTCTTTCTACATATTTGAACATAACTATCAGTAATTACACTGAACTTAACAGCAGAGAAAATATTATCTCTCTACCCCCCAGTAAATGATCTAAATGTGTTTTGGGAGACTCTTTTTAGCTTATCATACATTTTATTACTTTCTTTTGGTCAGTTTTGTCAAAGTTTAGTTCATGCCCAGTAAAATCAAACAATTTTCTGTGTATAATCTGATGAGTTTTGACAAATGTATACAGTTGTGTAACCACATCACAATCAAATAAGCACAAAAAAGTTCGTTCATGGCTCTCTGCTGTTTACTTGTACCCACTTTCTGTGGAAATGAACTCAATTTCTTCTTATCCTGAGGAACTCCACACAGGTAACTCTGTTACCTGGTAACAGAGTAATCATGGCCCACAAACAGCTGTCACCCCCACACTCTACTGGGGACAACATGGATTTTACTGATCATACTGTAATGTGCTTGTTAATGCAATTTGAAGACAGAGAACCAGAGCTAAGCACAATACTTAAGTGCTGTACTGAAAAATCTTCCACTCTTCTTGCAGATCTAAGAATCTACATTTGGCATCATGTCTGAAATTTGTACGTTATCTTCACTTAGAAAAGGAAAGAAGCTGCCCAGAAATCTAAAATTCTGAAGTCCTCAGAGAAAAAAAACTAATTAAAAAATAAAATAACTAGCAAATGAATGAACCCATGTACAAATATGAGGAAAACCACATACAAATCTCTCTACTCAAGTCAGGATTTCTATCCTGACCAGAGCTGTGCGCTGATGAAACCCAAGGAGTTCACTGCTCCCCTTAAAAGCAGACACTATGTAAATACCTAACACATAATTAAGATGGAGCCAACAAAGATCCTGAGAAGCACAACTAAAAGCCATCAAAGTTCTTTCCCTTTGTTTATGGTCTGGAAGAGAAAGAGAAACACCACTGGCTATTTCTTCAGGTACCAAGCTATAGAAACAGTTAATACTGAAAATAAAACTCTGGACCCTTAACCATTTGGGAAAAGCCAGCTTACACGTCACTTAGGAGCCATCAGATGCATAGCAAGTTTATATTTCTTCTAAGAAACAACACTGGACAGAGCAGAAGGACAGTCAATATTAAACATTTGCAAATTCCACTTTCTTGCTAGTAACTGCTGTGCCCTCAAGGCTGATGTTAGACTGAAGACTTCAGCAGATGTAACCAAGAAACAATAATCCTTTCAGGTTTGCTTCATAAGAAGACACATCACTCACACAAAACTTGGAACCAGCAGATATCCACACTAGATGACTTAAAGGAAAATGGAGCTCAAGGATTCAATCTATCCAAGACCACAACAGTCAGATACAACAGCTTTGGTAAAGGTTTCTGAACTGGTAGGCAATGCATGCTCACTGCAAATTTTAATCAAGAAACACTGACTTCAAAGTTGCTGGCTTCCCAAGCCTGACCTACCCCACCCCCAACATATGCTGCCCAACCTGTGACCACTGTCAAAGAGACTCACCCTGGAACCCACCCTCCACTCTCCCAGCACAGTTGGCTGTGATCAAAGCCTACTCATGGAGGGAAACATACCCAGAATGGAGACAGTGGAAAGAGCAGAAGCTGGTACTATCTCAAATCATTTTGGAGCTAGAAATTTATGCTACTCTAGATTACTAAAAAAGAGCTAACATGCAAATTACAGTCAATGGTCAAAAGAGATGGTCAGAATCAAAACAGAACTGGAGTCCTCCTTATGCAGTGGTGGGCACTCTTGCTTTTCCATCCAAAATTATGATGCCCTCCAAAATGTGCGATAAATTTGAAAGATAATACTGAAGACACAGAAAAAATATAAATGGATTTCATTTGTAGATGTGTATATGGTGTGCATGTATACCTAGCTAATCTCATAGAGATACCTACATATATCTCATAGAGATGCCCAACCAAAAAAGGAAAAATGAACTTCAGATTCTAAAAGCAAAAAGGAGATTCTGAAGAAGAATACAAAGCATACTACAACACTCTGGTGAAAGAAGTATGTACTTTCCAAGGTTGTTTGTTGCAACTCAGTAACCAAACCATTGTATCCAGTTTTGCAATACTTAGACTAAAGAGGAGGAGGGAAGAGAAAAAAGAAAAAGCAGCCTGTTTAAAAAAAAAATGTACTTTACCTATTAACTTGTGCTTTTGCCTCTCTCATATAGCTTATTTTGCCAAAACTACAAATTAAATTGGATCTAAAAAAAAATAAACATTGGCTACAATTTTCACTGGCAATTCTTGTGAATCCAGGGAAGCATTAAACAGTCACACACACACACACACACACACACACACACACACACACACGGCCACAGCAAGCCTGGGATATGGGCCTCAGCTTCACACTATCTCTATCGTGTGGGCATCCTTGCTGCCCAGTGGAAAGTTCTACACGTGACCATCCACCACCTCCAGTCCACCAGAGCCATCAGATTTCCATGGAAAACTGCCACTCAACAGTCCTCTACCAACATGGCCAATGTTATTTCAAAGTAAGTGCACATTCCAAATGGCCCAGCTATGTAGTAAACTGAACTCTCACATCAAAGGGGGCCTATAATTGATGGTAGCTCATTGTCCTTGCCCTGGCCCTGGGGAGAATAACAGCCAGGTTATTACCATCTCAAATTTACTTAGGTGGTCAGCATAGAGGTGCACACCTGTAATCCCAGAACTTGGCAGGTTGAGCCTGGAGGATCGCTGCAAGTTCAAGGCTTGAGAGCATAAGGTACTTAGTGAGTTCAAGGCCAACACCAACTACAGAGTGAGACACTGTCTCGAAAAACAAAACAAAAATCAACTTACCTGATGAAGAAAGAAAAACACCAACTACCAATTAAAAGGCAAAGCATAGATAGAACCTCAAATTCTTGAAGGGCCTGGAGTGGTCAATGAAGCATGGAAATCCTTAGCTAAGTATAGTAATTCATGGTACTCTAAATCCTCAGTACTCTAACACTGAGTACTTACTATGTCTCAGGCATGATGCAGAGTACTATGTGAATAATTTAAAATATAGGTCATTGTCAAGAAATTGAGGGTAACAGAACTGTCAATAAAACAAGGAGGAGCCATGAAGCCTGTTATATTGGCCAGAAGAGGCAGGACGGCCTCTGGAGCTGGTGTGCTGGATTCAGCTCTACCATTTCCTCGCCCATGACCCTGTGCAGGTTACCTCTCCATGCCTCTTCTCATCTGCTGCAAAATGGAGAGGGTAACAGTGCCTACCTCATGACGTTAAATGTGTTAAAACTTCTAGGTGAGTTGGTTCTCTCAAAATCATTTAGCTCCGTCAGGTACATCATAAGTTCTTAATTTAAGTGTTTGTCAAAACAAAAAATTAAAAGTTTTAGAAAAGAAAAAGGAAACTGGATTCTCAGGGAACATTTTAGTAACTGGCCTCGAGTCACGCAACCACTAAAAGCCACGTCAGGTGTGGGTTAGGAGATCTAGAGGTTTGATGGCAGGAACCTGACGCTCCCAGCAGCTGCTGCCTTGCACTATTTGAAGCAGCAGTAGGTGGAAGCAGACGAGGAGGCTCAGACAGAGCAGAGCGGAGAAAGGCCGAAGAAACAGGTGCTCATTCAGCAGCTGCCTGGGACAACAGGCATGTCAGAAAGCACCATAACGCCCAATTCACCTTTTTAAAGTACACAATTCAGTGCGGTTTAGTATATTTACAGAGTTGTGCTGCCATAACCACAATCAGTTTTACACCATTTTTAACAGCTCCTCCTAAACCTTGCACCCTTTCGCAGTCTCTCTCAACTCAGCACCGAGCAACCACTAACCTACAGTGGATTTGCCTGCATATTGCACACAATGGGCTCTACATATTTTACCTAAGTGAAATCATGTAATATGAACTTCTTTCATTTCATATAATGTATTCAAGATGCAGTAAAAGCCCTCCTGACACACAGCTTAAAATGTCACTATTTTGCTTTAATTCCTACTGGCTTTCCACTGCCCTTGGGATGAAATTCAAGGCCAAGGAAGTTCAGAGTGAACTGCAAGGCTGTGGTCTCCTCTCCATGTTATCGTACGCCACATTCACTCTGACCACTATGCAGGATACTGGCCAATCCCCATCAGCTCCTCTCTATCCTAGAAATAATGTTTTATCTATTTGGAATACCCCTGTGTCTTTATCCCTCACCCTGAGCTCTGATTTCAGCTCCATAGGGAGACCTCAGCTGATCACACTCCCTGTCATTCACTCTATGTCTTGATGTCTCCTTTCCAAAACTCAGTTGTGAGTATTCATGCTCAGTAGAAGCCTGTATCTGCCTTTCTCCTGGGACACACATCCTGCACTAGTCATCACCAGCCTTGTGTATTGCCTGGCAAAAAGGAAGCACTTAAATATAGACTGAATGAACAACAAAAAGAAAAGAAAGAAAATCCTGATGTCCATACTTTCAAGAAGTCTAAACTTATACATAGCTCCCATCTGTCTGGATGCTTCCTGGTGATCTTGTCTGACTCCCTCCATTCTCCCTTTCTTTTACTCACTTACTGGCCAAATGTGCATCCCAAAACCCCTGGTACCCGACTGTGGATATATAAATAACAAATTAGAAAGACAAAGTCCCAGCTCTTGTAGCTAGCTGACCGTGTGACAGGGAGTATGTTTTAGGTTCTTCAATGCAAAATTCCCATACGCTTGCCATCACTGTTGCCAGAGAGGATGTGTTAGCTTTCATTATGACTGTCAACTGACTGATGATGTAAGAGGCTCCTGGAGAGGTGACTAGATCAGAAGGACACTATATTCAGTATATTCATCCACTGACATTCACAGCTGAGTGTGTTAGGAGGTGGGGCCCAGTTGGGGAGTGTGGTCACTCTGCCTTTGGAGGGTAAATCTCCATTGGTACTCCCTTCCCTGTAGTCTGCTTCACTATGATCTGCTTCTTTGTCACCATGAACCAAGGAGCTTTGCTGTACCACACACTTATGCCATGATGTTCCTATCCTGGGGCCAGCTGACCATGGACTGAAACTTCTGAAACAGTAAACCAAATAAACCTCTCCTCCCCTAAATTGCAAGTAGCACAGGCCGGGAATACGACTCAGTGGCACAGTTCCTGCTGGAAAGCGTGAGGTCATGAGTTCAATTCCTGGTACCAAAAAAAAAAAAAAGAAAGGAAGAAAGGAAGGAAGAGAGGGAAGAAGGAAAAAAAAGAAATTGCAAGTAGCAGGTACTTTGCCCAGGAATAAGGAAGCTGCCCAATACAAGTTGTGACTAGTTACTGACATGACTTCAGTGACATCACACTTGTTCTCCAAGTGTACGGTTAATCTTGACTGTCAACTTGTTTGGCTTGAGTGAGGTCTAGAAGATTAGTAAAGTACACTTCTAGGTGTGTCTGGTTGGGTGGTGCAGCTCAATCTTGGGACTGTATCTGTTCTCTCTGGCTCTTCCCTCTTCTCTCTGCTTCCCAGTCACCGTGACCTGAGCAGCTTTCCTCTGCCAAGCTTTTCTGCCTTGTTTCTGCTAGCCATGGACTACTGGAAACTGTAAAAGTACAAGCCAAATATAGCTCTCCTCTGTTTAAATTGTGTATATCAAGTATTTTGTTCCAGTAGTAGAAAGGTCATGAATATACCAGGAAACCCAGTTTTTACTATACTCTGATGACCACACAGATGCTCTTTGTCCTGTGCTACTTGCATGATATTAATCTCAAAGGTCTTCTCCTCTTATGCAGTCACCATTTACTGACAAGGTATGAGGGTCCAAGCCTATGCTTCTAACTCTTCACTACTGTAGGTAAGGGACCTGGAGCAGATCACTTGTCCTCTTTACTAACCTGCAAAATGCAGGAGCTAACAGACGATCTGTAGCCCACCCAACACTCCATTTCTGAACTTCTCAGGGAATTAACTTCTTCTGTCTTTAAATCAATAAGGTATCACCTTCCCCCAAACCCATGTGAACAGAAGAGTCAAGTCCTCTCAGTTCAAAGACAGTTCACATTAATATGGCAGATAATTGACACTATTTCCATATAGTTAATTAACATGTGAAGAAGCAGTACTTCTGAATTCATTAAGTTGCAAGATCTTGCAAGCTCAGAATAAGGGCAGAATTTTAAAGCATTGTGTACTCCTGGGTTGTACATGGTACTTCACAGCTGTGTGCACGGTGCATTTGATTTAGAGAAAACTTGTGTTGGCTCAGCTGGGACTGCCAGGACGCACAGCCATCACGGTGTCTAAGATTGCGACTTTATGAACACACCCCTCTCCCGTCCTTTCCTCTAAGTGAAAGAACAGATGAGACCAAGTTTAAGGAGCTGAGCATCACCAAAGGAAAGGGAAAAAAAAACTCTCTACACATGAAACATTCACACTGATGCACAACCCATACAGCAGATTTGTGTGCCCAAAAGGAAGTCAAAGGCACAGTGCCCAGGCCCCAGCACCCTGTCCTGAGCAATTGCACAGCTCAAGGTGCATACAGATGAGAAATCTGGGGACAGTCTAGGTCCAGTGAACAGACTTAAGAGGTTCTATCACAAGATCAAAAAAAGTGATGGCCTAAATCAAGTCCTAAAACCTTTCATACAAAATACAACTGGATTAATCCATCTTACCAAATACTTTTTTTAAAAAAAAATGGTTAAGAAGAATTCCCCAAGATGAAGTTCAAAAGTATAAAGTAGAAAAGTTGGGAAAAATCAGTGCATAAAATTATAGATAGAATGACAGCAAACAGTTCAGTGACTACAGGTGCTTTTCTAGGACTTAACATACATAAACCCCTTAATCCTTCCATCGTTTACCCCCTTCTCTGCCAACTGTGTACCATCGTTGCCCTTCTTCAGAAACAAAAAACTGAGACACTCAGCAAGTGGTGACTTGTCCACCTGGACTGCCTGTCTCCTCCAATACAGACATCCCTGTAGCTGATCTAAGGAAAAGAGCCGAACAGGAAATTATACACATCATTTAAGCTGACTTAGTTTATTATCTCTGGCTCCATGAGAAATTTTAATGGCCATGGATACAGAAATGCTTTTCCCATTCAGACAGGTCAGACAAAAAAATTCTAAACTGAAAGATTATCAAAACCCAGGCTGCAGTGAGTTGGATAGCCCAAGTTTCTTAATCACACTCTAAAATGCAGGAGATGGGGACTTTATAGATTTTTCTCCAGGAACTCTGACTCAGATTCTTCTCTAATTGTTTCCCTTTTGAAGGTGTCTCTAGAATCTGAGGTGTTAGCCAGCAGAGACCTAAGTAGAGAGAGACACACAAAATGAACTACCCTACCAGGACGAAATACACATACACATAGCTCCCAAACTTATGTTTTCCCTTAGAAAAAGCCATGTTATCCTGGAACCAAAAAAATTTAAAAATGCAATTTTAGGCTGTGAACTTCATATTTTCTGTGTGTCCCTAGCAGCCTAGGTAAACACAATGACAGAAAACAACAATACTACCAAAAAAATAAAAAGAAGATGACAAGCAGCTGTCAGCCCAGGTCAACATCTTCCTGCATGTCCTGAAGGTTACAGAAACCAGATCCCATCAATGGAGACTCCTAAGTAGAAAATACCACAGCTCACTGGCTCAGGTGGTGACGTGTGCCTCAGCATGTAAATAAAAACAAAGAGAGCATCTGCCCTCCAGAGACAGACATGAACAGGAGCTTCAGTGCTGGCAAAATCTGGACACACCATGAAGGTGGGAAGCTGGGTCTATCATTGCCTAGGACTAGTTGGGATCTCAGGGAACAGCTGGCAATCCAGAAAGCAAACATGGTGAGTGGGAGGAGGGGGAGGAAGAGTGAACACAGACAAATCTATCTCTTCTCCCATGAAAAAGAGCTAAACAAAGAGGACAAAGAGCACAGGAAAAAGGGAGGCAGCAAAGAGGGGGCTGGAACTTTGGGAAAGCAAAGTAACAGATTAGATGGCAACCCTATTTCCATTTAGAGACAGCCATAATCAAGACCCATCCTTGGTCTGGAACAACAGCTCCTGAAAACATTCTCAGGAATCTCCTGCTCCCTCCTCCCTAAACCCACAGAAACTCCTGTGAAATCACCTCATCCTTCCTTTCCTTTGCTTGCTTCTTGTTTGGCATTGCCACACCTGAGAGCCCTAAAAGAATGGCATTCTCTCGCAGATGAAGACTTGATTCCATACTCAATTCAACAAAGATTTATATCATCAGGAAAGATGCTACAAGCAGACTATCCATGACACAGGTCTGTGCAGGCTTACCAGCAACTTCAGGGTTCTCACAAATACACAGCGACAGATGGTCCTGAAGACAAGGATACTGTCTTCCTAAAATCCTCATGACAACTGTTCGGTCACCCTGGAAAATCCACAGGTCGCATTCTTAAGAGGTCAACCCTCAAAGTGAATTTGCATGAGGTTTATATCTTCATAGGAAAATCACGTATCTAGAATGTGAATTCACTAATGAAAAAGAGGTATTTAATTTCAAATTTATTTTGATATATCTATGAACTATTTTATGATATATGTTTTCTCTATTATAAATACATACATAATAGTACATACAGTCACATGCAGAGGTACTCCCCATCATTTAACCTAAAAAGTTCATCCTCCTATACAGCCACTTCTATCACACCAACTGCTGTCTTTTTTCTTCTGGAGACATCACTATTTGAAATTACTCTTCTCAGGAGGCTAGTGGCTTCCTGTCTGTGCCCTCCTTGTAAAGCCACGCAACCAGCAGCATAGAACACAGATTTCACCTGTCCTATAATTTGCAGCATCTCAGTGGACGCAGCACGCATTTCTGCTCACAGGAAGCACCCAGGAAGAGACTAGTAAAGAAATGAACACTAAATGGATCTGCATGTACCAAAACTACAGGAAGGCATCAGAGGAAAATAAAAACAGAACGAACACAGAGCCAGACTACTTAGGGGTGGGGCTTGGTTTCCAATGTACCTCGGAATCGTTACCTTGAGACCTCAGTGCCCTCATCCGTAAACTAAGAAGCCATGAAGTAATGAGTTTGAGAGTGCATTGTAACTTATAAAATATTTTACTGTTGCAGTTAAACACATTTTGAGTCACTGCTTATAGTGGTATCAATGAAGATTCATTAAAATAAACCTTTAAGTGAGTAAGTTCATGGATAAGTGAATGTCCTCTCTATCGGCCCCATGTAGAACTCTAGCTCCCTCCCAGTGTGTGACACTGTCTTTGCAAACAATAGTAAACAATGTAAATACCTGGGCCAAGTCGTACTTTACCGCTCAACTTCTTTAAATCTCATCCTGCTCATTAAATACGAGTAATGTATGAGCGATGAGTCCACAGGCCTCAGAGTGCTCCAATGAGAACACCACTCGGTTATAATCTGCTGTCTCTCTGCGTTAGGATTCTAACTCCTAATGCCACATGGGCACCACTGCTATGAAAAAGAAGAAGCATCCTAATAACAGCGGGATGATGATAAAAGTCCTACCCCATTGGCAATGACAATGCACAAAAAGCCTTCTGTGAGCAGCCACATGATTTTTGGCTACCAGATCTCTCTTACTAAGATACAGCTGATACACTATAAGAGTGACCCTTTTAATGTATACAATTCAGTGGGTTTTACTATATGCACAAGGTTATGCAACCACCACCACTGAGAACATTCTTCACCCACAAAAGAAACACTCTTCCATTAGCAGTCACTTTTCAGTCCCTCTTCCTTTCATCCCCTGCAATCACTAATCTACCTTCTATCTCTATAGATTTGCCTGTTATGAACACTCCATAATATAGAATCATATGCCCATGGGACTAATAGCAAGGTGTCTCTTACTGTAATAAATTTTTAATAATTTAAATCATAATGTATTTTTTATCACATCTCATACAATAAAACCATATAAGTAAGCTACATGTAAATGTCTCCCAAAGCCAGACTCTTTATTGTAAAAGGGAGATTTGCTAGTGACAGGTGCTGAGGAAATGATGTCCACAAACACACTCTTCCCTAGAGCATCAGGCTGACCAAAAAGTGGAAACACACTTCTTGGAAGTGTGGTTGCGGCAGGACTCACGCCTCTGCCTGGACCTTCCAACATCAGCTTTCATTCTGTCACTGGCTCCTCATTCTGGGAGACCTTGCCTTAAACTTTAGGGGATGCCACTCCTGAAAGAGAAGATCAGCAAACAAGCCCCACATTCACAACTCCCCTGAGGGCTTTAATGGACGGGCCCCTAATACACGCTCCTATTTTGACAGTCCATTACACTTGGCTGAGGGGCGTCCCTTTGTTTATCAACTTTGTTCAGCAAATTTCCAATGCGCCTGACCATACTCTAGCTGCAAGCACCTGCCTGGCCTTTCAAGTTTCAACAAAAACAACTTTAACAGCAAATACACGTAATATAAATTAAAGTAAAGAGCACCTGCCCTGAGCAGGCAAGCCCAGACAGCACTATGCATATGGTGACAAAGTACCTGGATGGGCTTTACTAACAGAACTGGCCCCAAGTGTAATAAAAAACACAATGTGCTGGTTGTGCTGAAATATAATTCAGCCTCCCTCACCCTACCCAAAAAACATATATTTATACACATGTTAGATAAAAACACCCAGTGACAGCATATTTGAGTACATCAAAAATTTAAAACTAATTATCAGCTGTCATCATCCAAGCTTAATAAAATACTAAACAGTATATTACATTAAAAGCAAAAGAGTGATGATTAAATCTGAAGGTATTCCACTGCCTTTTTACCTGGGTGTTCCCACTCAGTTCTCAGATCCCAGCTCAGTCGACCCCTTCTAATGGAACTATTTCCCTGGCCCTCAGCACTAAATTGCCCCTTCCTATGTCTCAGGCACCTTTACTTTCCTTTCATAGCACATATTGCCACTTAATGTAATATTTGAATGGTTGGTGTGGACATGTCTTTCCCATACAATAAGCTTCATGAAAACGGGCGCCATGATTCTTCTGCTCACCATTGTTCCCCCAACATCTTGGACAGTTCTAGGGACAGAGTGACATTCAAGAATTATTTGTTGAATAAGTGAGTTCAAGGGCTATCAAAACTTTCATAGGCTTTACACAAAGCTTGGCCAGTACTAAGGTCTGAATATGCTTTGTCTCCTCCAAAACTGTTGCTAGAATCTGATTGTCACTATCGTGGTGATGAAAGGTGGGGCTTCCAAGAAGTGATTAGGTTGTTGGAAGGGATTAATGCAATTCTCATGGGACTGGATTAGTTACCAAAACAGCAGGTTGTTAGAAAGTGGGGACACCTCTCTCTGCTTTGTCTCTTCCACACATGCCTACTTGCCCTTCCAGTTTTCTGCCAAGTTTATAGTACAACCTGAGGACCTTGACAGATGTAACTACACAATCATATATTTCCAGCCTCCAACACCATGAGCTAAATAAACCTGGTTCCTTTATAAAGAAGTATTCTGCTATAGTAGAAAACGGACTTAAAACCACCAGTATAAAGCTTGTCTATATTTAGAGATACGAAAATGGATATGTTTCCAAAAAGCAAAAGGATGCAAGATAAGGACTTTATAACTTCTTAAAGGTTGACAGCAAATTCAAGCTATCTCACACAATAAAACTTCTCCTTCTTCTAATATAACTTCCAAACAACTGCTTTAGATACTTGTATCTACCAATAAGCTATATGAAAGGAGAAGCTGGTGATGAGGGAGGGAGAGATGGGAAGAATATCAAAATTTACTGAGTGCTTATCATAACACACATATTCCTCATTTAACACACAAAGAACTCTGTGTTATCACCATGATGCCAATTTTTTACTGAATGTACTGCTGAAGCAAGAACAGCCACAATATAACTGAAACTTCTTAAATTCAGTAGCTTGTTCAAAGCCACACAGCTAACAAGTGGTCAGACAGGAACAAGTATCTAGTTTTTTACATACAAGCTGAAGAATCTAGATAAACACCAGTGAACACATACAAGTTGAAACTGCATAGAAAGAATGAACAAGTCAGATTAAGGAGCCTCTTTTTGTAGAGGAGCTAATGTTATAGACCATTTGGCATGTGGTGGGCAAAGGACTAAAAGCATTTGCCTCTATTTCATTTACTCTTCATATAAAGTCTATGGGGTGGGCACTATTATTCACATCATTTTACAGGCTAAAACTGGGACTCAAGAGAAGTCACCAGGGCAGTGTAATCAACAGGGGTAGGTGCCAGAAATCTGAACCCCAACCCACACAAGCTCATGTTCCTCTACTTCTAGCCATCACATTGGGAGAAAAATGGCATGAACAAGTCACTACGGGGGGAAATGAAGCAACTCTATGCATTTCCAGTGTCTGATGTATGCCTAGACGGCACAGAGCAGACTGAGCAGAGCTGAGTGGTGTAGTCTTTGCTCTCCAGGAGCTTCTGTGACAGGATAGAAGAGACTGAAGACACAGGAGGTCTTACTAGTGCAGGGAATTGAGCCAGGTCACCTGATCCTAGCACCTACTAGATGTGCAAGTCCAGGCAATCACTTAATTTCTCTGCACTATAGTTTCTTCCACTACAAAATAGTAGCAATGACACTACCAACATCTCATGGATCTGTTATAAGGAAAATGAGCAAAGATAAATGTGCCTTTGAATGTGCCTGGCACAAAATAAGCACAAATAGTATTAGCCTTATGCTCTGAATGAATGGAGGGAAAAAAAAGGTTCACTGGAAAATTATGGCCAAATCAGAAGACTGTGGAAAGACAGAGTCTTACAGTATCTGAAGAATATGCAAGATAATAGGGACCAGCTCAAGTCAGAGACATCCTCAGCAAAGCAGCTAAGCCACCATGAGAAGAGGCACCAGTCCATTGATTTAGATGTGCACAGTGGCACTGTGAGAGAAAGAAATAGAAGGAACCAATGACAGACTCGAACCACCACATGAAACATAAAAATCAATCAAAAATGATGATGCCAAAGGTTTGGAGCAAATCCAGACTTTATGCTAGGCAGACAATGGTGACATGGAACAGAGGGGAAAGTGTAGGACGAGGATGAGGTAATGCCTTTCCTCCCGCACCTGCTGAGTTAACAGTGACTGTAAGTGGGTCAAGAATGAACAGAGCCTGCAGGCTTCAGGAGGATCTGGACCAGGGCCCTCAAGAAGGGCTGGCCACAACTGCACACATACTGTTTCTACAGGACGTGGCTATGTAGAAGTCTCCACTATTCTTCAGGGCAGCCACAAGATCAGCCTTACCATCTTCCTTTTACTCATGAAGAAACTAATGTAGAAGGACTAGGAAAAGTGCTGAAGTCACACAACTAGAAAGTGGCAGAACAGGTCTCACTCCACCAGGTTCACCCAGTCCCAGAGCACACTGACTTGCCTGGGAGGCTCAGACTCTGTAGCCAAGGGAATGACACTGACACGCTGTCTACATCAGAGTTGCGACACATACCTGACCCTTCCACCATCCCTTTCGACAGCCCTCTGCTGGGCCACCCTCCTCACCACCCCTCATTCAGGGACTGTCCTCATCAGAAAGCAGCAGCATTCATCCTCCTCCACCCAGCGAGCTTTTGAGCCCCTCTGCCCAAGTGGAGCTGCATACCTCCCCCAGTTCCTGCAGCTCTGCTGTCCCCCACCTGCCTGGCATGCACGGACAAGCTTTAACTCCAGAACAGCGATCTGGCCACAAGTCCCAGCCCTCAAACAGAGAGGGCTGATCCTGCTAGAGGCCTGTGTCTTCTCCTGGGCCATCTAAGCCATTGTGGAAGCTGTATGCTCAGTCCAATGCCAGCTCACTGGAGAACAGAAGACTCCGCCTCAGTCATGGCTGGTGGAGAAGGTAAGCCAAGGGGCTTCATGGCACACAGTGTTAGGAATTAGTGATTCTTTTTTTTCACTCTATAAAGCCCACAATACTGCTGGTAGAAAAAATACTATTACAATCTTTTTTTTCCAAATATGAATATTTGAATGTTAGACAGACCTGAAAAACCATGGGTCCTCCTCCTTTAAAATGTCAAGATACAATAATATCTATGCATAAAGGATTCATTTCCTTAACCAAGGACCTTCCAGATCATCAGCCTATTTACTCTTGTTTTTAAAAGTGAATGAGTTATTTTGCTTTCTAGTTTTCAAGAGTAACAAACAGGTTACTTTTATATCCAGTTCAACAAGAGCTGACATGCAGTTTGTCTCTCATTGAAAAATGTTAGAGGTATTTTTAACCACAAATAGTTAGATGCAAATGTGACTTTAAAAAATTATCCTGTATACTCGAGTCCTCTTTAAGATCTTATTTATGTTAGAATAAAAATAAAATTGTTCATCAATTTAAAAAGAGAGAAAAGTAGAGATGGCAATGCTACTAGAAATAGCTAAAAAAAACAAGGAGAATTACTTGGAAACATGACATTCTAGGGTCACTCAGCAAAACAGTCATACAAGTATCAGCAGGCCCTAACATTACAATAATAACGTAGTTCAATGGTTGGGAATAATTCATTGTTTCTCATAAACTAGGAGTGAAGAAATTATTAACTCATGAGCATTCTGAATATACTTTGTGAACTTGATAAAGTTAAAAAAATTTAGGAAGATTCTCATGTACAATTGAAGGGAAAAATAAAAATATCTGGACTTTCGTGATGAGGTCTAAAAATCAGAGAAAATTCCTGAATACAAAACATGAACAGAACAGTTCATTCCCTCACTAAGCCCAGTACATAGGATAAAACAGCATATCAAGTTCCTCCAAAGACTTACAGTATGTCTGTTTTATCTTTTTTAACTCTGCAAACAACCCAACTACAAAATTCCCTGGGTATGAGATCAGCTATTTTGATACAAATTCAAGAACCAAAAAAAAAAAAAAAAAAAAAAAAAAAACATCTATTTTAGCATAAAGAATTTTAATTCAATGCATTCAGGGCATTTCAAACAAAGACAATTCCTTAAAAATTTTTTTGTCAGGCTAGGCATGGTGGCTCATGCCTGTAATTCTAGTACTTGGGAAAGCTGAGGCAGGAGGATTGTTTTCGAGTTCGAGACCAGCCTGGGCTACAAAGTGAGTTCAAGGCCAGGCTGAACTGCACAGCGAGACCCTGTCTCAAAAAGACAAAAAAAAAAATTTTTTTTTGTCAATAAACTATCAAAAATGACTACAGTATAACATCATGACTTTTTGGAATACCTGGGCGGCTATTTGCTTGGGAGAATGAAAACAAAGCAGCAATAACAACAACAAAAGCCCAAAAATTCCTTATAGTTTGTAATTTTCAGTACGATTTCCAAGTATGGAATGACATGATACTATAATTCACTGACTCAGCAACATTGGGCTCACCCAAAGCAGTCCAAAGAACAACACTGTTCCTTTCCTTCAATCTGCAGCAAGGGGCACCTTTCCTCCAGGTCTGTCATTGCCTTTCCTTGGCATTCACACTGCTCCTCCTGCTGCCCAAATGTACTTACAAGACTGCAATCTGGACCCTTCAATGGCTCCCCAGGCATTGTGAGAATGAAGTACAAACTCCCTAACACCACTGAATACCAGACACGGGTGGAACCATAACAGATCATCCCACTTTCCTGGGGCTCCTGTTCAGACAACAGAAGACAGGAAACACACACACTGCTAACAGGTCAGAGACTTCCCAACAGCTGCCCTAACAGCACTGCCAAGCTCCCCTCCTATCTCTCCTCCTTGTGCCTTCTATATGCCAACCCCACTGAATTACAATTCCCTCTCCTAGAACATTTTGGACTACACACTTTCATGAACTTGCATTTGCTCTTTTTCTGTCTGCAATGTTGCCTATCCTCCCATCTGGCCTGGCAAATTCCTCCAAATTCTTCTCCCCTGATTCTTCCTTTCCTTTCATGAGGCCTTCTCTAGATACCACCACCATCCTAGCTCCCTCCCAGCAAGGTCATCCCTCCTCCCTTCACCATCCTGGCCATCATGTTGGGTTGGATGCCTCCATAATGTGAAGCTTCTCCACAGCTGGAGCCATACACTCCCCACTGGGTCCTCAGCACCCAGTCCTTCAAGACAGCTGCACCTTGAGGAATTTAAAGGCAACATGAATGCATGGAATGCATATCCTCTCTTGTAAAACCATGTATGAAAAGATCTACCCAGGAAAAAAAGCACAAAGCCATGATGGCCTTTCTATTTAAAATTCCTTTTGTAAAAATAACTCACAACCCCCCACCCCCCAAAAATTTTCACATTTTAAATATCCATTTGGGTTATTTCCCGTATACAATGATCATGACAGCTAGCCATATATCATGGCATATGAAGCAGCTGGAACTCCGCAGTTGGAAAACATTATGCTGTGAAGGAAGAAACTCTATCTGCCAAGACACGAAAAGGATTGCTAAGGACAAGATGAGAACAACAGAGTGGATGCCATAAAAGCAGCTCCCACTCACCTTTACAGCCTGTGATCATTTTCCCAAACATCTCTTTAATCCTACAGATTAAAACTTTCTTTTTTAGGAAGATAAGTTGTTTAAAACATGGGAAGATTCCTTTTTCTGTAGCTAAACTCCAGTACTTTAACAATCCAAGCTACACCTTTCCCAGCCTTATGATTCCCAAGCAGAAGGTCAGCTGAAGGGGAAGAAATGAAAGCAGTGACCAGGACACAAGTCGTGGCTCCCAATAAAGGAGACAAATTCCAAGTAAATCCTCCCTCTGGAGATTCCACCATTACTCTACTTTCCTTCCCCTCCACTCCTCCCCACTGTTAGGCAAAAAAGAAAGGCACTCATTTCCCAGGGAGGTCAGAACTACACAACTGGTAGCCAGACATCGGGCAGACCTTCTGGGTCACAATGCCAGCTGTCCCCTCTCAAGCTCTACCCAGAGCTCAACACTGGAGACTCCTTAAAGGTAACAAAGAAGAGAGCTCAGCTGCCCCATCCTAACTCAAGCACAAAAGAAAGAAGAGGGGAAATCGTTTCCATATTTCACATAAACACAGATCTTACTGTGACACTCAGGAATGCATGAGTCAACCAAAGGCTGACAATGATTACCACACGAAACAAGCTCCTTGCTAAAACTAATGATGAGCATCTACAGCACAGAACTCACACTACGGATGTTCCAATTGGGAAATGTTTGTGTTTACCTATTTCAAAATGACTTTTAAAAAACTTTTATGTGGTGTTAATTTTGTTGTTGTTGCTGTTCCCAAAGAAGCACCTGGAAGAGGCTTCAAAATTGAAATTTTTGCCAAAGTAAGCTGAGATTTTCATACTAAAAACTTAATGTAACTGTATATTGTTAGACTCCCCCCAATCTGGAATCCTTTGCACTGTGGTAAAGATTAATTCTGCCCTTGAACAGATTCTGGGTTTATTGTACCACAGGGGTTATGATGGGGGTGGAATAGAGGGAAATAAATCACAGAATGCTGCAATTTCAAAAGGATAATTCAGGGGGAAGTAGATTTTTCTCTTTGTTGGCTATTAGCAACTGAAAGTTGTCCATAGTGAACATTAGTGAGGACCAAGCATCAGCTATCCAGTATTAGGACCATTCCATTTCATGACAAAAGAACACTAAAGAAAAAAAACTTTTAAATAACAAGTACTAAGTACTGAGGATTTCTTTAAATGAGTTTGGTACTGATTCCTGGTGATTCACCCATACTCATAACAATCCCATAGTATATTGTTATCCCCATGTTACAGGCATGAGCTCTAAAGAGTTGAATGTTCAAGGTCACACTACCAGTGAGTGCTAGAATGAGGATTCAGTACAGGGTTTTTAACTGGCTGCTCTTTCCCCATAATAGATGCTACAGTATGAATCTTAAGTGGTCCCCAAAGACCTCGGTGTTAAAGACTTGGTCCCAGCTTGGTGCCCCTGGGAAGTAGTGAAACCTTTAAAGGGGCTAACGGGAGCCCTTTTGGTCACTGGGGACATGCCTTCATAGGGAACTGTGGGGCCTCAGCCCCTGCTCCTTTCTCTCTATTGCTTCCTGGCCATATGGTAAACAAGTTTGCTCTCCCACATGTCCCTCACCACAGGCCCAAAAACAACAAGGTCCAAAGTTCTGAATCAAAATAAACCTCTTACAAACTGATTATCTTGCATATTTTATTATCATGACAGAAAGCTGGCCAGCACACAGAAAGCTGGCCAGCACACACGGGACAGTGGCTCCCGTCCTGGAGTGTGAATTCCCTTGGTAAGTAATGCATTGAAATGAGGCAGAGTCTCAAGAGGATGATAGATATAGGGACACAAAGCTGAAAGCTGCCTTTCTGGCTCTTTTCTCCACGTGATCAAATTGGTCTATGCTTAACAAATGTATGAATGCAGAATGTAAATCTAGTGTCTGAAGAACCCCTCTTAACCATAGTTTGAGCATGTCAAAGAAGTAATTCTGCTAAACCTTAAACAGATTTACATGCAACAGAAGATACACTGTTCTCATCCTCCTTATTTTTCACAAACCCTGGGTTTCCTTGAAAGCCACATTAAAATAATTAACTGTGTACGTGCTACTACATCTAGTGAAGCAGAATTTCTTTTAAACCCACAATGATCCCATATCTTGAAGAACTTTGAAGGTGCTTCCAGTGATTATTTGATAGCAATATTCCAATTAAATATGTGATATAATAGTTCTATTATAGTTCTAATGTAAGTGGTCACAAAAGTCTATCTCTCTTCAACAATTTCTGTTTGTGGTAGCAAGTGGCAATGTAAAATGTAACAGACCAGTTTACTTCAAGAGTTATGAACTTAGGCACATATTTCCAAGTCTCTTCCATAACTATAACATCCCTTTACTGTGCATAAATGTATTTTGTTAGTTTTTGAAGGCACCCTAACCACTAGGGTCTGGTCATCTACAGAGAAAGAAGAAAAAGTGACAGCAGGTGGGCTCACAAACTGTCAACTCAAGAAGGCATCTTCCCCTTTGTCTCAACAACTTGTATGAGGTCATAATGACAGCATTGGAATGGCAATTGTTGCTCCTGGACAATTGCTGCTATACCCCAGGGAGTAGCCAAAAATGTCAAGTTGAGTTCTGCTGGGGCTTGGCAAGCTCAAATGTACGAGACTATTTTAGCAATTTGTCATTGACTGCTCCCCGCAATGTCATCAGCCAGTGAATGTTATAGAACAATGACCTATAGAACCATGCTTTCCTTTCCAAAAGGTCTCCTTATCAATAGTAGGTCCAACACAGTATCAAATGCAAAGGCGCTACCTTGCCCTTTGGCTCAAAACTTGATCAACCTCTCCTACTAAGTAGACTTTGAAAAATCATGAAACAGGCTTTTAAGAAAGAGACAAGTTCCACATTCTTCCTCCATGTTGTCAAAAATCCAAAGGTTGTATATACTAGGCTACCTCTCATTTTATGATTCTGGCATAAAAATGACTAAGTGTTTGTTTTATACAGAACTGGTGTGATGGTAATAAACTCCCAGAGCAGGATATCAGTTCTCCTTGTCAGGCCAACCCAAGTATCTTTCTCCAGGTGCCAGCTGGCCTGCTATAAAGCACCCTGAATCCACCATCCAGCCCAGTATAAGTGGGCCATGGCACCCGCCTACTCCTAAGGAGGTAGAGCCAGGCTTTCTCACAGCCATTCCTAAATTACAGAAGAATTAACATTATAGAAAGATTCCTTCTGAAAAGTTTTAGATCTTCAAACTGTGTGTGACTATTTACATAAAAGAAAACAAGTATGTGTGAAATGTGTATAAACACATATGTCTAGGAAAGGTCTAGGAAGGATTCCAGGAGGAGCTGACACCCAAGTGAGAAAAAATAAGGAGTTAATAGGAAAGGGGCTGCCTTTTCCAATCTCTCTTGGAGTTATGGGGAGGGGGGTGGTGGTTGTTTGTGTGTTTTTTAATGTTATAAGAAATTATTTCTGTGATTTTGACAAGTAAAAGACAACAGGGAAGGGATAACTGTACAAAAGCAAATCGAAGCCCACGGTCCCCGAGGCCTGAATCAGAATGGATTTTCCACCACTGCTCTGACGATTACTAAACTGCTCCGTGCGGTTGCAGTTCTGTCCACCATGCCGGCAACAGCTGTTTCCTATCATTCATTCTGTTTCCTCCAAGGCCGTGGAAACTGAAGGCAGTCGTGTCTGGTTCCAGAAGCTGAACATGCAAAGCTGCATCCACACCTTCTCCCTAACAGCATCTTGGACGAAGGACAGGAAGGCTCTGCACAGAGGCTGTTTTCCGTGTCTTGAGTCTAAGACAAATCTTCCTATCTGATCTCGCCCGCGCTGTTGGGCCTCAAGGAACCCACCATGCACACAAGTGACCTCCACTCAATCACCCGTGCTGTCACACGTAAAGACAATTTACTGTTCCTCAGCCCAGAGGAAGATAGGCTTGGCAAGGAACCTCCAACCATCTCTCCATTTTGAACCAGGCTGAAAAATGTGGGCAACAACCTACTGATTTCTGTGACTTGCCATTAATGGGCTACTCACATGACTCTCTAACATTACTAAAATGCTGACTCGTTGTAGGATTCTAAGTCTGTGGGTGCTTAGACACAGACCAACACACATCTGTCTGGCAAAGTCCCCTCATTCTTCACAACTATCCTCAAACAACTGTCTCCTAAGCCACATAAACACAAAATTCACACACACACACACAATACTTTGTGCTCTTCTGAATAGCTCCTAGTCCTGTCAATATTGCTGAATATATCAGAACACATTGTGTTATCAGTGATATTGGCATATTTTCCCTGCAGGACAAAACAATCTAAGCACTGGACCCTCAAACCTGACACGGTAGCTGATCAGAACTACAGGAAAAAGGTTATGGTGTGCCACACTGCTACTGGATGGAGCCTCCAAAATAGTTTTACGGGATTTGGGAATGGGGTGCAAGCAGGGTAAGGTTAGAAAAATATAAGTATAATCAGGAATCTTCTGAACTGAGACTCTGGAGATTATGGTTCTAATCTAAGCTTCACCACCACATACCACTCATGAAACTCTCTGGGCCACAGATCCTTAACAATGATACATAAAACAAAACAACTGATTCGCTCAAAAGAACACGCATTTCAACTAAATGATGATCTAAAGTCCCCACCAACCTTCCTAATTATAGTCAGTGATGGTGGAAAAAAATATAAAACTATAAAAAATATATAAAACAGGAAAAACACCATCTCTCATATCCCCAGGAGAAGTCAAGAAATTCTCCAATATACCTAATACATAGGCTGTTTTCCAGATCGCAAAGCTATACTGTACAAAATTAGCAATTCAGCATTGCCTAATGTCTAAAATTTCTTCCTCCCAGGGCCATTCCTACCCTTACCTCAAATCTAAATAAGATTTTTCTCCTATATGCACTCCAAATAAATAAATACTTCAAAATAAAAATCAATTGCTACCATTTAACTGATGGCATGGCCTTTTTTTCAAATTTAACCTGCACAGCAATGCTGACAGCCAGGTCTATGAACAGACATCACACAATCAGCCACACAAGCTGGAGGCTGATCTTACCCTGTTTGTTTGGAGCCTAAGGAGAGTGGTTTTCAGCTAGATTCCTCACCCAAGTCCCTAATACTACATTAGTGAAATAATCAAGAAAATAAATTTAAGAAATCATTTACAATTAACCTTCTGCATCGTGATGTTTAAAATAAAGAGTTGGCTTCTGTCCTCAATGTCACTTATATCAACATATCCTACAAAAAACATATGAGATTCAGTTTTCTCTTTATCATTCCCCTCACTGATGTGTATGTCTATTTGCAAAAGGTGGAGTATCTTTGTATAATGTGAGGCTGAAAGTATCCTGTTGGAGAAGTGAAGTTTTTGTGTGTCTGTAGCCAGAAAATACTTGTAATCCATGCAATAGGCACAGCAGCTCGCATTGTATTAAGCACCTGCAGTATGGCAGGCATCATGGTAAAAGCTCCCTCTGCTTTAATTTCTTTAACACTAAGCAATGTGTACAGCCTACAGGAAGTCACACATCCAGGAAGTGACAGTAAAGGGTCCAAACTTCAGATCCAAACTCCACAGCCTTGGCTTTTAGCCACTGACAACACTGCATCAGCCACAGAAGTTTTAGAATGAGGAATAGCCCATATATGAAGTTGTACAGCCACGAGACAGACAGACAATGAATGCACGAATGCTTTTTCTCTCCAAGCAAAATATTTGTGAGTTATACAATTATTCCTCTTTTGTAGGCAATTACCATAGGCGTCTGCTCCCACCTTTACCCCAAACATATTCTGCTGAGAGCCAGGAGTTTTAAAAGCTGACTCCAGCTTTACACGAGAGGCTTTCAGGTCTTATCTTCCTCCCTATCAAGTGCTGATTAAAGCCCTTCACTGCCAGGTTTTAATAGGAGCAGATAAACAGAAAGCATGCTTGACCATCTCAAGAATGAACATTACTACTATGATTCTGGCTTTTGGATGAAAATGATCGTTGTTCAAAGAGAAAAGAGAACATTAACTCAGAGAACAAGAAATAAACCAAACAATTCAATTCCTCCCATATAACTTTATACTTACATGATTTCCACCAGGGATGATAATTATCTATCTTAAACCACAAAACTGTTTTGAGATCTCCTGATGACAATTAAGTCATTTTAAAAGATTGGCTGCACCTCACTTATCACTAATGGCAGGAAATCTGCCACAACTGCACTTAATAAAGATTTTTCTTACACTTCTCCATAAGGATGTTTATGGGTAATTAATTTTTTTACTCCTTTGTTATTAGTTACTCTTAGAAAATGCTTCCTTTCTCCTTAATTCATAAGACCATGATTTTAGGAGATGGAATTTCTTAGAGCACAGTTGGAACTTTACATAGCATCTCAAGTTAAAGTTAAATTTTAAACTGGAAAACATGAAAAGGTACCAATACACATACTTTATTTTGGCAACATCCATTATAGGATTTTTTTTTTTTTAAGATGAAGGAGAAAGCAAAAGCAACCTCAGAGTGTGAAATAAGCCCACTGGCACAAAAAGAAGACATAAAACGAAATTTCAAATTGCTAAAATGTACCGATACAGATGTTAAATTTACAGTTAAAATTACAATATATGCCTCCAAATGATCATATATTCAGAAATCATGTTGGGGGAATGAGGGAGCATGGAGAATGAAGCAGAAAAATTAGGGTTGATTTTTTTAAAACAGTAATAATAAAAACTAAGTTTGCTGTGTTAAATTACTTTAAAACCACATTCCATGGAATTATAATGTTGGCCTGCTGAAAATGGAAGCTTTCCCAGAATCAAGTATATGTTTAACCCTGGGAAAGAAGTGACAGTGTCAGCCACCGTAACAATCTAGAAAACAACGCAGAGCCAGAGAGAGAGAAAGAGAGAGGGTAGCCACACACTTTAGAGGTGGTTCTTGTGTTTTCTTTTCATCTTGCCATAATCAAGCCCCCTTCGTTTTAAGCATAAACTAGTGTTCTTATGAAGTTCAGGAACTCAGAAAGGAATACCCATGTGGCTGCCTCGAGAGCAAGTGTGTGATTCATCAGAGCCTGACACTGAAAGGCTCATAGTAGCTGTGTTCAAAAAACAAAATTTTTTTGGTGGTATTCAGGATTGAACTCAAGGCCTTTGCACTGAACTACATCCTGAGTCCTTCTGAGACAGTATCTCACTGCCTCAAAAGTTGCTAAATTGTCTAGGCTGGACCCAAACTCATAATCCTTCTGCCTCAGCCTCCCGGAGTATTGAGATCATAGGAACGCACCACCAAAGATTTAAGTATAAAGTCACTCTACTGTATGTAGCTAAAAGGATATCAAAATTAGGTAGAAAATGCAGCAAGTAGAAAGTGGGAAAGAAGGCAGCATTGGAGATACTAGATTATACTTCTTATCTTACATGCCAGAGGATTCCTTTCTTCGGTGAAGGTGGGAATCCTTTGCAATGCTTCCATATTTTCTTTTTTTTTTTAAGTACATATTTGCAATACATAATGATTATATTCATCATAGGGAATTTGCATCCTTACATCATACATCTTAACTTTTTTTTTCCGACTCCCCTCTCCTCCCTTCAATCCTTCTGGCCACTTCTAGAGACTAGATTCCAACAAGTGCTATGCTGCTTTGACTGACCCCACTACAGTGAAGTCTTTGAACACACAAAGACTACATTATATACTGAGCTAGAAACCATTATTAATCATTAATCAGCAGCGGGCAGCAGATCACAGGTGATAACACACGAAACGCCCACAGATCTAGGTGTGACCTCCGGGATACACCCCCTCCAACCTGACTCAGTCCAAGGCCTGGAGCCGCTCCCCCGCCCCCAGCTTCACTCCCTTCCACTGCCCGCTGGCTTCCCTTTTCAGTCTAATTCCCCATCAGTCCAAACGCATCTCTTCTTTTTAAGTTAAATCAATATTTAGTAGATCCTTCCTTTTTAACAAAATCTTGTTTCCTTAAAGTCAGATCAGTTTGTTTCATAGATCAAAGGAAATAAATACCCACTAAGTTCCTCCTTCACAGAGTCCTTAGTGATATTTCCCCTGGAGATTCAGGGGCTCACCCATAAGATGATGACACACCGCCATTAATCCCCCCAAAATACCTCCTCTCACTTCAAACACTTAACCCACAATTCTTGCCACTTTCTGAAGCAGTTCTGGAAATTTTCTTTCCTAAGTGTCTTTTTGTAGCTGCCTTGATGTCCTGAATCAATTCAAAAACATTCTGTCAAATAAGAACATTACGGGGCTGGGGATTTAGCTCAGCGGCATAAGCGCCTGCCTTGCAAGCAGGCAGTCGTGAGTTCGATCCCTGGTACCGATAAAAACGAAAAAGACCCAAAAAAAAAAAAAAAAAAAAAAAACAAATAAGAACATTACATACAGTCTGTTCGCATGCACTGTATTCACTGAGTCCGCTACTGTGTGACTTCTGGCTCTTCTCCAAAGTCGAAATGACCATGAAAGAGGTAATCAGTTCAGGACATCAAAGCAACTAAATATGACAGCTCAACTAAAAACTTGAATGAGGGACCCAGACCTGCTTCAGAAAATAGCAAGAAGGATGGGAGACACACACACACACACACACACACACTTCACCCACAAAGGAAGTTCACTGGAAGACATAAAATCCTTCACTGCTTTCCAGCTACTTAGAAGCATTTTAAAAGGGCCCTGGTAATCTCCATTGTCCTCCTTACAACTCTCCACCTCACAAGAGACCCAGCATAACTGAGTCCTTTCACTCGCCAGCAAACGTCATGCTGCCTCTTGCCTCCCAGATTTCTGCCAAGAACATTCCTTCCCCTGCTGTAGGCCTGGATACCTCTTCTGCATCCCACAGGTCTCAGTCTGGATGTTCCTTCCTTCCTTCCTTCCTTCCCTTGCAGCACCTTCCCTTGCAGGACCTATTCTGGGATCCTACAATGCTGCTGACTTTTCCGTACTCTACACCACTTGGTCAAACATTTACATAAAAGACACAGGGAGTTTGTCTGCTCTCATTGGACCTAGCAGAAAACATTACCAATGACAAGTGCTCAAAAATATTTGATGAATTATATTCAAAGTTGACCATTTTATCTCTAATTACATCAATTTTCCTGCTAACAAATTTGACCTACACTCATGGGCTACAACAGACATTATTTATGTACAGTTTCATGGCATTCTAGATGCTTCAGATAAACAAGACACAGTGGGAAATCATCACCAAAGAAAATCCTTCCAAGTTTTTGGATTCATCCATAAACCATCATCTTTTCATAACTAGGTAAGCTATGGAATAATACAGAATCCAGATGGAGAGCTATTCAACCTCATTTCCAAAGCAACGTGAGAAAAAAATGGACAGAGAACTCTTCTCTGTAGAAGCCACCAATACACAGCCATTCACTAAATGAATGGCTTTGTTAGCGTTAAAGTAAGAGATTGCATAATCTCCAGTGTCCTGTTACCCAGTTCAGGGAGGGCGTAGCATGTCCCAGTTTATCAAATATCTAGTTACCGAAGACTTATCTATTATAAAAGATAATTACAGATTTTAAAAGAATTAAAATTAAATGCACTTAGTGTTACGTCATCCTGAGAATACAACAGAACTACGTTCGTTCAGGGAGGGGCTTTTCAAGTGTTTAGTTCTAAAGCTTCCCTTTCTCTCCTCCCTTTATTCTTACATTCACTCTGCCATCGGGTTTGTTCCCATTCAGTCCATCAGCACTACCTTGGGAAGTTCATCAATGACTTCCCCATAGTTAAATACAAAGGTTATCATCAAGCCTCTTCTCACTGACCCAACAGCAGTATTTGCCCAGCTGGCCTCTACGCCAGCTCCCTCCTCTGACAACACCTTGCTCACTTGCCTTTGGCACACTGCTAGCTCCTGTGTTCTGCCTACCTGTGGGGCAACTTCACAACAGTCTTCGCTAGTTGCTCATCTCAAAGAAAGCTACAGGAGCTCTGCAAGGCCCCAGATCTCATCTCTCCTCCTCTCTCCCTGCACTCATTTATTTGGTAGTACTATTCAGTCTCAAATACCATCTATACTCTGATGACCACTCACTTCCTTTCTTTGGTAGCAATATCGTCCACTAATCCTTACTGGGTTAATCGCTATTGCAAATTTCAAATCCAGTTTCCCTCAACCCACTTCTCCCACATTCTTCCGTCTTCTATCCTTTAATTCCTCAAGCCAAACATTTTAGGAGTGTGTTCTCCTAAAAACATCCAGCCCCTCAGTGAAGCCTTCTGGCCTTTCGGAACACCCCAACCATGAGCTTTACATGAGAGAAAGTTACATGGTAACTTTACATGAGAGAAATGATGAAAGAAATCTCACCTGCTTCTAAAACTCAGTTGGGATAATGATGAATAAGAAAACAGGCTACCTCATGTCTGTTAAAGAAGTATCTTCTGACTCCCTTAGTGCCAATCCCTGCAAAGCCCTGCGCATCTTGGCTGGTCTTCTACTCACCAGGCACCCTAACTACGCAGTAATGTGAGGAAGCTGGTCACCCACTCAGGCAGCTGCTACAACCAGCAATGTCAGCCACCACTGCTTAGCTCACTACAGCCTGGACAAGAGTTTAGGGATTGCTCCAAGATACATTTTGCATTGACCAGCAATGCTTTTAGATCTTCACTCACCACTCCATAGCACTGTAATCCTCTGTACTTTTTTGTGCGGGTCTAAGACTTAGGGTGTGCTGCATAGGAAAGATTCAAAGTGTCACATTCATGTATATTGCACCGTTTCACACTCAAGCTTGAGAACCTGAACTTCATCTAACACTCCCCTATTTTAGCACATTGCATGTGCCAAAATGTATGATATTTGCACCTCATTAAAACATGAGACAATCAGAGAGCTGTAACAGGAGAGAGTGCTTTGTTTTCTTAACTGTTGAGATCAAGCAAGATGCTAGCATTACGCAAGATGCACCAGCTAAACCCCAGAACAGCATTTTTCACTTGTTTATTTGAAAATACATTTCATTAAAATATGAACATTCACAATATTAGAGTCTGACTTTTAAATGCAGTTTTACAATATAAATTATAAGAATGATATAGGGAGGCACAATAGGAAAATTAAATTTTAACAGGCACTTTAAAAATATAGGATAAAAGTGAAAATGTATGAAGGATAAAAGACAACCTTTTTATTTTTTACATTTTTAAAACTAATACATAATGGGGCATCACATGATGTTTTGATACACATATACATTGTATAATGTTTAAATGAGATGAAGCATTTATCTCAAACATTTATGATTTTTTATTCATTTTTTTACTGGTTATATAGATTATGGGGTTTTATTTTGGCAGACACAACTTTTGAGGTCAATATCAATAAAACACAAAAGGTGCTGCTCTTAAAAACACAAAGCAGATCTTTCCTAGAACCTAACACATTTCTGGTAATATGGCTTCGCCATCAGGAGACCCGGACCTCAAAGTTCCCATCTGAGGAAGGACCCCGCTGAGGCCCACAGAGTGCTCCTGGTTTGCCCTCTCTCTGCATCTTTCCCCTCCTTTCTAGCGGCCCCTGTGCCAGCATAGGGGCTCGTAGAGGACCTCCCGAGGGTCTTCCAGCTAGACTGTCACCCTCCACTCATGCTTCTCTCCAAAGCCCTCCTCACTCCCAATTCAGTCAGCCACACACCATCTTTCCAACCTCAGAGTCATCTCCCCATTAAATTACTCACTAAGTGAAGAACAAACTTCCTCAACTTCAAAGTCAGGAGTCAAAACAGTGATTCTCCCCCAACTACACTCACCAGATCATTGGTTAAACACACAGCCCTTTGAGTCCCATCAAAGCTGAAGACATCGCCAGAAGCTCTGAGGGTGAGGAACAGGCAATGTCCAGTCCTAACCAGAAACTATTACACCCCCTAACATCTGAGTGCTAACACCTTAAGTCTTGCATTCAGACAGCACAACTCAATACCGCTGGTTATAATGGATTAACATGTATCAAACCAACCCAGACACGATCCCCAAAGAAACAATCCAGACCAGCAAGCAGTTTGGAGGCAACAGCCAGCAGGCACAGCAGCTAGAACATGAGGGCCAATATACTGGATAGAAGACTTGAGGGTAAGTCCAAAAGCACCCATGTTTTCCTTCTGGCCCGTCTTATCCCCAAGCTTCCCAGACAAGAGGTCAAGTGGACAGCAGCCAGAGCTCCGGGTAGAGAAGAAACCAACTTGATTCCCTTAATACATACAAATAAGGGAACTAATGCTACTGACCGGTCTGCTACTTACAGAGGACCAGTGGACATTAGGATGTATTTCCTCCTAGTCTTTTTAACTTCAGAATTTATCTGTATGAGAGAACTAGAACCTAAAAATACTAAGCGACTTCCTGAAGGTTCTATAATTTTTGTTAAACATATTTAAGCCTGGCTTTTCCCACTTGCCATAATCTAATCAAATATTTAAAAGAAAAAAGAAACATAATAGCTTCTAAAATGTTTTCATTCACTTGCAAAATTACAGGTTATACTTAAGGGGATCAATTCAAAATGACACTGTTAATAATGTAACTTTTTTCCCTTGTTCTGAGAACTTACTACTAAACCAGATTTGTGGTCCCCACCAAAGAGCAGCTGAGAGAGGGGTCCAGCTCTAGAATCAAATGTTTCTTTATTTGACCCCATTTTCTTACTATGAAACCTCAGTTACATTAGAGATTGGCCTCTTTAACTCTAAAAAGAAGATGATAAAAGTGCCAGTGTCAAATAAGCATTGTGAGGACCGAATAAGAGAACTCAGAAAAGCCTTTACAAGGGCCAGACCCAGAGAGAATCTCAATAACTGTCCGCTGCTAACTGCTTGTCTCCCCGTGAAATTGCAGGCTTCCTAGAGACGGGCTCCAATTAAATCTAACCCATCTTCCTGTCCCTAGCACGAAGCAAAGTAACTAGTACAAAAGAAAAAGAAAATCTATACATTTTTAAAATTTTAAGCTTTTACAAGACATTAATGATTGAAATAAAAACCTAATGAACATTTAACAAAATGTCATTCATCATGAATATACATGCATGTGTGTATACAAATACAGATGTGTGTATAACCCCAATGTATGTATGTAACAGACACAGTCTACATACTCATAAAGCAAACTAAAAGCTTTAATTATCTTTTGGTTTTGGTGCAAAGTTTTGTACATTGTATTTTAGGATAAATGCTACTGTAGTTTCAAGTACTCAGGCTACTGTTTTTGTTAGTTTTGTTTGGTTTGCCAATTCAGAGCACAATGCAGATAGAAACAACTTGGAATCAAGTAACAACAAAAAAATTCAACTAGAAGTCACAGACAAGCACTAAAATTTGAACCCAGTCTCTATTTTTGGCCACACATGAAATCTGACTATTCAAAAAGAGCTCCTAAAATAAAGATAAAGAAATCATTTGTAGGAAATGGATGTACCTTGAGATCATAACATTAAGCAATATAAATCAGACACACAAGCTTAAAGACTAAATGGATTCTCATGAGAAACTCAAAATATAGATCAAGAGCAAAAGAAAAGACAGATCACAGGCAGTAAGGAGAGGGAGAGAGATCTTTCTCAAGGGGAAGAGGAGTAAGTAGGAAAAGGAGATGAAAAAGAAATTAAGCTGTGTGATGTACATGCTCCAACTCCACAAGAGGAATGTAAACACTGGGTGCTGCAAACAGGTACAAATAAAAATCAAAATAAAAAGGCACTCCCGCCAGAGGCCGGTACTCCACAGCCAACACTGCACAGGCAAACTCGATCAAGAGACTCCAAACCACTGTGTTCATACTGGAGAGAACCTAGTGGTCAGCTAGATCCTTCGGGGGATCAGAATTTGTGGCTTAGCAATCCCTGAATAGAAATGTACTTTGTAATTTTAGAAATAATGGAATTAAGCAAGTGGCAAAATGTGATTATAGGTTAATAAACAATCTACTGAAGATGAATTCTCATGTAGCCAATTTTATTCACATCTCACAGGTACATCTGTCACTAGGGTAACTAGCACCCATCCCTGGCTGTTGACCGAAGTATTATAACTGGCCTGTGGTATATTTTGTTTGATATAAGCCAAAAAAGGTATAGCCAGCTTGTCTAAAAACTGGGAAATATCACATAGAAACTCAGCTTCATTTGAAAATGTGAAACTCTAAGACCTGAAAACTTTAACGTGTATCTTTGGATTTGTGTCTCATCAACACCCTGTCTCACTTCCATTTCTGACATGCCTGACTGGCCCATCTAGCATCCAAGTCTGCTACCCCTATTCCAAGTCACAACACCATCCTGGCAGTCTGTGTCCACTTCCATAGTGTCCTCTCTATTCCCTTGCCTCTGGACAACTGTAGGGCTCTCACATTCTATTTGCCATGATTTCAGTATCCATGAACTGAGACAAAAAGAGTTTTTCACCTCAAAGTGCCACATAGTTGGCACTCCAGGCATTCTTCCTTTCTGGTTTTTCCCCTCTCATTTCTCTTTATGTCTCCCTACTACTTTGTTTAAAGCCAAACCTGAGAGCTAAGTGAGAAGGAACAACTGTCAACTCTCTTCTCAAAATGGAGGGGAAGGTGTTACATTCTGCTTCTCCATTTTAATAAGGTCTGGAAATTCCACCCGAAACCTAAAAAGACCCCTTCAGACCCATGAAACACGCTCCTCTCCCTGGGTTGTCCTGAGGCCAGGCACTTACAGAGGAACCAAATAAAAGGATGCCCTGGACCCGAGACTGAGCGGCTGGCCAGGAGCCCGGGGATAGCAGCTTTAACTCTTCCCTGCCTACCTGCTCATGAATGGAGCCATATTAACTCATTCATTTTAGTGACTCGCAACTGTCCCTATCAGAAAAGTTCTCTTTCCTACTTAGTCATCTTGCATTACCTACAAGTCAACTGTTGGCAAGATCTGTGGGGGGAGAGTCTGACTCCCATCATTAATTTCTGAATAGTCCGCATGAGCAATATAATAGACCCCTCGTCCTCCACTCTCAGCCTGCACCAGTATCATCTGAGGATCGTGTTAAAACACAGCTTCCCAGGTGGGTCCAAGCTCCTGTCTCCAAGGCTGGGCATCTGAGCTGGGGACCAAGCTCCATGCTTGCAGGTGATGCTGATGCTGGGGAAGGAAGCACAAAAGTGACAGAGACCATCTGTCACAAGGCACCAGCTGCATGTGGCTGGGAAAGGGTTTCTTGCAAAGTTCAGGCTAAACCATGAGGGCTCCATCCCCTATTTACAAGTGTCCCTTAGGGGCCAGCAGGTATCTATTCAGATCCCATCAAGAATGAAGACCTTGTCTATCTCCAGTTTTAGATGAAGTTCTTCAAGTTGGCCTGAGAGTGTTCATAACCAAATCACTTCATCTCATACATCTTTGGACACTTCACTAGCAAAGAATATTTCTGCTTACTATTTAGCTTTTTGCTGTCCTCAGATGGAACACAGGTTCTTGCACACTGCAAGCAAGTAATCTACCACAGAGACTTTTGCATTTTTTTGAGACAAGGTACCACTAAGTTGTCCAGCCAAGACTCAAACTTGTATCTCCTGCCTCAGCCTCCTAAGTAGCTGGATTTACAGGTGTGTGCCACCACGCCTGGCTCTTACGTTTTTCTGAATACTCATTATTAATTTTAAGCATCAGTGTACCACGGTCATATTTCAAAATGCTGCTCACAGACTTGTCATCTGTTCACGGTTAGTCAAGACTCCAGGTGGAATCCGTGTTAAGATGGTGCTGACAGCTCAACACGGGAGTCAGGTCCACCCCGCTAGCTTTCAGAGAGCTGGCCTTGTCTGACTCACAGGTCAGAACCAGCTGTACATCGACTTGATTCTTTTGAAGACACTGTGATTCTAAAAGTACTCTGAGAACACGCACAACTGTTCAAGTAATGCATACTTAGGGAAAGTTGGAAACACACAGTCATGCACACATGCACGTTCACTGCCCAGCCCTAAGATTTTCCCCTCTGCGGGTCTCTGAAAGTAGGAAATAGAATGTTTTCTTTCACTAAGAGACTTTCCTCAGGAAAGCATGACTCAGATGGTGATAATCACTGCTTTTTCTGATAGATAACACGTAGGGGGTTTCCTCCAAAGGGACTGATAGTCACCCAAAAGGGGGCCAGCAGCAGGTGTGCACAGTGGGAAAAACTTCGAGAAAATTCTGCCGTCCCCCACCTTCAATTCTCTCTCCCACTCGGTCCTCTACATTGAATGGTGACACATCAAGTGTTAACAAAAGTCTCCAGCCTTCCTCGCTGAGAATTTCCCAAAATATCATCCATTCCACCAAAATGGTTATATTTTCTAAAGTAAAAATTAGGACAGTCCTTCCATGGAGCCAAATATTTTAAGTCAAATCTGCCAGTTCTGGTTACTCAAATATTTTAAAAGTTTTCAGATACAAAGCTTCCTAATTTTACCACCTATTGATCTGCAATCAAAAGAACCGCTTTGTCCTCAAAAACACAACTGCATGTGCCCTTCTGGTCCCAGGTTAAAAACTGTTCAATTAGCCATTTGATGTCAAAGAAAACAAACCAGGCTAAGTTCACTTTCACAAAAACCCTATTCATAGATGAATGCGCAGCTTCAGAAACTGTAGCTCCAGCAAAAACTGCCAGAAAAGTACAATGACGTGAACGAAGCATGTGAAGGCAAAATGACAGAGTGCTCTCTATTTTAAACAATCATCACACATGGCCAGGAGGTAATCAGGAGGAGGGAGGGGCGGGCACTCTCCTGACCCTAGTTGGAAAGGAAGAAACAGGCACCCCAGTTTCAAATAGGATTTTAAATAACTCATTTTAAATAATGGATGAACCAGTTACCTAGGTCTTAGCCTCAGCAAGGCTGGAACCACCAGCATCTTGTCCAAGAACACTGTCACACCTTCCAGTCCTAGAGTCAAAATGACCTCCCAAAAACACAGATCAGATAATATCCTTTCTCTGCTTGCTATCAGAAAAAATAATTGCAAAGGCATGGCCATGACTCACAAGACCCTACATGATCTGGCTGCTTTGACTCTTCCACTCTTTCTCCACCCTACCATCCTTGGTCTACATGACTCACTCTTCCTTTCCTCAAACCCTTCAAGTTCTATCATACCACAGGGCCTTTGCGCAAGCTATTCTCTCTCCCACAATTCTGGTCTCCATACTTTTCCCATGCTGGTTTTTTCCTACCATTATATCATTATCTCAGAAACGCTTCCTTGTCACTACCTCCAAAGGAACCTCTGACCTCTGTACATCTCTGCTTCATTTTCTTTGTCATATGCATCAGTCACATATAGTTTTTTGTTCACTTGTGTTGTTGCCATTTGTCACTCTCCCCACACACATACACACATGTACTACACTAAAGCAAAGACCCAGCTAGATTGCTGCCTGCAGACCACTATTAGATACCTCGAACATCTGACACCTAGTAGGTCCTCCAGCACCAGTCAGCCCCTCATTTCCAGTTTCCTCATCAACAGATTCAACTGAGCATAGGTTATAAAAATTTAGAAAAAAAAACTGTGTCTGTACTGAATATGTACAGAATTTTTATTCCTGCCACTGTCCCCTAAACAATACAGTGGCAGCTGTTTACATAGCTGCCAGAGAATCTAGCGATGATTTAAAGTTTACAGGAGGATGCACATCAGTTACACACAAATACTTCACCACTTTGTATAACAAACTAGAGCATCCAAGGATGGCTGGCATCTGAGAGGGGTCCTGAGATCAACCCTCAAATACTGAGATGCTGCACCTGTTGCACAGATGAAGCTAAAGTCTTCTTTTTACTTTAGGGCAGAATTTGTTATCAAGGTAAATGCTCCTTTAAGCCCTTTTTAAAAGAGTCACTGCTAAACATCTGCATGGTACCATCTTCCTCTAGAACTTACAGGGTCCTCCAAAGAAAGGTGAGGAAGTGCCCATGGGAACCATGAGAAGACAGAAGATGAAGGTGATTAAATTCACTTCCTGCACACCAAGAATAGAAGGGTGGAATTGCCAGGAATTATTATCAGGCATGTGAAAAAGATACTCAGCCATAACAGTATTAAACATCTTTTAAAATAGTAATGTGATTATACCAGCAGCTTCCTTGAGATGTTAGGAGTAAATCAATAACACACTGAACATTTACACACCATGCATCAGACAAGGTGCTTTCCTGTACTACCTGGTCTATTTCTCTTTTGTTTTATTTGGGTTTGGGGGGGGGGGAGTTGTTTTTTGGTTTTTTGGAATCAAACTCACAACCACACATTTGCAAGGCTGGTGCTTATGCCACTGAGCTAAATCCCCGACCCCAGCCTGGTCTATTTCTAACTATAATCTTGTGAGTTGGATATGATCAGTTCCATTTTACAGATGAGAAAACTGCAAAGGCAAGTTCGAAGAAGGTATCCACTCAAGCTTTCAAACCCCTTTATATGAGACACAGAATTTGAATCCAGTTCTATATTTTTCCAGAGCTTTATGTACCACTCAAGACAGCCACCCCATCTTCCCTCCTAAAGTAATTGAATGAGTATGGTTGGAGGAACCAAACAAATGCAAGCAGGAAATGGGGCCACAAGAATTGCCAGGATTGTTTAAACAAATTAAATGTAGGCATGTGTATGTGTGTGATTCTGCCTAATAGAAATGCAAATTGTATCACAGAGACAAGGAATTTGCATTAAAAGTAAAAATACAAATTGGACTGAGAGAGTCAGAAAGATGATTCATTCCATCACTGAGCTGTTTTCTGAAACTATACCTCAAGAAATATCAATAAATATCACAGTCAATGTTCCAATTGCTGAAAGACCAAGTTCAAAACATCTAGGATCCTGCAGAAGATATATATTAAAGTAAGAAAAGGACTGTGACTATAGATTCTGAAGGCATGATCAGGAAAGACAAAGCTCCTTAAAGCTGCCCCTTCCCACACTTGCTGATCAGAAAGAAACCAGAAACACAAAAAGAAAAAGAATGCAGAAACAGAGGAGTTTAGTCCCAGCCCCACAACTCTGGTCTCGGACAACTCATTTCAAACACCTCAATTCTGCGCACGTGCAGTGGAAAGTAAAATGCTGGCAAACCCCAAAATGCCCCACCGAGCCAGTGGGGACAAAACTCCACTTAGTCACTTAAAGCCTAGATGATAAAAACTCCAGAAAGAGCAGGAAGGACAGTAAAAAGGAAAAATGGGTAAGAATACAAATGTCCCCAAGCACAACCAGCTAGGATGGGCACAGAGAGAGGTATGATACAGGCGTGACGAACTCAATGTAGTGAATGCAGAAATATCACATCTTCCAGATGAGGCCGGCAGGAGAAGGTCCCCGCCCCATAGCCATGATACAGGACTGGGCACCCCAGTTTGGCACAACACAAACTTCCAATTTTTGAGAATTGCCTGGGTATTACTCCTGAAAGGACTTCAGTGTCACTTCCCATTTGCAATGTAATCTCTTTCCAACTCAGCTAAACCTGATAAACCCCATGTAGTCACAGTCTATAGGACAATGGACTGGCCAAAGCCCATCCTGTCCTCCCAAGTGCAGCTGAGCATCCTGAACACAAGCTTCAACCATAGTGACCACTGACCTCCCCAACTCTTCTCCTTATAATCTCCCTTAAAGAATTTTGTAAGTTTTTTTTTAATTGTTATGAGAACTCTTCATGTCCTAAGGGACAGGTAGGACATCTCAGGGGAAATGTTTCATTTGGTTTGCTAAGAATTAACTGATGCTGTTGCTAGGTGGTGCTTATAAATATAAGCACACACCCTCAGATTGCTTTTCTGTTTTAATGAGTGGCCAAGTCAAGCATCCTCAAATTAAGTGCTACTACTCCTGAACTTCAGTAAAATAGATTTAGTGCACGTCAGAACACAGGCCACTATACAGTAGCAAGACCTCCCAGCAAAGTGTGAGACCATGTTTAAAGCTATGTACTAAAACAGGGCCTCTCAAACACTAATGGGTGCATGAATCACCAGGGGATCTTGTTAAAAGGCAGATGGTGATTTCACAGACCTTCTGAGTTTCTCATCTCTAACAAGCCCCCAGGTGAGGCCCAAGCTGCAAGTCATGGACCCAGTGCCTGAAAGAGGCCAGTGATGGATCTCAAGCGCCATTCTTAACTCTATGCTCACTTAAAAAAAAATTTGACAAACTGTGGTTGCATTAATTTATCAGAAGAAAGTTTATATGAGCAAAGCACATTTATAATCAAGAACCTTCCAGATCAAGTGCTAGTCCAGTCCTCTGACTGGTTGACAACCAGAAGAAAAATCTCTTTTCCAAGGACTAGTGCCCCAGGATGGTCAGAAGCTACCTCATGACAGACCTAACTGCTCAGCAAGAACAGTTCATGTCCAGGAGCTATAGGATAAAAGAAGAGGAAGCAATAAAAACATGAGTAGCCATTTATGGAGAGCTTACATCAGATCACACAGTCAGAGGCAGAACCGCGAGGCAAACCTACCCTAACTCCTAAGCCCGCGCTTCCAACCACCAAGCTGTTCGGTAGCAGGTCAGGCATGGCAGAGATGAAATGATGCACTAGGAGGGCACTTCCAGTTGCACCACTGCCCATGAATATGTGCCCCTGCGCTGATCCCCTCTCACCGTCTTGATTTTTGAATATGGGCTCACAATAGTACAAATATGCCATTTGGGTTTTCTGAGAATTAAGTAAAAGAGGCTAAAACAAGCACTTAGAACAGCATCTGCTTTAACAGCACATAAATTTTTCAAAGTTTTCCTGTTATTATGATTAAGAAAACTTGGGGTTGCAGATAGAGCACAGTGGTAGAGCACTTGTCTATCATTCTTGAGATCTACCCCAGCAACATACAAAAAAATTAAAAAATAAAATAACAAAAAAAGAAAGACAAAAAACTTTATCATTGAAGCTAGGACATGGAGCAGAACTAAGGACAGAATGAGATAGGGAGTTGTTTTTTCGTTTTGTTTTTTTTTTTTTTTTTTAATCTGTGGCCAAATGGTGAACCTACAAGAGCTAAAAGAAAAGGACCTTCCTTTTATCATGGCCATACAGCTAAAAGAAGCAGAATCCCTTGGCCAGGGATATAGCTCAGTAGCATAGCACTTGCCTGACAAGCATGTGGTTATGAGTTCAATTTCCGGTACCCAGAATAAAAAAAAAAAAAAAAAGACAAGGTATCCACTAAATTGGAATCAGGATGATGGAAAAACTGGCCCTGTATGAATAAGGGCACAAACAGCCTCATAGTATGTTATGGCTTGTATCAACACGTCCCCTCAAAGCCTCATGTGCTCCGAGATGAGGCTTTGGGAGTGACTGGACCATGAGTGTGTGATAGTTACTGGTTTAGTCCACTGATTGGTGCAGCGCAGTTCTGGGTATAAGTGATGGATTTACTGAAGAGGGAAGATCCACTCTGGGTATGGGTGGCATCAACCAGTATCTTGTAGCTTGGGTATAATAAAACAAAAAAGAAGAAAGCAGGCTCACTGCTTCCTGCCTGCCCATGCTGCCATGGCACCCTTCGTTAGAGCCAGCCGGCTATGGACTGAAACTTCTACACACTGTAAGCTAAAATACTATAAACGTTTCCTCATGTAACCTGTGAGTATCCCAGCAATGAGAAAAGTAACTAAGATAAGGCGGAAGGTAGTATACTGTAGGTGATCCACAGTGTACTCGATCTCTACAGTTAACTCAGAAATTCAGCCCCTCCAAGAGCACGCAATGAGGCATGTTAGGACTGCCAATGCATCATATCTTGGCTGAAAGTACAAGGAAAGAGCAGTGCCCATGACCAGTTAGGAGGCTCAAAGCCTTGAATCCAACAGGCTCCATCTTTGAAGAAAAAAAAAAAACCCTTATTATTGGTTGAAAACGAGGAAGGTCAGAAGCTGGCCAGACACTTGTGCTCCGGGTTTTACAGATGTGCTTACTCAGCAACACACCAACTGAGTGCTACCCACTCTGGATCGATCTGGGAAGACAGAGCTGCTGGGACAAAGTGGCTCCTCTTGCACTGGTCAACACTCCCCAACTGCCTGTAAGCAGAAATACAACTCGCACTAGCCAGAGTTTACAAAACTCCTGCTATTTCAATCAAGTTTAGAGGCACAAACCTTGGATGAGTTAAGGTTTTGCCGTGAGAAAACAGAAATAAAGATACAGCACTGCATTTCTACATCAGAGCTGGTTTTCTCCCACTGCAAATATAAAATTGTGGCACGCATCCTGCTTGGAAAGCTGATCTATGAAAATTACTCCTTGTAACCTCCTGTACAGGAGATCTTACCAACTTCACGCCAGTGTCTTTCTCTTCTTTTTCCTTACTCGCCAAACTCCAATTTTATCAAGGCCACAACATACCCAACCTAAAAAGGACAATGACCAGCTTCCCATGCAATATGAAATGGTCAGTTCTGACAAGAACAGTGGAGGCCACTCCATCTGACAGAGCTTCTCACAGAACTAATTAAAAGAGAAGGCTTGGCTGCCACCACTCTCCTGTCCTCTACGGTCTTCCATCATCTAAACAGAATGCAACACTGGGGTAGAGCAGCCATTTCATATCAAGGCCGATAGGATGCACATCGCATGTTTTGCCAGATACTAGGAATGATAGATCCGAATGACAGGAGTTATCCAGTCCTCCACTATCTGTCCTGATTCCTTTTCAAAAGAAAACTCAAACTACAATTTGGTTAATCCCAAGGGTTTTCCATTACGTGTGACTGAGTCCACATGTTGTAAAAGATCATTTATTCTACAAAGCTTTTACTGACTTATCTGGCTAAGTGCCATGAACTATGAATTAATTTGATTATAAATGATTTTGTGGCACACACAGAATATGAGGAAAAAGATATACATGCAATGATGTGTCTCCATGAAAGATAAAATCTGGAAGGTCTGTATATAATGCTGAAGATTCTCAGGGTAGTCCAGGCATGGCCTGAGAAGTGAGCCTGACATGAAACCTAACCACTTGGGGTCAAATGATACTCTACTGCTTGCCAGCTGGGTGACAATGGTCGAGGTACTCGACCTCTCTGTGCCTCAATTTACTTAACTGCAAACTGTAAATAACATCTCCTATCTCAAAGGGTAGTTACGTATATTATTTGTATAATGCTCAGGGTCTCAAGATACACTGAAAATATTTACGTCTGTTAACATTATGGTAAAACTGGTGACTGTAGCTAAAGACTAATCACAAGAGCCAGAGAAATGAATCCACCCTGCACACAGCAACTTTTCCAATACATGAATCTGTCTTATAACATCAACATGAGCTCAGGCTAGAGACGTGGTCAGGTTCCATTAATTTTTAACCTCAGGCTTCCTACAAATCATTTTAAATCTCAAGCTCATAATTACTGTACACATATTCATGCAACACCAAGAGTGGAAAATCTACATGAAGAGCTGTTTATCATGGGGATGTATTTATAAAACGGGGTTGGGTAGAAACTAGCAAAGACTGCCAAAAATAGCCCTATAAGCTAATGGGCCTGCATAAGTCAATAGTTAAATAAAAGTCAATACCTGTACATTATGACGATGAGAAATTTTTAAGTAATATGTTATGCAATCTGGAAGAATACAGCCTCTTGTTATCTAAGAGTTAGCCATACATTTGCTCCTTTTATCTGTTTTTAGATTTTTCACACAGAAAGTCTCTTTCTAAGAAGCTGTGAGAGTCCAAAGGGCAATGGCATTTTGTGTGAAGCTGCCAAGCACTAGCCACAGGGAAGAAATCTACTATCAAAGGTACTGAGGCAACCATACTTGCTTCTTCAGGTCCACAGAAAACTTTTCCTAGATGAAAGTCATCTCAACTAAGCCACAACATTGAAGAAACTGGATACTAAAAACATGTTTTAATTTACTCTTCTTTTAAATGTTAAACAAATATAACAGGATGTGAATTTACACTTTCCTTCTCCCAATCCCAAGAGGGACCCAAAAAAAGACACAAATCTGGAGGGTGTGAAGATCTCACTCCATAATCTTCCTAATGCGCCTGTCACCATCTTTCTGGTTGTACATTATCAGCAGACCAGCAGAGCCTTGGAAAAGCCAAGGAGTGGAAGATGCAGTAACCTTTCCTTACGACACATAGTACTGTCCAGCACAACTAGAACAGAAGCTACAAAGTGACCGCTATGCAACTACAAACTTTTAGGGGCCATATTTAGAAGGGAAAAAGGAATAGGCGAAGTTAATCCGGATTACAAGGTTATTTTAACAAATACACCAAAACATAATTTTGACAAGTAACAAATGTAAAAATCACAACTATTTCACATTTTTTTTCACACCAAGTTTTCAAACGTCCTATGTATCTCATACTTAGAATATTTTGCAATTCTGACTAGTTGCATTTCAAAAACTCAAGAGTTAATGTGGGTAGCCACCACTGGACTGAGCAAAACAGCTGTGGAGCTCAACAGCTGCTAACTTGGTTTCTTCTGTGGCTTCACTGATGGGCTTACAGGTAACACAGATCGACTCAGCCTCAGCAGGTTGCTGGTTAGGGAAGACTTCGTTTTAATCCAGGGTACAGATATGGGTATCTTTTATGGCTACTGCTCACTGGCAATGTTATTTACTATTAACCCAGGCAAACTGAAACACCAATGCCCAAGTATTTGTGGCTTCATCACTGTTGTCCGTAAGAGTTCACGAAATTCTAGTTATTGGACACGGAGGGTCTATTCTTTCCTTTCCCCCAGAAGGACAGGAAATGGTCAGACATACCCATTGACACACATCCCACATGCCTGGGACATCCCATTCCAGTGGTTTATGAAAGGCACAGGCATGAGAAATGAGATGATTCGTTTTCATTATGCTGCAGCCATGGGTGAGACAGGTTGAAAGGTGACCTGCGCTTACCAGCATTACCTACCTCACAGGCCTACTGTGGTGACCAAGGGCAAGAACACACAGACAGCGCTTAGCAAACTGTGAAGACTACACAATTCTAGTTACAATTATTGACAAAGGACACCATCCTCACCTGAAAGAGCAGACAGAGGGGGAAAAAATAGCAACTTGAAACAGATGCTCAAGTGGGGAGGGGGAACCCCTGAAAATACATTCGTTGTTCTTGGTGGATTTTGATCCCCTGGAAGAGTACAAAAGTAGCCAGTAGCACCTTCCCTGGAAATCTTGGGAGACAATTAAAAAGCAAGCAAGACAGCTAGGAGCACAAAACTCCTCTCCAGGCTCCACCGCCCATCACCCACGGCCTTTCCTCCTCCCAAGTACTGTACAAACTCAAGACTGGTTCAAAACGCATTTCTCCTTCCCAGTGTTTAAATGTGGCCCGAAAAAGCTGCCCCCACCGGGGGTTCCCGCGACTACCCCCGGACTCCTGGCTCTCTCTAGGTTTCTCGCCGGCACAGATGCCACAGTGCCGGCACGCGTGGCGTGGAGCCTTCTCCAACCAAAACAGACAGGCTTGGCGAGCTGCTGAAGTCTCCCTCTACCTGTCCAACCGCCCGGTCACGCCTGCAGACTGCTCCGGCAGCTTGCATTTACGAGGTCCAGCGGGAGTCACCCACACAAAGGCTTCTTGTGCCTCTGCTCTAGCGAACTGGCAGCCAGGTCGCGGGGTACCGCACCGAGAAAGCGCGGGGAGGGCATCCCCTATCCCCAGAAACTGAGGCCCGAACACCGCCCCCCCCCCAGCTCTCAAACTCCACAAAAGGGACACCCTCACTCCCTGGCTTAAAGATAGGGCTTCCCTGAGCTTGTCACAAACCACACCCCAGGAAGGAACAACTCGGAGCAGGCACAGGACAGAGGGGCACACTCGCAGAAGTTTGCATTGTCCCCGCGCAGCTCGCAGGGAGGGCTGGACACCCCCTTCCGCAGCCCCAGCTCCCTCCGGCTCCGGGGCTGGAGGACGCCGGGGTGCCGAAGGCCCGCTCACCTCGAGTCCAGTCCACCACTTGTTTAGGGGTCCACTTGGTCACGGGTTCCATGGTAAACGGCTTCGTTTCCCGCTGGACTAGCGAGGTGGCGGTCAAGCGCTGGTCACCCCGTCAGGGCTGCATGGCCGCGGTCAGCGGGTCATCCTGGCCGGTCGCCCGCACACGGGACAGCTGTGTGGCTGCTCCTCCAGCTGCCAGCGTCCAGCTGCAGCTCGTCCTCCTCCTTCCCGGGCCGCCGCCGGACCCCGGCACAGCTGCGGCTCCCGGGCAAAAGCAGCTGCGAGTCGGCGCGGCTGCGACCCCAGAGCCCGGCTCCCCCGGACGGGGCGCTCTCCCAGCCCGGGACCCCTCGCCGGGCCCCCTCCTCTGCGCCCCGCGCTCTCCCGGGGACCCCGCTTCGCGCGCGCTGCACCCCTATGCTTCCCGCGCGGCCCCACCTTCTGCGCGACCGGCGGGAGGAGCGCAGAGCGTGCGCGCTCGGGCTGCAAAGTTCCAGCTCCGGCCTCGGCCGCCGAATAAAAGGGGGGGCGGGGCGGCCCCGAGCAGCCCGGGGAGGGGCGGCGCCGGCTCCGGTTACTTTCCCTCTTTCAGCCCGGCTGGCTCGCTCCGGGAGCGCCCGCCGCACTTTCCTTTTCAGGGGGCGGGCTGTGTGCACCCCGAGAGCCGGTTGGCTGGGGGGAGGCCCCGGTCCTGTTGGGAGCAGAACAGGCGCGCACACACTAGGACTAAAGCAGGGGCTGCCTGTTCTGTTTACTTCAAATGCAGTTAGTACTGTTTTGTGGTTCGGCCGTCCTCATTTTAAATTTCTTTTTTTTTTTTTTTTTTTTTTTTTTTTTTTTTTAATTTTATTTAAGGAGAAAAGAAAAAAAAAAGCAGGGAAAGGGTACATAATGGATTACATATTGTCATCTTAGAAATAATTGTTCAAGTCACAAAATTAAAGCTTGTAAAGTGGACATTCCATCAATGATACTGCAAACAGTTCTGTTCATTGATCCAATAAAACTCTGTGATATCATTTTCTATCTTATACACTTAAATATACATGCAGTTATATAGTTTAGAGCACTTTCTTTTCCTCTCTTTTGTACCATGACTATTACACATTTTGGGTTTCATTGCTCCCACGGTTCTTATTACTTTTTTGGAAGAGAGTAAAACCAAATGTGACATAACAGAACAGAATCGGTCAAGTCAAAAGGGTGGACATAATAGATAATGTAAAAACATAATACAGGTGATCAACAATGGTTACCATAATGTCTCCCGCTATCTCTAATAGAATTGCCTATATCATTAGTTATAATACAATTGAACAAAACAGTAAAGAATAAAACCGACAAAACCAAAACATTGGAGACATTGTAGGTCTTCAAAAGTAGCTAAAAGTCAGCAAGAATGGGCGTCATAATGAATCTCATTATCTTCACAGCTGATGCCTAAACTTTCGAACCTGATACTATCCAGCAAAACAGAATAGGGGAACATCAGTTAAAAACCAGATGGTGAGAGTAATACAGGGCTTTAAATCAAGGTAATGAAAAGTCAAAATGGGTTACTATAATATATCCTGCTATTTTTTTCCTTTAATTAAAAGGATAAAGATAAAAAAGTAAATAATGGAGTGGAGATTGAGATAAAAGAGGGCATAACAACGAAACAGTGCAGATCAAAACATAACCATTTAAGCAGAATAGTGTTTCACCACCAGATAATCCTAACCTAAAAGTAGTTACCATATTGTTTCTTTCTTTGAAATCCTTGAGTACAACTTCGTATACTGTAGCATTAAGTATATCAAAACAATGTAAAACCATTCAAGAGAATGACAGCATTACAGAGTATTTAGAATCGACTAACAGAAAATGAACAATGGTTTCTGTATAATCTCCTTGTCTTTAAGAGGTTTTTGCTTATACTATCGTACATAATAAAATCCAATAAGATACAGCCTATTTAGACCATTGGAGACAGAAGGACAAAAGCTAGATGAGACTTCAAAACAAGATGATACTAAATCAGTATTACCTATTAAGATGTCATTTTCTCCAAAATAGCTGTTCCTATCATCCAATCTTCTCTGCCTCATTTCTGTTAAGCTCTTTTTCTGTCAGTAGCTGTCAGTTTGTCTTCTTCATTTTGTTCTCTGCTCCATTTGTTGTGGCCTCCCCGCCACTATTTCTGGGTTCTTTGTATTTTTCTTTTTTTAGAATATCCTGCAATACTTTCTGTAGAGTTGAATTGGTGGTTGCAAATTCCCCCAGTTCCTCTTTATCCTGGAAGCACCTTGTTTTTCCATCAATTTCCAGGGACAGTTGTGCAGGATATCTCAATCTTGGCTGGAGATTATTATCTTTCAATGCTTGAATTATTTCCCCCCACGCTCTTCGTGATTTGATGGTTTGTGCAGAGAAATCTGCTGTAATTCTGATGGGTGTTCCCTTGTAAGTGGTCTGTTTCTTGTCTCTTACAGCTTTTAATATTCTGTTCTTGTATTGAATTTCTGGAATTTTTATTATTATATGCCTGGGTGTTGCTCTGTTTGGGTTGTAGGTAGCTGGGGTCCTGTATGCCTCATACATCTGAGTATCTTTACCTTTTGCTAAATTAGGAAAATTCTCCTGGATTATTTCTGTGAGTAGCTTTTGTAGTTCACTTGTTTGCATCCCTACTTCTTCTTTTATGTTCTTAATCCTTAAGTTATGGATCCTCTTATCATCTTCTTGTCTTTGTATTATTGCTGTTTGTTTCTTTGTTATTTTTAAGAAGTTTTTCATTTCATTCTCCCATATTACAAGTCTGCCCTCCAGTTCAGATAGTCTGTCCTTAGTTTCTTTCAAGCTGTTATGCCAGTCTTCGATAGACTTCTTAGTATCTTGGTAGTCCCTTTGAACCTGCTTCACGTATTCTATGCTTTCTCTGTTTTCTCCATCAAACAATTCTCCCCTTTTTTTCTGTTCTTCCATTCCACCACCTGTTTTTTCTTGGGTGGTGCTTAGCATTTCTCTAACTATTCTGCATACTTCTAGCTTCAGGTCGTTGATAACTTCATTCCTGAATTGGTCTATGAGGCTCTCTATATGGTGCCTTATGTGTATTGGTGCGGTGTCTGCTATTGCCTGTTTCTCAGAATTGGGGGCCGAGGAGCCTTTCTTGTTGCTGCCTCTTCCCATGCTGCCTCTTCTTCTCTGTTCCTTATATATGCAAGCTTATATAAGAGGCCCAGCTTCTCTCCCAGTCAGCCACAGCCTGATCGAATTGCACCAGTTAGGTGTTCCCGCTCACCGCTGCGCACCAGGGAGTTACGGACCAGGCAGCCTACGCGTCTCCCCTCCCGGCCACCGTCAGGCTCTGGGATCTGGGTTGGGACAGTCTACCAGGTCCGCCGGCAGCGTCACGCAGGCCAGGCACTTTTCACCAATCCCGCCCGAGAGGGGGATGTGTAGCTGGAGTCGCCACCGCGCCCTGCTCCCGCAGGACTGCTCGGGCCCATAAAGTCCTCTGCTGGAGTCAAACTGTGGTAGAGTGTCAGTTTCTCTCACTCACCTCACCATAAGTCAGTGCACGCCTCCCTGCCGTTCGCAGATTGCAGTTCTCAGAGCTTCTGCACGTCTCTCCCCTTGCCGAGCCGCTGTAGAGGCAGCCAGCCGCTGCGCGGCGGGAAACCCAAATCGCGGCTTACAATGGCGCGGTTCCAGCCTCCACACCGAGTCTTTTCTGTTCCTGTTTTAGCACCAGGACTGCATTCCAAGTTGGCTTCTCTCAGCCCAGTTCGTTCCTGAGTCAGCAGAGCATATCTCCACCTGCTTATGTCTCCTTAGTCCGCACCATTCCTGGCTTCTGAGCCGAGTCTTTCAGAGAGCCGCCGGTAGTTGCTGTTATCTGTCCGCCATGTTCTCCCGGAACCATTTTAAATTTCTTAAAGGGCAATGGTTTTATTTATGAAAGGGTGACAGGGTAACACATCGTCTTGTAACGCTGCTGCAATATTTCAACTTCTAAAATAACTCCTAACCGGTTGGCGGCTCTTTGCGTTATAGTTTCCCATATTGTAATACTCGTATCTGCAAAGTGAGTTAAGGCTCATTTGGATTACTTATTAACTCCGAGGGAAAAAAATTGTTTGCTAGCAAAAAAAAAAAAAAAAAAAAAAAAAAAAAAAAAAAAAAAAAAAGAGGTGAATGGGGCATGATGGCTTCTATGACTCCCAGAGAAAAGGACCTTTGCATTTGGCTCTTAATGATTCTTTCAATTAAGGTGATTAATTTACATTTGGCTACTGTTAACCCTTGGAGGGCAGAAACTGCTTGAGTTAGAGCTTTCTCTCCTCTACGCCCTACTGCCAACTAGCTCCCAGCATCTGGCGCCAGAGTAAGATTGCTATTTATTCACAAGTATCTGTAAATGCCTCCCCTGTGCCAGGCACTGCACTCATTCAATATTTGTTGAATTAGGATGATAGACTGGTTAGCACATGTGGGAAAGATGGCTAGCACCTAAGCATTTGTTGCGAGTGTAATTAGTGAGGTAATCAACCAGAAAAAAAAACATATAAAAGAAAGCAAAACAGTGTCAGACCTCATCCCGTGAGATTTATCTGTAAGACTAAAAAAACACAGCATCGCAAAGATACACAGCTTTCAAATACAGTGGCTTTTGTTTTGTTTTGTTTTGTTTTGTTTTGTTTTAGCAAATGTGATTGGCAGATCCAGAAATTTGGCAAAGGCAATGATAAATTCCTGGTAGAATAGTTATCCGACCAAAAAAAAAAAAAAAAACATGACCTTTGCAACCATCCCTTTTTAACCATTTTTATGGCAGTAAAAAAGACAAAGATCTTTGCTCACTGGCAAGTGTGACCAATCTTATCCACACCTTTAATCACAGCAATCACTATATGCTGAATCATCTGTGATTATGATTAGGTTGATTACAATAATTTATCTCCAAATCAAAACACTCCTGAGTATGAAAAGAGACACTATCAATAATTATGTTGGAGTAACATACCAGGTGATATGGTTCCTGTAACTGTAAAGAAAATTCAAGTGTTAATGATTTTGTCCGAGAACTCTATTTGATGTTTTCACAATATTTTCAAATTCATTTGCATTAGTTTTTACCAAACATTAGTTTTACCAAATTAAAAGCTAAAATTTCAGGGTCAAGAAAAATTTTACAAAATTTCATCCCATTAAAGTCAATACACTACTGTATCTGTAACTCAGTACATCATAGAGCATGGCCAAACAGGAAGGCCATGTTAAAATCTCTAACCCAAGACCAATTAACTCTAAATGAATTAGAGTTCTGTTTACCTTTCAAGTCCTGAATGCTAATTATTATTTAAATAAGACCTTTTACCTTAATTATAGCTCTTAGCATGTGAAAGTTTTAGGGAGACCTGACTTCCTTTCTGAAATACAAACTTGAAGACCATAGAAAGTCACTACTGGCAGATAATAAAGGTAAAGTTTTAGGTAAAAAGCTTTGTTTGGAAAGTAAACTGTATACAAAATGATCATTTATAAATTTGCCAGCTTTTCTTCTGTACTAACTCCACTCTGTAGTTACAGCATCACATTCTATATTCACACACAATAGCAAACTGCTGCAGCAAAATTTTCTGTTTTACATATTGATAATTCCTCACACATAAGAAAGAACTGAATAAATATTTAATTGCTGAGTGCGTAGAAAAAACAACACTGGCACCTAGGTCCATTTCTCTTTTCTTCTTCTTTTATTTTTTTCTTAAACTAACTTTGGGCCTGCTATACAACTAGGTTGATTATTCAGTCACTGCACAATGCAGTAAGTACTTGTAAGACACTAAAGTTAAAGTAGGCAGGAAGAAGATTCCAAAATGACTGCCTTGTGATTTATACAGATCAAAGGCATAATGTGACTTTCTGAAGAAGGGTTTTCCTCTGTGATCTTTAATCAGAGAAAGGTGCCCTAGGAAACTCAGGAAGGGACGTTTTCAGCATCAATATGATATTAACAAATTGAACCTGTCTAAAATTTATTATTTTTAATTCCATAGTAGGGATGGAGCAGTTGGATTAATGGCTATTACTATTATTGATAAAGACAGGAAAACCAAAACACCCACGCCCCTTCCCTGGTTCAAAATATATTTTCCAGAATAAAGAGACAAAAATAAAATAAATTATTCCAAACATTCAACTTCTCACAATTTAGGATAATTTTCTTGATAATTTTTCCCATCGCTTTGTTCTTTTACTATTTTAGAACATTCAAAATTATTTTGTGTTTTCACACAAATCATCTCATGTATGTCTCATGTTATCTTTGAACTTGAGAGACACCAAACAGTTCAGCAAATTGCTGCCTGGGAAGTATCCTAGAGCTGACGGTAAGCGTCCTTATCTATTACATTACCTCACTGCAAAGTCATCAGGTAACTAAATTATCCAGGCTACTGATGATCTTGTCTTCCACTCAATTCCATTTGGTTTGAATTCTTCATAGTAATCTAGTTATCTCCCTAAATATACCAGGTTCCCACAAGATAATTCAGGTAGTAAAGTTCTGGGACACACTGAGTAAGTGCTACCTTACTTATTTGAATTCTTTTGATCATCCAGGCAGCTTAATTAAGTCATTCTGCACTAGGAAAGTTGATATTTGATTTTCTTTTACTGAGCCCTAACTATAACTCAGAGATCAAGGTCACCTGAATAGATTCAGAAACCTCACGTATTTTAGATCACACTTGGGTATGATTAAAATTTTCTAATTAAAAGAGAAACATTGATGCAGTTAAATTCTATTTCCAAGAGTCTGTGGCTGTGTTTTAGAGGAGTTGCTCTAGGAAGGAGTAACCACGAAAAGGACTGAGCTTTCCCACCAGCAAGGGCTGAAGCAGCCAATAGGAAGCAAGCTGCATGGAGAACAATCCACCCTACATTTCTCCCCCATGGATTAGGCTACTTTGGGTCCAGCTATCAAGTTCCACAGTGTCCAAAAAGAACAACATGCTACGCCCTCCAGTTTTCTTGTAGTTTCAAGTTAACTTTGAGTCTTCTAATCTCTGGACAAGTAACACCAAGAACTTCAGACTCGATAATTTTTGTTTCAAACATCAGATCTATGTTGATAATGACAGAGGCTTAACAGTGAAAACTGATTAATGGAAGTCGTTCTAAACCTAAAGATAAAACAATAAATTATGCAAAGTAAACTTTGAGCCTTAAAAATAAAGCATAGATTTCACATCATAAACACACTAAGCTAATTTTTAAAAAATTCCTATTAACAAGAAAAACATAAAAGTAATTGTTTTATACTGCTTTGTATTTTTTTATGACGAGTTTGGCATAACAAATATTTTCTTATGCCACTTTAGATCAACTAAAAATATATATTCAAATGCTACAAACTATAAGTAAGCAGCTTACATGAACTTTTACTTTAGTTTAAAAGTTATTTCTTCTTTTAGCTAAAATTGCATGCAAAAAAAATTTTGTAGTTTCAGCCTGCCAAAGGTCTTCAAATTCTGCACCCACCACTAATGAACACACGGATTTTCACTAAAAGCACATTTATGTTTTTCCCATTTGGTATCTTTGGACATAGGGATCTGTAATAAGCCTCTATTGCTTAATTTTGTAAATTAGCCACTTGTATTTGGAAATACAGTCATGTCTTGGTACTTGACTGCTTTGAAACTTTGCAAATTTTGTACTCAAGGCATTTTGACACAAAAAGTTGGTCTTAATACTCTTTTGTTTGTTTCTTGACACACAAGCTAGAATCAGTGTTGATTACCTTGTGACTCACTACCTTTCCCAATCAAAACAATTTGGTATTTTTAGGTACCAATTCATGATGAGTACAAGGTACCATTGTAGCATAATCATTTAGGGTGGTGGGGAGATGAAAAGAAAAAGAACAGATTAGAAGAGCACGAAGTGTTTCAACCTACTTCAGCATCAAAAAGGAAAGGCTGAAAATTAATACCGATCAACGTTTTCCTGTAAAGACTCAGAGGATTCCACAGGATTTTTGGATTTATTCCCAAGGGTCTAGTTGAACAGGAAAACTTACATTTATTGCCAAAAAGCCAGTAAAATAGTGGTTGAGATCCACTACCAGTCCACAAAAATGATAGCAACTGTAATTGTTTACAATAAATGTTGTAACATATATGTGTTCCATTCTGGAAAAGCTCCCAAATCAAAACTTTTATCCAATTGAGCTCCATATAAGTTTTATCTTTAGTGACAGAGGAACAAGATTGTATTCATTACCTTTCTACTTTCTTCTTTTCCCAGATTTAGTCCCCTAAAAGCAGCTGGGCAGGATAGAGATGGGAAGGTACTGGAGAAGCCTCAGTTTAGGGAGCAACAGATTAAACCCATGTGCCCCAAGTTGCAGGAAATTCCTGCTGTAGGTAGAGAGAAGCCAGTGTGGTACCTGAATAACAGCAGGCAACTACAATGGTGTCTTCATCTGCGAAGACCCAGAAAATAATATCAGGAGATCGTCTTTGCTTGCTGTCTCCTTCCTCTTCCACAGTCACTTCCTTCGCTTTCGGGTCCATGTCCCTTTGTTAAGTCACTTCATCTCCAGTAAGGTGATGACCTATTATTTTCCCTTTCTCTGAATATTCGTTTTTTAGAAAGCAACTTTTTAAGAGCTCAACTAGCTTAACCAACCTACTCCCAGCATTTTAAATTTGAGCAAGGCGGGGCATGGTGGTGCATGCCTATAATCCCACCATTAGAGAAGCTGAAGCATTACAGCATTAGAGAGGCTGAGGCAGGAGGATTGTTGCAAATTTCATACCAATTTGAGTTACCAAATGAGCTCAAGACCAACCTGAACTGCAGAGTGAGACCTTGTCTCAAAAATAAATAAGTAAATTAAATAAATAAGTAAAAAAATAAATAAGTAAATTAACTCTAGCAAGTTAGCCTCTTTAGGCCTGTTGGAAGCAAAGGAATATTAACAATCCCTTTTGTTTTAAAATTATCTCTTCTCACAGTAGACACGAGATGTTCAGGGCAGCTGAGGGTGAAGGATTTTTGAATGAGGGATTCAACCAATTCCTTTCTATTAACACAACTTACTGTGATTTTATAAACTCCCTGAATTGGTATTGGAGGCATCACGTTTAAAAATAGGGAATGGGGCTGGGGGTTTAGCTCAGCAGCACTTGTTACCAAAAAAAGAAATGGCATAAAGGGCTAGAAAAAAAGATTTAAGATTCTATCTTCTGTCTTTTTTATACAGGTTGAAGACTTGAAATTTATCAGAAGCTACCAATAATGTAATGATAGCAAATCATACTTTGGATATCAAATTGCGGATTTTATCTCTGTTAGTATTAAAATGAAGTATTTATAATGCACAGAGAAACAGTACTATTACCAATTATGTGATATTAACTCTGGGTCTTCTTTGAGGGTCTGGCTCCTAAAAGAAATGTTATTTAGTTAAGTTTATGTGACAACTTAATAGGTTAAAGAATGTCCAGAGAACTGATAAACTTTACTTTTACAACTGTGAGGATTTTCCCAAAGAAATTAGCATTTGAATCTAGACTGAGAAAAGAAGATCTCCTCTCACAAATGTGGGAAGAAATTACATAATCTCTTGAGGGCTCAGATAGAGTAATAAGACACAGGAAAGGCACATTTTTCCTTAATAATTAGAAACATCCATTATCTCCTGCCATAAGATACCTAGACACTGGAACTCCCAGTTCTTGGGCCCACGCCTCACACTGAGTGTTTTCATTTGTTTGACACCATTATCAGAGAAATCACAGGCGGGATAAGTTATAAAAAACAATGTATATTGGCTCACAGTTCTGGGGGCCAACGAGTCCAAAATCGAGGTGCTGGCCAGGTAGGCCCCAGTTTCTTTGCTTCTAAGATGTACCTCACTGGTACATCCTCCAGAAGAGAGGATCATACCCTCACATGGCAGAAGGGCTGAAAGTCCATTCCAAAGAGCTCTTGTATTAAGCCATTAAAATGACCCACAAGTGACCAAATCCCCTTTCCTAATACTGTTACACTGCAATTGAATTTCAACATGACTTTGGGAAGGGACTCACATTCAAACACAACAGGAAGTTATACCATTCGATCACCTGATTCCCAGGCTTCTGGACTAAGACTGAATCATGTTACAGGCTTTGTTAGTTGTCTAGCACATTGTAGGACTTCTTGGCCTCCATAATCTTATGAGCCAATTCCCATAATTCCAAATGACTTGTTTTTTCTAGAAAACCCTGAGTAATGAAACTCGCGTAACATGAGATGCCCCAATTTCCCTTAGAACTCAGATTTCTACCTTACACTAAACCCCCTTCATCTATAGTCCCCACAACTCAGAGCTCCCACAAGAAAACAGTGTTTAAACTTTCATTTCATTGAATATTTTTAAAAACAATTTATAGTCTGTTTATCTCTGTGGTTCTTGTTCTTCCCTTCCCCTTCATACAAAAACATATCCACAAAGTGACCATTGGTTGAATTACTATTTTTACAAAGAGTGAAACTCCAAACTCATTGGTTTTGTTTCTCTAGAATAACGCACTGGAAGGATCAAATAGCTCTGCCCACATCCTTTCACCAAGAAATGATGCACTGAATCATTTCATTTCTCTGGAGTCAAAACAGACCAGCTATGAAGCCTTTCTAAGCTTTATGTCACCATAAATTTAACCATTGCAACACCCTGCTTACCATTATTTCAAAATCAACACAACTACTTGTATGGTTGCCTCCTCCTTCCCAAAAGAATTCCTGAATACAAGTATATCTTCAGGCACTTATTTACAAAATATCTTTCTGAGAGAAGCTGTGTCCATCCTGCTCAGTCTAGTTATCACTCTTTAACTAGAACTATCTCAGCATTCAGGATGTGAAACTCCCACCAAGGTGAAGGGAGCGAAAACTGCCTTTTTTATTCTCACTTTTCTCTTTAACATGTGACTCCATCAACAGGCTCCTAGAGGGAGAATGAAATCTCCACATAACTGACAAAGACTGATTTTGACAATTATCTCCTGTATGTTTTCTTCCCTGATTCTAGCGCTTCATTCAGGAGTTATTTTTTGTAAAAATTCAAGGAATGACATTATCTTAATTACTAATTAATCCACAGGGAACTTAAAAGCATTCCTTTTTAGGAAAAAGGAGTTATATGTAGTTGACAAGAGTCCTTTATCTTTAAAGGCCCAGGGGCTAAGTCATCCATCCTCAATCTCCAGTGCGGCTGCCATATTTTAAAAACTCCCTACAGCTTTCCATGGAAGACTGACCAAAGGGAAACCACTCATACACAAAAGGTGAGCCTGATGAACTCCAGATTTACCCTCTAGGTTGTTAAGACCTAGGCTTTGGCCCACATGTGTAAGTGCCAACACATATGGACCAAAGAGTAGGCCTCTCATCTGTTCAGTCATATATGCAAATAGTATATTCAAATATCCAAAGAATTACTCCTTCACCCACATTTCTTTATATACCATGTATATTCCATGAACAATCATGGATTATCTGCCCAACTGCCAGACTAAAATATAACTGACCAAAATTTTAAATTTTTATTACACATTACAGCATAAATGTGTAAACAACCCTCAGTAGATTCTGTATAAGAGCTGTACTTCTATAAACCACAGAGAATTAACTTACATAGGAACCAGAGGAGACTTTTAAATTGATAAGTAAAATTTAAATATATATATATATATATATATATATATATATGGATAGATGTATATATGGCACTCAAAATGCTGTTTTAATTACTATATGTTTTCATTGTAAAATAGCTAAATCAAGTCGAGTGGATTTCATTTTACTCTTGGACTATGTAATTCCAATATCCTTGTCATTCAGGCAAATCAAGTTCAATACAAATGTGAGTTAATAATAAGTGATCTGACATTTATCAACAAATCTAGAAATACAAAAGAAAAATCCCCAATGTTTTTGTTAAAGGAATTCTAACTAGTGCTGACAGCTTAAGTAAAATTAAAAGTAATGAGAAGAATAAAGCTCCATAGATCTATGATATTTTGTCCAACAATATAAATAATAAAACACAGCACATATAAAAAACAAGATATAACAAAGCATTATAAACAAACCAACAACAGGAGTAAAACAAGGCAGAGCTAATTTTAAGGTCTCAGAAGCACACCATCTAATTTGTTTTCAAATGCAGCACAGTGATTATTGTGGTTTTAAAATATGTCCACACATTCGTTGGTTCTCTGCTTTGAGAAGGAGATGCTAATTTCCTTCCCCCAGAGTGTGGAGTCCACATACAACAATAAAAACAGAATTTCAAACATCTGACTGCAAGAATGCATCACAGAGGACACTGTGGTTGCTGGCTGTCTTTCTCTTCCATCTCTCGCTGTTGGGGAATGGCCTCCTTGTTGGGGCACTCAAGCAGCCCTGGGGAGAGGTCCTCCCATTAGAAAATGAGGCCTCCTGCTGATCACTGGCTCTAAGAATCAGTGCCTGCCATTCCTTGGAAGCAGCTCCTCATTCTCATTCTGGCCTTTGGAGCCTGGTAGCCTGGCCGCCATCTTGAGTGCACCTGTGAAATGCCTTGGGATGAGGCAGTAAGCACATCATGGTACAGGACACACTAAGAACATCCACTAAATTCTAACTCCCATTAAGTTCTTCCTCTTTTATTTTTATTTATTTTTTTCGGTACTAAAGATTGAACCCAGGGGCTGGGGGTTTAGCTCAGCGGCATAAGCACCTGCCTTGCAAGCAGGCGGTCGTGAGTTCGATCCCCGGTACCGATAAAAATGAAAAAGACAAAAAAAAAAAAAAAAAGATTGAACCCAGAGCCTTCATAACATTACCAACCCATCCCCATTCCCTTTTTTTTTTTTTTTTTTTTTGCTGACAGATTCTCATTAAGTTGCTATAAATTTTCCAGGCTGGGCTCAAACTTGCTATTCTCCTGCCTCAGCCTCCTGAATACTGGAATTACAGGTATATGCCACAATGCTTGGTTTAGTTCTACCTCTTAAAGTTTCCACTATATTCCAGTAGCACCATTCTAGGGACCAAGCCATTAGATCCAAATTATAGAAACACATATTGTTTATAGCTTCCAAGTTTGGGGGTAAGTTACATAGCAATAGGTAACTAATATAGAATATTTCACTCATTCCTACCTTAAGATTTTTATCATTGGGGCTGGGGATTTAGCTCAGAGGCATAAACGCCCACCTTGCAAGCATGCAGTCATGAGTTCGATCCCCAGTACCAAAAAAAAGATTTTTATCATATAAATTTCCAATATGTCATTCCCCTAAACATTATATATTAACGTCTCAATCTCATCCTGATGGAACGGAAGCTATACACAGGCAGGGGCTTCTGTTTGATTTAGAGTTTTGCACTGTTCATGAAAAATGGTACACAGCACAGAACAGCTGTTCAATAAATATTGTTAAATTTATGAATCACTTTGTGAATGTGTCATACTCCTTATGAGATAAAGAAGTAAAAAATTTAATTAAAAAAAACCTTTCATTTATTCGTTTGGCTTTGATTTTCTGAGACAGGATCTCACTGTGCAGTCCAAGTTGCCTTTGAACTCTCAGTCCTCCTGCCTCAGCCCCCCAAATGCTGGTATTACGGGCATGTGCCACCATGCCCAGCATTTTACTGAAAATGCATTTTTGATCAGCTACCTGGCTGGATTATGTCACAGAGGGAAACTAGGGGAGTTCAATGAAAGCAGAAATAGCAAACATTTCAGAAGAAGAAAAATGCATTCTAACTCTTGAATAGATTATTTGAGCTAAAACCAGACTAACTGACATGTCCTGAAGGAAACACTCCTCTAAAATTAAAAAAAGAAAAAAGAAAGACAAAATGAACAGACAGAAAATGACAGTATATGAATAAATCAGCAGTAAAGTAAATAAACTTCAGCGAGGAAGCTAAATAATAATAAAATTGTGGCAAATGTTTTTAGAAATTAACCTTTCTGATATTGTGACAGTTTTATTTTAGAGTTACAGTATATGTAAACTCTGTTGTCAAAAGGGAAAGAACCCAAATGGAGATAAAGTCCTGTAATTTATCCACGTAGCATTAGCCAACAACCATGTATGAGAAGAGAGGGTGCTATAAGAAAGCAAATAAAAAACCAAAATAGTAACCAAACACACATACATGCACACACACAGCTCAGAAGCTAATCTGGAAGAAAGGACCAACCAATCCAACCATGATTAACTCTTATCAACAGCTTGAAAATGTGGAGGAACTGTAACAGTCACAGAGTGCAGTGCATCTTCCAAGAGCCACAACAAACAGCACACTGTACATTTTCAGCATTGCAGGACTGAGGCTTCCTGTGAGTGATGTGGATCAGGCTGATTAGTGTGTTCTCTTTGTTTCAGTAACTTCCTTATTTGCATCTAAAGACTCACCTAATCAATCTAATTACTTCCCACCATGTCCAACTGAATCCTTCTCTATTAAATCACTTCTTTATTCAGGCAACACAATTTCCTCTGTGTTCCTCCACAGCAGTAATCCGTCTCTTTCCTTTCTTTGCACTCACAGGACATTAAGGAAACGCTCACTAAATGGCTATACTGTGTTTCATCACTCAGATCTAAAACAGCTCTTAAAAGCCTGCGATTATCTTGTCATCTGTCCTATAAGGAGTTGAGTGTCTACCACTGGCTCCTACTATTCAAATGATGTCAGTGATATTACATTGTTTAAAAAATCATCTTTTCTAAAAGAAGATGTAATACACTCTAAAAGATGCTACTCTATAAAAGAGATCATCATATCAGACTTACATTAAGCAATTTAAGGAATTACATTTTTGATCAGCTACTTGGCTGGACTGTGTCACATGGGAAACTATGAGAGTTCAGTGAAAGCAGAAACAGCAAACATTTCAGAAGAAGAAAAATGAATTCCAGGTCTTGAATAGGTTATTTGAGCTAAAACCAGACAGACTGATGTGTTCTGAAGGAAACACTCCTCTAAAATTAAAAAGAAAAGAAACACAGAGTGAATAGAGAGAATACAGAGGACACCGAACCTGAATAGTAACAATGGCATTATACTTTTGATAGAAAAATAACAATTGAATTATTTATTGATGATCAGTGACTGGGTCAATAAAGAACTAGAATTACTGACACAGAGAAATGCTGGCTGCCTAAAAGCAAGGAAGGACATTTTCACAGCTCTGAAAAAGCAGCTACCTTAAAACATCTTAGGCACTGAGACAATACATCTGTTGTGGGTGCCAATCCATTTGTGATACTTTGTCATGACAACCGTAGGAAATAAATTCACTGCCTAAGCAGCCCAAGTCTGAGGTCAGTGCCCATGCCAGACTTCTCTTTGGGTTTGTATCCCAGAGGTGTGCAAGCTGTCCCGATACTCTCCCTCAGTCCCAGCACGTGGCTGTTTGTTATAGTTTCTGCGTGGATGTGTGCCGTCACGTTACTCATAGGTAGGCCTTTTAGGAGATGATTAGGTCATGGAGGCACGATACTCATCAGTGATTTTTTTCACTGATAAGTCCATAGCTAAATGTGATGGAAGGTAAAGGCTGGTGGAAATAGGTGAGTTACTGGAGGAATGGCCTGGAAAGGTCTATCTCTTTCTCTCCTCTCTTGATTGCTTCCTGTACTTTCTATCTGCCATGTCTTGAAATGTTTCTCCTCCACCATGCCACCTTACCTTAGAGCCAACTGCCTATGGACTGACCGCTCTACAAACATGAGCCAAGATAAACCTTTCCTCTACTGAAGAAGAGAGGGATTAATAGTAATAATAATAATAATAATAATAATAATAAAGAAGTTAAAAAGAATTATATTCTGGTAAGGGGACTGAAAAATAAAAATGCAAATTTAAAGTTATAATAATAAAATATCTTCATAAAAATAAAAAATTAAAGAAGGAAATTAAGTTTAATATTCTTTTTTTGCCTTTTTCCTTTTTATCAGTACCGGGGAATGAACTCACGACTGCCTGCTTGCAAGGCAGGCGCTTATGCCGCTGAGCTAAATCCCCAGCCCAAGTTTAATATTCTTATATCCATTTCACTAATCAATGAAAAACACCATTATGAATTTATAAAGATTATGCTAGTAGTCTTCAGTAGAGGGTGAATTTAACTCACAAAGGGCATATAGCAAGGGGTGAAGAAATTTTAACAGTCACAACTAAGGCGGTGCTACTAGCATTTGTAAGTACAGGCCAGAGGGTCTCAGAACATCCTATAATGTTCCTTTAAGACCACTATAAATTCACTATAATTTGTTTACTACAAATCTATAGAAAAGTAGATATATTTCCCAGTTCCTTTAGGACTACTATAAATCCACTATAATTTGTTTATTACAAATCTATAGAAAAGTAGATGTATTTCTTATTTCTTACCCAGTAAGGCCTTCTGTCTTCCTAATAATGTCATAGCTATTATTCCACACAGATATCTGGACTAGGTGAACTCATGATAATTACTATCAAGACTCTGGCAAAATCAAATGAATAATATCTTCTATAGAGTATTGTCTTAGCCAGATCCATTCCAGTAGACTACACTATATATTAAATATGCATCCAATAATGATGTTTCTGTTTTCTATCATTCATCAAGCCTAGTTAATTCTTTTTTAAATTTTTTAAAATTTTATTTTAAAGAGGATAAAACCAATAATAATAAAACAGAATAAAACCAATCAAAACAAACCAGTGCAAGTGATATAGGACTTCAAAACATTAAGAAATCAATAAAAGTTACCATAATGCCTTTTGCTATCTTCAAAATAGCTGCAGATACCTTTGGACATAGTAAAAATCAACCAGAACAGAATAGAATAGAAACAATAAAACAAAACAATGAATGCAATAAAGGACTTCAAAACAAGCCAATGGTAAATCCAAAATTGCTACCATAATGTACCTTGATCTTTGAAATAGCTGCTCATACCATCGAATTTAACATAATCAAATGAAACAAAAGAGAATAAAACCCATCCTCCAAAAAACAATGAAAATGTTACAGGACTTCAAAACAAGACAATAGGGAATCAACAATGGTTACAGCTATCAGAAGGAGATCCCCTCTAGATGCCACACTGTATACGGCTAACTTCTGAACCAATGATCAGAGCTTTGGCCCTAGACTTGCAAGGTCAGTGAAACACCAAAGTACCACAGGCATCCAATTGAATTTCACCTCTATAGTTATCATCACAGCCTGTGTGCCTCTGAATCAGCTGGTTGCTTATGATGGTGGTGGGGGACGATTCTTCTTGTTTGCCAAAGGGGCTGGGTGCTGGCTGCCCCCAGTCTGGTAGTGTCCTGCGCATAGCTCTGGTTCCCAGATGGGGCTTGCTTCCTGGTGTGGCCTTGTTCTCTCTCCCACAGTCTGTGAATGGTGCTGACTCACAGGGAAAGGCTTGGGTCTGGCAGTCCCCAGTCTGGCAGTGGCCTGCACATGGTGCTGGTTCCCAGACAGGGCTTACTTCCTGGTGTAGCCCAGTAATTCAGTTCTCATATAAATATATACATTACTGAGATGAGGAATTTAAGATTTGTTAGACACCAACAAAAAGCAGTCAGAGCCGAGATGAAAACCATGAGGTTGACCAACCAAAGATCAAACCCAAACAAGCGGATAAAAAACATGCGGTAAACAATTATAAGAACATTTGGTTTAAGTAGGACATAAATAATGCTTTCAGCACAAAACTGTACACACAACTAAACCAGAGGAACTAAAACTTGCACATCAAATTCAACTGAGTATAATAATTCGAGAAATAAGAAGTTCCCTAAAAAAATAGATAATTCAATAAAGAAATGACATGGGAGAATAAGGCATAATCAAGCATAAAAAGATAAGGAATACAGGCAATTCAGACCTCATCAGCTTGATACAGGGCTTCTGTCTTCTGGCAAAAAAAAAAAAAAAAAAAAAGAAAAGAAAAGAAAAGACATTCAAAATCACCCAGTAAAAAAGAAATTTTTAAAATGATCATTGATTTTCAAAGTAAGTCTTTTGGGCAGGGGATATAGCTTAGCAGTACAAGCATTTTCCTGGCAGGCACAAGGTTCTGAGTTTGATTCCCGGTACCAAAAGTAAAATATCTTTTAATTACAAAGTGTTGATAATTATGATAAGCAATGATAATAAATAAAACACGGGTATCTATGGATCAGGAACAGCATATTATTTTGTTTCATTTTCTCTTTTAATACTCACACTAGTTTTATAAAGTAAAGTGCTATTAATTATCATATTAATGAGGCAAAAATCTATGTAGCTGATTAATAGTAGACTAAGGTTCTCCCCTAAATCATTCAGATTCTCAAAACTTTGTTTGTTACTTGTCATGGAAGAATGAGCATCTCTAACCCTAAAACCCAAAATCTGAAATGCTCCCTAATCTAAAACCTTTTGAGAATATGACAGATTTTGGAGCATTTCAGATTTTAGATTTTCAGATTAAGGATGTTCAACTAGGAGAGCTATGAAAATATTCCAAAATTTGAAAAATTTCTAAATCTGAAACATTTTTGGTCCCAGGATTTCAAATAAAGGAATATTCCATTTGTAATAATTATATGTATAATATAGTTTATTAATCATGCATATAGTATAGTACACACATAATTCATACATACAGTATAACTATACATGTATATAAATATAACTATATGTATAAATATATGTATGAACTATACTATATGTATGATATATATACTATATATGTTAACTATATATTTTAATGGAGAAACTAACATATGCATCTGCTTAAAATCACAGAAAATAAATTGTTTAACTATAAATAGGTGAGAATCATTGTTTTCCACCCCAGATTTCCCATTCCCTGTTTCTTATTCTAAAAGGCACCACTGTTTTTGATTTACATATGTTCTTCTAAAATGTCTAGGATGCATCCTTTGCCCATTGTAATTATTTTCAACACAAATGATAGCATACAGCATATGTATATGGCACTTCATAAAGCCATTTTCAAATTACTTTATTACATTACTTCCTTCTAACCCTTAGACACTTCAGAAGATATGTAATTGACTGAAATTACAAAATAAAAATACTAAACACACAAAATGCTTAATGGCATAATCATGAAAGGCAATCTACAAATGTACCTGTTGAACATTTTTGCTGTGACCATGCCTATTAGTAGTGACCTCTTCAGATTCCTCTAAGCCTTGTCATGATGATTTAGTGTAGCAATTATCAAAGCATGGTTGGAGAACCCATAATGGTTCCTAAAGCCTTCTCAAGAGCTTCACAAGGTCAAAATCATTTTCTTAATAATAATATGATGATATCTGTCTGTTTTGCAGTGGGATTTTCCAGAGGCTGCATGATGAATGATACTGCAAAGACCAAAAGAAACAGGTATGAGAATCCAGCTGTCTTCTGTTAAGCCAGATATGTGACATTTGCAAACAATTAAAAATAATACCATTCTTCTCATAAATTCATTTTGTCTGGTACAGTTACTTGCATTTTTTAATGTCAGAGTTAACATTATCATTGCTATTTAAAATGAATTATAATAAATATTTCAAATTTTTGGTATTAATTTTTATTATGGTGATATTGGTAAATATAATCCACATAAACTCAACTAAGAGCTTTTTAGGTTCTTGATCACATTCAAAAATAAAGTGAGATCCTAAGACAAAAAGCTTGAAAACCAATGGTGTAGTGGTTCAGTCCTTCTTACTACAATGCTTATAGCATAATCTTGTCTCTAGTTATAGAAAAGTAAGCTGAACGTGGACGTCACATGGTAAGAGCAAGAAGGAAAAAAATCCCTGAGAATAACTCTTTCCTAAACACTGAGTGAAATGAAAAATGTTATCACTAAAAACAAGAGATTTCATTCCATTTAAAAAAAAAAAACTTTAATTTTAAAATTAGGAAAGAGGAGGATTAGTATAGAAGAAGTTTGATATTTAATAATCCATGGTAGCATATTTTCTAGGTGATAAGAAGACAAAAACAACAGAACTCGCTATTCTAGGTGAAAGAAAGTTTCCCAGGACTTCTTAGATAAGCAGCACTGGATACCAGATGTCAGTTTAGGTTTTTACAGCCCCTTTGAGTTCACTATACACAGATAGGACATTGTGACCATAGGACCAAAGGAAGGGATGTCCAAAAACAAGACAGATTATTTTCCAGGTTTTCAAAACTGCAGCTGATATTTCTTGCTGAGATGAAAAAGTAGCCCCTCTCTCAAAGGGCCCAATTTCCTCTGTGGCTAGGTTTTAACTGCTCAAAGATGCAGAGAAACTGAGTCCAGAGCAGCAAATAAAGGAAAGACATAGTTTTTCTTCTGGGTCTCCATCTTCTCTTTTATTTCTCTAGCTTTTTCTGCCATTCCATTCTCTTTTTTTCCTTCAGTCCACTGTCTATCCATGCCCCAGGGCTCTCTGATTTCTTGACCTGGATCAAGATCTGGCTTAACTACTGCTGATCGGTGAGATCCTGTTTGCCTATCCTCTGTTCACTCACAACATGGGAATAGTAATATGCTTACCACTCAAGGTTATTAAGATCAGATGAACATGCTCTTTGGAAAGAGAGAGAAAGACAGAGAGTAAGAAAGACAGAGAGACAGAGAGATAGAGACAGAAAGAGATCAACACCAAATTGGCCTATTAGTAACCCTTTAGAATTTGTATCAGTGTAGGCTATTTATACCTGGCAGATCTCAGACTGGGTAAGAGTGTCTGAGATATACTGACATTCTGGGTTCTAAGGATAAGCCACTTGGGAAGTCCAATAGCTTTGGGTGAAAATACCGGGCCAAGGTGATTATGGTGCTGTGACAGACACAGCGCTGCCCGCTCCTCTCCTTCAGCTACCTGATCAGGGCTCAAGGGTGCAAGGGCTCAAGGTCCTTAATCTTGGTGGATCCTCTCATTTCTATATGATTATCTCTGTATTTTGGTCTCGCTTCCCTTTTTCAGTATCAGATTGCTACCCTCTTACTTACTACTTGCTGCTGAGATCCACAACCTAACTTTCAGACCTACACAGCCAGCAGTCCTGTTCTCTGTGACCCTACCGGGCAGGATCCTGGGGAAAACACTGCAGAAGAGCAGCTTGAGGTAATGGAGGAGCAGGGTGTGGATAGGCGCACAGGCAGAACAGAGGCATGGTATGGAGAGGGATGTCATGGAAGGCAAGAGAACCCAAATAACCTGCAAGAAAATACTTTTAGATTGGCCATAAATTGTGAGGTTTGTGATGAGAACAGTTACAGAAAGAATAGGCTGATTCCAGATACATCAAGAAGTTAAAAATCTGTGGATCTTTTTTGTAAAAATATAATAATAATTACAGCAATTTATATAAAATGCCAACCATTTATGCTTAATTACCATGCATCTCAGTGCTTATTCTCCTGCTTATTAGGTAGGTGTGTGCTCACCCTAATTGTTTTCATTGACAACAACAACAAGCATACTCTTCTGGTGTGTGTATCATCACCACAGCTAGTTGTCCATTCCTGGTCTCCAGCAAGACAAGCAAAGACCATGTAACCTCAGCTGAGCCTGCAAGGCAGTCAGGGGTGTGTGTGTGTGTGTGTGTGTGTGTGTGTGTGTGTGTGTGTGTCTTCCTGGAGTCCTCCATCTTCTCCTTGTACTGAGCGGCCCCAGTTTAGAGAAAAGCAAATCCTGGCTGGTCTTGAACGCCCACCCTCAGGGACTGCATCTGGAGTAGTGATTTAACAGATCTGCAAACAGTGGCAAACTAAAACATTCAAACAATGGGGGCCTTGTGTGATTTTTAAAAAAACTGAAAAGGTTTTTTAGCTGTAAAGGAATCTAGAAAACCCTCCAGATTTTATATTTATTTTTTCTCAGTCTTTCATATCATTGAAATAAATAACTATTCAGCATAAATTTAACTTTGTTTCCCTGTGCAGGATGTACAATCATACTGCTTTTTATAAATCATCTTCGGGATGGGGGATGGTGAGACAGAATTTTTCTCCTAATAATTCATGTGACAAGGTAAAAGCCAGGATAAATAGAAAAAATTTAAAGCCCATGCCTGATTTCAAAGGCATTACAACATAGCACAGAGGCCAAGCTTCCATGAGTACCGGAGCTGTGGTACGGAGGGATGCTAGGGTCTTTGCCTGGAAATACTCTAGGAAATTGTGAAACAAAAGGCTTTGTATGTTCATGAAAGAAAGAAAGGGAAGACAAAGAATGCTTATGTTACAATATGTTATTCAAATCTACTGAACAGACTTAGCAATAATCAACAAGAATTTTTTAAGAAGCAAATCCTCTGTTAAGAAGCTAATTAAAATGACTTGTTTTGTTCAATGTGTTTGTTTGCTTTCAGGCTTTTAATATTAAATTCCTTTCTCAACCACAAGTTCTCTTATGCCAACTTCTATAGTGGATTTACTTGTGTGTAATAACAAAAGTGGATGCCATATGCATAAATTATGAAACATTCTTTAAGCCCAACACAGTGGGGCAAACCTTTAATATAGCCACTCAAGAAGTTAGATGAGATCAAAAGTTCAAGGCTAGCCTGGCCAATTCAGTGAGACCCTGCCTCAAAATTAAAATAAAAAAAAGGGCTGAGGGTGTAGTTGAGTGGTAAAGCAGCAGGATACATGAGGCCCTGGTTTCAATCCTTAGAACCGCAAATAAATAAATATGAAAATATTCTTTGTAAATAACTAGACAAATAGATACAGTGAGCTAGAGATAGAGAAAACAGGTAAAACAGAAGCTGGGGGAATTGTAATAAAGCCCTGTACAATCCTAGAAGGAAGGTGAAAGAACACGGGAACCCGCTCCTCCAAGCTGCCTTCCTCCAAGCAGGAGATGGAAGCAGCCAGAGAGACCCAGGCACAAAGTCACCACGGGCCAAAAAAAAAAAAAAAGTTACCACGGGCAGAGCTAAGGCTGCAGCGCCTTATGTCCCTGATGTAACTTAAGGCAGGACTTCAGGAAACTGAGAAATGCCTAACTGTATTGAATAGCCTAAGGAAAGGCTTCTCTGAACTTTTTCCATCTCAGGCATTCAGGGCTGCATTTCCTAAGACAAGGTTGGAATCTAAGAGACCAGATTAACAGTTCAGCATCACAAAGCCAGACAGCCACAGAGTCAACACATGGGGAACTAGAAAAGGGAAAAGAATTGCTCCAGTGTCTAGTTTTTATGAAGCAGAATGATTTTACCCAAGATCTTAGAAAAAGAAGAGAGAGCCTATGACACGGAATGGTTCAGCACTCATTAGTGTAATATGTTTATCACCAAAAACATTTTTATTTGTTATCTAATCTTAGTAAATGTAAAAATATGCATCAGCGATCTTGTAAATCCTAAATACATTTTTATTATGCAGAGCCTTTTACTTAATTGGATCTTTATTTGCTTTGCCCAGAATTAGTCTTGTGTACACAAAAGCCATTTCTTAGCACTTCTTATACAGATAGCAAACAGTGAAATTTCAGTTTCAACAGAATAATGTTGAAAATACCTCCACCGTTTGAGTTCAAAGCAGACACTTGGCTCCTTTGCTTAGAATTAGGCCTATGGGGGCTGGGGATTTAGCTCAGTGGCATAAGCGCCTGCCTTGCAAGCAGGCAGTCGTGAGTTCAATCCCTGGTACCAATAAAAAGGAAAAAGACAAAAAAAAAAAAAAAAAAAAAAAAAAAAAGAATTAGGCCTATGGAAAGAAACACACACACACACACACACACACACACACACACACAAATGGTAAGCTATTATCCAGACAGGCTGTAGTTATAGTGACTTTCTTAATAATAGCCAACCAACCTTTGCTTTAGGTGTTTCCCACAACAGGTTTCTTAAAATTTGCTAGTAAAAACCCACCCATGATCTCCTAATACCAGCCTTCTAAGAACTGAAGTGCTCTCTCCCCTACTTCCACCCTTTATCCCACGACAATCTCCCTTCTTTTAACTATGTTTCTGACACACACATTTCTTCTGTGGCTTAACAGACAAAAGGACACCCTAACCAGCAGATCTTACAATGATTTCATTTGCATCCCATTCAAAAACATCTGCACAACATCACAACCTTCTAAGGAAGTACAAAATATACTAATTAGCATTACTCAACTAGAAGTGTTATTGAAACTCCTGTGGAAATGGGATATTTGGGCTCCAATTATCCTTTCTAATTTGATTTGCATTAGCTTGAGTTGGTAAGTCCAAGAATATAACATAGTAAGTCATAGCCTAAGTTTACCATCTCTATTTTGTTTTCCTATGAGGTGTTAAATTTCTTAACAGCATATGTTTTAGTGCAATGTTTACGGAATTTAAGTCTAGAAGAAACTTTATGAGTAGCATAATTTTATAGAGCTATCAGTACATACAACCTCTTAGCAATGTGACGATCTAAGAGTAAGCCCCCCAAACACAGGGCCTGCCCAAGGCAGGTCCCAGAAGCACAGAAGAAAGTATTTCCACAGAACTCATGTAAAAGAAGAGTAGAAGACCAATAAAATTCCATCTTTAATATGTTCTAAAAGTTACGATCAATGTCATCACATTTATCTTTTTTGTAAATGAGGTAAGTTAGCTAGGCACGAAATAATATTTTCTGAAAATCAAGATTTATCCGGGTAAAATTAATAGGAATTTGTATTTCACACATAATACATTATTCTAGAAAAATTAATTCATTTTGAAATTGTGGTATCTCCTCTGGTTACTTTTGGAGATACGTAAAGTTTTGCTAATCTACATTTCCTGCTCTATTTGACTAATGTGATAGCTGTAGCGTGGTGTATTCTTCACAGACCTAGGCCTTTATTTGGGGCTGTCTGTCCTACTAGGGTGAAAATTCCTTATAACCTTGAGGCCAGAGACAACAACTTATTCTTCAATAGAGTTGATGCACCATTTTTCACAGTATAAAGTGTCATACAGTCAACTCTGAATAACACTTTATTAAGTTAGTTTTCTTCAAGTTTAATCATCTTTCACCAAATGCCTGTTTCTCAAAAATCTTACACATGCTACCACTCTCTCATTTCACAAATGAGTGCAATAAAGCTCAGAGAAGTTGAGTAACCAATACAAGTTTTCCTAAGAGCTGAACCAGAATTCACACTGAGGCGCAGTAACTCCAAAGCACACTCTCTTAATGACTTCACTTCTGCCTATGTCTCCTTATTTACTCAGCTAAATAAATGTTGAGCAAACTATGTGCCAAACTCTGTTCCTGATGGTGGAGACACAGCAGCAGCTACACAGCCCAGGCCTTATGGAGCTTACACTCTAGTGCAAAGGGTCTGAAGGAGGGAACCAGGAAGACGGGAAGAGAAGCGTGGAACTGCCTGGTCTGCTCTTTGGTAATTACGGTTAACCACTGAGAAACTGCCCAACTGCTCCAAAATGGCTACAGCCATTTAAATCCACTGATAACATATGCAGGGTCCAATCTCTCAATGTCCACAACAACACTCCTCATTCCCTGAACTGGTATTATAGCTACAACGAGTGCCACTTTTAGCTTCAGATATGTGATACACTTTCTTCTAAAACAAAACTACTGCATAATGTCATGAATCAGGCAGAATGCGGGGAGGGAGACAAAGCCCTAAGGTTTGGAGCCTTGACTGCCCTTCTCACCAGCTGTGGGGCTCCCTCTTTGTATTTTTGTGCGAACAATGAGCCACTTGGTGTCCTGCACACCCAGCAGCTATTTGGGGACAAGTTTCCCAGATGGTCTTTAAATGATCAATCAGGCTGGCTCAACCCCTCCTCACAAGTCTTCCTCCCTGCTGTGTCAGTGAAACCCAAGGTACAGCTCATCCTCTGTCATGCAGCGGACAGAAAGCCAAGGAAGGAATGCACTCATTTTCTTTCTTTTGCAAAAGTTTACATTTTACAAGGGTCATATCCTTTTAACACAAAAGAACATCAATAGTGTATTGGACTTTAACAAGAAAAAAGAAAGTCATTTCTTTTTAAGTGGCTTAAGTCACATTTGGGATCATTCTTAAGTTTAAAAAATGTAAAATGATAATTTACATACCTGGTGTATTTTTACATCTTAAATGCAAGTCTAAAGAAAGATTAAAAAAAAAAAAAAAAAAAAAAACATGTTCTAACTCAGGAATACTGATTTGAAAAATCTGTCCTAAAACAAATAAACGGTATAGAAAGTAAGTGATACATTCATTTAGCAATGAGATGACATACAGTACATGATGTCACTAACATCTAAAACCCCAGAATACCTAACCTCATAGAACATATGTTCCGGAAGAAAGTGCTACAGGCAAAACTGATTTCTAACAAGAACAAAGCACTGGCTATACATTTGGAATTCCCTGTTTTTCTTTGTTCTGATTAATGTATTGACTTTAACTCAGTAGAACATCCAAGTGTGTTTGTATTAAAGATCATGAAAAGAGTAAAGTGGAATTAAAACCATGGCTTCATGCCATTTTCAGTATGAAAGAACACCAACAAAATGTAACTGAAAATTCTTACGCGAATTCTTTAGATAAATGTCCCATAAAATTCTTGTGTGTGTGTGTTTTTTTTTTTACTTAGTGCTTTTGTTTTACAACTATTTTTTTTTTCTTGGAAACTCCCGCCAACCCTAATTTAAACAAATAAGGCTTGTTTTGAGATTCGCTACCATGGGAAGGCAGTACTGAAAAGCCTCAGTACAATAGTTTTTCCACATTTGGATATGTAAAATACATCACAACTTTTACAACTTTGTAGCTTTCAATTTAATACTATATTAAAATAATACTTGAAATAACTTACATCTTTCATCTGAAGATCTCACAAAACTTGGAGTCATGAATAAAGTAGCTTCTGGCCCTACCTCTTCCAAGGGCGATAAAAGTATACACTTCTCTTTGCTGAAAAGATTAAGGGAAGAAGATTAAGAATTTTTTATACAGGAAAGGACATTTAAGATAATCTCTGGGCCACCAGTTATCAAAATGTGATTTTCAACAACATGCAAACTTAGAAATGCAAATTCTTAGGCCCCTCCTGGAATAACTTCACCAGAATCTTAGGGAGGGAGATAAATCTTTTTAACAAGCTCCCCAGGTGATCCCAAAGCACGGTAAATGTTAAGATCAACAGATTCGGGGCTGGGTATTTACTTCAGCAGTATAAGCACCTACCTGGCAGGCAGGAGGTGGTGAGTTCCATTCCCAGAACCAAAAAAAAAAAAAAAGAAAAAGAAGAAGACCAACAGATTCAGGCCCATGCTCTTGTTTTGCAGATGAAGCATCTAAGTCACAGGTTAAGATTTGCTTAAAATTGGTAAGGTCAAACTGTAATTAGAGGGCCAGGGATTTAGCTCAGCAGGCAGAAGTGCCTGCTTGGCAAATGGGAGGTTGTGAGTTTGATCCCTGGTACCAAAACAAAACAAACGAACAAACAAAAAAATTGCAATTAGAATCCAAGTCACTTAATGTCCACTACAGTAACTCTGGTTTGCAGACTTTAAGGTGTAAAACAGCAAGGCAGCTCTCAGCTCTTTTTTCCTCCTTGATCTACCTTGATTAGCTATACCTGGTCTAGTTGTCTGCATTTCAAACATGACTGGAATCAACAAAGAGAATTCAGTGATATTTGCTTGCACAATTAATCCCCAATTCCCTTTATTATTTTTTTTTTTTAATTTTTTTTTGAGGCAGGGTCTCTCTATGCAGTTCAGGCTGGCTTTGAGCTCACTTTGTAGCCTAGCCTGGTCTCGATCCTCCTGCCTCAGTCTCCCAAATGCTGGGATTACAGGCATGAGCCACCACGCCCGGCTTCCAATTCCTTTTATTCCTTCTACCTCAAGCTGTGTGACTTGATACATGATAAAGTTTTGGACACTAGAGAGTTCAATTCTAGTCCTGGATCTAACCACTAAGTGCTTTCAAATACATCCTTTGCTTTTTATAAGCACAGGAGAGATAGATTCCATTGTATTAGAATTTAAGATTCTCTGTAGTTCAGAAGTTTCACTATTACCTGACCGTAACTTCTATATGAATTTTCTTTTTGTCTCCATGCCAGGTAGAATAAATTCAAATATCTGGATTCCAGTGCTTTTGTTTTACACTTTTCTTCCTTCCCAAATCTGTACTCGTTACAATGGTAAATGTGCTGTCATTGCTTAATAAGTGTAAAAGTTGTAATGATGAAAGCAGAACTTAAAGAATAAATCAAACTATTCAGGAGAAAAGGACCAAAAAAAAAAAAAAAAAAAAAAAAACCACTAAGCGTTTTAACTTTCTCAGGAATGGAAATTTAATACGCTTGGAAGTTCAGCCTGAATTAATATTCTCATAGTTCACTCTAGATCTGGCTATGATCTGCAAAACTCCTGGAGCATAAATTAAGTTGCCAAAGCAAAATAGTGTTATATTTTAAAACATTGGCAGGATTGACTGCTTTTGGATTTGTTCGTGTTTCATATACGTTTATAGACAGACTACTCAATGTAGATGCCATTTTATATCTATGTAAATAACTTACAAGTTCACTGTAACTGAAGAGAAAACACAATCAGGTGAACTGCCAAAGAGCACCCCAGCTCACTGGCAGGGAAGCCTACAAGCCAAGGACTGCAATCCTGGTGCTCTCTGATCAGATTCTCAAACCAAGAATCTGGCTGGAACATGGGCGTCCAGAGTGTGGATGCACTTCTGTACCTTCCACGAGAGAAACACCATCATTGATAAACTGTTGCTTTTCTGTCTTCTTAAAAATCATTATTAACACAAAAAGATCACTGTCTGAGGAAGATGGAAAATAAGTCCATTGCTGACAATCAATTTGTATCCATCAGTGATAAGCATTGCTTTCTAACTTACACACAGGTCCAAGGCCATTAGTTCCCTCTGGACTTTAAATTTTAGTGTAAGAAAGCTTTTCCAAGGATAAAAACCTTAGCGGATACTGAAATAAGTTAATGATGTCTCAAGCACCTAATTTAAAATGGAAAGCATGTGAGAGAAAGGAAAGCAAAATAGTGGTACTTAAGGAATTTTCATAAGTTGTTCCAATAACATGAACTATGGCAATTTATAGAAAACAAAGACTATGAAATCAGTATCCTGAAGGCCTAAATAAACGTCTTTTATTAACAGGGACATGAAAATACTTATACACTGTATTTTATTTTCTGTTTTGTTTTGAGACAATGCCTCATTATATGATTCAGGCTGGCCTTGAGCTCATGATAATCCTGAGTTAGTCTCCCTAGTGCTAGAATTGACAACATGAGCTACATTTTATTTTATTTTTTATTTCGAAGAGAAAAAATAACAATAAAACAGTTTCAAATTAGTTTAGTAGGAGAGTTACAACAATTAATACATTGCATATTGTTGTCTTCATAATAGTTACTCAAAATTCAAGATACAGGCATGGTATGCTGTCCAAACAATATTAGCACAAACCTTTCTCTTCAATGAACTAGAGAAACTAGCTGTATAACTATTTTAACTATTCTGTGTATAGATATATATTTTTTCTTTTTTCCTTTCTTTCTTTCTTCCCAATTCACAATGTCTGTTGTACATTTTGGATCTTATTTATTTATTTATTTGGCTTCTCACACTAGTAAGACTATGATGTTTATGCATATACACATACATACATATATTGGTTGATTTATTTCACTTATGAGTATGGTTTCTAGTTGCATCCATTTACCTATAAAAGTCTCCTCCTTCTTAGTGGCTGAAGAACTCCATTATATATTTTTTAAAAATACATCTTTTTTATCCATTCCTCAGTTGATGCCATTTTTTCCAAAATTTAGCTATTACAAATTGTACTGCTATAAACATGAGTGCACATATATCACTGTGGTATGATGTTTTAATTCTTCTGGGAAGATATTCAGAAAAGGAATAGTTGGGTTGAATGGGACCTCTAGTCCTCTTGTTTTAAGGAATCTCCACACTGATTTCCACAGTGATTGGACCAGTTGACACTCTGACCAACAGTGGAGAAGGGTTCTTTTTTCCCTAAACCCTTGCCAGCATTTGTTATCAGCTGATATTCTGATGATAACTATTCTTTCTGGGGAGAGATAGAATTGCAGTGTTGTATTAATTTGCATCTCTCTAAAGACCAATGATGTTGAACATTTTTTATGTGTATTTATTTGCCATTTGTATTTCTCCATTTGAGAAGTACATATTCATCTCAGATGCCTGTTTTTGGATTGGCTCTTTGAATTTAGGGGGTCTTAAAAGGACATAAGACTTTAAAGGACAACTAGTTATAAATTTATAAGTCATTGAAGGACAAATAGTTATAAATTTTTTCCCACTCTATGGGTTGTCTTTTCACTGTTAGTGATTTCTTTTGTTGTGCAGAAGCTTTTTAATAAAGCTTTCACTTTAAAATCAGGAACAAGACAAGGATATCCATTTTTACCACTCCTATTCAATATAGTTCTGGAAACATTAGCCAGAACAATTAGACAAAAGAAAAAAATAAAAGGAATAAAAATAGGGAAGAAAGCATTTAAATTATCATTATTTGCCAATGACATGACACTCTATATAGAAGACCCCAAAAACTCCATCAAAAAACTTATAGATTTAATATGCAAATTCAGTATCTAACAGGATAACAAAGGCAACACTCAAACATCAATAACAAAAACATTAATTAATTAAAATAAATATCAATAGCATTCTTCTATATAGTCTATTTTCTTACATAAACAAAGAGTTATAAAGTATGTTTAATTCTCGAAATCAGCATCCAAAAATATGGACATTGAGAAAATAATGCTACATATTGTGATGGTACTGTTATCTATGGTTATTGAGAGAGAAAATTACCTAGATGGAAAAATAAAAGTTTAAAGTAGATTTTCAGGATACAAATATTGTATGCATACTATAGGCTGTGAATATATTTTTAAATGGATAAAAAGTGAGAATGAGCTAGGTATTTCAGTCTCTCAAAATACATCCTCATGAGAACTGACGTTGAATAAACTGTACATAAATGTTCACTGCAGGCCATGCTAGCCACCATTCTTGTGAAACCCATGGCCCCCTAGGAAGGACATTGCACATGAATTGGGCCATGTGGCACAGGGACCTGCTCCATCCCTGTGTCCGTGGCCAGAGCAGCTCTGATGAGTGACCTTTCCCTTAGGACGCCTCTCCAATCCTGTCTGAGGCAGCGTCCTGAGTGCGGCTCGCTGTCAGCTCTCAGGACTGTAACATGACTTTTGTTTGCTTTTGTTTCTGTTTTCATGGAACTTTTGTTGTTTTTGGACTTGGTAAAGAGAGTTTTCAGTTTGGGATGAAACTTAGCTTTAAAAGAAAAAACACTTCAAGGGGATAAAAATCACTGAACCTCAGAAGTGAGAGTTCTCAACCCTCCTCAGCCTTCTAATGGCAGCTTTCTGAATGTTGTCGCTGGCCTACCGAGACCACGCCCACCACAGGGCCTTGCTCCTGGGTCATGGCATTTCCTGGATCATCTTGAAGACTATCATCCAGAGGAAGGAATCTCTTCAGCTACCTCTGATTCCATTTCAACAAGTGTTCTGCTCTCCTGTCCTTACCTGCTCTGGTACCAGCACGCCACCAGGCCCTGAGCGCACCTCTCCTGATTTCATCTCAACGATGCTCTTGTGTCTCCTGGAACTCAGAGAGGCTCAGAAATTTGCCAGTGTCTCATAACGCTTCTTTGTTTATGTATTTCTTCTCCCAGTTCTGAAGAGAAGCGTGCCTACCAGGTCTTACCCTCCTCACCGCACACTGCACAGAGAGCTGGTGCTCATGGGTGTGGGTGCATAGTTGTCCCCTGCCACATACCCTGGGCTCAGCTTAAGTATCCACCAGGGAGGGCCTGGTGTCCCAGACAATAGGAGATTCCCCAATATTTATTTTCTTTGTAGCATTTGCCAAGATAGAAGCACTTTTTTTTGAGGAACACTTTTATGTATATTCTTAATTCGCAGTATATCTGTCTCCTTCAACAAGAATGGCAGCCCCTTAAGGTCAATAAGGCTTCTGCTCCTGAATTCCCCTCCACTAATAATGTTACAGAAATACCCACTTATGCTGAACAAACATGCATAAACCAGGGGTCTATCCTGCTCAGCTTACTCATACACTCTCTTCCTCACACCACTGCTTTCTGATATAAATTTTTGTTTCCCCTCTGCTTTCCTGCATCTTACCACAGATTTCCTTAAGAGAAGATCCTCCCTTCCCTCTGGCCCCACAAGCCTTCACAGAGGCAGAACCGTAGTGTGCCCTCTGCAGGGTCAGATCCCATGGCCTCCTAACCAACTACTTTGCTGCCTTTGTCATTCAATCTTTGTATCCCCAGAGCCTAATACCAGAGGGTACATGGTAAGTACTTAATATCTGATAAATAAAATAATAATCAATTTGACCCAGATTACCACAGACTTTCTTGAAATTCTTTTGTCTTCTCCAACCCTGTCTTGCTTTTTCCCGACTGGTCATGTTATTAACACCCTTCTTGTCCAGTTTTTTTTTTTTTTTTTTTTTTATTGGCCTTTACTAACATTATATGTTCTTTCTACTCTCCATTGGAGGACACCTTGCCCATCCCAAGAGCTTCACTTGTCATTCATATATTGAAGACTTTTCCATCTATTCCTCCTGTCCCAATTTCTTACTTAAGGCCTATATACTTTGCCCCAAGTTCCAAGATATATCTTGAGATTAAGGTTGCATAATTAGATCAAGCTCAGTATGTCAAGAATGTATCTCATGATCGCATTCCCAGTTTCAAACCCACACCAATCTTGCATGTGATAACAGCAGCCACATCCCATCAGTTGCCCAAACTTAGAATCTCAGAATATAACCTTCTGTTCTCCACCAAATTTACAAAACATTATGAACAGAAGAAGGGGACATAGGAAAAAAGACATGAGAGTTTTGTGTGAAATCTTACACCATTGCTCTTCTTTGAAATTTACAAACATAACAGATTAGCAAAATGTCTCACACACTCCAACTGAGATGTTCAGGGGGAAAAAAGCAATTTCTTTATTTTAGTCTTTTTCCTAAGCCTCCAGCTGCTTGTTAAAAGGGAAAACACATTAAGTTAATGTTCAAGTCTGTTCAAAGCATAATAAAGTTCAATAATTTAAATAGACTATTTAGGGAGTACCAAGTCTCCCTTGGAAAAAAAGTGTTCAGCCTCTATGGAAGACCCTCTCCTCCACAGCTTTCCCAAGAGGTTGTCCAGATGTGTGGGAAGAAGACTGTATGATTCATGGGTCTGCAGTCTGGAAGAGGCAGGGTCAGGAGGCAAGGGGTGTTTTGATCTCACAGCATGACTCCAAAATCTGCTGTCAGGCTAGTTGTTGGTGGAGCCTGGGACCTGGTCCTCTTGGTTTGAGTAAGACCAAAGGGCTCCCTGACTGACCCCATCTCACTTTGGGCTGCGTTCACTTGAAGGTCTTGTCCTGACCTTCATTTAGCCCCTCCCACTGGATGACTTTTCCATGCCTCAGTGGGTCCCATGACTGACTTGGCTTCTGTCTTACACAGAAGCTATGGCAGAATCTTAGGAAGTATCCATGTTGCCGTGTATGTGTGAGCCTGCCCCTGGGGACACTATGGTAATAGCTCTCCTGACACTTGTCACCCAGATAACCCACTTATTAAACATGCTGCCACCCTCACAGGGACTGGGAAATGGCCCTGGCTCTCTTCCCCTTCCTCTCCCTTTGGACACATACTTTCTCTGATCTCCTCACAATCCCTAGGTTCCTAAGTGAGCTTTTGTTTTACTTCCCTTATGACTTACTGTCCACATACAATGAGAAGCAGGGATGTTCCCTCTATAATAAGGAAGAATGTTACAAGCTCACTATGCCAAGCCAAGTTCATGGCAAGTTAAAAAAGAATTAAAGGAATCTGGAAAATATTTTCTCATGTTGAGCCTCATCTAAATTAAAGCTGATGAAGTGAACATTATTTGTCAGGCTAAGGAATTTTGATTGACTTTAAAGAAACATAAGGAGCCACTGATAGTTAAAACAGTATTCCACTGTTAACTCTCAAAGTTCACTTTGACTAAAGTGTAATGAGTAGATTAAACACTAGTGCTTCCTAGTTTGTTTGCCCGTGATACTCATGAAACTCCTAAGACATGGCACAATGGAGGGTCAGAAGAAATGCAAGTCTGCAAGGCAAGAAGGTATTTTGATGAAAACTGTAATGCTTCATGCAAGGAAACATAATTGTCTAAAATTAGTTTCCTGTACAATAAATACAGGGAGAAATGAATGAATTTGAAGGATAGCCATTGGATGGAAGAAGGATACGTTTTTGATGGAACACTTGGACAAGAGGTGGTGCTGATTCACAATGCTTGGGAGGATTTCCCAAGGCAGTGGGAGAAGATGTTCTTGCAAAGTTTGAAGTAAGAAAGACAGTAATATGAAGCAAAGGAATTGCTATTAATATTAACTACAATTGTTTTCTAAGTTAAAAAATACCTTAGACATTACCTAACATCATTCTGCAGATAATAATAAATCTCCCTGTTTATTTGATACTTCTTGTTGGGCTGATGAATGTGTCTTCCCCAAAAATTTATACATTGGGCCCTAACTCCTAACCTGACAGAATTTGGACATAGGGTCTTTGGGAGATAATTAGGTTTACGGTAGATTATCAGTGTAGGCCCTCAAGATGGGACTAGTGTCCTTGTAAGAAGAGGAAGGCAGAAAGATATTTCTTTTTCCACAAGCGTGCACCAAAGAAAGGTCATATGAGGACACAGCAAGAAGGCAGCCATATTCACACCAGGAATCTGGTACTTCCCCGAAACCCAATTTTCTGGCACCTTGATCTTGGACTCCCCAGCTTCCAGAACTGTGAGAAATAAAGATCTGTGTTAAAGCCACCCTGTGTATGGCATTTTCTCATAGCAGCCCAAGCAAACTAAAATATTAGGCAATGAATGATCTGCTTGCACTACAAATATCATCTCATTAATTCACAGCTAACTCCGGGAGGTAGCTGTCATAATGTAAGAGTGAGGACATGGAATCTCTGAAAGACAGGTAACTTGCCTGGGCAATTCGGAAATTCAGAGCCAAGATTCAGATCCTAATCCCTCTTTTCCCAGAGCCAGTTGTTCCGTCAGTATGCTATACCTCTGTAAAGAGAGTACTCTGCAATTTATTTTCAAAAGTTGCAAGTCTATGTATGTTTTACAGCTTCTCTAATGCTTCCACTTCATGCCCAGAGCCATAGAGCTAGTTAATAGTGAGCCAGGATTAGACACAAGATTCTGCCTCACCTTCCAGTTCCAGTTTCTTTCTGTGCCCATCCCCTCATCTCTGTGGGCAAAATGCACCTGGGAAGCAGTGAAACTGTGTGGGTTTGTGGCCCTGGAGCCTCACTGACTGTACAGCCACAGACACACCTGTAAGACACACCTCCTCATTTCCCTCGTGTTGCTCTGTTCACTATTGCCACAAAGGCTTTGAGATTTGGGCTTTCTCCCTACTCTGTCACAGAAACCTCACAATTAGTCACCTTTACAATATTGTTCTTTGGAGGAAAAGAATAAGAGAAAACCATTTCACATCTTCTCTGTACCAGTTCAGACACAGGTATTTATTTCTTTGAGTCCAATTCTGTGAGTCACAGTTTTAAAAGTTTAAAAATGATTTGTGTTTAGTGCAATTTAACCTTGTTATCTTTTCCTTCTCATGGCAAAAGTCATAAGATAACTCTCCCCATTAAGGATGAATGAAATATACACTGCACATGTGGTCAAATACTCAAGCAAAGTCAAGATGAAGTCATTTCTGTGTTCAATTTAACCATGCCATAGCCCAAGGGGAATGACTCCTTACTCATTATACAAATAATAGCTTTATACCTGGGCTAAGATATGCTTTGTGATATGATTTCATTTTAGAACCATGATGTTTCTGATGCATTAGCTTCAGTTAGCTTGAGCTTCTTAATAGTGTGTGTTGTTGGTATAATCAAATGTCAACTCTACCACTGGCACTGTCAAATTCCTTAAATGCCTTAGCACAATTAAGAGAACTAAGTTGTTGCAAAGTAATTACTAGGATGGATTAATGTGTAATCCTAAAAAGCAATAACACCATGGCAAGTATGAACTCAATTTTATTAGTAAGGGGAGAGAAGTCAGGTGAACTGGGGGAAATTCCAAAGCAAAGATATTTACCTAGCTAAATGAGCATAGGTGCCTAGTTAGTGTTTAGGTAACTGAAGATATCTAGCACTGCTGACTTCTTCAGCTATGGCTGGAGCACACTGGGAAATCCACTCCATCCCTAAGCCTGGCATCACAGCTCAGAATATTGAGAAAGGAGATGGGTGTCCTTATGAAATTTCTCCTAGGGTTTAACTGGAAAATGTTCCCATGATTATCATTATTTATTTTCTGGAAAAGAGACAAGATTTTTTTCTACTTCTTTCTTCCCTATGGTAATAAACTGCTTTACAGATATTCTGACCATGTTTATAGAGGGCAAATTAGAGTTTTTAAAAAGTTATAATTATTGTTCTATTGAAATGTTCTCTTCTTACTACTATGTAAAGATTCTATGAAGGAGTCTAGGAAGATGAGGAACAGTAAGCAGCAGAGTAAATAGCCTCTCTGAGAGAATCAGTCCAGATGCTGGAATATAGCATTCTGGAGAAGACAAGAAGGAAAGAAGTGGGCCCCCTCAACCCAGGAAGAAACTAAAGTGAGAATTGAAGCCCACTGAGAGAACAAAAAAGAAAGAAAAATTTAAACAGAAAAAGGCAGTAGCTGGCGGTGTTTTCACCAGAGCCGGACCCACCACTCCAGAAGCGCTATTGGAACATGGTGACACATGGGCACAGTGAAGCTGGTGACTAGCAAGCCCAAGGGCCTTGGTGGGGAGATGCCTTGGTGGAGAGGAGCAGCAGACCAGAGAACTGCATTGGCTGGTGGTGAGTGTGGAGGACTCAGTCCTCCTGTGAGAATAGGCAATAGCCATTTTGGAGTTGGTCAGGTAAGTGTAGAGTCAGAACTGCAGCTGGCTTTGTTCAGCTTCTCCTAGCTCAGAGCAGACTGGTGGAAATTGCTTGGACTGAGTCCCACCTCTCTGCGTGGTCCAATAGCCACTGCCGAGGTTTCCCTAAAGCTATCCCTAACCAACCCTACACTCCCAGCGCACACTAATGTGAGGAAGACTCCCTGTGGTTAACCAGCTCAGAAGGGAGGGACCAGCCTGTCCTGCCCCTGCTTATACTCCAGAAGTCACTAGAAGACTGGGGAAAGCAGCAAACAGAAGAAATACCTATCCAACACACTTCAGAGTAATTATAACCAATACAGGAAGTGCCGGGGACCCCGCTACCCACTTGTTCAGAAGAAACCAGGAACATGACAAGAAGAAGAAGAAGCAAAAGGCAGTCTCTGGCCTCCAATCCAAGCAGTGCTGGTCCAGGAGATATAAACACAGAAGAGATTGGAGTTACACACCTGCAGTTTTTGAAGCAACAGCAACTGAAATAAAGAAACAACTCCATGAAGCTATAAAAGAACTTAGAACAGAAATATTATTACAGGCAAAAGAAGATATGAGAAACACAATAAAAGAATTGCTAAGCACCTCTAAAGAAGACACAGATGAAAAAATAGAGGAGCATAGAAAAAGGAGGGAAACCTTCAATGAAAAATATTAAAAAATTTAGAACACATGAAACAGATTCAAAGAGATTACCAGCAAATTAAAATTTCCATTCAAAACTGGCAAAACTGCTTGAAAGAAACTAAAGATAGACTCAAACCTTGAAGACAGGTTTTCAGCTTGTAATCGTGAAAGGAAAGATCTCGTAAAAATAACAAGGAACCAGGAAGTGACAATACAAAGGTTAGAAGATGACAAGAGGATCTATAACTTAAGAATAAAAAGTGTGAGTGAAGAAGCAGGGGTAAACTCAAATGAAATATAAAGGCTATTTACAGAAATAATTAAAGAGAAATTTCCAAGCATAGGAAAAGGAAATGATATTCAGATATATGAGGCATACAGAACTCCAGCCAGCTATAATCAAAATAGATCTACACCCAGACATATAATAATCAAGATCCCAGAAATTCAACAAAAAAACAGAATATTAAAAGCAGTCAGAGAAAAGAAAGAGATCACCTATAAAGGAAAACCCATCAGAATCACAGCAGACTTCTTGACACACACCATCAAATCAAGAAGAGCTTGGAGTGAAGTATTCCAAGTCCTGAAAAAAAATAACCTCCAAGCCAGATTGATTTACCTTGAAAAACTATCTCTCAAAATTAATGGAGAAACAAGATGTTTCCATGACAAAGAGAAACTGGGGGAGTTCATGACCACCAATCCAACCCTACAAAAAAATACTGAAGGACATTCTAGAGAGAGAAAAAAGACCACGGTTCAGGAACAGTGGTAGAGGGGGCTCACTGACCAGGACAGACAGGGAATAAAGAGGAAAAGTAGACCACCGATGATAGAAAAATAACACAGCAGAGATGAGGCAGAGAAGGTTGGCTATAACCACTAATATGGATGGCCTTGATTCACCAATGAAAAGAAACACAGGCAGAGTGGATCAGGAGATATGGTCTATCAGTATCCTCTGTATGAGAAATACAATTGACCCAAAAGAGGGTTTATAGACTGAAAGTGAAAAATGAGAAAACAATGCTCTGTGTGACAGGGAGCCAGATAAAAGTGGGGTAACATGCCCATCAGCTGCAGATTGGCTAGAAAGCCATAACACTTTTATGTAATGGAAAATTACTCAGCTATAAAGAAAAAAAACCTTGACGCTCTTATAGGTAAATGGATACACTTGAGATCATGCTCAGCGGTAAAAAGGTTCAGAATCACTTAGAGGAATAGTGGATTGCCTCCCTAATCTAAAAACTAAAGGCGTTAGTGGGATGCAAAATGTACAATGCACCCTGTGAAAGTGAAAGGGGAGGAATTGTCTAAAAAGGGAAGGCAGTGGCCATTGTTAAATCTTTTATCATGATTTGAAACCCATATTGTTTTCATCATTCTGTTTAGTTTGGTTTTATTCTGTTCTAGTTTGTCTACTTGTATTAGATTTGATGGCATGGAGAGCTATTCCAAAGATAGCAGGATATGTCATGGTAACCATTTTTGATTTCCTATTAACTTGATTGGAAGCCTTGTATTGTTTTCATTGCCTTGATTTGACTGATTTTACTATATTCTGTTTTGTTTGCTAGTATCAAGTCTGAGGGTATAGGCAACTACTTTGAAGACAATAAGATTCACTATGATACCTATTCTGGTTTCACTATTATCTTCTTTTGAAGTCCTGTAATGTCTCCAATGTTTCATTCTTATTTGTTTTGATTGGTACTGTTTTGTTCAATTTTATTATACCTGATGATATAGGCAATTCTTTTGAAGATAGCAAGAGACATTATGGTAACCATTGTTAATCACCTTGTATTTTGTTTTTACATCATGTACTATGTCCATCCTTTTGTTTTTACTGACTCTGTTTTGTTTTGTCACATTTGGTTTTATTCTTTTCAAAAAAAAGTAATAAGAACTCTAGGAATAATAAAACCCAAAAGATGTAATTGTTATTGTAAAAAAGAGGAAAAGAAAGTGCTCTAAAGGACATAACTGCATGTATGTTTAAGTGTGTAAGATAGATAACCATATTACCATTAGTTTTTGTTGGATCATTGAACACAACTGTTTGCAGTCTCACTATTTGAATGTTCACTTTGTATGCTTTAATTTTGTAACTTGAACAACTATTTCTAAAATGACAATATATAATCTATCAACTAGTGATTTCTTATTGTTTATTTTTTGATATTCTGTATTATTTCTACCCTTTTTCTGTTTTGCTTTTTTTTTTTAAATAAAAATTTTTAAAAAATATTCTATGAAAACAGGGTGTGGTGGCTCACGCCTGTAATCCCAGCACTCAGGAGGCTGAGGTGGGAGGATTGTTGCAAATTTGAGACCAGCCTGGGCTACAAAGTGAGCTCAAGGCCAGCCTGAACTGTGTAGCGAGACCCCATCTCAAAAAAAGACAAAAAAAAAAGAAAAAGATTCTATGAAGTACCAGTAAAATATGAAACACTCCCTACATTTAAAGATAAGGCTAATGTGAGAGAGAAAACAACAATCAGTATGATGTAAAACACATTATCAGCCATCCAGAATAACTGAAACTTTACATCTTTGTGTTCCATGAGAACTTTTAGAACCTGTAGAAGATGACCCTAGACTGGCATGCAGAATTGGTGGATCAAATTGTTGCAAGTTTCTTTGATAAGTATTGTTAATACAAACAGGAATGAAATTTACACATATAGAGTGGAAAAGGCAAATTGTAGAAATCTTTATACCTTTTTTGTTATAGTTTATAACAAGGAATCCCAACAATGGTTAGCTTAGTCATACACGCATTAGGGAAGTGAATGGAATTCAAGTGGGTATATAAGACAATTTCAACAGTATTGGTAAAGTCCTAATTCTTATGTTGGGACACATCTCTATGGATTTCATTGTGCTAAGTCAAAATGTCTAAGTGTGAGAGTACCGGCAGTGTTGTTTTGTTTTGATTGTTGTTGTTTTTTGTTTTGGTATCAGGAGTCAAACTCACAACCTCTCATTTGTCAGGCAGGTGCTTATGCCAGCAGCAGTGGTACTTTTCAGAATAAAAAATATAAAATCTCCCCAAGGGTTCTAATGCACAATCAGGTTTGCGGACCACAGATCTCAACTACTGACATCTGTGTCTGACCTTTGTCTACCATCAAGTTTACTGTCTGAAAAGTAGAGAGGCTATCACATCTGAAGCTCTAAGGACTGGCACATAGACTCAGTTTTGAGCCCATTGGAGAGTGTTTGAGCTCATTAGAAAATCTGCAGAGGCACAGAGAGCACTGTTGGAGCACAGCCACAGCCACCATGATATCCTCTTGTCTCTTCCCATCTTTTGACTAAAAATGAGGTCTGTACTGAAGGAAGGGGACTAAGACAGGTTGGTGAGTCATACGAAATGTCATGTTCAGAAGAAGTCAGCAAAGATAAGCTCCCAGGATGATCACCACAAACCTTTGTAAGTATTAGCTTCTCTGTGCCCTCATGGAAACTACAAGTAAAATCCTGAAACAAAATCTGTGTGGACCTGTCACTGGGCTGGCTAGAGTGGAACTGGGGTATTGACTTTAGCTTCAGAATCTGTCTTAGAAAGAAAAAAAAATCACAGCAAAGAGTAGATGGTGAGGAATTTAAAAACAGAATAAAGGTACACAGAGTCCCTAGGGCTTGTTGCATGGAATACAGACCTAAATTTAAGGACTAAAAGAAATTCTTAGAAGACTACTCTAGTAGAAAGCCTTGATGTTGGCCTTGGCAACAATTTTATGAACACAACCCCTAAAATTTAGACAAAATGAAAAATAAAAAAGCAAGATCACATCAAACTTAAAAGTTTCTGCACTTTAAGGTATCAGTCAACAAAATGACAAGGCAGCCAATGCAGTGGGAGAAAATATCTGTACCCAAGGTATCAGAGAAGAGGTTAATATCCAAAATATATAAAGAAGTCACACAACCATTAACAAAAAAATGAAATAAAGCCCAATTTTGAAAATGGGCAAATGACCTAAAAAGACATTTCTCCAAAGACAAAAGTACAGCTACAGCATGACACAGCCATCCTAGCTCGTGGTACATCCTCAAAGAAAATAATAACACAACCACAAAAGATATCGACACTACCATGTGTACTGCAGCGTAATCCTAATTGCCAAGGTATACATCTATGAAGCAGCATAGATGTCTATTGGTAGATGAATGGATAATGAAGTTGTGGAATGGAATGAATTTGTACAGTGGAATATTATGAAACTTTAAAAACGAAGATCTTTAGAGGACATTTTATTAGGTAAAATAAGCCAGACAGAAAAAGAAAAAATACTGCATGATCACACTGATGTGAGGGATCTAAAAAAATGAATACATAGAAGCAAAAAGTACAGTAGGCTCATCGGGGTGAGAAATGGAAGAGATGGGTTAAAGGGTATAAAGATGCAGTTGTATCAGACACATAAGCCGAAAGAACTATTGTACAACGTGAGAACTATAGTTAATAAAACTTGATAGAGCTGGGGATTTAGCTCAGTGGCATAAGCACCTGCCTGGCAAGTGCAAGGTCGTGAGTTCAATCCCCGGTACCACAAAAGAAAAAAAAAAAAAAAACTTGATAGTTACCAAAACTGTGCTGGAGAGTAGATTTTAAGTACTCTTCTTATCAAAAAAATAGGAAAAGAAGAAAGATAACTATGTGAAGTGATAGATACATTAATTTCCTTGACTAGTTATCACTTTATGTACATTTATCAAAACATCATACCATACATACTAAATGCATATAGACAATAAAACAAAAATATTACACAAAAAAGAAAGGAAAAGTCTGTGTGTGAGACAGTGCATGCCCTGTAGATGGTCAGCGGTGACCATTGCTCTGAGAGTTGATCGTTCTCCACGACACTGCCCCGTCACCTTACCACCACCACCTCAGGACAGTACCCTGACCACACTTGGCATGGACAGTTGAGCTTCCTCGGAAAGCTCCATCACCCGGGGTTCTTCTGTAGGAACATAGCAAGAGAGAGAGGGAGAGAGAGCGAGCCTCCCCTAGCTCAGCCACACTCTCCCAAACCTCCACCCTCAGGGTCCAGCTGCTTTGAGGTGTGCCATCACCATACACACGTGCCAAACCCTTCAGTAGTCAAACAGGGAGAACAGAAATTTTGAAATACTGAGACATATATGAAACTAAAAGTCACTTCCAGTTCAATATTTCCCACAACAAAACTACTGTCAAGTGCTATGGAAACACAACTGGTGTTGTTCTGTGATGTCCTTATTGAGCGGCTTGACAACCTTGATCTTTGTACTTATTTATTCCTGTAGGCCCTGCTTCTGCTTACTCCTCTCTTGCCATCAGCAACTGGTGTACTGAACTGCTTGCAATTTCTCAGAGGTTTCTCTTTCATCTCCCAGTTTCATTCTCCCTGGCCAATTCATTTGCTCAGCAAGACTCAAATCTAACAAAACATCTCTCTGGGGAGTTTATCCTGACTACCAATCCCATTCATTAGGAGACCCAAAAGCTGCTAATTGAGTGGAGCCCAGAACAAGAAAAGGCTCTGCAGTAGCTCCAGACAACCATGCAGGCTGCTTTTTCTCTTGGGCTATATATATGGTCCAACAGACTCATTGGTGCTCGATGTGTTCACGGTGCTTGGGAGCCTCTGGCAGATCTCTGCAGCTGAGTCACAGTGAAGGCCTTTCAAATCTGAAAAGCCCTGCCATGCTCCTCAGATTATTACTTCTCTTTTGAGGACAAATTTAAGGCCTGCTAGTGAGCTTTTATAGACACTGATGCTTGTCCAAGGGCCACCAAGTTATTAAAGCACCTGAGCTTTTAGTCACAACCTGAGTGTTATCTGACCTACCAAGCTGTAAAGCTGAGCATGCACAGCAAGTCTCCATCATCAAATGGAGGTGGTGTGTATGCGCCTGGGCCCAGGAAGCCTCTGAAAATAAGAATCACAGCAAGAAGTGGTCCTGGTCTCCATCCTGCTACATTGCCTTTTCTCTCTCAGCCTGTACCTATGGCCTCATTAGAAGACCCCACAATGCGTTGACAGAGAAGTCTTTAGCATGCTCTACAGATGATCCTACAAATTTGCTGTGTTTCCACAGTCTTTAACAATACCAACGATCAAAACTGTGTATGCCAGGTTCAAACATGGATCATGAGTGGGTGAGCAGATTAATGAATCTACAAGAAGAAAAAGAATTCAAAATCCCTTTTTAATATCTATCATAATCTGCCCTTGCAAAAGTACAGCTAAGCATTTCTATAGAATGTAGTGATATAACTCAAGGCAAATATTTAGGTTTGGAAATATGAACTTACAAATAATAAATCAAATCAGGTGAGGCAAATACAAAATTTAGGGGCTCAAGTAAGTTCACTTTAGCCACTTATGTCTTAAACAGCTGTCCAAATAGCATTTTGTGGTGGAAACTTTTTGTAACGAGCTTTATCAAATGATATTTTCAAATCTTTCTGTACATGCCAACTGTTAGGTTTAGGAGGAAAGCATCTTGGAACTTTTGTTCATGTCACACCAAAAGGCATGTTTAGTTCATATTTCTGCATCAATTAAATTGTGTCCAGGAAATTTTCAGTCATGTACAGAAGTCTACAGGGATAGTTTTTGTTTCAGTAACAGTTTTGCGGATACAATGAGGGGAAATGATCCACTAGATGAACAACATCTGGGGTTGTCCAACTGCATTACCATAGATCTGCTCAGTCTGAATGTCACAGGGGTGATGATACCATTTTTAAAAATAGGTTGCTGTGTAAGTGCCAAATGAAGTTGGAAACAGTAGGATTCTGTGCAGCAAGGAATATTTATCTCCTAAGAGCCTGGAAAGTAATATTTATTTTCTAGTTTGTATCTTTATTACCGGTCAACACTACATTCGTACTTTGTAGATCATAACCTCATTCCCCAAGAAACAAAAACAAAACCCCTCAAATCCGGCAATTAACAGCCCAGCTGTCCTTGTGTCCAGCGGAAACTGCACTGAGGTAGATTCACATGACTTGGCTTCCAGATGGTGGCACACTGGCCACATGTGTGAATTAGTCTACTTACAAGATCTCTAACCTTCAGTTTCCTCACTTATTAAAAGGATGTAATCATGCCAGGTTGCTCTGATGCACAGCATGAAGGCAAAGAGCAAAACAATCACCTACGTGAATGTGATTGATCAGCTTCTAGAAGTTGCTAGAAACTAGCAATCTAAGTAGCAGGGGTAAGAGAGAGGGGGGAAAATAGAACAATAATAAATGAGACCTTGGGAAGGAAAAAAATTCTCACCTCCAATTTTAACAAGCTTAAGATAAAATGGATATTTGGATGGTATTTACTGGGCAAATGCTCTTGATGCCTGGTTTCTGTATGAAAATCTATCAATATTGGCTCTCCCAGACTATTCTTACACATACACACACACAGTCCACACATACACACACACACAGTCCACACATACACAGGGTTCCCCCAAATACAGGTTGCATCATAGTGAAAAATCAAAACAAAATGAAACAAACAAACAAAAAAGCACTTTCTGCTCTTTAGAGGTAATTCAGTCACAGCCATGACAGATAATTTTATTTCTGGCTTTTGTACTGCTTGGCACTGCCTATGCCTTAACTGCACAGAGACCTGCCAGAGAATGGAGTTGACTCTCATGTGCTGAGATTTTGGAACCCTTACCCACGTGAGAAACTACTACCTCACTTAACCATTAGTACAGTGCACAGAAGAATATCAAGTGGGGAGCCACCCAGGCCTAGGGGATGTGGCTACCAAGTTTCAAAACAGGCAGTCAAGAACTGTCAAATGCTGCAGAAAAACAACAAAGATTTGTTTTATCAATTACTGCAGCAGCCATGCAAGAATTCTATTTTAATTCTCATTCGTCTTTTTGGTAACTGAAACCTGATACCTTCAACAGTCATGGAGTCGTTTAAAGGACCTAACTGGCCCCTTGAGGGCCTCCTTCAGGAAACAGGAAAAAGAGATCTCCAGTAATATCCTGTGTCTGCTGTGAGAATCAAGAGGGAATTGGCCACACTTCAAGTGGCTGGTGGCAGAGCTGGCCCAGTATACAACCAATCAGGGACACACTGGTGGGCTTAAGGGTCTTCCCTCCTGGAAGAATCCTGCAGCTGAAGCTGAGACTCAGCACTGTGACAGGAGAAGGAAATCAGAAGAAAGAGACAAAAAAACACTATGATAAAAAGTAACAAGAGAGTTGTCTGAATTCTAACTCGTCTGATCTCACAAATCTCCCATCACCTTCTCTCTACTATTCTCCCCATTATTGCTATTCTTTATTCGAACAAGATTTTACCAGAACAAAATGTCATAAGGTGGGACAAAGGATGTCCTACACAGTGTTGTTTTAGAGGCTCCCGAATCACTTAGGAAGACTTTGTGTAATTGCTAAGGAAAAGACAGCAGGCTTCCAAATCCTGTCTTTCTGATGTCTACTTATGATCTGAATGATCTTAAGCAAGTCCTACAACCTCTCTAAGCTTCATCTTCTTCATCTATAAACAAAGGTCTGCAAGTAGCATGCCCATCTTGCAGGGGTGTGCGTGTCTGTGAGTGTGTGTTAAATGAGTTAACAAACAAGGCCTAAGGCAAGCATTCTCTGCATAATACAAATGATTACATCTTTTTTTTTTTTTTTTTTTTTTTTTTTTTTTTGCATATGCTGAAGGGCTTTTGCTTTGGGTAGTTTTGAAAGAAAAAATCAAGTACGGTGTTGGCAAAGAGTTACAGTTTTCAGCACTTCAAGAAAAATACTGGGGCTGGAGATTTAGCTCAGCAGCACAGCACCTGCCTGGTAAGCACAAGGTCTTGAGTTCAATTCCCAGTACCAAAAAAAGAAAAGAAAAATACTTAATTTTATTTATTTGTTTTAAAGAGAAAAAATGATACAGAATTTCATATCAAGATATTAGGAAATTAGCAACAGTTAATACATTGCGTATTGTTATCTTCAAAGTAGTTGTTCAGATTATAAGATATAGGCATGCAAAATTGATTAAACAAAAGCACAAATCATTCTTTTCATTGTGGCTTTTTTTTTTTTTTTTGTACCAGGGATGGAACCCACAACCTCACACTTGCCAGGAAGGTGCTTACACCAATGAGCTAAATCCCCAGCCCTACAATTTTTTTTGTATTAGGGATCAAATTTATGACCTTGCGCTTGCCAGGCGGGCCCTTATGTGTCTAAGTGAAATCTCTGCCCCCCCAAACTGTTCTTTTCAACGAACTAAAAGATTTAGTAATATTAGAAATATTTTTTAAAAGACGAGGAAAGTCTCTGTTGGATTTGTCAAGAGAGCTCTGTATTCAACAATGAGTTTCTTGTTTATCATCGAGTTCAGCAATAGTACACAAAGTCCTAGAGATCAGATAGACTCCTTCTTAAGGCGCCTTTTAATCGCTGATTAAATTGGGTGGTCCTACAATGAGCTGGTTTTGTTTTTTATACATCTTTCTTGTTTGGTCTGGAATAAATGGGAAAAACTTCTAAATTAGAACATTTGCAGCATCAGTTTCTCCTTTCATGATCTGGCTTCAATAACGAAGCACTATTAGTCTAAAGAACCTTTAGAACAAAACTGAGCATTGTTTCAAAATGTTCTTATTTACACATCTCACAGAACTTTCTAGGGTACACTGTATTCTGTAGGAAACATCTGCCTTTGGGGTTTCATCACCAGGACGTAGTTCAGGGCAGGGCAGAGCATGTCTGGGTGCACACAGATAACTCTGCAATGGGCCCTGGCCCATGCACATACGTCCACAGCCATCCTCTCTGGTGAACACATATGCTTGTTTGTAGAAGACATACAAAAATGTAATCCAAGTGGAATGTGCCCAGACATTCCTCGAAATTGGGTCTTTTGCTAGGACTGAATCTTGAATACTTAAGTGACATAATGTGAAGGGTTTTTATTAAAAATGAGCTCAGGTCCTTTGAGGAATATGTACTTTGGGAAGTCCTAATTACTCAGACTATTAACTTCCCATTAACGTCATACATTTTCATGGAACTCCTACATGAGAAGCACCTTTTTTTTGTTTGTTTGTTTTTTGTTTTTTGTTTTTTGTTTTTTGTTTTTTGTTTGCATAGCCCTGCCCTTCAGGTATCAGATCCACAAGTAAAATCTTCTATTTTTTGTTGTTGTTGTTGTTATCCAGAGTATCTCACAGAGGCCAAGGATTTTAGACCAAAGAAAAACTACAAAGACTACTGTTCCTAATGCCAGAAGGCAATTTTTCCCAATATACATCAATATTCATTAAATATTCTTATACACATGTATGTTGTTAGCTTTTGAGTGAGTGAGTGGCTGAATTTTACAGTAATATTGTCCAACTCCCTAACACAACAGAATTAGCAATTAGTAAGAAAATACAGTGACCCATTAGTTTAAACTGATGTTCCCAGGAGTGGAGTGCTGGTATAGGTCCTCACAGAGCACAAGTCCCAATTGTGTGAGTTACTTCCGTACTCCACACTTGGTCCTGTCACATGGGTAGCTTGAAGACAGTAGTGATGGTGGAACTATTTACACCTTCAGAATAGGCATAAGCTTCGACATGGGGCTTGATTTTTTCTGGATCGCTGGACAAACCCTTCATTGTAGGCTGTTGTTATAAAACAGCCTCAGCATGAAACATAGTTGCCCTCATTGAGATTGGCTGATTTTTTTTTCCCACAATAACAAAGCTATGTGCAAAGAATCAAGAGCCACCTATGAGGTAGAAACCACCGCAGGTGGTTACAGTGAAGATTGATAAAGAATGATTGATTGATTGGATCCTCTACTATTTGTTCATCATGTATTAATTGCAGGCATTATTTTATGCACTGAAGATATAACATACCCTGCCCTAAATAAACTTATATTCTACTAGAGGAGGATAGAGCTTTTAAAATAAGCATAATATTAGTGAAGTACTAAAAAAATTTTTTTAATGGCAAAATCAAAGAATTACAAAGTAATGGCTCTGGGATAGAAGCAGAGAATGTTCTTTTAGAAAGAGCAGTCAGGGAGGGCCCCTCTGACAAAGCACCACATGGCTAGAATTGCTTGTGATGAAGAGAGAAAGGAGCAAGATGAAGAGAGAAAGGAGAATGACTCCTTTTGGGGAAGCATGAACAGTCAGTACAAAGAACAGGAGTCAGGACCAATCTCTTCATATTAAAGGACCAGGCCCGGACACAGCTGAGCTCAGAAACCCAGCAGCGGGTGAGAGGGTGACGTTCTCTGTCCTCGTGGAGCTTGCAGCAAGGCAACCACACGATGCAAACTTTACAAGTTTAGTAAAGGCGTACTAGGCTTGTGTCTTTAAATGATTACCTGTGTGCTATAAGAATTGAAGAGGGTCCGAACTGGTGTCTGTCTGCTCTTTGACACCGTTCACTGCTTTCTCCTCCCCTCCTCACTGTCAGCAGTGCACGTCGCTGTGGATGCTCAGTGTGTTTCATGACCATCTGCCTCCTGGCATGCTTGGTAGAAACATGCTGGTTTTTAAAAATTAGAACCACCTGTACCTTATGTTCCATCCCTGCATGGAAATGCTAAAGAGAACCTCACCCAAAAATAATTCTTTATGGGACTGATTTCTAGCACAATACCAATGAGCAACCGAGGATTTAAGAATTAGAAAGTTAGTGGAAAGAACACAGGCTTGTACTTAAATGGCCTGGGCTCCAGTACCAGTTCTAACAATGAGTACCTGTATGACATCACACAAACTATTTTACCCTCTCTAAATCACAACTCTGGAGCAATATGAAGATTAAACCTGACTGTGTATAAAATCTGATTCATAATAGAAGCTGAACACGAATTACTATCCTAATGATCACATCATAGAAATACTGCGACTTGTGTGGTTTTTTTCTTAACACCAACCAAAAAAAAAAAAATCAAAATTGAAGTTAAGTAAACAAATAAACTGAAAGGAACTTGTAAATAGGTCTGACAAACCAGTTTAGTCCAATTATGCCCAGACACATGGTTGGTATCTCTGAGAAACTGCTGGGTGCGGTGAGAAACAGACAAAGCAGAAAGTAAAAGTCACAGGCTGTGGGTGATTTCCTGGAGAAACGTTTCCTCCCAGCTTTCTCATTTGGAGAGAAGTCAGATTCACAATATGACACAAATGTTTCAGCCCCAAATGTAGAAATAAGGTTCTGCAGACTGATCCCAGAACAGGAAACATATTTTGATGATCCAGCAAAGAAATTATGAGCACGGAAACACACGCCTGCCATCTGTCCAAAGAGGACATCATCGCATCACTGACTCCTACACAGCAAGCAGAGCCATAATCATCTTTTACTAGGCCTCCTACATCACAGGAGCAGGCATGCCTTCTGAGCCCAGGACTGCGGCTAGGCAGCGCACAAGAGTGTGGATCTCCTTTAGCATGGCCAGTATAACACAGCCACACTGAGACTCCCCAACAGAGTCCCCAACCCCAGAGAAGCAGATAGGTCCTGAGCCATCGCCCCATACTAATGAAGAGCCGGGCACCATGGACACACTCTTCACTGTCTTTTGTGTAGAAAACTAAATCACACACACTAGACTAGCAGTGGCAACATTTCCAGAGAAAAATAAAAACTGACAATACTCTTAAAAGGAAAGATTTATTGTCATCTGATCAAGAAAAGCAGCAAAACATATATTACATTCAGATGTTCCAGCCAATGATCCGTAAACTTTTCAGGCTTTGCATCCTTTTCAGAAACACCAAACTTTCCCCTCATTGTTTACCAGATTAGAAATATATAACTTACACGGTGCTGTGTGGCTTACAAAGCATTCTTATATAAACAATTCTGCTATAATCCACATAGCAATCCTGTTATAAGGCTAATATTGTCCTTGTTCCAGAGTTGGTATCATTGAGCCTCAGAAAATAACTAAATAAATAAAACTACTCCAGATCAGAGAAGTGAACCCTGGACTCTACACCAAATTTTACTTTTCTGTCTACATATTTCAGAGCAGGCATGATTCCTAATTTTCAAGTGTAGTCCCACAGTGGTTTTGCTATTGTTGAGCAGGAGCGGGACCAACAGAATTTAACCCATCACTCCAGATTTAGACCACATGACTACATCACAGAGCAGGTAGCCCAGAAAACCAGTTCTGACCAACCAAGTAGACATTGGTCCAAAACGCAAGCTGCCAAATCCAAAGAAAGTAGAATCCCAACCAAATAAATAATTTCTCAAAAGTCAACATGACCCCTGGGCAACTGTGCTCTGACTGGACAGGAAAGGAACAGGCTTATTCCTCTTTTTCAGCAAAATATAAAGCCTGGGTTGGAGACTATTATTTAAAAATTCTTTGAAATATCAATAAGATTTAGGCACCTCATCCAAACTTTGCCTATAGTCTTCAACTTTGTTTTGTGCACTTGTTTAAAGTAAAGTCTTTACCTAGGGAATCTTTTATGCGGTTGCTGTTTTTAAGACGGTCTCAGTATGTTCCAGACTTGCCTCGAACTTGCTATGTAGCCCAGGCTGAGCAGGAACTCGCAGTCCTCCTGTCTCAGCCTCTCAGAGTGCTGGGTTTAAAGGTTAAGTAGAGAATCTTCACCAAAGATTTAGATGGAGGATTTTGCTTACATTTTATATAGTCAAGATTCTCGTAACCTGTTTCACTAGTTAACAGAAATGTGCGGTGTGGCAACTCTGTCGTTACAATCTGAGGCTTGTGTGACTATTTCCTTAATACCACAGTCTCTCTGCCATGAGTCTTAACAAACAGGTAGGCTCACAGGATAGGGGTTCTTGTCTTTTAGAACTACTCATGTCTTCAATACCAGAATACATGGGATGCTCATTAAATATTTGTGACATAGTTAATTGTAATAATTATAAGAGCATTTTATGTTGCATTTTAATAGCATTGGCAACCAAACAAAAAATTGACTTTATCATTATAAAGCACAATGATTATCTTGGTCAAGCAATATCAACTATTTCCCCCTTTTCCTGAGAGCAGTAGCTGCAACTAAAACATAATTTATGTATTGCTTTTCCAAAATTATTATATGGTTATGCATACCACAGATAAAATAATATGATGTATGAAAGGTACTAATTACCTAGGCACTGGTTTTCAGTAAACGCCAAAGATAACGTAACGAAGATTATGGTCCCACATCCCATGTGAGTTTTCTACAAAGGAAAAGCCTGTCTGCATTTCCTGAACTCACAACCTGACTCTATTTTATATATAAACCCAAAACATTTTTACTCCTTTTAAATACATATGGAATTTCTAGTAATGCAAGTATCATGTAAATTGAGGGGAGATTAAAATTTGTTTTGTTTTGAAATTTACCAAAAGTAACATACAACTGATGAAAATTTCCAACAACAAATGTTGGTAGTATTGGAGATATCAATAAAAGAGCACCAGCCTGATTTTTGTAACGATTGAATTTATTTTTTTTTTTATTTTTATTTTTTTTTTGTCTTTTTCGTTTTTACTGGTACCAGGGATCGAACTCACGACTGCCTGCTTGCAAGGCAGGCACTTATGCCGCTGAGCTAAATCCCCAGCCCCTACGATTGAATTTATAATGATAGCACATTAACTTTCAAATTATTTAGATGCTCACTTCCATTCACTAAGTTTCCATGGTTATAGAAATTTTCTTTCTCCCGTTCACAAATTGCAAATTGGGTAAAATATATGAAACAAATATTTTTAGACAATGGTCAACTGACCGTACCAAACTATGAACTCTAAAAGGAGTCAATCAAATTACCTGCATACTGTGATGAGCACAGCTCTGTATCTGGAGAGAGTTTTCAAACTATAGGATGATATCAGAAATACCACTAAGGTAGAGAGACAGAAATCAGAGGTATGGAGACCTAGGTAGCTAAATTTGCAGAATGGAGTAAGGGAAAGGAAGATGCTACACACATGCACCCAGACAAAGAGGGAAGGGAGAGAGGAGGAGAAAAAAAAAGAGGTGAACATTGGCAAAAAGGATTCTTTCAAATCTAACTAAAAATAATGAACTATCCACTGATAATAAACATAAATAGGAAAAATATTAAATAAGATTAAAATCAGTTATAACCTTGCAAAAGAAAAAGATAAGTATATTTTGAAGATGCAACAATAGTATCTCTCTAAAAGGAAGCACAAAGAAGAATTAGACTAGAATAACAAACTCTCAATGATATACAGAATATCATCAGGTGGGAAGTGATCTACATCATGAGTAATGGCCTACCAGACAGAGTAGGTGGAAAAGACAGAAATAATGGTTGAAATTTTAATTTTTTTAAACTTCTAAAGGCACTTTAAGAGGCATAAACAATGACAACAAAACAGATAAAGGAATATCATAGAAATGGAGATACAGAGAAAATCTTCAAGGCAAAGATGTATAGTTGATCAGCCAATAGTGAGGAGAAAATAAAAGCATTTTTTAAAATTAAGTACACAAAAAAAGAAAGCAAGAAACAGGAAAAAGGAGAAAAAATCAAATTGGACAAATAGAAAATAAATATCAAGATGGTAGGTTTAAGATGAACCATACTAATATTTGCATTAGAGGTAAACAATATAAATACTCCAATTAAAAGACAGCTAAAAAGGCAAGACCTAACTATAATACTGTTTATGAGAAAAATCTTTTGAAGTATAAAGAAACAGGTAAATTTTAAAAGTAAATTGATGAGGGTATACTATAAAAACTAGGTAAAAACAAAAAATTGAAAAAGTTATATTAATATTAGCCAAAGTAAATTCAGTACAAGGAATTGTCCCAAAAATAGAAAGCAGACATTTCTCAACGATTTAAAAAAAAAAGTCAGGATGTGGTGGAGCATGCCCGTAATCTTAGCACTCAGGAGGCTGAGGCAGGAGGATCGTTGCAGGTTCAAGACCACCCTGAGCTACAAAATGAGCTCAAGGTCAGCCTCGACTGCATAGTGAGACCCTGTCTCAAAAAAGACAAAAATAGTAATAATAATAATAAAGTCAGTTCATTAAAAGACATGACAACCTTAAATGTTTATGCACCTAGTGACAAAGATTTAGAATACATAAAAACTGACAGAACTAAAAAGAGAAGCAATTTGAATATTCTTCTCTCAATATCTGATAGGACTACTCAAATTTCAGGAAGAATATCTAAGCTTTTAACAACACTGTAAAAAAAGATGACTACCGTATACAGACCCTCATGGGGTCACAGAATTTAGCAGGTCCAAATTCTGAAATGATTTAAATTCAAACTTGGGCAAAAGGAACTGAAGTTACATTTAATAAGGTAAAACTTCAAAATTAAAAATAGGTTGCATGTCATATCTGGACACTTATGCTTATTTGCATGTTTTTGTGATACATATTCATAAATGTGAGAAGACCTATGAAACATTATTTTGAGCAAAAGAGTTTTCAGAAAATAAGTTAAAAATATAGTCAGTATTTCATCGTAATGTATGACTTATTGGTGATTAAATGTGCCATTTTACTAGATGCGTGGAAGAACGGTTGGCCTGTGTCCTGTTTGGAAGTGGATGAAATGGCATCAAAATGTAAGGGTAATTTAAATTTTTATGATTAGAGATTTAAATTATTTCCATGTGCTGAAACTTTTTCCATGCAGTAAAGCTTCAGTAAAATTTAAATTATGCAAGCACATGAACTAGAAATGCAATTATGTGTAATTGACTTTGCCAATGTACTTGAAACACATAGCCTTACTATGTAATTTACAAATCTGTACACAATTAATTCTGTGTGATCTTTTGATCTCTTTTTACAATGCTTTACTTCTTCAAATTATGTGAAGTCCAAGAGTCTGCTACTCGGAACATTTTTAGATTAGTATGCATCTTTGACACTCTTAATAAAATATTCAGCCCATACCATTTTGGCTCTTGGTTTCACTGATTAGGCAATAGCTTTAGTTAAGGGATCCATCTGGGTTCTCCACTTAAAAAACAGAAATTGTTTTCTTCCTAATTATCTGTATTCTTGTGATACTCATCTACCATCTCTACCATGCAAAACAGGGAGTAAATATTTCTTTGTATATTTCACAAAGACTTCACAAGGTCATATTTACTGCTTTCCAGAAGATAACAGTTTAAATGAAATACATGTTATCTATTTGAACCTACCGATAGAGGAAAAACCTTCAGTTTCATCAGTTTATACTTCAGATACTTGGAATTTTAAATAACAGCTCCAGGAAATCAAAATCTTTCAGCCAAATATGTAATTGTGTGGTTACACATATCACAATGGATATACATCACAGAGTATACTTATCCTACCTAGGCAGTGTAGTGTACTATACGCCTGGCCTTGGCCTGTATGGTACAGCCTGTTGGTCTCCATCTACAAACTTGTACAATGTGCTATTTTACTTAATATATAATCAACTACACCACACTTGTAAGCAACTGGGTATCTAAACACACCTAAGCCTAGAAATGGTAAAGGGCACGAGATGGAGCCTCTATGTAGGACTCTGACCATGGACACAGCTTTCAGAACTGGACTGTGCTCTGGGTAAGTCCATGGGTGCTGAGGGAAGAGGAAGGGCCCCTCTACACACTTCAATTCTTGATATACTCAGGTACGCTAAACTAAAGACTTATTTTCCTGTTTTCAGTGATAGTTTAACCTTGGCTTACTGTGAAGTTTCTTACTTTATAAACTTTGTAAATTTTTAAAATTTTTTGTAGTAACAGGTTAAAACAAACACATTGGACAGATATATGAAAATACTATATATTTTCTTTTGCTTTTTTTCTATTCTCACTTTATGCATTAAATTTTTTTTTAATTTTTTTTTATTGGTACTGGGGATCGAACTCACAACCGCCTGCTTGCAAGGCAGGTGCTTATGCCGCTGAGCTAAATCCCCAGCCCCATTAAACTTTTTGTTAAAAAAACAGAAAACAAACAAAAACATCAGACTGGGCCTACCCAAGGTCAGGATCATCATCCCTGTCTTCTACCTGCACATCTTGGCCCCCTAGAAGGTCTCTGGGGCCAATTACATGTGTGAGGCTGTCATCCATAGTAGTGAAGCCTCATTTATGAGTGAGTACTCCTCAGGGTATTCCTGAGGCTGTTCTACAGTTAACTTTTTAAAAGTATAAGTGCACTCCAAAATGATAGTAAAATCCACAGCGTAGTCAATATGTAAGCCAGTAGCATAGTGATTTATTCTCATTATCAAGCAATAGGTACTGTACATAATTATATGTGCTATACTTTTATAGGACCAGCCGTGCAGTATGTTTGCTGACATCAGCATAACTACAAATATGCAAGGCATTATGCCCGACATTACAATGACTGTGTTGTCACTAGGCAATGGGAATTTTCAGCCCCATTATAAACATATGGGAATAATCCGATGAGACCACCAACCTATATGCTGTTGTCAGCAGAAATGTCAGAAATGTGGCACACAACCATATACCAAAAGGGAGAGAATTGCTATCTTCTTCCTGGTGGTTGATTTCTTAATGTTGTAACAGGATCAAATGTTTAGGAATTGTTTTCTCGCCTTGAGTGCACCCTCTTCAATGATTCCTGTTAATCTTACTATGGTTTTTGCTTCATAGAGTCCTCAAGGAACAGCTGGAAAGGAGTCGACATTTGATTGGAGTTTTAAGGAGTTAGCACATTCCTGTTGTGACTTTGTTTCTCTTTTCCTTCTGTTAGTGTCTCTGGATAATAACTGCTCTGTCTTCAGTAACTGTAGGGTTTTATGCAGCTTTTATTTCTGGGATAAAAGTCATCAGATCCTTGATTACTGGGAATAGAGATTTGTTCATGCCATCATTAAAAAATTAGGGACCTATTATAAAGATATATGGATGACACAGCTTAAATGCTATTCTGTATCAGGCAATTCTTGAGGCAACGTTCCTCTTTACCTAGTTCACAGCCCAGGTTGTCTTTCAATGTGTTATTGCTTTAATCTCTGGAAGGGCTCCATCTGTCTGTAAGTTGACTCAGCATTCTTTACAAGATGGTTCTGGAGAAAGTGATTCTGGGTGGTTTGGATAATTGCTATCCTTCTATAGGGCAAACCCTTTAGCTCTGGCCTTGAGAAAGGTGCTTAATGTTGGAACCACCAGAAACACCCCTTGCACACTTACAGTTGAATATTCACATACTAAGCAGGGGGCTATAACCAGGGTGATTTCCAAAGAGAAAGAGAAAACTATAACAAGGGGCACAATAATCAACCTGCCTTTAGAAGACACATGTGCCTCAGCTATGATTAGCTCTGAAAGGATACTACCAAATAAAACCCAACTATCTCCTTACAATAGATTGAACTGGTCATTCCTAATCTTTGGGTCCTCACAGAAGAAACTGGCAAAACTCAGGGCGATTCCACTCAGAATGATATATTCAGAACTGGCTTCCCTTGTTCAGATATCCTTATTTTGAGTACTAAGTCTAGAATTCTATTCTGAATATTCCAACCACTTCAAATTTCTTGGATTACATGAATAGCTAAGAATAAGCATGCTCACATGCACTTAATAAATAGATCAAACTGCTTGACATTCTCTCCTGCATTCTGAACTTTTAAAGGTAAATTATTTTCACTAACTTTCTAAAGATGTTAATTTTGAAGAAAATCTACAAACTATACATCTTGATTCTTCCATTTGAAACTACAGGTTTTTTTTTGTTTCTTTGTTTAATTTGCCATTTGAACATATAATAATCAGAGGACTGAAAGCCATTGTATACTTAAATTTTTCTAATCACTTTTGCCCTCAGTATGTCCAGATCCTGGCCAGTTAGGATGCAACATATGAGAAAGGCTTCCTGAAAGGGTTCAGCATCCACTCAGTTAAAAAAGACAGGGAAGAAAAACAATCCTATATGCCCATTAATAGCAACTGGAAAGTGTCACTTTCTATTTCTTAAACTACCACTACTTTTCATAAAAGCAAACAGATCCATGTGTGGTACTTCTCCAATCCAAGTAAACTAAAACTGACAAGAAATTAACTGAAAGCTAAAAATGGCTCCAATTTTGTGGGGTCAACAAAGCTTGTGTCACTCCTGTCTGGTGACAGCCCAGTGATGCTGACATTCCACGCCTCTGCGTGTAGCTAGCAGGTACACAGATTGACTCTGTGGAAATGGAAGCAGAGCCGACCTCCAGAGCAGCAGGGTAAACAGTGTCACACTGACGCACACAGCAGGGATCACTTGCACACCTGTCTTTCTTGGCAGTGTTCCAACTGATTGTTTTCTCCGGTTCACTCCGTTCCCTCCGTTCTAGAAACACCTCTTCTGTGTCAACTGTACTAGCCACTAGAGTCCAGGTCACTTCCTAGTGCGGAGGTGAGGAAGGGCTGGTGAGGACAGCTGAATCAGAGGCCGTTTAAAATGTACCGGTGGTCATCCAGGGGCTGATTTTCTCCTTATTAGAATAAATGGCTCTCCTTCATCCTCAGAGATCTGAGTTGTAATTTTTAAGAAATGGGAATGAAACTTTTATTTATTCACAAAAATGTATGAAGTAGCCACAGTATTTCAGGCTTGTGCTAAACTTTAGTGATAAACCAATTTAAAAAAAAAATCTACAGTGCCTGTTAAATAATAAATAGTAGAACACTTAACAAGGCCTCTAAAGAATGCACAGTGTACTCATAAAGATGTAATCAAATGAAGAAATTGGAACAGTAGGGAGTGAATTTTCAGTGGGTGACTTTCTTCAGATAATACAGTTCTCTAAGGTGTTTTGTATTACAAGATATTCTTTTGTAATCTAAAATAAACATAAATTCATACATTAAGAAATCTAATTTTTAATCCAACAGTGGAAAGTAATGATTAATCTACTCATGCATATATATTTATAGATATCTACATGCCTGTAATTATAAAAGAATATAATGCAAATGAATAGAGTTGTATATATACTAAAGAGGCAGAGAGAGGGGATCTAACCAGGCTGGAAATGAGTAGGAGGGAGCTAAGCAGTGACCAGTGACTGTTAAAAGAAGGGTGGGTATAATCCCAGCTATGTGGGAGACTTTCAATTCAAAGCCCGCTTGGGCAATTTAGCAAGACTCTGTCTCAAAAACTAAAGCAAAAGCGATGGGGATGTAGCACCAGGGAAGAGTGTTTGCTTAGCATATGTTCAATCCTTAGCTGAAAAATAAAAAAGAAAGAAAGAAAGAGGAACAAGAGAGGAAGAAGAAAAAGAAAAGGAGAGAAAGGCATGAAGAGTGAAGGGGAGAACTTTCTTGACAGAGAAAGTATCAACAAAAGGACATGGAGGATGCACTTTGTATCTTTAGCCCTCTCTGTGAGGAGGTGGCAGTGGAGCCCTATAACACATTAATATCCCTCAAGCATAAACTATGAATCAGCAAGGGCTGGGCGATGAGGCTGGGTGATAAGCAGGAGTAAAATCATAGGCAGCCGTGCACACTACCAAGTTAGGAAAAGGCTCTTGTGTTAGAAGGAGCTGTTCAAGATAATGGAATAAAACCTAATTATCACTTATGAGAGCTTATCCAAGAAACACCCTGTCACTTTCATACCCAGGCAGGATATTAAAGACATTTTCATATTGAAAAACCTTTTCCTAATTCTCATCTCTAGGACATTGCTATCAACTCCTTTATTCTCAAATGTTATCTACTTAGGCCCAGTGGCAATTCTCTATGCATGCAGAAAGGTAAGTACAAACAATAAGAAATAATTACAATTACTTTTAAAAACAAAACAAATCATCAAAGAAAAAGTCTACTTTGGTTTTGTTCTCAGGGCGGCAAAGTTCAGGACAGAGTTAGAGTGCTGACCTAAGGAACAGTCCTATCTGTCTTAGCTAAAGTTTTCCTTAAGTCTGAGAGACTGAATGGGTCCTCCTGTGCAGAGATTTACGTACACATGGGCCGAAGCTTTATGTTAAACAAAGAAGGTACAGGTCTCACTCCAAAGCTGTGTCTCACGAGGTCAACTTGTGTCCCATGGTTCTTGTGAGCTATTGTATCTTATTTTTTTCTCATAAACAACTTTATTGATTTATAGTAGCCGCAAGTGAACACTTTAATCAGGGTCAAGGCATGATTGCTCCTATGAAACCATCACCACCATCAAGATAATGGGTGTATCCATGACCCCTATGTTCCTGCTGGCCCCAACTTCCATCCCGAGGCATCTTTCGTTTGACTTCAAACAAACCAAGAAAGAGAGAGACAAAAAGAGAGAGAAAGACAGAGAAAGAGACAGAGAGACAGAGAGATAGAGACAGACAGATAGAGAGAGACAGAGACAGAGACAGAGAGAGAGAGAGGGACAGAGAGAAAGCTATTATTTTCAAGTGCTTTCTCAGTGTGCTAATTTAAACCTTCTGAAGCTTGAAGTTTCTTTCAAGTCCGTGTGAAACATTCACAGCAATCTGCTCAGTTGTCTGGCACACTTTTCACATTGAAAAAATGAACGAAGAAAATGCAAGAAAATTCCAAGACAGCAAAGATTATATTTGGCTTGTTTAACAACCATAAGGAAAAGAAGTATTTGCTTTAGCTTGAAGCCATGAAAAGCATTCTTTCCTAAGAAAGAGAATGCCAGAAACAGCTAGACACCAAAATGGTCCAAGTTTTTATTAAAAAGTGAGAGGTGGCATTGCTAAAGGAAATCCCCACTCAGATAATCGAAATAAACCCCATTTCACTTAAGTGGAATACCTTCTGTGTGCATGGGGTATCACTTACACAACTCCACCATCAACAATCTAACTGGAAACAATCTAACTTGGATTGCATTTGTTCTGGTGCAAAACAAAATCTCCTCTTTTTCTCTAATGATGGAGAAATTTTAGAAAAACATGATTCTAAATGTCTAGAGAGTCTTCCATTAACTAGCTACATGAATCTATCTATATACAAATGACTGCATTTAACTCCTCATTGGTGTAATGAGAAAATTGAACTAAAAAAATCTTCCAAGTTCCTCAAGCTCTACATTTTATAGCATGTGACCTTTTCAGGAATATCTTTTCTTACCAAGGCCTCAGCTGTTTCAAATTCACCCCGGAGTAGAAAGGAGAGTTCACCCTAATTCCCCATTCCCTCCCCCACTGCCTGTCTCTGTCACAGCTATTGTAATGGCTATTGTACAGCCATTACACAACTCTGACTGATTTAACCAGAAAATAAATCAATTACATTTTTAAATACTCCCAGGAAGATGGAGAAGCACGGCACAAAAGTTTACTCTTGAGAAGACACCACTGGTCCTAGATGCCTGAAGTGTGTAGAGCTCAGGATAGCCTGTGACATGGCATTTGCAGCGACCACCACTGTGTCGGAGACTGAATTTTCCCACATCTCTATGGCTGTGTGTTACCAGTATCCAGTTCAATTCTCTACATCCAACACTTCCCAGCCATGTTAAATCTATGACTCCGCCAAGGATCGAATTTAGACAGTGCATGGAGATAAATGACAGTACATACTTGTGATCTGAGGAGACAGGTCCACGACCTCTGGCATCCCTATCCCTACCAGAATTTTCTAAAGGTTGCAGAATCCCACATCTCAGCATTCTTGCAATCCATTCACAGTCTATTACTTTGCTGGTTGAGAGGCTCTGCCCTGAGTAGTTGAGTCACTTGGTTAAGTCTGGGTCGTGCCCCAGGCTGGGACAGCACATACCAATTTTCACCTTTTTCATCTATAATGGGGGAAGGGCAGGTTCCCACAAATTGGGAGATTTCCCAAACAGATGGAAATAGCTGGGACAGGAAAAGAGATGCTTGGAGCTTACTCCTGGACACACGGGTATTACAATGGAGCTTGCCAAAAACATTGGGGTGGGATGGTGGCAACTCCATGTGACTTCAACAGGGCCTAAGACCCTATGATCCTAAGATGTGTGTCCCTACCAAAATAGCAATGCTAGAGTCAGCTATCTTGCTCTCATGTTTATCACTGCATGTATTGCCCCTTAGACCTGGGCACTGGCTTTCCTGCTTTAAATGGTCTTGTTTCTGTCCTTCTCTGATTATACCTCTCTTTGGGCTACTGCAGAGGCTACTAGGGAGCAAAAGGAATGTCTCCACCCTGATTCCATACTGCTTCCTTTTCTAGATGGCTCTGGGCACCCAGGCCCCAGAATTGCCCGTCCAAATGACCCAGAGCTCACTACCAGCGCTGATACAAGCTTCTCCCAAGGAGTGTCCACTATCTGCTGGGGTACACACAGTTGGGAGTGAACCTGAGTCAGTGGGCTGCCACGTGAATGGAAAAGTGCGCACATCCTAGACGTGTAGTTGGGAGACTCAGCACTTGGGTATAAACAATCGAACCTCATCTCAAAATAAAAAGAAAAAATGTATAATGGAGGAACAGGGATATAGCTCAGTGTAAAGCCCATGGTTTCAGTCCCTCATATCATTAATCAATTAATTAATTACAATGGAAACCCCAGAGTAGGAAGAGAAGGGCTGGGCCACAAGGAGAGGGCTATGACCTGAGTTTTCATCCCATACCTCGCCTCTGACTACAGCTAATCGAAAGAGCCCTTGTACACCAGCCTCTCTGCAAAGCTAGACACCATTTGGTTGCAAAATTGTGAAAGCAGATCCTACGAGTCACAGCTGCATTGAACACATTTCACAGCAGACTTAAAAGTCCCATCAGACACATAGTTTACATAAATTCACCTTTCAACAATAAGCTGTCACAATGGAGTTCACAGAAGCAACAATCCAGGGAAAATGTCATTATCTTCAGTGGAAGGTCTTAATCTGACTGGGCAGTGAGTGAAATTATCTGCAAAGAGCAATTCTCCAGAGAAGGCCCCTAGTGACCTGAGTAGAGTAAACAAAGAGATTTCTTTTTTCCTGCAGAGAAGCAAAACATACCAAACCCACTCCCTGAGAAGGGCCTATCTCCCCTTACCAGTATAAAGAGTCATTAAAGTTTCATACAATTAAACCAACTGCCTCCCAGCACCATGATTTCACTTTCTGCTTTTCCATTTAGGTTTTCAGAAAACTGCCATTGGTTCTTATCTGGGAACTCAAATGTTACTGTCTCACAATGAGCCCCCGAAAGCTATGGAGGTTTTTCCAGACCAGTAAAACCTAAGCTCTTTGATGTTTTCCAGCCACAAGTACCTCTTCACCCCTATCTTTATTCATCCCATCAAACCTGCCTTGTGGTTTCGACCTCCTCTCTTCCTATTGAAAGCCCAGGTCTTCAAGGGCCAGCTCAGATTCTACCTCTTTTGGTGGAAAGCTTTCTCACAGCTCTGAACTTTGATAGCACCTTTTCTTCGGTATGAGTTGTGCTTTGTGTTATATTGCTGGTTTTCTTATGAAGTTGGCTTTCTGCCTAGAGTTAACCTCTTTAAAACCCAGGTATCTCTCAGCACCCACCTTTAAATTCAGCCACTGTAGTAATTAATAAATTCATCCCACTGGATTGAATTAGAATATAAAGGAGTATTTTAACAAGATATCCACTAGCTTGCAAACATAGCAAACAGTTTATATAGATTCATTATAGTATATATGAACAAATGTTTAAATTGATAAACTCCAAGACAATATGAGTCTTAGTTTTTCAAAGATCCAATTAAATATAATTTAATTGTTTATTTATAATCTATTAAATTAAATATAATTTAATCTGTTTATTTATAAAAGAGATGCATATTTTAGAAAGCATTTGAGAAGCAAGATTTGAAAAAATTGGGATTTGTTCATGGATTTGGGGATGTCTCATAAAATGTATGTGAGCTAAAACACTCCGTCCTCGGCTCAGCTAATCAGTCAAGGAATTAAACCAATAATCCAAGTGTAGACAGAGAAGTAGCTCGCCCTGTGGTTCAGAACACCAACTTCAAGATTCGAGACTACTCTAGGAAAAGGACAGCCAGCCAGCCAACAAGAGGAGAGAAGGCAATGTGTGAAACCAGGTAAGGTAAACTACAATTAAAATTGTAGCTGGCCATGGTGGCGCATGCCTGTAATCTCAGCACTCAGTAGGCAGAGACAGGAGAATCCCTGTGAGTTCAAGGCCAGCATTTTAGATTGGTGGGCCAGCCACCAATCTAAAAATTAAAGCTGTAAACAGCTAGAAAGTTCTGGAGAAACATTAATGGGTGTCTGAAGCATCATTTAGGGGTTAAAGCAGAGGTTTAAAGTAACCACACAAGACTGGGCAAAGACTCTTAGGGTTAACACTGGAAGAACCAGAACACTAGGTTCTACTATGGAAACCTAGAGTAGGATGCCTCATTCTAGCCACCTGTCGATGTATTTCATCATTTTCTGATTTCCTGTGCATGTCTTTAATCTTGTGTTGATTCTTTTAAAAAATAATTTTCTATTTGTGTTCTGTTTCCATTCACTAGAATGTGAGCATGCAAAGTGCAGGAACTCCATTGTTTTTTCTTGGTACCTCTGCAGGTTGCAGCACAGGGCCCGGAAGCTTGTAGAACCTCAATAAGAACACACTTTACCTCTACAATTCCATGCCTTGTTCACAGGCCCCTTACCTAAAACAGTGCCCATATGAACATTTTAGACTGAATGAATATCTGCGGAATGAACAGGATGGAGTTGATGGTTATTGGTATTTGCCCACACACCAGACCCTCCTTATGTATGGAGGACCGTGAGCTCTTCCTTTGACAGGCTGAAGGACTTAAGCTCTTGTTATTCACTTTACTCACTGCCAAACTCCCCAGACAGTGAGTGTGAAAGGGATGGGACAGATTTCTAGAGGGAGATGAATGTCACAGTTCAGTCACCAGAGACCTAACACCCCCAGATGATCTGGATCTATTACTATGCAAAATTAAATATAAGATCATCCAGCCACCAATCTAAGGCAGACATTAACAATACAAAGCATTCTTACTTGCTCTCCAGCACAGTCCTGAGTTCACTGTCATAGTTCACTCTCCAATATTTGTGAGAACAGAACAGTTCTCTCGAGCAATCACAGGCCAGAAGAATCTGAAAACCGCTCCCCACCCCCAAATACCTCCATCCCAGCCATAAAAGCACACAAGCCTCTCCTCACATCTGTATCATCAGTGAAAGCAAGTTCTCCAGCCATCCGTCTTACACCTGGAAGAAACAGCTTGATCTTATCTCCCAAAGATCCAGTCTTAAGCACACACATGTGCGCTTGGCCACAGACACTCCAGTGTGGCTCTTGAAAGGAACAGTTCAACATTTCCTTGAAAAACACCTTTAAAATTCTGAATTAGGAGATATCAGCCAACTACTCATTTACTGTTATCCACGTACTTATTCTTTAGTTGAGTCCCTACTTTTACTAAGGATTTTTTAAGGCAGGGCCAAAGATCCAAAGATTAAATTGAGATGCATTCTTTATCTTCAACACAACAATCAAAAGTCTCCGTGGAATGAGTTCTATGCTAAAAAAGAGAACTCCAAAAAGTTCTGATCTCCCCAAGGGTAGGAACTCTCTCAATCAGGGGTCCACTCTGTACAAGGTACTTTTCACTAGGTAACTCATTCATTATTGTAGTAGTCTTATACAATAAGCAGAAGTACAGTCATTTTAGAAGCCAAGGAGCCAGGCATGGTGACATGCATCTACAGACTAAGTCTTAGGAGGCTGAGGCAGGAGAATCCCTTGAACCTAGGAGTTCAAAAGCAGCCTGAGCTGTAGGGAACTGCTGAGCTAGAGATCAGTCGCACACGTGAGGCTAAAGCAAGGCCAGGCCCAAGAATACAGGGCACCGAGGCAAGTCAGACAAACAAAGTTGGCAGGCAGTTCCTTTCTCTCATCAGGAGAGGAGGCTCCACCTGACCTCAGCTTTCTGCACTCTGATTCTTGTCTTCATTTATGCTCCACTGTCCTCCTGCTGGGAACTTCAAAAGCTGTGCTGGATGCAACACTGAGCAATGCAGCAAGACCCCACCTCAAGCAGAAAAACAAGAAAATCTGAGATTTTTCAGGATTAATGCGTGTGCCACAAGTCCCAAAAGCAGCAAAGAGCAGAATCGGGATTTTAATCCAATTATATCTGCCTCTCAGGTCCTCCTGCTGCAGCACTAGGGCACTATTTCACCAAGGACAGGAAAGTACAGAAAGGGTGAGTGATTTACAGACCTGGCTAGTGTTTGGATGCATGGCTCTCCGGACAACAGAGCCAGGCTGTTTGGTGGCTCTCCAGAAGATGTACATTTAAGGAACAACAAGCAGACCACTGTAACTGAACAAAGGCTAACAATAAGAGGAGAAAAACTGCAATTCACCTGGATCACTTCCTGTGTTTCTTGACTTTTAAAAAAAAAATTACCCACATAGATCCTTTTCTCCTCCACAATCTGAGTTTGCAAACTTATTCTTCTTGCTAGCCTGAGGAAGTCTGTCATCCTTCCTTTGCTGTCAGCTAAGATATGTTTATTTTTCAACACTGCCTCTAGCTCATTAACATCATTGTTTCAGGCTCATCAAAATAGCATTACCAATGTTTAAGTCAGTTTTTAAACTTAATTTCTCAGCGTGGAAGAGAAACAATGTAGTTGTGGAATGTTTTTATTTCGTGAGCACAGAATTTATATAATTACTTTTTATTTAGGATGTGGTTAAAGATACCTCCCTATTTTTCTAGCCAAAGAGTAAACACTTCCTTTGACTTCCTGGACTTCCTGAATACAAAGATAAATAATAAAGACCCTTAAAAATGTTATTATAATGGACTGCATTTTTAAGTTCATTGTAAACACTGTATCATACATCCCGGGGGAAATGAGATGCAATCCAGAGAATGGGAATTTGTCTAACACTGCATTCCAACCCTACCCTCATTCCAGAGATTGGTCTCTGTCCGGCCACTTCCAGTAGATACTGAGTGTTGGTGAGGCCATTATAACCAAGTCTTCTCTTCCTGATGGACTCAAAGCCTGCTTTGATCCTCAGCATCTACCATCATACCTGGAGCAGAGTGAGACCTTGGTATATTCTTGTTAGATTGAAGGTTCAATAAATATCCCTACGTGGAGCCACCACCTCCTGTGGTTGTCAAAAAGTTATATGCAACTAACACATTGAAATAACCGAGTAAGACAATTAAATTAAGGGAGCTTCTTGCAGGAATAAAGCAAGTTTTGGATCAAGGTAGTATTAAAGAGAATTGTGAGGTGGGTCTGGTGGTATATGCCTGTAATCCCAGCACTTGGGAGGCTGAGGCAGGAGGATCACTATGAATTCAAGCATAGCCTGGGCTACATAAGTGAGTTTAAAGCTAGTCTGCACTAAGAAGCAAGACTCTATGTCAAAAAAAAAAAATGTACTTGGACAAATTATAACTCATGATGAACTCCTGACTTTCATTTCCCTCTTTGGTTGTTTAGTTTCATCCCCAGATATTGAAGTCTTTCTTTGTAAAGTCTTGCTTTGTAAAGTCTTGCTTTGTAACTGAAAGCAAGATCAACAGTTAGACCACCTCCACCGTAAGTAACTGTACTAGTATGTCCATCCTAGGAGCAAGCCCCGTGGCCCAGTTGAAAGGCAATGTGGTTGTGACTGCCAAGTCAAGGAATCTCTACAACTGAAAATGAAAACAGTATTATAGTAGCATTATCAACCAGAACCTTGCCATTCATTATAGACTAGCTATGGATCAAAAACCTTTAGAAGTTTGAATTTTCTAGGCCAAGAAACAATTGCCTGATCAAAAAATAAAAATAAATGCACAGCCTTGCCAAATAAAGCAGAGCTATAGCCCAATTTGGTCAGCGCGAGGATGGACTGCACCAGCAGCCAGAAGTACCAGGGACAGTGGCATAGGCACAGAATGAGGTATGAGACTCCCACACTCATCCAACACTTGGGGCTACCTGGGGGAGCACCTGTGCTTGGCACTAACTGTGGCGCAAGGAGTCATGGGAAGAAAAAGCCACCTCCTGTGGCCTGCAGAACAGTTCTCACTCCCCTGGTCCCCCTGTACGCCCGAGGAACAGGAGCAGTGATCTCAAAGCAGCTATTGCTATAGCTCCTGACTCCTGTCCATATCCCACAGAAGGAAACTGATCAGTTTCCATTAATGGGATTTGAAGAGGGTTTGCATGTGCAAATGATATTAAAGTGATTTTGGCTAGGCGTGGTGGTTCACCCTTATAATTCCTGCACTCTGGTGGGTAAGGCAGGAGGATCCCTGAGAGTTCGAGGCCAGCCTGAGCTAAGAAGTGAATTCAAGGTTAGCCTGAACTGCATAATGGTATCCTGTCTCACAAAGACAAAAAATAAAATAAAATAAAATGTCTTTGCAGGTTAGACTCCTGAGTTGATTCAATGTTTGTTGTGGTTTCCATATTGAACTAGGTATGTAACATACCTGCTTTTGCCATCCCCCAGATGTCAGAGTGGTTCTCACACTCAGGGTCTGCAGCCCATAGAAAGTTGTGAATGGGACATCACTACCACCTCCTTCTCCCTGTCCCTGACAGGTGGCCTAATAAAAATGGGGTAAAGGAAGTCAGTTATTAATGGCTCACTCACACCACTTTTCAGGACCAGATCACCACCTGCCTGAGGCAGTCCACCAAGGACACCCCATTTAAAAATAAAAAGACAGCTGTTAGCCTCCTGCTAAGCTTTTGAAGCTGCCGGTCGTATAATATGCCCATTTGATGTTGGGTCAGCTCAGACTCACGATTAACACGATGGGAAGGACTCAGCATGCCTCACCTGTACATGGAAACAATATGTTTTTATAGGACAAAGCTGTAGCTACCTTTAAAAAAAAAAACTTTATACCCCTCCCCAGCATTTGAAGCAAAGCTCCCAGCTCAGTGGAAGCCCTCAATTTACAGAGATTCCCTTAAGTATGTCACTCACTAGGCCTGGTCCACCAATGGTTTAGCTATGCTGAAACTCAATGGTGTCCACTGGGCAAGTGCAGCTGTTTGAACTCTACCGGCTCTGAAGAACTGGAGATGACATGGTTGCTCTATTCAGTGGGCAGAACTCAAGGCAATCCTCCTCAAGCTCAAGCTAGTATGGCCCTAAATCAAATGTGCTGTAAGGTGGGACCTTGGTTCATGAACTTAATTCTTTGTACAATTCTGGTTGCGAAATTTGTTCCATGACTCTGGTTGCAACCAAATTGGGCAACCAAAACTGTGGGAAGAATTAAGTTCATAAACTGAGGTGCCACTGTATTTTTACCGACTCTTGGCTCTAGCAATGGCCTAGCTGTCTGACATACACTTGAAAGACTGGAGCCTGGCAGATTAAAGACGCCTCTCTCTGAGGCTATGAACTATGCAAAAAAGTCTTGCTTGTCATTTATGTAGATTTCCATAAGGAGTCATTTTCTTTTTTTCTTTCTTTTTTTTTTTTTTTTTGTGTTTTTGAGACGGGGGTCTCACTATGCATTTCAGGCTGGCTTTCAGCTCACTCTGTAGCCTACACTGGTCTTGATCTCACAACGATCCACCTCAGCTTTCCAAGTGCTGGGATTACAGGTGTGAGCCACCACGCATAGCTCTAAGGAGTCATTTTCTTTTCTTTCTTTTTTTTGGTCTTTTTCCTTTTTAATCGACACAGGGGATCAAACTCACACGACTGCCTGCTTGCAAGGCAGGTGCTTATGCTGCTGAGCTAAATCCCCAGCCCCGAAGGAGTCATTTTCTACAGCTGTTGTCCAGTCCTGCATCATTGAGACAGCCACTATTGCCACTTGGATCCATTATAGTACTATAGTACTGGACATAGTAATCCACCCACCATCATAGGCTGAACACAATAAAAAGCTGTATGTTTCTGATGCAGAAGCCCCTGCTGTGACTTGTGACTTCTGCCAAAAGTTACTCCATCTGCTCCTGATAAACTACCTCAGATCTAGTTCTCCCAGGAGGACTGTTGGTTCCTCACCATTGTTGGTACTCTTCCAGGTTATAGCATTGCTGTTCCAGCCTGTCAATCCACTCTAACCACATCATTATATAGCCTAGGCTGACCTTGAACTCACTATGTAGCCAACGGTGGCCTTGAACTCATGGCAATCTTCTGCTTCAGTCTCCTGAGTGTTGGGATTGCAGGAATGTGCCTCCATGTCCAGGTTACCATTATGGTTCTTGAAATCAAATTGAGTCATGATTTTCTGCTTTCTAGATCATTTATATACAGAAAATAAAGTATCTTTTATTGAAAGGTCCACCTAACAAGAGGCCAATAGTCAAGCTCTTTGATGGGCATTTTATACAATCTACCATTTTCAGACACCAGAAATCACAGAGCACTGAAACAGATGTTTATAAAATCACTTCAGAAGAGCTCTGACTCAAAAATACCTTACGAAAATCTGATCCATATCAGATTTCCTCAACCACTGAATGTACTTGTCCCCGCAAAATGATTCCTACATGGTGATCAGGATGAAAGTGAAAAATCAGTCCTCCCCTAACTATTCCTGGGTATGATGCATCTTTCTCCTAACTGTAGCCCCAGGCCCGCCTGATTGGTACACTGCCTGGATGGCAACTCAGCCAAAAGGGGGCCTGCCTCATTCAAATACAATCCTCATTCATCTACCTGAGTTGTCTTATTAGACTGACATGGCCCCAGAACATGATGATGATGACTATTAGGTTGGAATAGTTTTCAGGCTATGTGGAGAATACAAGTTATCTCTATAAATTTATTGAATACACTCTTTTGTCTTGGTACTTGATCCTTCTACACAAAACGTATATTTAGTTAGGGATGATTGGGGAGAGAGTGCCATTACATGTCCTGGGATACCACACACCAACTTCATGGCTATTGGAGAAAGTGACAACCCTGATACCTGGGAAGGGAATATTGGAGACTCTAGAAAAGGGACAGGAGAGAAATAATTAATATTTTCTTAGTACCTGAATCCACCTCTACACCTAGAAAACAACCTGAGTCAGCAGTACAGGGAGCTAGAAATCTGGCTGACTGTTGAATTTTTTTTAAGAGAATAAAACCAAACAAAATAAAATAGAACAAAATGAATCAGAACAAAACAGTGAAAGTGATACAGGAGTTCAAAACAGGATAATAGGAAATCAGCCATTGCTATCATAATGCCTGCTATCTTCAAAATTGCTGCCCATACCATCCGACAGAATAAAACCAATCAAAATGAGACAATGAATAAAACAAAACAAGAAAATGGAGCATCCAAAAAAATGCAGAACAATATTTGATTTCAAAAACAAGACAAGTGAAAATCCCTCATAATTGCTACATTTACATATTGTTATGCTCTTAATAGATGTTCAAGACTACAGGTTTTAAGCCTCAAAGTCAATCAAACAACACAAGCATTAAATTGTTTTTGTACCTCAGTTGCTATCAACTCAGCCTGTGTTCCTCTGAATCAGCTGGTTGCTTATGGTAGAGATGAGGGCACCACTGCTTGGCCATGCACCGGCTGGCTCACAGGAAGGGCAAATTGGCTTCCTGTTTCTCTTCGTGGCCCACGGCTACCACTGGCTCATGGGAAGAACACTTCTTGTTTCTCCTCCTGGCCCAAAGTTACTGCTGGCTCACATGAAGGACAAGTTGGCTTCCTGTTTCTCTTGCTGCTGAATTTGTCATTCACATCTATAAGCTATAAAATCAAAAGACTTGCTGGAAATGGTGGTGTCTACCTCTAATCCCACTTACTTGGGAAGCTGAAGCAAGATCATGAGTACCGGGCTAGCTTGGGCAACTCAATGAGACCCTGCTTCAAAAATAAAATAGAAAGGGTTGGGGATATAGCTCAGTACTACAGCACTTGACTAGCATGGATAAATCCCTGGGTTCAATCCGAGTACTGCAATCAGTCAATCAATAACAGAGAGACTCATGTAGCCACAGCATTTCTGAGCTACTTTACTATGCTTAATGTCACAAGAGTTAACTCTCACACATGAACTGCCCTTGATCATGGATTAATTAGCATAGCCTTCTCCCAGCCTAAATCATGCAAATTCATATGCTTCATCTGATGCCTGAATTTGAGCTATGCTCTACATGCAGAGTAAGCCTGCAACTACTTACAGACACCATCTATATAGTTTAATTAACCAACCCTACATCATGGTGACCCAAATCAAGTTTAGCAACAAATCCCCAACTACAGTGATCTATGCTTTCAAACCATGAGTGTGTGCATAAATTGAGAGTACATTACAGGATATCCCTCCATGGACAGTAAGAGCTACTTTATGGTCCATTTATAATTATTGCCAATGATAGTGAAGCCCAGTAGTTCTGTTCAAACTCCCTACTGTAAGTCAAAACAGATACCAATGGCCCCAGACTTATTACAGTCAGCTGACTACAAGATCCTGGTGACTGTGGTTAAAGACAACATTGGAAGTACGTGAGTCCTGTCTGCAGTAACTGTAGTTCAATGTTACACAGAATAAATGAAATGGAATTGGCCCTAGCATCTATCAGTTTAATGATAGTGGCAAGTGGAAAGGCATCCTTAGGTAAAAATTTGTCATATGCCAAGATAGCATAGGACCAAACAGCTGTTTTCTGTGAGAGGCGTCTGTGGTTTTTAGTACTATTCTGCCTAAATAATTCAATCCTTTGTCTCTTATCCTGGAGTCTCATATCTTTTACTGTTTTCCACAAAACTGTGACCTGCTAACTCAACTTATAGGAAGACTAAAACCTCAAAACTATCACTTGACACTAATAGTGGAAAGGGGTAGGAAGAGATACCTGATAGCCAATAAGAGATAATATTGAGACATTATTTTAAGCACCTCTGTGCAATTTGATAACTTTATATGACAATTAGCAGTTAGTTCTCATCTACACTGACTGTAGATTTTTTGAAGTGGTAAGAGGTATATGTTACACATATAGAGCTTGCTTATGACTCACTGCATTCTCCAGACAACCCCACAGGGTATGGGACACTCCTTACTTCTTGGGCCCAAGCTGCTTTGTGCACATTGGGAGTTTCCTTCTTCAGAGCAAAATCCAAATTTCGGTGAGTGCCCAAGGGATACGATTTCAGAAGTCCAGTGAACTTTGCCTGCTATTGTGAATGTTGATGGTATGTTTTCTGATCACCACCTTTGTGATAGCAGAATAGCCCTTTTCTTCACCTTTCTCCAGGGTCACTCACAAGGGCCTAGGCCGGAAAGAAAGAATCAGAGACTGTGGGAAATGAAGTATAGAGGTCACAAGGACAGCTCTGAATACCCAGGAGGAAGAGGCCCGGCTTTTGCATTAAAAAACTAAAAAAAGGGTATCTGAAGAGAGATCATTCCAGTCAATCTCAGAAGATGAATGCTAGGCAGCTGTGGTGCATGCACCTGTAAACCTAGCACTCCAGGAGACTGAGACAGGAGGCGAGCAAGTTTGAGTCCAGCCTGGACAATTTAGTGACTGAGACAGACCCCTGTCCCAAAATAAAAAATTTTAAAATGGGGCTCAGTGCAAAAGTTCTAGGTTCAGTTTCCAGATATCACATGCACACACACACACACACACACACACACACACACACACACACACACACTTCACACTAAGTGCCAAATAATGGAATCGCTGATTGCATCTCAGGCTGATAAGTGGAAGATGTTCCTCACACCCATCTTCTTCCAGGAGCAAGTTCTCACCAAGCATCCCTCAAATACCACAGAATAGTTCATCACAGAGGGCTTTGGAGTGCAATTTAAAAAAAGTTTGGGCCATGGACTTAGACAGGTCTTGATTTATGTCCTTTGCTGTTAACTCTGGGAACTAAAATAAATTTCCTAAAGCCTCACTCAGAACCTCATGTTCCTAAATCAATGCAACAGGAGCGTTAACACCAATCTCTTGGGTGTGAAATGAGTTAAAGTCCTATGAATCACCTAGCCCTGAGCCGGATACCTTACAGCCTGTGTCCTCCCCTTTCCACCGAGGAGAACTTGTGTCTGGCTTCAGAGACCTCTCAACTGACAGCCTGATCACTGCTAACCACCTGCCTCCTCCCCAGGCTCTGGGGGAATCTGCCATGCATGGCCACAGAAGGTCTTGTCTTTCATGCCTGCATCAGAGGGAGGCTGGGGCTAGTGACAAAGGCTGATGCATCTACTGCTTTCCTGCAGTAAAGATGGCAGCCCCCTTATCCTCAGTCTGTGCCTGGAGACTGAGAAAGCCCTGACAGTTTCTATGTTGGCGTAGGGGGCTGGAGTCACCTTTCTGCCCCCCACCCCATGGGAAAGTACACACAAAACAGTGCCCCTCTCTGCTTTGTCATTCTCCTCCCCCTCTTCCTCTCTCTTCTCCCCCTCCCCCTCCATTTGTCCCTTCCCCTCCCCCTCCCCCTCCCTCTTCCCTTCCCCCTTCCTCTTCCCCTGGAGACCCACTTCCAGCCACAGCAGTCTCACCTGATAGCCAGCGGGGAAGAGACACAAGGACTTCTGTGGCTACCTTTTTTTATTTTCCTGTTACATAACTTGAGTTTCTGGGGATGCCATTTCATTTGGCATTGGGTAGACCTTCTAGGGTGCCAACCTGTACTGCCTGCATTGCTGTCTTAGGAATCACAAGCTTGGAAGAGACCCCAAGGATTCACCAGGAACTGGGGTCAGGGAATTCCAGTACTCCCTTTGGAATGGCAACCTAAAAAGTTACATCAGAGGCAACTGAGACCTAGCAAGTGCACCTGACCAGCCCGTGGTGGTGCTGGAAGGGGTGTGGAGGCCTGGTCTTCATGTGGTGTTTTCTGTCCTTTGGATTCTATTAGACAGTAATTTTCCCTGAAAATTATTGAGTCTACAGAAGTAAATCTTCCCAGAAAACACTGGAAAGAACATTCATTGCAAGACAGTTTCAAGAAACATATTAAGAGACATTTTTTAGTGAAAAGGGAGCCCTGGATGCTCAGAAAAGCTCAGTAAGTTCAGAAAGGACAGATGAGGAAAAAATAGTTTCTTTGCCTTTTTCCCAAACGAAGCTAAGAGTCAATTGGCCCCTTTTACTGAAACCTCCCTCTTCAGGCCTCTTTCCTTCAGCCAAAGACAAGTAATGGAAGAAGCAAGAGAAGAATGTTTATGTATTTTCTCTCAAATCAATGCTTTTTATCTCCAAATTTCATCCATGTCATTTTTCTCATTTCTTTTTCCAAACAGAAGTGACATAGGAAGGTACACCCAAGCCTTTCTGGGGCCTGACCACCTCCACCTGATATTAGATTACATTCCAAATTCCTTTGTTTTGTTTTGGTTCCACATTACTTTTTCCATAGGTAGTAATTTCTGTTGAATCCATAAAACAGTCATTTGCAGATGGTCTGGCACTTTTCTCTTGGTCATAAAACATCTTACGCTACTAACAAGGTTAACTTCACCCACTTGATATTTTCACTGGGTATATATATTTTAACTTTGAGTCATAAAAAAACAATACAGTAGACAAAAAATACATTCCGTGAGCCAAATGACAAGGAAAATTTTAAATGCAGATTTCTCTGCACTGGGCCAGCTTACTACATATATTACTAATTCTCTTTTGTAGATAATTTGAAGCCAGTGTCTGTGAATATACTATATGATCCCAGAATTTCAAACTTGGAAGAAATGCTAGAATTTCCTTCCATGACTTAATTTTCCAGAAGAGGAAACTAAATTTTGAATATAAAATTATTTGCCTGCAGCTTCCTAGCAGGATAGTATCAGAAGTAGAACAGGAAATCATATTTCTTCATTTTTCAGAAAGTTGTTTTGGAAAGAAAAAAAGGTGGTAACAATATATTGCTAATGCCTTGTGTATAGTAAGCCCTCAGTAAACATCTGCTTTTGTTGGTGTTGTTTTGTGTACTAGGAATTCAACTCAGGACATTTGCACTAACCTACATGCCAGCCCTTTTCTTTTCTTATTTTGAGATGGTCTCATTAAGTTGCTAAACTACCCAGGCTGGTTTTGAATTTGTGATTTTCTTGCCTCAGCCTCCAGAGCACAAGAATTATAAGCATACACTGCCAGGCCTGGCCAATATCTGTTTATTAATAATATTATTCATGGTACTTATAAAAATTGTTGATATTAAATAAATAAAAAGAAGAGAAATCTCCTATGCAGAAAAATTCCAAGAGATTTATGTGATACCTCAACCTCCAAGAAGATAAAGGGTAACTATTTTAAGCATAGACTTCCCATAGTCAATTCCTTTCCAAAGAGTAGAGAATGGAAAGAGAAGGAGAGGTAGAGAGTAATTACACTGTGGAGAAGCCTGATCAGTGTAGTAACATCAAAGGTGATAAATCACAGGGGTTGTAAACACACTAGACATGGTTTAATATGATGGCTCTTCATTTCTGTGGTCTTCCAGAACCTTATTACCCAATATAACCATGAAAAAGTCATCAGGCAGATTTGAATTAAAAGAGGGCTGGGGATGTAGCTCAGTGGCACAGTGCCTGCCTGGCAAGCACAAGGTCCTGAGTTCAATTCCGGATAACAAACAACAACAAAAAGATATTCTACAACCTACCTCATCATATATCTCAACCCTCCTACAATTTGCAACCAAGAGAAAGTTAAGAGCGACAACTAGGCATGGTGTTAAATTTTTATTCTGGAGAGGGCTCTAGGATAGAAAGAGGGCACTAGGGCAAGCCTTGTAATTGGAATAAAGTAGGACTTTATTAAAGTATGTATAAATGTTGGTTCATTCATTGTGGCAAATATAACCTACTAATGCAAAGCAATGTTGATAGAGAAAACTCAGGGAGGAATTCTCCATACTATCTTATCAATCTTTCTGTAAGACTCAAACTCTTCTAAGACACAAAGATTATTTAAACAAAATATTGGTGAAGAGTTCAAAAGAAAAAGTAGTTCTTTGTCTCATAAATCACTGGCCTCCTAACTTGCCAAAATTGATATTGTTCATCTGTCTATCCCACCCTAAAACATGCCTCCCAGCAAGTTTTGTTACAATAAAGAGAAAGGATTTACTATCCCATAACTTCACCAGAGTCCTCTTCCCAAACATTTAGACAATTTGCTACATAGGCTTTCACGACAATTACAGAGTAAGAAAACTAGTGTATGTCATGCAGAAGAATGGGGATTGTTTTCAGTACATTTTACTCATTAAAGTTTCCCAAATTCAAAGAAGAGTCCTTGACACGTAGTACATACTCAATAAGCATTTGTAAAATAAATGAAAACATTAGGTAAGAGGGGACTCGTCTTACAGACATCTATTAAAAAATGAGATTTAAACTGCTGTAACTCATTTTCAAGGCAAATGTATCCAACTTATATTTTCAAATGAGTTTGAGTTCTCCCCTAAAATAGTATCCCTAGCAAGCACACATTCAATTCAGTACTGATGCTGTTATTCCAAATATTCTTCCTTTTGAATTTTTCAGCACTTACAAGGCCAACTGCAAATGTGTAAATTAGACCTTTATAAATCTAAACCTCCAACTCTTTCCTCAAAACCAGTCCTCTCAGGATGAATGTCCTTTCCCTTCTTCCCTGCTATCTAAGAAATTATAATTCGTCCATAAAATCCTATTTTAAATGCTACATTCTCTGGAAAACTTTTCCTCCCATCACATCATGACCAACCTAGGAGAAAACTAATCATTTTTTGGTCTTACAGTGGTCTTCCCATCTCATCCAATACTTGTAGCAGATGCCTGAACACTAGTACTGAACACTATATGCTCTATTTTTCTCCTGTAGGCACATAATTTATACATTGTGCTCAGTAAGAGATTAATAACAATGACTAATAATAAACTAGAAAACAATAAGAGTATGTAACAAAAGTTATTTAAAACTTTTGAACTATTTGTTTCTGGAATTTTTATGTAATATTTTCAGCCTAAAATTGACTGCAGTTAGCTAAAATCTTGGAAAATTAAACCAGTAGTAAACTACAATTATTCCCGATTATCACCATTGTTATGATGAGTGTAATGGTTAATCTTAATTATCGGTTTGATTGGCTTGAGAGATACCTAGCACTATTAGTAAAGCATACTTGTAGGTGTACCTGGGTGGGTCGGAGGATGTGACCTTGTAAGTAAATCTTGTCTCTGTCTTTCCTTGCTAGTTCTTCTCCTTCTCTCTATTTCCTGGTTGTATAAGTTGAGTAGCATTCCTCTACCATGTCCTTCTGCCATAATGTTTTAGAACCAGCCAACTGTGGGCTGAAACCTGTGAAATTTGAGGTAAAATAAACCTTTGCTAGGTCAGGTATTTTGTCCCAGTGATGAAAAGTTGACTACTCTACACACTCAAGAGTAGGATTGTTGCTGTGACTATACCTGACCATAACAATCAGAAGTCTTTGGGACTGGTTTGCAGAAGGAATTTAGAAAGATTTGGAGACGCAGGCTAATGAAATCTTGAATGCTATAAGCAGAATTTTATGAGTGATTCTTATAAAAATTCAGAAGTTCAGAATGCTAATAGCAGAAGTCGGACAATTAAAGATGGTGCTCATCCAAGCAGGTTCACTGGAAGAACGACAGCGTCTTTAATAAATGGTGCTGGAAAAACTGGCTCTCCATTTGCCGAAAACTAAAGTTAGACCTATGCCTATCACCATGTACTAAATTAAAATCTAAATGGATCAAAGAACTGAATATTAAAACAGAAACACTAAATCTATTGGAAGACAAATTGGGTAGAAACCTTGAGGACATAGGGGTAGGTAGAGAATTCATGAACAGGACTCAAACCGCACGGGAAATACTTCCCAGAACCAATAACTGGGACCACCTCTTATTAAAAAGTTTCTGCATGTCAAAAGAAATCTCCAGCATAGTGAAAAGAAAACCCACAAACTGGGAAAAGATTTTAGTGAACTCCTCCTTAGACAAGGGACTTTTGTCTAAAACATATAAAGAATTAAAAAAACTCAGACCCCCAAAATTCAAAGATCCAATCCAAAAATGGGCATCTGAGATGAACATGCACTTCTCAGATGAAGAAATACAAATGGCAAAAAAAAAAACATGAAAAATGTTCATCATCATTGGTCATTAGAGAAATGCAAATTAAAACCACACTGAGATTCCATCTCACTCCTGAAAGAATGGCCAGGATCAAGAAAACCAACAACAACAAATGCTGGAGAGGCTGTGGGGAAAAAGGAACTCTCCTACACTGTTGGTGGGAGTGTAGACTGGTGCAACCTTTGTGGAGGTCAGTCTGGAGATTTCTCAAAAAGCTGGGAGTGGAAGTCCCATTTGTTCCAGCTATTCCACTTCTAGACATATTCCCAGAAGAACTGAAAGCATCATGCCACAGTGATAAATGTGCACCTATGTTTATAGCAGCACAACTTGTAATCGCCAGATCTTGGAAACAACCCAAGTGTCCATCAACTGAGGAATGGATAAAAAAGTTGTGGTGTTTCTATACAATGGAGTATTACTCAGCTATAAAGAAGGATCACATTGAGATATTTATCAATAAATGGGCACAGCTTGAGGCCATACTCATAAGCAAAATAAATCAATCTCACATGTGTGAATACCGAATAGTTTCCCTAATGTAAGTAATGATTCAAATATATAAAAGTATGTAGTAATCATGATTCTCCATTATGTGGCCTTGAAGCCTTATAAAGTTTTCACTTATTAATTGGGATGGCTTTATTCTGGGCTGTTTGATATTATTGCCTGTGATGAAATGAACAGCTATTTTGAAAAACATAAGTCATCATAATAGCTAGTGCTGATTTACTATCATCTTATTTTGAAGCCCCACCAAACTATGGCTCTTTTGACTCCATTGGTTTTATCATAATGTATCTTGCTGGATTTTATTATATGTGATAGTATAAACAAAAATTGTTATAGGCAAAGAGATAATATAGAAACCATTGTTTGTTTTCTGTTAGCTGGTTCTAAATACCCTACAAAGCTTTCATCCACTTGACTGATTTTACACTGACTTGATATATTTGAAGCTATAGTATATGAAGTTATATTCAAATATTTCAAGGAAAAAGACATTATGGTAACTACTATTAAGTCGGGTTATTTGGTGGTGAAGCACTAGGTTGCTGAAACTGTCATGCTTTGACCTGTATTGTTATGTTGTTGTGTCCTCTATTATCTCAATCTCTCCCTTATTCATTAAAAAAATTATTTAGTTATTTTTTATGATTTTTTAATTAAGGGGAAAAATAAAAAAATTAACAGAATATATTATAGTAACTTTTTTGATTTCCTATTAACCTGATTTGAAGTCCTGTAATACTCTCACTATCTTGTTTTGACTGATTAGACTGTTCCGTTCTGTATGATAGTATCAAGTTTGAGGGTATAGGCAACTACTTTGAAGGCAATAAGATTCACTATGATGCCTATTCTGGTTTAACTATTATCTTCTTTGGAAGTCCTGTAATGTTTACAAGGTTTAGGTTTTATTGGTCTTGTTCTCTACTGTTTTGTTCAACTTTGTAATACCTAATGAGATAGACAATTCAATTTAAGGAAGCAAGAGGCATTATAGTAACCATTGTTGATAACCTTGTACTCTGTTTTTACATCATGTGCTATGTCTATCCTTGGTTTTGACTGACAGCTTTGTTTTGCCATATTTGACTTTATTCTCTTCCAAAAAAAAAAAAAGTAATAAGAACTAAGGAGTAATAAAACCCAAAACCCAAAATGCGTAATTTGTGTTGTAAAAAAGAGAGGGAAAAAAAGTGCTCTAAATGATACAACTGCAAGTGTGTATAGGGGTGTTAAATAGATGACTGTATTAACTTTTTTGGTGGGATCATTGAACACAACTGTCTACAGTCTCACTGTTTGAATGTCCGCTTTGTATGCTTTGATACCGTGACTTGAGCAACTATCTCTAAGATGATAATGTGTAATCTATTAACTGGTGATTTCTTACTTTTTTTTTTTTTGTAGTTCTGTATTACTTGTACCCTTACACCGCTTTGTTTTATTTTGTTTTTTCTCTTTTTCCTTTTAAATAAAATTTTTTAAAAAAAGATGGTGCTCATGAAGTCTCAGAAGAGAATGGAGATCCTATTGGGAAGTAGACTAAAAGGTTATTCATATTATGTTATAAAAAAACTTCTCTATGTTTTGTCCATCTTTGAAGACTTCTGGTAAGCTGAATTTAAAGTAATGGACTAATTAATCTGGCAAAGAAAATTTCAAGGCAACACCGCATTCAGGCTGTGACAATAGGCATTGCTGACTGCTTTTAGCAACATTTACAGTGAATATCAAAAGCAAAGGAAGAGCAGAAATATTTGAAACCTTTGCATTTTGGCCAGAAAAGAAGCATGCATGAGGTTGGAGACAATGAAGATACAGTTGCTGAAGAGATTCATGTCATTAAAAAGAAGATAAGTACTTTTCACCAGAACCATAAGAAAGATGCCTTGAGGACATCTCAAAAGTTGGCCAGTTGACTAGGTTAAAGACTTATGGAGAGGCTGTTGGATCATAGAGCCACTGTACTGATCAGTGGATTCAGTAGATTAATCCACTGATGTTCATAGCTGACTGTGCTATTAGAAGGTGGGGACAAGTTGGAGGGAATGGGTTGCTGAGGACATCCTGTAGAAGGTATATCTCTCACAGGCACTCTTTCCCCTGTGCTCTACTCACCAGGCACCATGAAGTAAGTGAGAAGTTTTGCTCTACCATTTCCTTCCACCATGATGTTTCTGTCTTGGCACCAGCCAAAAAACATGGACTAAAATCTCTGAAATCATAAGCAAATACAGACTTTTTTCCTTTAATTTGTGTGTGTTGTATATTTGGCCCCAGTGGTGGGAAGCTGACAAATACAGCCAGACCTCGCCCATGGCAGACTCAAGGATGTCAAGATATAAAATTCTTTGATTTTTCTTTGAGAAGAAAGTCTCAAGGCCATTAATGAAACTGTTTCCACATATTTAACCATCTGGGAACTCAGAGCCCACTACAGCCATGGTCCAAAGGGGCCTGGCTATTGCTCACACTGGCAGGTGACTTTATCATCATCTAAGTGATACTGGTCTGCATTCACACATAATGCAAGAATTACTATGTTATAGGGGCTTCCATCAAGACTTCAAAGGAAGGTATAGGAAGCCAAGTAATGTGCAACAGGATCTGAATCCTGAGAGGGAGTATATGAAACTGTGGCAGTGAGGCCAAAACTGCTGTGGAAATACCAAAAAATTGGAAATGCCAAGAACATGAAACATCTGCTAAAGAAATCTTCAGGCAACAAGCATAGCCATCTCAAGAGAGAGGCAATATAGTCTGGAACCATCAAGGCCATAAACTAGGGGCTACCCAAGCTCTTTGGAGCTCACATCATGCCACCACATGCCCCAGATGCCAGACTGATAGCTGGAGGATTTAATGTTTACCCTGTTGGTTTTCAGTCTTGCTTGCATCCAATTCTATTTCTCCCTTTTGAAATTTGAACCTTTATTGCATGCCATTGTATCTTGGGAACATATAAATTGTTTTTTGAATTTTACAGGAGTTGATGGGTAATAATTTGCCTTGTGTCTCAGAGGAGACTTTGAACTTGAACTTTTGAGAAATGAAGGCACTTTTGAGAATTTGGGGAAGGAATTAGTGCTTTTTCAGTTTTACACAGTATAGTCACATCGTGTTAAAAGTATAAACTTCATATTGTTTTAATTTGGATATTAAGTATACCTTAAGGAGATGTCTTTGGTGACAATTTAAGAAGGAGAGGATTGTGATGAATAATCTTGATTGCTAACCTGATTGGCTTGGGACCCACTTATGGGATTAGTAAAGCATATTTATGAATATATCTGGGTGGACCGGGGGGGGCATGATCTGTGGGGTTATATCTGGTTTCTGACCCACTCTTCTCTGGTTTCCCCCTGTCATCTGCTTCTTGACCTCCATGCGTTGAGCAGCTTTCCTCCAATAGGCCCTTCTGCCATGATATTTCTGCCTTGAAGTCAACCAACTATGGACTGAAATATCTGAAACTATGAACCAAAAATAAATAAGAGGAGAAGAAAAGAAGAAAAACCACATACTTACTTTTATCTTACTTACTTTTATAGTATGTAAAAAATACATACTTACATTTATCTCCTTGTTTTCTGTATTAGCCTATTAAGCCTCTTATAGGCAGGAATCTTGGATTATTCATTTCCATACCCAAAGCTGCCATAGAGCTGTTAGTTCCATGAGTGCCTATTAAATTGAATGGAACAAAATAGAATTATAATTAAATTCAGAATCATAAGACATATCATTTTAATAACCCCAGTTGTGGCAAGTGTTAATACTCTGAGCGTGTATGCATAATTGGAAGAGATCAAAGTCATTTTATAACTACTTAGATAAATAAAAATGGGTAAATTGGCTAACCAATACTGTGTTAGTTACAAATGTCAGCTCACAAATGTCAGCAAGCAAACAGGTTAATTTCTGCATATGCCTGACAGGTAAACAGGTATTTTTAAAATCAGCCTTAATATATTATAGTTAAATCCATGTCTACTAAAAAATCTTTACCTAAGTAGGTAATATAATCTGGTTATTTTAAGGATTTTTTTCAATCAGTTGTTCAACAAAGTACTTTTTATCAAATTTAATAAGCCCAGCATTGTCTAGCTTTGAAGAAGACAAGATCCCTGTTGATCCCACAGTCATTCAAGAGATGGTGTTATAGATTAAAAATGGTGGTCAACTTAACACCAGCAGAATTAAAGCACCATGGTGCTGAGCATAGATGTTTCCCCTGAAGATATTTACTAGCATAAATAGAGATGTGGAGAAGGAGAAGAGAGGCATTGAGATGTTAACACATTGAGGCATTGTGGGTTCTCCTATTTGCTGCTGTTTGAGCCATTGGCTCTCCTTGAGAAACTCTGATTCTCACATTGAGCATTGCTTTCTGGCTCTGGAGGGGAAGTCGTGTGCCGCTTGGTCTCCAGGATGGCTTCCTTCCATGTACTCAACTATGTATATTGTCGGAGGAGCTTGGGGCCTCCATGCCACTGCGAATGGCTGTTGTGCTTTTTAGGACAATCCTGGTCTTTGTTGTGAGTGTGTCTTCTTATCTCCAGCATAGAACCCTCATTCCACCAGCACAGCTCCTTCACCCTGCTAGCATGGACTTTCTGGCTTCCACTGCTGACCTTTGGACCTTCCCAGCACAAATTCGTAAAAGAGACTGGTGTGAGTCCTTCTTGTGGGCTCTAGACCTTCGGTTGGACTTGTGGGAGGCACTGTCATGAGCTCTGGGTCTTCATCTAGACTCATGCAGGACATTGCTGTGGGATTCAGGCCCTTGGCTGAATATTCTATGTCTTTGGTGTTGTGGATAGATTTCCTGCACTTTATGTTAACTCTAGGTGACATATCATAAAATAATATTATAAATTCCATGTCCTTGTTCTAATTGTTCTCCTCACAACCCCTGACTACAACAGATGAAGACAGATCTACACACTTATTCAACAAATCAGACTAATAAGTGACAAAGGTATGAACACTTGACTTTAAAAGCACCAATTCTGCCCTTTTTCACTTTCATTGGGAAGGCCTTAAAAAGGGACACACAATGAATTGTTTGCTCAGTAAGAGTTGCCCCAGCTCAGCAAGCCTAGGGCATAGTATATACAAGGGCATGGTATGTTGAAGCCAGTTTGTGATAGCGTCTTGATGCATTACTAAAATGGGGGGAGGGGAATCTTTCTAAATTCATTGTGATACCAGACTTCTATGTCCAAAAAATTAGTCTATTGCCTATTTGGAGGACAATCCAGTTAAGATTTGAGACTGGAGAAGCACAAGGAGGAAGAGAAGGTAGGTAACACTTTCCTCTAGCCAGAGATTCTCACACACTTAGTCTTAAGACTTCTAGATACTCTTAGGACCCCAAAGATGGGTTATATCTATCTGTTTCTAATGTATCATAAATAATAACTGAGAAAAATTCAAAAACTTTAATGCCTAAGCACATATTCCATTTAACATCAGAGATGTGGCATCATACATCCATAATTGCTGAAAAACTCTACCTTATACTTCTTAAAGGAGGAGAATAAAAGAGGAAAATAAAGTGTCACTACTTCTAGAAAGTACTTCCACCCTATGAGGTTTTTGAGGATCTCAGGGACACAATTTGGACACCACAGTTCTAAGAAACAGACCCATAGAAGAGTTAATAGGGAAGAAAAAGTAAAATCACTACGTATCATAGGGAGCCTCTGTAGCTTGGTGACAAAAATTAACTAGTGAGGTGGGTGAGGTGGCTTGGGAACAGATAACAGAGAGGGAAATGCTCAAAGTATTTTTACTTTGGAAAACTGTGTGATGTTCCCCTAGCTTCTCCAACCTTTATGTATGTAATTAATAAAAATAAAATTTATATATGCTCACATAAAACTCAAAACTATTGCCTTTTTTTCCTTATTGAGATTCTCAAGCAACCTAGTGGCCTTTTACCTATGGAAAGCATCTTTCTCCTAGTGGCAAAGTGCCAAGAATTGCAAGGACTTGGCATAACTGCTTGAGGAATGAGTGAGCGTTGACTAACCTGAGTCTGATAAATAATCTCCTGAGCCCTCTGATGAAAACCATAAAAGCACATACTTCTCCTCTTGGATAGTGATTCACATTTTAAATATGCATTGAAATTATTTTCATAAGGGGGCATCTCCCTTCCCAGTCCAAGAACAATAATGCTAAACCTACTTTTAAGAAACACCCATCACTTAACTATGCCTTTCTTTAAATAGGGCGTGTTCCTTTCATTAGTTTTAATTTAAAGACCAATTAACAAGGTTTCAACATAGAGCAACATGATAAAAGTTGACTTTATTTCCTGAACCACTGAATCACCCTTGATGATTCTGACTGAATCTGAATTTATTTTTGTAATACAGTTTCATCCTAGTATCTTTATGAAACACACATTTCTGTTCCTCTTCTACTGTATTCGTACCCTTCCAGTTTTTAGCCCATTGATCTCTTGTTCAACTTGACATTTTATTTCAATCAGCCATTGCATTGCATTTTTTCTGCCCCATATCTACAATGTCCCAAGAAGCCTAGGTACAGGTAGAATCCCACATGAAGTCTCAGGCTGAGGCATAGTGAGTCACACAGTTATAAATATGAGAAGTGCTTTTCTTGGACTGTAAAGATTTGTGATGAGCCCTCAGCTCATGTTCAAAAGTGCCCCCTACTCCAGCTTTCCCTGCGTGGGGTCCTGCCCTGTTACATAGGCCTTGAATCTCTCTGATCAGCATGAACAATGTCACGTTTCTGTGCCTTTCCTCATGCCATTCCCATCACCTCCGAGCACTCTTCTGGTAGCTTCACCATCTTTACCTCATGACTCTGTAGGCTGCGGGCTGCCTCCTGCTATAACGTTATGTGTATGATCAGCCTTTCCTAACTGGTGCTTGAATAAATTAGCAGTCAACACCGATAGCAAAAGAGAAAAGTTCAAATGACTCAGCACTTATGCAGAAGTTTTATAGATCCCTAGTCTACATTTGATCTTTTTCCTGTTGATAAGAAAGTGTTTCTTTAAAGCACTTAACACAAAGCATGTCACATTTCAAGAACGATTATATTTCCAATTCATCTTTGCAGAGTGGTTAATAAGGAAGCTTTCAACTGAGAGTAGGAGGAACTAATGCGATGAGATTCAGAGTAACAAATGAGCTAAGCGCGGATCCCCAGGTCTGTGCCACTTTGGCATACTCTAGCTTTGTGTCCAGGCACGGTCCCTTTCTCATGAGTGGACGTTGTGAAGCTCTTACTGCCTTGAGAATACAGCTGCCTGAACTCACTCTGAATCTCTGCTTCAAATGCCCCCCAAAGCTGAGCTGTCCTTCCCTGTGCCTTCGTGGCTCTTTTCAATACTGAGTTCATAAAGCCAATCCTTTCAACCTTCCTTCCTTCCCCAGAGTCAGAAATGTTAATACTGGAACTCCACTGCTGCCACCTTTAATCTTAAAAGACTGAGGCCAGTTGGGCTAAGTGACTTGTCTAGGGCCACATCAGAGCCTGAGTCTCATGATGCGCTTGCTGTTTACACCTCACCCACTTCAGTCTTTACTCATTCAGCTTTTCTCTCACTGCAATATCAGGTTAAAGTTGTTCCATACAAGATAGATTTATCATTCCTTTTAGCTTAGACACTTCCAGTCTGCAGCCCTGGACAGCTAGTGATGCATCCCTGCAAGATCATAAACTTTTAATGTGGGGCTTAGTGATGTGATATTTTCCTAATCGGATTGCACTGTGCGACAGCACAGGTTGTAGTGTAGGGGAGTGCCGTGTAGGGGAAGACACAGTGCAGTGCCGACTCTGTCTTCTGTGCTGCCACACACGATCAGCTCAGTCGAAGCCCCGAGTGTATCAGATGTCACATGTGCAGTGCAACAATGATAATAGCACTTGAGGCTACATACATGTGTATGTGCCTAAGCAGACATATAAGTTTTCTTATTTAATTATTAAATTTGGGTTTGTGTTATTTTGCTTTTAAAAACTGAGTAAGTTAAAGTATTTTTAAAAGAAGTTTTGTTACTTATAGTGACTATTATATAGTTTATATGCAGCCCCAAACAGTTCCTTTTCATTCAGTGCAGAGCAGCAGCACTGAATACTCATGCTCTAGCTGGTAAAATCCTGACATAGGACTAGTGGGGTCTGCAATATAATGAGAGACACATTGCACCGGGAATTAAGCCCAGATTGAAGGATAGACTCTCCACTTCACACATGTGTGAACTTACATAAAGTATATAAAATTCTGAACCTTCACTTCCTTTAGGTAAACTAGGACTTAACAAGAGTGGAGTCCAGTGAAGTGTCAGGGGTTGGACAAACCATCAGAAGGTCAACACCTGTCATAAGCTGATATATGGACAGGAGCAAATCCAACATGGGCCCTTACACTCGATGGCTGAGAGAGGGAGGCCTAAGTCCCTGTCACTTTTCCTCCTAAATAGTTCCTTGACTCTGGGATTCAGGATAATGTCCACAAAAGCTTGTTATCAAGAAGGGAAATGTTTATGCTTCCTTTGTATAGAGTTATAAGGAAAAACAACAGATAACTTTCCAAAGATAATGACCCAAAACAAAATAAAAAACTTGCAGCTGTCTGCCAAAGTGACGTCAAAACATTTAGAATCTTGAATAGTTCAAAATCCTAAACCTTGACCTGATGGTCAAGGGCATCAACCTCACAATGCAGCTGTTTTTGTCTTCCTACCCTGACCAAGGGCTGTGTTTCCTACTTAACTAGATATGGTGTCCAGTAACCCTTAACTTTTTATCTCTATGCATAGAAGTCAGGTTTTTATCATCTGAAAACAGAACAAGCACAAAGTGCTCACTGAAACTTAGGCCAGAGCAGGTCATATGTCTGCTTTTTAAAAAGGTGTGCCCTGTCACTTAAAAACAAAAAATGAAGTACCACAAATGCTGTATGTTTATGTCCACACAGAAAAATTAATAGAAAAATAATAAATCCTTAACAGTGGTAACCTAAGAGATAGAAAGAAATGAAATAACTCTCTCGCTTTAAACACTTCTCATAACTCTGGATGGAACTAATGGGCATCTAGTCACTTTAGCAGTTTATCAAATAATTCTTTTATAAAAAGATTCTTTTTAGTTTCTAATAAAATAGATCTTGATTGCTGTTATTTTTATCCCTAACTAGTCTCCAAGTGCCCCAACAAAAAGTTACCAAAAGCAATTTAGAAGTTGGTGGATAATTTGATCTCTAGATTCCTAAATTAATACCAAACTTCAACACTGAAAAGTCTAATGGTAAGAATGTTGAGTTCCCTGCATTTCGTTCATAAACACACTACATCCAGTCACTTCCCTAAGACAGTAGACGCTTCATTAATGATTAAGCAAACTGAAGAATTCCAAAACTCAGCAAGCAGCCAAATTGAATTTCTCATTTATTTAAGATTTCTCTGGATAGCTCCTTGCCCAGCCATCCTGGGCCTACAGTGGACACTGTTAATGCTTCCTCTCATCCCTGTGTCAAGCAGGTAACAAGAGTCCCAGTTGCAATACGGTTGCCGATAGCTCACATATGCCCACTTTGCTGAAGAAGCATCCTCAGTTCAGACGAATCACTTCATCAACCGCCCAGACAATTCTGTGCTTTCTGCACGGCCACCAGTGCCCTAAAAACCATAGTCCCCTTGCTCCAGGTAAGAGTATCCCGCATGATGTTACCGAGCTAGCCTTGAGCTTTATCTAAAAATCACACTCCTGTCTCTGTATATTTTTTTTTGTTTCAGTGAATCATTCAAGAAGAGTAAATTATTATTTTCAAATCTGTGATAGTGCCTTTGGTTATCCTAATGAAAGTATACATAATTGTTTTCACATGATTTATAGTTAATTGAAACTTCATTTTTAAAAAAAATCAAGTCATAAATTAATGCCAAAAATTAGCTCACTATTCAATCACACCCAAGTCATGCACAAGGAAATCTAAAATGCTTCTTAGATTAACAACAATATTCAATGCTCCAAGACAGAGCTATGAAGATAAAATATGATTTTTATTCCCCTATACGCATTTTATTCCCCATATGCATTTAATAAACATTTAACAACTGAAGATTTTTTTTTTGCTAAAATTTATTTACTTGGAAATGATACCTAGGTCAAGAATGAAAATGACTGGTAATTGAACGCTTTAAAATGTCTGAGAGTTTTATGTAATTTTTTTTAATCCTGGAAGATCTGCTGAGTGTGAAGATTTAGGGGACAGGAAGACAAGAACTAGGGACACACATCTATCTTTAACTAGTCATTGCAAATTCCAGCACGGCTCCATCTCCATCTTCCTGTCCAGTAGATCAGAGGAAAGAGCAGGCTTTTACTGAGAACTGAGAGGACACTTTATCTCTCTCAGTGACCCATGAAGGAGGGTTACCAACTGTATGAAATACTAATGACAACGATTACCAAACTCTACTAAACTTCTAATTGGATTTTTTGAAATTTGGTTGAAAGATTAATAGATTAACAAACTGAAACAAGGAATAAAAGGGGAAAGTGGTATGCTGATCAGTTATTCAAATAGAATCTAACTTTTGGTCATAGGAATAGTTGGAATTTATTTATTTATTTTAAAGAGAATAAAACAAAATGAAACAGAACAAAGCAAATCGGAACAAAACAATGCAAGCAACACAGGATTTCAAGAAGACAACAGAAAATCAACCATGGCTACTACAGTGTCTCCTGTTCTCCGCAAAATAGTTGTCCATATCTTAACACACATTGAATTCAAACTAAACAACAGTATAAAACTGATCAAAACAAAAGAATGAAAGCATTACTGGCCTTAAAAACCAGACAACAAGAAAATCAACAATGGCTACCATAATATCTCTTGTTCTCTTCAAAAGAGCTGTCCATACCTTCACACATATTGAAATCAAATAATAGAAGACAGACCAAAACCAATAAAAAAAGAATAAAAGCATTATTGGACTTCAAAGAAAGATAATAGAAAATCAGCAATAGCTATCATAATGTCTCATTTCTGACATCTATCCTTTCTGTATTAGAGGGGAAAAGAAAATACAAGAAAAACAAAAACAACAGAAACAAATAACAATAACAAAGAACCAAAACAATAATGATATAGGCTCTCAAAACAAAGTGGTAAGAACATACCTAATGTTGTAATTTTGCATAGTTATCTTCAAAAGAGTTACTCAGATAATCAGATATACACTTGGAAATTGATTTAATCCTATGAATATTAACTGCTTTGTTCCAAGAACTAATAGAATTAGTTGTACAATCATCTTAGCTATCTTAAATGTATATAAGCAAATTTATATCTTTTTTCTTTTCCCTTCCTTCTTTTCTCCTTTTCCTTACCTGAGTTATTTTTGCCCTTTGAGCAGTTTCTTACCCTTTCACAGTATTTATTGAAGATTTTGGATCTTATTTACTTTTTCAGTTTCTTACACTAGGGAGGCAATACAGTATTTACATGTGAGCTTGATTTATTTCACTTATGAGTTTGGTCTCAAGTCACATCCATTTAGCTATAAAAGCCTCAGTGTAATCTTTATAGCTGAATAGTACTCCACTGCATAAGAATACCACATCTTTTTATCCATTCCTCAGTTGATGGGCATTTGAGTTGTTTCCAAAATGTAGCTATTACAAAGTGTGCTGCTATAAACATGAGTGCACATATATCATTGTGGTTTGGTGTTTTCAGTTCTTCTGGGAATATGCCCAAAGTGAAATAGCTGGGTCAAATGAGATTTCCAATCCCAGCTTTTTGAGGAGCCTCCAGACTGATTTCCACAGTGGTTGCACAAGTCTACACTCCCACCAACAGTGGAATAGAGTTCTACAGCCTCTCCAGCACTTGTTGTGGGTAGTTTTCTTTATCCTAGCCATTATTTCTGGAGTAAGATGGAATCTCAGAGTGGTTTTAATCTTCATTCTCTAATGACCAGTGATGCTGAATATTTTTTCATGTATTATTTGCCATTTGTATTTCTTCAGCTGAGAACTGTGTATTTATCTCAGATGCCCATTTTTGGAATGGGTCTTTGAATATCGGAGGTTTTCTTTTTTTTCGTTCTTTATATATTCTAGAGAGAAGTCTTTTGTCTGAGGGACAGTTCACTAAGATTTTTTTCCAATTTGTGAGTTTCCTTTTCACTATTTTGGAAATTTCTTTTAAGATGCATAAACTTTTTATTAGGACAGGATCCCAGTTGTTGATTCTGGAAAGTGTTTCCCGCGCAGTCTGATTTTTGTTCATGAATTTTCTGCCTACCCCTGTCTCCAAGATTTCTACCTACTTTATCTTCAAGCAGATTTAGTGTTTCTGTTTTCGATCTTTGATCCATTTTGACTTTAGTGCATAGTGATAGGATTGTGTCTAGTTTTAGTTTTTGGCACATGGAAAGCCACTTTTTCCAGCACCACTTACTGAAGAGACTATCTTTCTTCCAGTGAACATGTTTGGCCCCTTTGTCAAAGATAAGGTGGCTGAGTCTGTTTGTAGCAGTGGCTGTGTCTTCTAATCTATTCCTTTGATCTTGATGTCTGTTTTTATTCCAGTACAGTGCTGATTTTATCACAGTAGCACTGTAGTACAACTTCAAGTCAGGGATTGTGATGCCTCCTGCCTTGCCTTTGTTGGCCAGAATTGCCTTTACTATTCTTGGTTTCTTCTGGTTCCAGATGAATTTCAGAAAATATTTCTCTAGACCTGTGAGATATGTTAATGGTATTTTGACTGAAATTGCATTAAATCTGTGTAACAATTTTGGGAGTATGGCCATTTTCACAATGTTTATTCTTCCTATCCATGAACATGGAATATCTTTCCATTTTCTGAGATCCTCTTTGATTTCTTTCTTCAAGGTATTGTAATTTTCACTGAACAGATCTTTTACTTTCTTTGTTAGATTGATTCCTCAGTATTTCATTTTTTTGGATGCTGTCGTGAAGGGTGTAGTTTCTCTTATTTCTCTCTCATTGAATTTGTTGTTTGTTTACAGCAATGGTATTGATTTTTGAGTGTTGATTTTGTATCCACCTGCACTGCTGAATTAAGTTACTAAGTATCGAAGTCTTCTGGTGGAGTTTTTGGTGTCTTCTATGTAGAGTATCATGTCATCTGCAAATGATAGTTTAACTTCTTTCTTTCCTATCTTTATTCCTTTTATTTCTCTCTCTAGCTAATGCTTCCAGAGCTATATTGAATAGGAGAGGTGATAATGGACATACTTGTTTTGTTCCTGATTTTAGAGTGATAAGTTTCAGTTTTTGAGCATTTAATATGATGCTAGTTGTTGATTTTTCATAGAAAGCTTTTATCAAATTGAGGTAAAGCTCATCTATTCTAATATTCCGTAGGGACCTTATCATGAATGAGTGTTGGCCTTTATCAAAAGTTTTTTCTGTGTCTGTTGAAATGAACATGTGGTTCTTATCTTTGGCTTTCATGATATGGTATATTACATTTGTTGATTTGCATATATTGAACCACTCCTGCATTCCTAAAATAAATCCCACTTGGTTGTGGTGTTTAATCTTCTTGATGACTTGCTGCATTCTGCTTGCCAGTATTTTATTGAGGATTTTTGCATCGATGTTCATTAGGGAGATTGGCCTGTAGTTTTCTTTTTTGGTTGGATCTTTCTCTGGTTTTGGTATTAGGGTAATACTTGCTTCTGGGAATGAGTTAGGGAATATTGCCTCCCTTTCAATATACTGCAGAGTTTGAGGAGTGTTGGAATTAAGTCTTCCTTGAATCTTGTAGAATTCTGTAGTGAATACATCAGGACCTGGGCTTTTCTTTGTTGGTAAAGTTCTAAGTACATTTTCAATTTCATTAATTGAAATTCAGTTAATTCAATTCAGCAGTTTTACATCTTCTTGTTCCAGATTTGGTAATTCATGTGTTTAGGAATCTGTCCATTTTTTCTGTGTTATCAAACCTATGAGAGTAAAGGTTTTCAAAGCAGGTACGGATGATCTTCTGTACTTCCACATGGTCTGTAGTGATTTCATCCTTTTATTCCTTTCAGTTTTTTCTTTCCTTTTTAAAATAAGGTTAGCTAGGAGTTTATCAATTTTATTTATTCTTTCAAAGAACCAACTCTTTGATTCATTGATTCTTTGTGTTCTTTTCTTAGTCTCTATTGCATTGATTTCTGCTCTGCTCTTCATAATTTCCTCTCTCCTTTTGGCTTTGGGCTTGACTTGCTCTTCTTTTTCCAGATGTTTGAGGTGTAGCATCAGGTTATTTATTTGTGTTCATTCTGTTTTCCTGATGTGGGAACTCAGTGCAATAAATTTTCCTCTGAGGACAGCTTTCATTGAATCCACAGGTTCTGGTAAATTGTATTTGTATTTTTGTTTTCTTGTAGATGTTGTGTAACTTCTTCTTTAGTTTCCTCTGTGACCCATTGATTGTTCAGGGGTATATCAGATAATTCCCATGTATTTGTGGAGTTTTTGCAGTTCTTTTTATCATTAATTTCCAGTTTCATGGTACTATGATCAGATAATATGCATGGGATAATTTGATTTGTTCACATTTGCTTAAGCATGTTCTATGGGCATGTTTTATAATATATGGTCTATTTTAGAGAATGTTCCATGTGAAGCTAAGAAGAATGTATATTCTTATGTTGTTGAATTTCTTTTTTATAATTTTTTATGACATGGTTTTAACACACAGTAATGTATAAACAGAATTTTAGGGTTAAAAAAATGATATCATCTCCAGCAGTGGATTCAGATTCATCACAATAAAAATTTAAGGAAAATATATGTATCACATCACTTTCCATGAAGAATACAAGCACATGATAGGAATGTAGTTTAATAACCTCCACAATGCAAAAAGAGGTTATTCTTATTTTAAGTAATCTATGAGATTTAGCCATAAAATAAACCATATGTTAAAGTCAATATCCATGATTCGAACATCTGAAAATTGTGTCTACATTTAAAGGAATCAGTTCAAGAGAAGATATCCTTTCTCAAATAAGCTCACCATTGTTTCTTTAAAACCATATAAGTGAACTTCTTTTAGAGTTGCCTTCAAACACCACAACAAGATGTTTTGAAATTTTTCAGGGGAGAAAAAATTTTGCCCTTTGAGGCTAGATTCAACTTTCAAACATATCCAACTTCTATTTTCAGAAAAGCTTGAGGAAAATTGAATGAAAGGGTTAGATAGTTGGGGCAATTACACAGGTGTGGTAATTTACAAAAATACTCCAGCACAGAGAAATTCAAAGCTAGTCACTGTATCCTGGCCTTCTACATCCTGACCCAGTCATCTATCTCTGTTATTTCCTTGGAGATTTTTGCAGCTGGACACTAAAATCTATTGAGTTTTTCTTGTATACCTTAAGTGTAGACATCAGACCATGAACTGAGTCACATAACATGATAAGAATATTCATAAGGGTGGTTGTTCTTACTGATGTTAGCTTGAGATTTGAGTCGTACTAGCATATGTACTTACCAATTATGTTTTCATATATGATTGTGTGACACTGATGTAGGTTAAGAACAGGAATCTGGAGCCTGGATGCATGGCTTCAAACTCTTTCTCCAATCCTTATTACTAAATTTAACCACGTAATCTCTGGACATCCATTTCATTATCTGTTAAATAGCAATAATAATTGTTCTTACCTCTTGTTGTATAGATTAATTGACTCCATATATTTCAGAGGCTTAAAACAATGCCTTCTGCCCAATCAACAGTAAGTGTGTATTTACTAAAGCTATTTTGTGTGGTAGCTGTAACAGGCAAAGAACAAGAAGCTAGCTTCAAAAACAAGCCAATAGCAACAAAAGCCAGCTTGTATTGTTTCAAACAAAATACTCTCCTACCCCTAGTCATAAGTCCTTAAGTAAATTGAAAGCTGTATGTAATTCACAGGACTTTGAAGATTTACGGCACAAATAGGTGTCACTGAGAGACACCTTACAGTGCTGCAGCTGTAGAACCTGATGGAAGTTTAGGAAGTTCCAAAGAGATGACAGTGTTGCAATTACCAAAAGCTTGCATCCATTGTAGGAAAATGGATAGACCTTGAGACCTAACATTACATAAAAGAAATCAAGCACACAAACTTAAATTTTTATCACATAGTTTCACTCATATGAAGCCCAAACTGTAATAAAGAGCAAAACAGAAGATAATAGGAAATAGACAGATCTTTCACAAACAGTTGGAGAGCAAGAGATAGAGGAAGGAGGAGGGAGGGGAAGAAAAGGAAATGAAACAAGGAATTAAGATGTGTTATGTATCTGCACCAACTCTGCATAAGGAATGTAAAAATAATTTTCTTTTTCTTTTTCTTTCTTTTTTTTTTTTTTGTTACAGGGGATTGAACTCACAACCTCACGCTTGCAAGGAAGGCGTTTATCCTGCTGAGCTAAATCTTTGGCCTGAAAATAATTTTTTTAAAGTAATGGCTTTTAAATATTTTATTGAAGATGCTATAAACTGATAACAAGCATCCTTGCTTCAGAAATAATTCTTTAAAATATGTGCCTCAGAATCAATAGAATATGATTAATGTAACTTAAAAGAGGACATGAAACTGACAGATTCTTCTGCTTTTTGAGTGCAGCCTCAACCAGAAAAGAGAAACCACCCCAAAGTGCAGTTACAAAGGCAATAACAGCTTGAATTTTGCCTCGTGAGAAGGACTCCAAGGGAAGACTGTGAGGAATACACGAGGTGAGGAATACATGGGAAAAAGTGGAAATTTTGAATAAACATAAATATTTCCTCGTGCAGGTGTTAAACAATTAGCAGAGTAAATCCTGAAATTTAGAACTGTTTTTTTTTTTCCATCTGGTGAAGGTGTGCAAGAGGGAAGAGCTCCCAGACTTTTCTTTCCATGCTTTGGAACCATGGTCCTGTAATCTGGGCCAGCCGATCTTCATAGTACTCAAGTCAACACATGCTGTGAATAGATTAATGGATACCAATGGTCAGTTGGGTTCAAAGACTCAGATTCCATTTGTAACCATTTGTTTTTATATTCCAACCAACAAATATTAGTCAAAGAATCTAAACCAGGTGTGGAGATATACATGCGTAGGTGCATTGTGTTGACCCAAAAGTTAAGAAAGAGACTCAAATTTAGCATCCACCTGGAACTCCATCCAGTACAGTGGCATGGGGGACCTAGAAGCAGGAGCAGAGCAGGGAGGGGAGGCGGACAGACAGAAATAAGGAGACAGGAAGGAGAGGGGAAGGGAAGTTTAGGTTTGTAAACACAATTCAAACTGCTTAGTGTCTTGCAATGCCCTAAAAAGAATTCAAAATGTAAGTGTAAGAAAACTTGCTTCCTGATAATCCATTGTAATCCTTCAATGTAAGTTTGAGAAAAATTGAAATGTTGCTTCTTAGTTTCTTTACATATCTCATGTGTCCCAACACCACCACCCCAGCCTGTGACTAATTTGTAAATTCGTAACACATTTAAACATGAGGCTCTTTCTCCATCTCCTCAGCTAGATTTGTAGGACTTTCTGCATCAAATTTAATTTTTTGAGCAAGCCCTGAAATAAATCTGTTTTTGTAGATTTTTTGCAGCTAAAATTGGAAGATGATCAAGTGTAATTTATCATTATTTTAAAAATTAGGATAGACTATGTATCTTAGTTTTATCTTTAAAAAAGAAATTCTTTGGGCTGGGGATTTAGCTCAGTGGCATAAGTGCCTGCCTGGCAAGCACGAGGTCATGAGTTCAATCTGAGGGCACAAAGAAAAGAAATTCTTTTAAGAAAAAAATAATAGTTGAGTTGTCTCAACATTTTCATAGTTATTTTTAAATATTGCTTATATCCTATTACACATAAGTCTAAATTGTTTAATGTCTTCCATTTATAATTTGCATCAAATATGTCTTGAATTAGATCATTGAACATCTGGGACATGTAAATCTCATATTTATACATGGATTTTAGAAAATAATTTGATGTTTATTAAGGCAGGAATCTGCCAGAAGCTGTGTCAGAACACCATTAACCTACCCTAAAATTTTCTTTTTTCATCTTAAATACTTTTAAAAGATAACCACTCACACTATAAAAATGACTACATTCTGTTTTTACAACTAACTCATCTATGTCATTGTTGACATTTTTGCACTGCATTTCTCTCTTTAGGAAACTGAAAGTCAAAGTCTGTAAGAGTCAAAGTCAAAGATAAGATGTCATCTTTAAAGTTTCACGACCTCTTGGAAATGAATAGGAATGCTCGTTCCCACCCCCTTCCTGGTATTTTTTCTGAAGGGTCAGAGCTCTAAAGTTTACACCATTATGACTGAGTATCTAGAAGGTGGCAATGAAAAACCACATGACACCATGAAAACTATGTTATTTTAACTTTTAAATTTTCCTTAAATATAAATTCTGACTAAGGTTGCCAGGAAATTTTGCAAAGGTCAGGGTGGTTTTTATTCACTTTAAGTGGGTGAAACCAGAATCCCTCAGCCCTACAAATTCTTGTGGTCTCCATCAACAGCCCCTCCTCCTTTCCAACATCAAGTTCATCTTCCGTGTTTACTCAAATGTGTTTGGCCCACTAATGCTTCTCTTAATGAGAATGCAGTTCCCTGCCAGAAGTCCCATTTGGATGATTTACTTTTTCTTTGTTGATCATATCAAGCAAATCATTACAAATAATAATACTGTAATAACATAGTTCTTTCCAGGAAATGTCATCTTGCCGATGGCATCTAAGACTGGATATTATTAAAATCTGGCTATTTTTTAAAAATTTTTTTTCATCCTGGCTGCACTGCAATTTAATACCCCTTGAAGAGAGACAACATGGAGAGATGTTCTGGCTTATGATCAGCTTTCGGGTTGGTGGTCAGATAAAAGCTTTGCTAGAACTCTTTTCAAGGATTCACTGTACATGCTCAAATTCCTTGTTCTATGTTGGCTTAAGCTGTTTTCTAAAATATCTTTGTAAAAATGGGCCACTAAGGGAGTTCAGAAGTAAAAAGAAAAACATTTCATTTGTTTTTCTTTTTCTGAATATATATAACCCAAATCATGTGATTATCCTTCAATTAATGGGATAGCTGACTAACGCAATATTTAACACAAAACTTTTTTTAAAAGCTTCATTTTGAAATAAAAGCTGTGTCAGGACACCACTAATCTACCCTAAAAATTTCACTTTTTCTCTTTAAGAAAGATCCATCCTGGATCCCATTTGCTTTTACTCCCCTGGTTCCAATGTTCACCCATCATGCAGGAAGAGTCGAAAGGAAACTGTCAGCTTTCATGAGCCATACAAAATCTTTATAAATTAATATTTGTTTCCAAGGGAACTTGGTAAAACACTTAGTTAATCACTTCTCAAAAAGATGCAAGGAGTACTACTTTGGCAGTAAAAACAGAAGTATAGAGAGACTTAGGGGAAATTACTGAATCTTAATGGCAGAGTGCATTTGATTACAATTACTGAATGTCCCATCAAAAATAATTTTAAAAAGTGGGAATTTCTGTCTCACTTATCCAGAGCCTGTTAAAAGTCTGCTGATAGATTTGATAAACAGTTGAGCAATGTCAGTGCTGTGAACCAGAAAATATCCATCAAATTCTTCATTCAACATCCTTAAACAGTCCCTGGGGCCTTTGTGCATCGCAAGTGTTAGGACAGAGATGCAAGGACCTATGACTGATACAAATAAAAGGTAATGTAGTGGGGGCCAGTGATTTAGCTCAATGGCATAAGTGCCTGTCTGGCAAGTGTGAAGTCATAAATTCAATCCCTAGTACCGCCCCCCCCCAAAAAAAAGGTAACATAGGGAGAAATCTCATATGAGTGAAACCAAAGTAAAAGAACCTGATACAACAAAAAGACATTCATTTGATTTTCACAATCTGTACTCAATTGGGTAGGGACTCTGGCAAATACAAAGCAGAAGGGAACTGTCTGAAAGGTTACTGGGTAGTTGACAAACCTAGAACGCTAGAAGTTTGGAAAACAATGAAACCAAAGGAATATGCAAATCAGTGTCACATAAAATGAACTTCCTGTCTGAGGCTATCAATAGGCAGCGGGTACAAGGCACTGTCAGTACCCAGTGAGGGCTAAATGGCCCTTGTTTAGTTTGAAGTCTAACCACAGGAATGGGAGGGTTCACATCCACCGTGAACTTACCAGCTCTTACCTTGGGTTCTAGGCAAGTTGTTTTTATTTCCCTTTAATCCTCATGCTAACTCTCTGAAGAAAGCAATGGTCTCATTTCACAGGATGGGATTCTGAGACTCACAGAGACTGAGTGAGCACCTTGCCTAAGGTTATAGAGCTGTGCAGGGAGAGCTTGTGCTTAGGCACAGGAAGCCATGCTCCCCTCAGCCTCTGCCTCTCACAGTCTAGTCTGAATTCCTGAACAGATGGCCTGCACCTGAACTTCCAGGTGTCAGGAAAGACACATAGGTGACCCTTGTGGTTTCCAAAATGAACATATGGCTTACTCTCCAACTTGAGGAGGGAGTCCAAAAACGATGCCAAAAGAAGGTTTACAAACATCACTCCAAATACACCACAGATGGGAAGGGAAGAGATAAAATAAGTAAAAGACTCAAACTTGAGAAGAAACGGTAAATTTTCCAATGTTAGCAATGCTATGATTGTTTTTCAGCCTAAGAATACGTTGATATTCTATTCTACTGAGTGAGAAGACAATAAAATCCAATGTTTCATGTTTGTTTCTCATTTGCTTTAAATCAATGCCAAGAGAGCATCCACAAAATAAGGCTGTCTGGCTTCAGCCCTCAAATATGTAAATAATTTTCAAGAAATAGCACATTCAAGCTTTAATTTAAAAACAATTTTGTTAAACACAAAAAAGTAAAATTAAAAAAGCCTTATATTTTTTTCCTATAGTTTTGGTGATTGAGAAGTAAAGGATGACCATTTGTGTAAAGGCAAGGCTCAGCCGGCCACACTGAGGTCATCTTTTTCTTTTTTGGTAGGGATTATAGATAGCCAGCTGTACCCAGTCTCCCCTTGGCCCTTCACCCTGATTCTGTGAGCTATTTTTATGTACACCCCAACAGTGACCCTAGCCAGCAGGCAGAGAAGACTCAGCAGCTCCCACTCACAGGGACCAATGCTGAGGAATGATGACTGGATTTATTTTGTTTCCAAACATAGAGAAGGAAATTACTTACTGGATTTCTGTATATAATATGAACAATATTAATATATTTTCACAGCAGGGATGTGAATGCAAATAGCGGGGTAATTTCAGCACCCTAGAAACAGAGACCTTTTCCATTTTCTATGAAATTCAAATTACAAGAATAAAATTTTGAAGGAAATCTGAATATGTTCTTAGATAAGTGTCTATAAATAAACATATGAAGTCTATAAAATGTGTATTTTTCCTACATAAGATGTTCTTGCTTAACAAAATCCAGAATTTGAATTAAAAGAGATACATGCCACAGGAGATGGCTCAGCTATGTCAGAAAGAGGAGGAAAAAACCAGGAATACATCTCATAAAAATTCCACTTTAATAGTTCCCTTTTCAAATTTTGGCAAAATCTATTATCAAATTTCCACAATGTCATTGCTCTCTATTTAATAAACAAATGATAAAGAAAATTCAAGTAATGAAATCAGCTTTTTAGTAGTCTTCATTTGAGTTTTCTTAAGTCTCAGGATTATCCCCAAAGATATTCCTATTTAAAGCTTAAAGCTAATGATTTTGGGAAAAAAATTTAAGAAAGAAAAAGAACCAATATTAATGACAATACTTGTGACAAATTCTAAACATGAAGTCTTTTTGCATTTAAATATTTTCATAAGTTTTTGTTCTCAACATAAGATACTAGTTCCCACAACTTCACTTCTTTGCTAATACTAAAAAGAGGAATTTTACAGAAATTTTGCCTCTTGATAGTTTTCGAATAGTCCAAATGGGCAATTAACATTATTGGTATTCTCGTGCTATATAGGCAATTTGAGCAAAAATCTCATTCATCTCTGGCTTTCCTGATACTTGTTTTCTATTTCTAAGACAAATATTGTGAAAGGAAGTTTTTGATGACTGGGAGATACGTGTTATTTCTATTTAAACTGAGTTTCATTGGGAAAACTTCACATTTACAACCCTCTCTTATGCTGTCCTGACAGAAATGTACTGTGGAAACTAAAAAGTTCTATAATATAATAAAAAGCACCCTGGTTTTTCTTGCAAATTATAATCATGCATAAATTTAATCTTCTTGTAATTTAATGGGAAAGACTTGAAGAAATGTGTTTCATGTAAAATGTGTGAACACAGAAGATGTACTATTGGACACACTCTCTTTTATCTAAACATGACTCAGTTGGGCTTTTGAGGTTGCCATTAAATTTTTTATTTGAAAATTTATCTCAAATTTTTTGTAAAGATTACACATTTTGAGAGACCTCCAAAAGACAGTGGGTAGATAAGCCACAGAATACAGAGGCTCTCTGAGACAAACAACTCAGATACCAGAATAAAACTTCATGAAGAGGTCCAGACAGAGGGAGATGGATCCTCTCGACCCAGGAAGAAACTAAAGGGAAAAGAACTGGTTAAACAGACCAGAGTGGTGGGATATGCTTGGCCTGGGTCACACCTCTGGTCGGGACCCAATAAGTCACCCCAAACCAATTCCTCATGTGTGGCGCACACTAACGCATTGAAGGTGCCCACATGTTGACTGACTGGAGGGGAGGGGACCAGCATACACTGCTCCTACTTACACCTCAGTGACCAATAGCAAACTGGGGAGGGCAGAAATCCCTAGCCAGTGTGCTGTAGAAGAATCATAACCAACAAGGAAAGGGCTGGGACCTCCTCTCTACACCTGTTTGGAAGAAACCAAACACATGACAAGAGAAGGAAACAGGAAAAAGTCCCCAGCCCCTAGCCCTGAGAACACTGATCCAGGAGAGGTAAATACAAAGGAGACTGAGGGCAACCAACATGCAATATCAGACACGGCAACAGTGGCCATAAAGAGATATCTTTGGGGCCTCATAGACGAGCTCAAAAGTGAAATATTTAATCAAGTAAAGCAAGATATAAGCAGACTAATAAAAGAAATGTTAAGCACTTCTCAAGAAGACACAGATGGAAGAATGGAGGAACACAAAAAAGGAGAGAAATGTTCAATGAAGAATATAAAGAAAACCTAGAATACATGAAGCAGGTTCAAAGAGATTACCAGTAAATAAAAAATTCCATTGAAAGCTGGCAAAACTGCTTGAAAGAAACTAAGGATAGACTATCAAAACTTGAAGACAGTTTTGCAATGTGTGATCATGAAAGGAAAAATTTCTTAAAAATAACAAGGAAATGGCAGTAACAATACAAATGCTAGAAGACGACAAGAGTATCTATAACTTAAGAATAAAGAATGTGAATGAAGAAGCAGGAGTAAAAACAAAGAAAATACAAAGGCTATTCACAGAAATAATTAAGTAAAAGTTCCCAAGCATAGGAAAAGGAAGTGATATTCAGATCTATGAGGCATACAGAACTCTAACCACCTACAACCAAAACAGAGCTACACCCAGACATATAACAATCAAGATCCCGAAAATTCAATATAAAAACAAAATGTTAGATGCCATCAGAGAAAAGAAACAGATCACCTATAAAGGAAAACCCATCAAAATCACAGCAGACTTCTCGACAAAGACCATGAATCAAGAAGAGCTTGGAGCAAAGTATTCCAAGCCCTGAAAGAAAATAACCTCCAGCCCAGATTGATGTACCCTGAAAAACTGTCTCTAGAAATTAATGGAGAAACAAGATGCTTCCCAGACAAAGAGGAACTGGGGGAATTTGAGACCACCAATCCAACCCTACAGAGAATACTGAAGGACATTCTAGAGAGAGAAAAAAGTATCAGGATTCCAGGAACAGTGGCAGAGAGGCCTCAATGAATGGAGCAGAAAGTGGAACAAAGGAGAAAAGCAGACAACTAACGGCAGAAAAAGAGCCCAACAGAAATGAGGCAGAGAAGGTTGGCTATAATCTCTAATATAGATAACCTTGATACACGAAAAAAAGAAAAGAAAAGAAAAAAAGAAACACAGGCAGAGTAGATCAGGAGGCAGAGTCTACCAAGATGCTCTATATAGGAAATACAATTAACCTGAAAAAGGGTTAAAGACCGAAAATCAGATATGAGTAAACAATGCTCTATGTGATACAGAACCAGAGTAATAGGGGCAACTCTACCAGCACTTGCAGATAGGTTGGAAAAACAGGTTTTGTAGGTAAGGAATACAACTTGAGATCATGTCCAGGAGGGAGAGGTTCAGAACCACTGAGGGAAATAGCAGGTTGCTTCCTCAATCTAAAAACTGAGGGAGTTGGTGGGACCCAAAAATGCACAGTGCACCCCATGGGAGTGAAAGGGGAGGAATAGCCTAAAAAAAGGAAGGCAAAGGATATTGTTAATAGTGTATCAGGATTTAAAACCCACATTATTCACACCACTCTGTTTAGATAGATTATAGTCTGTCCCAGTTTGTCTACTTGCACTAGATCTGAGGGCACAGACAGCTATCCCCAAAATAGCAGGATATAGTGCAGTAATCATCCTTAATTCCCAATCAACTTAATCTGAGGCCCTGTATAACTTATACTGTTCTACTATAACTGATTTTAGTTGAATCTGGTTTGTTAGATTGATGTTTGGTATCAATGGATTTTATTCAAAACTGTTATGATTGATAGTATCAAGTCTGAGAGTATAGGCAACTACACTGAAGATGACAAGATTCACTACAATACCCATTCTGATTTAATTATTACCTGCTTTTGAAGTTTTACATTATTTACAATGTATTGTTTTTATTAATATTATTATGTACTGCTAATTTCAATTATACTATGCCTAGTGATTGACCGGCGCAGCTCCAATGAAACAGGAGACAGGAGACGCTCTTGTGGACGACAGTTAACTGCTAGTTTATTTACGTGGGCTCTGGTTTATATATTTGGCCGTGACCAATCACAGGCTGCCACAAGGAAGCAGGGCGGGAATGGGATGCAGGCTCTGGCTACTATATCCAGCTGTGGCCAATCAGGAGTTGCCACAGAGTACGGAGTGAGCGCGGGGTGCGCACGGGTTGGCTAATTTAAAGAGGGACGTAGCGCATTGCGGAAGCTGGCGTGGTCCTTAGTCCCGGCTGGGGTATGGTATGTTGAGCGCCTGCGCCCAACAAGTGATATAGACAATTCCATTGAAGGTAACAAGAGACAACACAGTAGCCACTGTAGAACATCTTGTACTGTGGTTTTCACATGACTTTTTCATTTCATGTGTTTATAGGAATATGTTTTGTTTTGTCTAGGGGCTGGGGATTTAGCTCAGTGGCATAAGCACCTGCCTTGCAAGCAGGCGGTCGTGAGTTCGATCCCCAGTACTAATAAAATAAAAAATAAAAAATGCATTCATTTTTTATGGATGCATCTATTAATATAGAAAGGATAAAAATACATGTAGAGGCTCATGCATGCATACAACCTATAAACAGTTTATGAGAACTGATCTTACAATGCATGATGAAATGAACAGCTACTTTGAAGAAAAAGAGACACTACAGTACCCAGTGCTAATCCCATGTGTCATGATGTGAAATCCAGCAATACTATTATTCTTTGTTCAGAGTGATTTTAGCCTGCTTTGGTTTGTTTAATCTTAACATACATGAAGATATGGATAACTGCATGTATATTTAAGTGTATAGGATGGACAACCATATTACTAAGTTTTTGTTGTATAGTTGAACAGAACTGTTTGCAGTCTCACTGTTTGAATGCCCACTTTTTATGCCTCACTTTTGTAACTTGAACAAATATTTGTAAGAGGACAATATGTAATCATCAACTAGTGATTTCTTACTGTTTATTTTTTTCTTTGAAATTATGTATTATTTCTATACTTTTTCTGTTTTGTTTATTCTTTCTTTAAATAAAATTTTAAAAAAGATTACACATTTTACCTTCCCCTTTGAAAGATGCTAGATTTAATCACTTATGATTTCTCTCTTAGTTTTCTGCATTTTAATGTTCTTCTAAAAATCCATAAATATTTGCTGTAAGAGATATTGGCCAGTAATATTAAGTCCACAGACATGTTATTTGATCTTTTGATTCTTTTTTCCCCAATCAACAAAATGAAAATGTGGAAAAATTTTTATGTTCAAAATGTTTTTAAACCCAAATATGTCAATAGTCAGCAGTGTTCTTTCCACTTCTGTAAACAGGCTTGCTAACCATAAGATGTATAAGGTACAAGCTGTATCCAGCCTGGTTTTGTTCCCATATTTGTGAAGTTCTACCCATTCACAGGACCCCTTCCCTGCCTGACAGTATAAAATGGTATAAAGTAATTTCCTACACTGGCTCTGGGCTCAGAGTTTGGAGTACTAAGCTCCTTTGAGCCCATCAGTTAATTACTGTTAGCTCCCTCCATTTCTCTGATTATCATTCAATTTCTTCATCTCCAGTAAACCTAAAATTGCTGCAACAAAAAGATTTGCAAAAGATGACCTTTATGGTAACTTTCTGCTAATACTGAAGTGAACTTTCTATGAAAAGTGAATTTAAGAAAAATTTAGACTTATTCTCCATGTGCTGCCCTTCCATCCTGCACGACACCTTAACAAAAAGCACAGAAAATATCAAGTCATGTTTCATGGATGTAAGTTCCAGATCTTTACTCAACTGAATTATCTGGTTTGACTCCAAATTTCTTAGTTGGGTCTGGCAAAAGCTATCAAAATGACAGAGAACATTATTACTTTCCGTTTTCGGCTTTTGACCCTAAAAGCTGTGTCTCAAGCATTTCTATCCATCTTTGTAGAATCTTTTCAATTCTGTGTTGGTAAAATTAAAAGTTACAAAAATTTGTATGGCTTGAGCTGAGATGGTCTCTTTCATGTGGAAAGAAATCTTGAAATATATTTACAAGAATTACTTTATCTAAATGGAAATCTTTCACTTTAAAATCAGGAACAAGACAAGGATGTCCACTATCAGCACTCCTATTCAATATAGTTCTGGAAATATTAGCCAGGGCAATCAGACAAGAGAGAGAAATATAAGGAATAAAGATAGGAAAGGAAGAAATTAAATTATCACTATTTACAGATGACATGATACTCTATATAGAAGACCCAAAAAACTCCATTAAAAGACTACTAGAGGTAATAAACAAACTCAGCAGTGTAGCCGGATACAAAGTCAACACTCCAAAAATCAATAGCATTCCTGTACACAAACAAAAACTCACTGAGAGAGAAATTATGGAAATATCACCCTTCATAATAGCCTCTAAAAAATGAAATACTTAGGAATCAACCTAAGAATTTTCAAGACCTGAAAATTATGCTACACTCAAAAAGGAGATTGAAGAGGATATTAGAAAATGGAAGGATATTCCTTGCTCTTGGCTAGGAAGAACCAACATTGTGGAAATGGCCATACTCCCAAAACTCTTATACAGATTTAACACAATCCCAAACAAAATACCATTAATGTATCTCACAGATCTAGAGGAAAACACTCCTAAAATTCATTTGGAAACAGAAGAAACCTAGAATAGCAAAGGCAATTCTGGGAAACAAAGGCAAGACAGGCAGCATCTCAATTCTTGACTTGAAACTATACTACAAAGCCACAGTGATAAAATCAGCATGATACTTGCAAAGAAATAAACCTGAGGATCAATGGAACAGATTAGAAGACGCAAGTACAACTACAAAGACATTCAGCCACCTAATATTGGGAGGTCCTAGCATGGAGATGAGACGAGGCAACATGGTAGCCTTCTTTTAGCTCCAAAAAGCCACCTCCCCTACTGTAGCCACCAGCCCTTGGTAGTTTCCAAGGTCAACAGTTTCCAATAATTCACCTGAAGTCATTATCTGGGCCACAAGAAGACTCAAATGGTAAAAAGTCTCATGCAACATAGCTTATGCTCATTATTATGATTCCCTGGTGTACATGAGGAGTTTCAAAATGTGGGTAAATAGTGTCTTTCTCTGCAGAGGTAGCCAAAAAAGCTTACAGAATTATTGCAGTTCTGCCTTCCTATATCAGTGCAAGAGACTCTTATTCTGTTGCAAGTGGAAACCTTAGAAAAGATGAAGAAAAGTTATTAACAGTGCCAGTACTAATAACTGTGCTTTTTCAAAGGAATTGGCCAAAGAAGTTGAGAACATGGGAACAATGTTCACAAACACCCATGTTTCTGGCCATGTCAGAGCTCAGGGTCTGGGAGCCTTGCATTTATGCCAGGAGAAATGGCAGAACAGTTTGGTGCTCCCCTAGTCCCTCTGGGGTGCATGGACTCTACCGTGGGAGCTTCTGGGACTGGGCAGGCTGCGAAGATCTGCAACAACATGCTGTGGGCTATTATATGACTGGAACTGCAATCAGGTTAGGGCCTGACCCAAAACTATTGGCTAAAATCCTAAAGATGATCTCAGGACAGTATGGTGCAAGTAATACTAATAATCCTGCATTGGGTGATGGATTGAGCAGCTTCAGTGAGTAACTATCAGCGTGGATTTGGAACACCACTCACAGTTGAGGATCTGGGATTGGCACAAGACTATTAACCAATGTCAGAGCCCAGTCCTTCTGGAAAGCCTAGCCCACCAGATCGGCAAGATACTGTGTGCAAAGGGTACTCACAGAAGACTTCTTCTCATCTGTTTTTCAGTTTCTACAAGAGCCCTCTAAGTGCTTCCTTTGCCTGTGAACATCACTGGGAACCAACACTGTTTTGAAGCCTCCTAGCTCAGTCCACAAGCCATAACAGGTTTAATAAAAGGTCATCTGTCTGCTTTTGATTGTCTAGGCCATAGAAATTCCAAGGATTTTCCACTCATATTAAAATGGTTATTCTTTTCATCTGTTTAGCCAGTATATATTATCTAAAAAATGTTCTTCTGCATGTCACAGATAGTTTCTGTTTACCAGATAGAGGAACTGCCCATTAAAAAACAAAACTGACCCCTGACCATTTTCAAGTAAGCCCTTGCATCCTTCAGTGAGGACACCATTTGCTGTATTTCATAAATAAAATGAAATATTTTGTCAACAGGATGAAGCCCATCTACAGGAAAGGAAAGAAATCAGTGTGTCCTTACAGGGAGTTAGAGAAAGAAAACAGTGACTTGCTCCCTGGGTCTCACAGGAAGTCTGTCCTGTTAGTGGGATCATTAGAGTACTCTTGTCACTGAGCTCAGGGATTTGCTTTTTAAAGAGCTCATAAAACAAGACAACTTGCTGGTGTTCTGCAGTCTGCATACAGTTATAGGGTTTACATTGTTACACTTCCAGAAGTCAGCAACCTGTTTTTCTTTTTCTGTGTGTTTACTTTGTTTTGTTCTTTCACTTCCTTTTATATTCTTAGTATCCTTTTACTTCGTTAAAAAAAAAAAAGATTTCTTCATATCTGTTTCAAAGTCAGTAATGAAATTGATAAATTATTCTAAATATAACCGATTATCTTGAATTGACATAAACTTCTATAATGATAATGAGAAAACTATTCCCTAAGGAAATTTCCATATGCAATACATCAGATCACAGCCCTTATGTTTTTCATTTGATTTTTTTTATAAGAAGGGATTTCATGTTTTGTGTGTGTGTGTGTGGTTTGTTTTTTGAGACAGGGTCTCACTGTGTAGGTCAGGCTGAACTTGCACTCACCATGTAGCCCAGGCTGGTCTCCAATTTATGGCAGTCCTGCCTCAGCCTCCCGAGTGCTGAGATTACAGGCATGCACCATCACATTCACCAAGAAGAGCTTTCTAAATGTAACTCAAAATATTGAACCCATGCAATAAACAATTACTGAAGGTGATCACAAATGACAAAATGTCAGTCAAAGGGTACAAAATTTAGTTATAAGATTAATAACCCAGAGATATAATGCATAACATGGTAGCTGCAGTAAATAATACTGCATTGTACACTTGACATTTGCTCAGAGTGTTCTCATCATAGAAAATAAAGGTAACTATATGAGGTGATGGATATAACAGACTTACTGTGGGGATAACTGCATAGGTATACTTGTATCAAAACATCCTGCTTTATACATTAAATATTACACTTTTTATTTGCCAGTCATGTACCTCAATGAAGCTGGGGGAGCTTAATTACATAAAAAGCAATGATACCTTAAAAATAATTACAACTTCTGTCATTAAAAAAGTTCATTTCTCTCATATGTTATGCTTTCCTACAAATCAATAGAAAAATAATAGCCAACCAGAAGAAAAAAGGATTAGAAATATTACCACCTTGCAGAAGTAAAAATAAAAATAGCTTTCATATATGAAAAAATGATCAACTTCACTTAAAGGAAATGCTGACTCAAATGTCACTGGGATACTTTTTCCCCCAAAGGTCATATTTATAAAGAAAAAAACTGTAATAATGCAATATATTAGTATATTCTTGTATGCCACTGATTGAAATGTGATTGAACCCCCTATAGAAAGAACTTGGCAATAATTTTAAAAATGTAAATGCCTGTGCCTTGTAATCTAACAAATCACATATGCACATATCCTATCTGTATGTCCCCACATCCATAAAATGATATGGTTTACGGCTATTCATTAATTACAGCTCAACGTAATAGGAAGAGGAAAATAGCAGGAAGCTCCCCCATCATTAGAGCATGCACTGGTTAAAGAATCATGGCTCTGCATACATTGGATGGAATGCCAAGCAGCTGTTGAGAAAAACAAAAAAGAATATGGGAGCTCCTTATGTTCTCATGTCCAATAAAAAAATCAAAATATAATTTTATTGGGGGAAAAGGAGTGTGCAGAAGACTTTTTGAGTGAAAAGAGGTGAGGGAGAAATACATATGTGATCACTTGAATAAGCAAAACATGTCTCAGGAAGGATGCACAAGAAACTTGTTGCCTCAAAGGAGGAGAACCAGGTGACTGGGGAACAACAAGATCAAGTATAGCTTTGCTGAAGTTGTAGATCAGTTTAGCACTAATAGCTTACATACTATTGCCTGGCACCACGATAAACAGGCAAGGTTTCTCATCCTTATGCAGCTCCAGTTTATGAGAAAGACAAGAGGTAATTATATAGTAGAAAACCATGATGTATTAATTTGCTCAGCCTTCATGGTGGTTGTAATAGGCATACAGAGGAGTTGGGGACAGCTTAGAGAGAGGCTCAGAAGCGTGGCAAGGGGCAGGTTTGAAGAATCCTAAGATGGGGGCAGCCTAGCTGTACAGGAGTTCCATTGGTGGGAGCTGTGTTTATTCTCATTTAATTTCTGTCTCACTCCCTTTATCTCTTTCTGTCTCTTTATCTCTTGGTCTCTGTTTCTCTGTCTCTGTCTCTGTCTCTGTCTGTCTCTCTCTCTCTCTCTCTCTCTCTCTCTCTCTCTCTCTCTCAGTCTCTCTCTCTATTGTAAGCAAGAAATTTAATTAAAATCCTTGTATTTCATATGTGGAATACTGAAAGCTACACAATTAAAACTTCTGTATCAAGCCCCTGAGTCTGCTGGCCAGCATAGCACACTTCTGGATTTGATTTGCCCCCTTCATTATAATATTTCCTCCATCTTTTATTTTCTAAATTAGAAATTCCTAATAAATGTCCAAATCTGTGAGACCACACACACACACACACACACACACACACACACACACACACACACTCAGTTTGCTTCCTCCTCTAGAAGTCTTCCCTATGCCTTTGGCTGGAAAGGACACAGGAATCAAAGGATTACCCTAAACAATAGAAGCCAAGATAAATCCACTTATTCTAAGAAACAATGGAAATGAAATTTCCACTGGGATCAAACTCAACAGAGATGATTAGCATTTCTTTCATGTTAAGTATTTGGCTTACATGTCAGGTTAGGGGTTAGGAGATGATAGTCTATTAACAGTTTCGTCAAATATAAATGTCACCAAAGAGTAATTAGCTTGCATTTTACTTCTTCAAATACCCCTCCCCATTCTTAGTGATCAGTATTAAGTGTCCTGTCTTGGATCACATTTTTATTTGGTTTCTGCATTTTTCAGTGTGACAGCAAGAGACTTATTTTACAGCAGCTAACAAACCAGACCACCCACAAGCTGCTTTGTGTCTTTGGGTATTATTTGATGTGTTTTATGTTGTGTTTTCAAACATCTTCAATGGCAAGCATGTCCTCTTGAGGAAAACATCCAAGTTTAAAATAGTTATTGTTTCTTTTCAGCACATAACCTAAGCAGAGAGGAATGAGCACCCAGGAAAACACCAAGAGATGCAATGTTTTCTTGGAAAAGGATGACTAACCTTGTCTATGATCCAGTACCCAGCAATTAAATTTTCTGTCTTCTTTGCCATAGACACAGAACTCAAAACAGACTGAAGTATGATTTATCTTGGTCTCCCATCACAGTGAAGTTAGACCTGACCAGGTTCTGTTTTGTGTTTTGTAAGTTTGTGTTAGCTGTTGTGGTGGTGGTTTCAGTACTGTGGGGCCTTCACACTGAGCTATCTGCTCAGCCCTTTTTAATTTTTTCACTTCAAGACAAGTTTTTACTAAGCTATTCAGTTGCCCCGTCTTTGTTTGAGCCTGTGATCCTCCAGTCTCTGCCTCCCAGAGTGGTGGTCTAACCAGATTTTTGTCAGTTGCAGTTCAGTGACATTTACTAGGCATATACTTTTCCATCTTACCGTACGTTCTCTTCTCCTCGCGCCTTGGCCATGCAGCCTGTGTACTCACCCTTATCAAAATACAGATGCCCATAGTTACTTCTACTTCACCCCTGCCCCTTTTCATCTTTCTTTATTCCCTTGTGTGATTCATTCCCCATCACCTCATACTCTCATTCATTTACCTTTGTCACCCAGGTCTCAGATGTCTGGCTTCAGTACTGGGCTTTATAACCTCCAACCAGCTCACCTCACCTTACACTAATCTACCAAGGTCTCTCCCAAGCTTCTAGACCTCTACTTCCCTGTACTCCTTCTAATTCTCATATTTCTTTCATGTTTGGTGTCTACCACTGTCCTCAGTGAGTTTACCTTTAGGGCAGCCCTCGCCCTTGAGTAACTGGGGAATCAGGAAATACCCATCTTTAAAGTTTGTTTCAAAAGAAGCACTGCTACATTCCAATTTGCACCAGCTCTTTTGGTGGGGTCCAGTGTGAAGGTGTATTTGTTATTACATCCCCAGCATTCAACACAATGTTACACATATTAGCTTCCTAATCAGCAAAGCTTCATTGGATGAATTCTAGGAGAGCAGCAAAAGATATTCCTGCCATCTGCCCCCACAATTAAACCAATAATTTTGATTTGTTGGCAAGGCACAAGATGCCTTTGCTGGTGTTTATCTCCCTGTTTTGTGCTTTGGGGCTATAGCTGCATTGTGCATAAAGAATATGCGCCCAGCGAACTCCATGGATTTATCTAGTGCTCATTAAGTGGCACTTTCAACGAGAAAATGGCTTGATAGAAACCATGAGGCTACCCTCTGTGATCATTATGAAATTCTGAGTTCTTCATATTAAGAACAAATGAGATAAATTAGAGAAGGTTCAAAAGATTTTCTATCTTAATTATCTTTCAAAAACAAGAAATGTAGCTGGGCTGCAATGCTGTGAGAATGCTTATTATATTCACTTCTTAAAACGTCTATTTTCTTAAGCTATCTTGCATTAGTGTGTTCAGGATTAAAATGTACCATATTCTGAGTCATATATCAATTACAGAAATGTATTTATTACAGTTCAAGATGAAGGCTCAGACAGAGGCGTCTGGGAGGGACTGAGTATTCTTGGGGATAACCTTTCTCTCTGAGTGCTCACATCGTGGAGAAGCAAGCAAACTCCACAGCCTTCTTTGGTAAAAGACTCTGGTCCCCGTCCTGAGGGCTCTGTTCTCCTGACTCAGTCCCCTCCCAATGGTGTCACTTCATAGTGCCATCACTTTGCTGAATTTCATCATAGAAATTTTGGGAAAATGCAAACATAGCAGAGCTTCAACAAGATTCTAAACCTTGTCACCAGATGCTCACTAAGAAAAAAATGTGTAAATAAGTATATTGGTAAGGGAAATTTCTAAAATATATGATTTCTTCAAAAAAGGACTTACAAAAAATAGCATGAATAATAATATTCTATTCCTAAAAACCTACAGAAGATTTTTAAATCAATGTATAAAATACATAAAATGCATACAATGAAAGTATACAGTGTATGAATTTTCACTTGGTAGATACTAAGTGACTGCCAACTAAATAAAAACAGGACATTCTAGGATTCCAGAGGTCTCCCTTTTGTCCCTTTTCTGAAGAATATTTCCTGAAGCACTTAGTGGGTACCCAAGCCGACTTAGGTGGTTTTTAACTCTCTTCTTTATCCAGTTCTGTTACTTGAATTTTCCACATTAGTATTAATTAGAAATGGTAGAATTATTTTGTAAATTGCAAATTCCTAATGAATCAATCTCAGGCAAAAGAACTTCAGGCATCTGAATTCCTGAACCCTGAACCTCAACATTTATGAGGATATGAACGCTTATATCTCCATAAAAATTAGTATGTTGAAATCCCAACCCCCAGTATGATGGCAGGGCAGTTGGTTAGTGATTAGATTACGGTGAACCTCTCATGAGTGAGATTTGGGCCCTTATAAAAGATGATACAATGAGAAGATATTCTGAGACCCAGAAAAGGGCCTTCAGTAGAACCCAACCATGTCAATATGTTTCTAAAACTGTAAGAAAGTTAATTCAATTGTTTATAAGCTACTTGGTCTACAATACTTTATTGTAGCAGTTGTAACTAAAACAAACTGCTTTTTTATTTTGGTTTTTGTTGGTATAGTTCTTGTCTGTCCTCCTCATTTTCTTTGTATTACTAAGCAAAACCTCTTTTCCCTTTATAATAATATAATGTGCTCAACTATGCCAGGCAGCATTTCCTTGCTTAAGCAGAGCATGGAGGTGCATACCTGTAATCCCAGCACGTGGGAGGCTGATACAGGAAGATCACTGAAAGCTTGAGGCTGGCCTGGGCTACACAGTGAGATTAAAACCAGCCTGAACACACAGCAAAATCTTGTCTTCAAAAAATAATTTTTTTCCCGTGCTTGAAATGGAGATGCAACTCAGTGGTAGAGCACTTGCTTACTATGCACCAGGCCCTGGATTCAATCCTAAGGACCACAAAAAAGAAAAGGAAAAAAAGAAAGAAAATTCCATGCTGCCTCTTGGAAAGGCGCAGGAAGGCACTGCATGGTTCAGAAACTAGGCACTGTACAGCAATCTGAAACCAAAGCAGAATGAGCCCAGTCAATGAAGAGATATAGTGAGAATGGTGACAGTACTATACTCCCAGCTATTCAGGAGCTGAGGCCAAAGGATAGCAGGTTCAAGGCCAGCTTAGGCAATGCGGTTTCAAAATGAAATAAGAAAGTGTGGGGATGTAGCCATGTACTTATCCAGCATGCATGAGGCCCTGGGTTCAAACCCCACCACGGCAACAACGACAAAAAAAAATAATGAAAAAATAAAACAAGCTACAGATGTCGCTCAGTGGTAGACCATTTGCTAGCATACGTGAGCTCCTGGGTTCAATCCCTAGTAGTACCTCAAAAGAAAAAGAAAGAAAGAAAGGACAAGAAACAGACACAAAGAAAAGAGATGGTAATATTTATGACAGATAAAGACAGATTGGAGAAGCCACCTTAGATCTCCAGATTCAATCCACCTTCCAGTATCTATAGCTGAAAAATCCACTTAAACACCTATACAGCCAGCTCCCTGCAGACAGCTCCCTCATTAGGAAAGGCTCCACTGCTCCTGGAGACAAGATGCCAGGCACTCTGGGCTTTCTCCCAACCTCACCAAACACATGAGTCACCGAAGAAGTGGACAAGAGATGGGCAGAAGTTGTCCCCCTCATACTCCTAATGTTCCATTTAAGGAACTAAGTGAAAGTTTTCTCCACACACACAAGCGAATTCACAACTATGGTCCTGGCAACACTCTGGGTATAGGGTTGATGAAATGGACCTTAAATTCTCCAGATATTCAGTCTGTGACTCCAGGGGGAAGAACTTGGTTTTCCTTCTCTGTTCTGTCTTTTTGGAAAGCAAATGTATAAATAAATAAACAAAAGTACAGTGAGGTTAAAAGAAACTTTGAACTGTTACATGGAATCTTGTAATGAGAGAACAGCTCCAGTTATACCCAGGATGGAAGCCACTGGGAATATCTGCATTATTGAAAGGACACAACAAAGAGAAGCTGGCAGGCTGGTAACTGATCGCTTTCGTGCCCAAGCTCATCTCAGTCTCACTGTGGTGACCTGAGATGATGACTCACTGGGATTTCTAAATTGAGTGCAGTTGGCAATAGATTAAATGCTGGAACTGAAATTCCCACCAAGCCTGTTTTTGTAACCTGTGAAACACATTCAAACAATTCAGGACCCATTTCCTGAAAGGATATTCTGAACTTTCCAGCTACTCTGGAAGCTTAAAATGAGACTCAGCCTTCAAGTGGAGAGTGTGAGCGTGTGAGGATCCTGATGAGGAAATAAACTTGTTCTTCAAGTTAAAAAAAAAAATCAGGTGGAGTCAGGAGGGGGAAAGTTTGCTTGCTGGTGACTTACTTCTTCTCCAAAGAGTTCTCAAAAAGTCTTCACGCATAATTAAGTGATAACTTATTCTGTGAGTAAACTTTTTACTCAGAGTATGACACACATGTAAACAGTGCACCAGCCACGAGTGAACAATTTGTTGGATTTTTTTAGAATAAATACAGCTGTGTGCCCAGCCCCCATCAAGGGAGAGAACATTACCTGCGTTGCCAAAGCTTCCATTGCTCTCTCCTGTTCATTACCCCCCTCAGTGGAACCACTGTCCTAACACCTAGCACCACACACTAACTGCCTATTTTTGAACTTCATTAAACTGGAAACATAGAGTATTACTTTCGTGCATCTGGATGTTTTTGCTCAATATTGTATTCAAGAGATTAAACCATGTAGCTACATGTAGTAATATTAGCAATTTCTTAACTCTTGTTATTGTTTAGTACTTCATGTACAAACATGCTACATTTTATTATTCATTCTGCTCACGATGGGCAGTTGGAGAGCTTCCAGCTTGAAGCTATTATAAATAATGCTGCGGGGTGTACTGTAGTGTGTGTCTCCTGGTGCACATTTCTGTTGGGACTATTACAAAGGGTCAGTCTCAAGTCACTAGGTGTGTGGTCACTTGTTATAGTAGAAATAGGGAACTCATGTAACAGAATCACTTTTTATATATTAGCCATATGAACACCACTTTTTATGCAGTATTTACCCAGTCAATTCTTTTCAAAACTATATATATATTTTTTCTATTTGTTCTTGAATATGTATTTTTACTGAAACGATCATAAATTAACATACAAAAATTTTCCTTATCTACTCTATATTAAACTTCTTGTGGAACTTTGTATTTATAAAGCATTCCATGGCTTATTTATTTCTCTTAATGATCTCTTTTTTTTCTTTTTTTTTTTTTTTTAATCAGTCCTAGGGATCAAACTCATGACCACACACTTGCAAGGCAGACGCTTATGCCGCTGAGCTAAATCCCCAGCCCCAATGATCTCTTTTGATTAAAAAAGTTCCCCAATTTTAATTATGCCCAACATATCTATCTTTTAAAATTCATCTGGGACAGACTAAGAAATATTCTTATTTATAAAACTTAACAGATTTTTGCCAGACACAGTGACGGATGCCTGCCTCTAATCTCAACTATTTGGGGAGCAGCAGCAGGAGAATCCCAAGTTCAAGGCCAACATGGGCAATTTACAGAAATTTGTATCAACAATTAAATAGATAGAAGAAATGGGAATATAACTGAGCACTCCCTGCATTCAATCTTAAGAACCACAATCAAAAGAAAATTAATAGGTTTAATACATATAATTAGAAAGTATAATAATCATTTTAAAAGTCAATGTTGGCAAGGATGTGGAGAAATAGGATCATATATTGCTGGCAGGGCAATAAAATGGTATGGCCATTTGGGAAGCAGTTTGGCAGTTTCATAGAAAGATACATACAATTTTATCAGGCAACCCAGCAATTCTAACAAGGAGGTGCCTACCCAGATGAGGTGAAAACATGTTCACACAAAGGTTTATATATGAATTGCCACAACAAAATTATGTGTAACATAATAACCAAAAATTGGAAATAATCTTAATCTTAATCTTGCTGATTGATGAGCATGTATAAAAATGTCATGCATTCATGCAACAAAATACAATTTAATAGTAAAAAGAAATAAACTACTGTATTATTGCATGCTGTAGCATGGAAGTACATTATATTAAAACCAAAAAGAAGGTACAAAAAACACATACTCGAGACTAGGGATTTAGCTCCGCGGCATAAGCGCCTGCCTTGCAAGCAGGCTGTCGTGAGTTCGATCCCCGGTACCGATAAAAACAAAAAGAAAAACAACCACATACTCAATGGTTCCATTTATATGAAATTTCCAAAAACTGGAAATCTACAGATTTGCAGATTAGGGGTTACCTGGGGCTAGATGTGGAATCACATTGACTGCTAACATACTCAGGGAAAATTGTTGGGTGATAAAAGTATTCTAACCCTAAATTGTGGTGATCATTTCACAACTAAATAAACTAACTTAAAATAAATGAACTGTGCACTCACTGTGGGTGGATTTTGTGGAATGTAAAATTCTACTACAATAAAGCTGTTTAAAAAAAACAACATGGAATCAGAAGTGGGGAGGTGGAAACAAAACAAATTGGCAATATATTAAGAATGATTGAAGCTGGATGGTGAGAATTGGTGCTTTATTATCCTACTTATTCTGTTTTTAATGTATGTTTGAAATTATTCACAATAAAAACTTTTTAAAAGATAATGAAAGATGAAATTTAATGCTTTATAAAGATACTCTGATCTGGCATGGTGGTGCACACTTATAATCCCAGCACCCTGGGAAGCAGAGGTAGGAGAATTACAAGTTCAATTCCCAACTGAGATCCTGTCTCAAAATAAAAAATAAAAAGGACTCAATGTGAAAACTCTGGGTTTAATGCCTACCACTGAAATAAAAGACATACTCTGTTATGTGTTCAATAGAATTTAATATAATCATTAGTCTTACATTTCATTTACAAACCATTTCACTAAATGTGGAATATTCAGCAGAAAACTGAGTGAGCAGATGGCCTCCTGGATATGCTGGATGTGTGTTTCTAGGCTGGGTCCAACAATTTCAGTGGGCCCCAAAACTCAGAATCCTCGTGTCAAGAACTCTGAAAGCCAAAATGCATCTCCAAGCAAGTCACCAGATGATCTCTGGTTTTGAAAGGGTTTCACATAATAAAGGGATTTTTTCCTTTTTAAATAGTTAGAGCAACAGACAGGACAGTCATTCGAATTCCTCTGGTCTTATGGGTCAACAGAATAATCTGGTTGCATTGAGGAATACCTTCCTTTAATCTACTGACAGTCAAGTCAAACAAAGTACATTAAGAAGCCAGAAGCAAGTCATGAATCCAGTATGTGTGGCTTCTAATTTTAAAAAAAAGGCTAGTGAAGGAAAAATTCTGATTAATTTAATGTGTATACTAATAGAGTTTTGTTGTTTTGTATGTGGGGTTTTTGTGTTTGTTTGCTTGCTTGTTTGTCTTACAGTACTCGGGGCTGAACCCAGGGAGTGCTGATCTACATCCCCAGCCTTTTTTATTTATTTGTTTCATTTCCTGTTTGTTTGCTTACAGATAGTCTTGCTAAGAGGTCCAGACTGGACTTAAACTGATCCTCCTGCCTCAGCCTCCCTGGTGGCAGGGATTACAAGTGTAAATCACCACATGCAGCAAGAGAGCTTTTTAAAGAGACTTGAAGATATTGCAATACCCAGCAGACCCATGGGCCAGACGTTCCTGAGCTCTAGTAGTTGGTAAGTATAGAGAGCAACCTGTCTGGAAAGTTTGCCATGGAATCATTGCCAGCAAGATAGCACCAATCTGTTGGAAAGGAGAAACGTTAATCACCATGTAAGAATTTTTGATATAAGAGAAAAAATAGTAAGTTTTTCTAGAAACCTGATAAAGATTCTTGCTAGATCCAATTTCAGAGGAACAAGTACCAAATTTTACATTACTGATGGAAATAATTTATATATGCTGAACCACTAAACATGCCTGTATACCCCACAAACATACACACAGTCTACAAGACATATTCTGTTTTAAATGTCACACCTTCACTTCCTTCTACTACTTTAAACTCTGACGCAGTTACTGACATCCATGCAACATCTGTGTCTGACTTCCAGGAAGTTTCTAATCCTGGTAGTTATTATACTACCTGGGAGATTGCTGCCAGGTTTGATGAGACTGGCAATAAATCTTGTACAGTATATTAAAACTCTTTCAAAAACAAGGAAATAAATGAATAAACAAATATTTCCGTGGCAATATCGAGCTTTGAAAATACGATATAGTTGTTTTACATTTTGAAATAAAATTCCAGCCTACTACAATACATAAACAGCTAGAACCCAGAACGCCTGAACTTCCTTCTTGAGCTCATTCAGTATAAGAGGTAACTACTCACCCGGAAGTTGTAACTACATGACCCGGAAGTTAATTGTTTAGGTCCACTGTTTTTGTCCTGTCTTTCCAGATCTCAAACACTCAGTGCTTCAAAACTTATTTTCTGTGCTAAGGAGATAAAATATGGGCAGTTCCAACCATAAGCACAAAAACTTCACCTGAAAGATACCTGCTATAATAATGTAAAACAGATATTTTTCATAATTATTTAACACATAACCTTTTAAAACAGGATAACCTTGTCTTTCAAATGTATAAGCTCTAAGTGTTTAGTTCGTGTTGAAAGAAAATATTCTAGTGTAGTCAAAGTATATATACTGCAACAAAGTTTAGGCATCTTTCATATTATGAAATCTTTATTCATACCAAGGAAATCCTACCAAAATACTATCTATCCTTTCTGGATTCAATTTGCAAGCCATCATCTAATTGCCAGTGTCATAAGTTTGAGGTATACTTCTGATCTTTGTTTCATTATCTGTTCAGCCTGTTCAACTCAGAACTTTTTAAAAATGTCAATGGAAGAGCTATCAAGGGATATACTTTCTGGGTTTTTTTGTTTGTTTGTTTGTTTGTTTTGGTTTTGGTTTTCGGTGGTTTTTTTTTTTTTTTTTTTTTTTTTTTCGTCTTTTTCGTTTTTATCGGTACCAGGGATCGAACTCACGACCACACACTTGCAAGACAGGCGTTTATGCGGCTGAACTAAATCCCCGGCCCCGATATACTTTCTCATTATCTGAAAATGGACGTTTAGGGGAAATGTGTCAATGGAAAAGAAGCAAAAATAGATGTAGAATAACCAGCTGTTGTGAGAAAACCTAGCTGTAGAGACACCAAACTTCTGTAACATGCGGCACCAGGTACTAAAAAGTGAACACAGGGAATACCTCCCCACAACATGAACACACACACATGCACACACACAAACACACACATACATGTGCGGACAATCAAGTTCAACCAGTGCTCCTGTATATACATCTCCAAAGTGAGAAGTTGAGGCAATTCTTTGTAGGGTAGAAGGAAAATACTAGATTGTCTATTTCTTTTTAATTTCTATTTTTGTAAATATTTTCTGATGCATGTAATAAATCACCATATAGTAATTTATATTTATAGTAATATATGTATAAGTGGAAGCTAAAGTAAATAAACTGTGTTTTATCTATAGATATGAGAGATAATAAAGCTTGGTGTCCATTGTTTTAAGAAGCCAAAACTGGTTTTGAAGATCTGTAAGGCTCTCATTCTTCTGCTTTGATTGCTTTTATATTATTTCGTTTTGTATTAATTCATTATGTGTGAAGGTATGCACAACTATTTCAAAGAAAACAAGAGATGTTTTGGTAACCACTGTTGATTTCCTGTTGTCTTGAAGTCCTGTATTATTTGCGTTGTTTTACTCCCATCTGTTTTGTTCTATTTTGTTTTAGTCTGTTTTGTCTTATTCTTCTTTAAAATAAAAATAGAAGCCAAAACCAATAAATTAAAATTATATAGGAGACAAAATGTAATTGTATCATCATTCTAGAATCTAACATAGAAGCATCTTTCATTCAAAATTTATATTTACTATTTTATTTATTTATATTTGGTCAAAGCATTGGCAAGTTGAATTCAGAATCTATACATGGCACTTCAGAAGGATTCTATATAATATATTTACTTAATATTAAAGATGCTGGAACTTTGGCTCATCTACAATATTTTCTTTCAAAACTAAATACAAATGTAGTACCTTTAACTTCAAAGGGCAGGAATTACTACACTAATAGTCAATTCTTTTCCCTTATGCTCACAACCAATATGATAATAACTATGTTAAAATTCTATTTCTGTCCCAGTCCTGAACCACATTCATTTATGACTACAGCTTTGAACAGGCATCTTGGAATACATCATTCTTTTGATAATTACATCAGCAATGGTACTAAGAAAAAGGATTTCATCAACAGGATTTTGCTTACAAAGTGTCATCGATTCATAAGTGGATTGTGGTAGCAAACAACATTATTCATCTGATACTTCCAGCTGTGGATCATCTAGAACCAATCTGTTCCCTGTATGGGTAGGGCTACATGGCTGGATCTGGCAATGAATTATGAGCAATATCACTTTTATTCTGGACCATTTCATGGTCAGTGCAAGATGTTCCAGGACTCCTTTTTACTATCTAACATCGCCATCAACCTGCATAAACAACCACTACAAGCAAAGTCCCTTTGCCAACCATATTGGATATGTAGTCTGAGTGAAAAATAAGCCTATGTTATTTGAAGACTCTGAGATTTGGCACTTGATTATTGGCAAGGTGTGATCTGATCTGCCCCAAATGACACCTGGATGGAGAACCAGAAATTTCTATTTAAAATCAGTAACTTTTTATATCATGTTTTGGTTAATAAGTTATACTTTTGAGAGATTCAGCAACCTTACTATAAAAAACCAGAGGAAGTTCTCTTTAATGAATTTCCTGAAGACACAAGTGGACCATATCCATGTAATTCTGAAAGGGGAATTTTCACCTTTGAAAATTTCAAAGGGAGTTTTTGGTATCAGATACCAGGCTGATCTCAGAAGGCAAAGAACAGGAAACTATCTTGACCCACCCTAACTAGGACTTGCTTAACTGTGAGACCTTCTCATCAGGTGGGAGCTGGTCAAGTTTGCAAAAACCAGAGCAAACTCTTCTTTCAATTTTCCTTAAGCTGATTCAAAGCAAAAGAGAATTAACCACATGTAATCAATTCCAAAATGCAATCCATCTAAATTTCATGGCGGATTTATGTCCAAATCTATTCTCATCCAGTTCTGTTTTTCTATTAAGTGAATATGATATTTTTACCTCAGTAGACTCTAAGAGAAAACATCTGCATTAAGCTATTCCTACAGGCCTCTCATGGACTGAACTGCCTTCCCCTCTAAGTCCCATCTCAGTACTTTGGAAAGTAAGCAAATCCGGAGGCAGTTTCTGTAGAAGTCATTAAATGAGGTCTTTAAGATGAGTCCTAATGCTTATGTCACTGATGTCTTTACAGGAAAAGGAAATAGAAGCACAAACAGGCACGGAGGAAAAACAATACAAAGGCACAGGGAAGAGATGCTGACCACTGAGCCAAAGAGATGCTCCTGGAAAAGATGTTTTCCTCACCCCAGGAGGAACCAGTCTTCTCTGGCTTCCAGCCTCCAGAACGTGAGTCAATGTGTGTTTCTGTTGTGTAAGCTGTTCTGCTCTGTCTGTGGAACTTCATTGCATTTACCCTCGCTAACTGGTACAGCATCTGCATCGGGCATAGCTACTAGCACAGTGCAGTGGAATATGAACTAAACTCAGAACTTCCAAGTCACAGCTCTGTTGCTAACCAGTTGTGTGACTGCAGATATCGCTTAACCTCTGTTTCATTCTATTTCCTCTATAAAATGATGTTTTAGATTTTTAAATTTTATTTATTCTTTAATTGACAAATTAAAACTGTGTTTATATTTGCTATGGCAATGTTGCTTTGAACTGTATATACATTGTGGAATAGCTAATTGAGATAACATATGCATTGTTTCATGCACTTACTATTTTGGGGAAATTAAAACACTTAAAATTTGCTCTTTTAGCAACTATCAAGAATATATCAATATTGGCCAGGCATGGCGGCACACGCCTATAATCCCAGCACTTGGGAGGCCAAGGCAGGAGGATTGCTGTGAATTTGAAGCCAACCTAGACTACAAAGTAAGTTCAAGGCTAGCCAGAACTACATAGTAAAACCCTATCTCAAAAAGACAAAAGAAATTATATATATATATATATATATATATATATATATATATGTATATATATGTATATATATTAACTACAGTCATCATGATGTACAATAGATATTTTAAATTTATTCTTCCTAACTGAAATGTATCTTTTGGGCTAGGGATTTAGCTCAGCAGTGTAAATGCCTCCTTGGCAAATGCAAGGTCATGAGTTTGATCACCCGTACCAAAAAAAAAAAAAAAAATTGAAATGTACCTTTTGACCAATATCTCTCTAGTCCCCCACCCCCAATGGCTACCACCATTCCACTCTCTGTTACTGTGTGTTTAACTTTTCTAGATTCCTCATATAAAGTGAATTATCCGGCATTTGTCTTTTGCTTGAAATCATGGTCTCCAATCCATCCACGTTGTCACAAATGACCTGAATTCTTTCTTTCTTAAGCCTGAATAGTATCTTATGGTGTGCACATAAAATTTCTTCAGTGTATTCATCTGAACACAGACTGATTCCCTGTCTTGACTTACGACTAATGATGCAGTGAACTGATTGGGATTGCAGAATACATGGCAGTTATAATTTTAATTTTCTGAGGCTCTTCCATACTGTTTTTCATAGTGGCTACCTGAACTTACATTCCTACCCACAGTATGCAAAATTTCCCTTTTCTACATCCTTTCCAATACTTATCATCTATCTTTCTGATAACAGACATTCTAATAGTTTTGAAGCAATATCTAATTATGGGCTTAATTTGTATTCCCCAATTAGTAATATTAAGCATTTTATATCTGTTGGCCATTTATATACCTTCTTTCGAACAACTTCCATTCAAGTTCTTTGCCAGTGTCTAACTATGTTGCTTATTTTCTTACTCTTGAGTTAAGTTCCTTAGATACTTTGAATATTAACCTCTTGCTAGGGGGTATATATGATAGAATTGGAGAGAAGTATGAAATATAAATGACTTTTATTTTAAGGATGCGAGGAGAGACCCCCCAACCCTCTGGGTCCGACATAGTCCCCCAGAGGCTGGCATTCTCTCCAGAGGACACATGGAGTGGGGGTGTACTGTAGCTTAGGTTTGGGGTGGTGCCTCAGGGCATTAGTGATGCGCAGGTAGCCCATTGGTATTCTTTTCGTGCCACAGGTAAATTCCTAGGGGCAGGGAAGATAGAGCTCCTTGGTTCCGCCTCCAAGGCTTTACCAGCTATAGTGTCTGTCATAGGATAAGATTCTTTCAGTATATCTTGAAAATCTTTTTCCCCCATTGTATAGTTTCTCTTTTTCACTCCTAATTGTGTCCTTGGCTGGGCAGAAGCTTTTTAATTTGATGTCATCATATTTGTCTATTTTTGCTTTGGTTGCCTGTGCTTTTGGGGTCATGTCCAAAAAAATCATTGCTCAGATGAGTGTCATGCAGCTTTCCTCCTGAATTTTCTTCTAGGAGTTTTACAGTGTTAGGTCTTATGTTTAAGGTCTTTAATCCATTTTGAGTTGATTTTTGCACCTAGTGTGTCTTAGTCCATGAGTAATTTATAAAGGAAAGAAGTTCACTTTGTCTCACAGTTCTGGGGTTGGGAAGTCCAAGACTCTGTCGTCATTATTTTCTGTCTCTGCTAGTGGCTTATGCTGTGTTGTAACATGGCAGAATAGTGGAAGAGCAAGCCAGTATTGCAGGAAAGCTCACTTTTTATGGCAGAGCCACGCCTAAAAGAACTAACCTACTCCACTCCCAGGATAGTGTTAGTCCACACACAAAGGTAGAACCCTTCCAAGGCCTCGCTTCTGAATCAAGTTTCCAGCACAGGATTCTGGAGACAAATACCCAACCAGTAGCATAGTGTGCACTAAGTGTCCACTTCATTTTCTGCATGTGAATATCCAGTTGCTCTATCAAATGTTCCTGGTAACTTTGTTGAAAATCAGCTGACCATAAATGCGTGGATTGTAAAATGCTAATAATTGTTGATTTACCCTGGCTCTAAATGTTGTCAGTTTCTAGAGAAACTTATCGGAAAATGATTAAACAGCTGAGTGACGGCATGGGAGGGATCATCAGCTTGTGGACATTTATTATGAGTCAACACAAATTGTACTGGCTTACTGGTTTGTTAGTCAAATTGCTTTTGACACTGTTGTATGGTTTTTAACTTTTTATTTCCTCTTTTTAAATGTCCTCATTTCCCTTTACAGAACTAGAAACTCTGGTTGCTACCACTATATAGGAGAGGCCAATTCAAAGTCTATTTTACCTCTCACCACCCCTGAGCCTTCCTGTCCTCTGATTCAATTTGCGGTGCCCACATCACCTGACATTTGTTGTCATTTATTTTACTGCCCAAGGAATCTTTACACCTCAGGATTTGGCTTATATATTTACCAACTTGCCAGGCAACCAGCCTGATAAAATCATGTTTACTAATCAAGGTGTGATCTCTTTTCCCATGGTGGCATTGTTCTGTTCCCAAATGCAGTGACACTGAAGAGAAATCAAAATATTCAGTGTTGAGACAGACAGAAAAGGAGAAGATTATCTTGAAAAAGGAAAGGTTGAGTTACATTTTGCAAACCACTCTTTAGGAACCTATCAAGAGGGGACACTGTGGCAGAGGCCAAAGGCCCTGATTCAGGAGATGGACATCTGGCCCTGAAGAGGGAGCCAGAGCAGAAGCCAAGCTCTGGCCCCAGCACTAGTGGCAGCAAATAGCACAGCCACAACCTCTGACCAAAGAACAGAAAAACACTGGTTCTTACTTTCTTCTCTCAGGACTGGAAACTGTATGATTGATGTCCATTCCCCCAAAGCAGTTTTGGGGATTTGCATGACTAGCTTTGAGTTTCAAACTCTCCAAGGAGATAAAGGGAAGGTTATGTGAATTGCGTGTGCTTGTGAGTTTGCTTTGACAGTGAAAATTGAGCTGCTGAAGAATGTCTGATTTGGAGCCAGGTGTGGGAGCACATGTATATAACCCCAGCATTATGGGGCACTGAGCCAGGAGAATCAAAAGTTTAAACACCAATTCATTGACTTGGCAAAACTGTCTCAAAATGAAAAACCAAAAGGTCTGAGATGAAGCTCAGTGGGAGGGTGCTGGATGCAACCCCCAGGATCACCCAAGTAAATAAGTGCATAAAAATAAATCTGGTTTGTGATGTGCTGATACATCCGCCTTGTTTTCAATTACATGGAAAACATGATATTTTCAGGGAAGAGTGCCTAGGTAGGAGGGACATTCAGGGAAGAGGGATCAAAACAATCCTGGAAACTCCCCGAATTTTCAAGCAACTTAGAACACATGACATAGAGAGAGGGCGGCTGAGGAATCAGGAGGTCTTCCTGTGTGTCCTGTTTCCCTGTTATCACTACAGCACTTCCTGTCGGCTCAACAGTCACTCAGGGTGGAGCTGAAGGGACACGTTCTACCCATGGGAAAATCTAACCCAGCCATGGGACGCTCGTTTTCAAATCTTTAATGCAGCCAAGCAGCACTGAAGTATGGAGTTGCCTTCAAACTATATTTTACAATCTAGGCTGTGTGATCTGTGCTCAACTTCTGTTTAATGGAATAACATTACTAACCCAGCTCGAAGTCTGAAATAAATAAAATATATACAAATTCCTTGGGGTTTTTCTGTTTGTTTTTTAAAGGACTTTTAAGGAATAGATGTGCTCTAGACCAAATCATTCCCAACATTTTAAAGGATTCCCTCTGTAGTTCCAAGGTCACTTTTGCCTTCTTCTTTGTCTCCTATTGTCTTCTTCCCCTGCTGGAAAATACAGAGTCCCCTGCAAAAAGATGCAGGTGAGGGCCATGGATTTGGCACAGCGGTATAAGCACCTGCATGCAGAGCACAAGATTGTGAGTTTTATCCACAGTACAAAAAAAAAAAAAAATGCAACTGAAGCACCTTGAAACCAGGCATTCATTCAGATTCCATCTTGACTCCTCTTTTGGAGAAAAGCTGTGTTCCCTGATCTGAGCACAACATGAGTGAGGAATAAACCCTTGTAGCAGGAATGTCCTCAGGTTTGAGGACTTACTCAATTCTACATCTACTGGGTCCCACCTCACAGCACTTGGGATTCAGAAGTGAAGCACTCAGAAAACAGAAGGACAGAGTGTGACATTCTGCAGGTTCTGCAGATCCAGTCGGCCAAGTGCAGCCACATCTGCAGGCTGCCGATGCACAGTTCCAGTAAGGATGATTCTTAGACAATGTTGAAAATATTTTGTTGTTGTTATACATGGAGCTTTTATGAAAGGTGTACATAAATCTTTTCTGTGTAAATGACCATTGTCACATAAGAGAGAGCATTAGATTTGGTACCCAGGAAAGGGAGATGAACATGAATGAGTGAACACATCCCTGACTCGGTGTGTAAAGCCCCTCCTTTGGAGGGCCGCCTAGTGATGACATCTGACATGTCAGAGCAAAACCAGGATTGTGACACTCAGTCCTCTCCTGGCATGCAGAATGTACTCGAGACAGAGTGAGGGAGGCCTAATGGGAGGAAGACAGCACCATCCCACCCCACCCCCAGTGTGGCTCAGAGGGGCCGTCAGCAAAACATACTTTTATTTGTAACAAGGAACAGTTGAAATATGGAAGGAAATGATGGCGTGACTGGATTTCCTGCGAGACACATGAACTAAGTAATAAAATGCGAGGTGCCTTTATGAACGGAACTAGTAAATTTTGCATAAATGCCTGACATGACCTTTTGTGCTTTTCAGCTAGTTCGCTTACAGTAATATCAGCAAAGGTGGCCAAAACCATTTACTATAAATTGGACTGTTTTCCTATTAATGTGAATTAATGCATGGAAATCAATGCCTACTTTATACTCAGAGCCACTATACAAAGGCACATACACACAGAGAATGAATATATCACTGTTATCTCGTCTGCTTATAAAAATTTACATTAAGAAAGTAATTCACAAGTATTTATAGCAACTCTGAACTCCCAAATGAGATGGAGGACTCTCTACCATTTGCCTTAATTAAAAAAAATCACACTTTTTCCATCAGAACTGAAAACTTTGTAATATTAATCTTCTTTTCCTATTAAAATTTGCAGAACTCCTCAAATGTGTCTGTGTATGTGTTTGAACTGTTTAATCCTAACTTAGTCAGCTCTTAGAGGAACTAATATTCTAGCCTCAATTCTCAAAACTTTTTCTTCTATCACCTTGGTTCGTGAGTGCTGTGGAAGACAGCCATTTCCTCCAGGTTTACTTTACTACCGGAAGCCTTTCCTGTCCTTTATCTGGAATCTGGCCTCTTGGCTACTGTCGGAGGGGCTGTCAGGTTGGCAGAGAAGCTGGAAAAGGTTTTTAGGAATTTAGGTCTTTCTGAGGAACTACATCAGAATGAAGTGCACAGTGATTTTGAAATACATATCTCAGTGCAATCCCCGATACAAAAAAAAAAAAAAAAATACATATCTCAGGCCCATCCTGGGATCCGTTTCACTTCAGTCTCACTTGCCACCCTGTGCTTCTCTTTCCCCGTGGGTATGGGAGGGCTGCCGCCAGCTTTGAGGCTGCATCCAGCCAGAGGGTGCAGTCTTGGGTCGGCCAAGCACGGTTGTAGTTCGTAGGTTTGCCTGACCCACATTGTCTGCTGTTTTATTCATCGTTAGTTATCTTGCTAAGTGGTGTGCATCTCTAGAAGCGGACTTGAATTCTTTTCACAATGTGTGAATTCTGGGTATATAAACAATAATAGGGCAGAGCAAAGATTTCAACAGGAAAACGTTACATTTCCTAAGACTGCGTCTCTGCTCCCACCGGCCCTGCTTAAATCAGGGTGTTCATCTGCCTAGAGGCTGCACATTTCCTCCAATAGCAGTCAGATTTCTCATCTCTTCAGATATCAAGGAAGCAGGCAAAAGCAGAAAAAGCACTCACAGGCAAAGAGGTTTCTTCCCAGTGGAGTAAAAATTATACCTCCCACCTAGGATTATTTCTGCTCAAGACACTTTAAAAGGGAATGTGATGTTTTAAATATATGATATTGTTGATAGCCTTCAATGAGTCAGATAGAGAGCCAAGTTAGTAAGGATGCTAAAGACAGACTGGGTAGAAATCAAAAGACAACGTAGATCAACTAACCAATTAGTAAAAGGGGGATAGGAGAGCCCAACAAACAGAAAAGAAAAGGGAGAGGGCTGGATGAAAGTGCTTTGCCTGTGATTGGCCTGGGCTGACTCCCAGAGTCGTGTATTTGAGTAGCTGCAATCATAATGACTCACAGATTAAATTCTTCCATAAAATGGAATTGTTTATGGTACAAACTTATGATTTCCTCTTTTTCCTTTGCAGACACATGTTTCAGTTCATTCAGACTAGATTTAAAGGAACTTCTGTAAGAGGGGGAAGTGGAAGAGGAGATTTAATAAAGTCAGCAGAAAAAATAAAAAATGAGGAGGAGGAGGAAAGGAAGAAAGACAGAGAGACACAGAGAGAAAGAGAGACTAATAAACCTGCCAGAAGAAGGAAATGAGATGTTGGAAATATGCTGTATGTGGTACAAAATCCAAACTTTTTTAAATGAGGGCATTGTTAGTAGGAATATTAATGTTATCATTTTATTATACTTCAAAAGGATTTAAGTCCTAAAGAAACAGGGTGCCTTTCATTCCAACTGTAAAATATCCAAAGAACCATACCACACCTAAATTTCTAAATCAGCAATCACAGTGGTGGTCTCAGCTGGCTGCCAGGCTCCTGCACCTTCAGCTACTCCCCACCAGGGGCGGGCAGCAGAAGGTAGGAACAGAGTGGGGGGAAAAGGCAACATCTACCGGCTACTTCCCATAGAATTTGGTGTCTCATGAATTAAACAGTCTATGCTGCCAAAAGTTGAAGATTAAAATAAAAGTCTCATCAAAGAAAAGAAGTAGTAAAATAGAGTAAGAAGAAATGGAGCAGGAAAACCAAAAACATTGGAAGTCATGGGGACAAGAGGACGTTGGTTCTCTCAGAGAATAAAATCTATGGAGCCCCAGGCGTCTCCTCGCCAGGCTTTGACCAATATTCAAAATGAAAACTGGGGACTCCCCATAGAGGGAGCTCTGCCCCAAAGTCAGGGTTACAGAACTAATAGTGACCGTAAGCTTTGCAAGCAGCTTGGACTTGGAAGTCACATCAATCTAGTTCCCAGTCTATCTTCTTCTCATTTAGCGAGGTTTGCCTTAAGGGTAGACTTTCTCCCCCTCAGCAGTGTGACTTCAGGAAGCTTTCTTGACCTTAAAATCTTCTCTGTAGCCACAAACTCCTCACATAGGAAATTTACTTATGGAAGTAGATTGTTAGATATGAAAAAGGTCATATTAGAAAGATCATGTTGAAAATATGTTATACTGTAATAAGGTAAAATCTGATCATCATATACCCATTCAGTTTTTATTAACACTTACTACTAACATTAATTTTCTACTAACACTTCTTTTATTGAATCCTTCACTCAAATATTTATTTTGGCTTCCTTTTTTATTTTGGTAAAATATATATAACATAAAATTTACCGTTTTTCTGATACTAAGTATTAAACACAGGGTCTTCACATGAGCCAAACATCCCTAGCCCTTTTTATTTTTTATTTTAAGACTGAGTCTCGCTCAGTTTCCCAGGCTGGGCTAGAACTTATGATCCTTCTGCCTCAGCTTCCCTAGATGCTGGGATGGTAGGTACATCCCACCACTCCTGGTTAAAATGTTACTGTGATAGTTAATTCTGGTGTCAACTTGAACAATAAATGTCCAGAAAATTGATTTAGCACAGTTCTGGATGTTAGTAGCACCAACCAATAGGCTTGTAGCCTAGATGGAATAAAAAGGGTAAGAAGGGAGTATCTCTTCTGCTTCACTTGAGGAGCTCCAGTCTTCATCATCACCTTTGGACATCTCTCTCCAGGCTTCAAGCTCAAAGTATTTACCTGCCTGACACTGACTCACACAGGACGCTGCAGTGAGCTCTGGACTGTTGACATTTGACTGAATCCTCCAGCTCTCCAGAGCACAGACAGCCTTTTTGCATTCTTTCGCATCTGACTGCCAGGGACCATTGTAAACCTAGCTATAAATCCTTTATGTATCATGTATGCATGGGGTGAACAGCAAAATCTACCAGCTAGTTTCCATAAAATTTAACACTTCATGATACATGTGTATTCTATTCTTTTAGTGAACCCTAACTGATAGTTACTATTTAACCATTTTCAGCAAACAGTGTATTAGGTACATTCACATTGTTGTGCAACCATGCTACTTGCAGAACTTTTTTCTCTTTCCAAACTCCAAATATACATTGTATCAGTCAGGATTTCACTAGAGATACAAGTGTAACACAAGATAAACAAATGTATAAGAAATTACAAGATGGATTTATGACGGTCAGTCCCAGAGTTGGATTAGGAAGCATGAAGAGAGAGCTTGCACTCTGGCGACTGAAGGTTTCCGTCCAAGGTCTGGAGTTCACTGCAGTGTTCCATGCAAGTCTGTATCAGGAGGCCTAGGGGTCTGTAACAGAAGACTGAAGGATCCAAGGCAGACTCCAGAGAGTTTACACTAGAAACCAGGAGGGACATCCAAGCTGGAGGAGAAGACTGAAGCCTCTCCAAAGAACAAAAGCCAGTCTGTTCTTCTTCATTTCCCTTTATACCACCCAGGTGATGAGCTGCCCTAGGGCAGGTTCTCTACACCCTAGGATGTCAAATTGCTGAAGCTAGTTTAGTTAAGCTTCTAAACTTCTCAAATGGACAATCAATCAACCACTATACCACTTAAACGCTATCTTCCAACCCTCCCTCCCCTGAGCCGGCCCTAGAAACTATTATACTTTCTCTTTTTTTAAAATGAAAAAATAAAATAAAACAAAATTTCATTTGAAAAATAAGAGAATAATAATATACTGTGCATCATTATCTTCAAAGCAGTTACTCAGATTATGAAACATAAACCAAAAAGATTCTTACAAAAGAGTCATATAATAGCACAATACTGTCTTTTAAACTCTATGAATTTGATAAATCTGGGAGTCTCACGTAGAATCTGAGTATTTGTTCTTTTGTAATTGGCTTATTTCACTTACCAGAGTGTCCTCAAGATGCAGAACATGTGTCAACATTTCCTTCTTTTTGAAAGCTGAGCAGTATTCCATAATATATATCATTCATTCTTTTATCATTTATTTGTAATAGACATTTAGGTTGTTGTGAATAATAAAAAATGTCATTATGAATACTGGTAGACTTATTAATTTTAAGTCATATATATTCATGCTACATCCAAATTCATGGTAAGTTGCAACAATGTAGTCTACGTTATAGAATCTGAGAAACGGTTACAGATTATGGAATCAAGCTGTCCCATGACATGACACAGAAGCAAAGCCAAAAAGAGTTACATACTTCCGAGACTACAGTTGCTGCATAGCAACTGTAGCATGGGAAGCTCACTGTATTGAAGCAACCATTACAAACGAGTGCTATCTGTGTGGGTCAAAACGGCAAATCTTCCAACATGTACAAAATATTTATCAAAACAAATGAAGATCATATCTTTGGTTCTAAATCAAGTTCCAACATGCTTCAAAGACTTCAAACCTCTGACTATTCTCTGATTAAAATGAAATTAAGACAAGAATCGATAACAGTATTCAAAACATCACCATCTCTTTAAAAACTGAGTGCTCCAAAATAATCGATGAATCAAAGACAAAACAGAGAGGAAAATATTTAGACTACATAATACTAAATTTATAGCAAAACTCAATGTCAAGTTTTACTTAAGGGATATGTATGGAATTAGGTTGAAAAACAAGGAGCTGAGCAGGCATTTCAAAAAACTGAACAAAGAACATAAACACAAAGAAAGTTAAAAACTTATTTTTTTTCCTCCAAATTCTTGATCTTAAAAAAAGTTATTAATAAAGAAGCATAAGAAATAATATACAATAAAGTGAGTTTTTTTTTTTAAAAAAAAACAACCTCAGAATGTTGTTTTTTGAAAAGGTTAAAAAAACTGATCAACATTTGATGAAACTGGTTATGGAAAAAAAAAGAAGGAAGGAAGTAAATAATCAATTCCAAGAATAAAAGAAAGAAAGAATCACAGGTTCTACTGAGATTAAAAATACAATCTTTATTTATGCCAATAAAGTTGAAATTTGAAATGAAATGGAAAAATTCCCAGCAAAAAAATCATACCAAAATTAATTCATGAAAACATGGGTAATCCAAATAGTACTAAATTTATTTAATAAATGCAAGGAATAACATGAAACCAATGAAGAAAACTCCAACATCAGACAGCTTCTTTGACTTAAACAGCTATGGCAGAAATAACACCATTTATACACATAATTCTCAACTCCTTTTATGAGACCAGCATAACCAAATTAAAACCTGATGAGATTATAGCAAGAGAAGGAAAGTATCAATCTGTATACATCATAAACATGGACTTAAAAATTATTACTAAAATATTAGTATATTAAATTCAGTGATGCATAAAAGAATAATAAATTACAACCAAATGTGGTTTATTTTAGGAGTACAAGATTGGTTCAACATCTGAAAATCAATCAGTATACTTCATGAAGAAAAGAAGAAAAAATGAACATTTCCTTTAAAATAATCAAACAATCTCTTTTGCTAATCAACAATGATTCAATATAAAAATAGTATATGATAAAACTCAAGGCCCATTCATGGGAAGGAAAACAGAACCTCAATAAACTAGAAATAGGAAAGACATCCTTTAACTCCTAAAGGGTATCCACAAAGACTTAGAGCTGACACCACAATTAACAAGGAAATAGTGCATGTGTGCCCTCCTGAGGCTTCGAACTGGCAGAGAAGTCCACTGTCACTACTCATAGTCAGCATAATGCCTCCTGTCCTACCCAGTGCAATAGCTGAAGAAACAAATATGTAAAGATTGGAGAAGAAAGAAAACTGTTGTTCAGAAGTTATATGATTACATATGTGAAAAAAAAAAAACCAAAATAGATAGATAACAGTAGCTATGGAGGCTCTCTGAGATAGAGCTTAGATCCCAGGAATGGTGCAGTGTGGGGAGTCCTAAGCATGAGAAGATATACCCTGCCAATCCAGGAACAAACTAAGCTGAGAAAAACCAACCGGAAATGCAATCCTGGTGCTACAACTGGAACAGCTAAAGTCTCAGCCCAAGCTGGAACCCGCGCCTCTGGAAACCGCAGCTTGAATTTTCTGCCGCTGCTGCTGCATCTGAATCGGCACAGCAAGGATAGAGATGCGAAAGCACTAACAGCAGGAATCGGTGAACCAAACTGAGAGCCAGATTGGTGGGGAGCCTTGCATTGACCTGCAGTGAGTGAGAGGAATGGGGACCCTTCCATAGACTAGGAGGCTCCATCAGAAGACATTCTGGGACCAGGCAGACTAGCTGGAACAGGATGCTGCAGTGACTTCAGTCACATATTCCCCTCTCAAGCGGGATTATTGGGGAGTGCTTGAACTGGGTGATGCCACGGACTAAGACCCAGTAGGCTAGCCCAAACCAGGTCCCTGTGCCTAGTAGTGCATCCTAATGCAGTGAAGCCTTCAGCAGGTTGACTGACCTGGAGGGGCGGGCCCAGCAGAGGCTGCCCAGGTCTGTGTCTCCCTAGTACACTGCAGTGGGTGGGAACACCTAGCTGATACAATTCAAACAAACTGTAACTGACAAAGAAACTGGGCCTCCTATACATGCTTGTATGGAAGGAACAAAAAGTATAGGAAGAGGGAGCAACAAGAAAGGGTCCTCAGTTCCCAATCTGGAGAACACTGATCAAGGAAATGTAAATGCAAAGGAGAATGAGGACAGAAAACATGCAATATCAGGCACAGCACCAATAGACATAAAGTAATATCTCCAGGACCTCATAGACGAGTTAAAAAGTGAAGTATTTAATGAAGTAAAGCAAGATATAAGTAGAATAGTTAAAGAAATGCTAAGCACCTCCCGAGAAAAAACAGATGGTGGAATGGAAGAACAGAAAAAAAGGGGAGAATTGTTTGATGGAGAAAGTAAAGAAAATGTAGAATACATGAAGCAGGTTCAAAGAGATTACCAGGAAACTAAAAACTCTATTGAAAGCTGGTATAACAGCTTGAAAGAAACTAAGGACAGATTATCTGAACTGGAAGACAAATTTGTAATGTGGGAGCATGAAATGAAAGACTTCTTAAAAATAACAAGGTAACAATACAAAGGCTAAAAGATGATAAGAGGATCTATAACTTAAGAATTAAGAATGTAAAGGAAGAAGCAGGGATACAAACAAATTAACTGCAAAGGCTATTCACAGAAATAATCAAGGAGAACTTCCCTAATATGGGAAAAAGTAAAGATACTCAGATATATGAGGCATACAGGACCCCAGCCACCTACAACCCAAATAGAGCTACACCCAGGCATATAATAATCAAAATCCCAGAAATTCAATACAAGAACAGAATACTAAAAGCCGTCAGAGACAAGAAACAGATCACTTACAAGGGAATACCCATCAGAATTACAGCAGACTTCTCGGCACAAACCATCAAATCACAAAGAGCACGGGGGGAAATAATTCAAGTTTTGAAAGATAATCTCCAGCCAAGATTGATATATCCTGCACAACTATCCCTGGAAATTGATGGAAAAACAAGGTGCTTCCAGCATAAAGAGGAACTAGGGAAATTTTCAACCACCAATTCAACTCTACAGAGAATACTGCAGGGCATTCTAAAAGAGAAAAATATCAAGATTCCAGAAACAGTGGCAGAGAGGCCACAATGAATGGAGCAGAGAGCAAAATGAAGAAGATAAACTGACAACTAATGACAGAAAGAGAGCTCAACAGAAATGAGGCAGAGAAGGTTGGATGGTATGAACAGCTATTTTGGAGAAAACAAGACATCATAATAGCTAGTGCTGATTTAGTATCATCTTGCTTTGAAGTCCCATCAAGCTTTTATTCTTCTGTCTCTATCAGTCTTAACAGGTTGTATCTTATTGGATTTTATTATATGTGATATTATAAGCAAAAACTTTTTATAGACAAGGAGATTATACAGAAACCATTGTTCATTTTCTGATAGTTGGTTCTAAATACCCTATAATACTGTCATTCTCTTGAATGGTTTTACATTGTCATGATATGTTTGGTGCTAAAGTATACAAAGTTATACTCAAAGATTTTAAGGAAAGAGACACTATGGTAACTACTTTTATGTCAGGATATCTTGTGGTAAAACACTATTTTGCTTAAATGGTTATGCTTTGACCTGCACTGGTTTGTTTTATGCCCTCTTTTATCTCAATCTCCTTTCTTTTTCATTATTTTTGTATTTTTATCTTTTTAATTAAGGAAAAAATTAAAAAATCAGGATACATTATAGTAACCCACTTTGATTTCCTATTAACTTGATTTGAAACCCTGTATAGCCCTCACCATCTTGCTTTGACTGATTTTCCTCTATTCTGGTAACCATTGTTGATCACCTTGTATTCTGTTACATTATGTACTATGTCCATCCTTTTGATTTGACTGACTCTGTTTTGGTATGTCACATTTGGTTTTATTCTCTTCAAAAGAAAAAGTAATAAGAACTGTGGGAGTAATAAAACCCAAAATGTGTAATTGTCATTGTAAAAAACAGAGGAAAAGAAATTGCTCTAAAGAATATAACTGCATGTATATTTAAGCATATAAGATAGATAACCATGAGTTTTTGTTGGATCATTGAACAGAACTGTTTGCAGTCTCACTGTTTGAATGTCCACTTTATATGCTTTAATTTTGTAACTTGAACAACTATTTCTAAGATGACAATATGTAATCTATTAACTAGTGATTTCCTACTGTTTAATTTTTTTGAAATTCTGTATAATTTGTATCCTTTTTCTGTTTTTTTTCTTTTTCTCCTTAAATAAAATTTTAAAAAATAATGCAAAAAAACCAAAATAACTTACCAAAAAAACTATTAAAACAAAGAAACCAGATATAAGATTGACAAATTGATATCAGTTATATGTGCTTTTAATCAATTAGAAAATTTAAAAATTAATTTAAATTCAAGTTACAATAAATGAAATATCTAAATAGTTGAGAATAAGGCCAATAAACCATTTGAAAGTTGGGTGTGGTGATGCATGCCTGTAATCCCAGCACTCAGGAGCCTGAGGCAGGAGGATCTCCACAAATTTGAGGCCAGCCTGGGCTGCATAGTGAGTTCAAGGCTAGTCTGAACTGCATAGTGAGACTCATGTCAAAAAAAAAGTAAAAATACTTTTCAATAAGAGTTAGAAAATATAACCAACAAAGTAAATTGGAGGTGCTGGGGGTTTAGCTCAGCGGCATAAGCACCTGCCTTGGAAGCGCATGGTCATGAGTTTGATCCCTGGTATGGTTAAACAAAAAAAAGAAAGAAAGAAAGTAAATTGGACTTCCATACACAAGGAGGGAACAGTGTTCATAGACTAGAGAACTAGTGAAATATCAATTCTTCCAAAACTAATCCATGGATGCAACAAAACCACTTATAGTTTCAGAGCAAAACTAATTTTTTAAAAATTGTATAGTTATAAATTATTCTGTGGAATGAGACTTTCTTTTTCTTTTTTGCTGTAAACTGACAAGTGATTCTCAAATGTATATGAAAATACAAAAGATCTGAAATCACCAAAGCAATATTTAAAGGATGTGTTAGTCAGCTTTCTGTTGCTGTGACAAAATACCTGAGGAATAGGTTACAGGAATATGTTAAAGGAGAAAAGGTTTCACAGGTCTTGGTGCTTGGCCAGCTGGCTCCACTGCTTCAGGCCTGTGGCAGCAGATAGACATCATGGCATTTGGAGGGGATACAGGAAAGCTGCTCCCCTCATGGTGGCCAGGGATGGGGGAATGGAGGGAGAAGATGCAGGAGCAAGGTGCACCCCTCCAGGGCATGCCTTCAGTGACCCCGTTCCTCCAGCCAGGCCCCATCTCCTACGGTGTCCACCGCCTCCCAGTAGTGATTGCATTACGAACCCTTCAATGGGTTAGATCACAGGCTTCAGGCTCTGCTCACTTCCCCAGAGCCACAGCTCTGCCATCACTGCTTTGGGGACTAAGTCCTCAATGCCTGAGCCTTTCGGATCCAAGCCATAGCAAAGGAGAAAGAGCAGGGAGACAAGGGGAGGAGTAACCGAACAGTTACACTCCTCAGGCCACAATTCAGCTCAGTAATGAAAACAGTGTGGTTTCAGGGCAAGGATGCCCCACTAGACAAGTAGAATAGAGTATGCGGAAGCAGAACCCAACATAATCACGGGCTCTTTTGTAATTCAGTGAAGAAAAGGTAGTTTAAAAGAAATGAAGCTACAGTCATTGACTGTTGGTATCAAAAAGCCTTGTCTTCGTCTCATGTTATACACTAAAATTTTGCTATGATATATGATAGAGCTAAGCAATTTTTTAGTAAAAATATAAATGAATATCTTTGTGATTTTAAGATATAAAAAATTTCTACAACAAGACAAAAAAATCAATCATAAAATGTTGGTAAATTGAACTTCATTAAAATGAAGTAAACAATAATAAACCACAATTTGAAAGGATAAATATTTGCAATATCTACAACTAACAAAAGATTTATGTCTGGAAACTCTGAAAACATTTACAAATCAATAGGGAAAAATAGTTAAAAGAATTCATAAGACACTTTGCAGAAGAGGACAATAAAATAGCAACACCCAGATACAGTGGCACACACTTGTAACCTCACCACCTGGGAGGCTGAGGCAGGAAGATTGCCATGAGGCTGATGCCAGGTTGGGCTACATAGTGAGATCCTGTCTCAAAAATAAATAACAAAACAACAATAAATGTATGGGGGGCTGGGGATTTAGCTCAGCAGCATAAGTACCTGCCTTGCAAGCAGGCGGTACTGAGTTCGATCCCCGGTACCCATTAAAAAAAAAATCAATAAATGCATGAAAATGTGTCAATACTCACTCATAACGATAGAAATTCAAGTTAAAACTGTGCCAGTACTATTGCCTGTCTAACAGAATGGCTAAAATTTTAAATAAACAACAAATTTTGATAACAAAATGAAGCATTGGGGCCAGAGATATAGCTCAGCGGCACAGTGCCTACCTGACAAGTGAGAGGTCCTGAGTTCAATTCCCAGTACCAAAAAAAAATGGAAGAACAGAGAAAGAAAGAAAATGAAGCATTTAGAACTCTCTTAAATGCACTAGAAGGCATAGATTAATACAGCCATCTTGAGAAAAGTTTGACGAAATTTCTGAAGTTAAATCTACAGATTGCTGGTGATGTAACAATCCCACTTAGACCATGCCAAGCGGGTGCCTCTGCTCAGAAAGGGTGTACACATCCCCACCAGAGAGCGTTCACAAAGATTCACTCACAGTAATCAAAATTCACAAACAACGAAAACGTTCCCTGAAAGTAAGTCTGATGAATGATAGAATATTAATGGAAAGAATGTGAGGCTTACCTTGTACAGTTACACAGAAAGACAACCTACTGGTGCCCACGGTACCATGGCTGCATCTCACACACATAGTGTTGAGTTAAAGAAGTCAAAATCAGAAGAGCACACTATGATTCTACTGAACATTCAAAAACAGGTAACACTAGCTGAACGTGGCAGCACATGCCTATAATCCCAGCTACTCAGAAGGCTCAGGCAAGAGGATCACAAGTTCAAGACCAGCCTGGTCAATTTAGGGAAATGCAGCCCCCAATAAAACATGAAAAAAGCATTGTCTAGCAAACTCAAGGTCTTGGGTCCAATCCTCAATCTCACACACAAAAAAGAATTAGTCCGAGTTGATAAAAGTGAAAATAATGTTTCTATGTGTGGGTTACTGACCAATAGGGGCGGTGAGGAGGGCTTCTGAAGTGCTGGACATTCTCTCTGTTTTTAAATTTCACTGCTGGTCAGAAATTCACAAACTGTTCGGCCATGTAAAATTCACGCTTAAGATTTGTGTCTTTTGCTCTATGTAAGTTGCAGTTCAAGCACGAAATTATTTCGATTCTCTGAAAAAAATCAGGCCTCCCAAATTCAAAAACCCAATCCAAAAATGGGCATCTGAGATGAATACACATTTCTCAGATGAAATACAAATGCAGTGATCGAACTCACTGGGGAAGCTAGTCATAATGAGCTTCTCTAGGAGAACCAACTGCTCAAATAGCAACACTTAGAGAAACCCACAATGCCTAAATCTTCTTCTCCATGTCTCTATTTATGCTGGCAACTTTCCTCAGGTGGAACATCAGTCCTCAGCACTATGCTGATTTAATTCAGCCGGTGTTAAGTTAACCACCAGTTTTTAACCCATAACAGTGGAATACTACATGGCAATAAAGAAGGCTAAACTTGACTCTTTCATAGGTAAATGGATATAACTTGAGATCATATTCATCCGTGAAATAAATCAGAACCACATGTGTAAACATCATATTGTCTCCTACTATAAGAAGTTGAAACAGTAAAATGAGATCCAAAATACACAATAGATACTGTGAAGTGGGAAAAAATTGTTCAAAAGGAAAGAAACTGATGGGGGAAAAGAGAAAAGAAAAAAAGAGAAAAACAAAAAGAAAAATACACAAGCTAGTTAAGATAATTACACTACTAATGTCTGTTAATTCATTGAAAAGAAAGATTTGAGCTCATATTGTTTGATCAATTTTTCATGCTTATATCTTGTAATATGAGCAACTACTTTGAAGATAACAATATGCAATGTATTAACCATTGTTACTTTCCTACTATCTTGTTTTGAAATTTTGTATCCTTGTTTAGAAATTTTGTGGCATTGTTTTGAAATTTTGTAGCCTTGTTTTTATTGTTTTTTTCTTTTTAAAATAAAAAATAACTAAAAATAAATTATTTCAATTCTCTGGCAAAGTTCTCCAACTTGGCATCTGTTTTCTTGAACTGTTTTGAATTGAATTGTTACTGCAAGTAACTGAATTGTTACTTGCAATTGTTTTAAAGTCTAACCCTGCTAACACTGAGACTCCCACAGACCTAGCCTGTGTTAATCCCTTCTCTTTAAATACTTAGTAGCTCTGTGTTGAGTGCCAGACATTGTGAAAAGCTGCAGGACAGAGTCAGTGTCTTCTGGGGAAAGGTTTCAACTTCCGCAGCAGGCAGTGGTGGGTGCAGGTCACCTCAGTGCCCCGGGGACACTGTAGAGGCTGCCCTGCCGTCCCTCAGCACGCACCCACTTCAGCCCTCCAACAAAAGCCTGAGGTGTTTGCTAAGCCTCCTACTGCCTGGCTCCAGTGATCACCCCCCTGTCATTTCCTGCGAAATTTCTCCACCTTTAACCTTGTTCTGCTTCAGAGTCAACAAATACATCAAGGAAGAAACTGGTGCCATAGGTTGGGTTACTTCTCTGAGTTCTTTCTCTCTCCTGCACTGTGCACACACACACCCCATCCCCAGCTGTGCTGACAATTCCCGACCTCCCGTGCTCACTCGGTCCATTTGCAAAGGTGTGGCATGTTCTGCTGGTTGATACCACCGCCTTTCACCTTCTAACCAACCTTGAGGTCTGCTCGGTGCCAAGGGCCAGCAGATGCCCAGGGAATGAACCGCAGGCGGACTGGGGGCTCATGGCTAGGACCTGCTCCTGCCACCTGTGCCCTCCGCACACATCCAGACCACCTCGGGTGCCCTCAGGCAGATGTGCTCGCTTCGGTATCTGTCTCTCCTACATTTGTTTGATAGGAACACGGATCTGCCACAAGCTGTCACCTGTCCAGCTGGACTCAGAATCCGTTCATTGAAGCACACAGAAAATATTAAAGACACAGCAGTGTTTGTAGAAGTGGTTTTTAATGTTGGCATTTCAGGAGTTCACGCAGATGATAGCAGCTGGGAGGAAGCATGGAGCACTGAAAAAAAAATGTCATTAGCATCTCGTTTTATACAGGGCTTTTTAAAAAAGCCAACAGTAGTTTACTTGGCATGGGCATTACTCTAACCTCTGTGACACGGTTACCCACATTACAAGCTGAGGAAACTAAGGCATGTATAAACCAAATAATTTGCTCAAGACAAAAATTTAATGAGCATCAAATCCCGTGTTTTAACTCAATTCTGACTTCAGAACCTGTACTCTTAGGGCTGTTGTATCAGATTTCAGCATAAATGGATACCAAATGATACTGACATCGCTCTCCACAGTGAGATGAGTGACCACTATTGACACGTTTACAGAGTACTTTCAAAATGCTTCTGCTTTTCCTTTTCTAGCTGTAAATTGTTTAAATGGAATTCTGAACCTGACAGAGTCGAAGAAAAAAATTGCAAAGCTTTTCCGCTAGAGGTCACTCTCCCCACTATGTGGTGTGGTCGGCTTTAGCGCGGAAGACTGGAGTTAGCCAGCCCGTGGCTGCAGACGTCAATATGACCAGCAGATGGCACTAGAATCCCACGGAACCTGAAGTTGCCTCCTGCTAAACAGCTTTGCTGACAATAAAGGTCTCAGAGCTACTAGAGCGAACCATGATAACCTCATTATTTTCATAAATGCTTAAATATAAGACTATTTAGCTGTCAAGACATCCCACCTCAAACTCACACAAAATTCATTTATCTTCCAGGAAAACAGAACAAAATAAGATATGTTTTGCAATAACGAGGTCACTATGGGGTAAAAACAAGAGGATTGGCAGGAGGGAATAACAATTTAGACTAGGTTTTGAAGTTCTTTTCTGGATGGCTTTCACCAAAAACCACAGCCACACCTCGGATCAGGATCGCAAGGGATACGCACAGCCTCCAAACGTTTTCCATTGTGCTCAGCAAGGTGCTGAGGTCTAGTGGCCAACAGAAGTGGTCCGGGCAGCCCAGATTAGGATGAGGACTCAGGTGTGTGAGAGGAAATCAGAACACAGCGCCATGGCTTTATCCACCACTGCAGGCCTTGGAGGCCACAAGGGCCCCTTAGAATCTTGCTGGCTACCTTAATAGGAATTTGTTAGGCACCAAATGTTTACCGCAGTGTTCTAGTTCTTAGTATTAGCAGCCTATGGCAGCCCTGCCCACGCCCCATCTCAAAGAATTTGCTCCATCTGTACTTTACACGCAGCTGCACGCTGTAAGGCACAGTCGTAGAGGTCTCCTGCCAGCCACCCCCAGGGCCAGGCTCACCTCGGTCTCTGTACTGCTCAGCTGCCAGTATGATGTGTCAGCAGGAGAAAGCCAGCCAGAAGGGGTCGGTAGAGAGACTGGCATAAACATTTTTATGATGGGCTCTTAGCTGAAATAATTAAAATTTACCATTTCAGCTAGGAAAACTGAATTTCACCCCGAGGAAAACCTGTACAACTGTCTGGAGGGAGGGTCAAGAAGTGACGCTTCTTAGAAGAGCCAGGCGTGGTCACAGCTTGGTACTCCACCACTTTCAAACTTGTCAAATCTGGCACCTGACGCATCGTGTCCCAGTTTTATGACCGGTTTGTGCCCGACCCGTGAGCTAGAACTTGTCCGTGTGGACTGCCCTGAGTCTCGGGATCCTTTACAGCCAAAGCAGTTTGCTTTGTATTCCTCGCTTTTGGGACACACCACACCTCCCAGAGCTAACTGACAAAGGGTACCAGGTACCGCTGTGCTGGGGAAGGACTCACTGAAAATACATTAAAGATGCATCTTTCTATAACTTGAGCTATAACGGGAGGGAGCTGAAAGCACAGAGACATTTACTATGTTAGACAGACTGGCATCCTCAGCTAGATCATCCATCATAGACGATAGACTAAAAGGGACCAGAGAGCACAGCCTTGCCTCCTCTCCTCACTCACAAAATGGAGGTAACACTACACTTATCGGGTTGTTGGGAAGATTAAATGTAAATGTGAGTGCGGAACAGTGCAGAAGCAGCCTTCAATACATTTCATTAGATCACCTACTCCATATGCTTTTTACTATACTTTGGGGCCACTTGGGAAGCTTTCAAAACAATACTCCCAGGCCTTACCCAAAACCTATTTCAAAATATTCTTGAGGTGACTGCTCGAGTGTTGGTATATTCTAAGGCTTCCCAATGGCTAAGGACCTTGTGATGGCGAACCTCGGCACGCGTGCCGCCGCAGGACACCCCGTACCGCTGAGTGTTCGCCATCACTACACTGTTACCTCTTTGATAACAGGAATTGATCATATTTATACCAGCAGCACTTGAGCTTTATATAACCAGCACACATGGGAAATTCAGCGTTGTCTGTTGGACTGAACTGACACAGAAGATCCAGAAGGAAATAAGTTTTAAGAGTGTTCTCCAAGGACCTCGTAAGACCTTGAGATCATTTTAGGTGTAAGTATTTCCCAACATTACATCTAGGTACCCAGGAGGAGAAGGCTCACCTGGGCACCTTAGACATCTCAGGAATAAGAGGTGAGGGAATGAATGTTAGCTGACAGCCAAAATTTTCACAGAAGCTCAGAATTTATACTCATAAGAATTCCAGTGATTATAAGATTAAGCTAAATCCTAATTTCTGAGAACTAAGAAAATATCTTATATATTAAAATGTATGTATCTTTAAAATTAATGTGTATGTTAATTTTACATATTGAAAAGTCCTGTTCAAGCATCAGTCATTTCCTTGATTTCTGAAATAGAACCGACACTTATGAAGATGCATCTAGCTTGGCAAATAAATGTTGAAATCTCAATGATCACTGAAAGGTAAAGGATATGGATTTTAGGAATTAAAAACAAAGCCACAAGGTGCTTTCCCTCGAAAATGCAGAAGCTATCAGAACAAGGTGGGAATCACAGGCCGATGTCACATGATTTCACTGCACAAGCAGCAAAAATACAGATTTAGACTGAGGAAAAAAAAGAAGCTATTATTATTATTCGTAGGAAATCAGATGCACCTGGAATCCATAATTCTAAGGGAATTAGACACAGAAGACTAAGTATCATGCGGTTTCTCTTATGTGAGAAAAACTCAAAATACAAACAATGCAGAGCAAACTAAGAGAAAGATGATAGGAAACAGGGACAGATTTTGCAGAGATGGAAGGAAATCTGGGAATGAGGGGAGACAGGAAGGAGAGGAGGAGAAGTACAAAGGGTCAGGATGCAACAGGTACACGTGCCCATAGCCCACAATGAGCTACTCATTATGTAACACAAATATTTACTGATAAAAATTTAAGACACTAAGTGAGAAGTTATTATCGGGTCCTTCATTAGTCTGCTTTGCAATATTACTGTAGCCAAAAGGGAACAATATTTTGAAGTGCCTTGTTCTTTTTGAATGTTCATTCACTTTGCCATCTTTATATTTTGTTTGCTTGGTTTTTGAGACAGGGCCTTGCTAGGTAGTTGAGGCTGGCTTTCAACTCATTTTGTAGCCCAGGCTGGCCTCAAATTCGTGATGATCCTCCTGCCTCAGCCTCCCAAGTACTGGAATTACAGGCGTGTGCCCCCATGTACGGACATCTTAATTTAACATAGTTCAGTTTTAGTGAATGCTATAGAATTTTGCACAAGATTTTACTTTCAATCAATCAAAAAGCATTTAGTAAATATATATGCTCTAAGCAGTGCCCTAGATAGATACTATTTGATTACACATGTTTTACGAGCTTCAGAATTCTAATAACTGAACTGTTAAATGGTTCAAGTATTAACTCCAATTTAAGCAGAGACCAATAACATGCTAAATACTTTTCACTTATGCTGGCTTTCCTTTTTCTTTTTCTACCTAATCCTGAAGGCATTTCAGAGTGTCTCAAACCCAATATCATTTGTTATAAGCTTGGAAACACATTCTCAGTAGAAACACAGAAAACGGGAGAGTTTTTTCATCGTAAAGCTGCATTAATAGCTAGTTGGTGCCACCATTTACTTTTAGTAAAGCTGACTTTCTTAGTCTGTAAATGAAGTAAGACCTCACTGGCTCCCATCCCATTTCTACATGTATCACGCTGCAAATGTGTCTGTGTCTGTGTATGTCTGTGTGTATGTGTCTGTCTGTCTGTCTGTCTGCTCTGTCCTGAGCATGCCTAACATGCACACACTCACCCCCCGCCAACTTGTCAACTTCATTCGCCCCACTTTTTACCCGTCAGAGGCTGGGACTTCCTTTTTGAAAGTGAAAAACATTAGGCGGAAACTACTGACAATTTCACTTTTTGAGGCCTCCTCCTAAGTGTAAACTACTAGAATCTGGAAATCTCTGATGGGTACCATTTGTCTTTCATCACTACGGGCAGGAATTTCAGAGCTGGGAAGTGAAGGGTACGTGACACATTTACACAGCAGTGAGCCAGTTTTTTCCAAGCCTGAATCGTCCCCTTTCTTCATGGTCCTCGTTTGCTTTATAACTTAGCACCTGAGACGCCTCCCACGGGTCCCCGCAGGGACGCGAGTTCTTTGTTCACTCCAGGTTTAAACTGCACCCGAACTACTAGAGCGCATCTCCCGGTTCTTAAGACCTGAACTGTTCACACTGGGTAAATCCTTCCACGGTTTTAATGTAAACTGCACCTCTAGAAATCTGCTTTTCAAACAATGAAGCTGCAGGATTTTTAATGTCACTTCTCATTTTCCAGGGTTCAGTTCTGCCGTGAGAAGTGGTGGCCTGATTCATGTGTTTTCTGGGAGACTTGGATTGCTGCTGTAATTTCATTTTAATCTCTTGAAGCAAAATTCTTTTACTGTGTATACAAAAGTGATATCATATGAATGTATCACTTTGCAACTTGCTTCTTTCCCCAACACAGTGTTTGGAGTTACTCCTGATGCTATGATACATAGTAATTTTTTTTGATACATAGTAATTTTAATGATTAACATCAACCTGTCTTTTGCATTATAAACAGTGCTGCAAAGAATATCCCTGCCCGTATTTTTTTTAAGTGCAAGTAATAGTTTGTCCTGCGGAACTGTTAAGGAAGATGTGTGTATATTCATTTTTTCTGGATATTGACAAAATGCTCTCACAAGTAACTTAAACAAGTCCCATTTCTTCATAGCCTCTCTGGTGTTTTTCTTTTCTCCTTCTTCTTCTTTTTAAAATATTTTTCAACTTTTATATTTGGAAGGCAAAAATACACCAGCCAAGTGACAGGAATACGACTCAGCTCTCTATTACCAAGGTTTAAGGTTCTAAAACGTTCACAGTGGTATGTTGGTTTTGTAATTCATTTTGTTAGCTATGTACTATTTCTTTTCAATCTAAAGACATACCTTTCAACTCTGGGAAATCTTATTCTGGCCCCATCCACCTTAAAATGGGAAAGAAACCTAGGACCTTGCGCATACTAGCAGAGCTGCACCCCCAGCCTTGGTGTGTTTCAGGGTATCAGGGTTTATTTCTGTGCTTGATCTAGAGACAGAGTCTTGTTAAGCTCCCTAGGATGGCCTTTAGCATGAAGCAATATAGATCAATAGATCACAGAGTAGATGAACAGATAAAACTTCATTTATTTTATTTCAAGTTGGAAAAAAGGACTTATTTCTGTTTCCATATTTTAAGAAACCAGAAATAGCTTAAGAAACCAGAAGTTGCTTCAGAATATGGGTTCTGAAGGAATATTTGGATTCTGAACATTAATACATTCATTAAAAAACACCTAATACTAAAAGTTTTCAAGACAAAATGAAGTATCCATGGAACTCAAATTGAAGAAGACAGTTTAGCCTAAGTCAAGGATCCCATCCACTAAATGTTAAAAAAGAAAAATCTGATAATGAAAATTCAGATGTTTGGCCCCATTCCATGGGCCTTTCTGTTTCATATCACAATCCTGCCTTACTTAAGTATTCATGAAGGATTTGTTTTTAGGTTGTTCTAACATCAGTGCTTAAATATAGAATCCCTTGGATGAGTAAGCACTTGACCAGATTTTACTCTTAAACAATCCCACATTCCTATTTCACTTACAATACTGAAGCTGTAAAATGTACTTTTCCATTCCTTGCCTTACCCGATCACAAGGAATATTTAAAGCTGCAAAGTGTTCATTCTTCACAAATATATCTGCAGGGGACTAATGTTGCAAACTACATTTTAAAAAAAAGGTTGCTTAGGCAAAAGTTTTTACCAGCAGATTTACATAGAGCAGGAATTTGTAAAGCGTCTATTATCAACATAATGTTAGGCATAAGGAAGCAATCAGAATGAATATTAATATAATCTTTGTACATAGAGAATTTCTATCTTATTAACGAGAAATACAGAAGATGCAGACAAGGAGCAGTTTAAAGCTATCAATGATTATATGGCAATAGAGAAGGATTTTTACAGTCAATTTTCTCTACTTTCCTATCCCTGGAGAAGATTGTCTCTGTAGAAAGCTTACTGATTAAGTTTGAGGTGGAGCCAGGAATTTGAATTTACAGCAAGCAAGTGTTGACTACTGCTAATATAAGGGGGGAAGCCAGTGCATCCAACAAATGGCTCCCCAAAGAAACAGGCAAACAGCTGAACCTAATAGTATAGGGGGCTTAATCAGTTTGAAGAGGCAGAGGAAGGTTGTATTTTTGTATTGGATTTTAAGAAGATGTGAGCTTGACGATATGTTTGGCAGCACATGAGGAGAGGTCCATTTTAGAGATGGGAAGAGTTAAAGGTGAAGCCAAATGTTGTCAAGATTTTATTCAGGCCAAAACCAATGATGCTGCACACACACTATGAGGCTATGTGTGCTAAGCAATGACATGAAGGAAGACAGTTTTTTAGCACTGTTGACCCAGACAGGCATTTAGAATAAAGCCACAGTGTAAGTCAGAAGCCAGCCCTATTCACTCATTTATTCACTTTGCAAGCATGGACTGGGCACCCCGATTTTCTGAAATACTCTTCACTAAGTGCAAAGAACACACAGCTATAAGCGTCAATGGTCAGAACTATTATGGCAGTTCTGTGAGTTGTCTGTGTTTAATCTTTTTTTGTTGTTGTTAACTAAAATTTCTTCTTGTAGCCTGACTTAATTTAGGATCATTCTAACAGCTTTCAGTTCTGTATTTATGCCACTTTGCTTAGCTATTTGGAGTCACTGCACTGGCAATTAAAATGTTCTGTGTAATTGTTAGAAAACTACTCTGCAAGTGAGATGAAAAACAATTTCATCCTATCCAAAATATTTTTAAATATTTTTAAAAGACAGCCAGAGAAAGAAGAGTGATAGAGAACAACAGAAGATTAAAGCCATTCTGATGGTTAGCTAGAGCTGGCTCTAGAATAGTTAAGGACATTGGCTTAATGTGTTTGTCAGAACTAAGAGGAATCAATCAGTGTGCAAAATGTTTTTAGTAAAACTGAAAAGGATTGAAGTTGAGTAATATGGTTATTTATATCCTGCTAGGAACTGAGTCCCTGGGGTGGTATATGCTATGTTTCACTAAAGAACTTTTGAATTCTTAAGAAAAGGAAATACCAGATACCAAATCATTATTTATATTATGAAATATTGTATCATATTATATCACACATTCCAACTTGTAAGAACTAGTAACTTTCTCTATTTTCCTCAAATCTCTTTCTGGGAACCCCATCCTAGCTTGTAATATGAATTTTAATTTGAATTGTCATCAGTGCTAAACATTAAAGGCATTAGAGCCATGTATGCAAAAGAGGTCACAAAACAGGGCCAATCAGCCTGGGTTCAGTTTCTTGTGGTAGTTTGTGGGTCACAAAGTAAATATAAATAAATAACTATCCTAACTACTAAAAAGTTTCTAAGGAGTTGCCAAAATTAATATAGGAATCATTCCTATAAATTTGTATTTGAAGTTTCTGTTTCAAAATCAGACCTTGCAAAATCTGGCCTACAGTCTGGTGTGGTAGTGTATGCCTATAATCCCAGCTCTCAGGAGGCTGAGGCAGAAGGATTGCTGTGAGTTCAAGAGCAGCCTGGGCTACAAAGTGAGTTCAAAGCCAGGCTGAACTGCATAGTAAAACCCTGTATCAAAAAGAAAAAAATTAAAATCTGGCCTCCTCTAATTTTTGTCAATAATTGACTGCAACTAAGTGTCTCCATTCTTTTTAAAGAAATATTTTTTTGTCCCATGCCATGGTCCCTAAACTCTATGATCTTATTCCTAGCACTTCTGTTGTTTGGCTTTAGCTCATCTTCCATTTAGGTATTAATATATGCACTCCAGCCCACTGGATTCTGAAAGAGAAATGCAATCAGTGCTACTGACTTAATAAACCATCTAAACAGGAAGTTTCAGGGCCTCCAGAATCAGAGCCATTGAACCATGAGAATTGTTTTTGAAAATATGTTGTTAAAACACTATATACCCAGCAAAAATGGCAGAACTGTTTTTAAAGAACTTCTAGTTAAATTGGGAGAGGAAGACTTTTGGCATGTTGATAGTTTTTCAGAGCTGGCAACTATAAAAATCATTAGCTGGGCACTAGAGATTGAGTACTTTTTTCCTGTCCCAAATTTCAGCTATGCCAAGAGTCAGAAATTATAGTATTTACAGCTAAAACTCCTGAAATCCTTTGGCAGAGATCACAAATAAAATTAGCACAGTAGTCAGTGAACTCTCATCTATCCTTGGTAAAGGTATAATAATATTCAAAGGCAGATGAGGCAAAGCTGTAATTTTGCTCTTCATTGATTGGGGCCAGCAGCATACTCATTTGGAATGCATGTAAAACACAAAGCTACGCTAATTCCCCTTGATCTCCACCTTTACTCACACATTACCCCATATTTTAGCAAGGAGTAAAAGCAAAGAGCATATTTTAGCAAGGAGTAATTGTGTCTAGACAATTCAGTCTCAATAATATGGGTCCAGTAATATGTTGTGAGAACCAAGATAAGTTAAAACACACAAAAGCATAAATTTAGGCATTTCATATAATAAAGCAAATCTTAAAGTTATCTAGAAATTAGATTAAATATTGAAAGTAGTTAAGGAAGATATCAGCAGGCTGCAAGAGTGCCAGTGATCCTTCCCTCACCCCAAAAGCTGACCACCTCTCCCTGCTCCCCCCACCCCCGGGCCTCTGTGGGCCAATGTGAGCCTCCAAACCAGATTTTCTTTCAAAGAGCCAATGTAGTCTCTGTGGTGCCAGAAAAATACACACCAAGTGAAGAGATGGTCCACAGGGAACAGAGAGTAAAGGAGCGTAAATGTTAGATGTCATGGCTTCCAGATGATAAAATGCACGCAGTTCACTTAAGGCCCACAGCTCTGAGGCCAATGAGACCCCTATACCTTTCCTGAAGGCCACACACACCTGGCCTACCTGAAGCTGCTTTCCAGGGAGCCATCCCCACCTGTGTTCCAGCTCCCTTTCCCAGGGAATGGCTGAGGTGGAAGTCAGAGTCATAGACACAACTGCCTCCACCCACATTGTGCAGGCTTTCCCATACCACTTGCTCTCTTGTAGAAAACCTTGGTGACCAGTAGGTACAGGTGACTCTGAAAAGAAAAGGATAGAACCCATTGGTAGGATAGGGGCACACGGGTGACTTTCTGCCCTGTGTGTGAGACACACAGCTAGAGACCCTTTGAACCAACTGGAGTGCTGGCTGGAACATGTGCCCTATTATAAATGGAGAGAGGAGGGCTACCCAAGTGTAGGGTCAGGTGGATGACAGTGCAGTGTTAGTTTGGTCAAGTGTGGGGTCCTCAGGGCTGAGGTGCCACCAAAGAGCCTGCTTCTACCCTATTCCGCCTGGTTCTCTGAGCTTACTGATGGCAGTGGGTCTAAACCCTCGATAACCAGAGGTGTCTCCCCCACCTTCCCCCTCCCAGAGGAGCTCAGCAGGCTAGCAAGAGAATCTGTGATCCCTCCGCCCACCTAAAGGACTCTGGAAGGCCTTACAAGATCCTCAGTGACACAATAAGGCCCTGGCTGGGATGTACACTATGAACAGGTGGGTCTTCAGAAAAGTCTGAAGCAGCAGTAACAATATAAGTCAAGGGTTGGTTTACATCCAAATTTCCAGGTTAGTCAGCCCAGGAAAAGTCCAGGACTCACGCAGGCCCCACAGGAAGAATTCAGGTGACCGGCTCCTCCCCTGCACTGTGGGACTGGGGGATGCCAGCACACAGTAAGACTCTGACTAAGATGCACACAATGGACGTGTGAGGCTATCTAGAGTGAAAAGACTTAAATATGAACCAAAAGGTGAAAATAACAAGACAAAAAACAATCTCAGACCTCCAGCCCAACCAGAAAATGCACAAGAGACATCAACATGGAAGAAAACACCCAAAATTTCTGAAAAGATAGCAAGTGAAGTAAAGAAACAAATCCATAAGACTATAGACGAAATCGGATCAGAAATAACCCAAAAATGGGTATCTGAAATGAATGTACACCACTCAGATGAAGAAATACAAATGGAAAATAAATATATGAAAAGAATATTCAACATCACTGGTCATTTGAGAAATACAAATTAAAGCAACACTGAGGGGCCAGGAATTTAGCTCGGCAGCATAAGCACCTGCCTGCCAAGAGCAAGGTTGTGAGTTCAATCCCAGGTACCAAAAGCAAAAAAAAAAAAAAAAAAAAAAAAAATTGAGATTTCATCTGACTCCAGAAAGAATGGATATATAAGGAAATCAACCAATAACAATAACTGATTGGGCAGTGGGGGGAAAGGAACTTTTCTACACTGTTGGTGGAAAAAACCACTGTAGAAATTAGAGCGCCGATTCCTGAAGAAACTAGGTTTGGAAGGCTCATTTGATCCAGCTATTCCCTTTCTGATTATTTTCCTAGTAGAACCGAAAACATCATACTAAGGCAATAAATATATATGCACCCATATTTATAGCAGCACAATTTGTAATAGATAAATCTTGGAAACAACCCAAATGCCCATCAAGGAATGAATAAAAATGAGGTGGTATTTTTATACAATGGGGTACTACCTGGCTATAAAGAAGATAAACTTGAGTGTTTTATAGGTAAATGGATGCAACTTGAGATCATACTCATAAATGAAATAAACCAGATTTGCATGTGTGAATATTGTATTATCTCCCTTGTGTAAAAAATGGCAAGTGTAAACAGGACTCATAATATACAGTCACTATTGTGAATGTGAAAAGCGAAAAAACTTTGCAAAAGGAAAGAACAACTTGGGTGGGGGAAACGTGAAAAGAAAGAAGGGACAATATTAGCTAGCTATCTCTCTATATATACAAGATAGGTAATTATGCTACTAATCTCTGTTAGTTCATCAAAAAGAATGATTTCTGCTTTTGTTGTTTGATCATTTTTTCATGCCTATATCTTCTAATGTGAGCAGTTACTTTGAAGATATTACCCGGTATATTCACCATTGGAAATCTCTTATTATGTTGTTTTGAAATTCTGTATTATCATTTTTATTCTTTTTCATTTTAAATTTAAAAAAGTAATTTAACAACATCTGAATTCGTTTCAGATTATATTACAACAAAAAAGAAGGGAAGGAAAATTGAATCATGTATAAATGCTCGTCAAGAATGAACAGGATTTAAAAAAAAAGAATGAACAGGATTGAGCTGGAATTGTAGCTCAGTGGTAGAGCATTTATCTATCATGTGTGAGATGCACAGTTCAACACTTCAGATACAGAGAGAGACAGACAGACAGACACAAAAAGAGACAGAGAAAAATTAATATTTTTGGAACATGTATAAAGATTCCCACTGACAATTTCAGATACCACTCAAACAGAAAATCACACATTCCTTAAACTTACTCTGAGGGGTAGGAAGCAGAACTTGAGTTTCTGCTCCCTTCTCTGACCACATTCCCCATCAAGGTAACAAGTGACCAGTCCTAAATACATGGCAATGGGGATACAACAGCAGTAAAAGAAAGATGTTACCATATAAAGAAGAATTAATAAAGTATATAGGTTATTATTTAAAAATAAGCCTCACAGAAAGAGAATAAAAGACTTTCAGCAGTAGGGCATAATAACAGTGAAAAAGTGGAACTAAACTATAGTAAATGAAAGTAATAGCTAAATAATAAAAGTAATAGTTTAATGATTGCAAAAAAACAAGGACAAAAAAGACAGACAGACACAGAGACAGAGAGACAGAGAGAGATCTACTCCCATTTTATTTGGAAGTCAGGTGACCAACTGTCCCACTTTGCCCCAAGTAGGGAGTTTCCTGGGCAGTAGGGCTTCTTATACTAAAACCATGTGGGTTACCCCATCAAGAAGATAGGAAAGAGCTCAGAAAACACCAGGAAAGAATATGGGTAAGAAATTACTTGGGAAGTTATAAATACTAGAAATAAAATTTAACATTTACATAACAGAAGATCCAGGAGAAAATATTTAAGAAGTAATAGTGAATAATTTCCACAATTAAAGAAAGTTCTAAGATCAGAATGATTCTATACTGCCAGTGAGGATGATGTGCTTAGTAATCATTTAAGACAAACAAAATTATAAAAATATTTACAATGAGAACAAAATACTTTTGAAAGAAAGGAACGAGTATCAAACATTTCAAAAGCAACACCAGACACAGAAAAGGCAGTAGGCACAACGTTTTTAAAGTATTAAAAGGCAGCAAGCCTTGCGGCTAGAATTTTATGAGGCTAAACATCATGGATATATAAGTATGCAATGGGAATACTCTCTGGCATGAAAGACTTCATAATTTTTGTAACAAAAAGATCTTTCTGAAAAAAGAAAAAGAAAGGGGCTGGGAATTTAGCTCAGCGGCATAAGCGTCTGCCTTGCAAGCGCGCAGTCATGAGTTCAGTACCTGGTACCAAACGAAAGATCTTTCTGGGCCTTTGGAAAAAATGTTTCAATGAGGAGAAAAATAAATATAAGAGAATATTTGAAAATATATGGAAATACAGGCACACAAATAACTAATAATATCGGTGTACTCTGGCCTAGAAGGAGGAAGCAAGTTGTGTATAGCTGTAATAATTAAGAACATAAACTCTTAGTATCCGATAGCAAGGACAGAGAGTGTCAAGGTGAGGGTAACTGTGGCGATAAGAAATAAAAGTAAACTAAATGTTGATAAGCTTGAAGAATTAATGGAGACAATAAACAAGTGGAACGCTTAATTTTGTGGCATAATCTGGGAAATAAAAAGGAATAGCATAAATATCTCCCAATCTATCACACACACACACACACACACACACACACACACTCACACACACACACACACATTCACTTGATGAAATACAGTAAAGGAAAATAAATAGAAAATATCAAATAAGATGTTATAAAGTCCAAATATGTTGTTCTATTTAATTAAATGTAAATAGGTTAAAAACACAAATTGAAAGATTGCTAAAATTGAGTTTAAAGACAAAATGCTGCAAACTGCCCCCAAGAAAAATACTATTCAGATAACTTAAAAATAAAAGAGTGGACACAGATACATATTCCATAATAACAAAATTGATAATGCCAAGAATGTAATTTTAATACAAACAAATACATTGTTTTTAACACAGCACTGAGATTAATGATATAGTCAGGGTACGATCTAATGCCTCAAGTGATATAAAGCAACAGCTGGTAAAATTAAATGGAGAGATAAACTGACAGTGTACACGGAGATGTTATAAACTCTCGGAAATTTATTAATAAAACATTCTAATGATAAGCTACAAGTTATTCAACATGATTAACCATCTCAAATAAATAGCTAAATAACCGACAAAAAGTGCATTCTTTTGAAGTACACGTGGAACATGGACCAAACTTCCCAGAAACACTTTAAGCTGGCTCTGGCCACATCTCACTAACTGGAATTGTATCTAATAGGGCCTCTCCGGCTGTGAAAGGCATATATATCTATATTTTTACATTTAACAGCCTTACTAAGATTTGGCAAAAGAGCTGGCAATACTTTATACTTTGGGGTTGGCCAACCCCAGGTGATTATTGTGCCTTTACTTGAAAAATCGATAGTTAATGGATCTAAAAGTTCAAGTTCCAAATGATCGTGCTCAGAATTTGTAAGGCACTGCCTTCACTGAATCTAAGAGAGGTTTTGTTAGGATCTTACAAGCTCTCTTGTTGTTGTCTTAACAGTTTTACTTTTCAGAACCTCTAAGATCTTGTTTTTTCTTATGCTCTAAAGTTGTACATGAGTGTATCTTACATTCACCAGACTTAGCAATTTTTAATTTTGACTGTTTTCTAACTGGGATTATTTCTCCCATTGTTTCTTTGACAACATTCTCTCTATGTTTCCTGTTTTCTTGATGCAGCAATTATTTCCATTTAATGGCTTTCTGTTATTGTCTTGCTACAATTTTCTATTTTTAGTATAACTTTGGAAGCTCAATCTGTGTCTGTATACCTGTTTGTCTGTCTGTCTCTCTCTCTCTCTGGCATGTCTATTCAAAGAGTCCATGAATCACAGACCTTGGCATCACCTGTGAGCTTGTTGCTTATTAGAAATGTATAACTTCAGGCCTTACCCCAGACTTCTTGCATTAGAAGCTCCAATTTAATAAATTCCCCATATTTTTATACATGTTAGAGTTTGAATAGAATTATTGGATTTTCATCAACTTCATCTTCCTGTTCCATTGAAATTTTTGTTGCAGCATGCATATTTTTAGTAAGTTTCTAATAGTCCCTTTTTGGTATTCTTCAGAGTATTTTATTTTATGTATTATCTTGATCATTTGAACTGCTATAGCAGAACATTGCAAAGTGCGTAATTGGTAAAGAATAGACACTAGTTTATCACAGTTCAAATGGCAGGGAAGTCCAAGATTAAGGTATTATTTTGCCTCATCTTCATATGGCAAGACAGCCTGGAGAACCAACTTCTTCTGCCAAGCCTTTCATAATGCATTAGTCTATTCAAGGATGCGAGGCCTCATGACCTAAGCACCTCTCAGCACTGCTGCACTAGGATCAAGTTCTGGCACGTGAATTTTGGGGTCACATTCACATTATATCATTTATATAATATTTTATTGAAATCAATTAATCTTAGTTATCTTTTGTTTCTTCTTTTCCCTTGTCTGGTACTGCTTTCATGTGTGTATGCCTTAGTCTAGCTCTTTTAATATTTTAAAAATTCCTTATACATCTACCAGTCCTTCATTTTTAAGAATAAAGCATTTATGGATTACTTCAGGTATCTCCTATGAGTTTCTCCTATCGTGTAAGTACACTTAGCTCCCGATAAGCCTTTTCCTTAGAAAGCCTTCATTTGTTAGAGACCCAAGTTAACCAACCTGCTGAACTTCACTAGGAGTCAAGGAGTAAAACCTAGTATTCACTTTGGAAAATATGTCATGCTATTATTTTATGTCTTGTAGAATCAGGCTTTTCTCTTTGCTCTTCTGCGATGATGGTAAGAGCAGGAGGAAGGCTTTTCTCTCTCTGTAGCCCACTTCATGCTCCATTGTTTGATGTGTGCGTGCTGGCTGCTCTCCAACTGCAGTGCTATTCCCTGGCCCTGCAGTTAGAGGTTCAGCTCAGCAGTTACCCCGCAGGTGATAATGACGCACTTCTATTCCACTTTGACCCCAGGATGCTTTAAGTCTGCTGTGAATCCACTTACCCTCTGCGCTCCTGTGAAATGCTTATTACTTGTTACTTTTCCAGTGTGGTTTCCATTTCAGTGGGGTCTCAGAAAGAAGGTGAGGCAAGTGCATGTGTTTAGTCCGTGACCTTGAACCCGAGACCTCAAAGGCATTTCCTGCAGAGCTGTACTTAAATCTCAAAGGGATGTTTTTAACCAAGGACTGAAAGGTGTCACATCTACCATGGAATCCTACTTACAGCTGATTTATAAAACAAATACTATCGTATTTAGGAGTACATCTGCATTGCTAGATGCTTTTGTACACAATGTAATGTGGGTGGATTTGTCTTCAATAGCATAATTAGAACAGACAGAAATAGTGCTGTTTAATGTCAAAATGGAAGAAATCTTTACTAGTAAAAGTCCTTAAAAACCAGACTTCCTGAAAGCAACATTGTGCTGATTAAGACTTCAGCTGAGGCGAAACTATAAAGCTAATAGATTTGACAGAATCAGAATTTTAAAAGTTAAAAACTCAGCCCAAACCAGGTGTGGGGTGCATGTTTGTAGCTTCAGCACTTGGAAGGCTAAGATAGGAGGATTGCCACAAGTTTAGGGCCAGCCTGGGTTAAATAGTGAGACCCTATGTCAAAAACCAAAACGGGAGAGAGAGAGAGAGAGAGAGAGAGAGAGAGAGAGAGAGACAGAGAGACAGAGAGACAGAGACAGAGAAAATTTAGCCCAAGAAACCAACTGCACAAGATAAGGATTAAGAACAACAGAAATGGTATGATATAGATGCTAAAAATAGCAAGTGGAATTTTAACTTATCCAAATAGAAGTATAACAGAGACCTTAACAGGTCAGTCCCCCTCTGAGTTGATCAGTGCTTATTTGCAGTATTTATCCAGTTCAGGGAGCCACAATCGAAAAGAAAAATTATACAGTGGTTTGTTCGATGAGTGATTATATGAAGATTGAAAGACATGAAGAATTAAAACTGTTATGTGGAGCAGGTAACATAACTACAGATATAGATATAGACATTTACTACATACTGCTATATGGTATATAGTACAGTATACTTGTCACCGAAAAAAAGAATCATTTTTTATGGCATGTCTTGCAGTGGAAGACTCAATTTCAAAGAGATGCCACTTCTTCCCACTTATGTGTAAATTTAGAAGGATTGCAAAAAAAAAATTGGTAAAGAAATGTATAATAGTAGATAAGATAAGCCAATTCTAAATGTTCTATGGAAGAAATACTGGAGAAACAGCCAGAAATTGTTCAAAATAGAAAAATAATAAGGTAGAACCAACTACAACATATAATAAAGTATATACTACATACACCTCAAATTTTAAAGTATTATTTTTTACAGGTACACTAATACACAAACCAACATAATAAAAGAGAAGATTATATGGGAATTTAACATATGGGGAAGATATTATTTCAGAGTGATGAAAACCTAACATAGTGATAAAAAGCTATGGGCTTGGTAAGTGAACAGACAAATTCAGGTATAATCATGTTCAGCCCTTCTTAGAACACTATGAACTTATATATGTTAAAGATAGAATGAATATAATTTTCAACTCAGTAAAGTGTCTTCTGCCTTACAATTTAATGTTCATTATTTTATTAACGGGATTTAGGTTGTTTTCAGTTATGTAAATAATACATTCATGGGTAAACTTAAAGATAATACTTTTCTGAATTGACTACATTGTATCTTTAACATTTGTGTGTGTCTATATGCACCAAAACATACATAGATACGATAGCGTGTACATACACTGGAATACATGGGCATAAAAATAGATAAATCTCAAAAAAAGTTGGAATAAAATCTCCAAACATTAATGAAAAACTGAAAATCAGATTATTCTATAAAGTTAAAAATATTGAAAAATAAAAATTAACTGTTTAGGCTTACATATATATTTTACACACATGTAATAAACATGTGGGGGAAAGCAAAGGAATAATAAATACATAATTGCTATGAGAACTATTAGATAGTACAAGAGGATTGTTTGGGATGGAGGGGGATAGGATCTGGAGAGGACAAAAACATAGGAAGTGGGTGGCAGGATAGATTAAGAAGACCTGAGAATGCTTATTCTTAAAAGATTCATTTTTTTTTTAAAGATCTATTTTTAACTGGGCGGCTAGGAGGCCGAAGCAAGAAGATCTCAATTGGAACCCAGCCTAGTGAAGAAGGACCAGCGTATAGCTCAGTGTCAAGCTTCTGGCTTCAATCCTCAGTATGCCCTTCAAAAAAATCAAAACCCTAGTTTTCTGTGAACCTGAATTTTTGGGAGGGTTCCCACTGTTGCCAGATAAGAATGACTCGCTATGTCTGAACTGTAGAAATATTGTGGCTTTTGTTGCCGGCTTTCATCATGAAAGGCTTGAGTTTTTTGGTGCCAGGCAGAGTTGATGTGCCCCCAGTAAAACCCCTGGCCACTTTATCCCTAATGTTTCTGACAGATAACATTTCTTATGTGGCTTCCCAATTCAGTGCTGGAGGAATTAAGCACAACCCGTATGACATGTGGAAGAAGAATTTTGGAACGCTGTACTGAATTTCCTGCAAACCTCGTGTTCTGTGCCTTTTATTTTTTCTAAACACTGTATCTGTTCACCATAATGAACCAGAGCTTATTATACTATAACCACTATGGGCTGAGTCCTGTGATTCCTCCAGGTAAATGTTGAATTTGAATTTCTTAGGGACCACTTTCTGTGTGGGTTTTACAAGTGTTCATTTAAAATCTGTGTGCCTTTCATATATTGTAAACATTTTATTTTTATATTAACTGGTGGATCAAAAGGAAAAATGGATGAGTTACCTAAATAAACATGGACTGTAGCTGCATAGAAAGCTTTCCTGTAAAAGAAAGAGGCAGTAGTGGCCTATGGCTAATCTCACCACTGGGGAGGCTGAGGCAAAGGGTCACCATGAGTTTGCCATCAGCTTGGACTATACAGTGAGTTCAAGACCAGCCCTCACCACATAGTGGGAGTTATTTCACAAAAAACAAAACAAAACCAAAAAAAAAGAACAGGAAAGGCCATCTCCACTGTCCCTGAATCTCTGCCTTCACCCCCACTGAGCATCTGCCCTTCTTATCATGGCTAAAACAGCAGCGAAGGGACATGAACAAGACCCTCAGTGCTTGTTGAAGTGGGATTCTTGTGAAACACAGTAGGAGCTTTGGAAGGTGAGGTCCCAGCCTACAAGGACCAAATGAAAGATATGTCCATGTTCTTACTTTGCACCTGAATCAACATCAGTACTCACAATCACATAGAAGTAAATCACATACAACTTACAACTGTTAGGAGTCCATAGGAACCTCCACATCTGTCCATGCATAACCTACTCACTACCTAGAAATGACAAAGCAAGACCAAAAAACCCCCTTCTAATCATAGTATTTACTTCTGCCTTGATTGGATTATGTGCTACAGATGTCCTCTGACTTTAGACAGGGTTGAGTATAAAGACAAATTCGAGATCAGTCTGGGTAGAAGCAAAGAATTGAACAATTTTAGCTACTGAACACAAATCAAAATGGTTCAAGCAGTCAGGAAATCACTCTTCATAAAGTGGACTTATTCTCTAGTGAAGTTATTTTGATGGTATGAATTAATTAATGTGGCAGGTAGCTTACTTGTGGTTAACATATTAATGATGTGTATTTTTAATTCTTACCAATAGTACATGAGCAGAATGTTTTCCCACTTGTAAACTCGGACCTGATTGTTGCATTAAAACCCACACAAAAAGAAAATGAGAAGGACTGTGAAACACGGACTTTCCTCCCTTGCATGAAGCAATTCTGCTTATCAAAAAGAAAAATCACTCCATCTGTGACACAGTTAAGGGGGCCAAGCTGGGAATTTCTGCAACTAAGAGAATTACTAGACACCCAGTATAAAATATCTATCCTAGTTTTCAAGTAATTTCTCCCCCAATGTTCAACTCCTGAAGGTCGCTGCCTGCATTTTTGCTCTTCATTATTGTGATTATCTTGTGTGCAACTAAGAGCAAGCTGTAATTACTAAATTAGAGTCTGTGAAAAAAGAAAAAGAAGTAGCATACCTAAATTCAGTACCTAAAATCAGACTAAAGAACATCACAGTGGATTACCTTAGCACTTTTGTGCACAATGAGTTATATCTTTTCAAACATTTTTTTTTTATTTTTTGTGTTTGCAAGCAATTTAAATATGAAAAGCAAAGCCCTCAGTTCAAATGCAGCATCAAATTTAACAAATGAAACTTTCTAAGGAAGCTGATGATATAACTCGAGAAAAAGAAATGGAGATAACACCAATCAATATTGTTTCCTAGTAAAAAATTCTGTTTTAAAAGCTCATTGTAGAGATGAAGCAACAAAAATAATGAATTTCAAACTATAGTTTGTAATTTTGCGTTTCAAATATTTCCCACTCACAAAAAAAAAGAAGCAACTGCATTTTTGATTGGCTAATTTTATTTGAACACTTACTAAATTTTAATATTTTTACATGTATAGATTTACTTTTATTTGATGTTTCTGTGTTACATAAAATTATGCTAACTTTCAGAAGGAATTTACCAATAACACAGATAAGTAAACCTATCTTTGGTGAGAAACAATGAGAAGTTTACATCACATTACCACGTTTCACAATTTTTTGATACTTATGGGGAATTATTTTATATAAGAGATGATGGTACTGAATAGGTAAATCTCAGGGATATCTTATAAATAAGAGGAGACACTTTCTTAATAGACAATGAATTACATACATATTCATAGTCATCTACAAGTAGGGATATTTTGTTTTAAAATGTTTTAGATATTCTAAATAATTTCCATTTCCATATGAACTTTAGAATCAGTCCATCAATTTTCCAGAAAAGTGCCCAAATTTTTTAAATTGCATTGAGATTTTTAAGTCATTTGAAGAATTAACATCTCAACAATATTGAGTTTTCATTCCATGTAAGTGATTATAATTGAATATTCTTAATTTTCTTTTGCTCTAATTGTCTCTGCTTTAGCTACTGGAATTTCTTTCAGCTGGTTTCCTTGTCACTTTGACATATCCCTGTCATGGTGTATATGTATTTAGCATTTGCTTGTTTTCCCTTGCTGATATATTCTGTGCCCCAACCCTAAAATCAGCCACTTCTCCAAGCAGCTCTGGTTTCTTTTATTGGACAATAATGTTAGAAACCGACTCTGGAGAACATGGCGGACAGACAACAGCAACTACTGAATGCTCTCTAAAGGCTCGGCTCAGAGGCCAGGAATGATGCGGACTAAGGAGATACGAACCAGTAGAGATATGCTCTGCTGACTCAGGAACGAACTGGGCTGAGAGAATCCAACTTGGAATACAGTCCTGGCGCTAAAATAGGAACAGAAAAATCTCGGTGTGGAGGCTCGACTCTGCGCCATTGGAAACCGCGGTTTGGATTTCCCGCCGCCCGGCGGCCGGCTACCTCCATAGCGGCTCGGCAAGGAGAAACACGCAGAGGCTTGGGAACGGGAGTCTGCGAACGGAGTCGGAAACACGACGGACAGGGAGGAAGGTTGACTGGTGGCGAGGTGAGCGAGGAACTGACTCCCTACCGCAGGTTGACTCCAGCGGAGGTTTTTCTGGGCGCGGGCAGTCCTGTAAGAGCAGGGCGCGGTGGCAACTGCAGCCGCACGTTTCCCTCTCGGACGGGATTGGTGAAAGGTGCCTGGCCGGAGGGACGCTGCTGGCGGACTCCCTAGGCTGGCCTAACCCAGATCCCAGAGCCTGACAGTGGCCCGGAGGAGCGACCGACTCCCGCGTAGGCTGCCTCCTCCGCAACTCCCTGGGGCGCAGCAGTGGGCGGGAACAACTAGCCAGCGCAATTTGATCAAACTGTGGCTGACAGGCAGGGAAGCCGGGCCTCCTGTGTAAGATTACATTTTATAAGGAACAGAAAATATGGGGAAGGGAAGCAACAAAAAAGGCTCCTCGACCCCCAATCCTGAGAATCAGGCAGTGGACACTGCACCAATATACATTAAGCGCCATTTAGAGAGCCTCATAGACCAATTCAGGAATGAAGTTATCAATGACCTGAAGCTAGAAGTATGCAGAATAGTTAGAGAAATGCTAAGCACCACCCAGGAAAAAGCAGATGGTGGAATGGAAGAACAGAAAAAGAGAGGAGAATTGCTTGATGGAGAAAACAGAGAAAGCATTGAGTATGTGAAGCAGGTGCAAAGGGACTATCAAGAAATTAAGAAGTCTACCCAAGACTGGCATAACAGCTTGAAAGAAACTAAGGACAGACTATCTGAATTGGAGGGCAGACTTGAAACATGGGAGAATGAAATGAAAAACTTCTTAAAAATAACAAAGAAACACACAGCAATAATACAAAGACAAGAAGATGATAAGAGGAGCCATAACTTAAGGATTAAGAACATAAAAGAAGAAGTAGGGACACAAACAAGTGAACTACAAAAGCTACTCACAGAAATAATCCAGGGGAATTTTCCTAATTTAGCAAAAGGTAAAGATACTCAAATGTATGAGGCATACAGGACCCCAGCTACCTACAACCCTAACAGAGAAACACCCAGGCATATAATAATAAAAATTCCAGAAATTCAATACAAGAACAGAATATTAAAAGCTGTAAGAGACAAGAAACAGATCACTTACAAGGGAAGACCCATCAGAATTACAGCAGATTTCTCTTCACAAACCATCAAATCACGAAGAGCATGGGGAGAAATAATTCAAGCTTTGAAAGATAATAATCTACAGCCAAGATTGAGATATCCTGCACAACTGTCCCTGGAAATTGATGGAAAAACGAGGTGCTTCCAGGATAAAGAGGAACTGGGGGAATTTGCAACCACCAATTCAACCCTACAGAAAGTATTGCAGGATATTCTAAAAAAAGAAAAATACAAAGAACCCAGAAATAGGGGCGGGGAGGCCACAACGAATGGAGCAGAGAACAAAATGAAGAAGACAAACTGACAGCTACTGACAGAAAAAGAGCTCAACAGAAATGAGACAGAGAAGATTGGATGATAGGAACAGCTTTTTTTGGAGAAAATGACATCTTAATAGGTAATGCTGATTTAGTACCATCTTGTTTTGAAGTCTCATCTAGCTTTTGTTCTTCTGTCTCCAATGGTCTAAACAGGTTGTATCTTATTGGATTTTGTTAAGTACGATAATATAAGAAAAAACCTTTTAAAGACAAGGAGATTATACAGAGACCATTGTTCATTTTCTGTTAGTCGATTCTAAATACTCTATAATGCTGTCATTCTCTTAAATGGATTTACATTGTTTTGATATACTTAATGCTACAGTATATGAAGTTGTACCCAAGGACTTCAGGGAGGGAGTCAATATGGTAACTATTTTTGGGTCAGGATTATCTGGTGGTGAAACACTATTCTGCTTAAATGGTTATGTTTTGATCTGCCCTGTTTCACTGTTATGCCCTCTTTTTTCTCAATCTCCACTCCATTATTTACTTTTTTATTTTTATCCATTTAATTAAAGGGAAAAATATAGCAGGATATAATATAGTAACCCACTTTGACTTTCTATTATCTCGATTTGAAGCCCTGTGTTACTCTCACCATCTCGTTTTTGACTGAGGTTCCTCTATTCTGTTTTGCTGGATAGTATCAGGTTCGAAAGTTTAGGCATCAGCTGAGAAGATAATGAGATTCATTATAACGCCCATTCTCGTTGACTTTTATCTACTTTTGAAGACCTACAATATCTCCAATGTTTTGGTTTTGTCGGTTTTATTCTTTACTGTTTTGTTCAATTGTATTACAACTAATGATATAGGCAATTCTATTAGAAATAGCGGGAGGCATTATGGTAACCATTGTTGATCACCTTGTATTATGTTTTTATATTATCTATTATGTCCACCCTTTTGACTTGACCGATTCTGTCCTGTTATGTCACATTTGGTTTTACTCTCTTCCAAAAAAGCAACAAGAACCGTGGGAGCAATGAAACCCAAAATGTGTAATAGTCACTGTACAAAAGAGAGGAAAAGAAAGTGCTCTAAACTATATAACTGCATGTATATTTAAGTGTATAAGATAGAAAATGATATCACAGAGTTTTATTGGATCATTGAACAGAACTGTCTGCAGTATCATTGTTGGAATGTCCACTCTACAAGCTTTAATTTTGTGACTTGAACAATTATTTCTAAGATGGCAATATGTAATCCATTAACTAGTGATTTCCTACTGCGCATTTTTTTATTCTGTAAATCTGTATAACTTGTACCCCTTCACTGTTTTTTTTTCTTTCTTTTCTTCTCTCCTTAAATAAAAATTTAAAAAAAAATAATGTTAGAAACCACAAAATCGTGGCCTCAGATGTACTTGTCAGAAATAATGGGGGTGTTGTTACATCTTGTTTGTAATAAAGAAATTGTGTGTGTTGTAAACTATTCTAAATATATACACATTTATAAGTATTTACATCTGTATTTGCATTAATCTTTATATAACCATCTGTATATACATTAATCTAAATAAGATTTCATATTGATCTCCAACTCATTTACTAATTACATGAGTCATTCTAGCCTTTTTCTTTTCCCCTGCAGAACTTTAACAGTGAGAAATATAGTTCCTACCACCATCCATTTACTTACATTTTCAAAGTAGTGTATGCATGTGCTACTTTGAGCATTTTTTTTCATTTTTAGAAATTTCACTTTATTTTTATACTTTCCATTTTTCTCCATTATTTTCACGTTTTTCTTTAAATCTATATATTTCTTTGCAATCATTGTTACAATTATGTCTATCACTTCTGAGCTTGCTTCTATTTATTCATATTTCTCCTGGATTTATGTCACTTTGGAGCAAAAGTATGGGTGACTCAGTAGGCCTTGGGTTCTTAAACCTTGCACATTCTGAAGAAAGTTCTAGCCCTTGACAGGATCCTGGAAGATGTTTGTAAGCCCTTAGAATGCCTGTTAAGACAGGCATTATTTACCTAGGGTCTTGGGCCAACCCCAAAAGTTTATGTAACATTGTGATTTACAGTAGCTGACTTACAGTCTTGCTATATTGTTTTGGTTGAGGGGCTGAAGGCTGAATATCTAAGTTAGCCACTGGACACTCCATGCCTATAGGACCACCATCACCACCATCCCCACAAAGCAAAGCAACACAAAACAAAACAAAATTCCTGAACTCAAAAGCTGCAGTAAGCTTGCCTATATATTTTGTTGTTATTGTTGTTGCTGCTGGGAAAATATTTTGTTGTTATTGTTGTTGCTACTGGGAAAAGTAAATACTATCCATATAATTCCAGCTCTCTGCTATGTCTTTTACCTTTGTCAGTTTTACTCTGGGTATATTTTCATTGCAATTGTGAAAACAGCCCCTTTCTTGAATTGTATGAGACTTTCTAGTTAATCACAGAACCCTAGGGTGGTTTGGGGGACCTCCAAAAGCAGCCACATATTTCTTTTCGTATTTGCTTGGTAATTTGCTATTGATTGAATGATAAGCACTTTGCATGTTACTAAAAAGGACTTTGTAGTCTCCCTTTAAAGAATGTGGGATTTTATTTTGCAAGTGATTGAGTTACTTGATTTGTTAGGGTGAGACTAAGGATTTCACCCAAGTGTTCAACCAGATTTCTTTGTGGGATTAAACAGAACTCCTCACAAGTATCTCCTAGCTCTTAGGAATCATTCACTTTTCAACTCCTTGGTACCTCCCTTTGCCTAACTTCGTGGGGTTTTATGCGGTGGGTGTGCTGCTTTGTACAGCAGTTTCCACTTACCTGTTTTACATTCCATGGTTTCAGTTTCCCGCAGAGAATATAGCCTGAAAATATTAAATGAAAAATTCCAGAAGTAAGCAACTCATAAATTTTAAATTCCTCCCATTCTGAGCAGCATGGCGAACTCTTGTGCAATCCCACCTGGGACCCAAACCTTCCCCTTGTCTAGTGTATGTACATGACCAGGCCTACTGCCCCATCATGTCTGTCGCTTAACTGTCTCAGTTATCAGATGGACAATTGCAGTGTCACAGTGTTTATGTTTAGTAACCCTTATTGTACTTAGCAATGTTCCCCAAGAGTATTGATGCCAGAAATTTGAATATGCCAAAAAGAAGCTATAAAGTGCTTCTTTTATGTAAAAAAAAGTAAAAATTCTTACTTTAAAAGGAAAGACAAAAGTTGTATGCTGAGGTCACTACGATCTACAGTAAAAATAAATCTTCATAAAATTATGAAGGAAAATAATTTGTGTTAGTTTTACTGTCATAATCTGAAACTGCAAAAATTACAGAGTATATAAGTGCTTATAGATGAAACTGCCTTTTATAGGCAGTTTGCAGTATTAGTGCAGTAAAGTGGAAAAAAGATACATCCCCCAATGATGTTTACATGTTAATCCCTGAAACCCAAGGCTATCATACAACAAAAGTGAAATTCCTTTATTTGTAAAGACTGCGATGAGATTAAAACTGGAGATACAGTCACACGAGTGCTCGCAGATGAAAAGGAGGCAGGAAAATGTGAGAGGAAGAGATGTGACAGGGATTGGAGTGAGGAACTGACCGTCCTTGTTGACTCTGAAGATAGAGGAAAAGGCCTCTAGGCAAAGAGTACAAGCCACCTCTTGAACTGGATGGAAAAGGGCAAAGAAATGGGTTCTCCCCTGAGCCTCCAATAGGGAGAAAGCAGCTCTTCTGATAACTTGATTTTAGCCCAGTGAGACTGGTCTTGACTTCTGATCTCCAGAACTATTATTTTCCTTAATTTTCTGTTAAGCTACCAAGTTTGTGGTAATTTGTTACAGAAGCAGTGAAAAACATATCCACCAATTTTCCCTGAGAGTTTCTTTGCAGGATTTTCTTACAGCCTTGGATGAAGGGATAGTCCTCCAGAGATCTGTGATGCTGCTCCTATGTAGTTGCCTGTGGATGTTATTGTTTCTGGAACACTTAGAACCATGTCAAAGGTTAAAGGTAATGTAATTTTGAGGTGCAAATTCTCATGGAGGCTGGGTTTTATTTCATCATTCAGCATTTTACCCTTTCATTGCACTGTTTGCTCAGTGAAATTTTTCTCATAGTCCCTTGAGGTGAAGATGGAACTGAGTTAACTTCTATTTCATCCTAATCCTGGGTTGCAGCCCTTCCAAGGTCCAGCTTGAAGTGGAGACTCTCATGCTAGATTCATGACTTGGAAGACTCTGGGTTTGACTTCTGCCCCCTTTCCCTTGGCAGTTGTCAAAACTCAAAGTTCATGTTTGTCTGGAATATAAAATGCTCTCAACACAATTTCAGAGTTCTGTTTGTTCCTCTTGAATTCTCACTTTTTAAAATTTTGTCCTGATGTTAATGCTTTCTTTTCAGATTTTCTCCCCTTTTAGCCAATGTGTAGTGTTGATTTCAGTAATGGGGGCCGGTTTGACAATCTCATCTATCCTTTTCAGGAAATCTATTAAGCATTTTGTATTCTAGATTTGTCAAGTCCATTCCCAGAGCATTTTGCTGCCCTAGCTCTGCTGTCCTGTGTTTTAGGTAGCTTCTACTCATAGTGCTTTATTTTCCTGTTTGTTCATTTGGTAAATTATATAGTCTTATTTGCAATGGACTTTAATTTATCAAGTTGAAGTTGTTTTAATGGTCGGGTTGAAGTCGTTTTCTTCCCAGCGAACTGGTAGTTACTTTGTCAGTTGCCTGGCGGCATGCCAACCCAGTACCAATTTAAAATAATTTCTTTGCTTCAGGTTTTTCATATCACCTAGGTATTATGAACTGAACCACAAATTGCATGAGGGCTGACTTGTGGTTACAAATACGCAAAGGAAGTTTTCCCTTTCCTCCCTCATTCCAAGGCTGAGATAGACAAATGTTTTACTATTTCCTAGGCACCTTCTTCCCTACCTGTGGACAACTTTTTATGCCTTCTCCATTGTACATTTCAGCCATTTATTGAAGATATTGCCATTTAGCTTTGTGCAAAGTCCTCTTCCAAGACACTATAACTTGGTTAATGTGTGTTCCATGTGCTTATCCTCTATGGCTGTTAGGATCAAAGCTTGAAGGCATCAGAGTTTAATAGAGGCACACGGAGTTCTGCCATTCTAAAGCTCACTCACTTCTTTGGATTCCTGATTCTATTTCTTCAACCTACAAGGATTGCTTTTATTTTCTATCCACTTTAATGAGGCATTTAAAAAAGAAATTTAAGTACTTAAGCTGGTTTTGTAAGTTATAAAATAAAGTATTAACAGAGTCTCCTCTGCCAATAGGAATTTAAGGTAAGGGAATAAAGGCCCATGGCTGTGGTTCAGAAACTATGTGCCAAGTGACATCCAGGAATCCCACTCTGACTCCATGATAGTATTAGTTTCCATTTTCCTACCATTTTATGCCTTGAACACTAATTCTTTCAACTTATACATTCAATTCTATTTATAAGATTTTATTTCTAATCCAATTTTCTCTACAAATCTTTTATGTAAAATAAGGCAAAGTGATGACAAGATACATTGTAAAAAGATATATACTTATACATATATATACAAAGCTATCTATATCTATATCTACCTTTTAACAAATACTTTTTTCCCTTTATTTTTTATATTGGTGGTGATCAAACCTAGAGCCTTACTCCAAGTAAGTAGGAGCTGTACCACTGAGCTCTAGCCTCAAGAACTACTTTTTAAAATTCTGTTATTCTCTACTGTCTTCATATTACAAGTGGAACAAAACAATACAACACAATCCTAACCCAGAGATTCTCAAACCCTATGGGCTCAAAATATCCTTTAATATCTCTTTTTTGGAGTTGGACCCCCATGCTAGAATAAATACCTAAAAGTTCCATCAAAAAGTGGTTAAGTTCTAGATGGACCTGATGACATATGCCATAACCTCAGGGAGGCTGAAGCAGGAGGATTGCTACAATCCTCCTGCTGATTGAGGTCAGCCTGGGCATTATAGAAAAAAGCCAAAGGGGCAGGGGTATAGCTCAGACCTGCCTGGCAAGATTGTGAATTTGAGCACAAGGTTGTGAATTTGAACCCTGGTATTAAAAGAAAAAATCACAAGCAAACAAAAGTCATTAGGTTCAAACAACTAAAAAAGTTCCTGCGTGCTAGTTACTTAGTAACTGTTTGAAAAAACAATATCACACATAAAAAAAAAGTTCAATCCTTCCCTAAGTACAATTACTTAACCATGGAGCTTCTGCACCTTTTCAGTACTTTATATGCTTTCAAGCCTTGAAATCATTTAAAAAACTACATCTTTATTTCTACTCCATCTTGACTTGGTCCTTCCCTTCTGCTCCAACTGTTAGAAGCTCAACTTCAAAAACATGACCTCAACAGAACAGATGGTAGCATGATTAGCCCAGTTTGAAAATTCAGCCTCTTCATGATAGGCCACCCTACACTCTAGGGTGTATTTTTATTTTTTCCTTCTTTTTTACTCAGCTCAAACTTGCTTTTCAGAGTCCATTTTTCCCTTACTCATCTACTTTTTCTTACCTTTATTTTTGGTAGTGCTTGTGACCAAAACTGTGAAGCTTTATCACTGTTAGAAGAAAAAAGAAGAAGAAAAGAAAAAACAACAACACAATATTGTGAATTCCCACTGAGTGCGGTCTCTAGGCCTTTAATCCCAGCCATTTAGGAGGCTTGGTGAGAGGATAACAAGTTTGAGAATAGCCTGATCAATTTAGTGAGACCCTGTCTCAAAATAAAACTTCCAAACACCCAGAGACGTAGCTTAGTGGTAAGTAACTTGTCCAGTGTGCATGAGGCTTTGGGCATGATCACCAGCACCACAAAAATGTAAAATACCACTGGGGATTTCTTTGAGGCGGTAGCTCTTCGGTACGGAGCATACTTGTGCATGTCCCTGGATATTTCCTATGTCTATTCTATGGCACCTTTTTGATCTACTGCTGTGCCCCAGGAGGCTCTAATGTAGAAACCATGTCCTTCAACCCTTATTCTCTTTAACTTCTATTTTCTCTCTTCTTTGAAAAATCCTGTTGAAAAGAATTGTTCAACCATCACCCTTCTTTTTTGCTCCAACCTAATTTCTGCCCACCATTCCACTGGAGTTGTTTTCAAGTTGCCAATGAAACCTTTTTACTAACTGTAATGGACATTCCTAGATGCCAACCTGTCTAATGTTTAGGATTGATGTTGGTGCTTTGTACTGCCATCTCATGTTTTCCTTGAAAATTTTTGGCTCTGTTAGCCTTTCTCTCATCTTTGTATGTCCAGAAGAATAGATGGGAAAAAAATGTAAAAATGAGAAGTCAAAAGAAAATTCTAGAAGAAAAGTCTTAGAAACATAAAACATATCTGAGAGGAATAAATGTATCATCGATGCACTAAAAGTTAAGTAAATCCAATCAATGGGAAATTGCCATGCAACCAACTGATTTAATCTTCTTTTAAAGGACATACATCATTTTAAACCTTTTACTTGCCTGCAAAATTTTGTGCCAAACTAACAACACCAAGAAAATTCTAGTGATTCACCCATCTGCTACTATATTGCATGGTTCCCGTTACCTGTGGCACATGAGAGTCTTTGACCAATGCTTCCCTATGTCAGGTCAAGACAGTGAAATCCTCATGCTGAAGCTTGACTTCAACCCTAAGTTATCTTAATAACTTTGCCAACAGTGTAGTAAATTTTTACATGACCACATACAACAGAGGGACACTGCTTCATTTCAAAATAAAATTGTGAGTTTACCTTTGTAAACAAAAATAGCATACCCCCACGAAGGACAATTTACTCTCAAACACAAATCCAAATGTTTCCCCCCTCAAAAGGAAAAGGTTAGCCACCTTTCCCACTGCTCGCACTGCTTTTAGCTTATAAGCTTTAAACATGTTGGATTGCCAGTCTCAAAAGTTCTATGTACCACCTGTATTAGTTTTCAGGGGCTGAAATAACAAAGTACCACACACCAAGTGGCTTAAAGGGCAGAATTTTTTCTTCTCATAATTCTAGGAGATTTGAATGTAAAATCAAGAAGTTGCAGAGTGGGTTTCTTCTGAGGCTTCTCACTGTGGCTTGTAGGTGGTCTTCTCTCCTCTTCTGATAAGGACACAGTCAGATTGGACTAGCATCTATCTGAATGACTTCATTTCAATTTAACTATCTTTGTAAAGATTCTATGTCCAAATGTGGTCACACTTTGAGATAGCAGAGTTTAGAACATCACCATGTAAATTCTGGGGAGACACAAGTCAGGTCATACCACCATTCAAAACCAGTAATCTTCTTGAAACCTTCAGATCTAGATTTAATATCTAGATTTAAATATCTAACTATATGTAATTTTTTTTAAGAGTTGGAGATTGAACCCAGGGCCTTGTACATGTTAGGCAAGTGCTCTACCACTAAGCTATAACTCCCATCTCTAAAATCAGGTCTCCTGCAAATGGCCTTACTAAAGTCTTAGGGATTTTAAATTTAGTCAAAAGATGTCCTTTAAAGGGTAACACGTGTCAGAGATGTTTGCAGTTTGTTCAGCAGAGCCTCAGAGACAAGACCACCAAAGGTGGGATAATTGTTATGGGAAAGACAAAAGTTTGAATCATTGAAAGTTTTTTTACCTTTTATTAATTCATACTTACCTTTTCAGTCCCCCAGAGACTGATAGAAAAGACGTTTTCCTAAATATATGATAGAACATAAGGGAATTTCAATGACTTGAAAGTGATACATCATAATTAATACTGCTGTGGTCTGAGTGTGGTTGGTCCCCATCCAAATTTGTATTGAGGCTTCACCTCCAGTGTAATAGTGTTTAGAGGTGTTGAGATCTTGAAGAGGGATTAATGCTACTTAGCAGTTCTCACTCTAGGGGACTCAGCTGGTTTTCTCAACAGCTGGGCATCGCTCATCTCTCTCACAGGCGCTCTTGCACTCATGCTTACTTTCTTTGTCTGCTTTCCACTGTGACGTGAACCACCACAAGACCCTCTGGAAGAGCGGAGGAGCTGGTGGGTGTCACGCCTTTGAACCTCCAGAACTGTGAGCCAAGTAAACTTTTCATCATAACATACTCAGCCTCAGGTCACTTAATTATGAGGAGACATTCTGAGAAATGGTTTGTTCAGAGTGTACTTACATAAAAATGGCTAGGACCTCCTGAGGAGATATAATCTCATAGGACCACTATCACATATGTAGTTCATCACTGACTGAAACAATAGGCTGAATGATTACGCTTTGCTATGACAAAACAAACTGAGACAGATATATAGCAGTTTCTGTGTCATTAGTTTGTCCACAAAGCCCTGATCTACTTTGGATGTTTGAATTATCAAACATGGGGAACATAATGATCCCAAGATAATATAACCCAAGAAGACCTTAGTATGGTCACCTCAATGCACCCTATAAAGACACTCTTAATTTATATATTTATAGAAGATTGAGTTTAAGGAAATAAGAAAAAATGACTTCTGGGCATTTCATCTTCTTTCTTCCAAAGCAACAAAATAATTTGGTTTCTTATTCGATGATCTGAAACACACGGAAGTTTATGTGGTCTACAAAATCTGTAATATTTTATAATAGCAGCATGAAACTTTATGAAAAACACCCCTTTCTCACGAGTAAGTTTTAGTAAAATTCATTTTGAAAGCCTGGGGAAAAACTGCTTTTTGGGTGGGCAAATAACTTGGGTTCAGAGTATTATTAGATGTTTGGAAAGATTCATTGTGAAGGAGAAAAACATAAATCTGCTGACTTATCACAGGTGACAAATGTGAAATCAATATTCAAAGGGGATTTTAGCTCAATGCAGTGTTGGGTGAGGTCCTGGGTTCCATCTCTAGCACTATCACTTAAATACTAACAAAGCTTAAAATGTTAGACGCTTTTGCTTAATTTTTGACTAAGGTGTCATTTTACCTTTAGCCACTTGTTACTTCTTTAGCAGACAACAAAACACACCAACACCTGAGCTGTACTCCCAGTCCTATTATTTTGAGATAGGGTCTTTTCTTTGTTTTCTTTTGTTTTTTGAGACAGGGCCTTGCTATGTAGTCTAAGGTGGCCTTAAATTTGCTGTGTTCTCCTGCCTCGGCCTCCCAAGTACAGTTACAGTTGCACACCACCATGCCCAACTGAGATGCTGTTTTTCTTTTTTTTTTTTTTTTTTGTGGTTTCTGGGATTGAACTCGACCTCGTGTTTGCCAAGCCGCGCTAATGCCACTGAGCTAAACCCTGGGCTGAGATGTGGTTTTTCTAAATTGTTAAATTGATCTAGTAATCTTCTCTAGCTAGATTTGTGCTTTCTAATATGGTACCTTCGGACCTATATTTAACCATGAACTAGCCAAATGAAATAGTTAAACATGATTTTCTTCAGTTACACTAGCCATATTTCAAGTGTACAATAGCCACGTGCGGCTAGAGCTACTGTATTATCATAACACAGACCTAGAACATCTCTATGATCCCAGAGAGTTCTACGGTGAACACAGCTCTAGATTATTTTTGACTCTGACCTTTTGGCTAAATTAGATCCTATGAGCTACTCTCAGGAACGATTTAGTTTTACAGCACAGGCCAATGATCATCACATTAAGAGAATGCTGTAACCCTAGGGTATGTGTTATAATTTACAATTTGTAATATTTCTTCTAGTGACTTGGAATAGTCCTGCCCACTATTACCCACACCAATCTTCAGAAAATGAATGAATGGCCTTCTATTTCTTGGTGTTGGTTTACCTGAGCCAAGCTGGGTCACTTAAATGTCTTTGTTTTTCCCTTAGGAATTTGGAACCGGGAAGGAGAGACTTTCAGTCAGGTTCTCTGGGTATCTAGAACCATAAAATAGAGTAGTAATCATATCTCATTATGTAAAACAGAGTTGGAGAAACGAACAGAAAAACGTTTAGCACAGAATAGGCTTCCTCCTAAGCGTTCTCAACTTTTTAGGTCTCTCTTGGGGGCATTCTTATCACTTACATGAGAATCACTCGCATTGTAATAGTGAGTTCTGCTTAAGCCAGCTTAAGAATCCTAACAAAACATACACATATATTCATGTAATTGAGTACTGATGTTTGTTATTCGAGGGATATATATAAACTGCATATATTTTGGACTGTACCTTCTTGCATTATCTCCTCTTCACCTCAAGGGTATGCTCAGGCTGTCCTCTGCTTCTATTCCCTCTTGGTCTAATTAAGATATGTCATCTTTCTGGGTGTGGAAACTTTATGAAATCAAATTGTATAGTATGTTGATGACTCTTTAGCATGTATTGTTTTAATTGCTCAGGCCCAGTGACTTCAGTCACCACTGATCCCATGTGTAATCCCCCACGGATTACAATGGTGAATTTGTTTCTTGGTGGTACTAAGGATTGAACCCAAGGCCTCCCACAAAACTGCAGGTCCAGCCCTCTTTAATTTTCATTTTGAGACAGTTTTACTCAACTGCTAAGTTGCTAAGGCTGAGTTCATACTTGCCAACCTGTTTTAGCTTTCCAGTCTAGGATTACAGGCATGTGACATGCCCAGTTCCACAATGGTGAATTTTGATTATGAAAATCTGGTTTGAATACAGCTTAGTACAGTACCGAAGTCTGAGCATGCTTGGGTGAAGCAATTAGGAGACATGAGTAATAAATACCATATTTGCAGGGATCACTCACATACAAATGTCCCAGGTAAGAAAACACCACCTGTTATCAAGTAACAACGAGGAGTGTGGCATAGTGTGGAAGTGTGCAGGAGCAAGGAGAAAGCAGTATGAGCTACAGAAGGTAAAAGGTTACAGTAGTATCTGAAAGGTAAAGGAGAGGTAGTAAAAGGATTTAAGTTCTTACGTGTTTTTAAAAGAAATCACTGTAGCACTTTCTGGAGTGTGAATCACAAGATAAATAAGGGAACAGTTAGGAGGCCACCATGAGTGTTGGCAAGAGATAATCATAGCCTAGGGTATGAGGAGGAATGCAGACAATAGAGATGGATAATTTTGTGCATGTTGCCATTTGAAACTTAGAGGATTTAAAAATGTAAGCTTTTACTGATGGGCTCCTCCACCTTTTAAGGACCCAGACCCCTGTAGTAAAGCAGTCAATGAAGTGAACTTAAAAGACCCTACAGTGGCAGAAAGGTCCTCATTTTCTGTTTGAAATAGCTCAGGGTTCAGCTATCAAACTTTGATTCCCGCGGTGATCCTGAGTAAACATTTTGTCATTTTTCCCTCTCTCTTGCCAGTGAATTTTGAGAACTAGTAGTTGAAAAATGATTTTCAACAAGAGGACAGCAGTGTTTGGGGGTTCAATGACACTAAATCTTAAACTTCAAATAGATAATAGTTCTAAAGCTGGCACCGGTTATTTTACACTGCACCAAATGACAGAGAAGACATTTTTGTTAGCAATCTTACTGCATATAAAAAATACTGCATACACCTTGTTACTAGAGACTACTGAGGAAAACTCCTACAAAGTATTCCTTTAATGACGGATTCCCTCATCCATCCCAGTGGTGCGCGCCTTGGGGCCCCTTCCCGCCTGCAATGCCCTGCACGCATTGTCTGGGCCACCCCAGACCCGGCTGGCACGCAACGCGCATTTCCTGCACGCTGTCACTGCGCGACAGCTTCCCTCCCCAGATCTGCAGCTTTTGTTTGTTTCCTCCTAGGTCTCGCTGTTACTAGGTGAATGACTACGAAGTTTTCTCTGGGCTGTTAACCTTTAGGCCTCTGTCCACTAAAAGTTCTGAAAAACAACTAAACGCAATCGCTTGTGCAGAAGCCAATCCACAGGGCAACAACGGAAATCAACACACTGCTGTTTCTTTCCTTAACTGGCCGCTTCCCGCGCACATTTAGGTTTTACTTAAAGCTACGCTATAGAAAAGCCTCCCAGGAGAGAGTATCTGTCCCTTGCATCCCTCCGCGACGCAGCACTCTCTCCCGCGAACGGGGGCGCGGGGCAGGGGTCGCGAGCCGAGCGGGGCCAGCCTCCGAGCAGCGACGCTCTGGCCGGCGCTCGCTCGATGGTTTTCGCACGGGAGCGGGGATCGCACGGTCCAGTCGCCAGGGGGCGCGCTGGCTGGCGCCACTGATTCCGAAGTACGCGGCCTGATCGTGTCCGCCATATTGGATGCCGCAGCCGCCGCTGCCAGCGCTTCCTCTCTGTCTTCGCGGTGCGCTGCTGGTTCCTGTGGCCCAAGCGGCGGGGAGGTGAAACAGTAGCGTGTGGGAAGAAAAGGAAGAAAGGGGTGGAGAACATAGGGGACGGGGCCCGAGGGTGGGGGACCGAGACAGAGTGGGGCGGAGAAGAGAAGGCGCCGCGCCAGCCCCTCCCCCGCCCGCCGCCGACCCGCCCCAGCAGGCACTGTCCCCAGACCGGCGCTTCGCCCGCCCAGCAGCCATGCCTGGGCCCCACCGCCCCTGAGGGTGCCCTCGCCAGCCAGTGCCTCCCTCCCGCGCTGCCCCAGCTCGCAGCAGCTGCTCTCCCGCCGGCGTCCGCGTCTCGCGCTCTCCACCCGGTACAGCTGCAGCCGCCTCTTCCGCCACCCAGCTCGGGCCTCCGCGCAGACAACATGGAGGCCGTGAAAACCTTCAACAGCGAGGTTAGTACTGAGGCCTAGCTTCTTCCCTAACTCCCTCAGCCCTCGCCCCCGCTCGGGACGGGGCTGGCGCGCCGGGGGTGGGTGCGGGCTTGCCGGGGTGGGGCGGCGGCGGCCTAGCCGTGCCGTGGGGGGAGGGGATTTTCTCCGCGCCCCTCCCCCGGGGCCGGAGAGGGCGGGGGAGGCCCGCGGGGCGGAGGGAGGTTCCGCCGCTCGGCGCCCTATGGTCGGCCGCGGGTCGGAGGCGAGGAGCGCTTGGGCCCTCCCCCCGAGGCTCCGCGGGTCTCGCGGGTCAGTTTCTCCCAGGCCTGGCCCGCCCACCTCCTTCCTGAGCCTCGGGGGTTTAACGGTCCCGAGGTCGGCCGTCCCTAGACAGACCTTCCCAGGTCCTCAAAGAGGCGATGGGTGAAGAGCTACGAGCTACGGGGTGGTGATCTGTGGCCTCATCACATGTAGCGTCTATAACTGCGATACTGTTGACTAAATAATTTTCAGCTAGGGGCTTAGGTTAATTGGCTGGTTGATAGATACGCAAGACTATTCCGCGATTTTTTTTTTTTTTTAATTTGCCTCTCTCTTACTCATTACGACATACACAAATGCAGTGGTGGGGAGCAATCAGTGCATTCAGGAAAGATGCTGGGGAAATAGTTTCCCACGGGCTCCTTCACGTGTCAAATGTAGTACGAGATTTTTTTAAATATTAAAATAAATTGTCTGCTTTTGATTGTTAATTGAACTTACTGATCGAAGGGAAAGGAAAGCTTTAAAATGTATTGAATTTCTTTTAAGCAGTGATTTTACTGGACTTACACACACATTAAACACAATAAGTACACAAACACAAACAGCATTATTCTTATCTGTATGCTTTTGAAATACCTGAATACGATAGTAGAACAAATTAGGGAAATTTTTAATGAGCTTTCGATTAGGAAGTGTTAATACTTAATTCAGTAGTATAGCTGTTAATGGTCTCTTAAATAGCAAACTAATGATAACCCAAATAAGGACAGTACTTCTAAATTTTATTCTTTTCCCCCTTTAAGGATTAAGAAGTTTAGCAAAAAGGCTAAAAGTGAGGTAACATGTGAATTGACCTCACCATTTTTTTTTTTTTTAATCGGTACCGGGGATTGAACTCATGACCACCCGCTTCCAAGGCAGGTGCTTATGCTGCTGAGCTAAATCCCCAGCCCCAACCTCACCATTTTTAAACTTGTGGCAGCACATGAACCTTTGTGAAGGATTCTGCTTTTTAGAGCTAGAATGTCTTAAAACGACTTTTTGATAAAATATAGCAGTAGATTTGAGAATTTTTAGGAATTTATAACATAATTTGGGCAAATATTTCCATTTGTAAAATTTGGTTTCCACCCATACTGCATAGAATGTAGAATATAGAATAAAATCAGTGATATTACATGTTCAACTTTCTGTAACAGTTCTGTAACATAGTGAGCCGGGGATTGTAGCTCTTTAATTTGCTACATACAGTACTACAGCCCTAATGTTGAGGCTTTAAATAAGTTCCACAGCAGGGTACTTGATTTAACCCTTTTCCTTTTGTTCTGTATCTCTCCTTAGGAGGGAATCTCACCTTTTTAGGCCCCCCCCCTGCCCCCCGCCAGGTTTTAACGGGAGTCCTTAAGTGGTTAGTGCATTATGGTCAGAGTGGACAATAAAAATGTCAGTTTTCATGTTCCTATAGATTTGGGATAAAGGGCTTAATGTTTACATGCTTGACTGGGTGTGCTGACTCTTACCTAATCTTCACAGGAATTTGAGATTTCTTGGTACCAGGGATCGAACTCACCCCCCCCCTCCACCCCCAGCTTGCAAGGCAGGCGCTTATGCTGCTGAGCTGAGCTAAATCCCCAGCCCCGGAATTTGAGATTTCTTATAGGCCCATTTTTATGTATATAGCACTTTTTCTCCCATTTGGATTTGGATAGCTAAAATACATCTTTTTCTCACTGATATTCTCTAACTTCATTCTTTAAACTGAGTTAGTTTAAAATAATATAGAGTCAGGAATTGAGAAAGGGAAATATATTAGAGAAAGATTCGTACAAATGCTTTTTGTTTAAACAAATTATATAACTGTTAAAAATTTTTATTGCAACATTCTTGAATTTTGTAATTGTGAAAATAGGCATATGCTGGGAAGCAGTTCAGTAACTTTCGTTAAATCGGACGTGTTGTAAAGCAAAAAAATTAAAGACTCGATTGTAGGAGAAAACAATATTTTAGAATGCTTGCTTCAGTGAATTTGGCTTTTTGAGAGGATCCATGTGTCAGTTTGGCCTTTCGAAGCATTTATTTTAGGGTTCATGTCTTCAAAACTTAGTAAATTAAGGTGTCTTTAGAACATTTATCAGGCATCCTAGCTCTTTAAGAATTATTAATGTTTGTCCACAGGATATTTTTATTTTTAAAATGTGAATTGCTTAGTTTTTTATGACTTTCCAATTTTAGGTTTTTCAAGACAGAAATCCTCTATTCCCGTTTTTTAATTTAACAGAGAACACTGACTTGAAAGTATGCACATGCCAGAAGAGTTTTAAGCTGATAGACTTTTAAATCTGCAAAATGAGATTTTCAGTCTGTGAAAACCCCTGACCTACAGGATATATATGAGTCATTGTTAAAGTATCTTTCCCTTTCCATTATAATGTCTTGAAGTTCTCTGGTCTCTCTTTTTTTCTTTTCTTTCTTTCCTTTCTTATATCCACCTGCCATAGTCCGGCTGTCCATCCATCTTTCTTTCTGAGGCTGAGTCTCACTATGCAGTGGCCTTGAGCTCACTTTGTAGTCCAGGCTGGTCTCGAATTTGCAAGTCTTCCTGCCTCAGCCTCCCAAATGCTAGGATTACAGGTGCTAGGCTCTCATTCTCCTGTTAAAAATTATGTCAGAACCACAAACGGGAAAATATACAAACTAAAATTTACACATTCATTATCCTACTTTCCATTTTTCTCTATCAATCCATAACTACCACTAGATTTTAGTGGGAAGGTTATAAAACATCACCTAATTTGACAGAATGTCCACTACAGATACAAAATTGGAAATTAAGTAAAATGGAAGTGGTTTTGTTTATGGTTTCGATTGTGCAGGAATGATATGACAAGGTCCTCTCATTGAATATAAATCGAATCACTCAAGTGATTTTTTTAAACCCCTCCCTTCCTATTCCCTACAGGACCTTCTAACTGCGTCTACCTCCCCCTCTTTTTGTTTTCTTTACATTTTAAGGCAGTGTTAATTCTAAATTGCTTAGACTGGACTTAAAAGTTTTCCTGCCGTAGCCTCCCAAAGTGCTGGGGTTTTTACGGGGTTGTATCATCATGCCAGTATCATTAACTGCCCACCTTGCTAATTTTGTGTGGCAGCTGATTTCCTTTCAAGCATCTTCACTGTGATGAAAGTGTTTATTGCATGACCTTTGCCATCTGAAATGATGGGAAATTCATCCAGATTGAAAGATGGGCAGTTAACCATAGGGGGATTATGAGTACTGTACAAGGTATTGAAGTTAGTGATGCTCCAATAAGGTAGGATGGTATTTACTTGTAATGATTTAGAGTTCTCACCTAGTGAAAAGCAACTCATACCAGACTGCTTAAATTTAGCATGCATTCAGTTGCTGGAATGCAATGTATTCATTCTCTCTCTCTCTGTCTTTCTCTGTCTCTGTCTCTTTCTTTCTTTAATGCAGTATATTCTGTGACCAACTATGGAGGTCATTCTGATAGAGTCCCTTCCCTTCACCTAACCTTGCTTTTTCATTTTCTTAAAAAAGGGAGAAGGGTGGAGGTTCATGACCTTTGAGCATTTTTTCTTTGAACATTTCTACTTATTTGGAGAAGATGCTTTAAAATACAGGAACTTTTATTGCATATTAAAAATATAAGAGCTTGTTAGCAATTGTTAGCTTAGACAAATAACAAGGTAGCTCGTGTATGGATTCTTTTAATTTTTTAAGGACTTGGAAAATGTAGTGCGTGTATTGTTATCACATTTCAAGAAATTAATACATCTTCAACATAACCAAATACCAATTGGTGATCAGGTTTTCAAGGTCCTCCTATAGTTAGTTGCTTCTAGTTTTTTCCCCTCATGACCCATTTCTTTTGCTGCTTTGAATAGAGTGAGTAGGAGGAGGTAGGACTGGATCTGTAGGTTTGAAATGTGTCAGAAAAATTAATTTTTGGATTTACTGTTTTTCATAAATTTTTGGTTCATAAATTCTGAAAGGATTCTGTTTTGCTGCTTATCATTTTTAGTTTTTGATATTTGTCTTTAGAATCTTTGTTTAGTCACGCAATCTTCTAAACTGTTCTAGGAAACAAACTTAATCAGACTCACTAGAAAGCCAGTAAATTTTCTGTCTTCACAGCAAAAATCCCATTTCCATTTTACTTAATTTCTAATTTTGTATCTATAGTGGACATTCTGTCAAATTAGGTGATGTTTTATAACCTTCCCACTAAAATCAAGTGGTAATTATGGATTGATAAAGGAAAATGGAAAGTAGGATAATGAAAGTATAAATTTTAGTTTGTATATTTTCCCGTTTGTGGTTCAGAAAAAAGAATTTATGTAAAGTAGCTTTGAATTGATTTTTATAATCCTAGGAGTCTCTTTTTCCTTCCCCTTTTTATTTTATAGTGGGAGTTCTGGTTCCATCAGGCTACATATATATATATATATATATATATATATATATATTTTTTTTTTTTTTTTTTTTGTTTCTGTCTCATTAAAAATTCTTTAAAGGCACAGCATACTTAGTGTTGTGAAGGGAGGAAGCCTTGACTAACTCTTCCCAGAGATTTAGTTCAAGGCTTCTTAATATTGGCACTATTGGTATTTTAAGCTGGATAATGATTTGCTGTGTAGAGTGGCTTTGCACACTGTAGGATGTTTAGTAGTATCCCTGGCTCATATCCCCTAGTAACATTAGCAATTTTCCATTTGTGAAAACTATAAATGTTTTTTGGTATCACCAAATGCCCCTTGGAAAGCAAAGTGATCTTGATTGAGAATCACTGACTTGAGTCCCATGTTAAATCCTAACTCTAATCTTAATTGTACATTTTCTTCTAGTGATTACTGATTTACTCCCAGACTATAAAGTTTTTGGAAACAGAAGTCATACATCTTTCTTGCTTAATATCTCGGGTTTAGTGTAAATATCAAATAAGGATTTCTTGAATAAATAGATGGTATACTATTTAGCTGAATTACCTTGGGCAAAATTAATTATCATTTCTGGACATTTAGTTTTAAAATACATGACTAATTTGGTTTCATATTTAGGTTCCATATTAATAGGAAGATTGACTGATTCAATACAAAGTTAATTTTTTGAGGACTTAATATGCCCAAGCATTAGTTTAAAGGTTGTTTTTATGGCATTGTAGGAGTATAGGTGGAAAATTTTAAATCAGAACTCTGATCTGAGTGTAATTTTCAGTTAACTGGGGTGGAGAAAAGAGATGAGGACTTTTTCAGTAAAGGTTCCAGTTAGATTAAATTCATCCAAAGTTTTATGTTTGTATATAATTATGCTCTATTTTCAAATCCATTTTTTGCCTTATTGTTTTAAAATGAACATAGTAAAAGACTTTTCTTACATTAAGATTTAGATATAAAGGTAATTGAGATTGGCATAATGATTCTAGAACTCTGCACAGTGTTAATCTTTATTCAAGATTAAATATAAACCTTCTGGTAAGATTTAAATCCACATCATATATAACAATTACTTTATTCTAGATTAACGTTGAATTTGCTTCTTTTCTCAAAGAGTATAGCAAACTTAGAATTAGTAATGATGTTACTACATATGTATGAAATTTCAGATACCTCTTTCTATGGCCAGTTTTGCTGTTATTGGACAACTTCTAACTCATAAATGATATGAGAATGTATTTCAATCTTGAACAAGGGTTGAGCTCCAGAACTCTTTAAGTGAGCTCATTTTATATGGTTTTGTTTTCTCAACATCTTTCTCTACTCCTCTCTCTCAGGATTGTGCCTCTACTCCTGCTTGTACAGACTGCTTTTCCAGCAGCATGGACACAAGAAGCATAGTAAGATGATTATAACCCGCATAAGGCAGGCCCTTTGCAAACTGTTAGGTTTAAATTGGTAGTAAAATGATGTCTTGATTATGTGAGTAGTACTTGGGAAACAGAATGGGGTTTGTCAGAACATACAAATAATCTTAAAGAGAACATATAGGGAATATGTTGAATTTCTGAGGAATTTTGGAATTTCTTTCAAATAAAATGGAGAGTTTTTAGGCTTAATTTAACAGTGAGCGTAGGTCATACATAAACTTTTTGCAATGAGACAATTATGAGTATTAGGTTATTGTTTTTTACAAGATATATTTTTTGAATCATTCTGCAGTATACATTCAGTGTACCTTCAATGTACATTCTGCTCCACATATTTTTATTGTGGTTTTTTGTTAAAAGAAATGCAATATTTAATATGAGCAAATTGAAGACCTCTTAGTTTGATATTTGGAAATAAAGTCCATCTTTTGAGGAAGTTTTTAAATTTTAAGGTAGCAAATTGACAGGTTATAAGAACAGAGAAAGACGAAATCAAATTTTAGATATTCTAATTATAGAGGAGCAGATTGTGGTGAGGATGCTTTAGTTATGGAAAGTAAATGCTGATGAGAAATGTTTGTAGAGCCTGTGATTTCTTATATGAGTTAATTTTATCTTAGATTTGCTGGCAAACAATGCATTTATCTTGATTTTTATTTTATGCAATTATTTTTGTAATTCTATGTGGTGAGAATTTCTGATAAAACTGTATTTTAAACTTAGGAAAGAATATGTAGATGTATTATAGAAGCTACTGTTGGTCAAAAAATACCTCAGAAACTTCGATATTACCTATTACAGTGAGAATGAAGAATAGATTATTGATGTGTTCTCTAAAGACAGTTACAAATACTAGGTTAATGTTTTTACAAAGTTTGTTTTAAAAATGATTCTGTAACTTAATGATTTTTTTTTTTCCTGATATGGGGGTTAAGTTTGGCGTCTCACTTGGCTAGCTAAGTAAGCATGATATCCCTAGCCACATTCCCATCCAACTTCATCTAATTTATATTGGTTGACTCGAAAGAACTAGGATTTCTTTCTTTCAATTATTTGTTTAAATTTTTGTGAATGGGTATCATTTGCCAGTCACTTTTCTGACTTTGCAATACAAACTGGGAAAGCAAAAACATCACTATGTTGAAACTTGTTTTTGTGATCCATTTCTTTTTACTTCATCATCATTGTATCTGGTGAGCTTCCTACAAACCTGGTGAGGCAGGACAGGACACTGACTTCAGAGTTGCTTATTTAGTAGGGACTGGGCTGGTGGCTGCACTTCTACCTGACCATCCTTAGGATTTTGTCTCACAGTTAGATTGCTTAGCTGTTGCTCAAAAATAGAAATGAGTAGGTAGATATATTTAAACAAAGGTCTGCTCCACAATGGGAAAATAAGACTGGCACCATTACATTTTATTCAGTACCAAATTTTATCACTTAAAAAAAAAAGATTTTAAATCTTTACTGTTTCTGGAACATAACTTTAAGGACTTTTTTTTTTTTAATCAGCAAGATAATAGTCTTCTTATGTACTTGTTTTTAAGTGGTGACTACTTAAAAGAATGTTAATTTTTTAATTTTTAAAAACAACTTTTTCTTGATTTAAGTACATGAAAAAAGGTATCTACTTTCTGAATTTGGTTGTAATTGTTAAGGTTTATGTTGGTCCCTTATGGATGAAAGGATGAAACAAACCGTCCTTGTACTTGAATGGATAGAACTTGGGAAATAACCTATATATCTATATATTAGTGATACTTGATCACAGGATCTCACAAATTGACCAGATAGTACTTGATGACTTTTTTAAAATTTAGTAATGTTTTTAGTACTGTAAAACTTTATGAAAAATTTCTGTGTTTGAATTTGTCAGAATACTTGAAACATGGGTAAAAGTCCTCTGAAGCAAAAGGTTGTTTTGTTTTGGTGCTGGGAATTGAATCCAGGGCATTGAACATGGCTTGCATAACTGCGACTGAACTGTACTATACCCACAGCCATGGCATAAATGAGTTTTTGCTTTATCATTTTTTCTTCTTCTTAGATGAGTCGTAAATAAGTTAAGTGTTTTAAAACTAAAATATTTGTTCCCACAGATATCCAGTTTTATTTAACACCTGCTTTACTTTGAAGTGCTTTTATTTTACCAAACATTTGTTTAAAAGGAATGAATATAGCTGGATGTGGTAGCATAAGCCAGTATTCCTAGCACTCAGAGGCTGTGGAAAAGAAATGCTGTGAGTTTGAGGCCAGCCTGGGATGCATACTGAGACCTTGTCTCAAGAAAGAAATAAAAATAAATAAACAATAATGACTGTAATATAGCCATCCTGGGGTGTCTGAGGAGAATTGTTCCAGGATAACACCTTGCCCTCACTCGTAGAAACTCAAGTAGACACTCAAGTTCCTTATATAAAATGTCATGATATTCTCACACATACTTCACATCATTTTTAGATTACTTACGTTATCTAGCACACTAAAATTGCCGTGTAAATATTTTGTGTTATTTAAGGAATAGTGACAAAAAGTATATGTTCAATACAAACACAGTTTTTTTTCTGAATAGTTTTGAATTGTGGTTGGTTGAATTCATGAGTGTAGAACCCATAGTTAAGGAAGGCTATTTATGTGATGTTTTATATAGTACTTTTCCTTTTTCCCATATCAATATGTCCATTAAATGTTTAGGATAACTTTGTAAGAAAGGTTAAATAGATGCTACCCTACTTCACAAAGTAAGAAAACTAAGATCTACCTTTGTGATTTTAGCAAAGAAATACATTTTTTAGGTATGAGAAACAGGGACTTAAAGACCCAGTATCAGTCTCTGGTGCACATGTTTTTCTTACTCTTCTGGGTAAGAGAGAACAGTCACTTAATTTTTCTTCATTCTTTTTACTTTAGACATGTCCAGATACAAATTGAATATATTTTCCCTCATTTTTTAGACTTTATAATGTCACAGAAATTACAAAAGAAAGAATTTTTGTATGCATTTTGTCTGAATTTCTTTACCTGGTGTTAACTGTATTTGCTTTCTTATTTCTCCACATGCACATGAACACAGATAACCTTTTTTTCTGAATATCTTGAGATACATTTCAACTCATGGTGCACTTCTAAATAGCTGTGTACATTTTCTTAAAAAGATATATTTTTATTTAACCATAGTAATAAAAATTAAAACATTGATTTTATTATGTATGAAGTATGAAAATCTTTTTCAAATTTAATTAATTGTGCCAGTACTGTCCTTAATTTTTTTTTAAACAAAGTATGTAGCCCGTGGCAATCTTCCTGCCTCAGTCTCCCAAGTTCTGAGCCTACAGGCATTTGCCACTATGCTCAGCTCTGAATAAATCTTACCATACTTTAACATTCATTTGTCATCTTTACTCTGGAACAGTTTGTTACTTACTTTTTTAATAACTTTCGAGATAATAGGTGTTGAAGGCAGGCCAGTTTTTAGAATTCTCTCAGTATTAATTTGAATGCTGTTTCTTCTTGGTTAGGTCATTCATTTTTGCCAGGAATACTCTAAAAGTGATAGGTCTTTCACTGTACCATATTAGGAAACATAATATCCATTTAGTCCATTAGTAGAGATGTTAACTTTGATCTACTTTGAACTCTTGGATATTTTATTAATTTTGGGGGGTAGCTCTTTTCTCAAGTTTGACCAATCAGAGTTCCTTCAAATTAACTCCTGTAACCTTTTGATGCATGCTGATTTTTAAAATTTTTATTTTGAAAAGAATAAAACCAAATGAGAAAAAAATGGAGTCATTCAAAACAAAAGGATGAACATAGTACATGATTTAAAACTACATTACAAGGTGATCTACAATGGTTACCATAATGCCTCTTGTTATCTTCGATAGAGTTGCCCATATTGTCAAGCACATTAAAATTGAACATAGCAGTACAGAACAAAATCAATAAAAACAAAATATTTGAGACATTATAGGTCTTCAAAAGAAGGTAATAGTCAACCAGAATGGGTATCATAGTGAATCTTACTCTTTTCAGAATAGTTGCCTATACTCTCAGACTTGATACTATCAAATATAACAGATTTGAATAAAATCAGTCAAGACTAAGACAGTGATCGAACAAAACAGATTCAAGTAAAAATCAGCTAAAGCAATGCAGAAAGCAATACAAGGTTCCAGATTAAGTTTATAGGAAATTATAAATGCTTATCTTAGGATATCCTGCTATCTTTGGAATAGCTGTGTATGCCCTCTAGTCTAGTACAAGTAGGCAAACTGGAACTGAATATAATCAAACAGTGATGAAAATAATATGGGTTTCAAATCATGATACGAGATTAACAATGTCTTCTGCCTTCCCTTGTTAGACAATTCCTCCCTTTTCACTTTCACAAGGTACATTGTACATTTTGTATCCCACTAACTCCTTTAGTTTTTAGATTGGGGAGACAACCCACTATTCACCTAAGTCCTTCTGAAACTTTTTACCACTGAGGTTGGTCGCAAGTTGTATCCATTTGCCTACTGGAGCCTCAAGGTTCTTCCTTGTAGCAGAGTAGTTCTCCATTGTTTAAAGTGTTATGTCTTTCCAACCAATCTGTAGCTGATGGTCAAGTTACCCCCACTTTTATCTGATTCCCTGTCACATAGAGCATTGTGTTCTCATCTTTGACTTTCAGTCCATAAACCCTCTTTCAGGTTAAATATATTTCTTATATAGAGCATCTTGGTGAACCCTATCTCCTGATCCATTTTGCCTCTGTTTCTTTTTATTAATGTATTGAGGCCATCCCATGTTAGCGATTATGGCCAACCTTCTCTGCCTTATTTTTGCCATGCTATTTTTCTGCCATTGGTTATCTACTTTTCCCCTTTATTCCACTATCTGCCCCATTCAGTGAGCCTCCTCTGCCACTGTTCTGAAACCATGGTCTTTTTGTTCTGTCTTTCTAGAATGTCCTTCAGTATTTTTTGTAGGGTTGGTTTGGTGGTCAGGAACTCCCCCGGTTCCTCTTTGTCATGGAAGCATCTTGTTTCTCCATTGATTTTGAGAGAGTTTTGCAGGGTACATCAGTCTGGGTTGGAGGTTATTTTCTTTCAGGGATTGGAATACTTCGCTTCAAGCTCTTCTTGATTTGATGGTTTGTGTGGAGAAGTCTGTTGTAGTTCTAATGAGTTTTCCTTTATAGATGATCTGTTTCTTTTCTGTGACAATTTTAATATTCTGTTCTTGTGTTGAATTTCTGGGATCTTGATTATTACATGTCTGGGTGTAAATCTATTTTGGTTATAGCTGGCTAGAGTTATGCCTCATGTATCTGAATATCATTTCCTTTTCCTATATTTGGGAAGTTTTCCTTAATTATTTCTGTAAATAGCCTTTGTATTTCATTTGTGTTACCCCTGTTTCTTCACTCACATTTTTTATTCTTAAGTTATAGATCCTCTTGTCATCTTCTAGTCTTTGTATTGTTACTTTCTGGTTCCTTGTTATTTTTAAAAGATTTTTCCATTGGCGATCACACATTGCAAACCTGTCTTCAAGGTTTGATAGTCTATCTTTAGTTTTTTTGGAGCAGTTTTGCCAGCTTTCAATGGAATTTTTAGTTTCCTGGTAATCTCTTTGACTCTGTTTCATGTAGTCTAAATTTTTTTATATTCTTCATTAAAGGTTTCTCTCCTTTTTCTGTGCTTTTCCATTCTTCATCTGTGTCTTGAGAGGTGCTTAGCATTTTAAAAATTATTTTTCTTATATCTTCCTTTACTTGTATTAGTATTTCTGTTTTGAGTTCTTTAATAATGTTATGAAGTTACTTATTTATGTCAGATGCTACTTCTTCAGAGACTGCAGGTGTGCAACCCCTGATCTCTTCTGTGTTTACCTCTCACGGGCCAGTATTGTTTGGGTTAGAGGTTAGAGACTTCGTTTTGTTTCTTCCTCTTGTCATGTTTCTGGTTTCTTTCAGATAAGTGGATAGTGGGGGTCCCTGGCACTTCCTGTATAGGTTATGATTACTCTTGCTGCCCTTCCCAGTCTGTTGAAGTACAAGCAGGGGCATGGCAGCTGGCCCCTCCCTTTTGAGCTGGTCAACCACTGGAAGTCTTCACGTTAGTGTGGGTGCCGCATGAACGGGGTCTGTTAGGGATAGCTTCAGGTAGACCTCTTCCTTGGCTATTGGATTGTACACAGGGGCACGACTCAGTCCAAACAGTTCTCACCAATCTGCTCTGTGCTAGGAGTAGGTGACTAAAGCCGCTGTAGTTCTGGTTCCGGGCTTATCCTGCTTAACTACAAAATGTTACCTGGCCAATCGCCAACTCCTGTGGGAGAACTGAGTTTCCTGCACTCACTGCGAACCAGTGTAGATCTCCGAGCTAGTGCTGTTTTCTGTTCTGCTGTTCCCTTGCATGACCACATCCTCCCACCGAGGTCCTCCAGCATACCAATCCCCAATTTCGCTGCGAGCATGTGTCTTCAGATTCCCGCAGCATTTCATACACAGTAGGACTGGCTCCCGTGAGAGTGCATCTGGCTACAGCCTTCTGTTCACGTTTTTTTTTTTTTTTTCCCCCTTTAGTTTCTTCCTGTGTTGAGAGGATCTATCTTCTTCTGTCTGGTCTTCTCCAGGGTGCTTTATTCCAGCATCTGAGCTGTTTATCTCAGAGAGGCTCTTTACTTTGCTACTTATTGTCCACTATTTTCCCTGTCTCTGAATGCTGATTTTTTTTTTTTTAAAAATTCTCTTATTTTTTTGTCTAGTAAGATATTCTTGCCTATCCCTGACTGGTTATTTCACCAATAAATCTAGTTTCTTATCAGCAGAAGCTAGAAAGTATACACACATACATACCTTTTATCTGTTTTATATCTGTTTAAAAGCCATGCATTCATCATTAAATCTTTCCAATTCCAGTCCAGCAGTGTAGGGTTCATTCTAGTCAAACCATCCCTCAAATCTGGAATTCCTTTATCTACGGCAAGACACCTATCTTGTATCTATAGTGTATTTACTTATAATTTGCTAAGTTATAAATTATTTGCTCACTTTTACACACAGAATATAGTTCCAGATTGTTAAAACTTATGCCTAAAAACAAATCCATATTAGAATCTAATATTTATGTAATTTTTTTGTTTAATCTGAGGTATAAGTTAAAATACTGTATATAAACATTATGTGGGTTTTTTTTTTTTTTCCTTTTAGGTGGTTGTGCTATTCATTTGAAATACTAGGTTTAGCTTTTTTCTGTTCATATTGCATTTTTGATTTTTTTTATTCACCTGTATATGTTTGTTATTAAAGATACATAAATTTTCACCTTCCTTTTTTATACCTTGAGTTTCATAGTCAGTTATACTTTAGTAAAAAACCAAACAACATTTCAAAATTCAGAGGGTTAGATGTGGAGAGGACTTAGGTGAAGGATCAGCTTTAGTGCAGATTCTATTGATAGAAAAGAGAAAATGGATACAGAATATTCCATTCATTCCCTTGTGGATGAAATCATTACAGAGGGCAGCAAACTTTTCTTATATGTAGTAATATTTCGGATAACAAAACTTACTTATTTGGCATAAGTGACTAGGTCAATATAATGATTTATGGTACCTGTCACCAGTATAGACAGTTTAGTGGTTGAGCAAGAAGCTTGAGGAGAATGTAGTGTTGGACATTAGGGTGTATGAGAGATCATTTTCTATCTATCAAGACTAAAAGAGCCTCACTAGAATTATTAAAAACATCTTAATTTCATTCAACCAGAGTTCATAATTGTTACTGCTTTATTGAATTTAATACTTTTGTGCATCTTTAGAATTTGGTGTCTAGGACATCAAGGTGGATATATGTATTAAGCAGCTAGAGAGAGGAGGTTAGAAACAGAGTCTTGAAGAGGGCACAAGTGAAGTAGGCTTGGAGCAAACTCTTGTGGAATCTTCCTTAAGTTGAATGGTTAGATAGATGGTTTCTTTCCTCCCCTCCACTCCTTGCCTTAATGTTTTCATTTTCTCAAATTGGGTTCAAGAGTATAGAGATACTTAAAAGTGATTTCATGAGAAATGCTTGGTTTTATATTCTACTTACACAACCAATTTCTTGTGTGTGGTTAAGTTTCTGTGAGTAAATTGAATGGTCTATAAAGAAAATTAAGAATTTAATTTCATTTAATGGGGACATATTATTAGAATTTGGGTGTACCAGGAATTGAACCCAGGATTTTGCACTTGACAGGCAGGTGCGTTTGCCACTGAGTTATTCCCTGGCCTTTACTAGCACTTGTTAACATTAAACTTGATCATCATTTAGTATTTAGTTTCTTAATTCCTTACGTTAACTATATGGTAACCAGTTTATTGTGAATGTGAAACTGTGGATTAATGTTTATATCATTAGATGTAAAGCTCATGTTTGTTTGAAAAATTCCAAACATACTATTATGGGAGACTTATTGTGGAAGCTTTATAAATGATTCTTTCTCATTCACATGTTGGCCATTTCAGTATTAGTATTTTGTACTATTTTAAAAAGAATAACATTCATATCGTCTAATTTTGATGTTGACATAGGATGGGAAAGAGCTGAAATTAAAGTGAATTTTTTGAATCATAGGGAAAATTTAAGCTTCAGAAGCAATTTTCATATATTCGAATGTGTGTCATCATTGTATATTTTGTTTTCTGCTATGGGGAATAATTTCCATTCTCTTTAATTTTAAAGTATGGCAGCTAAGGACCATCACAGTCATGTTATTTGTTTGTAGTTGCAGACATTGCGAAAGTTTATGGTTTTGTAGTTAGGTTCCTTGTTAGCTTCCATGCTTAAACTTAATTTCTAAAACTAAAAAGTTTTAGATCTTGAAAAGCTTATTTCATTTTGTAGACTCATTTGCAGTTGAGAAATCAGGGCTCAGAAGTGATGAAACTTGTTCAGAGTCACAGGTACTAGAGACACAGAATGGCCGAATTAGAATAAATATATATCCTTTGCACTTCAGTTTGCTGTTTCTTCATAATTGATGTGGATTTTTCAAAATGTGATTTTGGTAGGGTTTATTTGTTTAAGGAGAAGTGGGAATTGGTGGTTCTTAGTAGATGGTTATATCATTTTATGGTAACCTTGGGACAGAATAAGTAACTATGCTGTTACTTTTCTGCTTATAAAATAAAGTGCCATAGAAAAAAACATGCCTGCCTTGGCAAGAAAGTGTGCACAGTAACCCCTGTTTAGTAATTTTCTAGCAGCTCACCCTCTGCAGAAAATTGAAAAATCTTTGAGTCTGAGTATGTCTTGTAGAAGAGGAGTACTGTTATACTGATCAGTGTGTACCTTTGGCATATTTCTAGTTTTTACTTTTTAACACTGGTGACCTTTTTGTATCTACAGTACTTGCTTGAAATTTTTGTAGACTACAATGATAGCTTGGTGTAGAATTTGGTACATGATACGTTTTGTAAAGCAAATTTTGTGTCAGTAATCATTTGCTTGATACTTGATGTACAATGTAGTATCTGTCAGTGCTCATTGCATTGTGACTATTTGTTTGACACTCATTGGTTTTGGTACTCATCATTCCTCCTGGAATGATTATCAGGGTAAACTGTTGTTTAGAATGCACTCAGTGTTTTAAGGCAGCAGTCCCTAGCATTTTTGGGACTAGGGATAGTTTTGTGGAAGAGACTTTTTTCCATAGATGGGGATGGTCATGCACATTACATTTATTGTACACTTTATTTCCATTATTATTACATTGTAATAATGAAATAATTATGTAACTCATTATATGCAGAATCAGTAGGACCCCTGAGCTTTTTTTCTTACAACTAGATGGTCCCATCTGGGGATGGTGGGAGATAGTGATACCCAGAGTTATTGATGATGTTCAATCTACTGCATTGTTTTTGTTTTGGTTGCTGTCACTGTGGAAGACTTGGTTTCACAAAGATAGGACGTTGGAAATGGAAGCAAGCTTTTCAATGTTTTTGCAGGCACTGTAGAATATTCCACCTTGATTTTAATCCACAATGTATGGGAATTTGAAGTTTTCTCAAACACATTTTTAGGCCTTCATCATTTGAAATCTCAAGCAGTGGGTCTTCTTTCTGCATAGACAAAGTTGAGTCACTTGTTTATTTATAGGTGGGTTGTGGATTCATTACTTCCCAAGCAGGGTTTTTTTGTGATTGGGAAGTAATGCTTTAACTCTTGAAAGCCAAGAGAAGTCATCATCCACCAGCTAGGAGAAAGAAGACCTTGTCTCTTAAAATCTCTGCCAATGTTTGAAATATTTCAAAAATCCCAGTGTTTATTTGTTGCAACCATAATTTCAGCTTGGCTTTGAATGCAGCTACTTTATTTGCCAATGAAAACACAGTTGTCATTCTCACCTGAAGTGACAGATTGAGTTCATTGAGCAGAAATTTCTGGAGCTGTTCTTGAAACTCAAATACTATTTCATGTCTGTGTATGGGAGAAGATGTGTATTATGGGTCCTCTTCACAGAGTTGTACAGACACGAGTTAAGGCTAGGCACTTACTTGCCCGTAGTTGGTAATTTTTAACTACATCCTGTAAAAATACTGCTTAGGTAACATTTTTGGGCTACATAGCATTTTGCTTATTAATGGCACAGCATAGACTCATATTCACAAGTGATCTCTGTCCCAAGTAGTGAAACCAGAATGTTCAGTCATGGCATTTACTATGTCCATGCATATACAAGTATAAAATAACCAATTCTGATTTCTTAATGTAATCATTCAAAAATTTGAATAGTTTTTTTTTTAATTTGGAATAGTTCTGCAGCTGTGGTGTTAACAACAAAAGTACACATATTGTAGTATATTGTCATGCACATCCTCCTGAAACACGTTGCATAAAAACAAGCATTGTTGCCTTGTAGTATCAGTAGACTTGCCAGCCTGGTTTTTGTGACATGGTGAGTCATTAATCCTCTCTTAACATTATGCCTCAATATTCTCTGCTATTTCAACAATTTGTCTAGTTATGGTACTAGCCAAAAGAGGAACACATGCCATCTTTTAAGCTGTAGCCTTTCCTAAAATGGACTTAGCACCAGGCAAGATCAGCTCCTCACTAATACTAAAGAACTTCTTAGCTTTAGCAATGTAGTTAGCCACTAAGAATGATGCTCTTAGTGCAGACACATTTGGCAAGATGGTAGCCTTCAATAATGGCTTCTGGTTTTTTTGTGTGTTCATGTATTTTTCTTTTGGAAGATTCCAAAGGCTTGTGTTTTAATGCAGGGTATTGTACTTGTCTCCATACAGCAAAGCAGTTTTGAACGTTTTGTAGCATCTTTGGATATTTTACATAGCCAGCATTAAGTAGAGGTCTTAGTGTTTTCTTTTAATATAGGTTTTTGTTGTTAGAGTCTTATACAAGTCTCATCATTGAATCTTTCTCCTTTTTCAAAGAAGATCTCCAGTGATACTTGATTTTTTTACTCATTTTGGCTAAGGTTGTGGGCTTTCCAATACTCTTACTGAGACAAGTATGCAGTGAGGGGAAGAGGTGCAGAGGGAAGTGTTAAATAAAATAGTGGATGGACCATAAATAGTTCTGGCTTACAGTTTGCCACCAGATTCAGTTGTACTAATGAAGTACATAAATTCATTTTGCACTGTACAGTAAAGGCTGCTACTAGATACAACTTACTAGTCACTTGTTATTTATTGGTAGGGTTTTGATAAGAGTGTGAGCAATTGACTTATGGTCTGTTTGCAGTCAAATAGTCAGAAGATGTAGCTACTTCTCAGCAGTAGCATCCTTTTCGCAGCTCCATCTCAGATCATCTGGCATTAGATTTCTTTTACCCTTAATCTGGATCCCTTGGTACCTTGATACCAACTATGTTGCTGTTAACAGTCAGTGAGTAGTTCTTGTGAAAATTTAATACAGCTGCTGAGCTGACACAAATCAGACCTCAGGCAGTAATGCAAACTATGGGGGCAGCTATAAATGCAAATGAAGCTTGACTTGCTTGCTTTTTACCTCCTGCCCTGTGGCCTAGTTGCTGACAAGCCACAGACTAGTGTCAGTCTGTGGTCTGGGGGGTTGGAGATCCCTATTTTAAAGCATGAAGAACCTACAAAGTTAATAAGATTACTGTCAGAGAAGTGACATAACTATACATACACAAGGCAGTGGATGGTGGTTTTATCATTTATAAAGTGGGATTAGACATGTCTTCTATTTTTTAACTTTTCTACCGTGTTTATTCTTCTATACTGTTTATAGTTGTGCTCACAGAGATGGCTTTTTCTCTGTGCAGGAATTTATTTGTACATAAAATTGAGCCTGCTCAACAAGTGAGGAAGACTGGAAATGATGGGTCTATATCCTGGTATATTGTCATATGCTTCAAACTTTTGTTTGAAGCAGTGCAGCTGCCAGTTTGTAATTTTTAGAAACTGCAAACAAGGCTTTCTCTTGAAGCTGAACCAGAAACAACTTCTTAATGTTCCTTCAGCTTTGTCTTATGTGCAGGAATATAAAGATAATGAGGAGGCTGAGAATTTTGCCTCACGGTTACCAGTGCAGTAATCAATGACCCAGTCTGGCAGGACTCCATCCTGGCGACTCAGTATCTCTGTCATTAAGTGTTTTAGTCCTTCAACTTCATCTTTTCCTGGATTAAGTTCACAACCAGGTAATTTGAAGAAAGTTGTTCCCAGCTGTAATAGTCACATATGGGAAAGCTGGTGCTCAAGTACAATCAGAACCTGTTTTATAATCTTCCTCAATCCAATTTTATCAAATTCTTCTCTCATGCATAGAAAGTTGGCTGCAACTGAGCTGTCCTTTTCATTGAGGGGCACTTTCATACCAAAAGGGTAGTTAGTAAGAGAGTACAGGTAGATGGTGTGCTCCAAGGTGAGGGGCTTGGTCTGCTGAATATACTTGTTCCCAAACTGGTTGACTCCCTGTAGCCAATCCATCTGCAACCATAGACATGCTGGTGAGCTCTGTCCCTGGAAGCGAGCAGAAAGTCAGAGATGGGGAAACATTACCTGTTTCAGGTAGAGATTATCTGCACCCTGCTTAGCAGCCACCACCCACCATTAACAAAAAAGTGCAGAAGGAACCTTGACAAGATGTCTTTTAGAACCTCTTAAATATTAATCCTATAAATAAGTCTTTTGTTTCTTAGCTTCATTAAAAAAAATTAAAGGTCTGGAGATGTAGCTAAGTGGCACAGGCACCTTCCTGGCAAACACAAGGTCCTGAGTTTGATTCCTAGTACCAAAAATTTTACGTAAAAGAACTTGACACTACCTCTTGGAGATGATTTGAATGTTTAAAAATAATAATTTTGTAAAATATTTGTAGTGCTAAAGGAGATTGTAGTGTTTTTAGTTTTCTATAAAAAATGTTTCTGTAGGAATGTGGAGTTTAAAAAATAGCTGAAACTGGGCACTGTGGCACACACCTGTAACACCAGCACTCGTGAGGCTGAGGCAGGAAGACCACTGCAAGTTTGAGTCCAGCTTGAGCTACAAAGTGAGCTCAAGGCCAGCCTGAACCATATAGTGAAACCCTGCCTCAAAAAAGACCAAAATAAATAAAATAAAAGTTGCAGCTTGGGGACAGTGTTGTGGATATGGGTATTTCTATGAAAAATATTTTCATATTATAGCATACGTTAATAGTAGGTAAAAATAGATAAAAGTTACAGAAATTATGAGTTCAAAAGAATGTGCTAGGTTGCATTCTGCATATTTTTCAAAGTTGGAAAAATAGTTGAACAAGATAACAAAATACAGTCTCTAATAACAAGAATAATAAATTTTCACCAGGATGTATAAAATGGATTCTGGAATGTGATTACTAGCCTTTTTATGTTGGTTATTTTTAAAATGAGCAGTAGGTATATGGGGTACAGTGAACGAGAGCATCCAATAGTTTGAAGTTTTCACAATGAGCATTTATTGCCATATTACTTTTGTAATACTTTGTCCAAACTCAAAACAGCATGAGGCTTAGCTTTTGGGAGAAAGGTAGAGTTGGTCTATTTTAATATTAATCAATGTGTTTAGAGAAAGGGACCTTCCTTTGAAGAGTTTGAAGCCCTTAAGCTGTATTGAAGATTGCATAAAATTCATGTTTAGGATTTATCTAACCATTATTTGATCAGTAGACTCCTAAGTGTTAACTTTTGTCTTTTGATTAAAGTCTACTTTATTACATTAATGCTGTTAGATAATATGTTTCTATAGGCCTTTACCATATTGGCTCGCATTGTATACTTTTGTATGTTTACATGGTTGCTAGTTGGTAGACTTACTTATTTTGTTTATGGAAACTGGATCACATCTATGAATATCTGGTTGTCCACAAAAACTGAGTCAGAGATAATGGTTCTATAATTTATTCAGCATGGCTCTCTTAGCAGTTTGAATTTGTCACTTACCTGAAGTTCACACATATTCTCTCATAAAGGAGAACATTATTAGTCTTATCAGGCCATTGAGAACATAAAGTTACTCAGCAGTTAATTATTGACAGAGTCCCTTAGATCTGAAAAATAGTACTCTGCTATCTTACTCTTTTGATCTGGAGCTGCTTATCTTTTATAAATCTCTGTATTGGTTTTCATTTCTACAGCCTTGCAAGTAAGCTCGTGCTTTATAATCTGACATTTACAGCTTTCACTATTTGTTCTTTATCTCTTAACTAATGTCTCTTCAGGAATGACTTGCAGTTTTTATTTTCTGTGCTAGGATTCAGTCCCATATCTTTTATATATTTTGTTTATTTTGAGTCAAGATTTCACTGTGTAGTTCAGCTTGGCCTTGAACAGTGATGATCTTTCTGTCCCAGCCTCCTAAGTGCTGCCATTTTAGGCATGCCATTGTGTCTGGTTTCTTCTAAGTATATTTCGTGTATGTACACTTGAATTCATTTTGCTATCACCCTATGTCTAAACTACTTTCTTTCACAGATAATTGACTTTAAAAAATTTTTTTTTTACTTAAAGAGAAAAAAAAAACAGTAAAAGGGTACAAGTAATACAGAATTTCAAAAAATAAACAGAAATCACTAGTTAATAGATTACGTATTGTCATCTTAGAAATAGTTGTTCAAGTTACAAAATTAAAGCATACAAAGTGGACATTCAAACAGTGAGATTGCAAACAGTTCTGTTCAGTGATCCAACAAAAACTTAGTAATACGGTTTTCTATCTTACACATTTAAATATACATGCAGCTATATCCTTTAGAACACTTTCTTTTCCTCTCTTTTTTACAATAACAATTACACATTTTGGGTTTTATTATTCCCACAGTTCTTATTACTTTAGATAATTGACTGTTAAGTATCTATTTATGTCAGTACTAAAACCATGTTCCCAAGTATCCAGACTCAAAACGTGTTACTTCTAGATGCCTTTGTTTCATCCATACCTTACCAGTCATAAAATCCATTGAGTTATTTTGTTTTCCAGTGAGTTATTTTAAAAATCAAGCATCTTTTCCACCCTTTAAATTCTGTTAATACTTTTGCTTCTCTTTTGATTTGTTGTCATTTTAATTGGTTTTTAAATTTGCAATATTCTTTCGTTCTTATACATATGTATATATTTAAGGTTACTAAATTGTTTAATTTTTTTAAACAACAATTTTATCTAAATCACTTTGTACTCTTAAAATGCTTTTACATGCCTTATTCTTCATCTGTATAGGTTTTTGAGCTTGGATTTAAAGGGTTTTTTTTTTTGGGAGAAGAGCAGAGAAAGTGTTTTGCTATGGAGTTTATGCTGGCCTTCAACACACGCTGTAGCCCAGGCTCCCTTCAATTACAGGAGTGCACCATCATGCCCATCTGAAAATTTTTATAAGACAGTATAAGGCTATAAATGTTACAGCCTATATAAGTATACTTACATACAATGCATTTTCATGATGCAGTGAAATGGGAATGTTTACTATATAGGAAGCTGTGTACTATATATTCTAGTGTCTTGTTGGTTTTGGAACTCAGGTGATTTTTAGATAGGAAAACACAGTGTTTGGTTCAGTTTCTAATGTATTCCCATTGGGAAATAGATACTTCTTCCATCTTTTTTTGTAATTATTATAAAAATTGTTGATGCATGTATTATAAGTCTAAGTGTAGAAGTAGAATTGTAACAGAAATGGTCTTTTCCCAGTTAGCCCACTTCACTTTCATTTACTTGATTAAATGTTTTTTTCTCCTCCTTTTCTTCCCTCTCTTCCTACCTCCTCCCCCCTTTTTCTTTTTTCTTTTTCTGTTTCTTTTTTTTTTGACTATTGGGGATTGAATCTAGGGCTTTTGTACTGAGTTACATTCCCAGCCCTGTTTTGAGACAGGATCTTTCAAAGTTTTCAGGTAGCCCTGAATTTGTGATCCATGTTCCTCAGCCTCCTAAATGCTGGGATTACAAATGTGTGCCACTATGACCAGCTCCTTCATTAAATTGTGCTTTTTCTGTTTTACAATTAGTTGTGTATTTTCTTTATAGTTTAGATAACCTCTTCCTGTAGCAATTTTTTAAGTTTATTGGTATAATTTAGATACACATAATGATCACATCCATCATTATGTAATATATCTTGATTCTTCTTTTTTCCCATTTCTCTTTCCTTCCTTCACTGTTGTGGTTTGTTTAAATGTTGCCCTAAAACCACCTGCAGTCATGGAGGCTGCAGAGTCTTAACGTTTGTGATTGGTTTGTTGTCTAGCACTGCGATTGGCAGTGTAAGTGCTGTACCTGCCCAAGAATGGCTAACCGGCCTAGAAATGCAGAGGAAGCAAAGAGGTGTACCTTGCCCCCTTTTTGCCCTTTTTGCCCTTGCCATTTGGGGCTGACATGAACGGCTGCTCCTCAGCCATGCCACCCTGCCTTGGAGCCATCTGAGTAAGGACTGAAACCTCTAGAACACTGTAAGCTGAATATATCTTTCCTTCCCTAATTTTGGGCATCAGGTATTTTGTCTCAACAAGAAAAATGTAGCCAAGACAAACACCTCTTCCTTCCTTATTTACAAAGCTTTGTTTTTATATTAGCTTTTATTCCTCATTTACTTTGGCACTGAATTTATGTCGTTTGCTCCTGTTTTCATGAAGTAAAATTGATGTTCCTGAATCCTCAAGTTTTTCAATTAGATGAATACAAGCGCGTGAGGAGAGAATAACAAGAGATATGCAGTTACTAATGGTTTAAGTTTAATATGCATACTCAAATAAATGTGTCTGCAGTTACCTGTGATTGCATTTTAGACAGCTTTGGAATCATTAGATAATTATCAGAGTAAATAATGGTAGATCAGAGTTACTCAATATCTCTGATAATAATATGTGTATAAGACTTTTTCCTACCACTTCAAGAAGATTGTTAAATGCAAGGAGTGTCCCTGTGTGTGTGTGTGTGTGTGTGTGTGCGCGTGCGCGCACATGTGTTTAGTGTTCTAAAGGGTGTAATATTGTGCTTGTTTTCATTAGCTAGTCTGTGAATGTTGGCTTGATTCCACCTAAGTCATTATTAAAATTTAATAACTTACTAAATCAGTGGAATTTTGTTTTGTATTCCCTAATTCTTTTAGTTTTTTAATTGATGATACCTTGATAATAGAATATTACTAATTAAGTTTCAAATAAAATTTTAAAAATATATAAAAGATAACTTTTATTATGCAATACCACAAATTATTATTGGACATTATTGCAGAGTGAAACATCCTGCTGCATTAAATTTTATGTCCTTGATGATTAGCATAAGGTTATGAAGACAGGACTGAAAAGCTATAAAAAGAAAAATTCTGGAGGGGAATACTTTGTATCATTATGGTTTTGCCATGACACATGTATAAGTAAAGTTGGTCTGCATTCCATTGAATTTAATTATGAGAAAGTTGGGTAATTTTGCTAACTTACATTTGGTTATTTCATTTTGAACCTTTTGAACCCATAAAAACCTAATATGTAACTGTTAGAGGCATTGTGGAAGATATTTACTCATTTATTTTATTTTATTTATTTATTTTTTAAGACAGGGTCTCACTATGTAATTTAGGCTGGTCCTAAACTCATTATGTAGCCCAGACTGGCCTCGAAGTTACGGCAATCCTCCGGCCTCAGCTTCCCAAGTGCTGGAATTATAAGCAAAGCATAAATTCAGCAGAAATGAGCTCCCTGGTGTTTAGCTCCCTGCTGCCTTACTGGTCCATTGGGTTTTTAGTTGTTGTTCTTATTGTTTTTGTTCTTGTGTTTTTTGAGACAGAGTCTTGCTTGGTAGTTCAGACTGGCCTTGACCTTGTGCTGATCTTCCTGACTCAGCCTCCTGAGTGCTGGCATGTGTCACCATTCCTGGCCTTGTAGGAAAAATTCCTACATTTTTTTTTTTAAATTTATTTCAAAGAGGATAAAATTAAACATAACAAAACAAATCAGAAGAAAATAATGTAAGAGACATTTCAAAGCAAGATAACAGGAGATCTTCACTGTTTATCGTATTGTCTCTTGTTTTCTTCTGAATAGTTGTTTATATCTTCACACACAATGAATTCATACAAAACAAAATAGTATTAAACTGATCAGAACATGATGATGGAGGCATTTTAGGTCTTCAAAACCAGACAATAGGGAAGTCAGCAACGGCTGTCATAATGTCTCTCGTTCTCTTTAAAATAGAGAATACCTTTATGTGTGTTGAAATTAAACAATACAAAATAGACTGAAACCACTCTGAACAAAGAATAATAGTTTTGCTAGATTTCACAGCAGGATGCTATGGAATCAGCACTGGATAACTTAGTGTCCTTTTTCTTCAAAGTAGCTGTTCATTTCATCATGCATTATATAATTGATTCTCATAAACTGTTTAGAAGTTCTATGCATATATGAGTATATGTATACCTATCCTTTCTGTATTAGAGGGAAGAGCAAAACAAAACAAAACTAATTCCTATAAAAACACGAAACAAAAAAGACAAAAATAGCAAAGAGCCCAAAACACTGACAATATAGGCCTTCAATGTGGTATGAGCATAACTAGGATTATTATTTTACATAATGATCTTCAAAAGTTCCTCAGATCACCATACAATAATATGCACAATTGTTCTAATCCTATGAATGTTTACTATTTTTTTCCAAGAACTTCTAGAATTTGTAGCACAATTCATCTTAGCTATCCTAAGTGTGTTTATAGAACTTTAGATATTAGAGATATTTAGATATTATAGAACTTTAGCATTTGTTGTTGGTAGTTTTCTTTATCCTGGCCATTCTTTCTGTAGTGAGATGGAATCTCAGTGTTGTTTTGATTTGCATTTCTCTAATGACCAATGATGCTGGACATTTTTTCATGTATTTATTTGCCATTTGTATTTCTTCATCTAAGAACTGTGTATTCATGTCAGATGCCCATTTCTGGAATGGGTCTTTGAATTTTGGAAATCTGATTTTTTTTTAATTCTTTGTATGTTTAGACAGAAGTTCTTTGTCTGAGGTACAGTTCACTAAGATTTTTTTTCCCAATTTGTGGGTTTTCTTTTCATTACGCTGGTGATTTCTTTCGACATGCAAAAACTCTTTAATAGGACTGATCCCAGTTATTGATTCTGTGTAGTATTTTGCATGCGGTTTGATTCTTGTTCATGAATTCTCTGCCTACCCGTATGTCTTCAAGATTTCTCCCTATTTTGTCTTCCAGCAGATTTAGTGTTTCTGTTTTAATATTTAGATCTTTGATCCATTTAGACTTTAGTTTAGTACATGGTGATAGGCATGGCTGTACTTTTAGTTTCTGTCATATGTCTACCCAATTTTTCCAGCATCATTTATTAAAAAGACTATCTGTCTTCCAGTGAACGTGTTTGGCTCCTTTATCAAAGGTAGTTGTTGTATCTTCTAATCTATTCCATTGATCTTCATGTTAGTTTTTATTCCAGTATCATGCTGATTTTATTATAGTAGCTTTGTAGTATAACTTCAAGTCAGGGGTTGTGATGCCTCCTGCCTTGCTTTAGTTGTTGCTTAGAATTGCCTTTGCTATGCTGGGTGTCTTCTGGGTCCGGATGAATTTTAGGAGTGATTTCTCTAGATCTGTGAGGTATGCTAGTGGTATTTTGATTGGGATTGCATTAAACCTCTATAACAATTTTGGGAGAATGGCCATTTTCACAATGTTGTTCTTCCTATCCATGAACAAGGGATGTCTTTCCATTTTCTGAGATCCTCTTCAATTTCTTTTTCAGGGTATTATAATTTTCCCTAGTAGATACTTTACTTTTGTTAGATTAAGTCCTAAGTATTTCATTTTTTGGATACTATTGTGATGGATGTGGCTTCCCTTCTCAGTGATTTTGTTGTTGTGCTATTGATTTTTGAGAGTTGACTTTGTATCCAGCTACATTACTGAATTTATTATACTTAGGAGTCTTTCAATGGAGTTTTTGGGGGTCTTTATGTAGAGTATCATATCGTCTGCAAATAATGATAATTTAACTTTTTTTCCTATCTTACATGTTTTATTTCTCTCTCTTGTCTAATTGATCTAGCTAATGTTTCCAGAACTATGTTGAATAGGAATGGTGATAATAGACATCCTTGTCTTGTTCCTGATTTTAGGGTAAAGGCTTTCTTTTTTTGGGTATTAGATATGATGCTAGCTGTTGGTTTGTCATAGATGTTTTTTATCATCCTGAATTAAAGACCATCTATTCCAATTTTCTGTAAGGTTCTTATCATGAGTAAGTGCTGGACCTTATCAAAAGCTCTTTCTGCATCTATAAAAATGATCATGTGGTTCTTATTTTTGGCTGTATTAATATGATGGATTACATTTATTTATTTGTGTATGTTAAACCGTCCCTGCATTCCTGGGATAAATCCCACTTGGTCGTGGTGTAAAATCTTCTTGATGATTTTCTGCAATTGTTTGCCAATATTGTATTGAGAATTTTTGCATCTATGTTCATTAGGGAGATTGGCCTGTAGTTCTTTTTTTGGTTGGGTCTTTCTCAGTTTTTGGTATTAGAGTAATATGTGTTTCCAGGAATGAGTTAGGGAGAATTGCTTGCCTTTCAGTTTCATTCAAGAGTTTGAGGAATGTCAGCCTTAAATCTTCCTTGAATTTCTTGTAGAATTCCACAGAGATCTGTCTGGACCTGGGCTTTTCTTTGTTGGTAAGGATTTAATTACGTTTTCAATTTCGTTAATTGAAATTGGGTTATTCAGCAATTTTACATTTTCTTGACTCAGCTTTGGTAATTCATATGTTTCTAGGAATCTGTCCACTTCTTCTGTGTTATCAAGCCTATGAGAATAGAGGTTTTTGAAATAGGGATTGATGATCTTCTGTATTTCCATAGATCTGTAGTGATATTACCCTTTTCATTCCTTTTTGCATGAATTTGAGTTTTTTTCTGTCTTTTTAAAAATAAGGTTGACTGGGGCTTATTAATTTTATTCTTTAAAAGAACCAACTCTGATTTGACTCTGTATTGTTTTCTTCCTTTCTATTGCATTGATTTCTGCTCTGACATTTATAATTTCCTCCCTTCTTTTGGCCTCGGGCTTGACTTGCTCTTCTTTTTCTACATGTTTGAGGTATAGCATCAGATTGTTTATTTGGGTTCCTTCTGTTTTTCTGATGTGGGAATTGATAGCAATAAATTTTCTCTGAGGACTGCTTTCATTGTGTCTCACAGTTCTGGTAAGATGTATTTGTATTTTCGTTTGCTGGTAGATATTTTTTAATTTCTTCTTTAATTTCCTCTGTGACCAACCGATTGCTCAGGAGTGTATTATTAAATTTCTATGTGTTTGTGGGATTTTTTCGTTTCTTTTGTCATTAATTTCTAGTTTCACAGTGCTGTAATCTGATAACATGCATGGGATAATTTCAGTTCTTGTGTATTTACTTAAGTATGTTCTGTGGGCTAGTATATGGTCTATTTTAGAGAACATTACCTGTGCTCCTGAGAAGAATGTATATTCTGTTGTTATTGGGTGGAATACTGTGTATGTCCACCGAATCCATTTGTTCACAGGTGTGATTTGGTTCTGTTATTTCTTTGCCGATTTCTGTCTAGTTGATCCGTCCCTTTGTGTCAGTGGCGTGTTAAGATTTCCTGTTATAATTGTAGTTTTGCTTATTTATTTTTTTCATTTCTGTTAATACTTGTTTTGTATAGCTGTGTGCTTCCGAATTTGGTGGATATATATTGTTATCTCTTCCTCTTGAAGTTTTCCCCTAACTAGTGTGTATTGACTTTCTTTATCTCTTTGGATCATTCTTGGTTTGAAGTTCATATTGTCTGCAAACAGAATAGCTACCCCTGCTTTTTTGGGGGATCCTGTTTTATGGAGTATTATTTCCCATTCTTTTGCTTTCAGTCTATGAGTTTCCTTTTGAGTTAGAAAGCTTTCCTGTATACAGCGTATAGTTGGATGTTGTTTCTTGATCCGTTCTGCCAGTCTGTTTCTTTGAATTGATGAATTGAGGCCATTTACATTAATCATTGTAACTGAACTCTATTGATTTACTTTTAACATGTTGTCATTCTGCTGTTGATTCTGTAGCTTTCCATTCTGTTTGTTTGCCTTGCTTAATGGTTCTTTTCCTATGTGTGTCTAGCGTGTCTTTCAGTATTCTGTGCAGGGTTGTTTTGGTGTTCTTCAGCTATTCTTTGTCGTGGAAATATCTTATTTCTCCATCCATTTTGAAGGACAGTTTTGCAGGCCAGCTCAGTCTAGGTTGGAAGTCGTTTTCCCTTAGGATCTGAAATACTTCACTCCATGCTCTTCTTGACTTCATTGTGTGTGTTGAGAAGTCTGCTGTAATTCTAATAGGCTTTCCTTTATAGGTGATTTGTTTCTTCTCTCTAGCAGCTTTTCATATTGTATTCTTATGTTGGATTTCTGGGTTGTTTATTATTATATGTCTGGGTGTAGTTTTATTTTGGTTATGGCTATTTGGAATTCTATATGCTTTACTAATCTGTATGTCAGTTTCCATTCTCATGTTTGGGAAATTTTCAGCTATTACTTCTATAAATAGCATCTTGGTATCATTTGTGTTATCATTTTCTTTTTCGCTTATACCTATTAATCTTATGTTGTTTATCTTTGTATTATCTTGCAGGTGTTGAATTGTTATTTCCTGATTCCTTGTTATTTTTAAAAGATCATTCCTTTTATTCACTAGTTGCAATCTTGTCTTCGAGGTCTGAAATTCCCTTTGTTGAGGTGTGTTTTGCCAACTTTTGATGGAATTTTTGATTTCCTGTATATCTCTTTGAACCTGCTTCATGCATTGTTAGTTTCTGATATTGTTCATTCAGGGTTTCCATTTGCATTTTTCCTTTAATTTTTTAACTATGTCTTCTTTAGATGTGTTTAGCATTTTTTTCATTACATTTATCATTTCTTCTTTTACCTGGGAGATAATTTCTGGTATTAGTTCTTTTATAGTTTCCTGGAGTTGTTTCTTTACTTCAGTTGTTATCATTTCAGGAATTTCAGGTATATGGTGTACATTTACTTCTGTGTCCATGTCTCTTAGGATTGCTTAGATTGGGCTGGAAATTTGAGATTGTGTTTTGCTTTTTTTTTTTTTTTGTCATTTTCCTGTATTTCTTGGTTTTGAGTGATATTCAAAAGCTTCCCTTATGTGCTGGGAATCACCTGGTCCACTTTTGGCTCCCAGGGCAGAAGGTAGACAACTGCTAGCCACTTGGAGGTTGCTGGTCTTGGCTCACTTAGGCCCCTGGGACCTCCTGTGCATTTTCCCTGGTGATTTGGGATGCTTACCAAAGGCTTCCCTGTGCGCAAGGATTCAATTTGGGCACATTGGGCTTTCAGGACTGAATTCAGGCCCCTGCTAGCTGTTCATAGGTCCTTGAATATGGCCCATGGTAAACCTCCCGTGTGTCCTCCGGTGATTTGGGACGCAGGATGTGGTCTTATTGCCTGGGAGCGACCTTGCAAAGCTTCCTTGTGCACTGGGTTTCAACTCATGTTGGAACTGAATTCAAGCCCCTTCTAGCCCATTGGAGTTCACTGAGTGTGGCCAATTCTTACATTTATAAAGTTACAATTATTGTTTATGTGTTATTCAACATATTCAGACCTTTGATACTCCTGTTAGTAATGTATCAAGTTTACTTACTATATATCTTACTATACCTTACTGAATTTCTCTTCCTCATCATGTAGGTTATATTTCTAAAAATTATCTTATACAGATGTATTGATAATCATGATAGCCTTTCACTACAGTTAAGTCACTAGTAAAGATTTGTTGCTCTTGTATGTCTGCTTTCTACCTCCTTCCAGATTTTGTATTTTTAAATTTTAAAATGTTCATTTGGTTTCTTCCTTTCTTTATTTTTGCTAAAAGTTTCTATCTGCATTTATTTGAAGAGTATTTACCTTACTGGAGACAATGACTACTTCTATAAGGTCTTTAAATCCAGTATTGTTGGAATTTTGGTATTGGCCTTTCTTAAGTCTTTTCGTTTACTCTTGGGACAGATTTCTGGAGTATTGTGTGTGCATGTATGTTTTAGACTGTTGAGTAAGTTTTACTTGCATTCTGGACATTTTCAGTAAGTTGTCAGACATTAAGTCCTTGGAAAAATGTTGGTTTTGCTGGGGAAAGGACTTAGTTAATACGAGGATGCAAGTTGTGTCTTACCTTTTGGTGTATTTTCACCATCAATTCAGTTTTGAAAGCATTTGTTCTTCTCTTTGAGTGTGCCCAACACACGTACCACTTCATGAGTTACTGTAGGAATTGGGTAGTGGTTGACATGAATTTTAGTTCTTTAGAGCCTTAGCAGTGTTTTTCTTGGGTTTGCTGCATGCGGAACATTCCAGGGTGAACTCAGGACCTCAGTTCACACAGAATTAAGGGATCTTCTCTCTCTGGGATTCTTATGTACTCTGTAGATCACAGGGCACTTTTGTCTCTTTTCCTTGACACCCCCTCTCCCCCGAAATCAGTTTTCTCTCCAGGCTGAGACTTCAAAATGAAGTAGTGTGAGAGAAGAAAATTGAAACCCCCATACCTAATTTTTTTTGGATGATAGGAACACCATTTCTTTGTTTCTCTCAACTTCTTAGTATCTGGACACTTAAAATATTAATGTGGTAACAGGGACTGACTTCAAACCATTGGCAAGGTCGGAAGAGAAAAGAAGGAAAAAGAGCCTCCCTCTTCCTGGTTCCTGACTACACAGAGGACTCCTTTTATATGGTGCCTGACTAGATAAAGGAGATACATCCTCATTTTTGCCTTTGGCTATGGTGATCAATGATTCAGAGCAGTGGAGACTGTGGTGAAACTATGAAATTTACCTCCCCCTACCCAGTCCGCTACTGTACTGGTTGGTGTTTAGGTCTGACATCAACCTCCACTTTGCCTACTGTTTCATTTTTTTTAAGTCCTCAGGAGCAGTACTTGCCCTTTATATTCAGTCTAAGGTTTTTAGTTGTCATCTGAAGGGGGCCTTGTAGTTGACATACTCCATCCATCTTGGCTTACACTGAAGACTACCTGTATTCTAGTGATTTGGAGTGGACATATAAATGCGTGTGTTTGAATTAAGAACCTATAGAAATACATTTTTTAAACATAGTACTTTAATACTTTTATTTGGGTGAAGGACAGTTGATTACCAGTTTTAAATTATAATGCAATTTTAAATTAATCTAGATTCTAAGATAGTTTCCTTTTAAAGTTCTGAAAACTAATGTTCTTACACATTTACTGTGCTTATAAAAGAATATCCTGCTTAGTGTAAAATGTATGTTAAAAGGGATAAAGTTCATAGGAAAGGATAATTATAAAGCATATAAACATTTGTATGTTTATAAAATTTTTGTTAGCACTTTAAAAATGATGGAATTGAACCTGTTAAGCACATGGTATACCACTGAGCTACATTTGCAGTCCCTTTTGTTAGCACCTTTCAAAAATTTAGTTCTGGCGTGGTAGGACTTTTAGCTTTTATTATAGTCTTTAAAAAATTTAATTCTAGCATCATTTGTATTTATTTTTTAACTAGAGGATTTCTTCTGTTTCCTCATGAAACTTGATCTTTTTAGATGTTTGCATATTTCTGATTTATAGTTTTTAGAAAAATAAACATTACTCTTCTGATACCTGCCCCTTCTTCACTCAGGTACCAGGGGTCAAACTTACGACATCATGTTTGCCAGGCAGGTGCTTGTGCCTGTGTGCTAAACTCCTGGCCCTACCTTTTTTTCTTTTTTGAGGTAGTTTCTCACTGTGTAGTTCACTATGTACCCTTGGCTGGCCTTGAACTCAGTGACCCTTCTGCATCAACCTCTCAAGTACTAGGGGTATAGGAATGTACCACCACACCTGGCCTGTGTCTTGTTTTTCTGAAAAGACAGGATTTTCATTTCTGGGAAAGATATACTGTATTGCATATTCTTAACCACATAATCTTACTGTCTTCCTGGTATCAGGTATTAAAGTTGGTAAATAACATGCTGATTAAAATGACTTTATTAGTAAAGCAAACCTGGGTTTTTTTCCTATATGCAAAATACTGAATTTCTGTTTTCACTTTTAAAATTATTTGGGAAAAATAAAGTTTTGTTTTGTTTTTTCTTTAGAGACAGGGTCTTGCTGCATGTTTTATGCTGGCCTTGAACTCAATGTGATTCTCCTGCCTCAGTCTCCCAAGTGGTGGGTTTACACCAGTGTGCCACCATACCCAGTGATATTTTAAAAATTGAATTTAAATGACTAATAAAAATAATTTTCTCAGAAATATGAATTTTAAAAATCTATGACACAAGTTAGAAAATGAAAGAAAATTTTTGTCATATTAGATTTCTGTATCTGTGTAACACATTGCCATAAACTTAGCTTGTGATTTGAAGCAGCATGTATTTCATAATTTCCATGGTTTAAGCTCTAGGCTCTCATTAGACCGGTGTTATTCTCAGTTTCTCTTAGGTCTTTAGAGCCATTAAACTGTCTCACAGCAGTTTACTTCTTCAAAGCCAGCAGGTTGTTGTTTCCAGGCTGCTACAATGGAGACTTCTGTAACAGTTATCAGAAGTTACTACCCCATCAGATTTATAAATTCCACTCACATACAACAATGCAGGATTATTTGGAGAGAGGCTTAACAGAACTTCTTCCCTCTAGTGGGAAGAAATCTTGGGAATTATCAAGAGTTCTGCCTAGCAAAGGTGCTGAACTAAAACTGATGTACCATGTTGTATCTTCCAATATTTTTGTATATTATATTTTTGTAACATGTATTTCACCATGATACTTTGCAATTTTCATAATATCTGTTTATAAACAATCAGGTTATTTATAATTACTTAAGAATTCAAGCATCTATAATGTAGAACACAAAAAGCTTTAGTAAAAGCCATGGAAATGACTGTAATTATCTATTTAAATAAAAGTCATCAAGTTTTGTTTGACAGACTTCACTAACATGAAAACAAGATGAATATGTTCTTGATTATCCCCTGAAGAAAAACATTTTAATTCAGAACATTTTTGTTCGTCTGGTGATTATCTTCATATTACTGGTAATTTTTAGACTGCTGTTACTTGGACTTTAGACATTATTTACTAATTTGTAATAGGAGAACCATTAGTTTTCCTTCTGCTGCTCCTTTCTTCTTTAATAACCTTGATTTTGAATGGTAGAACACTGAAATTATACACGACACATTTCTCTACTGACTATATGGTATCTTCTGTGTGTGCTATGGCTCGTTATTTTCTTTTTGTTCTGTCATTTACTAATCCTTTTAACACATTTCCATTTTGTGGAAGTTTATTACATCTTACCTGCTGATTCGTCTTCTATTCTTCTCCCCATTCTACTTCATGCTGTCAGTTTTTGTACCTTTGCTCTTCTTTTTTTCCTTTAAAGGACCATTATTATCCTAACAGGAGAAAGAAAAGAGAAATAAATATCTGGTTAACTTGCTTATCTTGAATTGAATGTATCAAAATAGTGCTGTTTATAGGAATGATGTTTTTAATTTCTTTGGGGGTTTAAGGTATCCTGAGCTGTACTTGGGGACCTTAAATAATTATGTGGAGAAAGATGTACTGGATTGCTTTTCAGTTACAGTTCCCCTTACTTTCATTAGTCAAAGAGGCAACAACATCAGAAGCACAGAGTAACCTGCACATGAGCAAGATGTTGATGGTTCTCTGGAATATAACCCATAGCAAGCTCTGTGTTGGGCTCTTCCAAGGTCACAGTGAGATTCCTTTAATATTGCTCAAATTGGGAAAGATACCAAATTTGCAAAATTTTTGCATGAAATAATAAACATGAAATACATCATGTTGCTAAATTTGGGTAAGGGGACTCAGTGCATAGGTAGGATATGAAAATACTCTCCAAAATGAGAGTACCGTGTTTATCAAAAACATAAAACATGAATCTGTAGGATGGAGAATGTTCCTCAGACTCAGTGGCGGGATCACTTTAAGTTTGGTTGAAACACATCTTTCCCATTCATATGCAACTTACTTGTTACTGTTCTGCTATAAAGAGCAGAGCTTAGTGCTTGTTATTATAAAAATGGTATGTATGATCCTCTGTAGCCCTTGTCCTTATAGCAAACTACCTAAGGCAGGCTGTGTATGAAGAAAAGTTTATTTGGCTCACAGTTTTGGAGATTTAAGGATATGGTACCTGCATGGGCTTAGCTAATTTGTTTGTTTGAGATGGCATGTAGCTTAGGCTGGCTGCAAACTCAAAGTGATCTTCCTCTCTCAGAGTCCTGAGTGCTGGTGGCCCTGCATGGTCTTAGTTCTCTTGGCTATGTCACATTATATTGAATGGCAGAAGAGCAAGTTTTCACATGGTGAGGCATGAAGCCAGAAAACCAAGAGTAGAGCCAGGTTTGGGTTTGCATAACAGTCTTTTGGGGAAGGACTACCCAAGTGTTGTATGAAGAAAAACTGTACCATACTTTCTTCTGAGGGCAGCATCCCCAATGACCTCACTGGGTATCATCCTTTAAATCCCCACTGCATATTGGGGACTAGCTTTTTAATACATGAAAGTTTGTATTGAAACAAATTTTTTGTACATGAAACTACATTCAAATCATAACAGAAACCTTAAGATACTATCTTACCTATCATTGAAAAAGTTTTCTCATCCTGGCCTAATTGATAAATACTGGCTTTTAGAAGACTTCAGTAAAATTTTTTGATTGAATAGTCACCAACAGTTAAGGATTCTCAGCTCTTAATTAAAGTGATTAGAAATTGATCTAACTGGAAGAGATTTTCAGATTAAAAATACATATTTGCTATGGTACCTGCCAAGTGTTAGTGTAGAAATTTAAAATTTTGTAAGATTAGGGGTGGAGAACTGACAAAGAAACTGGGCCTCCTATATACGCCTATATGGAAGGAACAGAAAACATGAGAAGAGGAGGCAACAAGAAAGGGTCCTCGGTCCCCAATCCTGAGAACACTGATCCAGGAAAGGTAAATGCAAAGGAGAACGAGGACACAAAACATTCAATATCAGGTATGGCACCAATAGACGTAAAGCAGTATCTCAGGGACCTCATAGATGAGTTCAAAAATGAAGTATTTAACCAAGTAAAGCAAGATATAAGTAGAGTAGTTAAAGAAATGCTAAGCACCTCCCAAGAAGAAACAGATGGTGGAATGGAAGAACAGAAAAAAACGGGAGAATTGTTTGATGGAGAAAATAGAGAAAACATAGAATACATGAAGCAGGTTCAGAGATTACCAGGAAACTAAAACCTCTATTGAAAGCTGGCGTAACAGCTTGAAAGAAACTAAGAATAGATTATCTGAACTGGAGGACAGGTTTGTAATGTGGGAGCATGAAAGGAAAAACTTCTTAAAAATAACAAGGAAACAAGCAGTAACAATACAAAAGCTAGAAGATGATAATATCTATGACTTAAAAATCAAGAATGTAAAGGAAAAAGCAGGAATACAAACAAAGGAACTGCAAAGGCTATTCACAGAAATACTCAAGGAGAACTTCACAAACATAGGAAAAGGTAAAGATGCTCAGATATATGAGGCATACAGATCTCCAGCCATCTACAATCCAAACAGAACTACACGCAGGCATATAATAATCAAAATTCCAGAAATCCAAAATAACATTAAGAATATTAAAAGCCGTCAGAGACAAGAAATAGATCACTTACAAGGGAATACCCATCAGAATTACAGCAGACTTCTTGGCACAAATCATCAAATCACGAAGAGCATGGGGCAAAATAATCCAAGCTTTGAAAGACAATAACCTCCATTCAAGATTGATATATCCTGTACAACTGTCCCTAGAAATTAATGGAAAAACCAGGTGCTTCCAAGATGAAGAGGAACTAGGGGAATTTGCAACCACCAATCCAACTCTACAGAGAATACTGCAGGACATTCTAAAAGAGAAAAGTACCAGGATTCCAGAAACAGTGGCAGAGAGGCCACAATGAATGGAGCAGAAAGCGAAATGAAGAAGACAAACTGACAACTAATGATAGAAAAAGAGCTCAACAGAAATGAAGCAAAGAAGGCTGGATATAATTTCTAATATAGATGGCCTAGATACAGTAACCTTAAGGGAAAAGAGAGAATTGTTGACAGAGCGGATCAAGAGATAGGGTCCACCGAGAGGCTCTTTATAAGAAATATAATTAGCCTGAAGAAGGTTATATGGACCAAAATCAAACATGAGAAAACGGAACTTGATGTGATAGGGAACCAGAGAGTAATAGGGGTAGCTAGACCAGTATTTATGGATAGGTTGAACAGACAGGCTTTAATAAATGAAGAAAAACAACTAGAAATCCAGCCCAGGAGTGAGAAAATTCAGAAACACTTAGATAAATAGCAGGTTGCCCCCCAATACAAAACCATGAGTGTTGGGGCAACACAAAAATGCACAGTTCATTCTGGGGGAGTAAAGGGGAGGAATAGTCTTTAAAAAAAAAACCCAGCAGAATATATAGCTACTAGTGTATCAGGAATTAAAACCCCTATTACTCGCACCACTCTGTTTGGTTGGAACTTGTTCTGTCCTAGTTTGTATACAAACACTGGATCTGAGGGGCACAGACAGCTCTTCCAAAGGTATCAGGGCATAGCACAGTGGTCATCTTTAATTTCCTATTAACTCAATCAGGATCCCTGTATGACTTATATTGTTGGATCATGACTGATCTTAGTTAAATCTGACTTGTTTAATTGCTGCTTATTATTGACAGATTTTATTCAAAACTAAGATTGATGGTTTCAAGTTGAGGAGTATAGACAACTATACTGAAAATGACAATGATTCACTACAATATCCATTCTGATTTGATTACTACCTGTTTTTGTAGCTCTACACTATCTACAAAGTTATATTTCTGTTAATCCTGTTATGTACTGATATGTTCAGTTATACTTTATCTGATGATATAGCCAATTCTGTTGATGATAACAAGAAACAGCACAGTGACCATGGTAGAATCCCTTATACAGCAGATTTATGTCTTTTTAGTTTTATATGTCTTTAGGAAAAAGTTTAGTTCTGTCCTGCTTTGTTCTGTTTCTCCGTCTAACATAGAAAGGATAGAAGTCAATGTTAAGACTCATGCTTTCGTAAAACCTATAAACAGTTTATGAGAACTGATCTGATGACACATGATGAAATGAACAAATACTTTGAAAGAAAGAAAGAGGCAATGCAGTACCCAGTGTTGATGCCGGAGTGTTATGATGTGAAATCCAGCAATATTATTAATCTTTGTTCAGAAGGATTTTATTCTAATAAGTTTTGTTAGGTCTCAACGTAAATGAAGATATGGATAAATGCGTACATGTCTAAGTGTATAGGGTTGATAGCCATATTACTTACTAGTTTTTGTTGGATAGTTGAACAGAACTGTTTGCAGTCTCCCTGGTTGAATTCCCATTTATATGTTCCACTTTTGTATCTTGAACAACTATTTGAGGGAGGACAATATGTATACATCAACTCGTGATTTATTATTGTTTATTTCTTTTCTTTGGCAGTATGTACTATTTCTGCCTGTTTTCTATTTTGTTTTGTCTTTCTTTAAATTAAAAAAAAAAAAAGATTAGGGGTGGAGGTTTACCTCAGCGGTATAGTGCTAGCCTAGGAAGACCCTGGGTTCAGTTCTCAACACTGTTAATGAATGAATTACTGAATAAATGAGTGTGCACATGCTTGTAATATCTGCACTCCGAATGGTTGAGGCAAGAGAACTGCCAAGTTTGAACCTAGTTTGAGTAATTTAGTAACTTAGTCCTTGTCTGCAATGTGGAAGGCTGGGTTGTACATCAGTGCAAAGGCCCTAGGTACAAACCAAACACACAGACACACACAAATAGTAAAAACTTAGATTTAAGGAGGAGGACTCATAAGGGGAGAGGAAACAAAAAATGGATGTTGAGTGAAAGCTCTTGTTCAGTATGGAAGATAGGCCTTGATGGCTCAGTGAAGGAGCTGTTTAGGACTGGGACTTTATTCCATTCACTGAGGTCAAAGGGATATAGTTTGTGCAGGTAAAAGGTTTTGTCACCTGAGATTAGTTAACATTGGAATTGGGTATTCTGGGGAAAAGTTTTAGGTTTGAGAAAGATAGTTCAGTCTGAACAGTTAGTGGAAGAAACTTCAAGGAGCCTTAAAAAAATAATTCTTTAAGCATAAATTAATCCATTTTTCATAGGCTAGGTTTGTCTCAAATAGTACAGCTTCTATTGGTTTTTCAGTTCCTTTAGGCTTTTAATGGCAGGCTTGACTGTGACCTCAAGTCCAGGCACTGCCAACCACTGTTTTCATTTAGGAACTGTCCAGCCAGATCCTTGTAGCCTGTCTCATCATCTTGGTCTTGCTATAGACCAAGACAATAGTACGCACACTGGCTGATTTCAAATCACTGTTTTCTGGAGGAAGGCTATTTCATAGCAGGTCTCATACTCAGAATTCCATTTGCCCGTGTTGTTCAACCTAGGCCCAACCCCAAAGAGAAGTTACAGTAGTCCTTTGTGAGAAGGAAGTTAGTGGAGCAGACTAACTGGAATCAGTGGACATGTAAGACTGAAAAACACACAACCAAGGAGCCAGAACCCAAGAAGCAGGAGAAACTGGGTAGCTGAGGTCTTCTGACCCAACTGTAGAGGCAGGAAGAGGAAAAATGAGGTTCCAGATGTTCTTCAGCATTTTCCACTGTAAAACCATGGCATGTTTTCTGTCCCAATTCAGATTTTAAGACTATAGAAAGAATTACATTCTCACTTATTTTTGGCTGGTTGACATTATTTGATATTAGAATGGAAGTCTGAATGAAGCTGGTAGTTCTAATAACAAGCAGTATTATAGTAATTGGATAGTGAAAATTTAATTATTAAATGCTTGCTTTATACCTGTATATTAGATATAGTTATATCTTGTACGTGTAAGGTTGTTTGAATACTACCTAGAAGTCTATTAAGAATCTAATTGGCTGGCAGTGTTCCATCACTATATTCTTTTGTTAAAAGGTTGAATATTACAATGACATTGATAAAATTCTTTTTGTTTTTTCATTTTTTGTGATACTGGGGATCAAACTCACAACTTTGCACTTGGCCAGGCAGGTGATTTGCTGCTGAGCTATATCCCCAGGTATAAACTTCTTAACAAATAGTCTTTGATGGAAGTCCTGCAGGATTGAGTTTGATGCTGAGGTTTAAGCATCAGTAGACTAGGTAGAACACAAAAAAGATGAGAAGGGAAAATGATGAAGAAAAGCTGTCTCAGCAATTGTGGTAGGTTCATGCGGTTCAATAAACGGTACGCACATTTATATTACAAGTTAATCAAAAAGAATTTTGAATTACCTTAGCAAAATTAAACACAATAGAGAAATTATTTTTGTGTACCGTAAGACTAGTTAAATACAGCAGACAAATTGTCAGATGTTTGAGATGCATGTTCAGATGATTAAATATCAACAAGATCTGTGGAACACAAGGCAAGAAAGGGGAAGCATGTTAAATCATCCATTTTTGGTATTAAGCGGGCTAGAGCTAGCAGAATTATTGTTCTTTTCTAAATTCAGGAAGAATATATTTTGTGAATTATTGGATAAAATATTTAGGGGATAATTTTTTAGCAGATAGTTAATTACAATGTTCTAGGAAATTTTTGTCAAGTCTTTATATTAAATTTTAGTAAAAGCAGTCAATAAAGGAGTAAATTAAATTACCTGTGTCAGTTTCCTGATGATCAGATTGAATTAAACAAATGGGATTTTAGAAGATCTTGAGAAATGGTTAGTTGGAAGCATATGTATTATGTGAGTCTTTGAAATGAATGGTATTAGTATTATTCTGAGTAGTACCTGACATTTTTACAACAGTTACATTTTTTTAAAGGTGAGCCTTCAATGAGAGCTGACTTTTGAGGCTGCTGAAAATGTTCTTGAATTCATAATTCTCCCATTTCACTCCTTAAAAACATGGGCAATGCTTTGGTATTTGAAAATATGAACTAGTGCTTAATTGAAATTCAGGCCTTTACCTCACAGAACGAAAGAAATAAAACAACCTGTTGCTTCTTCATGGCCGAAGTATATAAATAAATAAATAGAATTTTCTTTCAAGTGACTGAGTGAATGATGTTTTGCTGGAGATTTTGGTACTATTTATTTGAATGAAGAATGTTTACCAAAGGAAAAGATCTTTAATGATGGCTAACTCTTGTTGACTGACTTTCTTGTGCTCCAAAAGCTTTGTATACTGTGAAACACTATTAAATGAATATTCTGTCTTTTGAATAGAAAACCAAAGCTTAGTGATGTAGTGGCTTTTAGTATCATAGACAGAATTGAAAGTGAAAAGCTATGCATTGCTGTGTATTGTACATATTTATTTTAATTCTTTCTTAAATAATCTGTTCCAGGCACTGAGAATAGATATACTTCAAAGAAAAAAAACCCACAGGATTTTTATTCTTAGAGCTTATTTTCTGTAGAAGAGGGCTAGAGTGGTCATCTAAGAAATTCTGGGAAGCCATAGAATGTGGGTTGTTTTTGTTTTTGTTTTGAGACAGAGTTTCACTATGCAGTTCAGGCTGGCTTTGAACTCACTTTGTAGCCCAGACTGCCCTTGAACTTGCAGTGGTCCTCCACCTTCGCCTCCCAAATGCGACGATTACAGGCATGCACCCCTCGCCCAGCCAGTGTTGTTATTTTTTGTACCCAAGTAGACTGGCATACAGGTAAAATTTTAAAAACAGGAATAGACCACTAGTCTGTTAAAATTATGTGAGTTTAACAGATGTCTTACATTGAAGAGTTAAAGATAGACCACTAGTCTGTTAAAATTATGTGAGTTTAACAGATATCTTACATTAAAGAGTTAAAGATCTTAATTATTTTAGTTTGAAAGTTCTTTCAAGGTGTGCATTAGAACCAAGTAGTAAAGCAAAATCATGAACATGTGGATCTCTCTAGGAAATTAATAAGGAAGTATATTTGTATGTCTTGCTACCATTGACTGCAACTTCCACAACATTTAGTATACAATTAAAATTAAATTAAAGGAACATAGATCCTTTGCCTTTCTGCTTCATAACAAAGCAGTCTTCATTAGGTGATGCTTTAAGGACAAGTACACATTAACTAATAGGGATACCATGGAAAGTATTCTAAATAGAGGGAACAAGCCGTATTTTAAGGGCCTGTGGTGGGTAACTGAAAAAAGATAATTGCATCAGGAGCAGGGAAAGAGCTATGAGTATGATGGGGGAACATAGGAGTAGGACCAGGGAGTGCCTTATATAGTGAAGTTTGTGTTTATCTTGGTAGGCTGAGGCAGGAGGATCACTGTGAATTCAAGGCCAATCTGAGCTACACAGTGAGACCCTGTCTCAAAAAAAGAAAAAATCATTGACTATTTTAAGAGGTCATGGGAGTGGTTTTGAATGTCATTGACCTGATCCATTTAGTTTTTGGAAAGCTAGCCATAAATCAGGTGAAGACAGAATGCCACATTCATTTAGGTGACAAGTGAAAGTAGTTTGAACTGTAATCAGTGAGGTGTTGATTAAGGGCAGGAACAAGAGATACATACAGCAAAAATCAAGTAGATTCTATAGATATGAAGGATAATAAGTATGGATAGCAAGATCTGTTCAGATAGTTTTTGTAATTCTAGTGATCAGATTTATTTTCCAGACTTCTAATTATCTGATACACTTACAAGAATAAACCTAAGTTTTAATCAGTATTCACTTAAACTTATTTGATTGCATTTCTCCACCCTCTTTAACTGTTTTCTCTCTAAGCGCTACTCTTATCCTTTACTTGGATGGGAAATTTCAAAAGAAATATTTCTTAGAGGAGGTGTTGTTAAAACATGAGATCCTTAATTTTATTTATTTATTTATTGTCTTTTGAGAGAGTCTCACTAAGTAGTTGGAGCTTCACTTTGAACTCATTGTGAAGCCCAGGCTGTCCTCCTTGTCTCAGCCTCCAGAATGCTAGGATTACAAGGCACACGGCACACCACCCTTAAATTTAAAAAGTTTTATTGAGGTATAATTCATATACCACTAAAGCAGCCAGTTGGAAGTATATGTATGATGCAGCTGTTTTTAGTATGTTTACAAAGTTGTGCAGCCACCATAATTAATTTTAGAACAGTTTCTTCATCTAAAAAAGAAGCAGATCTAGATCATACAGTAGATACTGTGAAATGGGAAGAAACTGTTCAAAAGGATGGAGAAATTGGGATGAGGGAAAAGAGAAAAGAACTAATTTCTGTTCATTGTAAAGATTTGTGCTTATATTGATCCATGTTTCATGCTTAGAGTTTGTAATTTGAGCAACTACTTTGAAAATAATAATATACAATGTATCAACCATTGTTACGCTCCTATTGTTTTGACGTTTTGTATCGTTTTTCTTTTTTTTTAAATTTTTCTGTGTTTTGACGTTTTGTATCGTTTTTCTTCTCTCTTTTTTAAATTTTTTTTGTATTGGGAATTGAACTCAGGACCTTGTGCGTGCCAGGCAGGTACTGTTCCCTTGAGCTATATCCCTGTACCTTCTCCCTTTCCCTCTGCCTCTCCCTGACCGTGTCCCTTTCCCTCTCCCTCTCCCTTTCTGTCTCTCTCATTTTTTTAAAAAAAGAAACACCATTAGTAGCCAGCCATTCCTCATTTTTCTTAGTAGCACAATGTTTCCAAAGTTCATTCCAGTTGTAGTATGTATCAGTATCCCATCCTTTTTACAGTTAAAAGATGTGGTGCATTTTGTTTATCCTTTCATCAGTGGATAGACATTTGGGTTGTTTCTGCTTTTTAATGAAATTTAAATGAATTCAAATGAATAATACTGCGGTGACCATTCATGTACAAGTTTTTAATGTAAATATTTGCTTTCAGTTTTTTCAATTATATACCTATGATGGGCATTGGCTAAGTCATATGATAACTGTTTAATGTGATTTTTTTTAAAGAAGCTGCGTACCTTCCAAAAAACATTGTTGAAGATTTTTATATTCCTACCAGCAGTGTACAACAGTTCCCAGTTTTCCACATACCTAGCACTTGTTATTAGCTTGTCAATGATAATGATTGTGAAATGAGTGTAATTTTGATGCATCTCCCTGCTGTTGAGCTTTTTAAAAAAAAAGCAGCCCTTTGACTTCATTGGAAACATAAACATTGGAAATGTTGATAATTTCCTGTACTTGCTTACTGACAATTAAGTCTCGCTGTATTTAAATTTTGTTCTTTTTTTTCATCAGTTGTATTCCCTGAATGACTATAAGCCACCCATTTCTAAAGCAAAAATGACCCAGATTACAAAGGCAGCCATCAAAGCTATTAAGGTGAGTAATAAATTTTAATCCTATTTTCTTTTTGTTTTCTTTTTTTTTGTCTTTTTAAAATAGGGTCTTGCTGTGCAGTTCAGGCTGGTCTTGAGCTCACTTTGCAGCCCAGGCTGGTCTTGACCTCACAGTGATCCTCCTGCCTCAGCCTCCCAAGTGCTGAGATTACAGGTGAGCACTACCATACCTGATAGGGGGAATAATTTTTATAGTTTATGTAATTACTCCTGCTTTACAGTATTAATACATGTTTGGGGGAAAGAAAAAAACCTACCACCTGCAAATCACATAAATACCTAACATTTTGATAAATATTCTTTCATAAACTTGGAAGTACACATTTTTCTTAACCTTCTCTTAGGCAGGTTATATGTTGGTTATATGCATCCTCATCATGGAAAATGTATTTAACACTGTCATTTTTCACACTGATTTTACAGAATTTTAAATACAAGTTAATAAAAGGCTTTGAAGTAAAAATTAATATATTTTTAAATTTACTAATTCTATATAGGTTTGAAAATGGGCCGTTATGGAAAGTAATTGGGCCTCATTGTATACAAAGTGCTTATAATTGTGTGAGGAGACCACATAACTATTGGCTCTGGTAGGCTTTGAACCTGTGTTGACTGATCCATAGATCTGAAAAATATCAGGAAAAGTTGGATATTCTAAGTTCACATATGCACAAAATTGTACATAAAATTTTTGGCTGAATGATCTTTGAGGCTGAAGCATGCATACCTTTCTAAAGTTCTTATTCCTAGAGTTAGCACTTCTTGCTTTAGTAAGACTTTTAAAAATAGAAACGAATATGTTATTAAATAGATTAAATAGGTATTAATCTATGAATATTAAAACATCAGTTTTTTATGGATATATGATAGGCTCAATATAGAGTAAGTTTAGCCTCTTGTATTTCATACTGTTTTCCATTGTAATCTGATCTTTCATGGTTGTGAGAATGTATGAACATGTATTACCATTTTTATGCTGTGAAAATTAGTAAAGCATTTTACGTAACTATTGAACACTATTTTAATTAAAAGGCTGAATGCTGTTTGCAGATGTCAGAAGGGTCTAAGAAATTAAATAATTTGTTAAGCGTATGAATTTAAGTTTCTATCAGTCAAGAGTAATTTAATTTTTATGATAAGCTGTACTATTTTGATTTATTACTCTCTCTCTCTCTCTCTCTCTCTCTCTCTCTCTCTCTCTCTCTCTCTCTCTTTCTTTCTTCTTTCTTTCTTTTTTGGTCTTTTTCCTTTTTAACGGTACCGGGGATTGAACTCAGGACTGCCTACTTTCAAGGCAGGCGCTTATGCCGCTGAGTTAAACCCCCAGCCCCTACTCTTTAATTTTTTAGAAATTCAGTTGTAAAATAAGATCAGTTATTCCCTTAGATTCACCAACTATGAATTTTTTAGCTACCCTTTCTTTTATTTTACACATTCATAGATATATACAGTCTTTTTACTTTTCTGTCTGATTGAGGGCTTCAGACTGGTTTATACTACTACTTAATCCATAAATGCTCAAATTTAAATCTCTTAAGAATGTTTTTCAAAGAAACCATAGTATACTGATGACATACAAGAAATTATAAATTGATGAAATACTATTATCTAATGTATGATACAGTTCAATCATAACGTTTTACAGACTCTAATATTTTAATTTTATTAATAACATGTTTATAGAGTTGATAATGATCACATTCATTATGGGAAGTTGGTAATGTATATAACACAACTTAATTCTTTTTACTTCTCCTTTTTCTCCCACTTTTCCCTGCATCTGTTAGTTTCCATCCAGTTTGCAAAAGATCTGTCTTCTGTGTTCCTGTTATCTTTTATTTCTGTGTTTCTTCTAAGGCAGTTTCCCTCAGTACAATTCATTAGAAGTACATTTTTCACATTCTTTCAACAGAAATGTGCTAACCACAACATTACCATTGAGGAACTAATGTTTATTAAATAGAAATTCTGGAAAGCTATTTGTTTTGAAGTTTATGTTTAAAGTATTATATTATAAGAAAGTTAAATCATTTTTTCTCACGATTGATAGCAGATCATTATCTATTTTTAATCCATGTGCTCACTTCCGCTAAACTTTGTGAGATTCATTACAGCATTGTATCAGTGCTTTACTAAAGAAATAGATATAATACAAGATAGACAAATGTATAAGGAATTACAAGGTTGGCTTACTATGGTCAGCCATAGAGCTGGAGGAAGAAGAATGGAGAGGGTATCTGTACACTGGAGACCAAAGGTTCCAGGCCAAGATCTGGAGTTCATTGTCCAGATCCAAGTCTGCATCAGGAGGCTGATGGGTCTGTGATAGAAGGCTATAGAGTACTCTGGAAAGCTGAAGGATCTGAGGTGGAAACTGAAGAGTCTGCACTAGAATCCAGGAGATAAGACCAAGCTGAAGGCAAAAGCTGGTGTTTCCCCAAAGAACAGAAGCTGAGTCCATCATTTATCGTTTCCCCTTTATACTACTGGGTGGTGAACCACTCTAGGACGTGTCTTCTCAAGTTTACATTTTACATATATCTGCAGTTCATTTCCCAAAAGAAGCAGAAGGTAGTGAAGTTAAAAACATTTTTTATGCTATTTGTTGATAGTTACTTGAGTTTTCTAGTACTACCCTTGTGATATGTATGCATATCACAAGTATTTTGCTGTCAATACAGCAGTTTGTCAAAGTATGCTTTCATGTAGACTTTGAGAAGTCTTTTATAAATATTTATGTTAAAGTAATGCATTTTGGATATACTGACCATATAGCTACACAAGAGAACTACTTATGTAATTAGATATCTCTGCTAGTTACTTATGAAAGTGAGTACTATGAATGTTTATTATGAAAAATTTGATTACATTTAATTGTGTTGATGGACCTTTGGAGCTATGTTTAAACCTATAGTTGGTAGGAAATTCTTATCTACTCAAGCTATGGTTTAAAAACTGTACTTTTTCTTCTCTTTCAGTTTTATAAACATGTGGTACAGAGTGTTGAGAAATTCATTCAGAAAGTAAGTATGTACCATCTAATATATAGGCTAAATAAGTTGTATATCTCCATGCTCTTTAAATATCTGAAGTTACGTTGTTTTTGTTGGACTGTTAAAGAGATGATTCCAGTTACTTTATTTTCTAATTAATAATTAAAAAGAAAATATCTTTTGATAATTCCAAAATTAGTAGAGTTCAATAGATGTTTTTGTTAAATTTGGAATTATGAATCTGATGCTTTGTATAACCTGTAAGGAAATTCTCAGTCACTTTAAACTGCGTGTTTAGAAAGTAACTATTTAAATGAGGTGTGTGTAAAATGTTATCGGCTATTTTTCTTCTGTTTCATTTGGTCTTGTTCATTAATGTATTACATCATATTATATAGACCTACAGCTCCATTTTTCAGGGTAAGCAGGGGAAATAAATTTGAAAATAGTTGTATTTTATACATTTAGTAATATTTCTTTTTTTTTCTTTGCACTTGCCAGGCAGGCTCTTATGCCTCTAAGTTATATCCCTGGCCCTTAGTAATGTTTTTGTAACCAGAGTAAAGTGAATTTTGATTCTTTGCATTCTTGTTTGCAATTAGCACTGTATTGATGTTCATTTCTGGTAGGAACACTTCAGACTTATGCCTTATAAAATGATATACTAAAGAAACTATACTTTTCTAATTTTTGGTTAGGTTTTATATTCTGCCCATGTTCATATACCTATATGTAAGCAGAGCTGATTTAAGAGTCAGACATACATATATGGCGTTAAACATGCAGCAAGGTTGCAGTGTGCTACAAAAATACTTGACTAGGAGAAAGACACAGGAATCAAATAAGATTAGTGTACCACTGAACTAACTAAACTAGATGGGCTTGGATAACTCAATTAACTATATTTATTCAGTTGTTTTTTACAATTGAAGCACAGTTGTCAGTTTTTTTTTTTTTTTCTTTTTTGATACTGGGAGTTGAACTCAGGACCTTGTGCTTGCCAAGAAGGTGGCTTGTGCTGCTGGGCTGTATTCCAGTTGTGTTCAGTTTTTTAAAAAGTATTTTCTCAATATCCAAAGTATTGGTTAAACATTTGTATATTAAGTAGTTTGGATAACTTGATGGTAAAACATGAGTAAGATAACAGGTATACTGTTTTTGTTTTAAGTAAACCAAACTAAGAAGTAATTGAAAAGATTTATCAGTCTAAAGCTGTGAAGTTTTCTTTTTTTTTTTAAATGTTAAGTTTCTGCCGTCTACCAGTGTCTCTTAAGCTTTATTGTGTGTAGGAATTATGTAAGAATGTTATTACAGCATGGATTCTTATTCACTGAGTATGAGGAAGAGCCTGAGATTTTGCGTTTCTAATAGGTCTTCGATGATGCCTTTGATGTTCCTTCAGAAATTGGGTTTAAAGCATAAGAAGAGTTTATGTATTAATGTTTTTTTCACTAATTTAATTTAGGGTAAAAGTAATTCAAGAAAGATTGTAGAATCTTAGGGAGACTTAAAGTGAACAAAGTGAACATTTTCCAATGTGAGATAATTATACAGTGAGTTAAAGAAGGAAGTCTGTGTGCGGGGAATAGTTTTAACTGCTTTCCCAACCTGTGCAGGTCAGAGACTTGTATGTTTACATATTGATGTATGTTTTTGATTCAATCTTTCATTCTAAAGTATGGTAATTGTATATTTATATACAATTGAATAAATTAATACTAGATCATAACAAAGATTCTATATGCCTTTCACTCAGTTTCCTCTAAAGTCTTGGCAGATGAATGCATTCATAAAGGGGCTATAATTCATGTCTTGTTGCCCGACACCTCTGATTTGAATTCAGTTGCTCCTGCTTACTTGAACTACTAATAGTTTGTGCATGGCTGCTTGAATTGGAGAAGTGGTCTGATTTTTTTGAGTTCTCATGTTTTAAAAAATGTTCGTGGGCATTGGGCAGCTTCTGCCTCCCCTAAGGGGGGTCTTTGATTATAATAATGGATAGAATAATGTTGGTTTAACAGAGCAGATGTTATCGTATTATAAATAATAATTCCTTAAGGAAAACATTAAAATGGTATAAAAATTGTAATACAGCTAATTTATAGTACAGCAGTTGTGAATGCACATTGTATATACTGGCATGTGTAATTGTAAGATTTCCATGTTCAATTTTTGAGAAATAGGGGCTGGGAATTTTGCTCAGTGGCATAACCACTTGCCTTGCAAGCACGTGGTCATGAGTTTGATCCCTGGTACCAATGAAAACAAAAAGTTTTTTTGAGAAATTTATTATAGATAACTATTAACAAGTATGTCTTTTAATTTAATGAAATATGTTTGTTGATTATCATTATTGTCATTAAGCTTATTGTTATATTTTAGGTATATGTAAGAATCACATTCATCATAGGGAATTTGTACCTTTACATGATACATCTTGGTTCTTTTTTTTTTTTTTTCCTGTTCCTTTACCATTCTTTAAGCCTCTACTCCCCTCCTTATTTACAAGTTTTGTTGCCATTTTTTCCTTTTCCTGCTTGCTTTTCCTGTCCTTTCTTTCCCCCTCCATTCTCCTGAGTGCTCATTCTCATTTGAACATTTTTTAAAACATAAGAGTCTCAAAAAAATCAGACCACCTCCCCAATTCATGCAGCCAGTTGAAAAATGGGCATCTGAAATGAATAGATACTTCTCAGATGGAGAAGTAGAAACAACAAAAAGTATATGAAATACATGAAGAACTGTTTAACATCACTGGCAAATTAAATAACACTGAGAGTCCACCTTACTCCAGAAAAAATGACCATCAGAAAGTCAATAACAAATGCAGGTGGGGCTATGAAGGAAAAAAAAATCTTTCACTGTTGGTGGGAGTATAGCCTAGTGCAACCACTATGGAAACCAGTGTAGAGATTACTGAAAAAACTAAAACAGTAGTTTCCATTTGACCCAGCCATTCTCCCTCTTGGTATCTTCCCAAAGGAATTAAAAACATCATACCACAGCAATATATGCTCACCCATGACTATAGTAGCAGAGTTCACAATAGCTAAATCTTGGAAACAGACCAAATGCCCATCAATAAGTGAATGACTAAAGATATTTTTTCCCTACAGTAGAGTGCTACTCAGCCACAAAGAAGGATAAATTTGAGATATTTCTAGATAAATTGATGTACTTTGAGACCATATTCTTTAAGTGAAATAAATTTGACACACATATGTAAATACCAGATTGTTTCTCTGATGTGAGAAACTGTAAGTGTAAATAAGGAACAAAATGTATAATAGATGCTGTGAAAAAAGAAAGGAAGAAAGTATCCTAATCTGAAAGTTTAAAATCCTCCCAAATTCTAAACATTATGAACACAAACATTATGCAACAAATGAAAAATTCTCTACATGTAATATCTTAGGTTGCAGTGAAAATGCAGGCACACTAAAAATACTATATAAAGTTACCTTTAGGCCATGTGTATAAGGTGCATAGGAAACATAAATGAATTTCATGCTTGGACTTTGTTCCATCCCTAAATATCTTATTATGTATATGTATATTAAAATATAAGAAAATCTAAAGAGGCCCAATATGCTAGACATTTCTTGTCCCAAGCATTTTGGGCAATGAATATTTGCCTTGTGTAACTATGCACTTTGATGAAGGGTGCAGCATTTTGTGATGTTGGGGACACTTTTACCCTTGGGATAGAACACAGGATCTGGGCACATGCGTACAAATAGTTTGAAAGGAGTGATCTTGCAGCTGCATTCTTTCCATATATAGATATGTAGTTTTTAGTAAAATTTCTTTGCTGTGCAGTATCTTAGGTCAATTCTAAGTCTTACACTCCTTAAATTTGCATTTTAAATAAAAATCTTGGCCTTTTCTGTGATACTGAGTCATTTCAGTAAGAGAAACTTTTTGCTGTTATGTTTTTTATTTAAGAAGTCAAGGTTCTTTGTATAATTATTTTCTACTGTGAAATACATATGTAAACAAAGGTATAGGAAGTTCTCATTTAATTTTAATTTTTATTTGTTTTTATTTATTTTTTGTAACAGGAATCAAACTTGGGACCTTGCACTTGGCAGGCATGCACTTTGCCATTGAGCTATATTCCTGGCCAAGGAAGCAGTATTTGTAGCCAACATTTTACAAAGATAAAAACCTGTGTGTGTCTCCATTATTTATACAAGTATTTAGTTTGCCATCCAAAAGAAATGATCTTTCCTCCTATTTTTTAGAAATATCTTAGAACCAAGTGTAGTTAACTTACTTTTCTTAAGAAATACTATGTAGGGCTGGAGATACAGGTCAGCAACACAGCACCTACCTGGCAAAGTATGAGTTCAACTTTGATTCCCATTGATTCCCAGTACCGGGAAAAAAAAAAAAAAAGAAAAAGAAGTACTGTGTGGATTATCAGTAAAGATCATATAAGTTTAGTTAAGAGTTACATATGTTATATTGAACTTTTAGTAAACTAGTAATATTGAGTGTCCATCAAGTCTGGGATAGGAATTTTTATTGTCACATTGAAACTATTAGGTAAATCATTCTGTGCTTACAAGCTTTATAGAAATCCGACATGTTGAATTCTTTATGTAGATAATAGTTACTACCTTACATAAAGCAAACAAAATATTGCAAAATGCTGTGTGATTATTAAGGAAAGTATATAAAACTCCCCTTAATTTTTTAGAATTCCTTAACTGACAAGATATTTAAACTATATATTTTATCACTAAAAATAATCTAGAGTGGTCAGTATTACATTTTCAGCTAATAACTGATTTTCTGTTTACAAAACTCACTTAGGAGAAACTTTAGGGTATGTTATCCCTTATAATCTGATTGGAAGACAGTGGATAATATAATGAATTATGTACTAACCAACTTTTTTTCACCCCTCCCCCCATACTGGGCATTGAACCCATAGCCAAGCTATATCTTAGCACCATTTAAGTTTTATTTTGAGAAAAGATCTTACTGAGTTGCCCAGCCTGGCCTTGAACCTGATAGCCTCCTGCCTCAGCCTTCAGAGTAGTGGGTATTATTACATGCATGTTCTGCCATGCTCTAAACAACATTCTTACCATATTATTGCTCATTGTGGAATTGGGAGAGTATAACAGATTCTAGAACAGTGATGGTAAACGTTTTAGAGACAAAGAGCCAAACTGTAATACAAAACCCACTTATTTATTGCAAACTGCCAACACCGCAATTATACCTGAATACTGAGGTTTTAGTGTAGAAAAACAATTCTTACATTAACATCTTTTATCTTAAATGAAAACAATAACACATGTGCTATAGGTTCACCACCACTATTGTAGAATTTAGTTTGGTAAGTATTGTTACATTCAGTTATCTCAAATAACATTGTTAAACTAAATACACAAATGAGTTTGACTATGGTAACAGTCTTCCATGTGGACTGTGCCTCAGTCATAGACTCTTTTCATTCTGTAACAGACAAAATTCAAGGGTAACTTTTAGAGTAATTGATATAGTTTTATTCACCCCTAGAGGAATCTATGCACAGGCTACCAACAGTCTGGAGAGCCTCCTTAAAATTTGTGTAGTGTCTTGTCTTTTTTTTTTTTGAAGAGAATAAAGCCAAATGAAACAAAACAGAAGAGAGTTAATCAAAACAAAACAGTGAACATGTACAGGACTTCAAAACAAGATAGAAGGAAATCTACAATGGCTACCATGTCTCTTGTTATCTTTCAAATAGTTGTCCATACCTTCGAGTACAAGAAAACGAAAGAAAACAGAACAGAATAAAACTAATCAAAACAAAACAAAGTAATACAGGAGCTTAAAACAAAACAATAGGAAAGCATCTTCAAAGTAGCTGCCCATACAATCAAATACAATACAGTAAAACAAAACAAAACAAAACAAATAGAATAAGATCAATCAAAACAACAAAGAAAGCAATACAGGGCTTTTGAAACAAGATACTAGGAAATCTATGATGATGAGCATAATATATTTTGTTATCTTTGAAATATTTTTCCTTGTCATCAAATCTAAACATAACAAAGCAGATATAAATCAGACTAATAGAACAATTAATACAAGGTTTCAAATAGATTAACAGTAACCACTGCCTTCCCTTTTTAGACACTTCCTCCCCTTTCACAATATTTTTTGTGCACTAACTCCTTTAGTTTTATATACTAAGGAGACAACAGAATGTTCACTCGTGTGTCTCTGAGCCATGTGACACATGAGCATGATCTCAAGTTATATCCATTTACCTGCAAAAGCCTTGAGGTTATCTTTCTTTATGACTGAGTAGCTTTCCATTGTATAAAAGTGTCATGTCTGTCTTATCCACTGTGCAGCTGATGGACACGATACCCCCACTTTCTAGTTCCCTGTCACATAAAGCATTGTTCTCCTTTGACTTTCAGTCTGTGAATCCCATTTTGAGTTAAATATGCTTCTTGTATAAAGCACATTAATGGGTCCAGTCTCCTGACTCACTCTGCCTGTGTTTCTTTTTATTGGTGAATTAAGGCCATCTGTTTTTTTGGTTTTTTTTTTTTTTTTTTTTGTCTTTTTCATTTTTACCAGTACCAGGGATTAACTGCCTGCTTGCAAGGCAGGCACTTATGCCGCTGAGCTAAATCCCCAGCCCCAAGGCTATCATATTAATGGTTATGACTGACATGCACTGGCTCATCTCTGCCATGGTATTTTCCTGCCATTGGCTGCCTACTTTTTCCCTCCATTCAGTTGTCTGTCCACCTCAGTGTTCCCCCTCTGCTGTTTTTCCTGGAACCAGGAGGGGTTTTTTGGTTTTTTATTTGTTTTTTATATCTCTCCGTAGACTGTCCTTCAGAGTTTTGTAGGGTTGCTTTGGTGGTCATGAATTCCTTGTTGTTCTTTGTCGTGAAAGTGTCTTGTTTCTCAATTAATTTTGAGAGATAGTTTTTCAGGGTACATCAGTCTGGATTGGAAGTTGTTCTTTTTCAGGACTTGAAATACTTCACTCCAAGCTCTTCTTGACTTGTGGTTTGTGTTGAGAAGTCTTGTTTCTTTTCACTAACAGCTTTTAAATGTTCTGTTTTTGTGCTGAATTTCTAGAGTCTTGATTATTATACGTCTAGGTGTAGATTTATTTTGGTTTTAGCTAGCTAGAGTTCTATATGCCTCACTTACCTGTGTATTACGTCCTTTCCCCATGTTTGGGAAGTTTTTTGCTGTTACTTCTGTAAATAGAATTTTAATGTCATTTGTGTTGACCCCTCCTTTTCCACTGACACCTATTCTTAAGTTATTTTGCTTTGTGTCATCTTGCAGTTATTGAATTGTTATTTCTTAGTCCCCTGTTATTTTTTGGAGATCTTTGCTTATGTGATCGCAAGCTACAATCCTGTCTTCAAGGTTTCTTTCAAGCAGTTTTGCCAGCTTTCAATGGAGTTTTTAATTTCCTGGTATCTGAATCTGTTTCATGTATTGAGTCTTTTTTATATTGTTCATTCAAGATTTCCCTCATTTTCCTATGCTCCTCTATTTTTTTTATCTGTATCTTCTTTGGAGATGCTTAGCAATTCTTTCGTTTTTCATTTCTTTTTTTACCTGAGATAGTATTTCTGTTCTAAGTTCCTTTATAGCCTCATAGTTGTTTCTTCAGTTGCTGTCACTTCAGGAACTTCAGCTGTGCAACTCTGAATCTCTTTCATGTTACATCTGCTGCACTTGCTGTGTTCAGGTTGGAGGCCAGAGACTGCCTTTTGCTTCTTCCTCTTGACATATTCCTGGGTTCTTCCAGGCAAGTGGATAATGGGATCCCAGGCACTTTTCATGTTGGCTGCAGTTTCTCTGAAGCATGACTGTTTGATTCTCCTGGCTAGTGCTGGCAATGGGTAGCTGATGGTGGCCATTGAGTATACCGGTGCAGGGCTGGCTGCTGCTCTTCCCTACCTGCACTGAGTTGGCATTTGGTGAACTGGATGTCTGGGGTTGTGTCTTAAGTATTTTCTACTTTTTTCCTTTCTTTCCCTTATTCTTACTCATTTTTCATTTAATTCCTGGGTGATGCTTGTAAATTGCTTGTGGTGAGTTGCTTTATTATTTGTACTTAGAACCCTTAGGGAATGACTACTTCTTTGAGGTATCTTCCAGATATAGCTGTATTTTGGATTTGGAGTTTGTTGAAAAAAACCTACCTCTTTAAGTTGCTGGAGATGAGAAATTGCTGCCTGCTTGGCCTAGGCCTTGGTTGTTTGACATTGTGCCACAATATTTACTGTGACCCTTAGTGAATCTCTGTCTTGGAATACCAGAAAGAATAGTTCTTTAGTATGATTATGTCACTTTTGGCTAAAGTAGTAACATCAGTAATAACAGTGACATCAGACAGCTTAGAAAATGACAAACTGAAGTAACCATTAATCTGCTAGTTTTAACCGAATGAACTAGATAAAATAAACCAGAAATTTATATGTAATATTTAAGTCCTTAATATGTCAGTTTTTTCCTCTGGTTAAAATGTAAAAGGGGTTTGGGAGAAAATAGAGAAGTACAAGAAGAGGAAGTGATTAGAAGTAAGGCTTGAGGACAAATGTGGATCACACTTAACTTTGGGAAACTGAGGAAGAATATTAGAGACAAAAAGAGAAGGAAGAGTTACAGAAGAACAGAACAAGAATTACAAAGAGGCTAGAAATTATGTTTGCACTCATAGTAAAACAAGATCAAATAATGAAAGAGAAAACAAAAACAAAACCACCACCACCACCACAAAAAAGAGTGGAAGTAGCCACATGTCATACATGGCTATTAGAATCTCCAGAAAAGTGGGTAACTACAAAAATGATGTTTGCTTGAAGAGGGTTTAGGAAGAATACTAAAATCTATAGAAAAAGAACGGCAAAAGAATTTTGTTAGGAATGGCTAGAAGTTCATAGAAAAGTGTTTGGAGCAGGTATTAGTAAGATAGATTGTATTTGCTAGTTATCCATTGATGTTATTGATCCTTTTGCATATCTTAACTGATTTTCACTTTAAGTATGACAGTTCATTGTATCTCTGTTGTATATCAAATGTGAAGTATCACTGAGTCAAGAAAAAGGTTAGTTTTATAGCACCTCTCTCCTGATACCTCCTACCTCATGGTTTGTGCTCACTCTACAGGCAAGAAATTACAGGATTTTGCAGCCAGAACCATTAAACACTGGCAACTCACAGGCAGACATTCTAACCCATAGAGAAAAGAAAAGAATACTTATGCAGTTTGTTAAGAGGGTAACCTAGGATATGTCATCATCATTTATTCAGTTCTTTGCAGATGTACAGCCACTTGTTCCTGATTTTTCCATTCTAGCTTTGCTTTCTTTAATATCAACTTTTAATTGTCAGAGTACAGCACAAATTTTAATACGATTATTTGGTAAAGTCTGTTTATATGAACCAGAATATATCCAGTATGTTTTGCTTGCATAGTACGTGGTCCAAGTTGCCAAGGGTTCTTTGTCAAACAACTCTGACTACTGATAGCTGCAGGTGTCTAGTGGGGAGCACAGAGTGAAAGTCATACAATACTCTTAAAGGTTTATTTTCCCTATCTGTTCTTGCCTTTTTCCTTTTAAAAGGTGGTTACACTACAGCATGAGACATTGGAAATTATCATTTGAAGATGTACATTAAAAATTTAATATGATATAACTTTAAAAAATTTTTTCAGAGAACAGTAAAAATATATTATGCCATTGGAGAGTCTTATTAGAAATTCTAACTTTCAGTATGCTAGGAGTTAAAGATAAAATTGAAAGAAATTTGTATTTCTTTGTTTTAATGCTTGAGTTTCTAGTTGGTGATTCAACCAAGTTTACTAGATTTTGAGTTATGTGTTAAATCATGCATAATTTATTTGTTTTTTTTTTATTTTTTGCTGTTTTGATGTCTACTAGGGCAAGAAATTATTTGTTTATTTTGGTGATTTTTGAGACAAAATCTTGCTATGTAGTTCAGGTGGCCTTGAACGCTCAGTGATCCTCCTGTCTCAGCCCTCCAAGTGCTGGGATTATAGGTATGTGTTACCATGCCTGGCTTAGTGCAAGAAATTTTAACCCCATATTATGTTAGTGTATTTTGTATTTTTGAAAATACTGTGGAAACAGGCATTTTTTTCCCACTTAGACCTTATTATTTACCACTAAAACTATTAATATACTTTTGAAGCTTTAAAACGTTTATACTTGTCCATAATAGTAAACTTATTGTAGTGTGCACTCAGAATTCTTTTCTACTGTAATCAAAATTTTTCTTATAAATCCCATTAAAAATACTACATTATGCCTAACTTAACTCTATTAGTTTTCAAAGTTCTCATCAATTTACTCTCAACATAATCTTTTGTGTACAATAATGTGTTATGTATACAATTATTCTCTGCCTTTAGGAAAATTAAAACATGAGTCAGTCAATACACAATTATTAGGACTTACATACATTTGTAGTATTGGAGAATACCTATTTCCTAGCAAAAAAGAAGCCCTGGTTTTCAATATGTTTAAAAGGTTTTATTCACTGAAATGTATTTTAAGCCAGGGAGAAAATGTATAGTAGACAAAAGTAGATAACCTTGGGTGGATATGTGACCTGAAGGACAGTAAGCCAGTTTTTTTTGGAATATGAGGGGAACTGTAACTATTTCAGACTTTTGTAAAAAACAAACAAACAAACAAAAAAACAGCTGTATAAATGGAGAAAGTTTTGATCCCTTAGCTTAATATCGAATTTTGATGTTGAAATATTATTGCCCTGTTAAGAAATTTTTCCAACACTTTGACTAAATATTTTTGAGTTGGTGTTTTCTTATTAAAACTTTTTTAAAAGAGAAATTCTTTAAAATGATTTTAGAGGAAAAAATTAAGTACCCACCTCATTTTTTTTACAAATTGACATCATTGTTTTGACCAAAAATAGCATTTAGAAATGTCAGTGTATGTTATATGAAGTTGGAGGGTTGTTTTTCTCATTGATGTCCAGGTTTTCAAGAAATCTCTGAATAATATAGTTTTATTTTTGTGTCATACAAGCTCTCTAGAAAATAACCTTAGGTGAACTATTTGGCCTGACTATATCAAAAAGTAGAACCTGCTTTGCAGCTGTAATTTTATTTTAATCAACATATGGTTTAGAAGAGGTTTCCTTGTGGACACATCAAGCTAGTAAAGGAATGCTTCTTTATGTTTACATAACGAGATAGGCTAGAAAGCTTGTTTTAAGAAAGTGAGGACATCTTTATCCTGCAAAATGAGTAATGCATAAGATAATTCAGAAACGTTGACCCAGGAGCATAGCTAAAAAATGTTTTCATAAAATGGATTCCCAGAATTCTAGTGATAGTTTTGTCCCTACTCAGTGTATTTAAATAAAATATTTGTTTGTATAAGCTTTGTTATGTGTTTCCATTGGCAGGATATTTTCTGGAGTCCATCTTACATACATGTAGCTTTTCCAAATCATTAAGCAGTTTTCATTATTATAACAAGCTTAGGGTTCATTACAAAAATTTTGTTTTTTGTCTTTTTTTTTTTCCTTTTTATCAGTACCAGGGATTGAACTCACAACTGCCTGCTTGCAAGGCAGGTGCTAATGCCGCTGGGCTAAATCCCCAGCCCCTTGTTAAAAAATTTTAGGTTTTTTTTTTTTTTTTTTTTGTCGTTGTTGTTGTTGTTATTGAAGCCAATTATGCATAACCATTTTGGAACTTGGGTGCCTGGCTAAATACGTTGAACTAAATACGTAGAACAGTAAAAGTAGATTTGGTAAAATGACATTACAGAAACATGATGTGAAGTAGTCATCTGAATATTCATTATAGAATGAGCATGTTTTTGTATTTATATTGAATTTATGATGATTTGTCTATCAGGAATTTTACCTATTTCCTTCTTTTCCCACTCTTCTTATTCTTATCAGTGTAAACCAGAATATAAAGTACCTGGACTTTATGTTATTGACTCCATTGTGCGACAGTCCCGACATCAATTTGGTCAAGAAAAGGATGTGTTTGCACCCAGATTTAGTAATAACATCATTAGCACTTTCCAGAATTTATATCGTTGCCCTGGGGATGACAAGGTATGCTGTTAAGGAAACACTTTACCCTCTTGGTTTTATTTACTATCCTCAGATTTTCTTAGTATCTAATTTACGTTATTAGGTTATTCGGAGTTTGAATAATTATTACAATATTCATATTCCTTTACTTAGAATTTCTTGGGCAGTTGAAATATATAATTGAATTTGTAATTTTTTAATGTATTGAAGCAACTGCTGTTAAATAAATTGGTTTCAATAAGCTATTGGAATTATACTAATCATGTACAACCAATTTGGGATTATGATTATGTGATTTGAGTTGATTTCTGTCTTTATTTCCTTTTTTTGTCTATTTTGAGACAGAGTCTTACTATGCAGGACAGGCTGTTTTAAGCTCACTGTGTAGCCAGGTTGGTCTTTAACTTGCAGCAGTTCTCCTGCCTCAGCCTCCCATGTACTGGGATTTCAGTTATGCCCAGCTTGATGTTCACCTTCTATCAGTTGTGAAAAATGGATCTGCGAAGCAGTTATTAGAAAATAACTGCATTATCAGAATTCTTTGGTTATGGTACAATTTTATTAAATTGTTAGAAACCAACTCTTCTAGGTCTGCTAGATGTGAATGTATACTCTAACATATAAAAACTTTGCATTCAGAGGCACAACAAAAATGAGCTGTTTATCCTTATGTTTGCCATGTAATAATAGATTATTTTAAATGATGATTTGGAATTTAGATGGTGCTTTTCTAAGACTCGAACACAATGTTGATAAACAAAGAAAAGGCAAGAATGAGTTAAACCCGGCTGGGACTATAACTCTGTGGCACAGTACCTGCCTGCCAACTGCACAAAAAGAAAAAGAATGAATTAAACCTAATAATGGTGGTTGTAAGAAGGAACCACAAAACCTGAAAGTTTCCATTAGGGTTTCAGCTCATTTTAAGTAGGACAAGATTAGGTAGTTTTTATTAACTGTTATATAGGCTTGAATCAAAAAATCTTGTGATGAGTAAATATAGAGATGAATTTATAATAGTAGTTTTTAATGAGCCGTTCTTGGATGTATAGTTTTTTGGTACTGGGAATTAACCACTGAACTAAATCCCCAGCCTTAAGTGACCTATCTTAATTGAGTCTTAAATAGCTATCTTACAATCCCATCTGAAATAAATTACTAATTTGAGATTTTACAAAAACATTTTCTATAGTAAAATAGCACTTTGATTTAGGATTGTTACTAAGTCAGGCATAGATTTGTATCAGTTGTAGTGAATTAATCATTTTAAAATATGATTTCATAGTCTTAATATCTCTCATTTACAATAATGTTTATGAAGTTTTTTTTAACCATAGGAAAAAAGTTAATTAGTGCTTTAATTTCATAAAATGAATAAATGAGGAGAGACATTGTTGGAATGTAAAAAGAACATGTGATTTTTAAATGTCCACTTTATGTGTGTGTATGCACCCATGCTTATATATGCATACATGTTCACACCTATTTTATGGTATTAACTAGGGATTGAACCCATGGACTTTAGCATGCTAGGCAAGCCCTGTCCCTTAAGCTACAGCACTTGCCCTAGTGAGGTTAGGCATTTTACCCAGAAGAAAATAGTCAAATTGGAAAGTTAAAGTATTTGTTGTGTAATTGTTTTACTATTTATCCAAATACAGAAATTTGCAATGTAATGTAGTTTGGGTATAATTTGAAAGTATATCATTATATTATGAAAAATTTAAAATGAAGCAGATCTTTATTTGGAAATATATATATACAACTAGCATTTTTTATAATTTAATGACAGCTTCTTTTAAATTCTTTTCCTGATGTAGTATAAGTAGTCTTACAATAATGGCTGTTACTACTCTGTTTGCAAAACATTGATGTGTTAAACAGTTGAGAATCAAATAGGGTCATGAAGGTTTGCAAATGCAGCATGGTAGAAAATAGAATTTAAGGGGCGGAAAATGCTGTAGAAGTACCTGAATTTCTTGTTCTAATCAAGCATCTGATTACTTTGTTAAGAATGACTGTGGTAAGATTTTGAAAGCAAAACCTCAAAATGTCTTTTTTCTTTTTTTTAAGAGTAAAATAGTGAGAGTATTAAACTTGTGGCAGAAGAACAATGTATTCAAGAGTGAGATTATTCAGCCACTTTTGGATATGGCAGCAGGAATCCCTCCTCCTGTTGTCACACCTGTTTTGGCCAGTACTACTACTGCTCTGAGCAATACTCCAGGTATATTGCCACAATATAGTTTGGTGTCTATATTCTACTCATTTTTTATAGGATTGTTAATTTTTAAAATAATTTGACAGTACAGGAGAATATGTGTTAACATTAGGTATGAAAATGTAATTTAAAAATCCGATTTGTTCCTTGTAGAATTTAGAAAGCTTTTTTTTTTTTTAATCCTCAGGAACATGAATGTGGGAAAATAGATTTTGTCAGTTAGTTCTTTCCTGATTTAGGCTATTGGTATCCTCACATTTGCATCTAAATCAGCTTGCAGTTTATACAAAGAATCCTAAAAAAATTTTTATGCAAATTAGAATGCTTTTTTAATATTCTCAAAATCATGTTTTCTTGGACTATTTAAGTGACATTAAAATTTTTTATCACAATCTCAAAAACTAAATTTGTTAGCATTTTATGTGTTTACTTTGTTTACGTACACAGTTTTAACAAAAATAGCTTTGTATTATACATATGTACTGCTTCATAATTTTTCATCAAAGGATGTGTTTCATTCATATTACCAGGTTTTCTGTGCTAAGGTCTTTTTTTTTTTTTGGTCTTTTTTGTTTTTATCGGTACCGGGGATCGAACTCATGACTGCCTGCTTGCAAGGCAGGTGCTTTTGCCACTGAGCTAAACCCCCAGCCCCTGTGCTAAGGTTTTTTAATGCTGCTAAGTATTATAGATTAAAATAGGAGCTTAGATTACAAAGGATAAATGTGACACAATTCTTTTAGGATATGTTTTATAAATCTAGCTAATTATTTCAAGAATTTTAAATGTGCTTTCAAAATAGAGACAATAGTATTTACATAAACTTATATATATTTGATTAAAGTAACAGAACAGATCTGTCTTTTCTTAGTCTTATTTACATGTTTATTGGGGGGTGGGGATGTCTTTTTCTGAAAGGAACGCCTGTGACACCTGTTACTCCAGCCAATGTGGTCCAAGGCCTGTCTGATCCATGGGTATCTCAGATAACAAACACAGACACACTGGCTGCTGTTGCTCAGATCTTACAAAGTCCTCAAGGCCAGCAGGTAAGCAACTTTTCTGTTATGACAAGAGTGATGTAGAATTTTCTCATGTATTATTTAATAACACCTAGAGAATACTGTTTTAAAAAAATAGTATTACTGTATGTAGATCCATCTGTAGCTTTCACTTTTTTAATTCATTGTGAACATTTTAATGCTTTATAAAAATTGCTTTATAAAAGATTGCTTTATAAAAATCTAAAAAAAATCTTTATAAAAATCTAAAAAATCTAATCTATAAAGATTGCTTTATAAAAATCTTATTCTATACTAGGATGATTTCTCAATGCTTAGTTTGTTCCAAACATCATTGTATATTGTGCTGTCCCAATAACAACACAGTGGTATTGTATCTTACATGAAACAGACTGGTTTTTTGTTGTTGTTTTTAAGACAAGTTCTCGCTATGCAGTTCAGGCTGGTGTTAGGCTCACTTTGTAGTCCAGGCTGGTTTCAAACTTGCAACGATCCTCCTAACTCAGTCTTTCACGTGCCGGGGTTACAGAAGTGCATCTCCATGCCCGGCGAGACAGACAACTTTAAAATATGAAAGTATGAGCGGCTGGGGATTTAGCTCAGCTGTATAAGCGCCTTCCTTACAAGTGTGCGGCCGTGAGTTTGATCCCTGGTACCGATAAAAACAAAAAAGACAAAAAAAAAAAAAAGAAAGTATGACCAAAGTTAGAAGAAGGAATTAGTTTTAGAGAGAGGGTGGCCATGACAAGATATTAAGGAAGTGACATTTGAATTGAGACTTGTAATAGAGCTGGACATGTCAGGACAGGATGATAGGAAGCAGAATTGTAAGCGTTGACTTCCTAAGGTAGAAAGCAGTATATTGTAGGAGTAGAAAGCTAGCTCCTAAGGCTGCAAGCTCAAGAATAGAGAGGAATTGTACTACATGTATCAGTTGATTTGAAGGACGAGAAAGATTACTGGCAATATTATATCAAGTAATTTCATATAATGAAATTACTTACACTTCTTTGTGATATTGAGTCTTGAACCTAGGATCTTTGCACTGAACTACACTCCTAGCTCTTTTGCTTTTTTGCTTTTCCTGCCTCAGTCTACCAGGCTACTAGGATTAGAGGCATGTACCACCATGCCTGGTATGTATGTATATTTTATATACATATATATAAACATATATGTATATTTTATATATATATTTATACATATATTTATATACATACATATTTTTTATCATTCAGATCTTTTGTATCTTATACTTGGTAAAATATATGTAGTTTCTTCAGAGTTTTTAGAATTTTTTTCTGTGAGTACCTTTGAATAGATTTATTTTCTGTAGCCAGTGCCAGTCTAATGCTTTTAGTTTTAAAAAACATTGTTTTTCCTTAATTTTCAAGTTAAAATATGTCATTTGTAATTAATGATAATTATCCTCAATTTAAGGATAATCTATAACATATATTTGTCTTACTGTGCTAATTATAGTCTCAAAAGAAATTTTAACAGACATGATTGCATTCATTCTTATTTTTTTTCTGATCCAGTAGGTAAAATGAATGTTATTTTAAAAAACAAGAATGAACTTGAAAATGTAATAAAAATCTCCTAAAATACACTAAGACCTTGAGAATTTTGACTTAAGTTCATCCACAAGCAGACATCATTCAAGTTGCACTATACAGAATAGAAAAAAAGAAATGCGTATATGAATGGAGAAGTAATTTAAGTGCTGAAAGTAAATGATACATAAATTTTGGTAGGGCTGCAAAATAGTTGCAAATTATTTTACATTTCAAAACAAAATGATAGAAAATTTAAATTCATTCTCAGAAGTGTGTTGTATGTGTGATAAAGATTGTAACGCTAAACAATGATTAGAAAATCTGTTAATAAAATTCCTTATATTGCTGGCTAAAGAATTAAAGGCAAACTATTACTATATTAATGACATCTTAAATAAAATTTGATGAAAACACTGTCATGTGGGAAAATCAGACTGTGCCCCTAATAAAGAATACTTATTTCAAGAATGAGCATGGTTGCACATGCCTCTAATCCCAGCACTCCAGTGGCGATGCAGGAAGATTACCACAAGTTCAGTTCCAGCTTGGGCTACATAGTAAGTTCAGTCCTAGCCTGAGCTGTGTAGTGAGACCTTGTCTAAAACCAAACAAACAAACAAAAAATAAAAGACATTTCAACACAATTTAAAAACCAACTTTGATTCTGTCAGTGAGAAATAAGAGGCATCTTTATTGAAACCTGAAAAAAAGATAAAAATGGTGTCATTATCTTCTGTACATCAGAACTTTACCCAACTCCACTATTCAAACCAAGTTATTATCTCTATGTTGAATTTCTAAGACCTTGCTTTTTTTACTTCTCCCAGTTCTCTAATTTTTCATTTTGATTGAATTTATTATGCATTATAGTTGTATTTATGCATTGCATTTAACTTTCCTAGTAGGTATTAGGCTTCCAAAGGCCAGAGAATAGTTTCTGATTTTTGTATATCCCAGCAGAAAACACAGAGCCTTACACATTGCAAAATCCCAACAAAAGTTTGTTGAAAGGTGATTTGAAGGAAAATCTTCTGTTACATGGCATAATACCAGTGAGCTGGATATTGAATAAACTTTGAAATAGTTTACTTTGATTTTAATAGTGAATTAGAAAATAAGACTTTAGCAATAAATATTTATGATTAAAAACAAATTTTAGTACTTTTTCATAATTTTTAAAAATCTCACTTTTGCTGCTCATTTTACTATATTTTATTGGTTTTGCTAATTTTATTTAACTTTTAAAAATTTTTTGGGCTTTTTGAGAGAGAGTCTCACTATGTAGGACAGGCTGGCCTCAAACTTGCAGCGATTACCCTGCCTTAGCCTCCCGAGTGCTGGGAGGTGTGTACCACTACGTTCAGTTTGTTTTTGTTAAAGATTTATGTTTCTTAGATATTTTGCTTTGTTTTCTTTCTATTACCATATTACCCAGTCTTTATTTTTGGACTGTTTATAGACTCTCTAAATGGCATTTGGTATCTTTGCTTCTTCTCTTTGCTTTTTGATTCATTATTTTGTTTTTCTCATAATTTTAAAAATTAAAATTAATCTTTACAGATGGTCTTCTAAATTGGGTGTGATGATGCATGCCTGTAATCCTAGCATTCAGGAGGCTGAGTTTGAGATCAGCCTAGACTACATAGTGAATTCAGAGCCAGCCTTAACTACAATGTGAGACCTTGTCTCAAAAAAAAGTCTTTTCGGTCTTAAACATGGACTCACAAATGTACAGAAATTGCATAAAATCCAGTATTTATAGGTATTCTCAGTAATAACTATTAAATTTTCCAACATTTTTGTTACTGGTAAATATATTCCTCTAAAATGATATATATATTTTCTTTGCTAATATTGTTCCTGTTTTATCATCTCTTTTCTCAGTTGTCTTGAGTCTCATCCTAAGATAGTCCCTTCACTAAGTCTTGTTTGTTCTCAGATTGATCTCTTATTCTCTTGTCAACATTTTCCATCACAGTGCATAGCTTTCTCTAAACAAATGTTAACTTTCCTTTACTCTTTTGGACCCTCCTATTGTCAAATAATTTGTTTTCCTTCATCATTTATTTACCCAAGTGTAGTATTTTGTTCCACCCTAGCCACACTGGCATTTTTGCTGTGCTTTATGTATACTACTCACTGCCAAAGATCTTTACACTTGATGTTTCCTATATTGAAACATATATTCATATGATATCAGTCTCCTATAAATCATCATTTAAATGTCACTATAATGAGGCCTGACTACTAAAAATTAAAACTACTTCCCTTCTGCATCCCCCTCCCCCCCTTTGAAACAGGTCTTGCTATGTAGTTTAGGCTAGCTTTGAACTCATTGGGTAGCCCAGGCTGGCCTTAAACTTGCCATGACCCTCCATCCTCAGCCTGCCAAGTGCTGGGATTATAGGCATGTGCCGCCACACTCAGCTCTTCTCTTTCCTTATGTTTCTCACTTTCTCACTTGCTTTATTGCCTTTCTTAGTTCATACTACCGTCTGTAACATATACTTGGCTTGTTTTGTAATGGTTATATATTTTTTTGTTTCTTCTATTGCAATATGTGCTGTCCCAGGGTCTGGATTTTTGTCTGTCCTTTTTGTTGCTGTACATCTGCATGATACTAGGTTTCATTACACTGTTGTAGAATGAATGACATACAGGGGCCTGCCAATGTTGGCTATACAAGAGGTATTTTAGAGTTGTGTAGAGGATGGACTGTGTAAATTATTAATGACAAAGTTGAAAAGGCAATCTTAAATGAGACCAAGGTGTTGAAAACAGTAACAATGGGAATACAGAAGTCATAGTAAGCAGTATGGAATTGACAGGGATTTTTATATTGAAGTCATGTGATCTGAACAGTATTTTACATGAGTTGGAGAGGAAAATGACTACAAATAAGGAATGTCTTCCTTTCTGCAACAGTGATACTGGAAGAGATGTGATAACTGTGCGAAAAATAGTAAGATTGGGTATTGTGTGAAAAAATACTTTAAAAACATCTGAACCTTTTAGAGGTTTACAAAATCAATTCAGTGTAAAGTTGTTTTGGATCTAGTTTATTTTTTAAAGAGACAGGAAACATGATCTGGATATTAGATAACATTTCATGTGTGATAATATATTGAAAATAATTGACAAAGCAGAGGTTTTCATTTTAAGAGCCTAGTAATAACTTGATAGAAGGAATTTTCCAGAAAAAATCTCACAAAGAAAGTCAGTAAGACAGCAGTTTTTTTATTTTTTCCCAAAGACATAGTACAGAAGGTCAGTACAGTGGTAATTGATAAAACATGAAGTCATTGTAGAGAGATAAGTTGAATACTGGAACTTGGGTAGGAACAGCTGTACAGATGAAGTTGCCAAGAGGAATAGTAAAAATACGTAAAGGAGAAATACAGCATTTCTTTTCTTTACTTCCTTTCTCTTGTCCCTTTTTTCTTTCCTTCCTTCTTCATAAGGATTTAGAGATATGTGTTGATTAGTTGTTACAGAGCTTTACATATTTTTGTATTGATTTTTTTTATCACATTAACAGTGTGTTTTACTTTTAGAAAATGTTTGATTAAACAACTCTACTTTCTTTTCTAATGTTGTTAAATTACAAAAGGCATGACATTTTATTTAATGTCACGTTGCATGGTATTTCTGCCTGGTCTTTCACACTGAAAGTTGAACTTAAATAAAGCTTTTTTGACTATCAGTAGCTTTGCTACTTTATTTAGAACTTTTAAAAATTATTTCAAAATTATTTTGTAATATATTTTTAATTACTAGTACAGTAATTACATACATGCAGAGCACAATAGTGTGACATTTCAGTAAACATATATGATATGTAATGATTAAATTAGGGTTATTGGTGTGTGTGTATGTGTATTCATTGATTCCACCCATTTATAGTTTATTTTTGTTGAAAATATCAAAATCCTCTCTACTCTGAAATCCTTTACTCTTTTTGTTGAAACATCGAAATCCTCTCTATTCTGAAGCACTCAATTGTTGTCAGCTGTGGTTCTCTTACTGTGCTATGGAATGTTATTCTTCCTACCAAACCATATCTATGTACCTGTTACCTTTTATTTTAAAACTTTGTTACTTCTGATGTATATATATACATCAGAAGTATATATATAGGGGTTTCTTTATGGAATCTTAAAGAGCTTACTGTTGTATTTAATATGGGTGGGTAAATAGTGTAAATGAGTTGCTTTCAACTGTGGTTAACATGCATCATTTACTTTGTCTCAGACTGTGCTTCACAGAACAAATTTCTTAGTCTTCTGCTTTCAGAAAATATATTCTCAGCTGGTAAATCTGAATGATAGTAAAAGATGCTGCTGTTGTCAATACTCATCCCTTTACAGACTTAAATGAAGAGGGGGATGAGAAGATTAGTGGAAAATAACCAGTCAACTTGTGAAGAATTTTTTTTTTCGTTTTTGTTTTTATGGTATGGCTGCTTGTTATGTTTAAAATTTGACTTTACAGAAGCAGGATAAACAAAGTACTGTTGTGTATGTATACAAACCTTTTCTTGATTATCACAGATTGTTTAGAATGATTAACTTTATTGACTAAAAGTTGTCAGTGACATCCTTATAAATAAAACTCAGCTCCTATTTTGTACTATTTTTTCCCCCTCCAGCTTCAGCAGTTAATACAGACTTTACAGATACAACAGCAGAAGCCCCAGCCTTCCATCCTGCAGGCCCTGGATGCTGGTCTTGTGGTTCAGTTGCAGGCTCTCACTGCACAGCTTACAGCTGCAGCTGCAGCAGCCAACACACTTACTCCCTTAGAACAGGGAGTCTCTTTTAACAAGGTAGTAATTGAAATAGTATATGTATTCTATATGAAATGATAAATCTCGTTTAATTTGTCTATTCTATTATATAGTTACATTTTATCAGAAACTTTTATCACTGTACTCTGAAACATTTCTATTTTATAAATGATTCAAACTTACAAAATAATTTTTAAATCCTTGAAACATTTAATATACAGTAATTTTTTTTGATTAAAGATAGTATATTTTCCATTAAAGCAAGTTACTGTTTTTTGAAATTCATGGTATAGATGCTATAATTATATTAAGTGTGGTGGTCTATGTTCTGTAATTTTAATTTCTGAAATTAAAATTGTTCAGTATGTGAAAGGTCAAAGGAAAACTTCTCTACAATTTTTTACATTAATTATTATAAATTGAAGCCTAAGTATAGAAGATAGTGTTTTTATCTTTTTTCTAGTATTCATTGTTATTAGTATGTGTTTGCAGTACATAATGATTGCATTAATCATGGGCAATTGGTGCCTGCACATACTATATTTGAATTTTTTGTACTTCCTCTCACCTCCCACCCTTCTGCCTCCGTTTCTTGGTCTAGTATTGAAAATGTTCAATGTATAATTTACTGTTTGATACTCTAGGTATGCTTATTATACCTATTATATACCTGAGAAGTAGTATATGTGTATGTTTTTAATTTCTGCTACTGTTATTTTCATAGGAAGATAAAAATTGATTTTTTAAATTATTAGCTGGACTATTTTGGCTTGCAGCTTCCAAGTCTAATTTTTCTAACTTTAAAATTGCTGAACTACATAAAAAAAACTTTAAATTGAAAATTTAAAGATAGCGAAGCACTCTCTTTGCAATGAGAATTACACTTGGGAGTCAATCCACTAATTATAGTTATAGATATTTTATCAAACTGTATTACAGTGGGCAGGCTACCAAGTTACTTTAATCCTTCATATTTTCTTCTGTAAATTAGAACATTAGTGTTTATATTGTCTATGTCACAACATAGTGTGTACACTGCCTACTATCATATGGTAGTAATACCACCTCATTCCCAGAGGGACCCCTATGGATCCTTGAAGCTGCAGATAGTACCAAGTCATCTACACATAATTTCTTTTCCTATACATACATACTTATTAAGAAGTTTAGTATACAAAATTAGGCACAATAAGAAATTAAATAGTATCTATTTAAATATTAAATAATAAAAATATAACAGTATACTGTAATAAAAATTATATAAATACGGTCACTTGAAACAGACAAATATGTTCAAGTACAATTGACTGTGGCAACTGCAGAAATTGAAGCCACGACAAATAGGGCACTAAATGTATGGCAGAGTGCTTTAAACAAAGAGTAAAGATCCACCCATACTTCATTCTATTGTGTAAAATGATTTAAAATACACTAATGATAAACTCAAGAGACATTTAAAATAGCATTTTTAATTTATATTTGTGTGAAGCACCTCTTAATTTGTCCTTTTCTTTCTCTTGCTCTCAGAAGTTGATGGATAGGTTTGATTTTGGTGAAGATTCTGAGCATAGTGAAGAACCCAAAAAGGAAATTCCAGCTCCTCAACTGTAAGAATTATGTTTTTCTTTATGATCATAGTTTCTTTGTATTATTCTATAAATATTGGGTAGAATATTTCCATCTGATCTGTTAAATATACTTTGAACAAGTTATGTACCACTGAACATTACATTACTGAAAGAAGATAAAGTTGCTCCCTTGTTGCCTCCCTAGATTACTGAGATTCTTTTTCACACCTTTGCAAATAGAATACATGAAAATTCCTTATAGAAATATTGAAATATCTGATTGTGGTATTTTCAGTGTTTCTGTTGACTTTATTTATATCTTTTAAAAAGAATATTGGGCCTAGTGTTAGGGTCCAATTTGAGGAAATGTATCAAATTATAAGAAATATATAAACTAATCAAGAGTAAGGATTGGGTTTGTAGGGATGTGAAGAAATAGATTCTATGTAGTTACTTAAATCAGTGTTACCCCTTTCTCCAACAATTGTGCAAAGTCATAGGTTCTAAAGAGGTATTCTATATGAAAAGACTGTAGAAGGAGGATGTTGGAGTTTGGGAGGTGGAATTTGTGAGAATTCAAGATAGAAGACAAATGATGAAAGCCTCTAGCACTCATATTTCCAACAGATTATTAGTTTTATGTATTTGGTTAACATGTATGCATAATCATAGAACATAAAATACAAATATATCCTTTTGTTACAGGAAATTTTCTTGATAAAATTAAAAACTAATATTTAGATTATGAAATTGGAGCATTTGAGAGCCTGTAGATCAATGTCCTAAATGTGTGAAAATGTCTGACAACTCTGTCATTATGTATCCAGTATCTTAATGTCTTCTAAGACAAGAATTTAATTGTGAAACTGAATTTTGTTTCCTTTTTTTCTACTTTTTCTTCTTTTTGAAGCAAGGAAGCAAATTTACTCCTTTACCTTTTGACATTTAGCATGTGAATGTTTGAAAGTAGATGTTATTTTTCCTCTTAGGTTTATTTGCTCCACGAGTAGTACACTTTTCTTCAATTGTGTCAGGACTGACCCTTTAGGGATGCCCTCGTTTTTGGTTCATGTCTTAGCTTGTGGCCCCCAGAATTTCAGGAGTGAATTTCCTAGAACATAGTTAAATGATTATATCCTGTTTACTGTCTGTTTCTGGTAATAGGCCAAGTAATGTGCGTGCTTTTCTAAAAGCATATTAGTTTTATGAAGTTTATGGTTAGTTACACTTGTGGACCCTACACATAATGATCAGTAGAGCATTTTTCCCACTTTCACACTATTAAAAGGATTTAAAATGACAATGTTTAAAATACTATTTGTGTTTTCTTAGCTGTAATAAAATTTACTAATTTCCATATATTTGATAGTACAAAATAGTAATATTAGATCTTCATATGTATCTAATGATATGGTATCTATCTGTTGAAACACTAGTAAGCACAGTTCTTTTAATGCTTTAATGTTCCTAAGCATTTTATTTGCGTGTTAATATTTCAAAAACAAATGTAATAATAGAGCACATTTTATCAAATTGGCAGTTTTGTCTTTGAATACTCAAGTTATTTTTATATTATCCTTAATGAGTGTTAAAATAGATTTCTTTCAATTTTCTTTTTAGTTCTCATGTTTCAGAATCTGTGAACAATTCCATTTTTCATCAGATAGCAGAACAACTACAACAGCAAAACCTTGAACATCTCAGACAGCAGCTTCTGGAACAGCAACAACCACAGAAGGTTCATAACCCCATCTTGTGGTCTTTGGAGTTATTACTGTTTTTTTCTGTAAATTGGAGTTATCCTGGGGTGGTTGATTGGTGTTTGCTTTTGGACGTAATAGTATATTTTCTCATCTGTTTCAGTGTATACCAGTCACTTCATTTCCTTTTTTAAAGTATGATATTTCTTTAACTGTATACTACTGTGGATTAAGCTTTTCAATTTTTTATAGTGTTTTCTGTAATCAGTGTGTTCTGGCAGTTTAATAAATCCATAAATTTAATTTCAGTATTCTGGAAGTAACAATCAGAAGGCTAAGGTGGGCTTTTATTTTATTCTATTTTATTTTTTTACTTTTGGATACAGGGTCTCACTGTGTAGTTTAGGCTGGCCTAGAGTTCCCTTTGTACCCCAGGCCAGCTTTGAACTCGTGACAGTACTCCTGCCTCAGCCTCCTGAGTGCTGGGATTACAGGCGTGAACCACTACGCCTTGTCTGAGGTGGGCTTTTAGAACTACCACTTTTTTGTGTTTTTTTTTCCTTCTACTTTGTTCTTTGTTTAGCAAAATAATAATGATTTTGTTATTGGTGGTAATGATAACCATAAAAAGATTACTGTTTTAATTTTAAAAATGTAATTGTTATTACCATTTGGCAAGAACTTTGTTAGGCATATATTAAACATAATTACATTGAGTCTTCATGAGGTAGGCATTATAACTCCCATTTACTCTAGAGGAAGTTGAAGCCTAGTGAAATTAAACATGTAATGCAAAACTATATAGCTAATATTATATATAATCAATCTTAAGATACACCACTATTTTCTGTGTAGCCGGGAATTTTAAAACACGTGAACTAAAGTTTAACATTCTTTTGTTTTGTAAAAATCTTTTTAAGTTTCATGGATGATGAAGTAAGAAAATGTATTGCACCCTAGAATTAACCAGTATGTTCAATCATAGAACCAAGATTAAATGTATTACGAAGTTTAGTTCTATTTTATATGAGAAATACTTGTAGGTATAAACGTTTCAGCTTAAGTGTTAGAAAATTCATACAGTTCACTTTGCTATTAATAAAAATTTGGAGACATGAAAGAACTTAATGCAATACCACAAAAACTTTTAAAATATGTACAGTTATTCTTAGGCAAGTAGTATGTACAAAGGTAAATGGAAAAGTGATTATTTGAGGTTCTGGCATGAAATAGACTCTTTCCTGATGGAGCTACATAAATTTGTAAACATTGGCAAATTTCTCGTTTCTGTAATAGAAGTGTGAAGGATTTGGAGTATATTAAAAAAGGAATAGGTACTTCAGCTGGAAGGGATAGCAGATGAGACATAGCTGTTTCTGCACTTCGAATAATGGTTCAAACTATTTAAAAATGTTCTTTGCTTTTAGGTAAACTTGAGTTTATATAAAACTGCAATTTTAGATTTGATTATAAAGAATTTAACATGAAATTTCTGAATATTGGGCTCCTCTAAACATGTAATTGTGATGTTTGTTGTATCTAAGTTTTCATAAAAGTGTATCCCAATGTTGGTGTTTTTTAATAGGCAACTCCTCAGGATAGTCAAGAAGGAACATTTGGGTCTGAGCATTCGGCGTCACCATCACAAGGGAGCAGTCAGCAACATTTTCTTGAACCTGAGGCAACTTTGGATGATTCCATAGATATTCAACAACAGGTAAGGACTTTTCTGAGTCACAAATTTCTAAAATTATTTTAAGAAATCATGCAAAATATTGAATAGTAATAATGTCCTGAATGTGTCTTTTCTATACAGTCCCCATATGCCACTTTTTAATCTATTGGACACTAACTCCTTTTTTAAAGGAAGAAATCTAAACTTTCTATTTTGCTTGCCCTTTTCACTTTCAAGGATATGGATATAGATGAAGGGCAAGATGGAGTACAAGAGGAAGTCTTTGAACAAGAAGCTAAGAAAGTAGCAGTTCGTTCAAGATCAAGGACTCATTCACGATCACGTTCAAGGTTCTATAATAATACTTAACAGTACCTGTGTGTGAACTTAAAAATGTTGGCTTGCTTTCTTTGCATCAAGATTAAAAAAATTTTTCTTGTGAAATTTTTAATCTTCCTAGAAAGTAAATTGAAAGCAAAAACATGAAAACCTTTGTTCTATTTTTTATTGGGTATGTCTGTGCCATTTGAATAAGTTACATAACAGTGGCAGGTATATCGTAAAACTGAAATTTTGGTTTATCACTTAATTTTAGTTAGTATTAGGATGACAGTTTAGGATGTTATTACCTCTGAACATCTGTTAATTGTATTTCTTAAATTCTAATTGATTTTCTAATAATACCAAAATGCCTAAAAAATTAAATTTCAAAATCATTTGTACAAAATGCCAAGTATAGTACTAAGATATTATAGAACGTTTACTATAAATGTTTTTATTTTTAGATTTAACATAAAGTCATTGGTCTTTAACGCCCCTCCTCTCTGCAGTATTAGAGAGTTGAACCCAGTGCTTCATACTGAACTACATCTGCCTGCTGTCCATCTGTCTGTCCTTCATTCTTTTCCTCCCTCTTTCCTTTCTTCCTGTGTGTCCTTCTTACTTGTCTTTTTTTTTTTTTTTTTTTTACTGGTACTGGGGATCGAACTCATGACTGCCTGCTTACAAGGCAGGTGCTTATGCCGCTGAGCTAAATCCCCAGCCCCATGTCCTTCTTACTTGTTTATCTGTCTGTTTATCGTTTTAATAGGCCTTATTAAGTTACCCAGCCTGGGTTTGAATTTGTGATCCTCCTACCTCAGTCTCTCAGAGTGTTGGAATTATAAGAATATGTCCTAGGGGCTGGGGATTTAGCTCAGTTGCATAAGCACCTGCCTTGCAAGCAGGTGGTCGTGAGTTTGATCCCTGGTACCAATAAAAATGAAAAAGATAAAAAAAAAAAAAAAAAAAAGGAATATGTCCTCCATGCCCAGCTTATGTTATATACTTATGTATTTTTTAAATAGGTATTAACCCCCTATAAATAGGTATTAATTAAATAGGTATTAATCCCCTATTAAATAGATATTAATTCTCTAACCTCTGGAAAATCTGCAGAGTTGAATGTTGCAATTATTTCAGTATCACGTACTATTGTAAAGTTAGGCAACATAAAATTTTAGAAGTACAAAATTCTTTTGCAGAATTACATAGTGAAGTAATGCTTTGTTGGAAAATTTGTCTTATTTTCTCATGATAGGAGGCTAACATTTTCATCGCATAAACGTTCGTTTTATTTTCTTTGATCTTTCATTTGTGTTCTTGACTTCTATTTGAAAATATACTGGAAGACACTATGAAGCCCTTTCTCAGATCTTACTCACTTTTTCTAGGTGAATGTTCACCTACATTCAGAGTCATTAAACATTTTTCAGCAGTGTAGATGTACCCAGTATGATATTCAAGCAAAATGCGTGTTTGATACTTGATTATATTATAAAGCATTTCAAGAAGTAGCAAACTTTGTCCTCCCTTGCTTCTTGATATTTGCAAATTTGCTGGAAGAATAACATTGTCATTAGAAGTAAATAAAACATTTTTTATAGATCACCAAGAAAACGAAGATCCAGGTCACGATCTGGTTCTAGAAAGCGTAAGCACAGAAAGCGATCACGCTCCCGCTCAAGAGAAAGAAAGAGGAAGTCATCACGTTCATACTCAAGTGAAAGGAGAGCCAGAGAAAGGGAGAAAGAACGGCAGAAAAAGGGGTTACCTCCAATTAGGTCTAAAACATTAAGTGGTAAGTAATGCTGGTTTCAGTAAACTATTTACCTGGTGCAAAATTTCTCATCTAAATTTTTTCACACGTAAGTTAAAAGGGGTTTGATAAGTTAGTAATTTTGTCCTAGGTTTTTTGAATGTGACAGAGAAAGGAAAAACTGTTCAAATACCAGAATTATGAGAGTTATTTGTAAAATGTACTGCAAGTTGAAAATAATGACTTGATTAATAAATGATATGACCCAGTGACTTCTATTCCATAGTATTCTAACAGTTTGTAAGCACTAAATATGTAAGAGTGGTTATTATGTGAACCATATGCTATAATTTTTAAAGCAAATTATAAACTTTAGTATTAGCGTGAGTGGAGAAATTCCAGCAATGTCCATCTGGAGGCTCTTATTTAAATAAAAAAAAATAAAGATCTTGAGATGGAGAGACAGAAATTTAGTTGGATAATAATTATATATACATAGGGTTAGACTACATGAGACAAGAAACAACTAGCAGGGAAAGAGCAGTTATCAGAGTGTGGGCTAATTTCCAGCACTTAATCAAACATCTTGAAGGTGCTTGAATTCTTACAGCTAGAGTAGAAAGACCTGCTAGTAATTTACAGAAGATCATATTTTACTTTGAAGTTAAATTATTGCTAGACCTGCCTTATCAAGATAGTCAAAATGTTAAAGACTTGTTTTTGAACAGGACATTAACGTAATTCCATGTACAGTATATTAAAACTCCATAAATGCATTCAGAGTAAATATTTTAAAGTAAATGTCTTTAGTTTTCATGGATGCATGCACAGTACAGCTGAGAATAGGCAAATTGTCCTGTGTTTAATACATGTTTATTAAAAGACAGTGGGCCTTCAATAGTAAAGTATCTTTAAGGCTTTCATGATAATAAGTTGCTCCCAAATCAGATTTTTCCCATTTTTTAATCTCTGCAAAGTACTGATTTCCCTAAGGATAACATAGGTATTACAGTCTTCAGATTTAACTGATTAGGACCAAACATTCACTTACTCTAATACAAACACTTAAGTTTCACAGATGGGATTGCGGTAGAAAATGAGTTTGAAACTTTTCATATTGTAATCACCTGGAAATTTTTTTTAAAACTTCCATTTCTCACTTTGCTATGCCTCATACCACTCATCTTCTCTCAAAGCAGGAGGCATCTACAGGCGGTTCAGTGTGTGCAGCCAAACTTGAGAACAGCAGACCTGATAGTAGGTTCACTGAATGGAAATGTGAATTTTTTTTTTAAAAGAATAAAATCAAACAAAACAGAATAAAGCTAATCAGAACAGAACGATGAAAGTGATACGGGACTTCAAAAACAAGGAATCAACAGGAAATATTAGGAAATCAACAACAAAACAAGTCAAAAAAGAATGAAAGCATACTAAAACAAAACAGTGATAGCCATACAGGACTTCAAAACAGGATAATAGGGAAATGAATCATGGCTACCGTGATTCCTCTTGTTATCTTTAGACTTGCCACACATACTGTCAGACATAATAAAAGCAGAACAGAATGAGACCAATCAAAACAAGACATTGAATAAAAAAAAAAAAAACAACAAAATGGACCAAAACAATAATACTGGGTTTCAAAAGACAGAAGGAAATCCTCCATATTTGTTATATTCCATAGTGTTATCCTCTTAATAGATGTTCAGAGTACTGGCCTTAGGTCTTCGGTCAGTCAAGCAATGTAAGCATTAATTTTTTAGGCAGGTGTTTATATCACTGTGCTTAATCCCCAGCCCCTATTTGTTTTTGTACCTCAGTTGCTATCAACTCAGCCTGTCCTGAATCAGCCAGTTGCTTATGGCAGGGGAGGCAGGGGGTGGTGTGTTCTTGTTTCTCAGCCCCCCTTGCCAGTTGGCTCATGGAAAGTGTGAATTGTTTCTCTTCTCGAGCCCCCATGGATCGATTTTTAAAGAACAAGGTGCAATCTAGGATGAATGAGAGCTGGGCAGATCCTGATGTCCCCCGCTGACACCTGGATCCAGCCACACCTAAAACTGATTGCAGTTGATTTTAAATAAAATACATATTAAGTTTTTAGAATATTTTACCATTAATTTAATCTATTGTTATTATTGTTCTTTTTTCTTAGCTCCTTAAAAGGAGTTAACTGTATTATTTAAGTCATTTGTCCTTTATGTCTTTTCAGTGTGTAGTACTACTCTCTGGGTTGGTCAAGTGGACAAGAAGGCAACACAACAAGATTTAACTAACCTTTTTGAGGAATTTGGACAGATTGAATCTATTAATGTAAGTATAAGTTTTAAAGCAAGTATTTAAGGCTATAAAATTCTATTCATAATCACCGCAGCAAACTTCCTAGTTAGGTCAAGTAACACCTAGCTTTTTACTAAATAAACATCTTTGTAAGAATTGTTTTACATTTTATCATTTCTGACCATTCTATCATTTTGCTGTTCATCTCTAACTTTTTAATGGTGTTCTGACAAAATACTTGGAAGTTTCATAGCAGTATAACACTTGCTTCATAAGAACAGCAAATGTGAATTAGCAGGAACCCTATATGTGATCTGATTTTTTTGAAAATTAATTCTATTGGTATAGAATTTTTGATATATATAATGATCACATTCATCCTAGAGAATGTGTACTGATACATAATATATCCTGAGTCTTTTTTTTCCCTGTTCCCCTCCCTTTGCACTTTCCTTTTTTAAATGTATGTAGGGAAGCTGTGTTCCACAGAATTGTAATCACCTGCACACGAACACTTATGTATTAGTACATATACAACTGGATGTGGGATACTAGTTTTTTGTGCAAGGTTTTTCTTTTCTCTCAGTGTGTCTCTTTTCAGAGCACATGCTAAGACAAAAAACAAAATACTGTGATCAGGTACTTTTTTGGAAATTGAGCATATTTCTTTGCTCTTCAACTGCATTCTTGCACTGGTTTTGCCCTACTTAGTCTCCTTTGAGTGTTTTGTTTTCTGAGACTTTCTGCTTTAATTAACCATTTAAATTGTTTTTATTCTTACAAATTGTTTGCTTTCCTATCCCTCTTCTATTGCATAAATTGCTCATACTGAAATAAAACTAAGCAGTGAAATGTTTTGTGATCCTTTATTAGTTTGAAGAGGCTTTTAATTCATATTTTTCTGATTTCAGTAGCTGCTGTTAACCCCCCCCCCCCTTTTTTGTCTATTTGACCACTTATTACTATTTTTATTGTTGTTGTTATTTCCTGTTTTTGAGACAAGGTCTTGGTATGTAATTCAGGCTGACCTTCAGCTTGCTTTGTAGCCCTGGCTGGCCTTGAACTTGCAGTGATCCTCCTGCTTCAGCCTCCCAAGTGCTAGGATTACAAGCATGTGCCATCATGCTTGTCTAACCATTTATTATTTACCAGATAATTACACAGTTTTTCTTTAGTCTGAATTCCCAATGTTCCTTTTGTGGCCTAACTTCTTTTTATTAACAATTGCATTCTTCATTTGAATTGCATTTGAGTCTTTTGTGTTCTGTTTTCCAGTACATATAATTCCATTGGACTTGCACAAAAAGTTGATTAAATAATTCAAGTATTGTTATTTTTCATAAGAACACTAGATGATTTTTTTAGTTAACCAGATAATAAATAGGTGATTGAGTATTTTAATTTAGATATTTCAAATTTCTCTTACCCAAAGAATGTTGTAGGAGTGTTATTCTTTTGTCTTTTTAAATTTCACGTTTCTTTCTAAGTCAATCAGTATAACCTCTGAAATTTTTTCTGATTTTCTTGTAGCCTTAAACTAATAGTTACCAGTGGTTGCTACAAGTCAGAAATGTGTTTTTACATTTTAAAAGTAGGGATTTGCATGATGAATATCTTTAAATTTTTACTAGTGTACACAATACACTAATTCTGCTGTACAGCCAGCAACTATTGCTGTGAAAAGAACATACCGTGTATCATTTTTCTCTCCCAATAGGAATTTATAGTTTCTTATTCCACAGAGCATCTTTTTGCTGTTGCCGGCATCCTTTATTACATTTGAGCATGTAAAAGGTGCCAAGTTAATCTGAAGGGCTGGTGGTAAAATCCAAGATGTGAAAAGTTGAAAGGTTATAACCTATTCAGTTAGTTTGGGGGGAATTTGAAGACTGAGGGGAAAAAAAATCTTTTTTTTTTTTTTGCCATGATACCCATCTTTGATGTGTTTCAAGAAAGTACTTTATGTGTTGGTGAGGTGTTAGAGCTTACAGGAGTAAAGAAGAATGTCATGGGTTTGAGACTACTCTTTTAAGAAGTTTGGGTTGTTGGGGCTGGGGATTTAGTTCAGTGGCATAAGCACCTGCCCTGCAAGCAGGCAGTCGTGAGTTCGATCCCCGGTATCGATAAAAAGGAAAAAGACAAAAAAAAAAAAAAAATTGCAGGAAAAAAAAAGAAGTTTGGGTTGTTAGCAAGCCCGAGGTTATTTTGATCCATAAAGATTATTAGACATTGAGTAGTAAGTGCTAGAATACTTTGAGTTTCTCAGAAACTAAGGTGTGTGTAGTTTTCTAAATTAGTACATTGAGGATAGTTTCAGGACCTGGTGGTTTACAGGGTAGTTAAATACTTCATAATCAGTGTTTTCATTCTTATTTTGAGGCTATTTCTGTATTCATGTTAAACATTTGTCCCAAAGTACTTGGATAAAATAAAGTTTCATAAAACAAATATTTTAGTTTTATAATTAATTGTAGGTTATAGTTTTTCTTTTCAACAAGGTCTCCCTGTAGATTGTACATTTTATATTTTGGATATGATGCTTCTCTAAAACAAACTTCTGCACATACATATTATATTGGAAAAGTATAAATAGTACTAGATTATTTACTATCAACTATTTTGGCCATACAGTATTTCCCTTTTATCTGGTGGCATTTAGTATATGAAGGTATATATTTTTGTATTTGGGAAACTCTTGTGATAGTGAAAGTTTTACATAAATTATGGCTTGGAATGAAACCAAGCAGGTTTTGAATTTTGGTTTTGTTTTTTACATACGGTAATTAATTTATTGTGTGTGAATTGTGCCAGTAAATAGCTAGAGGAAGAAATTCGGTATCAAATCAATCTATCAAAATAGAAGTGGAGTATTATTACTGCATGTTCTGTTTGACTAAAACTATAAAATGCCATAATGATTTTCTGTCTTTGCTCTTGGTTTTACAAATCCAACTTTTTTGTTTTAATAGATGATTCCTCCCAGGGGCTGTGCTTACGTCTGTATGGTTCATCGGCAAGATGCATTTCGGGCTCTTCAGAAACTCAGTTCTGGATCATACAAAATTGGTTCCAAGGTCATTAAGGTAAGATTGTGTGGAGGAAGAGTTATGCCGTAGGCAGCCAACATTTAACTTTGATCTGTCATGTTAAAATCTTAAGTTTATCCTAGGAAAAAGTCACAGGTGTTCTTCATTCCTCCCTCCCACACTATCCCCCACCCCCTTTTAACTCTTGCTGTCTCTGTCTCTCTCATGCTGGGATTTGAATCCGTGACCTCCAGCATGCTGCATATGAACTCTTGCTGTGCTGCACCCACAACGATGTATTCTTTTACTATCAAGAGCACACTGAAAGACTTAGATTTTAGTATTGTGAATTTACAAAATCAGATACAGGTAAACCAAAACTAGTCAATTTGTTCCTTTCAGTCATACTTGTACAATTCTGCAAGTCAAGTAGGATACAGTTTTACGAACTGAACTCTGATGTTTACAAGTTTGTCTTGTTTACTCTTTCTTCCCAATGTCTCTCAATTTCCTAATTAATATTAGTTTCTCTTATGTAAACCAGATCCTTGTGAAGTGATTATCTACAAGTATATTTTTTCTTACTAATCCTTAAATGGAGAATTTAAAAATATTTTTCTTTTACTTGTGATTAATTCACAGTTCATTTCTGATATTTATAGAAAATTGATTTATTTAGTTTCTGCAACTGAAATGTTAAAATGACCTTTCACGGAGTAAACATATTCATGTCAAGGCTATAATTCATATGTCAGTGCTAGGTGAACCATTGAGGGTACATGGCCTGTCAGGCCACTCTTGGGACAGACTGCCCAGTGTGAGAGTCAGGCATGTACTGCCAGTGGTTTAGTCTGCCTGGAATATGTTAACATATGCCCATCTTTTGTTGTTTCGTAACCAAGTTTCTCTGAGTGAAATACTGCTTATCTCTTCTTTCCTGCTATACGGGGTTTTGTTTAAATTGTGGTAACTATCATAATTATTGCTAATATAAATTGACATTTTTATGGTGAAACTAGATTTGGATTGTTTCTGAAAATGGGTAATTTTAGACAGTAAAAAATGCAAATACTGTAAATATTATCTCTGATGCAGATTTAACACAAAGCCCAAACTAACTTTATTTGTGTTTATGTTGTTGAAATATAATTTTGAATTTTTTATACTGTTAAAGTATATATATGAGTTTCATTTTTTCCTCTCCTTGTTCTCAAAAGATTGCGTGGGCTTTAAACAAGGGTGTAAAAACAGAGTACAAACAATTTTGGGACGTGGATCTTGGAGTAACTTACATACCTTGGGAAAAAGTGAAAGTGGATGACTTGGATGGTTTTGCAGAAGGAGGCATGATTGATCAGGAAACTGTAAATACTGGTAAGAACCTAATGATCATTTTATTTAAAACCTGCTTAGAATTTTGTAATTGAAATGCATTTGGGTGATAGTCAACTCTGTGTATTTTATATACTCCTACAAAAAGAGAGAGTAAAAACACTGCTGTGTTCATTAGGCCCTATATCATAACAGGAGTAGAATTTTAGTGTAGTGTAGTGACCACTACACTAAAATTTATACAGTCTGATAATACCTACTAGAGTAGCTTTTAGCATACTTAAAATTATTTTATTTATTCTTTTAAAAAAATACATCTTTATAGAGTGTCCCTGTATTCTGAAGAATATCCCTGTATTAAATAATTTTTGAAGATCCTAGTTACAAATTTCCACATACTATATAATTTTAAAAGATTCCAGTTACAAATTTGTAAGATTTTTAAAAAAACAGATAAAGCCTGGAAGAAACATTAAAATTGCTATTCAGAAAAAAACTAAAATATTATTTATATCATATTTCTTCAGATCTTTGTTTGTTTGTTTTAACCAAATTATCTGATTTTCAAAATATTATAGTTTTTAGGCCAGTAAAATATTTTCAGATCTTTTTAGTGGTTTTCTCTGGCTGAGTATGTAGGTCAGTCACAGAACATGTACTCAGCGTGCACAAGGCTTTAAAAAAATTCTTTTCTTCCTGTCAGTACTGTGCCTGATTTCTCCAATGTTTTTTTCTTTTTCTCCAGGAGATTAATTCTTTCAGTATATATTTTCATTCCTGCTGTGTATCAGACCTAATTTTAGGAACTAGAATTATGAAATGACAATGACAAAATTACTCCTTTTATGAGTCTATGGGCCAAATCCTGTCAGTATTCTGTTCTGCCAAAAAAAAAAAAAAAAAGAAAAAAAAAAAAAAAGTACTCACATTTGATTCTCTATTTTATATGACAGTCCTAGTTTGTTGTACTGTTTCAACAGATAACATGTGGCCCACAATGCATATAATATTTGATATAAAAAAGTTTGCTAAACCATATTCTTGTGGTGAACACATGTTATTTGTCTTTAAGACAAAAGATGTTACTGTATGAGTTGTTTTTTCTTTCTTCTATTTTTGGTACTGGGGATCAAACAACCTAGCGCTTGCCAGGCAGGCACTTGTGCCACTGAGCTAAATCCCTAGCCCATGAGTTTTTTCTTCTAAACTAAAACCTTAGTATTTAGGATTAGTTGCATTGTTGGCACTTTGTGATAAATAAGTGGGTTTTGGGTTGCAGTTTGTGCACTCATCTCTAAAAGATCACTGCTGTAGTGGAAAATTGTAAATAATAAAACACAAACTGTACAGTATAATTGTATTGATAAGGTATATGAAAAAAAGGAAGGGAGATGAATGGTAAGGGTGTGGAGAAATTACAGTTCTTAAGTAATTGAAGATCTGTCGAGTGATATTTAAAGGAGTAAGACATGTAGCCATCTGTGGAAAGAACATTTGATTTGGAGGAAATCAGAAGTCTATTAAAAATAGAGACTATAGGGGCTGGGGATTTAGCTCAGCGGCATAAGCACCTGCCTTGCAAGCAGGCAGTTGTGAGTTCGATCCCCGGTACCAATTAAAAAAAGTAGAGACTGTACTAGTGTGAAGAATGATTAGTAGACAAAAGCAGGGACATGCAGAAGAGAAAGTCTTTCTAATTTTAGTTGATATTTACTTTGAGATGGAAAATCATTGGAGGACCCTTTAGAGACTTTTTTCTATTTTAATTCAGCTGTATTGTCGAGAGAGTTTTTCTGTATCGAGATAGTACTTTCTGTGTTGCCTTGTGATAAAATTTAAAGTTGCTTCCTCTTGTATCCAACAGTTTTTAAGATATGTTTCCATTGTCTCTTTTCTGTTTTCTTTAGACTAAAGGTTTTAGGCTCTTTGTCTTATGAATCATGCTACTCTTTAGTATTCTAATTGATTTATCTGGCAAACATTAAGGGGAGGGCTGAAGTTGTGAGTGTATCTTAAAGATTTGCTAAAGTAGATGAAAGATTTAGATGTGACATGAATGTATACAGAGGAAAAATAAAAGAAGTTGCACCTATTTAAAGGAAATGAATTTCAAATATCTTGTTTAGAATGGGAAACTGTAAAAAGCTCAGAACCCATTAAAGAGACAGTCCAGACTACTCAAAGTCCAACTCCAGTGGAAAAGGAAACTGTGGTCACAACCCAGACAGAGGTTTTCCCTCCACCTGTTGCCATGTTGCAGGTTAGTGCTTTTTGTCAATGTATTTTATGTTTCTATGTTTACTCATGTATTTACTTTATAAAAACTTGAATGAAGTTGTCTAATTTAGAATAAATGCTTGTGTGCATTAGGCAAATAGTTTCTTAAGTCTCTTTTTTAGAAAAAAATGGCTAGGATTGTGGTGTCATTTTGCTAAATACAAAATTTAAAGTAAATGTAAAATTATTGCATCCTTAAACTTGGATGATTGTTCTCTTTAAATTCATGTTTTCCTAAGTGTCAGATTGATAGAATAAGTATTTCAATGAATTTAGTCAAGCTTTTTTTGAAAAAAAAAAATGTTTAGAAATGGTATCATCCATATTTATATTTATTTAATGAACATATGTTATATTGAGTGCTGGCTGTGATAAATGCCCTGTTCCAGGTACCTTGGATTAGGAACATGTCGGTGAGGGAAAAAAAGTACATAAATTTCATGGAGTTGTCATTCTCAGTTTGGGAGAAAGCAGATGTAAGAGTAAGATCTTGTGGAAGGAAAAAGATACTAAAAGATTAACAGAGTTTTGTGGTTAGATGCTTACATGTCAGAATGGGCCTAATTGAAAATGTGACATTTGAGTGACGACTTAAAGATGATGAGGGAATTAGCTATGTAGATGTCTCCGGAAGAAAAGTTCAGGCAGAATGATGAACCAATGCAAAGTTCTTATGCCAGGAACTATGTCTGCTGCATCTCAAGAATGATGGAATTCTTACATGGTTATACATAGTACAGGCAGGTTATTTGTAGAGAACCTTTTTGAGTAATCAGTTTTTCATTCTGAATGAGATAAGCTGTTGGAAGTGTATTTCCAACAGAGGGATGACTAGATCTGAATTGAGTTTTAAGGTAGTTTTGAGATTAGGCTACAAATAAACATTGTTAAAAACTGGGAGACCAGTTAAAGAACAGTTGTGATACAGTTGAAGGATAATAGTAGCTTAGACTAGATTGCTAATGGTGGAAGCAGGGAAACTTGTTCAGATATATTCTGATGGTATAATCAGTGGAGCTACCTAGAAGGATTGGATTTAGAGTTGTAAGAAAAAGCAGAGGTGACATTTGGGTATGAGAAGTTGGAAAGATAGTTTTCACTATTTTGTACATGTCAAATATGAAATGTCTCTAAAGTTAGATGTTGAATAGGTACAATTGATAATGGGAAGTTCAGAGAGAGGTAAAGCTATGTAGTGGATAATTTTGGGGGCCTTTATACCTAGAATGTGTAAAAGAAATACATGCTGGGATTAGAAAATAGATCTATTAGAAATCCAAACTCTAAAGTTGTTATTGACATATTAAGTAACGGTGATTTAATATAAGTATTATGAAACTTAGTGGAGCTGACATTTGTAAACTGAGTCTGATATTCATTGTTTAGCTAGGTACCTATCCCTTTATATTATTTAAATATAAGAAAAATTTCACGATATCCAGGTACATTATCTGTCGAATACTGTTAACTTGTTTCTGTCATATTTAGCTTTATGTACAAATATACAAAGCGAGAGGGGACTCAGTATAATAATATATGCTAATTTCAGTATAATTTACCTTTAGTTGCCCCAAGATATAAAATCATTGCAGGTGAATAAACTGATTAGTGGACCTTTTTGTATCCACAAGATTCCAGTAGCTCCAGCGGTGCCTACCGTTAGTTTAGTTCCACCAGCCTTTCCTGTGTCAATGCCGGTTCCTCCTCCTGGCTTCAGTCCAATCCCTCCACCTCCTTTTCTACGAGCAAGTTTCAACCCTTCACAACCACCTCCTGGTAAGGAATTTTGTCTTATTATTTGAAACCTATGTAAAATGTTATGAAAGATCTTTTTCCAGTGGCATCAGTACCACCAAGAAGGCTTGTTAAAACACAGAGTATTGGATATGGCCTGCAGTGTTTAGTCCCATTATTAGGTCTGTGTTGGTTGCCAGGGGATATCATTTCTAATTTGTCCTCAGAATGTAGGTTGCTGGAAGAATCACAGACAGAAGTAGTGTAATTCTTCTAAAATCGTTGAAAGTCATGATTTTTACTCTCAAGCTTGTTGGCACCTGCCTATAATCTTAGCATTTGGGAAGCTGAGACAAGAGGATCACTGAGAGTTTGAGGCTAGCCTGAACTACATAGCAAGTCCTATTCTCAAAAAATCATTATTATAAAATTTATGTTGAAGTTTAAAGTGAAAATTGTAATTGTCACCCTGCTGTCAGAAAGGTGGCATTCTATAGGTTCTCCCTCCTAAAGTTCAGTAGATTCCAGTATTTTAGAAATTATAGTATATTTTTAATCCAGTTGAAATTAGTATACTTTTTTTAACCTATCAAATACATTTTAAAAAGTTCCCAAGTCATTGTTTCTAGATTAAAAAACTAAATTACTTAACACACATTTTAACAAATACATATCATCGCTTATTTAGATTTCTTTTTTTTTTTTGGTACTGGGAATTGAATTCAGGACCTGGCACCTGCCAGGCAGGCGCTTATGCCACTGGGCTAGATCCCTAGCCCTGCTTGTTTAATGTAGAGATGGAGCCTTTGGTATTAGGCCATGGAAGATTAGAAGAATGAGGAAGAGATACTAAGGATCATGTGATATATATATATTGTTTTCCAAATTAAGAAAAAAAATGTAGCTTAATGATTTGTGTATTAAAAGAAATATTTCATTCTGTAAGTACTTAGCCATTGGAGAAAGTTTTTAAAAATTGTCAACAAATAGAAAGTAAATTCATCATCATAGTATAGTTGTAATTTTTCAGAGTAACATTTTTAAAATTTTGATTTACTACATAATTTGAAATTAAAATTTTAATAAGAATTTTATATTTTAGATATTGAAATACTCTTACTGAACATTTTGTACTTATGATTTGAAAGTTGAAATTTATTTCAAAAAAATTTAAAACTTAATTTTTATGACTTATGATTTCATGTCATTTGTCTTAAAAATTACATGTCTTTATTCTTTATTTTTAATCAGTTTTCTAAATTGAGTTTAATAGAGCTGTACTTTTAAAAATGCAGAGATTTACAGTTTGATTGTTTGACCTCTGAAATCACAAAGCCCAGTATTAAATTGAAGATTTACTAACCTTTGTTTAAAACAAACAATATTACCCAAGGTCAGCAAAAATATTTTGAATTTAGTAAATAGCATATATGTCAGAGAAATCCATACACATATCTGACAGATGACAGTAGTGTATTGCATATAGTGTAATCAGTGGCCTGAAATATGTTCAGCTTTCCCCATATAGTCACTGTTGTAACATATACTTTTTTTCCCCTTTGGTACCAGGGATCGATGTTCTAACATAAACAGGTTACCAGGTCTAATTTATAGTAGTATAGAACTCACCACAGGAATGAATGAGTGAATAAATAGATCAGGTTCTCTATGTTTTATCTAGCTTTCTAGGGATCTAATAAATAGGTAAAGTATATAAAAGTTATTTTAAAAATAGAAAATACACAATAATGAGTGCATAGTAATAAAAGACTTTCAAGAATGCTGAATTTCACTGTGTGTGGTAGCAAACATTTGTAGTTTTAGCTATTGAAAAGCTTGAGGCAGAATGACTTTAGCCTGTGGGCTCAAGGCCAGACCAGACAATGTAAGAACTGATCTCCAAAAACAGGATGGAATTTCATTTGTGGTTGTTGAAATCTTTAATTTTAAATACGTAACTTTTCTTGTGCCATTTTATCCTCCCCCAACCCCCCATAGGTTTCATGCCACCACCAGTTCCCCCACCGGTTGTACCACCCCCTGCAATTCCTCCAGTAGTACCGACATGTGAGTTTTCTGTATACAGAATTTTCTTTATTACCTGTACTGATGATGTGTTGGTTCTTATTCCTGTGAATTTTTTTTATTATGAAAGTTTTTAAACGAATTTGTGCTGTGATTTCTAAAAATTAACCATATCATAGGATAGTCCTTAGTTATATTTGCTTTGTTGTCTCAAAATGTCTGTGTAATGAATTTTAGTCAAAATTTGGAGAAGACCTTTTCACATTTTTTGTCCTCAGGATACATATTTGCAGAAAGTATATAATTAGGATTCTGCTGTGGAAGGTTTTCTTCTTGCAGTTGTGGAACCAGTTTTATAGGTTACTTAAAAAAGAAAAATTTTTAGTAGGTTATTTATTCCAGATTACCTGGTTTTAATATATTGTTTTCTTTACTAAAGTGTACATTTCAAGAGGAATGCAAGAACTCAAATGATTATAGGCATTTGACTTTTAATTTATTGTACTGTATTGAACATTCAATACATTTTTACTCAGCTTTTTTTCTTTTGTCTACTTTTTATCTGTAGTAATTCTCCAGCTTTCAAACTTTCAATAATTAGGCAAGCCTACTTCAAAAATTTAGACCTGAAAAAATCCGTATGTTACAAAATGTATGTCTCATAAGATTTTAGCTTTTGATATTCTACTCAATTTTCTTTGTATTTTTTTTCCATTGTATTTTAAAATGCTTTCCTTTCAGTGTTTAGGTAGCAGTAAAATCCTTTATTTTTGACACTGTTGGTTAGTTAGGAATAACTATTTCTAGAAACTACAGAAGATATTCAGAAGTTATTTCTGACTTCCTTATACATAGAGGCTTATGCTAGAACTTACCTGTCGATTATGTCTACTTAGTTAATTTTAGAAGATCTAAGATCATATAATAGAGGAAGAAATATCTAGTATTCTACAGATTGCTTCCAGTGTCTCATTTAATTTCATTTTCTAATACTTGCTTATGACCACAGATGGTTTTATCTCAACTTTAACTCTCTGTTGTGCTAACAGTGCATAGTTAATTCTAGATTTAAATACGAGGATAAAGTATTTTCTAAAATCTGCAAGTATGATTTAACAGCATTGGACCAAAAATTACAACTGGATATTTTATTTTTCTGTAGTTCTGCTTTTTAATACATAAATGACATATGCTGAGTGATTTTCCTCCTGCTTCTTTAGTGTGGAATGCTTATAACTATATTTCTTGTCTAGCTTGCCTATTCTTATTTGAGTTTCTAATCTTACTTGATGAAAGATTGAATGTAAGGACTCTGTTGTACTGTAATATCAAGGAGATTGGTTAGACTTTTCAGTCTGGTACCTAGTTATCAGTATGTGCTAATTGTTTATGTATTTTGATTATTCCCGTAACCAGATTTAATTTTATATAATACTAGGATTTACTTCTTCAGTACTGGTTCTTTTTTTGATCACTTTGGGTGAAAATATTTCTTAAATTTATTGGGTTTTCCTGTTTTTAAAAAGCAAAGCTTTGTAAGTATAATTTAGCCTCTTCCTGATCACTCACTGGCCAGTTTGAGCATTAGTTATTATATAATGTAGTTAGTAATACAAAAGTGCCATGAAATGAAATATTTAGACTGTCAGAAAACTTAGTACATGAATTGATAAATCTGAAATACGTTTTTCTCCTCTATAAAACAGCTTTAGTGCAACCACCATTGTCCATGACCCCAGAAACTGTGAAAGATGTTGGATTTGGTAATCTTGTTTTACCAAGTGGTTCCGTTGCCAGTGGTCTTGCTACTGCTACTCTGCCAGCTGGAAATGTTTTTAATCCCCCAGCTAAAGCAGAGCCTGAAGAAAAAGTACCTCATCTTATAGAACATCAGATTTCTTCTGGTGAAAATACCAGATCAGGTAAAACAAAAAAACAAAATCAATGGAAATGCATGCACATTTCTTCTGTTTTTGGTGTTCATTGTGGGGTGGCTTTTGTAACTAGTTCAGTGCACAAGTGCTGACATATTCTAATTTTTTGAGGGATCACTATGTCCTGTGAATTACATTTTTATATAATGACATTGTGTTGAAAATAACATAGATTTCAACACCTTTTCATTAATTACCCTCCTCCTAGGGAGGGAAGGTCTTACTCCTTTTTGGCCTGTTGGGACAGCTATAATGTGTTGCCATCAAAATAAGAGTGCACAAAATCTATATAATTTATAACATAAAAATTAGCAAATATGGCCAGTCTTATTGGCACGTGCCTACAATCTCAGCACTCTGGGAGACAGAGGCAGGAGCATCACAGTTTTCAGCCTAGCCTGGGCAACTTAGAGAAACCTTGTATCGAAATTTTTAAATGGACAGGGGATGTAGCTCAGTGCAAAAGCCTTGGGTTGAATCATCAGTGCCACCAAAAATAAAGGTTTTAGGTTTGAATATTTTAATACGAACTTTCTTTTCTCTCAGGTATTACCCAGCTATAGTTAGAAGATAAATATAGTATTTGAAAGCATTAAGTCCTTCTTTTTTCTGTCTTTTTCATTTTTATCGGTATCGGGGATCGAACTCACGACCGCCTGCTTGCAAGGCGGGTACTTATGCCGATAATTTCATATGAGATTGTTTTAGGTTACAGCCTCATTAAGTTTTTTAATCTTTAAATTTCTTACTCTATATGATATTGTTCTATTTAATTTTTGTTTAATGTCTAGTATAGCTTGATTCTATAAGTAGCTGATTAACTCTTAAGTTACTTGCTAGAAATTATAGCTTTTATAATTTCTAATGTAGCTGTTGCTTCATACCAGAATAACTGGATTATTCTCTTCCCATTTTAGTGATTACAAATGATATTTCAAGTAACACTGCGATTTTAGGACAGCCACCTAATGTGACAAGCAATTCTGGAATTCTGGGAGTCCAAAGACCAAATGTATCAAATAATTCTGAAATACTTGGGGTCCGGCCAGCTAATGTCTCCAGCAGTACTGGGATTATTGGAGCCCAACCACCAAATATCATAAATAACTCTGGAATTTTGGGACTACAACCACCAAATGTGTCGAATAGTTCTGGACTTCTGGGAGTACTACCCCCAAATATGCCTAATGCTTCTGGACTTGTAGGAGTACAGCCACCAAATGTTACAAATACTTCTGGACTTTTGGGAGCACAGCCACCAGCTGGACCTCAAAACTTACCCCCTTTAAACATCCCTAGTCAAAGGATGCCTGCAATGCCAATATTAGACATCCGTCCAGGACTAATACCACAGGCACCTGGACCAAGGTTCCCTTTAATACAGCCTGGAATTCCACCTCAGCGAGGAATCCCTCCCCCGTCAGTACTTGACTCAGCTCTTCATCCACCACCCCGTGGACCTTTTCCTCCAGGAGATATTTTCAGTCAGCCAGAAAGACCTTTTCTAGCTCCTGGAAGACAAAGTGTAGACAATATTACTAACCCAGAAAAAAGGATACCACTTGGGAATGATAACATCCAACAGGAGGGAGATAGAGATTATCGGTTTCCTCTCATAGAAACCAGGGAGACCATTACTAGACCTCCCCCTGTGGATGTTAGGGAAGTGGTTGGGCGGCCTATAGATCCAAGAGAAGGTCCCGGAAGGCCTCCATTAGATGGTAGGGATCATTTTGGAAGACCTCCTGTAGACATAAGAGAAAATCTTGTGAGGCCAGGTATAGATCATCTTGGTCGAAGAGACCACTTTGGCCTTACTCCAGAGAAGCCCTGGGGGCACAGAGGAGATTTTGATGAGAGAGAACACCGGGTTCTACCTGTTTATGGAGGTCCAAAAGGCTTGCATGAAGAAAGAGGTAGATTTCGAGCTGGAAACTATCGATTTGATCCTAGAAGTGGTCCTTGGAACAGAGGATTTGGACAAGAAGTTCACAGAGATTTTGATGACCGAAGAAGACCCTGGGAGAGGCAGAGGGATAGGGATGACAGAGATTTGGATTTCTGCAGAGAAATGAATGGAAATCGTCTTGGACGAGATAGAATTCAAAACACTTGGGTCCCCCCTCCTCATGCTCGGGTTTTTAATTATTTTGAAGGGGCCACTTCTCAACGAAAAAATGATAATGTGCCTCAGGTTAATGGTGAAAATACAGAGAGACATGCTCAGCCACCGCCTTTAACAGTACAGAATGATCCTGAACTTTATGAAAAACTGACATCTTCAAGTGAGATAAACAAGGAGAAGAGTGACACAGTTGCTGATATAGAAAGTGAACCAGTGGTGGTAGAAAGCACAGAAACTGAGGGGACATAATCATCACTCAGTAGGTAAAAGATACCTTTTGTAAAGTTGTCATCTCTCTGTAATAGATTAATGGCTGACTGGACCATAGTTGTTCACTTTTGTCTGCCAGAATTAAGTTAATCTGATGTTCATGTTCACCTTTCTCTTAAAATAATTGTACAACTGACTTGTATAGACATTGTTCTTAATATGAACATGGTAGGTAAACATCTTTTTTATTTTTCTGATAAAATATAAATGTTGCCCCCAGATTCTTTTAACGTCAAGGAAATGAATTAACAGCTTGTCAAAGACTTCCTATGGAAGAAAGAATTTTTAGATACTATCATTAGGTTGGATATGGTAATAGATATATTTCAAGATAGCAAATAATGGTATATCTTACCCATATCTCTAGGTTGCTGCAGAATTTTAAGGTAATAGACAAAGCTGTGATATTTTATGCAAAGACTGACTCTAGATATTTGAGGAGCATAATACAGAGATTTTAAAAAGTGATTTTGTAAAATCTACACCATGGTCTCTGTTACTCCAAAGTAAGTGTGTGTGATTTGTTCCTCATGCTGCAGTGAGTAAAAAAGCAAACAACACAAATATTAAAGTACGTTTCAATGTTGGGTGAATTTTGTTTTTAGATGCCAATAAAACTTACTTGTTTGATAACAGTGTTCTAGGAATTGTATTTTTTTAACCTACAAATTCTTAAAACCATGACTCAGTAGCATGTGTTTAGCTGTAAAAGTTTCCTATTCCTATTGCTCTTAAAACGACAATGAAGAACTGTGTGGTGGAAAAGCATGTACTTTGATATAAAAATCATGCAGTCTCACAAGTATGTATGTGATATTTATGTATGTTTATTGTATGAGTCAATGTAGTTTTTTTATTTCTCTGTATATTGCCATACATATACAGAGAAAAAGTTTTTTAAAAATCAGGTAATAAAATATTCTTTAAAACCTCATAGAAAATTGGAGACATTTGGCAAATTAACATTGCTCATTCTGTAGTTATAGCTTTTAATCTTGATGAAGATAAGAAAGAGAAACATTGTCAGGGTAGCAGTTCCTTTTTAATATAAAGCATGATTTCAGATTTAGCATGGAACCAAATTTACATATAAGCTTGCATCGCCTCGTTGAACACTATATTTGGTATTCTGCATGGATAGTGTAGCACTAATGAGCATAGTAATTTACATGCCTGATGTGAATTTCTTTGTTGCACAAAGTGTATACTGATGTTGATGGACTTAAAGATACTGATTTGTGTACCAGTAACAAAATGTCCATCATGTATTTCTCAGGCTCTGAGTAACAGTTCTTAAATAAGTCTCCAAGACTTATTTAAAATAGGAGAAAAATAAGGGGAGTTGGTTTCCTGGGAGGTTTTTTGTTGTTGTTTATTTTGCTTTTAAGTTTTATGTATTTGTTGCTTGTTTTCTTTTTGATTTTCCAAATACTATAGATGCATACATAAAATCACTGATTTTTTTTTTTAGTTTCTAGTGAAAGACTTTCATTGCTTTTGTCAGTACTCATTTTCTTTCCTTTGCATTTCTGACGGTTCATCATTTGCTTATCTAAAATTCCTAAGCTGTTTGTCAGTCCTCTAGTAATGGAAGAGCACATCAGCCATAAGCTTGGATTGGTGTTTTTGTTTACCTCTGATAACCTAGATAAGCTATAGGTACTTTTCTGTTTCTGGCCAAAAATAAATCTTTTTATTTACAGTGTCCTAATAGATATAACACGTGCTTTTATCTGGAAAAACAGTAGAAGTGATTAAATGGTGTTTATGTCTGAGGTAATTCAGTCAGTAATTTGAGTTGGCTTCAGACATTAGGGGATTAAGGAAAAACTACAATATTAGTGCAAGATTTTAGTGTTCAGGAAAGATCAGCCCTGTCCTTAAGTAATACTAAACAGATTCTCCTTTAAACTACTTGAGTTGCATTTACCATGATTAAAATTGACATTCACTTGAGTTAAATAGCCATGAGAAATGTGAGATTCTTTTTGTGTGTGTGATTTTTGACCCCAAGCTTTTCTTTTCTTTTTTGTGTGTCTTTTTCCTTTTTATCGGTACCGGGGATCGAACTACGACTGCCTGCTTGCAAGGCAGGCGCTTATGCCGCTGAGCTAAATCCCCAGCCCCCAATCCTAAGCTTTTCATTGCTGTTAGACCTTCATGTAGGTACTTGAAAACAAGTAAGTTCAAGTATTGTGCTGGTTCAAAGGTTTTGGAGGTGAAAGTTACCTGATCATTTGACAATAATATTATCTTAAAACATATCTTGGAAATGTGGGTGATACTCTTTTTAAGATAGGTAGAAAGAAATTATGCGTTTGTTCTTACTTTGTCCTTGTTTTGCTATAAAATATTTAAGTGGAAGGAGATCATTCATTCTCATTTTAAATTTCCAAAACTGGTATTTACATTTTTTTAAAGTGCAGGAGAGAAAAGTTAAGTTTACTTTAGTAAATGAGATATAGTGGTGGAGTCTATGACTTTTTACATTTAGTCATACAATTGAAGAAATCCAGGGTTCATTATTGAAATGGACATTTAATTCAGTGAAAATGTATGACTATTGCTGTTAGTGAATTTGAGTAAATTCCCCACCCATGTAAATGTTCATACACACATATACACTTAAAAGAGGTAGGGCTGGGAATTTAGTTCAGTCAAAAGTGCCTGCCTGGTGAGTGCTAGGTCCTGAGTTTGATCTCAGATACCAAAAAAAGGGAAAAAGAAAGAGAGATGTAGAGAATATTTTCGTATTTTTCCTCATTGTATATTTTCAGATGCACACAACATTTAATGAACAAGGAAATTTTATATTCAATTAAGGATATTTGTCAGATAGTAAATGTCTCCATATTTATACTATTTACTGGGTGCTATAAAAGTTTTAATGGTTTTAACTTTCGAAAAGAATTACCATTTTCGTCTTTAAGCATTTACATAATCCAGAATGAAATAACAAATGTCTTTACATTCATTTTTAAGATAGGCAAAATAAAGCACTAAATTTGTAGTCAGATGTTGTAGTGTGGCATAGAATTATTTATGTTTCCTTAATTATTCATACTTTGATTCTATTTATAAAACATCTTTTAAACTGTAAGTTAAATTGTAAGCATTAAAATATTTATTTTTCAATTCTGAAGAGAAAAATTGGTTGTCGTAGGTTTTAATAGAGTTTTTAAACAAGATGCTTTGATCTAACAAAATTTTTTAAAGCTGAAAATTAAAATTAAACAGCCTAGATTACTTTCTTTGGGGGTGAGTGCTGGTGAGAAGAATACTTATCTTTCTGCTTTTCAGCCAGGAAATGTATAATAGAATCACTAGTGAACTATTTGAAAGTTGTAGAGTAATTGGTGGTCATCACAGTCTAATGCAGAATATTCTGTGGTGATACACACACATAAATTATAAGCATATGTTATCCAAAGTTATGTACATGTATTTTAAAGACCCCCACATACTGCCATTTTAGATACATTAAAATTGGTAAATCTCTATACCATATATTTAAGATTCTTAACATTTTAAACACATTAAAAAACTTGCTTAGAGCTGTTTTTAGTGTTACATAGCAAAGCAGTAGAGTTAATTGGGTCAACTGCTTATGGAGAATTTATTGAAAAAAGAGATCAGTTATAGATAATTCAAATGTTAACCTAATAAAGGAACCATTATAACAAGAAAAACTTGGAAGGAAGCTCGAGATAACTTTGTGGGATACAAACACTCCTTGCCCCCACCAGGCCCACTAGTTTTATTTTCAGACATCATCTCAATTGAGTTTAAATTGCTTAGGCTGGACTGGAACTTGGGATCCTCTTGCCTCAGCTTCCCAGAGTGCTGAGGTTACCATGCCAAACTGGTTGTAGGATACATTTTTTTACACAAGTGGACCTTTTAAAATAGTTCACTGAAAAGTAGAATTTCTTTGGTATTTTGTAATGTTGATTATAGAATAAACCTCTTTGAAACAAAATTGCGTTGTGATTATAAAAAATATAAAGAATATTATTAGCAAGACTACTTAGATGTGCACTGCACATGAATAATTGAATTAGTGGTTTCTTTGGAACTTTACTCTGACATTTTTCTGTCCTTGCAGTTAATTCCATTTATTGAGCAGATTTTTCTTCCTGTATATACAGTTAGAATTACTTTGTCTTGCCATTCTAAAGATTAGTCAAGATGCGGAACAAATGTTCTAAGTAATATGCACACATCAATGAGGAGAAATACACTAATAAACTAATTTAGTATTGTATAGAAGATTTAGATACGTCAGCTAGTAAATTATGTGTACTTTTGCACAGAGCTCAAGACAGTTTAATGAGTATACATACAATTGTCCCTTGATATTAGAGGAATTGGTCTCAGGATGATTTCCTTGGATACCAAAATTTGTGGATACTCAGGTTCTTACATGAAATACCATAGTAACCTACACATAGCATCCCATATACTTTAAATCATCTCTAATTATTTAGAGTTCCTAGTACAGTGTAAAGGCTATGTTATTATACTGCAAATTATTTAAGAAATAATAATAAGGCATAATAAGTCTACACAAGGTATGGGTGCCTTTTTCACCAAATGCTTTTTTATCTGAAGTTGGTTAAATCCACAGATACAGAAGCAACATGCAGAGGACTTGCTATTGTAGAAGTTGGCTGTCCTATATTTATTGTCTGGTCTTACTCTACATCTATCACTGTTTTATTTTTCTACTTTTCCCTAAACAAATCATTATCATAGCCCTCCAGGTTCCTCTTTCACCAGGCCTCTGGGCAAGGGCTATTGGATTTGTTGAAAGTAATTTTATATTCCTTTACTGACTTATAAGGTCATTTACAGAAATAAACCTTTTGTTCTATAAATGATCATTAAAAGAAGAAAAATAACAGTATCTTCAGACAGGTTACCAAGCCTCTAAGTATTATTTGTTTTTGTTTTGGTACTGGCTGTCGAACTCACAACCCTGCGCTAAGCCAAGCGAGGTACTAGGTCACTAGCTAAACCCTCAGTCTCTAAGCGTTATTTCTTAATAACTGATCTGTAGGACTACAGTTTTTATTAAAGGTAAATTAACTAATATTTACATAAAACAGGACCTGAGCTAATTATATTATTTGCATAATAATTTTCATGACCATCCTGTAAGAGTTACTTTAATACCTATTTTGTTTGAGAGAAACGTAAGTTAGATTTCAGTACCTTTCCTAGGTCTCGTAACATGAATATTTGAAGACTGAAACCCTGTTGTGTTACATTCAGAAATTAGCGTGTGCCACCTCATAAACTGTTGTATTGCAGATGCTCACCAAATGTGGTTCCTTTTTTCTTACAAAAAGAAAATACATTTGCAGAAAAGCACATGGTCTAATCTTTATAAATTACAGTTGCTGTTGATTACTGAAGTTGTGTTTTCATTGCAAGTATACGTGTACTTTCCATTAGCTAAATAGTCACTATAGAATCTATTTTCATGATTTTTTTTTGAGGTTATATACCATGGCATAATAGTTTTGACTTTATTAGTAACTGTTTTAGAGACAGACTTAGGTTGCACTGATGTTAAATGAGGTTTTTCTTTGCAGTGCTTTTGGGATTGAACCTAGGGCTTTCTACTTGCTAGGTAGATGCTTGGTAAATCAAGTCCCCTGCCCAGTAAGCTTTCTTTTGAAAACATTTTTTCCAATAAATTAAAACTTGAAAGCCCTTTTACCACTGAAACACTTTGGTAAAGCAAAGCCAGTGACTGCTTACAAAGTTACATTTTTTTAAGATATGATAAGTCCTTCATAAAAGTTAGCATTTATATACTTTTTTATATAACCAAAACTTAATACACTGTTTTATTGTGTATAACAAACCACTTTGGAAATATTACATTGTCTTGAATTAAGCAAAATGTGTGAAATTATCTTTACACACAGTTAGTTATTCCATCTTAGTGCTTATTTGCCACTTGAACTCATAGAGAAGAATTTAGGGCCCTTGATCTTAGTGGTGATGAATGATTTACATTTATTTTACCTTATTAAAACAACCTGATTCCAGGTTTTCTTCACTTCACGTCTTCAAGTTATTTAACTTGGAGTCGTGTAATGCCTTTTATGCTATTGGCCTTTGATACTTTTTTTCACGGTCCTTCAATGACTGAGTGTTGTGACTGCATTGTGACCATAATGTTGACTAATACACACCTCAGAGTATATGCTTATGAAATTTGTGAGGATCAGTATGTTTCTGGTAATTTTGACTATTACAGTGATACCTCAGTTCATGAACTTAATTTTTCATGATTGAGAAAATCATGAAACTTAATTTTGAACTTAATTTTTCATGCAGACCACAGTGGAGGAGAACCAAATCAAATTTAATAGCTAGGCTCAGTGTTGACTTCATGGAGTGATTTGATTTGGTTCTCCTGCAGTTTGGTTTGCAACTAGCATTGTGAAAAGATTGTTTGTAAAATGAGGTACCATTGTTCTGGTTACACATGGTTGCACAACTCTAAATTGCTGAGTGAAACTGATTTCAGCAAGTCTGAAGGTAGCTGGGCAACTTAGTAAGACTGTCTCAAAAATACCAGATAATTAAAAAGGGCTGGGAATATAGCCCAGGCTAAAGGCCAACTTCAATCCCCAGTAGCACCCCCTGCCAAAAGAGTAATAATCACGATTATTATACACAGTAAAATTCACATTTGAACAAGTATTTTTTATAACAAGGTGTGTTTATTATTGAACTAGGGTTCCATTTATATGTTAGGAAGTATGAAATGAGACTTACTACTCTGAAGACATGAAGGATAACTACTATTTAAGAATATACTTTTCTACTTGTGACGATTAAAATTGCTTTGAGCTCTGTAAATAGGGAAGGGTAGAATTTATTATATTACTTTATTCAGAGGAAGGGAAAGGATTTACATGTTTCTAGATGGCAAAGCCATGTTAAGTGACCTAAAACAGCATTGTTAAGGAAATTTCCTTAATATTTTAATTATAGTACTCTTGAATAATATATTGCTTTCTCAATTGCTGTGTAACAGTTCATGACTGATTCTATGTTAAAAATGCATTTTTGTTAAGAGAGAAGAGATACAAGGTTAGAGGGAAAAACAGGTCGAACGTTTATGTGGCAGACACTACATAAATTTATTTTTGGAAGTACCTTTTTTAGTAGACTTTGTTACCACTTAACAATGACACAAACTTGAGAGCTGTCTGTGGTCACACAGGTCTTGAACAAGTGTTCTCACACAACTTTGCTGACTTCAGTGCTATGCTTTACTTTAAAAGATGATCTTTTTGAAAGTGTGTGTGTGTGTGTGTGTGTGTGTGTGTGTGTGTGTGTGTTATCTTTGAACTAACTTCCTCCAGCTACTGCAGCACTAAAAATTGAGTGGCCTGAAACAACAGAAATTTTTTCTCAGTTTTAGGGGTTAGAAATCTGAAATGAAAGTTTCAGCAGAGCTGTACTGTCTTTGAAAGGTCTAAGAAAAATCTTTCCTTGTCTCTTCCAAACTTCTGGCAGGTCTCAACAGTCCTTAAGTCTTTGGCTTATAGATGTCTTACTTCAGTTATCTACCTCCATAAAGATAGCAGTTATGTTGGATTAGGAGGGCACACCCTACTTAAATAATTTACATCTGCAACAACCCCAGTTTCTATTAAGAGAAAGCCGTTCAACCCATAATAGCTATTGCTATGTCTAAATTGTGTAACAAGATCTGAGTAAACACCAGAACACTTAAAATAATGGAAGGAATAGACACATTTTGATAAAATACATCTTTATAAAACTATTCTAAAATTAGTTTGGATGTCACATCAAATTTAAATCCCTAAAATGTAGATTATAAATCAAACAGGATAGCACTGCCAACTTTTTAAGATTAACTTGTGATGCACATATATTTATTCTTGCACTAAAGGAATATGCAAAGAAAATCCAGTAATACTAGTATTGTCCAGTAGAATCTACTCAACTATACTATGAATTATTTCATTAAGAAGATGGATCTCAGGCTGCAGCTTAGTTGTAGAGCACTTGACTTGCATGGAAAAGACCCAATTTCAAAATCTGGGATCAAACAAAAAGGTAAAACAGTGCTGCGTTTCAATTGTGTGGAGGTTTTTTGGACTTAATTAAATATAGCCATTCTGAAAATGTATGTTGGGATGTCTTCTCACATCTGTTTGTAATGTTTTTAAAAAGAATAAACAGTGTTAGCATTTTTTTTGTTAAAATTTTCCCTCTATTGTAATACGACCATCACTATGCCACGTTAGTGATTTATTACATATTACAGATGGGTTTTCTATTTACCAAATAACTAATTTGTTGTTTTATTTCATATTATAACCTTCATATGTTTCTCTTTTTTTAAATGAATTAGCCAAATCTTTATTTGATCAAATTTAAAAACAGGTTTATATCTGACTAAAATCCAAGTTTTATGAGTACATATGGGTCCTTTTAGGTGTCTTTTAATAATAACTTCTAAAACTTCTATAGAAATATGATTAGAGAATTCTTAAACCCCTGCACACTTAAAATAACTGCTTGACACATAGTATTATTAGGTGTTCACTATGGCTAAAACAGAGGGCATTGATGTTGGTTGTATATTGATTGAACATAATTAAGGGAGTAAATGATGTATAGTTTGAGTCGGGGAAAATGCAGTGATACAGGTTTGGGAGTTTGAGATATAGATACATAGATATTCTTTAATAGAAATTTTTATACGTCCAAAGGCTCAATTCTTTAGCTTCATTTATGTTACTAGTCCTTGGTACCAGCCTTTGAACATTAATGTGCAATGCATTAGCTGGTGGCACATGTCCTGCTGTTCCCAGTGAATACCTGTCAAGGGAGATGATGCTGCCTAGTTTTAGGAAGAGCCATAAGACAGCTTCCTTCCTTTTGCTAATTGTGTTATGTCCATATAGTAACAATTTAGTGGGTAAAAAATAATATTACTGATAGCATTATTCAGTGAAATAGGTAGTCACACTTTGGAAGTAGATTTTTTTTTCCCATGGACTGAAAAAAGATTGATTTCTTTGAAATGAGAAAAAAGGCGTAGACTTTCTCATTAATATATTCATGCAAAAAATTTGCCATTGAAATAAATTACCACTTGGGTTGTATCTGACTCAATCCATTATATATGGGAAACCATAATTTGAGAAATAATTTTTCAAATTGTTACTGTACTTTCTCATTTGATATCAAGAATCTGGGAAGCAGTTTAGAATCAATTCATTCTAGAGTAAGTTTGTCAGAATTTGAGACCTTAAAGAAAAGGATATATTTTAGGGGAGAGAAACTATTTTTAACACAATTTTTTTGTTGTTACCAGGAATTAAACTCCTGACCTTGCACTTGCCAGGCAGGTGCGTATGCCAGTGAGCTATATGGGGGAGAGAAATTATTTAACTATCATGGATAGCCAAATCTGTTAAGATATGGAATGTAGAGATTTAAGATGTGTGTTCTAGTTCTAGAATCTAGATATGCATAGTTACCAGTTAAGAAAAACATTACAAGGCTCTTAGGGGTGGGGTCCACTGGAAGTCAAAATCCACAACAAGTGGTAGTTTGTGTACTTGTAGTCATTTAACATAACAGAACCTAAAAACAAAAAGTTCAGAACTTTTGTGTTTAGTCAGTAAGTTCTTGCTATTTTGTGTTTGTCATTTATTTCCCCTTTGTTCCAAACTCTTTAAGACAGTAACTCACCATTCCTTTTCTTCTTTCTTTTTTTGATAGCTTAAATGGTTGATGGTCTGGTGGCTAAAGAAAAGAATTATGGAGCAACCCACCATTCCTTGATTGGTGTCGAGTGCCCACTCAGGTACTCTGGTTCTCTGAACAGAACACCTAGTTCTGTCTGGAGATCATTGAGCTAGGTTGAATTTCTTTTTAATATGTTCAGATAATAACAGTTCAGCATTGTTTTAAGTGAACACTTCAGTTTTTTTCTTGGCTGTTTACACATTTAGTTTGACATTTAAACCACTGCCTTCTTTCTCTGTGAAAGCTCTTACCTGTTTATGAAACATACTGAACTTAGAACTTTCAAGTCTGATAGTTTTCTCACCAGGCCCAAATTGGTCTTCATTAGAAAAATGATTCCTTTAAGTGCTTCCTGTTACTAAGTAGAAATTACTCAGTGTGGAGAAGGAGAAGCTAGAGAATGCCTGTAATTTATAAAGCAGTACTATTGGAAATAACTGGCCTACAAAAGCTTTTATTTTAAATCACTGAGTCATTGTCATCTTCTGATTTATTGTATTTACCAGACCTTTAAAATTGCAGTCCGGTGTTCTTAATAGGGTCAAGACTGTGGTTTATTTTTAAATTTGCCTCCTCTTCTGGTCGAGAAATACCAAAGAATAATTTACTCACCATAAGGACAGAAGACAGAAGGATAGCAGTGAGCAAGAACAGTGCAGCAATTTGCTGTGCTTATATCTTTCCACATTTCTCCAGGTAGAGATGATAAGCCGCAATTTTAGCATTAAATCTGCAGTCTTCAGTCCTGGTTCTGAATGTTTTTACCCCACATAAAACAGTGTTATTTGCTTAACAGTTGTTTTAGTGTACACCTCTTAGTGGCTGTGTATAGACATGTGCTTAGTACTGGCCTCTGACCATTTTATAGTCAACCTTCAAGCAAGAAACCCAATTTTCTTAATGTTGTAGGATATTATAGTTTATTAAGCACTGCTCTAAACTTTCTGCCTCACCTGAGAGCACAAATAAGTATTATGTTTCAGAGAGCCATTGTGTATATAAGATTGATTGGTGAGAGTTCATGTGTGAAACACAAAGCAGATTTCTTAGAGTAATTTAGAAAAACAAAAAAATTTCTGACTCCAGGCATTTATCTGATTTGGAGATTAAATTTAGGAAGATCTCTTGAATGCTCTTGCTAGACTGCCTGATGTACACCTTAGAGCCATTTTTAATACTACAATTTATCTTAGTAAATGAGAATTAATAGCACTCCCAGTGCGTTTGTGCCACTATAATTATTCCAAACCCCTTCTGTTCTCTAAACACAATATGGTTTTGTTTTGTTTTGTTTTGTTTTGTTTTTTGTTTTCTGAGACAAGGTCTCACTATGTCGTTTACACTGCCCTTGAACTCACTAAGTGTTGAACGCTGAGTGATCTTTGTCTCAGCCTCATGATTGTTGGGATTACGGGTGTGCACCACCACATCCAGCCAACACAGTATGATTTAAAAAAAAAAAAACCTTCAAATTTTTTTTTTTTTTAACAGAACTGTTGAACTATTGAGAACCTAATGTGTTTTCTTTTGGCCTTCCCAAATCCTCACAATCTCAAGCCTTCATTGTTAATTAAGAATATGAAGCCCAGGGGAGGAATTCACATACTTTAGTGATTCTTTTCTTATAACTTGTACAGTACAAAGAATCTGGAACCTAGGGAAATTTACTATTACACTGCTAGCAATACTGGAATTTATTGTCATCTTAGGCTACAACACTAATTTTTAATCAGTGAAAAACCTATGGAAGATAGCATTTCTGTCCCTCCACCAGGAGACGCATATGACTTAACCCTTTAGCTAAGCAAAGACTATGAATCTATTCCAATATTCTCTACTGCTACACCCAGATCTTCCACGTTTCTCCAGGGAGTCACTAAGGCACAGTCCTAGCTCTGGAGTCTTCATTTCTGGTCCTAGAACGTTTACCACATAAAATAGTATGATTTGCTTAACATTTATTTTAGTGTCTTAGTAGTTTGCTATATGTTTTTTAGTTCTTAAAGTGATGTTACATGAATTATAATGTTGGCTGGGGATACAGCTCAGCAGCACCGCACCTGCCTACCAAGCACAAGGTCTTGAGTTTGAGCCCCTATTTTAAAAAAAAATTATTATTTTACTTTGCATTAGTAATCATCATGCAAGTATTATTCTGTCCTTGCTTTCACTTGCCATGAGATACAAAATCAAGCAATTCAATCATTCAAGTATTTGTGTTCCTGATTTCTTTGAAATTTTTTAAAGCAAAATTAGCAATATAGATAATATTTATTACCTCTTGGTTTTAACCATGTCATAATGTCCTAAGTGTTTCTGGCCTTAATTTCACCTCTTTATAGGGAAAGGAATCCTTAATGGAAATGTTAAGTGAAATACCTTTTGCAGTTTGTTATAGGATGACTTTAGCCTTGTCAATAAAATTGTTTTAAATATTGTAAACATTCTAGTACATGACTTTTGAACCCAGTTAATTTGTCTTGTAACATCTTTTGGATGTTAAAACTTTATTTTGAAAACTTAAGGAGCAGTTTACTTTTTTGAACTATTGGAAGAAGTTTTATAAGGGAACAGAATTGAAAACTCAGAAAAAGGGAACTAAGATGGCATACTTGATACAGGTTAAGAAAAACAGCACTGTTTAACATGGAACTATGCCTAGATTTTTTTCTGAAATGAAAAAGCCAAACTTTACGTTAAACTTTTGTGTTTATGAAGTAATGGACCAAGAAACGAATATCCGATGTAGTCCAAGTATCCCAAGTGTATAGTCATAGCAATGCATATGGCCTTGCCAACTTTTTTAATAGAGCATACCTTCAAAGACAATCTATTTTGTTATAAGGGAAGAATTTTTAAAAAGTGTCAGAAACTTGTCCACTTTGGGATGGGTGAACTCTGAAGTGTCTAGTGAAATCTGTAAATTGATGTTTTTCAATCAATAAACATGAACCAGAAATTGAAACCTTTAAGCTTTTAAACTGTAATTGAAATTGTATTGCTTCTTTGTTTTCAGTTGTTTTGTTTTGGGTTGGTTTTTGAGACAGGGTCTTACAATATAGCTCAGGCTGGCCTTAAACTTGTGGCAGTATTCCTGCCGCAGCCTCCTGAGTTCTGGGATTTCAGGCATGTACCACCACACTAGCACCTAGACTTCTGTTGTACTCCTTTTCTTGACTCATATATCTCTTAGTTTGGTTCCAAATCATGTACAATGTGCACTTTTTATTTCCTTTAAGTCAATAGAGACATAACCTGACAGCTTTAGAGATGATCCTTAATTTATTCCTAGGTGGATGTGTCTGCAGTAAAAGGTCTTACTCACTTGGATATAGTCCTAGATATTATTTTATATAGTCAGGTTTTGAGTGAAGTGAATGTCCTTTATCTTAGCCTGTCATAGCACAGACTTCAAGAGTGCATGTCAAGTTGTAGTTAGAGAAGCACTGGAATAATGTCACACAAGTTGAAACATTGAGAATTTAGAATTTCAGTTTCTTGACTTTGATTGGTAAAGGTAGCAGATCTGAAAGTGAAATCCAACTTAAGTTTTCTTTATTTGAATGATCTTACCCAAAGATTATCTCTTTCAATACTGAGTTTAACTACAAATGATGGTAGAGCTCAAGGGAATTCTCTTTAGCTGTTGAGAGGGATAAGGACCAACAGTAGTTTCTATGCATTGGGAAAAATTAACCCTGTTAAGCAAAGGCTTTTTCTTAGATTTACATGGTACAGGTGAAAATCTTTTTTTTATCTGGTGTTGTTTTAGCTTATCTGATACAGTATTTTGTCAGAGTATTTGATCTCTTCAGAAAGAGTCCTCTTCACTTTGATGTATGCCACTACCTCAGTGCACTGAGAACCAGTGCATCTGCACCCTTGTTAGGAAATCATAAGATTGTTAAAAACATATGGCAGGTCTTTAAGAATTAAAGACTATTTAGTAGATAAAGTTTAGGGGAGGTAAACTTAGCTTCAGTATCTTCCAGTTAGTCACTTCTTACAATGTACTGTAATTAAACTGTCAGAATCCAAAGTATCTATGCTAACTTTTCTAGATTCTGAGCACAAATATTAATACAGAGTAATACCTAGCAGAATATGGATGTTCGTATGACAGTTTTTCAATGATGATGCCTAACTTAAATTTTAGATTTTTTTGGTCTTTAATAAAAATCAGATACTGATTGTAGTGAATAAAATTTGAAATACAGCATCGTCCTGTCAAAAACTTTGCAAAATTGTGACTAATTTGTATATTATGTTAAAAAATAAATTCAATTTTGTTGTTACAACTTTTTCTAGAAAACAAAATGTTCTTCTGAGAGGATATTTTCCTGCATTCCTTAAAATTTATTTATTTATTTATTCATTTATTTTGTCTTCGTCTTTCTCTTTTTGAGGCAGCAACTCACTGTGCAGTTGAGGCAGCCCTGAGCTCACTTTGTAGCTCAGACTGGTGTCAAACTTGCAACGATCCTCCTGCCTCAGCCTGCCAAGTACTGCGATTACAGGGGTGTGCCACCATATCCGGCAGAATATTCTCTTAGATAACCCTGTTCCTAAAATTGTTAGAATATTTTGATGAAGGTCCTTCAGTGATTTCTTACGGTTCACGTTCCTTTTATGTTTTTCTGGAGAGCTAACAAAGGGAAAATGCTTATCTCTTAAAGTCTTGAAGGAAAGTATTTCCAATACACATTTTTGCTTGTTTCCCTGGGAACATGGCGTCTCTTATTTACAAAATTATTGCAAAGCTTTCTCACTTAAAACATTTAGCATATTCCCCTAAGGAGAGGACCTTGTCTCCTTTTCTCATGGCACAACTAAAAGTGGAAATACTTCGTTTCAATAGCCCATTGTAGTGCCAGTGGTTCTTAAGTAAGCGTGACTGTACTTCTTTCTTTCTGTCAAAGTACAGTTGTCTCCTTCCTCCTAGGGAACATTTTAGAAATTTTGGGGTACTTTTTTTTTATTGTCACTAGTGGCTACACCTGGCAATGCAGTGAAGTTTTGAGGTTGTGATTGCTGCTAGATACTCTGCAGTGCACAGAGTAGCCCCACCTTGTAATAAAGAACTGTCTGTGTCTTTGTAAAGGATGTTGAGGCTGAGAAGTCTTGCTCCAGTTTTAGGAAAATATATTACTTCTTAGATCCAAAGCTAATTGCTGTGCATTCTACTTCACATGGGACACTACTTCATTATATTTTTTTCCTGTATTTTTTACCTTGTTGACGTCAGTTTTTCCTGTTAATGTGCATACTTATAAAAAATAAAACTTCTCTTAACTTTGTTATATTCTTAATTATTGGCACCTTTATCTTTGAACAAACAGTATGTGTATTTTTTCTGTTTATCTTTTTATTTCTCAGTGCATTGGAATCAACTTTTTGACCTCACTAGTTCATTGAAATTGCTCTTTCTAAAGTCATTGAAATTGCTCTTTCTAAAGTCATTGTAATTTAACAATCAAACCTAGAAGGGCATTTCCCTTATCTTCTTGATAGTTTAGCTGCATTTAGTGATAATAAGGATTTTCTCTCAAATTTATGCTTGTCTGCCTTTTAGACCACTGTCTTGTGTGTCCTTGTCAACCTTTTCCCAGTCAAGTTTCACACTTACTGTGGGACTGATACCATCCAATTACATGTATTCACTCAAGACCAATGTATGAGTAGCCACACCACTGAGATCCAGATCGACCTAAATTTCTGTAGGTTTCTACCTAGATATTTCATAAGCATCTCAAACTTAACCACCGTATTTTTTCTCCTGAATTCTTGACAAAAATGTATTTTCCATGATCTCAGAGCTAGTCATTCTCTTTCATACCTATAAGACACCTGTGACAAGTTCATAAGATTTTTTTTCACTAAACTAATTGCAGTTCTCATTTCCACTGGCCTTTCCTCTAATGTGATCGTCCATTGTCTATTTGACTGTCCCAATGGCTCCAAAGTATCGTGCAGGCTCAAGATTGGTAAATGCGTCTTCTCTAATGCTTAATAATTTTCCAGAATTTTCCTGGAGAAAGTATAGTCTCTGGAGTTCTATTGCCAGGTTTTGAATTGAGAGCAAATATTTTTAGTGCCTCAAAATTCTCGATGGGGTTAAAGATGTTACTACCAATCTTATATGGTTGAGATAGGGTTAAGTAATTAAATTCATGTAATCTATTTGGAACAGTTTCTGGCATATGAATACACAAATATTATTGTAGTGGTATCATTATTGATATTATAGAATACATCTGAACAAACCTACCAAAAGCCCTTCACTGGTGTGATAAACTCTGAAATAAAATCCAAACTACTGAGTCTGGTATGCTGATCTCATTTTGATCTAACACCAATTTATCTAGCCTTTTGTAAACATCGTGTTTCAGCAGTTTGATATTATCAACAGTTTCTCCAGAGTGCTTTGCTACTTATCTTACTATCTCTTGTGACTGAAATGCTAGCCTCACCTATAAAGTAGTGGGCTGTTTGAGAACAGGAATCAGATCTTACCTTCCCAATGCTTGTCTTAGTACACATTTAAAAGTGATAAATGAATATCAAAAAGAATTAAAAGAAAACACTACACACACACTTGAGATCTGAAAAGATTACTTCTTTACTACACACAGCCTTGAACAACTTCAGTATCACTGGGCAGCTAATTAAAAACTTGTAATTTCAGGGTCCCTGCACAACTTTGAATCACAATCTATTTTTAAGAGAGGGTCGGGTGGCTTGTAGCAGATGAATTTGAGGAACGGTGCTGTAGTTTTCCTTTTCCCTAATACATTCTTTAAGAATCATTACTAGTCCTGTGTGCTCCTTGCTTCTGATGAGGACAATCTTTTTAATAATCCTCATTAGTTACACAAAAGTGTTTGTCTTGGTACTGGGGATCGAAATGGATGCTCTGTCATTGAGCTATAACCCTTAGCTTTTTTAAGATTTGGAGACAAGATCTTGCTAAGTTCACAAGCTGGCCTGGTACTTGTGATCTTCCTGCCTCAGCCTCTTAAGAGTGCTGGGATTACAGCCATGCGCCACCATACCCACTTTTTGGAGTTTTTTGTGACACCATCTCTAGTAATTGTAACAAAAGCTTGGAGTGCATTTTTCTTTTTCTTTTAGAGAGAATATAACAATAATAAAGCAAACTAGAACAGAACAGTGCAAGTGGCAATACAGAAATTCAAAACAAGACAACAGGAAATCAACAGTGGTTACCATAATGTGACTGGCTTACTTCAAAATAGCCATACTATCCCACACAATAAAATCAATCCAAACAAAAGAATCAAAGTGTTACAAGACTTAAAACAAGGTAGCAGGAAATCAATGATGTCTACCACAATAATGTGTCTTGTTTTCCTCAAAATAGCTGCCCATATCTTCACACATAATGAAATCAAGCAAAACAAAACAGAATAAAACTAATCAGAACAAAAAAAAAATGAGAACATTACAGGACTTCAGAACAGCATAAAAGGAAATCAACAATTGCTACCATAATGTCTCTTGGTTTCTTCAAAATAGCTGTCCATACCTTCACATGTAATAAAATCAAACAATACAAATAGAGTAAAACCAATCAAAACAGAATGAAAGCATTGCAGGACTTCAAGATAATAGGATGAACAATGGCTACTATAATGTCTTTGTTTTCTTCAAAATAGATATCCATGCTGTTACACATAATAAAAACAAAGGAAATGAATGAAAGCCTTATAAGACTTGAAGATGATAGTCGAAAATTGTTACCATAATGCATCCTATTATCTTCAAAATAGCTGGCTGTACCATCAAGACAGTAGTAAAATGTCTAACACAATAAAACCAAACCTAGGGGCTGGAGGTTTAGCTCAGCAGCATAAGTGCCTGCCTTGCAAGCAGGCAGTCGTGAGTTCAATCCCCGGTACCGATAAAAAGGAAAAAGACCAAAAAAAAAAAAAAAAAAAAACCAAACCTAACAAAATTATGAATACAATACAAGAATTCAAAACAAGATAATAGAAAATTAACGGTGGTTATGAGTTTCCCTTTTTAGGCATTTTCTCCTCTATCACTTTCATAATATCTATTACGATTTTTGGATCCCACTAACTCCAATTTTTTTATGCTAGGGAGATAACTCAGTGTTCACCTGTGTCATTCCAAACCATTTCACCCATAAGCATGATCTCCAGTTGTATCCATTTACCTACAAAAGCTTTGAGATTATTCTACTTTATAGCTGGTTAGCTTTCCATGGTATGAAAATACTGTATCTTTCTTATCCATTCTGTGGTGGATGGGCAAGTTACCCTTGCCTTTTTCTGGTTTCCTGTCATGTGGAACAATTATTTTCTCTCCTTTGATTTTCAGTCTGAATTTCCTTTCAAGTAAAATGTGTCTTGTACAAGTGTATTTATGGATCTTGTTTCTTGATCTACTCTCCCTGTGTTTTTTAATTGCTAAATTAAGGCCATCTACATGGTTCCTCTCTGCCATGCTATCTTCCTGATGTTGCCCTGCACTTTTCCTATTCATTCAATTGCCTATCTTACTTGGTGATTCTCCTCTGTTGTTCTGGAACCATGGTGGTCATCTTTATCTCTCTAGACTATTCTTCAGCACTCTCTAGGGTTGTTTTGATAGTCATAAATTCTTTCAGTTCTTTATTATGGAAATGTCTTATTTTTCCATCAATTTTGAAAGATAGTTTTGCAGGTTACATCAATCTGGGTTGGAAGTTATTTTCTCTGAGAATTTGAAACACCACTGCAAACTCTTCTTAACTGGATGGTTTGTGTTGAGAAGTCTGCTATGATTCTGGTGGGTTTTCCTCTATAGGTGATCTGTTTCTTTTCTCTTAACAGCTTTTAATATTCTGTTTTTGTGCTGAATTTTTGGAATCTTGATCATTGTATGTCTAGGGGTAGATATATTTTGGCTACGGCTAGTTGGAGTTCTGTATGCCTCGCTTATCTGAATGCCAGATGCTTTTCCATGTTTGGGAAGTTTTCTGCTATTACTTCTGTAAATAGTCTCTTTATATCATTTGTGTTAACCTCTCCTTCTTCACTGATACCTATTACTCTTAAATTACTATTCTTTGCATCATCTTTCAGCTGCTGAATTATTATTTCCTGGTTCCTTGTTGTTTTTAAGAGATCTTTCCTTTCACAATCACTAGCTGAGATTTGTCTTTAAGGTCTGAAATCCTGAATCTCTTTTAGGTGGTTTTGCCAGCTTTTGATCAACTTTTTAATTTCCTGGATATCTCTTTGAATCTGTTTCATACATTGTAAATCCTTCCTTCATTTTTCATTCAAGGTTTCTATCATTTTTGTATGCTCTTCTTTAATTTATGTCTTCTCAGATATGCTCAGCTGTTCTTTCATTATGTTTGTGGATTTCTTCTTTTACCTTTGAGATGTTATTTCTGATCTGATTAATTTTACAATCTCATGAAGTTGTTTCTTCAGTTGCTATCCTCTCAGAGATTTCAGGTATGTGACTTCTGTTTTATTCCATGACTATCTCCCAGATTTGTTCTGTGTGGCCTGGAGGCCTGAGATTGCCTTTAGTTCCTTCATTGGACAGGCACCTGAGTTTCTCTGAACCCAGGTTCCCAGGGAGATAGCAAAGCATGGGGCAGGCTTTTCCAGACTTGTGCAGCTACACTGAGCCTTCCCTGATGGCCAGGGGTGCGTGGTGGCAGGACTGCTGCTTCTCTTAGCCTGCATGTCTACACTGGGACTCCCCTGATGGTGGCAGGCACACAGGGGTTTGTCTGTCTGATTCTCCTGGTGGGTGCTGGCTGCCCAAAGGAGGCAAAGGTCTCCAGTGGTGACCTGTGGGTGCCCTGGGCAGATCTTGCTTTATGTGCCTCCTGGCACTGACTGCCTGCAGGAAGCAAGCCTTCTCTGGAGTGGATTTTTCACATAGGTATTTTTATCTACCTTTGAATGGAAGTTCATTAAGTTGGGATGGAAGGCTATAAAGTTGAACTAGAGCATAATTACTTTGATTGCTTTGGTATTTTTTGATGGGCTTCTGAAAGTTTATCTTCCAACTCACTTTTATCTAGTAGATACTGGCAGTGTACTCATAAAAGTCTTAATGATAAAGGAGAGTAAAACTATTGGAAACATCAAGGCTTTGTTACTTAAAAGTTACTGTAAGCCTTGTTCCTTAGCTCAAGCATATTGAATGATTTTATCAGTTTTTAGATTCACATACAGGCTTGAGTGCTTTGTATTGTATAATATTTCATTCATAGTGTTAAAGTTTCTATAAAGATTTTCCCCTTTTTAATTGATAGGTCTAAAAAAATGACAAAGTTAAAATCAAACTCAGATTTCCACATTATTTCCCATATTCTTTGGAGCTGTTTATAAAACTATTTTAAACATTAAATTTTCAACTTGTTTGTAAAACTCAAATATAGATGTTTGAGGGACCAAAGTTGGAGAAAGCATTTTACAGTATTGAACATTGGAATGGAATCAAATTCATACTAAGTTGAGCATATACTATTGGAGAGTAAATATTTCAAGTACCTTGATAGCAGTTGGTGGTAGGGGAAAGGTATTAGGGTACTAATAGAACAGAATCCCTGCCTTCATGGAATTTACCTTGTAATGAGTGTCAGCCAGTAAAACAGATTTCATTGTAACATACAGAGTGCCAAAGCAGAAGGATATGGAGAGATATATAGGTCATAAAGAAAGGGTACCAGTCATTAGATTTTACTTAGAAGACACATTTTTGTTTCAACAAATTAGGGCCTTCAGTCGGTACTCTCCTCTGCAGAAATAAAGATGAGGAATGTACTGTATCTACCTGGGAAGCATGTTTGAGTATTAAGCGAAAATGCATGTGCATTATATTTACAATAAAATGCAAACAACAGACATCAATCACGGCAGAAAAAGCATGTGTAGTGTTAAGTTCACTCAGACTGATTGAATAAAGAAATGTTAAGTGGCAGTTGCTCTGAAAAGAGTCTTTGTCTTTTGAGTTTTGGTTCCCACCCTCTCTTTTTCTTTTTCTTTTTCTGTAGCTCCGGTGCATAGATTTGAAGGAAACATCTCTAAAAAATCATAGCGATCAAATTTAGATATCTTTTATGTTCTTTTTCTTCTATTGCCCTATCTTTCTCTTCTGTTCTAGAATAATAATTGCTGGTAACACAAGACCCAGACTGTGGGCTGTTTGCCTTAGCAGTTTTATGATTCAAAATTCTCTGCCCCTTCAAATTAGATTATTTTTAAAAGCCTGTTACCCCTAATTATTTACAATGAAAGTTATATTGCTTGAAAATTTTTATTTTTATAAACATAAGTTCTGGATTGATGATTTACATTTTAAGACTTTTACTAAAATAATGAGGATTTTAGCAAATACAATTTGGTAAAAATTTTAAATAGTGTTTTGAGATACATCATTTTTTAAAAATTCCCATCTCCTTCCTCTTTCCATTTACTAAAGCTTTGTTTCCATTTCTTCCTTCCTCTTTTTTTTTTTTTTGTTTTTTCTTTCTTTCCTTCCTCCTCTGCACTCCCTTGTTCCCCTTCCCATTTAAAAATGTTCTCCCAGTATCTCCACATTTATCCTCTGTTATGCTCCTTATTTACCCTGTGGGTTTCTTATACCAGAGAAACAGTGCAATATGTAAAGTTGCATGTCTGATTTGTTTCACATAAGATTGTGTTCTCAAGGTGCATCAAATTTACTAAAAATGACTCTTATCATTTTTTGTGGCAGAATACCACATTGTATATAAATACATTTTTCCTTATTCATTCATCTTTTGATAGATATCTGACTATTTCTAACATTTAGCTATTATAAATTTTGCTGCTGTAAATATGGGTATACATATATAACTGTGGTATGATACTTTTAACTTTTGGGGGAAGGTACTTGGAAGGGACGTAACTGAACAAAATAGAACCCTTAGTCTTAGTTTTTTGAGGAATCTCCATACGGATTTCTCATATCAGTGTATATCCCCATTGGCAATGGAGAAGGGTTCCTTTTCCAGCCTTGCCAGCATTTGTTGCCGGTTAATTTCTTGATAACAGCCATTCTTTCTGGAGTAAGATGGAATCTCAGTGTTGTTTTAAATTGCATTTCTCAAATGACCAATGATGTTGAGCATTTTTTGTATAGTTATTTGTATTTGTTTGAGAAAGGTTTATTCATTTCTGATGCCCATGTTTGGATTAAGATTTTAAAGTTAGAGGGGCTGAGTATTTTTAGTTCTTTATGTTTGTACATGTTAATCCTTTGGGAAACAGCAGACAAAAAAATTTTTCCCATTCTTTGAGTTAACACTTCACTCTGTTGGTAATTTCATCTGTTGTGCAAAAGCTTTTTAATTTGATGTGATTTGTGTTGATTGTTAATATTTCTTATGCAATAGAGGTTTCATTCATAAAATCTTTGCTTATTCCTATATCTCCTACAGTTTTACCTACTCTGTCTTCCCGCAGATTGTTTCTGTTTTTATATTTGAATATTTGATTCATTTTGATTTTAGTTTAGTGCATAGTGAGTGACGTAAGTTTCAGTTTTCAGCATGTGGATAGCCAGTTTCCCCAGGACCATTTATTGAAGAGGCTATTTTTCTTCCATTGTAGGTGTTTTGCCCCTTTGTCAAAAATAAAGTAGCTAGTATGCTTGGAGTAGTTTCTGCACCTTGTAATCTGTTGCATCCTCGGATCTATCTTTTTGCCAACACCATGATGTGTTTTCACAGTAGCTTTGTTGTATATCCTCAAATCACGGATTGTTATTTCCCTTCTTGCTCTTATTGCCCAGAATTGCTTCTCCTCTTTTATTGCTTCTAGATGAATTTTAGGATTGTTTTCTCTAGTTCTGTGAGGTGTACTATTAATATTTTGATCAGGATTGTATTATATCTGTAATAGTTTGGGGAATGTGGCCATTTTTATTAAATTGGTTCTGCCTATCCAAGAACAGGAGATATTTTTTTGTTTGTTTGTTTTCTGATACCCTCTTAATTTGCTTTTTCAGAGTAGTGTAGTTTTCAATGTAAAGGTCTTTCACTTCCTTTATTAGATTGATTCTTACGTGTTTCATTTTTCTTAATGCTTTTGTAGAAGTTATTTCCCTAATTTTTCTCTTAGTTTGTTAGAGGAGTGCTATTTACTTTTGAGTGTTGGTTTGTATACGGCTGTACTATTGAATTTGTTTATTGATTCTGGGAGTCTTTTGGTGGATATTTTGGTGTCTTCTATGTAGGGGTCATGTCATCAAGAAAAAATTTTTTTTTCCTTTCCTATCCATATTATTTTTATTTCTTTGTCTAATTGGTCTGGCTCATGTTTCCAGAACTATACTGAACAGGAGTGGTGATAATGGGCATCTTTGTCTTGTTTCTGTTTTTAGAGTGAAAGCTTTTAGTTTTTGACCAAATGTATAATGTTGGATGTTGGCTTTTATCAGATTGAGATAAAGACATATTCTAATTTTCTATAGAGTTTTTTAAAAAAAATTTTGATTGGATGTTGGACTTGGTCAAATCCTTTTTCTTCATTTTTGGGTTGATCATGGGGGTTTTGTCCTTGGTTCTGTTAATGTGATATACTTACATTTATTGATTTGGAATGAATCCTACTTGGTCAGGGTGTATAATGTTGGTGACTTTCTGCATTCTGTTTGCCAGTATCTTATTGAGGATTTTTACATATTTATTCATTAAAGCGATTGGCCTGTAATTTTTAGTTGGATCCTTCTCTGGTTTGGATATCAAAATAATGCTTTCTTCCAGGAATGAGTTTGGGAGTATTGCTTCCCTTTCAATTTCATGCAAGAGTTTGAGGAGTGCCATTAGATCTTCTTTAAATTTCTTGTAGAATTCAGTAGTGAATCCATCAGGTCCTGGGCCTTTCTTTGTTGATAGGTTTTGTAATTCTTTAATTTCATTGATACTGAGTTATTTAGAATTTTTATATCTTCTTGAGTCAGCATCTGTGTTTCTGCAGGATCTGTTTTGATCTTGCCCTTTTCATTCCTAATTACATGGATTTGTGTCTTTCCCTTTTTTCATAAGGTTGGCTAAAGGTTTGTTTATTTCATTTACTGTTTTAAAGAACCAGCTCTTCGATTCATTCTTTGCTTTCTTAATCTAAATTGTGTTAATTTCTGCTGTGATATTTATAATTTTTCTATCCTGTTTGATTTGAGTTTAACTTGCTTTTTTTTTTTCTTTTTTCCTAGAAACTTGATGTTCAACACTAGGTTGTTTATTTAAGTATGTTCTGTTTTTCTGATTCCAATTGTGAGAATTGACTGCTATAAATTTCCCTCATAGGGAAATTTTACTGTGTCCTATAGATTCTGGTATGTCATACTGGAATTATTGTTTAGTTGTAGAAGCTATCTAATTTTTTAATTTCATTTTTGATCCATTTGTTATTCAGGAGGGTCTTAATTTCCATGTGTTTGTGGGATCATATAGCTTATTTTACTGTTGATTTCTAATTCATTGCACTATATTCTGATAATATGTGTGAGATAATTTCAGTTCCTTTGCATTTACTTAAGCATGTTCTATGAGCCAGTATGTGTATTTTGGAGAAAGTCCTGTGTGGTGCTGAGAAGAATGTGTATTCTGATGTTGCCAAAACACTGGGTACCTACTAAGTCCATTTGTTTAAAGGTTTGGTTCAGGTCTGATATGTCTTTGTTAATTTTTTTATCTAGTTGATTTATTTGTGACAGTGGAGTGTTCAGGGTTCCTATCACTATCGTGTTAGTGGTGATCTGATTTTGCATATGCATTAATGTTTGTTTTATATATTTCAGTGCACTGGTATTTGATGCATAGATATTTATGATTGTTATCTCTTCCTCTTGGATCATTTCCTTAATCACTATACAACAAATGTAGTAATTTTGTTTCTTGTGATACTTGAAATCCACTTTTTCTGCAGAGAGTAGCTACTCCTGCTTTTTCTCAGGCTTTTTTTTTTTTTTTTTTTTCTGGAGTATTGTAATCTATTCTTTACCTTTCAGTCTGTGGATTTCTTTTTGAGTTAAATTTGTTTTTTGTGTGCAGTACATTGTTAGATTTTGTTGCTTGATCCATTCTTCCAATCTGTTTCTTTCAATAAGTGAATTGAGATCCCTTACATTGATAGTTGTAACTGATACATATATTGACTTATCCTTGTCATACTATTTTCCTGTTGTTCTCTCTTTCTCTTTTTAATTGCTTGCCTCCCTGGTGGATTCATTCTATTGAGATTCATAGAATTGTTGTCTCCATTGTTTTTTTTTTCCTGGAGTATCCTTCACAATGTTTTGGAGTGCTGATTTGGTGGTCATGAACTTCTTCAGTTGCTCTTTATCATGAAAGTATTTGTTTCTCTAGATTTGAAAGATAATTTTACAGGGTACATCAGTGTGGTTTGGAGGTTGTTTTCTTTTAGGGCTTAATACACTTCACAAAAAACTCTATGATTTGAGAGTTTGTGATGAGAAGTCTGGTGTGATTCTGATGAGTTTTCTTTTATAGGTGATTTTTTAGTTTCTACAATATTGCTTTTAATAGTCTGTTCCTGTGGTGAATTTTTGGAGTCTTATATGCATTGATTTTGTTGTTGTTGTTGGTTTTTTTTGTTTTGTTTTCCTGATCATGGCTAATTGGATCTTGGTATGCCTCACTTATGTCCATGTTAAATTTTTTTCCTTCTTATGAAGTTTTATGCCATTACTTCTGTGAATAGGTTTTTATGTCCTTTGTGCTGATTTTTCATTGATTCCAATTAATCTTACATTATTTATTGTATCATCTAGCAGCTGTTAAATTAATTTTTCATGGTCCCTTGCTATTTTGATTGTTGCTAACCACAACCCTGTTTTCTATTTCTGAGAGTCTCTTTACATTAATTGATTCTACTGCATATACTTTCAATAGAATTTTTAATCTCCTCACTATGGATTTGATTCTGTTTTATGCAATCCTATTCTTTCCTATGTTGGTCACTCATGGTTTCATCACTTTCCTAAGCTCCTTTATTTTTTAAAAATTGTGTTTATTCTAGATTCACTAGCTGTGTCCTTCATTATGGTCATCTCTTTAGTTACCTGTGTAATTACTTCTCTCTCTTTTTTTCCCCTACAGACTCATTCATTTGCTTTATTACTTCCACTGTTACCAAAAGTGTAGCTGGGTGGCTTTTGATTTTTTTATACCTCAGTGCCTGCCAGATCTTCCTTGGGCTGACTGAAAGTCTGGGGTTGCATGTTGCTTCCATGTTTTCTCATTTTCTTTTCCTTTCTTGTCTTTTCTTTTATAAATTTGTTTTGCATTGATGCTTGTAAATTGCTTTGTTATGTCGCTTTATTTCTAGTAATGAGACCTTTGGAAAATAACAACTTTTCAGAAATGTCTTCTAGGTGTTTCTGACTTTTTAGTCTGCCCCAAGATCCTACCTCTTGTTTATTAGGGATAAAAGGTTGCTGCCTGTTAGGCCTAGCACCCAGTTCTTTAGAACCAAACTATGGAATTGTTTATGACCCTTGTATTGACATACAAGGAAGAATAGTTCAGAAAATTATATATAGCAAATATAGTTCAGAAAGATCAGAAAATTATATAGTAAATAGGTGTCCTCTCAATAGAATGGGATATACCCTAAGGTGAGAAAATTTAAAAGAGACAAAAGGAAAAGTGGAGAAATAAGAGAAAGAGATTAGAAACATATCTGAAGGACAAAGGAAGATTACCCAAGCTTCCGAAACTAGTGAGGAAGACAGGAGAAAAAGAAAGAAGAGGAAGAAGAAAAAAGGAAAACAAAAAGGCAAGAACAAAACAAATCGAAAAACAATGTTTATACTTGTAAAAAAAAAACAAAAACAGAAAAATAAGAACAAACAAAAAGAAATTTCTCTGATTTCTAGCTTATGGTTATCTTCTGGGGTCTGCAGTTTTATGGTGGTATTCAATTCATACTGTGACTGATGTCACTGGTCTACAAGGAGGCAGCCTAGATCTGTGCCTGATAATTCCAGCAGTAGGATTAGGGCAGGGTGCTGATTGTAGTGTTTTCAAATCCACAGGAGTTAAGGCTGATCCTGGCCTCTGATTGTGGGGTTGGGGCCAGAGTCATTCAGCCCACAGCATTCTGGTTGTGTCTCGATGGCCTACCATAGCTCCCCAACCTTGGATTTGGTTGTCTCTCAGCCAGCCACTGAGTGCCAGGTTCACTTGGCTCCTCCTCAAAAGTGATGCCTACCAAGCACCCTCTCCAGGGAAGCAGTTTCCTGGACTGTAGTCATTCACCAGACGTCGTAGCAGAGAGCATCCACTGCTTCATTCCACTGGTGTATCTTTCCCTGGAGGACTCAAGTCATCCGCCCTCACTGTGTCTCTGTAGATTCTATCCTTTCTGATGCTGAGAGCTGGGAGCCGGGGAGAAAGCACAATTTACCTTCTCCTCCTTCTGCAATGAGGTCCGTCTCTTGACTGTTTCTGTGTGCTCCTGTTTTCCCTTTCTGGTCCTAGGGCATCTGCCTCCCTCCTTTTCTTTCCCAGGACGTTATTTTCCAGTGTCTGGATTCCGAATCTTGTTGAGGTTGAGTTACTGCTGCTTACTGCCCTGTCATCTTCCCAGAAGTCCTCTTGAGACACATCTTTATAATATTTCTGATGAACCATTGATTATAATAAATATATCCAACAGACTGCTTTAATGCTTTCTTTCTTCAGCCTCTGTGTATCATATTTGCCATTTATATTCTTGAGCAACTCAGCTTCTATTTTTGAAACACAGGCAGTATTTAATTAGGGTGTCTTATCCTGTCACTGCTGTTCACATCTACACTACTGCCTAGGGCAGACATATAGATAAGCATGCTGGCAAATAATTTTTAATAAACCAGCCCATCCTTTTCACAAAATACCAAAAAAGATTACTGGCTGCTGCTGGCAAGTTTACAATGAATTTGAAATATTCTGTAATATGCATTCCAGATAAGTTTGCCAAGAACTGATTCATAATTCCTCACACAAGTGTCCTCATGTGCCAGAGATGATCTTTTGAGAAAAACTTTATAAAAATCTTTCTATAGCCCTAAAAGAATGTATCTTACTTTCTGATTTGTTGTAATAAAACAAATCATATTTAGTGTACATGTAAATAAATCCATTTATTTTCACAGTATGAAATATATTATTACCATGCTGCTTTGCTTGACATTTTATACTTGTATTTTAAAAAGATACTGATTCAGCATCAAGCTCAGGCTGTTACATTTAGCAGTCAGCAACATAGGAACTGAAAAAGAATGCAGATTAAAATCCTTTGTTGAAGGGCTGGGGATTTAGCTCAGCGGCATAAGCACCTGCCTTGCAAGCAGGCGGTCGTGAGTTCGATCCCAGGTACCGATAAAAACGAAAAAGACAAAAAAAAAAAAAAAATCCTTTGTTGGGATGCTTTATACTCTCCAAGATTGGGAACTAAATTACCTGTTAAACATTTAGTCACAACTATAGTCCTCGAGGTTTTTTTGTCCATACACATGAGTGTTGTCTAAAACATGTCCACTTTTTAGACCCTGCTGCCACTTGGCTTAATTCACAGATCTGCTGTAACTAGTAACTTGCCTGACTTCTCTGGCTCTCCTTTCCTGCTAAGCTTTGTTTGTTTGTTTTGGTACCAGGAATCACACAGGACCTTGTACTTGTCAGCAGGTACTTATGCCACTGAGCTAAGTGGCATAAGTACCCCAGCTCCTGCTAAACTTTGTATCCCGGGAATGATTAAAACCTTCCATCACTGCCATAGCTACTACTGCTGGAACCATCATAGCCACTTTGATTTCACTGTTTGGCAAAGTGTGGCCTCCAGCTCCAGAGCTGGTGCTTCTAACATTTCCGCCCTTTGTGGGTCCAAAATTTGAATATTATTCCACTTGCCAAAATCATTGTGATTTCACATGATTCCACACCTCCAAAATTGCTTTCATTATTACCAAAATCATTGTTGCCGTCCACACTGCCACCATTTCCACCACCACCACAACTGCCACCAAAGCCACCTTGACCACTGAAGTTTCCTCCATAACCAAAATTGTCATGGCCACCATCAAAAGTTATAGAACTGCTTCCACCTTTCTGTCTAGATGAAACACTAGCCATCTTTTGCTTAGACAGAGTGGTCACACTTCACAGTTGTGGCCATTCAGATTATGATATTTCTGAATGATAATCTTATCCACAGATCATGCTCATCAAAAGTTACAAAAGCAAAGCCCCTCCTCTTGCCACTGCCTGATCAGCCATAATTTCAGTCATTTCTGTTTAGCATAATCTCATTGGTGATGTTCTTCAGTATCTTTTTTTTTAATGCCACCAACAAACATCTTCACAGTTAGGTGAGCCCCTGGTCTTTGAGAATCTTCTTTTAAGACAGCTGTCTTTGGTTCCATAACTCTTCCATCCACTTGCATTCCTGGTTGCGTCTACCTCCTGCACAGCGGTGTAAGTGACAAACCCAAAGCCCCCTGAAGCACTTGGTGTTTGGATCTTTTATACCACACAGTTGGTGAACACTCTGCGTTCCTCAGGATGGCTTTTGAGACTCTCTTCAAAGTTCTTTTAGAGCTTATATCTCTAAACTTATCCAGCTGTTTGGATTCTTTATGAGGCTGACTTAAATAAGAGCACTTGGAAGAGAAACTACTAACTATGCTTCCTTGACAATGTCCACAAGCATACTATTATATACTTTAGAAGCCCAAATCTGTACAGTATATTGAGATACCAGTTGTGGTTATTAATCAGTATTGAAATTATTTTGAAAGATGGAGCATTAGTTCAGAGTTGAAAAATAAACCCTTAATGTTTCTAAAAACAACTGGAATTTAGAGCTTGAAAGCACTATAGAAATTATTGGCTATATTTTTATACAAGATAAAATTTAGAGTGTGATTTTTACTCATGGTCATAAACCTACCTAACAGCACATTATAAAAAATATACACTCTGCAAGTTTGTATGTAATTAATACCACATTCGTAGCTTATACATCTCCATAGAAGTACAGTGAGTATATTTAGAGAGAGTCATTACTTTATGTTGTTGTTTATGTAAAATGATATCAATTATTGTGTTTGTTTCAAGGACCTAAAGAGTAATACAGGATACTAAAACATGCTACAAATGGTTGAACCTTGACAATATGCCAAGTAAAAGAAACCAGACACAAAAGAGTATAAATTGTATGATTTATTCATATGGAATATGCATAGTAGGCATATCTACAGAGACAAAAATTAGGTTAGTGGCTGCCAGAGACTTGGGAAGGCAGGAGTGCAAGGGAGAATAGTGACTGCTTATAAGTATAGATTTTCTTTTGGGGTGATGAAAATGACCTGCAGTTAGGTAATGGTTACAGTTGCGCAACTTTGTGGAATCTTCTTAAAATTACACTTGAAAAGGGTGACTATGATATATGAATTTATACCTCAAGAAAAACTAATATATGTAAAGCATCTAACAAGCGCTTGATACATAACACGTTCTATATAGAAATTAGCTGCTGTTATTGTTTGGAGCCATTTATAAGAAAGTGTAACTAGAAAGTGTAATATTCAGTATTTTATTTCACTACCTGAAATACAAGTGATATAAACAGTAAAACAATTGTTTTTTTCACCAATAAAATGTTTATAGTGTAAAAAAGGTATTTAATAGCAATAAGCTTCAAATTCAGGAGTTAGCTAAATAAACTAAGTAGCAAGGATTTTTTTAGTTTTTGGTTTTTTGTTAGCTAAACATGGCATATTTTAGCTGCTATTATGGCATGACTTACACAGTTTTCTTAATATAACAATAAATGTATTGAGATAGTAAATGTTATATCATGTATATTTTACTATGATTTTTTAAAAATCATAAATACCAGGTCTTGTGAGAATTGTTTATTCTTAGGTACTCTTTATTTGCCGTTTATAGTCCCATCCTTTTTTCAGTAAGGAATAATCATAGATAGAAATCTTTAATGATGGAAGATTATGTGATATCTTCAGTTTGGAGTCTAGTATTCCATCTACCAGTACTAAATAGAACACAGGAAATAAACTCTACACTGTACCTTAGTCTCAGGAGCTTAGTGTCATGCAGTAGAAGACTGAGGCCTTTTAGTCTGGACAATACCAGTCCCTGTGACGTGCAAGCAGCAAATGTTCTGATTACCTTTCAGAATCTGTGATAAAGAAGCTCTCTAGATGCTGGTAGCGGGGAGAGAATTCACAGTTTTGTTTTTATGGATTGACATGAAGGATTAGTTGAGAACAGAGGCAGCTGACCTGGGGCAGCCCTGATACAGAGGAAAAGTTATGATGTTTATCAGATATTTGTTTCATGGATTAATTTATAGTTATCTGTTGAGATATAATTTGCTGATAATTAAATACCTAAGCTGTGGTAGCTGTTGATCAACTAGACCAGGTAGGGAGGAGGTACTAGAAAATTCTGTGAATGTCATGGCCTTGGACTTGGAAAGTTGTTGGAGGTGAAAAAGATTAAGAATGGTGAGACAGAACAGATAGTTGAACGTAGTCCAGTGCTTCCATATTTGACGAGGATTTGAAATGCTTGCTACAGGCAATGAGAAAAGGAATGCTAGTGTGAAAATGAGCTTGGGTTTTGCCTTGGGGACTCTCTTGAAGACAGAGAATGGGTGAAAGGAATTCCAGATTGGAATGGGGGTCAGTGAGTCCTGACCAAGTAGGAAACCAACTAGAGCATGGTATAACTTCAGTACAGAGGTTGGCAAAGTGGGAACCTCATCTGCCAGGAGCTGGCAGATTTTTACTAGGAATAGGTAACAAAATTTGATGGGTTGAGACTGGAATAACGTGGGGAGCTGAGTCATCCCTAGTGCCCATATGCAGAGAAGAAGCACTCGGTGTAGGTTCTGAAGCTGAAAGTGATTTGAATAACTGATGTTTAAGGATAAGTTAATTCAGTAGTAGTTTCATATAGGAGAATTGAGGATAGGGAGTTAATTAACTGATTGGGTCTTCAGTGCCCTTTGTGTATATTTTTACATTAGTAGATTATAAGTGGGTGGTTATCTTTTGCCTTTGTTACTGATTTTCTTGTTTCCCTTCATCGCTCTCCTAATAGGGACTAGACCGTGTTACCCAGTGAGTGAGTGGTTCAGAAGATGACCCCTTTTTGAGAAGCATACAAAAACTTCATTATAATAAATGACTTACATACATTGAGTTTTCCTTGTTAAATTTTCATTAATAGGTGATTGATGCAGTGGCTAGTAATTTACCCTCTTGGGGCAGAGGCACACTGCCCAGTGGACTCATACTATAGAAAAAGTCTCCTTTGTGATTTCTCATACCTTTAACATCAGTGTTTCTTGAAGTATGGAGCATGAACAACCTGTATTAAAATACTCAAAGGATTCATTTAAAATGCAGGCTGAGATCCTCCCAAGACTCAGCTGAACTAAAAGCTTTGGGAGCAGGTAGAAGAACTCAGTGTCTTTAACTAGCACACTAAGTTTTGATAACTACTGATTCAGGACACACAGTTCTGTGCACCTGTGTCTGACAAGAAGCTTTCTTAGATTCACTTCCCACATAGTAGGTTCATTCCTGGTGGGACATTTCCCAGTAGCCCACATTAAAGTGGTGTCTTATTCTACAGTCAGAGCAAGAAGAAAGTAAGCTACTGGATGTTTTGGGCCAATTTTGTACTATTTCTTACAGTGCAAGTAATTCTTGTGGCATGCTGAAGCATGTGGCTCCCCTTTGAAGCACTGAATACTGTCAGTGTAGTGATCCAGCTGGCAGTGTTTGTGCTTGGACCTGGCAAATCTCATTAAGTCACATGTCTTTCCTATAATGATGTCAGTGTTACCGATTTCTAGAGCTGCAAGATTTCTACTCTCCCTGTAGGACTCCTTGTTTAAAACTCCCTTGCAATAATGGACTCCTACCTTGAGTGTCATATGTGGACCATTGAACCTATATTTTTTAATTCTTGTAACTTAGTCTCAAAATTCAAATTCCAAAATACTGTGTCAGAAATTAGATACGTGAAGTTGGCCTGTGTTGTTGGCCTGTGCTGGGATCAGGGTGGGAGGACATGTGAATTACTAAGTGTAATTTATTACTTGCTGGGTAAAAATTCCAAAACTTGACCTTCGAGGTGCCTTTTTATTACACCTGGCTCTCCTCAAGCATTACTGAGCTTTGGTTAGTATAAATGTGAATAAATTCAGACTGGTACCATTTTATTATTTGACTTATAATTTGATCAGTAAATTAAGTACTTGACAGAAAAAAGAACTTTTCTTGAGAACGAAATCAGTAAAAGCCTTTGGTAGCCTCAGGCGACACTACAAAATAAGGGACTGTTGTTGCATCCTTCTGGCTTTCTTTTCTGCTTTCTTCTACAGGTTTTTAAATTAATGCATCTCTGATACCTCTTAGCGAATTTTTTTAGATTACTCTCCTCTGTTTCCCTTCTGTGTTGTCACTGTGTGACATGCATTGCTGGAGACCTGTCCTCTGCCTCTCCATTGGGCCTGCAGCAGCCCACCACTGGCCCTTTGTAGCCACGGCTCCATCCTGGTGTGCCGTCTTCCCCAGTTGCCATAGTCTAGTTCATCTCTGCCTCGTTCAGTTGCTAATTGGAGAGTCATATACGAGAATTTTTACTGAACCCAGGGCCTTGTGCATGGAAGCAAGAACTTCATAACACTGAGGTACATCCCCAGCTTTTGATTGCTAGTTTTATTTTGAGATAGGAACTTGGCTAAAGTTGCCCAGGCTTGTTTCAAAGGTGTGGTCCTTCTGCCTCAGTCTCCTGAGTATCTAGGATTACAGCTGTAAGCCACCAAGACTGGCTTGAGTCGACATCTTAAAGCAGTGTTATGTGTTTCTGAATTACGTTTTCCTCAAAAATCAATTTTTTAAAAAACTGGCTCCTTGTGATGTGGCATCCTCATGAAGAAATCTGTCTTAAGCACAAAACTTGTCACTTGAGTAGCTTGAGGCCTTGTGCAAATCCATCATCTTCCGATTCTACATTCTCTATATTAACTAGTTTCTGCATTAAACAAAGCTTTTGAAATTTATGCAATACAGGTTTCCACGGGTGAAGGCGACATGTCGTTTTGCTCTGCTCCTTAGAGTGTTAACGTTGGAGTGATATTTCAAATAAACCACATGAATAAGAAACTTAGTGAAGATGGCTGTGGAAACAGACGGTGCTTGGTTTCGTTTTGTCTTACTGTATATTTCTGATATATAATAGTGGTGTTCTTTTGGGGTGACTGATCCATCCACATCTTGATCATTGTGAATCTCTTTGTCTTCGTCTCTTTTCCTCTGTCCTCCGCCTTGTAAACTGGTTTATTAGTCCCACACCTCATGAAAACATTTATTTTCTTTCTCCACTTTCCCTAATTCAGTAGTGTTTTTGAAAAATGATTTGTCAGATCAACAGTTTGTTTTGACAAATGAATGTATCAAATTAATTCCTTTGACCAAAAAATTTTAACCATTGCTTTTTATCCCGCTGATTTTGGGAAAAGATCTCAGTCTCCTGACGCCTGTTTTCTTTCTACTGTCCTCAGCACAATTGTTACTTTTCATTTTTCTTTTTGTCAATCAAAATGTATTAAAACACTCAAAGGATTCATTTTAAAAATTCAAAAAAATAATCCATATTCAGGCGGATATGGTGTAAATGCCTGAAACCCAGCTACTCAGGAGACTGAGGAAAGAGAATTGGAAGTTCAAGGCCAAGATCCTGTTTTGCTAAGAGCTGGGGATACACAGCAGTGCGAGACCCTCGGTTCCAAAACAGTACCAGAAGTAATTCAAGCAACATCAAAAGATATAAAGATATAAATTCACAACCACTAACAGAAATAACCACTATTAGTTCCTCACTTATCTTTCTAGATGCTTCCAATGTGTACTGAAGCACACCATCCTTTTTTAATGTGGGCAAAATATTCTGCTCCCTAATTACCATGACCAGTCTTACCTTGAGGGGTGTTTCAGTCACCCCTTATTTTCCTGACAGCCTTGGCAGTTTTAAATGCTGTTATTCCTTTTTTAATTTACGTAGAATTTCTTGGTTTAATGCTTATATTTTAAAAGGCATAAATTCTCCCAGAGGATTAGAATTCAGTTGGAAGAAATTGTTGCTGTGGTGTCCGATGTCATTTGTATGTGAGGGAAGCATTGTCCTGCAGGCTACAGAGGAGAAGACACAGGCAGTGAGGCTCTCTCCACTTCTCTGCACCTACTGCAGGCGGTGTCTCTCAACCTTGTAGCGATGTGACAGCTGAGCAAGAGAAGAGTGAGTGGTGATTCCTTGCATAGCTGAGCTGGAAGCATGACTCTCCATCTCCTCTGATCCCTCAAAGAAGGGAAGAGAGAGGGCGTTTTCACAAACAGGGTTGTGATAGTGTTGCGTGGGGTGAGATAGAGAATTACACAAAACTCTTACATCACTTGTAATGAAAACTCTATTTAAAATGTCATTTTATAATCACTTGCTTAGGGACTCAGCTTTCCCTGCCAGTTGTTGGTTCCCCAGCAGCAAGGACCCATGTGCCCACCACAGTGCCTTATCTGTAGTGCAGCAAATATTGACCTGCCAGAAAACAGGGGAAACACAAATGTGAAAATCTTAGTTATCAAAGTGAAATAGGAATGTCTTCATTTTTCCTCTTATTTTGGCAGTAAGTAACATATCCGGAAACAAGCTCTACATTTATTCAGCGTAAAAACCAATCCTCCAGGCTGGGGATTTAGCTCAGCGGCATAAGCGCCTGCTTTGCAAGCGCATGGTCATGAGCTCGATCCCTAGTACTGATAAAAAAAAAAATCCTCAATTACTTTTATTTTGCTTAGTTAAAAAAGAAAAATACACAAGATTAGAAAAACTGTATATCCCCATTGTTGGAATGAAATTCGACTTGAGTATTCATCACTAAAAAACGTTATTTTGAATTCTTTCCTCTTTGGTTTTCTACAGTGGAAAGAAATGGAAATAAAGTGTCAAGGAAATTATTTCTGCCTGCAAGAGTTAAAAATTTTCTTGTTGATTTTTATGAACTTCATGCTTTGAATTCACATACACTATTTCAGTCATTGCAGGTGCTATGGTAGTACAAAGCTGCAGATGGGGCTGCCTTGAGGTCAGATAACTCATGTGGCACTTTTATCACAGCAAGTTAAATTTATAATAAAACTATTTACATTTTACTTATTATAAACTTTGATATTTAAAGGAAAAACTCAAAGCTTTAACTTTTGAAACAAAGGAAAATACTCATGAAAAGTGGGGCCCTTAATATTTAAAAAGAAAATTTCAGAGCATTTTGAGCATTATGTTAAATATATTCTATAATTACTCTATTTTGGTGGCTTTGGAAACCTTTCAGATATATTGGAGATATTTCCAGTATTTTTAAAATAACAGATTTGATAATATACCAACAAACGAACGGTCTTCTGGACATTACCAGCAGGATTAGTTTCTGGACAAAAGTAGTGTTTAGTCCTTTCCAGCCTACAGCATTATGCTGGTGGGCTATTTCAACTAAAATGTGTTCTTCTAGTAAAAAGACTCTTCAGTTAAAAATTGTAAAAGGTTCCAAAACATAAACATTCTTAGCTGTGCCTCTGAAAATTAACGAGAAAAATCAGATTCAGAAATCTGTGTTTCTACCAGTAGAGGGCACTGTGCCCCTGTGAAAGGAACTCCAGTGCGCTCTTCTGCTAAGGGTTATTTATGTCAGAATAGGCGTCAGTCACAGGTGTTCCTCAGAATTTACACACACACACACACACCCCTTGTATGAATGTACACATGCTCCCTCCCGGCACCTACCTTACAAAGCTTGTCATTATCTAAGAATCAGTGTTATCGTCTGCACAGTGAGACACAATCTTGATAAATTTAGTGGAACTACCACACATCTGCCCACAGATGAGTCAGCTGACGCACCAGAAATTATAATTTCACCAAACAACAAGTAAAATCATTGAATCTAAGAGTTTGACAGAATTTTAACTTTCATCAGATTCAACGTGGATGAAGTGGGAGGAGGGAGACTTTTTGTTATCTTACCGTTTAATTTGCAAATCTCAAATAGTTTCAAAGGAATTCCTTTTAGTAGTTATCAGCCAATTAGTAATGGCATTTTGCTTATTAGAATTTCTTCATACCTTTGTGGTGCCCACAATCCGTAGTGTTTCAGTCTCTGTACCTATAAACACGTCACAGGACTGCTGCTCTGGGAGGCTGTCTGCAGAAGTGTATTCGCTCACCATCACAGCAAGGCATTCAGGAACTAAATACAATGCTGACTTGTTCTAAGACTGTGCTGTGCCCTTTCCAGATAGCCAAATAAATAGCAGACTTAAACTAGCCTTGGAGAGCAAACCCCCTCTTCCAGTGCTGTCACAGGCAGTGAGGACTGTTGGGGGCGCAGCAGGCGTTGTCCACTGTCTTCTGACCCCTGCAGTGACCCGCTCTGTGTTGTGCTAGACAGGGCCATTCAGTCCCAGTGTCGGCATACGGGCGGGGATCAATCGGAACATTTGGATCTTGGTCCCACTGCTTACTGGCAATGAGTTATCTTAAAGCTACCCTCCCTGCACCTCAGTTTTCACGTCTGTGAAATGAGGTTGATAAGAGTACCTGCCTCTTAGCACTGCGGTATGCAGTCATGGAATGAATATATCTGAACACTTAGAATAGTACCTGGAACTCAGTAAATATTCAGATTGCCATTTATATTCCTTCACCTTTTCTTTTTCTTTAGTTTGTTCTTCCTTTTTGGGGTAGGATACAGGGGTTTAAACCCTTATGCATGTTAAGAGAATACTCTACCAGTAAGGTACATCTCTTTCTCTTTTTATTTGTTTAATTTTTAAGTTTTAATTCTTTTTTTTTTTTTCTTTTTTGAGACAGCATCTTGCGAGGTTTTCAGGTTGGCCTTGAGCTCACTTTATAATCCAGGCTGGTTTCCAACTTACAGTGGTCTTCCTGTCTTACCCTCCTGAGTGCTGAGATTAAAGGCATGCACCACCACACCTGATTTTATTATTTTTTGCTTTGCAACAATGTTTTGCTCAGTTTCCCTGATTTCAAACTTGTGATCACCCTGCTTCAGCTTCCTGAGTAGCTAAAATCACACCCTCACCTTTTCTAAATTGAGTTCATGTAGAGATATGGTAGCTGAATTCTTAGAACATATTCTATTTGTCACTGTTCCATGAGGCTACAGAGCTTATTCTTTATTTTCTCTAATTAACCCTCATTAATCTGGTGCCATATCAGATAACCAGATGTGTATATAATCTTTAATGATTTAAATTTTCTCTATTTTTTTTCTTTGAAGTTGTTCCCATGATAATTCAATGAGTTTCCTCCTTCTGGTTCTGTACTGTATTTGTCTGTGGAATATTTCTTGTGGAATATATAATTACATTTTAGTTGCTGTTTTTAGTGATTCATTTTGACTTCTTTTTCTTTCCCTCACTGTCCCTTTCTTCTCTCCTCCCCCTCTTCTTTTTCTATTTCTTTGCATTGAAAAGCACGAAAGAAGGGTCAGGGAGGTAGCTCAGAGACAGTGTCTACCTGACAAAATTCCCAGTACCAAAAAAAAAAAAAAAAAAATCAAAACTGCAAAAAACTACAAGAGATATTTTTCAAGGTTTCACTATTACATTTCAATTTAGTATAGTATTTTTATAATGGAAATTTATTATGTGATCTAAAATGTATTTGTGTTCAACCCAATTAAAAATTCAAAGCAGTAATCTAGCCATTTATATGAAAGGATGCTGTTAACTTTCAAAGTCTATATAATCTAAGTTCATTACCCACATACTAGTTCTAGGTGAGAGAAACCAGTATCTGGCACAGAAATATATACACATATTTTTATAGGTGTGGATTTGGTCTTAAAAAATAAGATCAGTAATAATTTAAATTTTTATTTTCATTATATGCTTTTAAACTTTATACTTTAAGCAGTTATCTACATAATTGTTGCCTCTGGGTAGATGAGTTAAACCTATTACAGTGAGGCATGTTGCTTTCAGCTCGTTGCAGTCTCTGGTTAGGTATAGGTATGAGAAGTAAAGTGATTGTCAGTGCTTTGTTTAATAAGCATCTAGCATTTCTGGAGGGGTAGTAGATGTTCCTCACTATTGACTGCAGTTCATAAATTACAACCTTTTCTCCATTAACTGGAAAACCAAGTATTTCTAAGATAAAGGATGGTAAAAATAATGCTGAATAGCAGAGTTTGGTGGTGCACACTTGTAATCCCAGCACAGGGGAGGCTGAGGCAGGAGGATCCTTGCAAGTTTGAAACCAACCTGGGCTACAAAGTGAACTCAAGGTCAACCTGAACTGCATAGTGAGACCCTGTCTCAAAAAGACCAGTCATAATAATAAAATAATAATAATAATAATAATATGTTGACTATATATTCCCTGAAATAATACAGCTTACCTGAATTCAGCCTTTTTGTTTTGTGTTTTGTCTTTTTAAGACAAGGTCTCATTATGCAGGTCAGACTGGCCTTAAACTCACTTTGTAGCCCAGGCTGGCCTTGAACTAGCAGTGATCCTCCTGTCTCAGCTCCCCAAATGCTGAGATTACAGGCGTGCACCATCATGCTTGGCTGAGTGAACTCAGACTTTTAAACAAGTCACATGTTGGTATGCCCCTACCTATACACACACACACACACACACACACACACACACAGGTGAAAATTCCGAGATAGAACATTTCGTGGCATGGTAATGCCAGCCACTTTTTTTTTTTTTTAATTTTATTTAAGGAGAAAAAGAAAAAAAAACAGAAAAAGGGTACAAGTTACACAGAATTTCAAAAAAAATAAAGAGTAGAAAATCACTAGTTAATAGATTACATATTGTCATCTTAGAAATAGTTGGTCGTTACAAAATTAAAGCTTATAAAGTGGACATTCAAACAATGAGACTGCAAACAGTTCTGTTCAATGATCCAACAAAAGTCAGTAATATGGTTATCTATCTTATACGCTTAAATATACATGCAGTTATATCCTTTAGAGCACTTTCTTTTCCTTTCTTTTTTACAACGACAATTACACATTTTGGGTTTTGTTACTCCCACAGTTCTTATTACTTTTTTTTTGAAGAGAATAAAACCAAATGTGACATACCAAAACAGTCAGTCAAATCAAAAGGATGGACATAGTACATAATGTAAAAACAGAATACAAGGTGATCAACAATGGTTACCATAATGCCTTTACTATCTTAAAAAGAATTGCCTATATCATCAGTTATAATAAAACTGAACAAAACAGTAAAGAACAAAACCAATAAAACCAAAACATTGGAGACATTACAGGACTTCAAAAGAAGATAGTAGTCAAACCAGAATGGGCATCATAGAGAATCCTATTGTCTTCACAGTGGTTGCCTATACTCTAAACTTGGTACTATCAAGCAAAACAGAATAGAGTAAAATCAGTCAAAACAAGATGGTGAGAGCAATACAGGGTTTCAAATCAAGTTAATAGGAAATCAAAGTGGATTACTATAATATATCCTACTATTTTTTATTTATTTTTTTCCCTTAATTAAAAAGAAAAATAAAAAAATAAATAATAAAAAAGGAGATTGAGATAAAAGAGGACATAACAAAACAGCACAGTTCAGAACATAACCATTTAAGCAAAATAGTGTTTCACCACAAGATATCCCAACATAAAAGTAGTTACCATAGTGTCTCTTTGCTTGAAATCTTTGAGTACAACTTCATATACTGTAGCATCAAACATATCAAGACAATGTAAAACCATTCAAGAGAATGACAGTATTACAGGGTATTTAGAACCAACTAACAGAAAATGAACAATGGTTTCTGTATTATCTCCTTGTCTATAAAAGAATTTTGTTTATATTATCACATATAATAAAATTCAATAAGATACAACATGTTAAGACCGATGGAGACAGAAGAACAAAAGCTTAATGGGACTTCAAAGCAAGATGATGTTAAATCAGCACTAGCTATTATAATGTCTTGTTTTCTTCAAAATAGCTGTTTATACCATCCAACCTTCTCTGCCTCATTTCTGTTGCGCTCTTTTTCTGTCATTAGTTGTCAGTTTGTCTTCTTCATTTTGCTTTCTGCTCCATTCATTGTGGCCTCTCTGCCACTGTTTCTGGAATCTTGGTATTTTTCTCTTTTAGAATGTCCTGCAGTATTCTCTGTAGAGTTGAATTGGTGTTTGCAAATTCCCCTACTTCCTCTTTATCCTGGAAGCACCTTGTTTCTCCATTAATTTCTATGAACAGTTGTGCAGGATATATCAATCTTGGATGGAGGTTATTGTCTTTCAAAACGAATTATTTCCCCCCATGCTCTTTGTGATTTGATGGTTTGTTCCAAGAGGTCTACTGTAATTCTGATGGGTGTTCCCTTGTAAGTGATCTATTTCTTGTCTCTGACAGCTTTTAATATTCTGTTCTTATATTAGATTTCTGGAATTTTGATTATTATTTGCCTGGTTTTAGTTCTGTTTGGTTTGTAGGTGGCTGGGGTCCTGTATGCCTCATAGATCTGAGTATCTTTACTTTTTCCCATATTAAGGAAGTTCTCCTTGATTATTTCTGTGAATAGCCTTTGCAGTTCATTTGTTTGTATCTCTGCTTCTTCCTTTACATTCTTAATCCTTAAGTTATAGATCCTCTTATCATTGTCTAGCCTCTGTATTGTTACTACTTGTTTCCTTGTTATTTTTAAGAAGTTTTTCTTTTCATGCTCCCACATTACAAATCTGTCCTCCAGTTCAGATAATCTATCCTTAGTTTCTTTCAAGCTGTTATGCCAGCTTTCAATAGAGTTTTTAGTTTCCTGGTAATCTCTTTGAACCTGCTTCATGTATTCTATATTTTTCTCTATTTCCTCCATCAAACAATTTTCCCCTTTTTTTTCTGTTCTTTCATTACACCATCTGTTTTTTCTTGGGAGGTGTATATCTTGCTTTACTTGGTTAAATACTTCACTTTTGAACTCATCTATGAACTCATCTATGAGGAGATACCGCTTTATGTCTATTGGTGCCATGCCTGATATTACATGTTTTCTGTCCTCATTCTCCTTTCCATTTACGTTTCCTGTATCAGTGTTCTCCAGATTGGGAACTGAGGACCCTTTCTTGTTGCTCCCTCTTCCTATACTTTTTGTTCCTTCCATATAAGCATATATAGAGGCCCAGTTTCTTTCTTGGTCTGTTACAGTTTGTTTGAATTGCGCTGGCTAGGTGTTCCTGCCCACTGCAGTGTACTAGGGAGACACAGATGTGAGCAGCCTAGGCTAGATCCACCCCTCCAGGTCAATCAACCTGCTGAAGGCTTCACTGCATTAGGGTGCACTGCCAGGCCCAGGGACCTGGTTTGGGCTAGCCTACTGGGTCTTCATCCCAGGTGTAACCCGGTCAAGCACTCCCTACCAGTCCTGTTTGAGAGGGGAATATGTGACTGAAGTCACTGCAGCGTCCTGTTCCAGCTAGTCTGCCTGGTCCCAGAATGTCCTCTGTTGGAGCCTCCTAGTCTATGGAAGGGTCCCCATTCCTCTCACTCACCACAGGTCAATGCAGGGCTCCCTGCCAGCTCTGCTCTCAATTCTGTTTACCAGTTCCCACTCTCAGAGCTTTTGCATCTCTATCCCTGCTGTGCTGATTCAGATGCAACCGTGGCAGGAAATTCAAGCCATGGTTTCCAGAGGCGTGAGTTCCAGCTTTAGCACTGAGACTTTAGCTGTTCTAGTCATAGCACTGGGATTGCATTTCCAGTTGGTTTCTCTCAGCTTAGTTCAGTCCTAGGTCGGCAGGGTATATCTCCCCCTGCTGAGGACTCCCCATACCGTACCATTCCTGGAATCTAAGCTGGCTATCTCAGAGAGTCTCTGTAGCTGCTGTTATGTATCCGCCATGTTCTTCGGGAAGTCCAGGGCTAGATGAGGGTGGTGGGGTGCTCAGGTCTTCAAGAAACTTAGGCAGTGACTCTAGACTCCCTCCAGCCACTTCTTGTATGTGACTATAAACTATTTTCAAAAATCAGCCACCAGAAAAGAACTCTGGCCTCCTTCCTATGTGTTTCTCCTGGTTATATCAGTGTCTGCATGAAAAATTCAGAATGCTGAGTCAAATCCACTTATCTGGATGGCCCAATGGCTTAGGAGACAGAGGGAACTTTTACTTAAATATATTACTGTCTCATAACTTACAGTGGTTTTTCTTTAATGATAAAAATTAGTACTTTCCAGTGTTTTCCATTACCTTTTAAAGTTTAATAAGTAAAACTGTGGGACATAACACATCAGTTTCCTAGCTGATTTAGTTTTCCAGTGTTTATGTTGAGATGTAGTTCATTAATAATTCTTTCATAGCATCTCAGGACATAGCCCAAAATGCTATTAAGCTTACTTTTCAGTAATTTTTTTCATTATAGTTGACTTTTGTAATATTTGTAATATTAAAATTTATTAAATTTTTTCTTCTAAAACACTTTAAATAATACAGTAATTTTATTAGGTATTAAAAGAAGCATTTGAAGGCAAAAGTTAATTTCTTAAATGTATGCTTGTGGATTCTTGTCATTTGTTCTGGCTGCATGGAAAATGTAAGCTTAGAATATACTGTGAATTGCTAAACATTTAACCTGATTAGGGTTTGAATTGAATGTATTATGCTGACATTGAATGCATTCATTCATTTATTCAACAGACAGGTAAGCACCAGGCACAGGCAGAAAGAAAACAAGGTCTTTGCCCTGGAGGAAGCCACAGTGCGGTTAGGAAGGCAAGCCGGTCACCAGATAATGGCTGGAGGAGAGGTTGGTGCCAGACTGGAGATGTGAGCAGTGCTCTGCAAGTATTTCCTGGGACGCTGCCGGCCCTGGAAGAGGCTGGATAGGCAAGGCGAGTAGAGAAGGTGGCCCTTGACCAGGGCGGGTCCTGCGCTCACTGGAATTGAAGGTGTTTGGTGGGAAGATAGGAGAGGAAAGAGAGAGGAGAGCAGGGAGAAGCTACGCGGGCCTCCCCGTGGACCCAGGGCCTGTGCGCGGCTGATGCAGTAGGGGTCTGAGGCGTGGAGCCCATCCAGGTCGGATCACAAACGTATTCCCGTCTTCGGAAGTTGCGTAATCATGTGAAACAGGAATGATCAAATCAAACAAGGCTGAGAATGTCAGAAATTGCCTTTAGATTCCCAGTGCCAGCACCCAGGGTCTCCCCAACACTCTCACCTCCTCAGCCTTGATCAGAAAGGATCGTCTAGGAGGTCAGTAGGAAGATACTATTTTACCTCGTTATACTTAGACCACCTTTCTAATACACAGACCTGCACTATGAATTTTAATTTAAGGTATTAGAACATGTATGTATCGAAAGCCTACTTTTGGAGCCAAACTTTGCTCTCTCCCTGGGCAAGACATTTAGCTGCACAGTTTCTTCATGTGTAAAAGACGGTTAGTGGCACATGACAGTGCAGGATGACATGTGGTAACCACTTAGTGCATGGCTGCTATTATTACCTTGATTATTTTCTAAAGTCTAGAAAAAGACTTTAAGACAATAGAGTTTAAGAGCACTAGACCCTCTTAGTTGTCAGCATTTATTCATTTTTTTCTCTTTCTTTCTTTCCTTTTGTACTGTGGATCGCTCTCACAACCTTGCACTTGGAGAAAGTGTTCTAAAATACATAGATGGAAGTGGAATAAAGGAGGCTAGCTGTCGGGTTAGTCTTCTTCTCCCCAGTGGTGCTAGAAAGTGGATATAGCTCAGTGGGGCCCTCATGCCTGGCAAGCATCAGGTCCTGAGTTTGATTTCTGGTGCAAAAAAAAAAAAATCTATCTAGTGATACCAACTTTCAAAAAGCACATATTTTACAAGATATTTGTAAAACAATGTATCGGATATGGCAGTTCCTGCCATGTTTCATATTTGTTCAACAATGGATAGCAGTATAGGACATAAATATGTAAAAATATATAGAGGAAAATCAACCGTTCAAAAAATAACAACTCAGAAGGGCTGCATGGATGGATGAGTTCGAATATTCAGGCATGCTTTCACCTCTCTGGGAAAGGCAGAGGTGTGACAGTTTTTGTGCAAGAAGGAAGGAGCTTTGTGTAGAGGAAAGCCATGACTTTACTTGAAAGTGGGCGCTAGGGAGCTTGGAGCTTGGGTAGTGAATGAACTGAGCTAGCTCTCTCTTGCCCCAGCAAACTGAGTTTGGTGCTTGATGCAGTAAACTGTTGCAGGTGACAAGCAAACTTGTTGTGGTGACAGGTTCCAATAAGCCCTGTGGCACCCTCACATTCTTTCAGTGCAGTACAGTTTGTCTTGTATGAAGTGCAAAGAACAGCAGGCTGGACGGGGGCCACCGACTGATGTTTTAGAATGAATTGGCCTTGGGACTTAGCAACTTCGTGCATCATAGATCAAAGCAAACTAGAGCTGGAAGGCACTCGCAAGACGACCTAATCCATGAATAAAGAGTGCCACGGGCATGTCAAACTGAGGAGGAGAGGAGGGAATTTGGGAAGCATGTTTAATGTGGTTTGTTTCATAAATGCAAAGTGAAGCTTTTTCGGATTTCTTGAGCAAGGGAAGATAGGTGCACCCTGCTAACTCAGCCGAGGATTGTAAAGACTTCGGTCAGCCACAGCAATGAAACGATGACCACCATTGCATGATTTGCTCACTGTATAACAGGGCTGAAGACCCCAACCATTGAGGAGGAGCAGCAACAGATGGCTGGCGTCACCAGGCAGATGTCTGGGAGAGTTTAGGACAACAATACAACTTTTATAAAGAAATGGTACTGTTTGTTGTATCACTAGAAACTACTTTCTCTGCCCAAGAGGTTGAAGGCAAACAATTTCCTTCAGGTTCCCTGTCAGTAAAGTATCAAAACAGACAGAGACAGGGTGCTGGATTTCTCAAATAAAAATGAGGGACACCCAGTTAAATTTAACTTTCAGATTAAAGCAAACAGTTTTATTATGTCTAAAATTTCTGTTTAAGTGGGCATCTTGCATTTTACCTTTGATGGCTAATTGGTAACCTGGAGTACTCGTAGAACCAAGACACAGACTGATAGCTCAGTTATCCTGGGAGGTGCACAGATTGCATCTGCAGGTGTGGCCTACCCGGGCTCTTTCTAGACACCCCGCAGTGATGGCTTCCTTGTTTTCTCCTTTTTCTTCTGTCTTCAGTCCTAGAATTTTAAAGTGTTGGTACACGTATTTTGATGTGTTGATTACTGTGGTTTCGTCAGTGTTACTGTAGAATTAGTGTTACTAATAATTATATCTTGTGAGTACTCAAGGCACTAGAGCCTTTATATACATTATTTTATCCTCCTAACCACCCTGTGAGAAGAGGCATTGTTCCCACTCCTCCCAGATGAGATGCATGAGTTCCATAACTAGTTTGGGCAAAGGGTAGATTCACACTGGGAGACTTCAGGTGGTGCCTCTGTGACAACCACTCTGCATGGTTGTATCAAAACATCTTCAGAATTGATTCCATGACAGACTCATTTTGAGGGATCGTCTTATTGTTCCTCACTATCTATGGTATAAATTTCTGTTCATAACCCAGAGTTTTTTTTGTTCAGATTCCATGCCATATTGTTTTTCTTTTTAGATTTTGAATTTGTTCACTTTATTTACCTTATTAACTAAAGGGATGTGTACTTCAATCCCTTCAGGAACATTTAGAATGCCTTAACAGCTTCCTGAATTTCAGCATGAGTTAAGTGAATTCATGTTAGGGATTACATTTAACATGGTAAAGTAAGCAAAATTCTATGTGAGGCTGGACTCATTGTCTATATGCTGATTATGTACGTAGTTTTAAATGAGTTTAGCAGTTTTTTTTCAGTACTAGGGAGTGAACCCAAGGTCTTCACACTTGAACTAACACCCATCCTCCTCGCCCGGCTGAGACTGCTAAATTGCCCAGGCTGGGTGTGGACATGAGATCTTCCTGCCTCAGCTGCCAGGGTTCTAGGATTACAGACATGAACCACGCCTGGCTGAGTTGCAGCAATTCAAAAAAATAGAAATTTATTATTGAAAAATATTTTGTCAACCAAATTATGTTCAAAATTATTTTTATTAGCTTTCAGCTGTCTGGGACACAACCATCTTCCCCATCTGATTTCTTTCTGCCTGTTCTCAGTTACCAAGACATTAGAAAGGTGACAGTTGGTTTGCTCTGAAATGTAGAATCTATTTTTCCCAAGCCCATTGACTTAAATTTAACAGATTAAAGGAATATAGCCTTACCCAGTGAGCTCCTTTGGTCTAGAATATTTTCAGTTTTCTTAGTGATTACAGTTTAAGTTTTGGTTTGGTTGAATTTGCAGAGAGTTTAGTTATGAGAGTTTAAAACTGGTCTATACCCTGGCCAGGTTTCCCTCAATAATGTTGTCTCTCACAGCTCTGTGTGCTCCATGTCCCGCAAGGCCTTGTCTTTGTCATTTTGCTCGTTTAAGCTACACTTGACAGCTGCATGTGACAGTTGGGGAGTTGCTTTCAAAATCTGGCATTTGAGTTCAGTAGCCAATTTGTATAAGAAAATCACATTTTAAAAATCATTTTTAGTTGAAAGCATTTGCATTCAGTGTCTTTTAAATAAAGTAGACTAAACAAAGACAACAGGGACAGTGTTGTTCAGTATCTTGATAACATTTCGGGAAGGAGTATGGGAAATATTTAAATGTAACTCAATATAATATTTCAATATAAATTCAAAATATAACCAGTGTTAACTTTAAATTTGAATTTCTAAATTGTGAAAGCCAGTTAAGGAAATTAAATTTGAAACATATTGATGCCATCTTAGAGAACCTGTTTGTATGTGAGTTCTTAAATGGAATTAAGTAATAATGATAATCATAAGCCATTCATGACAGAAATGAGCGGGAAAGAAATTTTATAAATTAATAGCAGGGCAATATTAATTAACTTTGCCTCAATAGAAATTCCACCCCATACATACATAAATAACTTTTAGTCTTAGAGGTTGAAACTGCTGTCACGGTCAGAGGTATCTGTCATAATTACTTAGCTAAATAGTCTCTTTTTTAAAATTTTTACTGGCACAGGTTTGCAGTACATGATGACCGCTTTCCTTATATGGAGAAGGTCCCTGTACCTCACGCATTTTAATTCTTTTTTCACCTTCTTTCTCTCCCTTCTCCTTATGCAACCCTCTATTTCTTGATTCCCTCCCTTTTTAAGTTAAATTTTTATCTACTGATTATATCAATTGTGAATTTATGCCAACTTTTACTAGTTTGGCTATGAATGTAATTTTTAGATATTACTGGCGGCAACTTCAGACTTAATACTTAGCAAACTGCTTGACCATGCTTTATCTTTCAGTGACTGTTTAACTGAAATTAAGTGGCCTGGTTAAGGGATCCATGTTTGTTATATTTAGCAAAGAAATAAAAAGGCATTTGTGTTTCATTGTACATGTCCCCCTATTGTTAAGGAACATGGGAACAGAAAAATTCAAGATTCTAAAATATTTCAGTGGCCAACTAAGATAGATAGTATTTTTAGGAATATCAGTAAAATCAGTTGTGAGCACAAAGGATTTAATTCTTAAAGTGCAGGTAAATGTATTCAACACTATAAACATATATACCACCATTAAAATGACAATACAGTGCAAATACAGATAAAGTTACTTTTCATTCATCATATATATTTTATATTAGCATCTTTGACATAATTTACTCATGTTTTCTCACTGTTGTATTTTTGCAAAGCAACTATAATAGAATTCTCTAGGTAGTTTTATGTAATATAATAATAAATATTCTTCCCAGAAGTCAGAACTTCTTATCAGTAAAAAAAGTTCTCATCAACATTGGCTTTGTATTCCAAATTTCTGCCTGATAGTATTAATTTTAAAAGTTCGTTACCTAAGGATTGTTCTCAAGGTGTTTGCATTAAGCTACATCCCCAACTCCTTTTGATTTTTTATTTTGATTCGGGGGTCTTGCTAAGTCACTAAATTGCTTGGGTTGGCCTTGAGTTTGTGATCCTCCTCCTGCCTCAGCCTCCCAGAAAACTGGGATTGTATGCATGCATCATGCCCAGCTTCAGATAATATTCTTGATGGTGCCAACAGTTAATATTTCTATTCTGGGGCTAAAGTATCCCTGCCTAAACACTTCCACTGAAAACAAGTTCTAGTCTTTCATGTCCAGCAAAATAACAATAAAACTGAGATAAAATAATCTTGGGAGACCTGTCTAGTTCCATTATATTTTCTCAGTGAGGGAAATCCCACTCTTAAAATTACAAATCAATGAGAAAAAAATAAAGCTTTAAGGTGTAATGAATTTTGCTACCCTTTAATCCCCTATGGTAAGTCAGAGCAATGCGGCTAGACGAACAGGCCTGGTATAAGTAGGAAAGCGTTTTGGCAAATGTGTTTCTGCTCACAAGTTTTACGTGTTAGCTAACAGTGTTGAGTCCAGTTCTGGCTTTCTGTCTTCATGTTAACATGATCTCAGTGAGAGTGTTTAGGCAGGGAAATATTTGCCTAAAAAACTCTGCTTCAGGAATCTTGCCCAATTATTAAGAAGTAAAGCTACATGGGGGCAAAATTTTTAATTTCCTAACAAACACTTTGTATTTTCAGTCAGTGCAAATGTTTTACCTTTAAGTGACCCTGCAGGGGCCCTTAGAATCCTCCAGTCCTCTACATCTGGCATCTGTGCTTCCAATGGTATAGCCTGAAACAGCGCAGGGCCACTGCCATACGTTCGTCATGTTTAACTTTGCCTCACGGTTCCTCCGGCATGATTTATTTTAGGCCCAAAGATATACATAGGTGAAATTCATTTTGATATTCACATTACTTAAAGCAAGCATGACGAACCCTCCTGGTTTGTCCCAGAGAGTCCTCATTTATTCCCGTTGTCTGGTACAATGACTAATAGGACCTATTTTCACTCCCAGAAGTACTCTTCCACAAATAAGAAACTATAGTCACTGCACTTTTTTTTTTCTGGTACTGGAAATGAACCCATTTGTTTCGCACCAAGCTATATCCCCAGGCCTTCTTAAATTTCTTATTTCCAGACAGAGTCTTGCTAAGTCACTAAGTTGTACAGACTGGCCTTAAATTTATGATTCTCATGTCCCAAGCTCCCAGAGTGCTTGGCTTACAGACATATGCTACCACACCTGGCTTCCATACTTTTAAACTAGTAAAATCAGATGAAGGCAATATGACAGTCACAAGTTGTACAATACAGAAAATGTGAATGATTAGCTAAGTGGGCACTGTGGTATGTACCTTTAATCACACCTACTTGAGAGGCCAAGATAGGAAGATCACAAATTTGAGGCTAGTCTAGGCAATGTAGTGAAACTCTGTATCAAAGCAAAGTTTTAAAATTTCTAGGGATATAGCTCAGTGGTAAATCACTTGTGAGGCCTTGGATTCATTTTCTAGTACTGGAAAAAGCATACACAGACATACACACTTAAATGATTTACAGAAGAGACAGGGAGGAAGTAGAACTTTTAGATGCATGTATCTGTAAGCATAGGAATGACCCAGGCTAATTTACCAACTTTAAAGTAAAAGGCAGGTATAGCAGCTTTCTTTTCTACTTGAGGAAGATTAGTGCCCCATAAATGAAGCTCCAGAATGACTTTAACCTGGAGCTAGACATTCATCTCAGCAAACATTTTAGGGGATCTGACACATAGCTGGTGTGACAGGGAGCAATGCGGATGCAACAGCTGACAAAGAAGACATGATCCTGCCTCTCTTGAGCCGCCTGGCGTTATCCAAGTTTGGCTCTGTGTCCAACACAGGCCACCTGTACTTTATCAACCAAAGACCTAGTAGGCTCTATAACCACAGTTTGCAGACTAAATTATATTTTCTGTAACTTCATATTCTTAACTGACCTCTTTACTGGGTCACAGCTATGAGTGGTTAAGATGCTCTGCCAGAGCTGTGCATCTGTAGCGCCTGTATCTGCTCTGTATGTATTGTGTCAGTGCCTTTGGAGAGACTTGAATAGATGTGGTAAGCACTTGAGAGCAAAACAAACCATGCTTTGCTTCCAGAACCATTGGAATAATCAGATACTGATAAGAGAACCTGATTTATTTAAAGTTATTTATCCTAGGCCTTCAGTTATTCATAAACACAACCAGTAAACACCAAGAAGTAGAAAAGACTCCTATGTAGTCAGATCTGTTTGGGGCCAGCAAATATGATGTTAAGGGTCAGGCCAAGTATCTCAGGTTTGGGGTACCCAGGAAGTCTTGGACATGGAATCCGTGAAGGCAGAGGTCACAACCTGGCCTGGAGGAGCATAAGCCATCTAAATAGTGATAGGGACATCCATGTGTGTGAGCGAGAGCCCCAAGTGTGTACATGTGTTTATAGGCAGATGCAAGACAGGGTCAGATGGCAGTCTCCTCCTGGAGCATGAGTGTAGGCAGGAAATCCACACTACTGGGTGTGCAGCTAGACTGGCACCCACACAGACAGAGCTGACCGCAGCAGGCTCCAGGAGCTGGGAGCACTCACTGCATTGTGAATTAGGAAAATTCCTAACAAAGAGCAGGCTGCAGGCTGCATATCTGACCAGTTAGATTTAGGTTCTAGGTGTGATTATAGGACTGAAAAATCATCTTCTGTATAATATCCCTTCTTTCCACATGCAGATAACTGAGACTGAATGCATATTGTAGACAAATCATCTGTTTAACTTCCAAGTTTTTATGGCTAATTTTTTTTCCTGGTTGATTTTCAAGGGACGAGCTTTGCTAATTTTAGGAATCTGAAGCATGGGGCTGTGGAACCCTGAGTATCATACTTTTTCTTCTCAGCACCAAATGGCTTCTGAATGTGCACTGCTTAATTGTCTGTTTCATTTGAAAACACTGAAGTTCTTCCAGTATAATTAAGAAAGTTTATTTTTTGTTGAATAAAAACAGTAGCAAGCCTGTTTTACTTAAAGCTATGTACAAAGATTGTTTCATGGAAAACAGGTGTTGGAAAGACATAAGAAATGCTTGGGCCTTTGAGGTTGATCTGATTCAAATGCAAATACAGATACAGCATCTGCAGCAGAATCCTGTTGTGACTTCATGGAAGTGACGTGATTGGCTAAGCTGAACTCCTGAGTCAGGCAGGAACCTAGCAGTAGTGTTTCTCCAGTGCTGCTTCAGGGGAGCATCAGATAGTGCGTGTTGCAGCCTAGCATGGTGCCAGCTCCCGCTACACCGAGTACTGTATAATTTTACTCGGGTGTTCCTTTTGAAGATCAGATGTACTCTGATTCAGCCATCATTTTCAATAACATTGATGACTCTTCTCCCTGTCCCCTGGTACCTGCTTACCAGTGCTAGTCTAAGCCTATGACAGTCCATAGCTGCTGCCTGTCCACTGAGGCCCTGGTTTGAAAAAAGAATACTTGCTGTTTAAGTCACTCAGAAGTTTTGCATGTTTTGTTTTGGGATGAGTCTCTCTGCGTTACCCATGCTGGTCTCAAACTCGTGCCTTCCCAGTCCTTTCACCTCATTCTCCTGAGTAGCTGGGACCACGGGGATGTGCCACTACGCCGGGTAAGAATCACTGCGATGCCCAGGAACCTAAAGGGGTCTTAGGGCACAGGGCCGTGAATAGCCATGAACTATTCAGTGGCGATTATTGATTGATAAAGAATGTGTACATTTGACCTTATCAGCTAAAGGAAAGGGGTTTGTTCAAAGATAAAATACATCATAACTGGCCCCAGTTTTTCCTGAAAGATTATTGCTGCCTTTGTATAACCTGTCTGGAAGCAATCTTTTTCCCCTTAGATCTAGACTACAGTTATTTACATGGATATTTCATTTTTCATTTGATGCCAGCCTTAGAGTATGTATGTATATATTGAGTATAGAATACTGTATAGTCAACATGTATTAGATAGATAGATAGATAGATAGTATATATTCCTATCTGAGGAGCAAGCATTTAGTATATATTAGATTTGATGGTAGTGCAAGATTTAAGCAGCCAGTGGGTAGAGCTGTGTTCTGACTTGTTTCCAGAGCGTGGATACCTGTGATCAAGGAAGGCAGCTGTCAGCATGGTTGCTCTTGGCAGTTGAGGCAGTGCTCCTTCAGCAGTGAAAGCAATAAGACTTTTTTCTTTTTGGAAAGTCCTGAACATTCCTTACAGTCTCTCAAGGAAATTCTATTTAAAATTACAACTCTTCATTGTATACTTAGCTCAAAATATTCACAACATATCAAGCGATCAATCCTAAGTGCTCAATTAAGTCGACCTTTTATATACATTAACATTTGGGCGTGGACGTACTTACATATGTGTATGCAAGCATTTAGCAAACATACTTGTTCCTTTGTGGAAAGAGCCACCCAGCTGTGTAAAGGAAAACTCTGGCAGGATTGTGTGTGTTTGTGTTTAGGGTGGAACATAGCTTCTTTCTTCTCGTAAGGGGTGTTGCATGTTCCTTGTAGCTGGCAGAAACCAGAGCCCAGGGGAGCTGGAAGCCAGGTACAGCTTGAGGTGAGAATGAGTATGCAGATGAAGGGCAGTGTGGGGAGGCAGGTGGGGAGACAACGGGGAAGCCCTCGCTCAGTTGCTCCTGGAGCCCCTGGAGTAGGTGAGGGCCACTGCGGTGAGATCAGGCTAACCACAGTTGTGGGGGCTGCAAGAGCAGGGAGAATGGAGCACACAGCATAGTAAAACCTTGACAGTAAGGGTTTGGAGAGTGAGAGCGGCACAGTTCTGGGCTTGTGTGATGCCAGTGTCAACATGACCTCTATAATCTTCCAGAGGGAAAGAGCCGTTTGGTTAAAGGGCTGTTGTGGAGTCTGCAGGGTTCTCATTGCTGCACCCACTTTCCAGATAGCAGCGTTTCAGCCCAGAGCTCTCTGGGTGCGGCAAGGAGTGCTGTACTGTTCTCATCCGGAGTTTCCTAACAGCTAAAGGTGGGGAAATAGCACCTTCTGTATCAGCTGTCACATCCAGATTCTGCACTTGCAAAGGTAGCTGGGCCAGAGAGAAGAGAGTATTAGAAAATTAGGGCTCAAATTCTGGCTGTGGCACACACCTTAGGCAGATGACATATCTCGGTCTATTTCTCAAACACAGGCTGCCTTAATCTCTGTCTTGCAAAGCTGGAGAAGAAAAGGAGCCCTTGTTCTATGCACAGACCTAGTGTGTTCTCTGTAAAGGCTCTATTGGTGGTTCACCTGTAATCACCCGTAATAAGACCCCTTACTAAGGTGTGGATATAGCCAGCATGTCAGCAGTAGGCCTATGCTTGGGGTACTCAGAGTACAAGTGCAAAGGCCCTTGTCAGCCAAATGCAAGAACCGTCTACCATGGCAAGCTGAAGTGGTCCTGGAATACTTGCTGTTAAGAACTTGGTGAGAAACTGCTTTTGCTCCTCGACAGTTAGGTCTTGGAACCCTTTATCTCAAAGCCCTGCAGTAGAAGCACTAGTTCTCCTCAAGCGGCAAAGATGCAAATCCTGGTCTGAGGTTCAAAAAGAAAAACAGTCAAATGGACCTGGTACTTATTTATTCTGTCCTGGAATGGATGGTGACAGACAACTTCAACATTGGCAAAATCAGCTACATGATCACAGTTTTTAACTGCCTGCATTTGGCTTCACAGCAGTAGTTTAGCATCTGAGGCCACAAACATCTAACGCTTGACCGTCCAGGTATCTGCTTTTCTCTTCCCTTCCAGCCTTTGATAGAGTGCCCTGTTGGCACATGGTGGCCTGTGTGGGGACCTATCTGGATCAGATAATAAAAAAAGAGGCCTCACATCCTGATTTTCTTCCCAAAAGATGACGACAAACATTGCTCTTTATTTCCTCTGTATTTCCCTTTTACTTGCAATAATCCCAGCAACATTTTTTTTTTTTTTTGAGATAGAGTCTTGCTGTGTAATTCAAGCTGGCCTCAAACTCACAGCAATCCTCCTGCCTCAGCCTCTGGAGTACGGAGATTTTAGGCATGTGCCGCCACACAGGGCTCTCAGTATTCTTTTGCATACACACTGTCTTTAGCGCTCAACTTCTTTTTCTTTTTTCTTTCCCTTTCAAAGAAGATAACTTCATGCCCTGCCCCCTAGGGACCCCTCTGGTAATTAGTGGGTGTCTGTGCATGACACTTCATTGGCTTTATCATTGTTAGGGAATTGAATAAAACCTTATTTCTGTGTCCATAAAATTTCCAGTTTCATAGAGGTGAAGATTTATAAACCAAAAACTACAAAATAAGATAAGATGAGGTGTCAGAGTTTAAGAGACTGTATTTACTGTTTTCAAAAGAAAAAGTGCATTGGCGCAGATTTTAGATTTTCTACATAATTATTTGCTACAGCATAGAAAAATGTTGAAAATATAAAGAATGAGCACATGTTGGTCATTGGTGTGGCCTTAGGCTTTGTTCTTTTATTTGTTCAGCCATGTCATTGAATGGCCTTGACAGTGTGCTAGGTATTAGAGAGGTTGAAAGGAAAACCTCACCCTTCTCCACTTAGAGGCTCCAAGTGTGAGTGTGGTGCTAACAGAAGGAAAGGGTGTGCAAGTTGTGTGTGCACAGTGCGTTGCATGACATTCCGTGGTTGATCGTCGTGCGGTTGAAAGGGAAGCAGCTATTGGAAAAGCTGCATCCAGAAAGATGAACTCCTAGTTTTTTGGTATCAGGAATTGAACTCAGGTCCTTGCGCTTGCCAGGCAGGCACTGTGCTGCTGAGCTATATCCCCGGTCCAAGCTCGTGATGTTTGAGGACGTAGGATGTGATTCTACAGAAAGATGGAGATAAGGGGTGGAGAAGCAGGCCAAGAAAACTAAATGGACCTCTTTGGGAGGTGAATGTTTCTAAAGTCACAATTTTCTATGGACAGAAGACAAGGGAAATGGATCTTTTTAAGAAAGGGAAGGATGTAAATATATCAGTGTCTTTACATTTTTTGTTTGTTTGTTTTTTCTTTTTGAGACAAGGTTTCACTGTGAGGTTCAGGCTGCCCTTGAACTCACTTTGTAGCCCAGGCTGGCCTTGAACTCTCCGGGATCCTCTTGTCTCAGCCTCCCATGTGCTGGAATTAAAGGTGTGCACCACCATGCCCTGCTTGTTTTTACATTTTGTAATGATTTTATCCACTAGGCTGATAAAGAATAAAGGCAGGTTACCTATGAAAGACAGAGCTAAGCTCTTTTAGAAAGTCAAACAAAGCATTTTCAAGACATACTGCTCATTAACCATAAACACACAAGATTTATAAAAAGCAAAAAATATGATGCTGTTTTACATAACTAATTCCCAGAAAATCTTGGCTCTCCTTCCAAAAATCTTGAAATAAAATGTTTTCTGGAACATTAATTGGAAGACAGCTTGCTATCACCAAATTGTCAGTCTGCAGTAGAAACTCAAAACTGCTAACAGATTTTTAAAATGTGGAATCGTTTCAGCCAGCTGCCAAATCATTGATTTCTGTACCTTATTTAAAAACATGAGATGTCCATATAAATCTGCATAACTGTTTAACTGACAAAAATTGTTCCTTTCTATACTACATACCATAAGCATCTGATATCCTAACAGAGACTTGCTTTGACTAGAATTAAGCTATTTAAATTAGCTAAGTGGCTTATTTTAAAACAATATAGATTAAGTTTAGTTTTTAAAAAATAGAGTTCGGGTGTGAGTCCTGGCTAACAGCTTTTTTTTTAACCAGGCCTAACGATTTTCCATATTCCTCTATAACCCTGTTTCCAGTGTGTGTTGACATTTTTAACGTATTTAATCTGTATTTGTCATTAGAATTTACTTAGGAAAACTGCCCAAGTAGTCACATTAACGAGGTGATGAATTTACTGAGGCCCACGGGCCCAGGTCCACGCTGCACATCATCACAGCTTTCTCCAAGAGGAGTTGAACAGTGGGACAGTAAACAGTCCTGCCCACTCTGGTCAGCTCCAGAGCCAAACCCTTTTGTTCAAAGTAGGTGCACAGGGAGAAAGAATCACTAGAGGCTCTGTGGACCGAGGAGCTGATGGTGGGGACAGTGACCAAGTCTGTGAGGCCTGCCCTCTGCCCCCTCATGATCCACTCTGCTCGGTGCCTCTTTAAAAAGTAAGCAAGTATCTTGTTTATTTTTATAATAAACTTCTAATCATAGTGTCTCAATTTTGCAAATCTCATTTGTAAGTTTTGAAAATTTTTTGCTAGCTGGACATGTTAGGTACATCCCCATAATCCCAACTATTTGGGAGGCTGAGGGAGAAGGATTACAAATTCAAATTAGCCCGGGTGATTTAGCAAGACCTTGTCTCAAGATAAAAAATAAAAAGGGCTGAAACATAGCTCAGGGGTGAGCACTTGCTTGATGTGTGCGAAGCCCTAGGTTAGATTCTCAGTATCAAGAAACAAGAAAAAAAAGCTTTTGCTAAATGCTTACAAAGACACTTTCTCTGTCCCATTGTATAGATAAATTTGGCTCTTAGGCTATGCATAATCTATTTACATTATATTTTTAGAATCACACAAAGAATAGAGTAGAAAATTATGTAAGATAGAGTTCAGCATAGACAAAACCATTTATAATCTTAAATGTGGACTTTTTTTAATTCCTAAAAAATACTGAAGAATTCTGCCTGCCCTGTGGGATAAGATGCCTAAAGAAATGCCCTTGAAAGCACACCAGAGTAGCTTAGCAGAAGAATCAAGGTCCTCTGGGAGTGGGGCCTGCATCCTGATTTTGGAGTTACTCAGTGGCTGCCTCTGGCCAGTCTTTTTCCTGAGTCTCTGCAATAATGGGGGTGACAGTGCCTCTGTCCAGGGTGCCCATGGGCATTTCTGGCAGGATGGAGAGTGAAGTAAAGGGGTAACAGTTACCATTATTAGGGCACAGATATGTATTATACATGGACCTTATCACACATGCTTTTACTGTGAAAGTTTTTGAAAGACATTAAGAGATTCAAAGAAAAATTCAAGGAACAGAGTTTCAAAAAAGAAAGTTGCTACAGGCATGTGCATAATAAAATCAACAGCGGAATCCTGCTAATAAGTGGCATATGATGCTGATGGAAAGAAACATGGGCCTCGCTTTCACTAACGCTCTCTGAAGGCCAAATCAGAAAAAACACGAACAGAGAGGAAGAATTGTAATCCAAGATGAATGTAGAAGAGTAGTATAAATCAGTAAAAGCTCAGTCAGGAGGCTGGAAGCAGATCTGAGAAGCTTATGGGGAAACTGTTTTTAGTAAAAGGGAGGAGGTAAAGAGAGACAGGGCACCCGAGGCCTGACATCAATGTCACATAGCCAGAAGTCCATGGCAGTGTGAGCAGAGCCAGTGGAGGTGGGGAGGTGCCCTTAATTGTCCTCGCATGGCTCTGGGGCATCCCTGGGAACTGGAATGTGTGGACTGGCCTCTAACATGATGCAAGCCCGACCCCTGGCAAGCAGGGAGGGATTCTGATACTTAGGAGCAGGCAAACGTTTTGATCTGCAAGCATAAAAATGCAGGCCACTGAACTTTCATCATTCCCAGCACAGGGCCAGAAAGAGCCGAATAAGGATTGCTTGACTGGTGCAAAAGGGATTCACTGGCCTGGGGTCACTAAAGAAAGTTCCTGCCAGACAAATGACTGGCACTTCCAAAGGCTTATATCATTCAGTGGATGAGAAATATAATAGCTGCTGTCTAATTAGACTTCAGTAAGGAGCTGAGGAGGCCGCTCAGTGTTTTGTGGCAAGGACAGAAAGAAGGCAGAGGCCTAGGTGGCCGTGTAGCCTGGCTGGCTCAATCCCTCCCACCCCCGTCAAACTGCTGATTGATAGAACAGTGTCAGCCTGATGGGTGGCAGCTGTAAGGGACCAGGCCAGGGTTCCACAGTGGAGCCAGGGGCAGCTGTCCCTGACCTGGCCTTTGCCTAAGGGCCATGGGATGCTCAGAAGGAGGAAAACAGGCCCTGCTGGTGAGAAGGAGCCCTGGAAGGCCATGAGGATGGCTGCAAACACAGGCTGCAGGTGCGCCAACACAGGTTCCATCCAGGGCAGACTCAAAGAGGAGGCATCGGCACTGGGCAGATGTTTTTCTTTTCGGTGCCCACATACAGATTGTCACAGGTTTGTTAAAAGGGACTGAAATGAGACAGATTTATGACTTCGGACTTACCCTCCACCTTATTAGTGATTTGAAAGGAGAGATGAACATCAGGCATGTGATTAAACCTAGAGTTATGAGAAGGTACAAGAGAACTAGACTCTTGGGTGAGCTCTGGGCTGGTAAACTGAAAGGAGGATCAGATATGGTTTACTAGCTGGGGGCAAGAGAGATAGAGGCTCACCAGCCAGACAGATCCCTATGGCCACAAGAGGCTAAGGCAATGGTGGCCAACCTACGGCACGAGTGCCACAGTGGGCTGTTTGTATCATTGAAAGCTCTAAAAAGTTTGCCATCGAGGCACTAAGGCAAGCTTAGAGTGCTGTAGCGCAAGAATAGGGTTCAAGCTGAGAAGGGTGACAAACTGTGATGATGTTGCTCTGTCTCACAAATCTGACAGCAGTTGAACTTTTAAAAGCACTTCTAGTTTCTAGACACTGACCTAAGAATATGACCTACATAGCTGGGGACTGAATGTATCCAATGAGGATTAATGTGTCTGCCCTGGAGAATATTTAAAGGATTTTAAGGTCGTTGACTTAACATAAATGCAGTGTAGCTGCAGGATTGGACAAGCTCTTTGTAACGCTAGAGGGCAGAGATTTGTCTTCCTGGCTGTTGTCACTGTCTAAAAACAGAGCTGAGGCCTGGCAGGAGAGGTGGCACGCTGGAACCTGGACAAAATCCATGTGGGGAGGAGTTGGAGGCAGTGCGGGTGTCCCAGCAGATATTGCTCTGACGGTATGTCAGAACTGAGATTCTGTAATTCCACAGTTTCTCAGACTGTCTCCTGCTCCTAGGGGTATGGTTCTACGCTGAGAGATTTGCTTTATCTCATATGAAAAAAGGCTTCAGTTTCAACCGAGTTCATCCACAGGAGACCTCCTGTGGTCCTGTAGGGAGGGACCTGAAAGAAACAAAGACCAAGAGGCCTGACTCCGGGTCTCTTCTGGGAACCGGAGAGCAGACTGCTCCCCTGACGGGGTGCCAGGGGAGCTGTGGCTTTCTTCAGTGATTTGAAAATAATCCCCTTTTTTCCGATAGGCAAGTTGGTAAAGATAGACATTTGAATATATTTTAAATTCCCAAGAAGTTGTTGCAAATGTGAAAGAAAGTTCTGTAGAACCTGGAGCACAAGCCTCGGGCCAGTGTCACTAACCGTAGCTGACAAGTGGTGGTGAGTTTCCTGGTTCTGATCAGGGCTGCTGTGTCCGCCCCCTATGATCAGATATTTGTCTTTGTCCTCTGGGAAGTTTATTTCTAGCATATTCCCAGACAGAGGAGCAAATCACACAATACTTATTAATCTCCTGGGGAAGGGATGATCTGGTTGATGGTATAAACCTTCCACCTGGCCTGCCGTGGGAATGCAAGAAGGAGGGAACTTTTTTCAGGTCACAGCTTTACCTTTTTTGTTGTTTTGTTTTGTTTAGACAGAGTTGCTATGTTGCCCAGGCTGGCCTCAGACCTCTGAGCTCGAGTGATCCTCCTGCCTCAGCCTCCCGAGTAGCTGGGAATACAGGCGAGTGCCATGGCTGACTTACCATAATAGAATTTGTAAGCAATGTGAACTGCTGGCTTTCCAGAAGCTATCTTTTAGAGGGAAGGTCAGGCTTTCTTCAATGGAGGATCTTTCTCCATTTCTTAAAGTGCCATTCTGTGTGCCACTGTTGGTTCACAGGTTCTTAGTCGTCTGTGTTAAATGACTCCAGACTATACCTTTGTCAGGGGTGTATTGATGTCCATGCCTCCCTGTCTTCCTCCTCCTGTCTCCTTTGCTTGCAGTCTTTCACATTCCTCAGACTCCCACAGCTTCTCTCTGTCTTGACTTAGAGAAATGCTTTGGAGCTAATGCCCAAAATAGTGTTCTCCTGCCCCTTGCTACACTACTTTTGTTTTATTGTTATTCTTTTGTTTTGTTTTGTGCAAGAGCAGCCAGAGATTGAACCTAGGGAAATGCAACATTGAGCTGCATCCCCAGCCTCGCCCTGCTTTGTGAGACAGAGTCTTGCCGCGTAGCCCAGGCCAGCCTTGAACCTGCAATCCTCCTGCGGCAGGCTCCCAAGCCACTGGAATTACCAGGATTAGCCAGGGTCCCGTCTCTGGTTTTCCTTGCAGCACGCTGCTGCTGACCTGTCTCACCCCTCTCCCTGCCTTGTGGGAGCTGCAGGATGACTGCTGTCCCCAGCTCCTAGAGCAGCCCTAGCAAAGGATAGGCGCCCCGTGATTACCTGATGGAAAAGAAGGGCACTGCTCAAGGGCGTATTTTTTATAGTCTGGGATCAGTAGTGTAAGAGAAACATCCTAAAACCATCCAAGTGGCTCGGGAAATGAATACCACCTACGGTGCTGGTCTGGTGGCCACAAGGTACACACCCTTTCACCCTCAGTCGGGTGCCAAACAAAATACAGGGCACCTAACTCACTTTAAACTTCAGACGGGCAACAAATGATTTTTGATTTAAGGATATTCCACGCAGTATTTGAGCTACACTTTAAACAGTGTTTCTTGTATATTTCTACTTGCTAAATTTGGCAATTCTACTCCATAGCTCCCTCATGTATTGATTAGCCTTATGTTAGGCGCTTCATTGTTTTCTGCAGTTTTCCTAAAAGAAAGCTGTGTCAGCCTTTCCCCTGGGACACAGACTGCAGTTAGAGCTGGACTTCATTCAAAATCTAAAGTGTCTGTCACGATGATGTTCGTGTATGTAGCAACTTAATTCTTTTTTTTTTCTCCACTAGAGAAAATGTATTTAATATAAATAGAAATGACTGTTAGAGGGATAACTTTGAGCCTTTTTTTGATTTATTATTTAAAACAAAGCATTTGCAAATACAGATTTTATTATTGTGACCAAACTTAACAAATGATTTGAGACCTCTCAGCCGATTGGTATGTCGTTAGTTACCAATGACTTGCTATGAGGGAAGTTCACTTTGAGGTTGGAAATAAGTGGTTTAGAATTTCATGCTAGAAAATGAGGATTGTCCTTTTTTTTTTTTTTTTTTACTTAAGAGATGTGATTTTTCTTTTTTTTTTTTTTTTTGTCTTTTTCCTTTTTTATCAGTACCGGGGATCAAACTCACGACTGCCTGCTTGCAAGGCAGGCACTTAGCTAAATCTCCAGCCCCCAAGATGTGATTTTTCTATGCAAGAGGAAAAAAATCTATTGAAAAACTAATAATTTAATCTGATAATACTAATAATAGTATCTATTGAGATAGTTTTTAAATTATTAGTTTGCAATGTATTTGAAAATGCATTTTTCTAATGGTTAAATTCTAACATACTGCCACAGCTAACGTGCACCTTGAATTTTCTCTTTCATGAATAATAAACAAGTAGAGTAGTATTTGAGTCCTTTGGTTCCACTTAAGTGCCTTTGTCAACACTTGACATCCCTGAAGAATGGGTTTGCACATGTTAATTGTCATGCAAACAAAAGAGTGGCAGGTGAGTGCCACCTTGTGTGCTGCGCAGGTCTCAAAGTTGGGGTGGAGGTGTGGATGGAGAGAGGGTGGAGAAATTAAGATAAGAGCCAATATACTGAAAGCAGAGGTCAGGTGGAGCTCTCTCTCCTGATGGTAGCAAAGGCACTGCTTAATGGAGCAGTGCGTTTATTCATACATTTGTCACATGACACTCCTTTGCTTAACTAACTGACCTCTCAGGCCCCTTGTTCTGGGGGCTGCGACAGCTGTTTGTCTGGGGCACTCTGTGCCCGCAGGGCACTCCTCGGGCCCTGTGCTCTCAGTTCCACAAGTGTGAAGGATCACTAGCTTGGTCCTCCCAACCGGCCATTGCCCATCTTCCCCTCCTGAGAGCCTTCTCCTTGTACTCCAGCAGTGGGCCATCTCTTCCATAATGGATTACTTCAGGCACCGGCCCCTTGTCTCCCTGGAGAGTGTCTGTGTACACCCATCTACTATGCAGACCACGGTCTCCAGAGCAACCCTAATAAGCTTCCCGACTGGTATCCAAAGAATGAATTAAAGAAAGGAGCAGAGGGGATCTAGCCTATTGCAGTGGGCTGGGGGAAGAAAAGCAAGCTTTTTGACAGAATTTTTGGAAACTAGGCCTATTCAAGGTGACCTTGCTGAGCGAGCTCTGAGGGCAGCTGAACCCCTTAATGGGTCATGGGTGCAAACCAGCCCTTCCTGAGTTCATTCTGCACTCTGGTGTAAGTTTTTTGCCCTAAACCTGCAACATGAGGCAGGGACATCTATCCATGCTGAAACAGAGCCCGTGGTTGGGCAATGAACACATCTGTGTTGAAATACTACAAAAGAGACTTTGGGTTCTAACACTGGCCTCACCAGCTGCCCGCAGTGCGTGCCAAGGAGGTAACTTAGGCTCTGCGAGCTGTGTCCTCATTTGTGGGATGAGGTTAATGATGGCGACTGCACCTGCCTGCAGTCTGGCACCTGGCACAGGGGAAGTGGGGTAGGTTAGCAATCAGATTTCAGTTCTGTAGCCTAGGATTGCTGAGGCCTAGCTAAGTTCTGTGATTGTAGGAAAAGGATAATGTTTACAGCTATAAGGACTTAGCACAGAGGATCCAGAAACTTTAGATGTGTTCAACAGCAGGTGATTAGAAGAATAACATTTTCTTTTGGAGATATAAAAAAGAACAGAATTGCATGCTACTTTTGTAAATTGGCTGTTTCCAAATGGACATAAATGTTGTGTAAAACTTCCTTATAAATTGTTGCAGTCAGGGCTGAGCTCCCATTGTCCTGGGACCTGTTGGAATTTTGTTTTCTTCTTTCTCCTGTCTCCCTGCCAAGCCTGTTAGGCCAAGTCTACCTAGTCCTGTTCTGACTCGAAAATTTGCAATCCCAATCCACCCTGCCCCATGACACTCCATTGTGGGTGGTACTAGGAAAAAGATCAACCTCACTAGTATTCTTTCCGCTCAGAGCCTTTCATAGCCTGTTTCTCAGTGTATATTTGATTGGCCAAAGACAGAGCAAGTGACATTAAGGGAAAAAGACTTTACAGCCAACTTGTGTCCTGACATTTTTAAAGCTGTTTTTAAAACTTTTAAAGAGGTTTTAAAGTTACCACTGAATGGAAAAGCTTGTTTCATCTTGGATTATTGTCTGTAAAATGAATCGAGCTTTTGCACAACACATATTGTAATTTCAGGGGGGAGATTCATTCCCAGTGCAACCTTTCAATTTCCCAGAATGTGGTGCTCAGGATTGACAAGGATCCAGCTGCAAAAACCCATCAGGAAATGTTGAAAGATGTGAGGTTTCAAATGAGAAGAGGCCCTGTGTTCAAGGCACAGGGGTGATCCTAGGGAACCTCTGGGATTTTCGTGTGAATCCAGGGCGAGGTTTCATTTGGGTAGCACCTGGTTTGAACTGATTTATTGATTGTGCTGAGAATCATTTTAGTTGTAATACTTTAGTTGATAGTGCTAAGAATGTTGTATATGTGACATCAGTGACTTTCAAGCTGTATGCCAGAGACCACAAAGCAGAAGAATCTGGGGATGGGGTGGCCAAGCCCAGCTTCTACCCAAGCTGTTTTTTGCTCATGTCTTACATGTTCAACTCTCACAGCGTAAAAAGTAGGAAATGTAATTTCAAATAAATGCTTGAGTACCTCGGCATTCCTGGCTCTAACATTTATGGTTGCAGCTGTTCCAAGCCAACTCACAGTATGCAATAATCCTTAATTGTGCTAAGGCACAAATGTGAATAGCATCGCCTGCAGTGCAGGTGAGTGGCAGTGTGTATCTGGCTAGTGAATCAGTCTTGCTGATTGTTGTCACCCATGTATCCACTTGGCCTTGCATTAGTTATTAGTTTTCTTCCCTCTTCATTATGGAAGTAGGTTAGATTGTCATTGTACAGGGGGAAAATTGTGTACTGTAATAGGATTTGCACTTTGAAGCTTGCTGATATCTGAGATGTGTCCTTCCCAGATGTCTAAGGTCTTCTGGACAGTTGGATGGAATTCCAGTTGCCATGCCTGAGGAAGTTGTGAAATGTGTTCTGGAAAGTTCCATGCTCCATCACCACTGAGCATGGGAGGGAATTTTGTGTGGGGTGCAGATGCAGCACACATCAGCTCTCAAACACTGTCAAGAAGAGATTTTTCTTATCCCAATTCCAGCTGAGTCTTCTGAGTAATATGGTTTGGTGAAACCACCCATTAAAAACACAAAAATTACATCCCATTGTATTCTGTGCTTTGGGACCCGCCTGAGACAAATGTTCCTGAGACTGTGCTGCGTTTGTAGAGAAAGAGGTTCTGTTAGTGGCTCATTAATCTGGATCATGTTTGGCGTGTTCTGTGAGCTTGTTAAAATAAGACTTTTGTGCCTTCCTAAAAACTATTAAAAAGAACTGAGTCATGCAGTTTGCCAGCATCACAGTTAAGAGTGATTAAGTCCCCTTTTCCATGGCTGCTGGGGATGGTCCAGATGGCAGGTGCCTAGGACAGTCCTCCCTACCCTGAGGTTTTAAGTGTGGCTGTGACCCTAATTGTTATATTTATTAACTGCGTTGTGCTCACTTGATACATGTGGAGCCCTGGTTCATGTCAGTTACTTTATGAATGCATGAGGAAAAGATTGTGTTAAATGAAAGCAAATGCACAGAACTCAGAAAACCTAGCTAGCCAGGGGTGGAAGTGTTTATTAGTCGTGTCTCTCTAAACACATGTGCAATAAATAGGTCCTTCTTCTCCTCTATCTCCTCCTCCTGTTTTCACTCACTCACTTTCTTGGCAGTTCTTCTGAAGAGCCAATTCCTACTTACTCTGGATACGGAGAAATAATGGCCAGTCTAGGTTCCTCAAGTACCTTTTCTGTCTGCCTGTCACCCAGCGATTGGGTGTCACCTTTCCCTTGGGCTGTGTTTCCTGGGCTCCATACAAAGTGAGTGGCTTGTCATCTCCTTGACTAAGTTATATCAGTTCTCTGCCACTAATGCAGTTTGCAAATTAGTTTCTCTAGCTATTTTTTTAAAAACTGGCATCTGCTCAAACAAGCAACCATATAGTTTCTCCAGTTCAGCTGTGAAGACAGCCGAGGACACCAGATTGAGTTTGCTTTCTGCAAGCTGGATATAGGAATATCAAAAAAAAATTTTAATGGATGATTGTTCACTTTTCAAAAGGTTTCTTTGCCTCACCCAAAGAGAGTAATAGGATTTCTTTAAACACTGATTCCTTCTAGTGTCCTAAATATAAAATTTAATCAATATCCTATTTCTAGAGCATTCTTCATGCATAAATGTGACGTGACTGTTAGATATATTATAATTTACTTAAAGTTAACTTTTAAAATTACTAACTCTTTTTAGTCTGAGAGGTTCAGTTCTACTAAATCGAACTGATTTCACTCTGGCCTGAAGTGAGGAAACGAGTACATAATAATCCTCCATGATGGTTTGCATACAACAAATTTTAAAATGAGGACACTAGGTCATGTGACCTGCAAGGCATTAATCTAACAGCGTCTGTTCTCAGAAACCTAAAGGGAAGGCTTTGAACTTTTCAGCCAAAAGGAGAGCTCTGTAAAGCCGTCTCCAGGATAAGCTTCATTAGTACAAGCTCAGACAAGAGACCTATAAGTAGTCCAGATAATTCCTCTGCCAGTGGAATGCATGTCCTAGAGCTGCTTTACACAAAGGGTCTAACATAAATCACAGGTAGACTTTTATCTTCCAGAAAGGCTATTTAGTGTTATTCCAATTTCATTCGTTCTGTTCTTCATCACTGGGTGTCCATTAAGCCCAATGCCAAGAATCAGGATTTTACAAAAATGATTTTGGGCTTGACTTTGCTTTCATGGAATTTGTAGTCCAATTTTTTCATCCTATAGACTAGGTGATGGCTGTAAAGTTGTTGAAAGGTGCCTTAGATAACCTGTTTTTGCCTCCTTTTCTGACTGCTTCTGTCTTTTGCACCACCCCAAGGTTCAGGTATCAAAGTACAGAATTGCCAGGTCATATGTAGCCCAAATGCATCACACACTGGGCCATGGCTGATGGCTGTCTGTGCGTGGTTCGCAGATGTTCTTTTGAAATTTTTCTTTGTACTCCGTAAGGACATGAGAACATTGGCTGTGTGCTGTTGTTGTTTGTTTGTTTGTGTAATGCCAGGGTGCTGACCCCTCGTGCCTGTGATGATTCCTCTGAGTAGAAATGGTCCAGAGAAAGAGGGAGAATGTTGGGAGGTACAGTAGGGGAAGGGGAGCTTTGGCCTTGGGACAGGAGGACAAGTTCAGAGGGAGTACTGTGAGTCTCTAGCAGCCAGGGGTTTAGAGTGTGTGGTCAGTACCATCACTGATGCCCTGGTCTTTGAGGAAAGGATTGTAGGATATTCTTCACATTTCTGCCAGTCACAGGAGACCTCCTGGCAAACAAAGCATTTGGGAAGTCGTTACAGGGGAGGTGGCCACTAAGCAGACAGGTTTTCCTGGCTAACAGATCACTCTCGGGGCACAGAAGAGAGAGAGACATGCATCTCCGTCAGAAGGAATAGAAAGCCCAATTTTAGATCAGCAAGGATTCTGCTGCCGTTTCTGTCCCCAGGGCTGCCTGCACACAGCTGGCAGGAGGAAGAGTGGCCCCTTTCTTCCTCCTCTGTGACACTTTTCACACACACACTCACTCAGCCGCACAGTCAGCTTCAGTGGTGAGTGTTAATCTCCATCTTGCAGATGAGGAAACACTGAGTGGCCAACAGTCCCCCCCGAGGATGGTACACCTACCTGGGAAAGAGCACAGCTGGAAATGCAGACCCGGAGTGCATGAGGCCAAGTGTGTGCTTTCGGCCAGCACTGTGACCTGCCTGTCCATGGAGGAGCTGGCTGGAGGGATTCTGCCAGGCTGTGAACCTTGCACCAGGGACGCTGTGCCTCCTTTGTACCAGCTCCCGAGATTGGATTCCAGCATTGTAGAAATAGCAAGATGCATTATGGTCCAAAAGTCTAAATTACAATTAGGTCATTCATGCAAAGTGGCATAATTTTTCAAGACAGAATATCTGACATATTTGAATTAAAAGAATTAGGACTACAGAACAAAACAAACATATAGATTCTCAATCTTCATGTGTCCGTGGGCAAGTGTGGAGCTTCAGAGTTATAGTTTTGTAGTGAGAATTTTGTGCTTTACAATTCCTAAAGTCTGTTTTAATGCTAATATGATCCCTTTTGCTATTATCCTGGAATTAAGTAGCTTCTTGGGGATCCTCAAAGATTGTAAGCATGATATGCATGTGAATATGAGAGAAACACTGTTTATCCCCCATCATAGGACTAAGTTTCCCTACTGGGCAATGACTGCCTTTATTTTATTTTAATTATTCTTATATTTGGTACTTGGAACGACATGATTTCATATTGTTCTAATCTAATGGGATGTGGCTCCATACATTTTGAGTAGGTTTTAAACCAGGGAACAATAAAACATTCAGCAAATTATGTTGGAAGGCATCTGCACACATTCTATTCACAGCCCTGAGCCAGCCATCCTGCTCCCATATGGGTGACCAAACGCATCGACTGGATGAAGCAGGCTGAGATCTGGCATCCGTAAGCCACTCTGGCTGGCACTGCCGCTTCCACATGGCAGGACAGGCTGGTGGAGGCTGGGTCTGATGTCTCGGAGAAGAGTGCGTGCGTGCCAAGTACTGTGCTGCCACCACATTCTTCAGCCCACTGGTTATGAATCCAGGATCATCAGTGTGCTGCAGCTCAACCTCAGTGTAGTTTTTCTGTCCCCTGGCTTCTTACTGACATGCCTTCACCTTTCCTGGCTAGCAGAGGAAGAGGAAGATGCCCGGTTTCCAGTGGACAGCTTTGTGGGTTGCTGGCAGTTCTGATAAGAGTGGTTCTGGGGGCTGGGGGTGGAGAAGAGGAACTAAAAAGGGATCAGAGGCTTTCTGTGGACTTTGTCTCCCAGTATTGTTATCCTTGCTTTGCCTTTGTGAGCTGTACTCCAGAAAGGACTCATTTGGAAATCCATTAAGGAGGGAAGATGTGACCAGACCACAGAGGTCAGCTGGTTTCTGTTTCTCCATGCAGTTTGCTCCTGTGGGGTTGTGTTCCTGAGGAAGTGTTTTCTCTTTTTGTCTGGTGCTTCCTCCAGTCCTCTGCTGTGACTGTCATTGACTTGGAAACCTGGCCACTGTGTCTACAGTCAGTTCCTGCAGAAGAGAGGCCGTGCCTGATGTGAAAGCAGCTATGGCTTCCTGTAGCCCTGGGCACGGCTGGGTCCTCACCGTGGGCCACACAAGGGGTGGCTTCTTTCATGTCTAGATGCCAAGGCATTGGAAAGAAGTAGCTTGGAGAGGAAAGGCATGTAATTTGGGGGTCAGGCATACTTTGTTTGATATCTGGTCCCTGCCATGTGCTCAGGTACTTAGGCTTTGTGAACCTCAGTTTTATTATTTGCAACATGGGGCTAGTGAAGAGAGCTGCTCAAGAAGAAGTTAAAGATCATATAAGTCTCCTAGACTGCGTGAGCTAGGGTGCTTCCATTTCTACGGGCCTTCATTGTGTCCAGTTTATGTTGGAGGAAGTAGAACTGCATTTCTAAGTGGAGGACAGTTGCAACAGACACGTTATGGGCAGCAGCTGAGCTGCAGAAAACTGGTTGTAAAATGCTCATGGTTTCTGCCAGGAGCGGCTTTCACCTATGAGCACTGCTGCTCTCAGACTGATTGATTGATGGGTTGATTTTTGCATTCTGGAGATTAAACTCAGGGCCTTGAGCAACTCAACATATATTCTCTCTGATGTGCATCTCTGGAGATACATATATATATATTTTTTTAAACAGAGTCTCACCAAGTTGTTCAGGCTGGACTCAGATTTGTGATCTTTCTTCCTCAGCCTCTTGAGGAGCTGGTATTACTGGCATGCATCATCATGCCCAGCATGAGATTTGTTTAAGGAAAGAAGTCTTATTCATTACACCATATTCCCGTTGAAACGTAAGGCTTCCGACCTACCATTCTTTATCCTGGCAAAGTACATCCAGTACTCTGAGGATCTTGCAACACACTGGTAACTGCTAAAGAAGAGTGACCTGACCTAGGGGAAACATATTCCTTCACAAAAGCTCTTGCTGCTTACAGAGTTTGTAAGAAATCACCTGTCACACCCCCGCCGTGGCTCTCTGGGGTCTGGGGAACAGCTGGGTGTCACTGTGTGGTGAGGCTGTAGATGTACTCATGCTGAATTTTTCATACCTAAAGTTTTCACTCAGTAGCCTTCGTAGTGTCTGGCACCAAGATGGTGCTCACAGTGGGAGAATCAGGCAGGGTAAAATTACAGCCCACACAGCCTGGGACTTGAGCACTTGGACACTGTGGGTTGTAGGCAGTGGTGCTTCTCGGAACCCTTTGTAGAGTTTGTTTTATGGTTTTTTTGTTTTTTGGTTTTTTTTTTCTGTGTTGGAGACACTCCAAACTATTTTTCAGGGTATTCTTTATAAATCATTTAACATATTAGGGCTACTAGCAGTGGCAGAACTACACGGATGACTTGAATATTATGATGAAAGATTAATGTGTCCTTATTCAGTGTTAGGAGCAAGGGTTGGTGTGCAGAGGATAGAGTGGCCAGAGCACAAATCCTGGTTGTGTCCCAACCACTGGACTGACTTTTAATATGGGGCCGGTCCTGGGAGCCCTTGCATCTCACCTTCGTGGAGGGAAACTGATCCTCTGTTTAGGAGACCAGAGAGCCCATGACTGTGAAGGGGCTTCAAAAACCAAAGCGCACTCTAGGAGCTGTTCATTCTCTTGTTGTCCCTGTTCCTTGCTCAGTGTGGCAGTGTTGACAGCCACCTCTTCAGTGATGGATTGTGTCAATGCACCTGTTGCAACACCATCAAGCACTTAGGAGAAATAGCGAATCCTCCCAGTTAACCTTGATCACAAAAATACTTACCAGCATCCCACAACAAACTTTATGTGCCATTTAAATTCATTTGTCAATACGAAAATATTTATTTCTCTTACCTGGCAACAAAGAAACACAAATTTAGTCTGTGTCAGCACCGTGTGCATTTACAGACCCTTCTTCTATGTCCCTACCCCCGATTTGAGTTAATCTTCCTTTTTCCTTTTTTGCCCTTTGTGTTCTCATTGGACAACAGCCCTCTCCTGTTACAGCTGGGCAAATCTTATCCAGATTTAGGACAGGGGCTCTGGAGCTTCATTGTTGCAGCAATTGAGTCAAATGACCGAGCTTTCCATCAGTCACTTTCAAGGTAGCTTTTTAAAAATCAACTTGTTAATGTCAGCTTTTCTGTTTGAAGGAAAAATTTATTAGCAAACCATTTATAATAATCCAGAATAATAGATGTTGCCCTGGCAGCAGTTTTGTTTTGTGTGGCTCCTTTATACGTTTTACAAAGTTATTTCTCTATGCTAAAATCACAATGGAAGTATGAAAAAATTAATTTTATTGTTGTCAATTATTTAAAACATTAAATAATTGAGATGGCCATTGCAAAGCCTGGTTCTTGATTCCCCTTGTTGCATAAGATAGCTAGAATGCTCTAAAATATATAATGATATATAATATAGTGGTATGACGTAATGCAATGTAGTATGTTATAGGTAACTGTTTTGGTATCATCTAAGTTTTTCCAGAAGCATAAAATCAAAATTGCCACGTACAGTCTTTTTAATCACCAAAGTTTATCATTTTGTTACTAAAGACAGCTAAGTGTCCAAGCGGGGATCGAACTCATAACCTCGATCTTACCAGGCACTTGCTTAAGCCACTGAGCTAAATCCCCAGGCCCTTGGTTGTTCTTTTAACAGTTATGAAAAATCACATAATTTTCAGCCCCAATTAATTATCTTTTCAATAAAGTCTGGTGAAGTGGTTTCACATTAGTTTTAGAATCAGACTTAATGTATTTAGAACCTATCTCTGTTTCACTAGATAATGTTTTGATAAACTTAATTGACATAGTTGTTTAAACTAGTCCAACTATTTGAATTATATAACTAAGTAGAATGCTCTTACAGAATGCTTCCAAGCTACTATAGCTATTAATGTGTTTTTTAGCTTTCATGTGGTGATTTCTTAATTTCAGAAATCCTGAAGGAACCAAACAATGATGTGTCCTAGATCTTATGCAGCAAAAGATGTGAAAACGTAGAAATGTGTCTTTTCAGAATTTTATACCCATAAGAAGATTTTTGATTGACTTTAGATGCAAGGAGATATTTTGAGATTTCTCTAGAAGGTCAGCTGGTTCTCAGCCCTAAGCAAAACTAGAACTGTAGGTACCAGGTATAGGTTTAGATAAAGCCTGACCATTGCTGCAGACTAATGTGGTTGGACCTGGCTGCGCTCTGTCAGGAGCTAAGAAGGCAGGTGTGGATGAGCCTGGTAAAAGTTAGCATTCAATGCCACCTTCCCAGACAGTGCCTGCTCAAGTCCTCGTGTTTGTACACGAGGAGGAGCTAGGGCCCAGCAAATTAGTCATTGGCAGAATGACGTCAGGAGCCTGGGTCCACTGACTTCTAAGATGGGACTCCCTGAGCATTCCCAGGGCAGAGATGGCCACTGCACAGCCTGGTTCTTCCTGGTGCACTGGAAGAAGATTATGGCAGTTTAGAGTCCAGAAATCTATGACACATTGAAAAATTTACTGTTGTGTTGACGCCATCTCTTCTTTAGAAAGTATCTTGGAAAAAAACTAGGAAAAGTTATTCCATTGACCAGTGATGACCAGTTATTGTTCCTTTTGTCAACAGGCAAGATGATGAATGAAGTTCTGGCAGCTTCCTGTGTCCCAGGCCTTGTAGAAATAACTGAGACAGACGCGCTTCAAAGCTCTAATGTGCATCACATCGGATCTTGGTTAAGGAAGCGTTAAAAGGAACCCGCCATTACCTATTGAGAAGGCTCTGTGCTCTCAGGCATTTGTTTCTGATTGAATCCAGAGGTTGCAAGCATGCTTCCCTGTATTACCTGTTGGAGCAGGTTTAATTTTATAAATTTTAAACACAAACTCTATGAGTTTCTAGTTCATAATTGTTCTTTTTGAGGATCCACTCAGATGAACAGTATTGCATCTGTAAGAGATACATACACACCTCCACAAGCCCAGAATTGATTGGAAAATCAGTGGCAACAAGCTCCCATCTGTAGCATCATCCAGTACCAGTAATGGAAAGGACAGAGTGCTTGGAATCCTTTGGGGAGAAGTCATGTTGTGTTGAAACTACAAATGACTGGAACCATAGCTTTAGTATACCATGGCTTTTAAAACAAACACAACTGCATACACTGGGTAGTTTTTGACCAGTGGCTTTAATTCGTTATTGCTATCTCCCTGGATATCGTCAAACACTGAAAGTCTTCAAATTGCATTAAAAAATGTTTTTAAATGCAGCTTTGACAAAATTCAGTGTTCAGTATAGTATTCCAAGTATTCCACGCCAGACTTCCTGTCCTGTAATTGCAAACAGCAGGTACCCAGGTGGTAGACTAGACCTTGTGGCAGAGTAAGGAATGACAGTGAACAGGCACACTACATTGTATCCTAAACATACTTTATAAGTACGTTTCTTATTTGCTTCTTATTCAGGCAGAGATTATAAAAGTTTGTTACAAGTATCCAAATCAGGATTTGTGTTTTGTAAATGATCAATGTTCACAATACCCACAAGGGGAAAAAAATGGAAAAATTCAAATATTCATACCCTTTACACTTAAAAGAATATTTTTTATCATTCTTTTGTTTTGGCTCTGTCAAAAATTAAAGTGCTTGGAATGCTGTAGTCTGTGGTCTCTTGAAGTTTAATCAATGAGAACCTAACACCTTCACAGTATGCTGTCACTTTGGACGTTCATAATAAAAATTGAAACTGATTTTGGTTGCTAGTGATTTATTTTGCTTTGTAGCTTGGTACATCATTAGTGCTTCATGTTTGCCTAGCAGATGAGTAATCCTTATCACCATATATACGGATACAGAGATAAATAGCATAGTCCAAGCCTTTCACTATAACTGTCATTGTATCACTGACATTTTCCAAATTTGAACAGCCACTCCTGTTAGTTTTTGCAAGGCTAAAATGTTTTTGCCAAGGGATTTTTGAATATTCATTATACAGTACGCATATGCAATGTACATTTTAATTACCATTAATTTATGATTCAGAGAATTCCTGGAGATTGAACCTAAGCTTTCTGGAGTTTCTGCTTATATTTTGTACTGAATTGATTATAAATTTTGATCATAATGTATTTTCTATTAAACAATAAGCAGGGAACTGGAGAAGGCTGTGGGTAATACAGTGGCCATCTAGGCATTTCAAGAGCATCTTTCTTTGACTCTGTGCCCGGTGTGTTGGAGTACTATTTTATGTATTCTGTCATACTATAATATAGTAAGAAAGAAACCACTCCAAAGGAGTCTAAACAAATGAGTCTTGTGCAGAAAACTTGGATCTTTCTTGGCACTTTTACCAAATTGGATTTGACAATAAGATCCCATGTCTTCTTCTTTTGTAATGAACCTGCGTCTGGCAGGTTTACCATTCATCGAGCTCTCTAGCTCCCCTCTTCCAGACACCACCAAAAAAATGAACAGCATGCATTTGGGAGTAGCCAGAGTATTCTAGCACATTTGCTCTAGTATGAGCAAATGATTTGGGAACTTTATTTTTAAGGCATTACCTGAGACTGGCCTCAAATTGCTGGGCTCAGGTGATTCTCTCATCCCATCCTGCCTCAGCCTCTCAAGTAGCTGAGATTGTAAGCACTGCACTACCCCAACTGGCTTAGATTCTGTAACTCTGTAATTGGAAGAAAAAAAGGAGAGTGCATTTCTTTTCAGTGAATGGGGTGGAAACAAAAGAGAGAATACAAATAGTTCCATTCCTCCAGATGTGTCTGCATGCAGCATTTAGCTGCGGGTGCTTTTCTAATAATAAAGTGCATTCACAGGGCCCATCTATTAGCAGAGTCATCTTTTGAAAGCCTGTAGGCCCCTTCATAAACCAGAGGTCGGTGCCCTGTGGTAGATGATTCCTTTGCAAAAGCGCCGCCCCTTTGTGTATCCAGACCAGGCCTCTTGGCCCTGTCCCCCAATATTAACAGCCCACATTCTGTGTCTGCCTTCAGTCCAAGGCAAAGGAAAGCTCTCAAAAGCCTTCCATCCCTGGGGACTTCGACATGGTGAGCTGGCTTTTAAAACAGTTTTAGGTGACTTTAACACACTGAAGCTGTTTAGTATCTACACAATTACAAGAATCCTTGATATGGGTACAGTATTTGGTAGTGTAAATGCTGGTTTCTCACTTGAGTTCCAAGGGTAACCATGTCATTCAAATGAGATAGGTAGTCTTAAGCAGTTTCTTTGTGGTTAATAATTTCATCATAGAAGAAAAGAAAACCTTGCTTCATAATAGCCACCCAAAGGAAGTGCACACAGACAATTGCTTTTATCCAAAGTTGTTTGTGTTCTACACAATTTAACAATATAAGCAATTAAGAATGTAAAGTCTGATGCTTGAAAAGGAAGGCTTTTTCCAGTCATTATTAGTGATTTCCCCAAATTGACTGCTTTTACATCCATTTGTTTAAAATTGGGAAGCATTTCACCCTACCACAGTGACATCAAAACCATTATTTTCATAGATGAGTATCTCTCAGAAGCAGCCTGACAGTGTTTAGACTCTCACAGTTATTATCTCATAGACATTTATTATACCACTTAGCATCTCTGAGAAATGTTTACTCTTATTTCTTCTGAGCATGCCTCCTTCAAAACATTTTTTAAATATAGAAAAATACTCAACTCATATGCTATGCAGAAATAAAATGAAAACCATTTTCATACATTTCTATGTTGTAGCAAGAATAAATTCTTTCCGGCCCAGTAAATGCCTATAGACAGTTTAGGAAAAAAGATTGTAAGTTATGAAAAAAAAATGCATGCATTTTATTAACTAAACATTCTATACAAGATCAAATATTGTGCTCAGATTCAATTTCTTTTAACAATTTTTTTTTGTCTTTTTCCTTTTCATCGGTACCAGGGATTGAACTCACGACTGCCTGCTTGCAAGGCAGGCTCTTATGCCGCTGAGCTAAATCCCCAGCCCCCAGATTCAATTTCTAAAAAGATAGAATTCACAAAATTAATAAACACTTTAAAATGCATTGAAGGTTCCATAGTCCTAGACATAAAAGTGACTTTCAGTTGGTTGGAATGGTCAGCCTGGGTAGTTGGAAGACCCTGAATATGTCTTTCATAATTTTGCCACTTAATTGTGAGCAAAGAAAAGATTACTGAGTAGAAACAATTGCTACTCAAAAGACTTTTTGGAAAAGCTGAGCCAAATATCATCTTATTGATTTTTCATAAAGTTGCATTGATATAAAATATTCCCACACTCTTTGTCACATCAAGAACCCACACGACATACAACATGCACCTCCTGCTTGTGATGGCATCATTCTAATTCTTTATTGACAGAAAAAAAAAATCAAGAAAAGTAGTTTCTTTTTCAGAAATGTCCACAGACTGGGAAGTTTTGTTTGTGTATAAATGTTCACCCACACGCATGCTTTGTGGACTAGGCAGAGTGACTAGAATCTTTCCAGGCCATAAAGAAGCAAAAGTCCCAAAAAAAGGTGGAGCTGGGAGTTGCTGGGGGACTTAGGAACCCAGAGGCCAGTGTTGTTGCTGCAACAAGTTTGGCCAACTACAGCTGCAGCCCCAACTGCTTCCTGTGGACCCCAGTTCCCATCCGTGACTTTTTAGAAAAATGTTGCAAATTTGTCTTTAAATACCCATAACTCTATTAATCCAGCACATAATTTATTTAGTGCTTACTAAGTCCCCAGTTCTGTTTTTGAGATCAGAGATGGAACTACAAATTAAAATCATGTCTGAAACATGATGTCCTGTGTTCAATTTCCAGTACCAAAAAATTAGAAAGTCATGCCTGTTTGTGTCATTAAAATCCACACATTAAAATGGAATACAGTGATGTAGAGTTGGTTAAGCAGCAGAGGAACACATGAGAGGCTCACAGAGGCAGATGCAATTCAGTGGTTTCTCTGAAAATTACTTACTAGCTCATTTCCACTACAGGAAAGAACCACAGTTCTTACAGTTTGTCCTTTTGCTGTTTCCCAGCCAGTAATGTGTTTACTGGTTTATTTGGAGTTACCAATACTGGGATTATGTTTGCAATAATGAATCATTTCTATTCAAACGGTAATATCTTCAAGGACTTTTTATCTGATTTCACTGACCTAGCAGCAAAGATCCCTCTAGCAAGTGTGTTCTCTAGCTAGACAGTCCATGCAGCAGAGCTTAGGCAGGATTCCTCTTTTCTGAACCCCTGGACGTTAGTCAGGATGTAACTCCTGCTCTCTACAGATGCTTACACTGAATTATACATAAGAAGTGATAGTTCAACTATTAATATATGGAGGAAAATCTTAAAATTTTCAAGCATGATGACTTTGACTTCACAACCTTTGGAAGATTATAAATAAAACACAAAAAGCTGTTTCTACTATGAGACTTACATGAATTCAGTTTCTTGAGAAATCTTCCATATCTAAATGGACTGCAGCAACACAGTGGGATGGCAATAGATAGACAGTTGTCTTGGCCCACATTTTCTGTGGAGTTGTATTTTCCTGTGGACATCTTGGTACACAAGCCACAAGGTGGGTTTTTCCAGATCCCTGTCATAACTGACAGGAGAAGAAAGGTTAACTGTATGTTTGCAGTCTACTTGCATCTTGTTTTCACAGATGTTTATTAAATACAAAAGAAGAAAAAAGGCCAGTAGACAATCCCATAGGTTGTGGATTCAGTTCACCATTAGCTCTTATTTTTTTTTCAAGGGAAAAGGTGCATTAGATCTAAGTGCAGGAACTTTGCTGGACTATGAGATTTGCGAGATGTAGGTTTGCTGTGGAAATTCAAATATTTCCATCCACTGGTAAACACTGGACAATGTATGTTACTTAAGCTATCATAAGCATGACCACAACTAAAACATTTTCTAAGTACCTTTTCTTGGGCTTCAGCCAAGACACAAGGCACAACACCATTCCACTAAAACTCTCTTCACATCCCAACTCACCTCAGGAGGCTTAACCAGCCATCAAATTCTTCCTACCAAGAATCCACAAACAATACCAGAACAAACTATTTTCTAACAGTGGAGACAGCTTGTTCCCCACACTGGATCTCCAGTTTGCAAGTAATTTAAGTACATGTATATGTCTTTAAATGTTTTACTTTGTACATTTTTATTAGTATGTGTTTGCAGTACATAATGGTTACAATTCATCATAATTGTGATCATTGATCAGTAGAGATCTAAAATGCCAGCCCCAACCAGCCTGTCCCTACCTTATTGTCATCATTTGTTTGCTCGGTCGTGACTCTGTGAGGTAGGTAAGGCAAGGGTAGGCTGATTGGGGCTGGCAATTTTATATCTAGTTTTCAAGACTGATTGTTTTTCAGCTAGGTCTTATTTTCAGGGAAAGGGTAGACATGTTGTAAGCCCTTCCCGTGGGTTCTGTGATTTTTTTTTTTAAGAACTTCTGGAGGTGTTGCCCTCTTCAGGCTGGCTGAAGGCTTGGCCCCTCCACCCCTTGTTACTTAAAGCAGATCGCCTGCCTCTCTCTCTCCCATGTGCTCTGTGCTTGAGTATATATTTCTTCTTCCAGACGTGGGGCACATTCCCTGAAGGACTTGACCCTCTCAGCAGCCTCTTGCTAAGGAGTTGGGGCAGGTCAGGAGCCCAAGCTGAAGCAGAGGTCCAGGGTGGCTGAGGATGCTCACCCTTCTGCTGAGAACTGTTCCTAGGAGAGGAGTTGCTGTTCCCTGAGGAAAGGTGCCTCCCTGTCCCTCCTGGGGGCCCATGGCATGATATTGTGTCAGCACATCCTATACAAAGCTACTTGTCCTTACCTTTTGTAAACTACATGTGACATGAACTAAGCCAATGTAAACAACTGAAAAAGTCATTCGCCAAGAGCAAAACAAAAGGAAACCCAGGAGAGATGTATTTAGTGTATTTTAGTTCATTTCTTAGATGCATTCTCTAAAAATTGAGTTATCTGAGTTTGCATCAAAGAAATTTCTTCTCTATTCAAGTTTCTTCCATCACCCCTATAGAAAACACAGTCCCTTACCCAAGTGTGTCTTTCAAGCTACTCCCTGCTCAGTTTCAGTTTATTGCTTTTTTATTGGTCGCTCTTGACATTCACTTGGGTTCCTTGGAGAATGCTTACAGCTGAAGATGCCTGCAGTTGCTTCCACAGTGGTCTTAAACTTGTCTACCCATTAATCACCTAGGAGATATCAAAAAGATACCAAATCATGTGTTCCAAAAGATTGTGATTTTTAGATGTGCCCTGGGTGTTGGGAGTTTTAGAAGCTTCTGGTAAATTCTAACGTGGAGACAAGTTTGATAAACATGAGACTAGAGAAAAGAAAGAGAGGTTTATGGGCCTGAGCCTGAATCCTATCTCTGCTCCCTGCTGTCTGTTTGAGTTGAGGCAAGTTATTTCATCATACTAAGCCTTAATTTCCCGAAAATGTATGAAGCAGATAACCACACCAAAATTTTTCTCATCTGTGTAATGAAAATATTGTTTACACTGTGTGATTATTGATGTCATGGGTTTGGCACAGGGTGGGCATTCAGGAAATGATAGCTGTTCCTTTATCCCTGAGATGAATAAAGACATGGAAACAGCAAATGACTAAGTGATGTCAGTCAATGAAAGTGAAAACAAGTAGGGTGACACCCAAACTCACGTGAGAATTTTTTCTGGGCAATGAATGGCTCATCTATTGCAAACTTTTGGAAAGAATGATACAGCTTTGTACTCAGAGATAAGGCTATTGTGTGCCTCTGTTTTCCCAGGGTGGGTGAACAGGATTGGCTTGGCAGATAAACCTGAAGATAGCTGGGAAGCAGACTCTTGGCAAAGCCTGCTTGGCTCCATGAGTGTGGTGGGCACAATGCTGATCACACACCTCGCTACAGTCCAGGATATCCCCAGAACAAAAGAGGAGTAGGAGGGCAGGGCTGATCTGGTCATAGCCTCCTGGCACATTAGACCCAACACAGGATTCTATTTTAATCTAAATCCTCCACGTCCTTCATTTCTCACATGGTTTTTCAGACATTTCGCATGCTGGCCTTTAATTCTTAGGCTCAAGGAATCCTCTTGCCTCAGCCTTTTGGGTAGCTGGGACTATATATAGGGGTGTTCCACCGCGCCCACTTCCCCCCATCTTTCTTTTTTACTTGTTTTTCATTCATCTCAAAAATTATTTTTAAAAACAAACCCCAAATGCAATAGCTATTGGGATGGATGTGATTCCTGTTATGCAGTCTTGGGCGAGGCCCTAAAGCCTCACTTTGCTGCCATGTGGTAAGAAGGAGGGCTTAGCAGTGTGCATTCCTCTAAGACAGAAACAAGGACAGATAGAATTTCAGAGCTGAGAGGAACTCCAATCACCCCTGAACCCCAAGGGTTCATAACTTGGATGCAACACATGGGTCATATTTTAGTTTTGGTTGATGAAGAATGTGACTTTTAATCTGATTTGAAGAGTTTGGTAATTTTCCAAGACCAAAACAAAAAGAAAAAATTTAGCTTTCTTAACAAGGAAATTTCAAAACTACAGGACAGTTTAGGAGCAAATGGGGTTATCAGGTGACCACACTCTTTTCCAGCCTCTGCTTCCCTGCTCATGGCAAGCCCAGGCATCCTCAGTGGGTAGCACTGGCTAAGCCCCAAGGTCATCTGATTCAGCAGAGGGGCACAGCACAAAACGGACAGTCGGACTGCACAGAGGAGGGTCCATTGTCCTTCTGCTAGGGACAGTAGGTCTCTTGATGACTCTGGGAAGAGGGCACAGCTCTCAGCACTGATGGAAAATCTCCACATGTTAACATGTGATGCAAAGTCAGGTAGGCTGTGCAAGCAAGACTCTAGCAGGCTCACGTAATGCAGGCCACACACACACACACACACACACACACACACACGTCCTTCGTTTTAAGGACGTCCACCACCATGATCATCATCATCATCATTGTACATACCAATGACTAGCACTCTCTGTTTCTCTGCTCCCATTAGTGGCCTCCCTTGCTTAGAGTGACATGGGAGGCAGTTTATAGAAGGGATAAGTCCTTTATGTGGATCACAAGTGATGAACTGTCCAGAAAGAACTTAGCCCAAAACCTGTAACACAGTAAGCACTCAGTCATGTATAGCCACTGTTGGTACCAAGATCACGTGAATTTAGCTTTAGATATCATATGTTTGATATTTAGTTGTAAATGTCCTATGTTGCTTGGTATCTCAGGATCTGTGTGACTCAAACACTGTGTGCCTCTCAGTGCCAGATCCACAAAAATTATGTTCAGCCAAAGAGCAAATTGATTTCTCCTTTTGACACTGCCTTGAAAAAAAGACTGAAAAGCTATTTGGTTAAATATGTATTTCACTGAACTCTAAACATTCCCTCCGTCGCTAGTGTCACTAGAGGCCCTGCCTTTTTCCCCCTGAGCTTGGCTGAGTGTGGAAGGCTGGTGTCCTTGTTCTCTGGCTCATTCAAACTAGGAGCACTTGTTAGTACCTACTAAGAAAGAATTTAGCTTGCCATGTAAGAATTAAAAACTGCGTGAGGCACAGAGATCTTGTCCTGGAGTTGGTTGGGAGACAGCACAAATCTTCCATGAGATAAAATGAAATCGGTACCTTAATAGAGGATAACAAAGTGTCGGGCCACAGAGAGAAGACTCACTGTTCTGAGAGGAGAAGGCAGAGATCGGGCCCCAGAACAGCTGGTCTGGGATGGGGGAGAGTGGTTCCAGGGTAAGAAGCCCTAGGCAGAAGCAGATCAGTAGGGAAACACACAGCATGGACCAGTGAGGAGCTCCTGGTCAGAAGAAAGTCCTTATAACAGGATGATTGTCCCTTCTGAAGGGACAGGAGCATAATACGAATGAACATGGCTCTCTGCATCTCTGGTCTCTGACATATACTGAGCAGTATTTTGTTCCTTTTAAAATTTTGACAAATTCACCCATTTATTTACTAGATCACATCTAATATGGCCAGCTACTCCCTGGTCTCTATTTCCACAGTGCTTTTAGCGCAGCATGAAGAGCAGAATAGGGTAAGGGAGGGTGGGGAGGCCACAGCTAATATTTTCTCTGGTCCAAGAAGACCTCACTGATATTTGAGCGAAGATAAGAAAAATGTCTGAAGTAAGCCATGGTTGATTAATTGAAAAATTAATGGAGAAGTGAGTTTAATGTGTTGTTTGGCACAGTGCAGCCAGTTGCAAGAATGTAGGGCATATTGTTTTTCTTCCCCACTGCCCTGAACACATTTTCAGTACATCACCTAAGATCCAGCTTTGCAGGGAGACTGTGCTGGGTCGGTAGAAGTGGCGTACCTGTGAGTTCTGTGGTTTCCTGGGATGGCTGTTAATGTACTTGCACTTGTCTGTGGGTCTCAGCCACTTCCTACTCCTGTGACCATAGTGTGTTATTTAAACTCCTTATGCTTCATCATATGGAAGTGAGTAATCATGATCATAGAGAGAGCAGTCGTGATAAGACTGAGAGAATCAGATGCGATGGGTGCATGTGAAGTGTTCTGCTCATTACTGGTGACCAAAGATGTGTGTGATAAAAGTTGGTCATCACAGCAGTAGGAGTGTCGTTATAGTATTGCCCAAAAGGTGGCTCATCCCTGCTGTGTTGTGTTGGAAAGTTACTTTCCCAGGTTGTGGCCTCTTAACTGGGGATTCTGTGACTGTGATCCTCTAATGGTCAAAACATGGGTTTGACCTTTGTATTTCATGAAGTGTTCTTTAGAGTAAAGCATTAAATAAGCATTTAATGGAGAAATGAGCTCAATTATAACTCAACGGGGAATAAACACAGCAGAGAAAGCACTCCCATACAGCAAAATATCTCCCCAAACTCTTAGGAATTGAATTGCCTTTTATTTAATGTTTCTCTAATTTTTAAACCATTTTCAATGCTATTTTTACAGTGACTAGAGTTGTAAAAACAAAACAAAGAGGACTGAGGTGGAGCTCAGCAGAAGGTCCTTAACATGCAGGAAGTCCTGAGTTCAATCTTTGGCACCGGAACCAAAACAAAACAAAAGTGAAATTCAAGGATAAGCTATTTTTTAATAGTAGCTCTAGATTTCTGAGGTAAAATGTGTCTAGTATATGGTCCTTGAAGTATTTAACTAAAATTTGTCTGGCAACAGAATTGCAAAGACAAGTGATGAACCACTTCTTCGTAAATGAGAGCCACGGTCAATTAAGTCTCCAGGTCTCATTCTTCCCACTGACTTGGTGGTCAATCTTTGAGGCAAAAACTATCATGTCACATTGAGGGCTTTAATAATTTCTACTTATACTGAAGAAACTTTGTGTCAGTTTACCATTATTATTATTTAAAGAGCCTCAGGGGACATGGACTATAAGGGGACAGATGCTGCCTACCATGACAAAGACCCAAGCTTGAGTCAGGGTAGGAAGAAGTCCTGGGTGCCTCTTGTGGACAGCCTTTGGCATCAGAGTGTCTATGTCAAGCTCTTGTGTGGACATCTTAGGGTCATGCCAGGAAAAGGGTGGTTGTAGTCTTTTTAATCAAGACAGATTACTGTCAGTCATGTGTCACCAAAACTATGACGAGTCTCCCCAGTGGTGAGAGAATTGTACCCCTTTCAGCCCTGGCCAGAAGAGCATTTGCACACAAGTTGAGCGGGGCTGGCTCTGTATTTCCTGGCCGGTCCTGGTGTGTGCTTTCATCTGCAGTGTGTGTGCCCGGGCTGCATCTAAGTGTAGCTCCTCCCCAGCGAAGAGCCCTGCGTTGCCTCTGCCCTCCCCGTGCAAGGCCAGTGTGCATGTGAGGGGGCCGGGGCAGAACGTATTTATAATCCACAGAAGATGTGGAGAAGCTTGCTTTTGGTCACTAGTCAAGAAAAAATTGTTGATTTACATTTCCTGTTTCCTTCTTGTATCTATTCAGAGAAGGGGCCAAATCCATGGCCCGAGCCTTGGAACTGTGAGGGTCACTGTGTCAACAGTGTGGGCTAAGAGGGAAGGGTTGGGGAGCCTACAAAGACTTCCTTTGACACTCACCAGTGGGTGCCAGGCATTTGCTCCCGGGTAATTTTGGGTTTGGAAGTTCCACCATCATTAGAGAACTAGCATGCTTGTGAGGGGAAGATCAATGCAGTCACAGTCATAGATGTGGGTAAACACTCTCCAGTTCAATGCTACTATTTGCATAGAAGCATACTGCTCCAAAGGTCGCTCAGCTCAAATGTGAGCAGCATCCAGCATATCTGTTCAAGGCGTGGGTGCACCAAGTGATGAGCTCAGAGCCTACTAGGCCAGGAATGGCGAAGGGAGCTCTTAACCAGGACCCTACCTCTCCTGAGGTGCCAGGAATACAAGCAATCGGGAACAGGGAAAGGATGAATGGGCCACCAGTAAAAATGGTCACACTCAAGGTCTCAAGGCTCTCCTTGACCATGCCCAGGCCTCCTACTTCAGGATTGCAGGTAACTCGTTTGCATCTTGAAGCTATCTCTGCGAGACAGAAGCAAAGGAATTCCACCTCTGTAGGAGACACCACCATTCTCAGAGGAGGGCTGCTGTTCTGCAGAGGAGGCAGATCTGAGCTCCTGCAGGAAGGCCAGAGGCAGGAGTGTTTCCTTGAAGGAAAGCGCTCCTTCCCAGAGTGCTAGGAAGTGGAGAGTGAATGAGGATGGTGTAGAATGAGGGGCAGGACAAATCAGAGTACCAGGTGGGTCAGTGACTTAGAACTCTAGCAAATATTTCAGTTTTGTAACTACAGTGATGTATGTAACAAGGGGCTGAATTCGAGACTTCAGCTGTGGGGGTGTTTGAGATGGAGAAAAAGGTGTTGCCAACAAAAATTTCTCCAAGAAGTGACATTGTGACTGAAAACGTAAGTCTGTATTTTTTAGTAGGAGCAGCCCCTGGGGAATTTTGAGGGAAATGAAATCTTTTTTTCCCCGTTGTCCCAGGGGTTGAACTCACAACCTTGCATTTGCCAAGCAGGCACTTACGCCTGCAGAGCTAAACCGTTAGCAGAGTTCAGGGTCTTTACACTGACTTACATCCCTAATCCTTTAAAAATGTTTTTGTTTGTTTTATTTTGAGACAAGGTCTCAGATCACTAAGTCGCCCAGTTTGGGTTGGAATAGTCATCCTCCTGCCTCAGCTTCCTGGAGTGCTGAGATTACAGGCAGGTGCCACCATCCCTGGCTAAATATTATCTTTCAAATCACTTCACCACTGTTGCAGTGAGGAGAAGCAGTTGCGGAGAGTTGAGCCTAGAAGTAGGGACATCAGCTGTGAGACTTCCCTGCTCAAGGGAGTGACATGAAGACGACACTGGGAGAAATGAGAGAAGAGGGTGCCTGTTTCCTGAGAGAGTCCCAAAGGATTCCCTGGAGTGCTGGGCAGGAAGGATGTGGGGGAGGGAGGAATCAAGACTTCACGAGGCTACATCTGGCTGCATTTTCCACGCTAAAGTAGTCATCAAAACGAAGGGACACTGCTGTCATTGTGCAGGGGTCTCAGAGAGACAGGGCACTGAGAGCGCGAATCAAGGCAGGCTGCCGGATGAGGTGGAGGAGGAAAGCAGGAGGAGCTCTTTCTGGGTTAACTAAGGAGGCAGGTCAGACGGAGCCTCAGCTCATGCTGGGAGCACGGGGAAGTCAGCCAGGAGAGGAGAGGGTGAAGCAAAGACACCGCAGGTCTACCCTACAGATAATGCGTGTCCTCTTCAGATCCCCTAGGGAAAACCAGAAAGTGGTGTAAGGAGGGGAAGGGTTGCCATCCCCAAAAACCTGCAGGCGGGTCATAGGCAGCCCCATCTGCCTGGGAGGTCCAGTGTTTCCAGGCTCAAGGGGTGGGACGGGCTGGACACTGAAGACTGGCACCACTTTTGTTTGTATGACAAGGGATGGATGGAACCCAGGACCTCGCACATACTTGGCAACTGTCCCACCCCTAGGCTACATCTCAGCCCTTTTCAGTGTGAGACAGAGTCTTGCTCCTTTGCCCAGGCTGGCCTGAAACTTGGCGTCTTTCTGTCTCAGCCTCCCAAGTAGCTGGGATGAGTTTTGATTCCAGCAGCTTTTTAACTATAGAGCTCAGCCAGGGTGCTGACGTCAAGGGCGCTGGGAGCCAGTGGGCAGTGCCCTGCCCTGTGCTTATTTTCTTTCCCGCAGAGAAGAGGATGCTCCTCAGCCTCCTATGGCTTCTGCCTGTTTTTTCTCTCTCTCTTTCTCTGAGTCCCTCCGGCATCCTGGCCCACAGCCTCCCGGACACAGTGTGCACAGACATAGCATTGTGCCCTGACATGACCAAAGGTTTCTTTGTGATCCTCATGATTTCTGGGCAAAAGTATACACTTTCTTTGTAAAACATTTGCATTTTAAAATGTGTTGAAAGAAGACCTTGATCTGAAACCTTTATTGTCAAAACCAATTTCCATTGACCTTTCCAATTTCCAGGTCAGTAGGAATCTGACCTGAGTAAGCTCTGTGGCTTCAGACACATTCTCATCAGGATGGACGTTCCTGTCACACAACAGTAGCGTCTGTTTCCTTATCAGAAAATGGAGACAATTGTATTTGCCTGCACAGAATGTGAGCTGTCATGGTTGCAGTATTTAAAAATAGAACTCAGGATTTTTCTGCTGATACTTCTGAACTACAAGTTCTTCTCTCTGTGTCTCTCTGTCTCTGTCTCTGTCTGCCTCTCTCTCTCTCTCTCTCTCTCTCTCTCTCTCTCTCTCTCTCTCTCTCTCTCTTTCTCTCTCATACACACAGAGTTGTGGCCACCGATATCAGCCAGATCAAAGGCCCAGGATGCAAATGCAAGTTTGAGCGATTTAGTCCTGGTTTTCAAAGCTTCCTGCTTATCACCCGCCTTTTCAGTTTCCGATCTAGGGCCTATCAAGATGTGAAAAGATGTCTAGTGAGGCTGTTGGGAAATGCAAGTCTTGGCTTCTGTTTTCACCTTGGGGCTCCCCAGACCTTCCTAGGTCTCAGAGGAAGGTGGGAAAATGCACACGTGCTGTCTGCTCTTGCAACTCATTCTTATCAGGAAAGAGCTAAGGGACCCTGGGTCGCAGGGACACTGCCACCCTCTGCCCTGCTGGCCAGACAAGCTCCCAAGGCTTCTCATCATTAGAGACACTCGTGGTAGCAGGATGGGCGGCTTGTCCTGTAGAAAGGATGTGACTTCCGACGTGAGCAGTGTCCAGTGCCCCCTGGAAACTTCTGCCTGGGGGAGGACTTGCAAGTCAGGGGGACTTTTTAAGGTCACCAGGTGAGTCTAAAGGGTTTGCAAAACCTGAGTTGACGGGAAATTTTCTTTCACTTCTTATTTTCCCCAGTCAAATACTCTTAAAGGCAGAGGAAAGATAATAAATTCTCATTTTTGGGCAATGGACATAGCATTGGTTTGTCACAAGCATAAATAACTTAAATTACCACAAAATTCCTGTGTGATCATGAAGCTATATTCCAAGTTTACTCTCTATTCCAAAACATAGATTTGCTTTAATCTGCAGTTGGTTTGTGCTATGCCAAACTACTTACACCTCGACTGCCTAGGAAGGGGCTGAGGGTTTGTCCTAAGGCCCTGGATGTCCTGATGCTCCCCTGTCTGTACCTGCTGAAGAAGGGCCCCCGGGGCCGTTCCCTAAGGAAGTGCTGCGGTTTTTTTCAGGGTCCTAACTGCAGTGCCCCGCTTCCTGACAGCTCCTAACTAACTGCAGGATCATGTTGGACCTTCCCAGCTTTCTCCTATCTTATCATTGTCTCCAGCCACCTACTGGGTGCTTCCCTCCCACCGTGAAGATGTTTTCACGGTGCCTACCATTCAGTCCTTGGAAATGAAGGTCATTCTCTTCCTGCTTCTTTTCTCCTCTCGTTTCTTCAAGCTTGTTGTTTCTTGATCTTCCTGCATTCTCCTGCCATCTCCCTGCTTGGTTTGCTATTCAAATATCTGGGCAGAGGTGGAGATCTAAAGCAAACACGCAAACTAACAAACACGCTAGAAGACTCACAGCTGATGACAGCATCCCCCCAGGGCTACATCTATAGCAGAGTCAATGTCACCTCTAGCCCAATGCCAGGCTGGCAATTGAAGGGGAACAGGAACAGTCCACAAGTTCCAGCAGACATAGTCCTGCCTCCTCTCTAGCATGGAGTCACTGGCAGCAACCTAGCAAAATAACTTGGCTGGTACATTTGCATGAACTGTGGCTGAAAAGCCTTTGCCCTTGAAATCATCTTGCTGCTCAAGTGCACTGAATGCCACCTAAAGGAAGTTTGCCGTGACTGTGTTTAAATTTAGCAGATGATCTCCAGAACAATGGTAAAAAGTCTAGGAAAAAGTTTATCTGAAGTTGAAAGAGAAAAATAAGGACAGAAGAAGGTGATTTGATGACTCAAAGGTTAAACAATCCACTGTCCTGCCAGCACTAAAGAATCTTGTGAATGTAGATAATATTGGTGGCATCTGGCACTCATGCTTGTTCCCTCTGCATGTCACTCTGTGTCTCAGACTGTGCACACGTGTTGCTACTCAGTTCTCTTCACAAATCTCTGATCTAGATCCTTTCATCAGTCCCATTTTGCACGTGGCTAAAGGGGACAGAGAAACCAAGACCACGCCATTGCACAGTGGCAGAATCAACACACAAACCCACTGCCTCTGAGCCAGGCGTCTCAGAAAATGTTTGGCTTTTTGTCTTCTAAAGTTAACAGCAATGCTGAAGCTCTGCAATCACACATCTTTCTGATTGATAGTGAATGTCTAGATTTTTATTATTTTATGTTGTATAAAGGATGCATGTAGTCAGGCACTGTTTTTATTTTTTCTGCCATAGGGGATCTTGACTTGCAGGAGATTGAATTTATTTTTAGGAGGAAAATATATACATCATTAATTTAATCAGATACTTTCTAGATTAATTTTTATGAGCTCTTGAAACTGGAACAGCTGAGATGAATTCACATGGAGTAGTTTTCAGCATCTTTATAATGTCTTCCTCCAGAGGGAGCTCCTGGCAAGCCTTAGATTTTATGTGTTGGTTCTCTCAGGGCCTGGAGCTTGACTTTCCAATCAGTACGCTTTCAGGGAATGGACTGCACGTGAGTGGAGAGGAAGTTCATGAAAAAGCTATGAAGAAATGTAACAGAAGTTAGGGTTCTACTCTTAGGATGAAAACATGTAGGTCCAGGGATCTAGGGATGCTATGAAGATTGCTTAAAGAAAAAACTCTCTAACTCATTTACTATGCGGAATCACACAGGGGCTGTTAAAATGGCAGGAAGAATTGTGTTTCTTAAAGTCTTGGGGGTGCCTTGGGAGATTCTCAGTTGCCCTCAGTAAACCATTAGAGTAATAGTGTCTTATCTGTGTTCCAAGACGTCCCATAGATGCCTGAAGCCAAGAATAGTACCATACCTTATATATATTAGATTTTTCACACATACACACCTATCATAAAGTTAAATTTATAGGTTAGGTACAATGAGAGGTTAACAGTAACATGATAAAATCGAACCATTGTAACAAAATGTCACACTAAAAGCCTTTTGAAACTTATGAATAGTTTATTTGGGGGATTTTCCATTTAATATTCTTGGACTGGTATTGGCTGCAACTGTAGAAAACAAGATCACGGGTGAAGCGGAAATGCTGCACACCATGTAATGTACTGACGCAGTATCCTGCAGCAAAGGATGTTAAGGTATTTGTTTTTATTCATTTGAAAATCGTATCGGTTCTTCTGGAAAAATGCAGAGCTTGCTTTGAAAAAGCAGAAGAGAAATGAGACTAGAATTCTAAGTAATGTTTAATTCATAAGAAGGTGAGAAAGGAGAAGTGGAAGAATTTGAAAAATGGAAGAAACCAACAGAAAAAAAATGAGACTGTCAGACTTAAAGTACAGCAATAGTGAATGATAAATATAAGTGAACTAAACATTCTAATTTAGAAATAGAAAGTCTTAGACTAGAGACAGAAAACCAACTCAATGCTGCTTTTAAATATAAATATAAATGTACCGAAATTTAAAAAGATGGAATTAGTATGACATATTAACTGTCTGCTTTAGAAAGCTGAGATGGTCATGTAAACACAAGATGAAGGATTTCAAAATGATATTGTCAGAAGTAAAAGGGGCAATTCTCCGAGGACATATAACAGTCATAAAAGTATATGCACCTGTAAGGGTGCTTAAGACACATGAAGAAATATTAAGAGAATCTAAGAGAGGCATAGAAAATTCCAAAATCAGTTTGAGATTTTAACCTCCTTTTGTCATCAATCTGATAGAACAACTAGGTTTAAAAAAAATCATATTCCTCCTTCTTGATTGGCCAACCTCAGGGGACTGAGTCCATGCCAGCCAATGAGTGCTGCTCTCACGGTGGATTTCTATTTAATTTTCCTGTCTAATGATGTGCAGTTGTTGCAATGTCCTTTGTTCCCTGAAGAACATCTTGAGACTAATTGTAATTGCTCTGAGAGTGAACAGGGTCTTTGCCTGAGCGAGCGAGTGACTGAAGAGTTCACTCAACCCCTCGGGAAGAGTTTCTAGTGACAGAGTAAATTGCTCCACTCAGGAAGGTAAGACCCCCGTCTCTCCCCAGAGAGCATCTTGTAACAACTCTTCACCAAACATTGGCTGTCAGGCAGGCAGGCTCCTCCTCAGAGGGTCCTTCACTCAGGGTTTGATCATGCTGATGAGCCCTTGAGCACCAAGATTAGTTTTACTTGTATCACTAAGTGACTCTTAGAATTAAAGGCACTGGTTATAGCTGCTAGGAGCCACTTAATGGGATTATGGCAGCATGGCCCCTGCCGGTCCCCCTGGCTCCAGGCACAGTCCCCTGTCTCCATCAATTAACTCTCAGCCTAACTGTCTCCCTGAGATGGGAATTTTTCAATTTCCTGCACTGATAGGATTTGCCATTTTTCCAGGCCTGAAACAATAATGAATTTGAACCATGTGGACACTCTCAGGATAACACAGGGCAGTTATTTAGGTTAAAACATCTTTTGCTTCTGTACCAATTAAGTCATGTGATTATGGCGATTTGACCCTCTGAACTAGTCTGAGACCAAATATTTCGAAGTTAGGCTTTTCTTTGTTCAATTTAAACCTTTAAACCTTATTTCCTTAATTATCTGCCTCTATCCAAAAAAAAAAAAAAAAAACCCAAAAAACCCAAACTGTGCATGATGGTGCTAATGTCTGAGCTCATTGGGAGACTGAGGCGAAAAGATCCCAAGTTCAAGCTCAGACCTGTGCAAGTTAGCAAGATCCTAAATAAAAACGAAAAGGGCTGGCGAGATAGCTTAAGAAGGCCCTGGGTTCAATCCCGACTACTGCACGAAATACAAACAGAAAGGTTGTACAAGCTTAAATTAAATGAACCAAGAAACCAAATTCAAGAAACTGCATACAGTTGATGGTTGGAGGGAAATATCCAAGATCTAAATATGGCATTTCGATAGTCCAGGGGGAGAAATCCTAAAGTGTTTTAAACAAATAGAGAGCTAGTTTCTTTCTTTCTTTTTTTTTTTTTTTTTTTTTTTGTCTTTTTCCTTTTTATTGATATCGGGGATCGAACTCACGACTGCCTGCTTGCAAGGCAGGTGCTTATGCCACTGAGCTAAATCCCCAGCCCCGAGAGCTAGTTTCTAAGGGGCTTTCATCTTTAGGCAGTATGTAAAATCCTGTCCAGAGGGCCGTGGGTAAGCTCAGCGATAGACTGTATGCTTAGACTACTTAAGGCCCTGAGTTCAATCCATAGTGCACACACACAGGTGCATGCATGCACACACACGGTTTCTACCTATGGCAGGAGAAAGTTCCCTAGGAAACAGTTAGGGAGTAATCCAGGGAAGAGGGATGAAACAGTAAGGTGAGTACACAGGCTCATCTTCTGCAGAGGCCTTCAGCACACCCGTCCAGGGACACGGAGGTTCCCACTCAGTTCTTACTTCTCACAGTGTTAGAGGCTGAACCCACGGCCTCAGTGCATGCTGGCAGGTGGTCCACCACGGGGCACATCCCCAGTCCTACATTTGGCAGTAATTGCTCTTTCCGTTCTTTTCCTCAGCTAGGGTAGTAGCTCTAACTGATGCCACAGGGAGCACTGTGTGACCCTAAATCCTCTCGCCCCAAGTGGCAAGTCCCCAAGTAACATATGGCCATTTTGTCTTTAGTGCAAGGAAACAGAACATGAAAGAACACAGCTTTCTGGAAGACCCTACCCTTTGCTCCTAACTTTCACAACTTCATAGACAATGACTGAGGTGGGGGGATTATGAAATAAGTTGACAAATGATTTGCATCAGTTATTTCCCTTCTAATGGCTTAATTGAAGAAAGACACTTGGAGACTGTATGGTTATTCAACAGGTGTAGGAGAGGGAAAGACTTTTTGCTACTTTTTCCTTCAAATGGTTTCAGTGAGGAATCAGGACACTTTAATAGAAAAAAAAAGTATAGGGCTGGGGGTCAAGATTGCTGTTAGTTTTTGTGACCTTGGGCACCTGAGTCTCATCTGGCCCTCAGTCTTCTCATCTGTAGTCTGGGGATAGTAGTACTTTCCTGCTGGCTTCACAGTAATGTGTACCGATAACATCACACAGGCGGAAGGTTTTATAGGTGACTGTGCAGGTGCTGGATGATCCTTATCTAGCAGTCTTAGTTACAGTCTGGAATTGTTTTTCTGTCTTCTTTCTTCTCTCATCACTTGCTTACTTTGTGCTTTGTTCAGTCCATTATTCCCACTACATATTCGGACATTCCGTTTTTTCCTATTTGCTATCTACGTTCATTTAACTGATGACTTATCATGGTTTTCATTAGTTACCACATTCCCAAGTATTTATTTTAGCACCTATGACACCTTTGAGTTTTTTCTTTTGGGCAGTGTGGGGGATTGAACCAAGGGCTTTGCATATGCTGGCCAAATGCTCTACCACTGAGCTACTCGCCAGCAATCCTTCCATCAGGGTCCCTAGGCAGTTTTCTGATTTCACTTTCCATAGCTTAGTGTTCTGTACTGAGAACCTAGTGTCTGCACACTGGTTTGGAAGCTTGCTCTGGTGAGTGAAATGTGGCCCTGCCCGCGGTGCTGGGGCCCTTCAGCTCCAATCCATCCTCAGGCTGGATCAGCTCAGCAGAATCCACCACAGTGGGACACGCACCCTCTTTGGTCTCCAAGTCTCCTTTTCTTTTTTTCTTTTTTTTTCTCAAGATGAAAGTCCATTTCAAAGAAATTTTAGCAGCCAATTTGTTGTAAGACATCAAGCTAGAAAGTAGTATTATCCTTCACTGCGTTTAGACCCTTGTTTGGGGTTAGTGGCCTGGTTTTTCTTTTGAGGATAAGTCTCATTGATGTAATTCTAAAACAATTTTAAACCCACAGATTAAGAACATATGTTTCTTCCTGTCACGTGTTGAGGGAGACGTCAACTCACTCTGAAGTCTATATTGAAGAATGTCTTTAAGGCAAAATTGCAATCTTACAGCTATAGTATCTACAAATTATATCAAGTAGGGACAGAGCAACCCAGAGAGTCAGACAAAAGTTAGGGTAAGGAACTCCGGTGCTCTTTCTCTGACAGAGGCCTCCGGGTCTTTTGTTTCATTTGCCTTGCTGTGTGGGGACATGGCTGGGTGGGGAGACCTGGCTCCCTTCCCGTGTCAGTCTCAGACAGGTGATCTGTCTGCCTCGCTCCTTGGATCTGTCTGTATCTTATCTCCTACCACTTGGAACACAAGTTTCAAGGCTTATTATCTACAGTAGCAGAGCACTTCCTCTTTTTATCCTAAAATCGCTCCATTCAAGCTTTGAAGGGTGCCTTCATTCTTTACGGTTTGAAGCAGTGATGCTATCTGCATCCTCTCTATCCTGTTCCAACTCATCCTGGAGGCTCTGATGGCATCTACTCAGCCTTTATCAAGAAGGCTTAGCTGAGACGGCTAATTTTGGTTCTGAAAATGGAAAACTTTCCAAAGGTGCCCTCCTCCACCAGCCAATAGTTTTTTCCCCAGGGTTTTGATCAGGCTGCAGTGATCCTGTTTGTTCCAGTGCAGGGCCATTTCTGGGTGATTCTTGATATGTAAGGGGTTAAGCATCCCAGACAGTACTAGTGTAGTGAAAAGCAGCCCCGATCCAAAGCATATAATGTACACTCCAAAATAAGCCGGGCTCGCCCCTCTTTAATGGGATCGCTGCGGCCAAGCCAAATTCTACAGCTAGTCAATTGTATACATCTGGCAAACCTGTTCATACCATTCAACGTGTGCTGCAGTATGATTTTAATTACATACAGATTGAATGGCTGAAAGAAAGTACTGAAAAATAAGCAAAATAAAGTTAAGCACAAGCCCTTTTAAAGTAGCCTTGCTGGGTTAGGATGTATGCAAGTGAATTTCAGGAGAGGGAGGGAAGGATACGGTGGGGGGAGCCCAGGGATGGGACAGGACTTATCTTCGGCCTGGGAAGGGGGCAGCCCACACAGTGGTGATTAGACTGCTTTTGAAGTTCTGACTCCTGCTGATGCTTGCACCTTGGTACCTTCTTCCTTCCAAGTATAGGGTTCTCTCTGCAAACCAAAATTGCTCTCTGGGCAAAAACTACATTCAGCTTTAAAGGCCATGAGCATTGGATATGGCAGATTAGTAGTTGTGAAATTCCACCCCGCTCCCTGTCTAACCAGACTTTATTAGGGCCGTGTTCCATGTTTTTCTGAAGTTCTCTTTACAGAATGATTTCAAAAGTGATTTTGTTTATTTTGTGTGAGGAAAGGAATAGGAAGAAAATTCTGTTTTGGAATGTGAAATTGTAGTTCCTGTTTCTGGAGCGTGCAGGGGACTTGCTGAGCAGAGGGGCCCCCACTCTGGAATGCGCTTTTCTTACCCTAACTGCACAGCTTCGGTTTCCCTCAGAACTTCCTGGAATGGCGCTTTGACTGCATGTCTTGTGGGTAAACCACTCGGGAGCTCAGCCTTCTTGGTGTGCAGTGAAACTATAACCCGCATGAGCTGACCCAGTGCAGTTTGCCTGAGGAAGTTGGAAAGCTTCAAGACACAAAAACTGACACAGTCCAGGCTGTCTGTCCTCCTGGGGAGATGATGGAGTTAGTATAACAAGGACCTGAGGTGACACTAGGTTTTCTAGGTCCTTTCCACAAGGGTGCAGTCTGCCATGTGTGGCTTTGCCAGTGAGGCAGGCGAGCCAGGGAGAGATGCTGGGAAGCACTAGGAGTGGCCCACTGAGTGCGTTGGGCTCCTTCCCAGCGTCCCTGCAGGAAGGGACAGAGAGAGTCTCCTGGACATGAGCCAGCGGACCCCAGCTGCTGCAGAGGGAGCCATCCCCATCCCCTTGACCCCCTCTGTCTTGTGCAGGGCAGCCATCGGCAGGTCCCACCTGTCCTGCGCCTCTCGGATCATTGTGGTGGCAATGTCCATCTGTGCAAAATGTCCATTTCCATGCTCCTCTGAATCTCTTGGTGAATATTTGTGGCAGAACCAATCTGCAGACCTGTAACTTTTTCTTTAGCATTTGGGTCTTGGCTCAATCATGTTCTTCAATCACTAAATCTGGGGAAGTCACCAGGTTAGCCAGGACTTCTGTGCTTGAACTAATTGTTACTAATTTAATTTATTTGAATTCATAGTAACTATCTGTAGGCTGAAGTGCCTCACTTTGCAGAAAATAACAGGACTATCAATTAAAATATAGGCAGTGGATTATGAATTTTTTAAAGGGCAGGGTCTATATTATACCACTTTTATTAGAAAAGACCAAATGACTCTAAAGTTGTTGATTTCCCTTAGCTGAATAGATTTTTTAATTGGCTGTTTAAGGATGTGTTTAGATGTATTAAAAATAACATCTTCCAGTCATACAAACAAGTGTCTCTCTGTTTGAAAAAGAAGAAAGGAAGGAAAGGAAGCCAGGGTGGGAGGAAGAAAGCTAGACAGACAAAAAGGAAGAAAGAAAACTCATTTGTACTTAATTTCAAATATGAATTTCTCACCTTTATTTTTTATTTATTTATTTTTTAATGTTCTTCAGTGGCTTAACATATGGGGCCGGGTCCAAGTTATTCTCTTATAGAAGCCACCTCCTTAGAGCCCAGATACCTGCTGTGCTTAGCTACGGAACTCTAAGGAAGCAGGAGCTGGCGTTAGCTGCAGGGACTCCTTCCCTGTGCAGGGCAGTGGAAGGGCTCACCAGTGTTTGTAACCCAGAGAACCATCAGCACTTCCCCGCCCCACTCTCCCCACCCCAGACCCAGTCCTGCAGGCCCTCCACTAAGCTCGGCCACACAGAGACTGTCCTCCCTCACACTAGGGAAAGGGACACATTCAAGGGGTGCAGGGGCGGCTTGGGCAGCACAAAAAAGAGCATCTGCCTGGGATGCATTGTGGCTCAGGCCCTGTGCTCTGGGAGCCTCATTTTCCCTCGCTGGCTTTTACTACTTTGCCGTTAGTCACGAAGATGTCACAACTAATTAAAGTATGGGACTGTCTCAGCGGAGGGGGAAGCACTTCCTGTAAACAAATGATTGCAGCAGAATGTACGGATTTGCTGTGGCAGAGTTCTCTGCCTGGGGAGGGCTGGGAGGGGCTGGGGCAGAGCGTGCTGAGGAGCGCGGAAGGATGAGCAGGAGTTCGTGGGACGGAGGCGTTAGGAAGACCTTCTGAGCATGGTAGATGAGATCATGAGAGGCAGGTAAAGATTCTGCCTCGTTTTTAGATAACAAAAACTCCAGCATGGCTGGAATGTAGGAAAAATAGTAAGTGGGAATTTACTGGATATGAAACTGGTTTGCTGGATTGGGGTCAGAGTGGGACGACCACAGGCAACAATGATGGATGGATCGACTGATTATTATTATTATTATTATTTGTGTTATAGGAGATTGAACCTAAGATTTTGAGCATGGTCCCTAGGCAAATGCTCTATCATTAACCTACATCCCCAGCTCTATATTTAGTTATTAATCTGTCCATGTCTCCTGCTGAAGTATTTGCACCCCATAACCTGGGAGTAAGTCTTTCTGATTTTTCTGAGTGTGTCTGAATCCTGCTGTGTGTTCAGTGGACCCAGTGGTGACACTGACTGGATGACTGAATGTACTTTGATTAGTACAGACAGTCACTGTGGCCTCCACTGCTGAGCTGATTGTACTATAATCAGGTCATATACTACGGTGGTTTGTTTGGACTCTCAGGCAACACAGAGTCACAAAGGTTCTAAAATAGAGAGTGAGCTAAGCTTATCTGTTTGGGGAAGTAAGGCTGGCTATAATGTGACAGTGCTTTGGGAAAGGCTCGAAGAGCGGCTAGAAAACTACTGATGACTCAGAGGCAGGATGAGAGGCCTGAGGCAGGGTAGAAACTTGAAATATTAATAAAGTCAAGCTAGAATCTAGCCCCAATTTTTGATGACTAATGGGATAAGCAGGGGGAGGGGTAGCAAAGACCACTGTGGACTCTTTATAGCTTTCAAGTAGAGTCTCAAAGATGAAAAAAGCAAAGACATCTTAACACTGGGGCACTCAGCACATCTCATTTGATGACATTGGTTTAGAATAATGAACAGTAGATGACAACTGATCTACAAGACTCACACGAACATGCAGAAGACTGATTCTCATAAGGTATGGAATGTTTGCAGTGTACAAATGCGTAAGTGGAGAGGGTTTTCTGACAGTAGGAGAATGCGCAGGGCTACCACGTATGGCCTCATGGGTTGCACACCATACAACTCTAAAAGGCAGCATTAATAAGAACAGTAGATCACCCTGAAAATCTGCCGTGTGCTTTTGTTATCCTTCAGCTCAGTATATTCATGAATTAGTGCTCTGGGTAATAAATAAAGCAAATATTTAGGATGAGAATTTGATAGTCTTGCATGGATTAGTCATCTGATGAAGTGGATATCCTTTCTATGGCCGAACCATTAGTAGTAGTTGTGTGTTTGGATGAGGTTGGGTGTCTTTTCATGTTAAAATGAGAGAAGTAAGCAGGCATGGTGACATATGCTTGCAATGCCAGTATTTTGGGAGGCTGAGGCAGGAAGATCTCAACTTCAAGCCCAATCTGGGCAATTTAACAATTTATGAAACCCTGTCTCAAAATAAAAAAAAAATTTAAGAAAGGACTGGGGAGGTAGCTCAGTAACACCATGGGTTCAGTCTCAAATATCTTACCCCTCCCACAGAGCCCACCACCACCTTCTTTAGTCTGGCCTTGAACTCCTGAGCTCCAGTGATCCTCCTGCCCCAGCCTCCCAAATAGCTGGCACTATAGGCATGCTCCACCACATTCAGCCCTGTTTTTCTCTTTCTAAATCAGAAAGGGTGCTCCTCTACCCACCCTGACAATAACGGGAGGCTCCAGCCTTTGGTTGGTGGTTGCAAGTCCAGTCTCCCTGGCAGGCTGTGCCCTTCCTTGGGATCATGTTCGAAGGGAGTAACGCAGAATGACACATGGCCTCCGTTATTAGAAGCGGTGGCTTCATAGAAGTGCATGAGGAACACAGGATCCCTTATGTCCTCTCCCAGCATCATAAGTTGCTTTTAAATTCTGTGGATTTTGCTCACATGCTTCAGGGGAAGTGGTTTGAAGAGGCGATAGCTGGGCATCCATGTGGCTAGGTTTGGGCTGCAGCGTGCTGTGGCTGGGGTTTGGAAACTGTGGTGCTTCTCAGCTTGTAGGAGCAGGAAGGCTTTGCATGGTGCATCAGAGCCTGGCACCTTCCTGGGGGTGGCACTGCCAAGGGCTGAGCTGGCAAGGTAGAAGGAGTCCAAGCTGATTTCAGACCTGCCCCCGCCCCCGCTGCCCTTGACTTTGCTCTGGGTTAGTGAGCATCTCCAGATCCTCTCCCTTTGGGACCAGTTGCCAAAGTGCGGTCTGAAATGGAGCCTCTGTGTGGTGCAGGTGATGCAGAAAGGTCTGTTTCTCCCCACACTATTCATCCAGTGGAGACACATCAGGTTGCGTGGTCCATGGCCGTGCATTTATTTTAAATAATGTTAACAAGGGAAATAAATCGCTTACCGTCTTCCTCCCTCTCTGGGAGTGTTTATTGTGATTGGAAGGCATCCTAGCCCGTGTGGCTGTGGCTTTCCCCACTCTTTGTGCTCTGATGTTGAGCAGCCCTCTGAGCAAATAAGCAGAAATGGGTGACTTTTTATTCAGCTGCAGAAAAATGATCGAAGTTGGGCCTTGGAGAGAACTGGAGTCACATACCTGGGCTCCGTCCTTAGTTGTGTGCGGGCGAGGCCTGAGGGGCAGTAGAGAAGTTGCCCTTGGGGGCTGCTGCCCTGGCCTGGTATTCGGCAGGCAGTGGAATGGATGGTCCTGCTTTGCTGTTTGATAGTACGGTATTTACCCAAGGTCCGCATCAGCCCTTCCTATTGGCAGGAGAAATTTTGAGCAGCTCTTAACTTGATCAAAACTTAAAAGCAAAGCCTGATATAGTGGTGCTGCCCTTAATTCCAACCTGAGATTAGCCTGAGCAGTAACAGCAACAAAAAGCTTGATATCTAAGGTGCACATGTTTTTCAGTTTTGTTGCTTGCTTTGAAGTTTTATTTATGTATTTAGATAGGATATGTTCTCTTTTTTTGTTTTTTGAGATAGGATCTCAATAGGTGAAGTCCAGGCTGGCCTCAAACTTATTATGTAGCTCCTGCTGGCCCCAAACTTGAAATCCTCCTGCCTCGGCCTGGCTAGATATCAAACATCTTAAAATTTAGTTCCAAACTAAAAAAATCTCTGTCTATTGGCACAACAGATGAAATGTACTTAGAGGGGAAGAGCTGGAGAGGATGAAAATTCACCCAGTGCCTGACAGCACCGTATACAGAGCCAGCACCCACCTCAGAAAGCTGTCTTTCCTTTGGCAGATGAAGGGTAGATGGGCTTCATTCTCTTTCTTTGTGTCTTATTAGACTTGGAAATACCAGATAATTGATCATTGTTTGTCCTCTACTTCAAATAAATGATTGCCTTATATAAGCTCTCTATTTTTTAAAATTTGTATTAGTACGTTTGCCCTACATAACAATCACACTCATCACGGGGAGTTTGGACATGTACATAACACATCTGAGTTATTTTTACACCCCTCTCCATTCCCTTCCTATCCCCGCCTTCTGTCTCTTAGTCATTTAAAAGTGGAAACCTCATCAATACAGGAAGTAATGCCTGCTGCGCGCAGCTGTATGAGTTACCTTCTGAACGCTACCTAAGCCAAGCCCGGAAACAGAACTTTCCGCTGCCTCTGAAGCCTCTGCCCTGCAGCGCACCACAAGTATGGTCACCACTCTTCCCCCGTCCCCCATGCCAGCCGTGCGCCTGACTTTCAGTGTCTTGGGTTTCAGTTTTATTATTAGATGCAAAGGATTAGTCTTAGCTATTTAAAAAGGTTTCATGGAGCTGGGGGTCTGCTCAGTGGCAGAGCATATGCTCAGCTTGTGTGAGGCCTTAGGTTCCACCCCAGCACCAAAATAAACAAGTAAATAAAATTATTACCTTTCCGTTTCTCATTTAAATCATAAATTTGCCCCCTTAGACTTTATCTGTTGAACAATCTTTAAGTAAAACTTAAAGCATTAAGCGAATTCTATCAGCCAACAGAATCACTTTAGTTACTTTGGCTTGTGTTACTCATAATTTTAAGATTTTTTTTTCAAAAAGCAAAATTGTTAACACCTAATTTTAAATGAAACAGGGAAAAAAATCTAAAAATAGATGTAATTTTAAAAGCTAAAGAATGAAACAACTAGATTAGCAATGAAACTATTATTTTGCTAATATTCAAAAATTGCAAAATATAATCATCATATTATGTTATCTCCATGTAGTTTCTGGATAAAGAATAGAAAACAGTTTAGAGTGCTTTAAGAAGTAGCAAAAACAAGTACCAAAATCACAAGCAAGCTCTCAGCAAAAAACAAGGGCTTAGCCAGGCAAAGTGGTGCACATCTGTAATCTTAGCACTCTGGGAGGCTGAAGCAAGAGGATTTCAAGTTTGAGCCCTGCCTGGTTAACTGAGACCCTATCTTACAGCCTGGGCCAAGGTGTGAGGTATGTCTATATGAGGGTTCCAGATTCAACCTTTGGTATTAATCTTTTTTTTTTTTTTTTTTTTTTTTTGTTAGGGCCAGGGATTTAACTCAGTGGCTTAAGCACCTGCCTGGCAAGCACGAGGTTGTGAGTTCAATACCTGGTACAAAAAAAAAAAAATCCCTAGAAAATAATAAAATAAGAAAAATTTTTAGTTTGGTGATTTGTCAGCATCGATAATAATTAAAATGATAAGTACTTGCAGAAAACCTTTAGTTCATGAAGCATTTCGCATAACTTTTTGGAGGTGGGGAGTACCAGGAATCAAACTCAGCACTTGCACTTGCCAGGCAGGCACTGCACCACTGAGCTATACCCCAGGCCTATTAGTTTCTGAATAGAATGAAAAAGAAATAGGCCCTGATTGTTTTTCTTGCATTCGGTGTCAGCTAGTATCCTCTTCTTAGCTATGATCATTAGTGAAGGCTTCCTAAAGATCATATTTATACACTACTGTCCTAGGTGATAGGTGAAGAAGCACAGATGCCTAGTTCTTATTTTCTTTTATGTTTCTGAAACAGTTTGTTTTGTGTGGTATCCGGTTATTGTCAGTGTCTGTACGGAAAAAGTATGGCTGAAGAAATGGATAAGCTCGTTAATCTTGACATCCTCTTGCATCATTGCTTAACAGATAGACACGCAATTACACATCGCCAAAATAACATGAGGAATTTGAGTGTGCCTTGCTCAGTCTTCGCACAGCCCGTGCAGGAAGACCTTGCATATGGATGGCTCGGGCTCTCCTATGGATGGTTTCTGCCTCTTGCCATGAGTCCCACTTAGAAACTGGAGAAGGTATTTCCACTCTGAGGCTCTCTGCCCTCTCGACACAGTGGGAGGTGGGACTCTCCTAGAATGAGCCTGTGTACATAAACCTTCTAGCAGTTCTCATGGTTCTAGTAATTTGGACTAGATTTAGGGTTCTGTCTCTTCTTCCCAGCCTGGCTCTACCACACAAGCACAAAACTTGTGTCTCTGTGCCGCCCCTTTGATGGGTACCCTTCTCTGTGCCAGGGTACAGAAAAAAGGAACCCCGCTCCGTTTTCCTGTCTTGCCCCTGAATCCTCACACCAGTCCCTCCCAAGCTCTTCCTAGCGCTGAGTGTTTGAGCTGAGCTTCTCCTCCTTAAGAGGCTTTGCTTGGTGAGGAACCAAAATCGTGCCCAGCTTACTCTGGACTTAGGTGCTGATCATTCCCTGGCAGATGTTTGCTCCTGTCGCACTCATCATTTTGCATGCCCCACTAGTTCCATACTCATCTCCTTGCTCTCTAACTCAGTGGCCTTCATACTCCTTTGCACTTGACCCACAAATGAAAATACAGTTTCCAGTGCAAACCGGTACACACAGATGTATAAGGGACTAAGATATTGTCTATGTCTTTACTGTATGATATTTTTCATTCTGTCCTGTTCTGTTCTGCTTTATTTGTACATTTTAATGCTGATCAAGACCAATTTTGAACCAGCTATAGTGGCATATGCCTGTAACCTAAGAGGCAGAGGCAGGAGGATGCTGAGTTCACACACACACACACACACACACACACACACACACACACACACACCTACATAAATAAATCTCATGGTCTTCTGGTGTGTTGAAAGCTGCAGTTTGAACAACATGTTCTAATTAAGTGCCTGACTGTGCCTCCCCATCCCGCTGGCGTGTGAACTTGCTGAAGGCAGGAAGTGTGTTGATTGCTCCACTGTACTTGGAGCATCTGCCTCGGTGCCTGGCTGAGGTACTGAGATGAATAATAATTGGGCAGAGAACACAGCTTCTCCAAGCCTTCACGGTCTCGCTTGCACAGGGAGATGTGCTGGTGTCATGGGGCGGTTGCAAGAACTGAAGGAGACCGTGCATTCGAAGTGGAGCACAGTGAGTTCAGCACCAAAGGATCGTCTGTGAACATGAGTCCCCGGGTTTCCTACGGCCAGGGGTCTAATCAGCTGTCAGACTCTGTACAGCCTTTCCAGGCATAACGAAAGATTTGAATTCCCTCAGCCCAAAGTCCCAACCAGCTCAAGCACTCTGAGATTTCCAAACTGCCATGCAGCCAGGAGGCAAATTGCCTTCAAGGACTCAGTTTTTCCTTTAACTTAGCACAGGTCAGATTTCGGCTGAAAAATATGAGAGTGTTGTAGGGGAACAGTTTTTTTTTTTTTTTTTTTTTTAATGCCTTGATAAGATTTGTTTCTCCATGAAATATGGGGAGTTAAACTTATTAGAATTTCATTGCAAAAATGAAACTCATTTTGATATTTAGAAGAATTATAAAATAAGTTTAAGATCTGAGTTCTTTCTAAATCAAAACCTTTTATAAGGGACCTTTAAAAATGAACTTAAGAACAATTTAGCAGGTAAAGCACTGGTTGATGAACTTCTGAGTTGACCAGTAGCTGGTTGCTAGATTGTGGGTTGGACAGCCTTTCTGGAATTTTATTTCTTCACCTGTGAAAAGGAGCATCCTAAGCCAGGTGTGGTGGGCATACCTGTAATATTCTGTAAGGCTGAGGCAAGAGGGTCACAAGTCACAGCCCAGCCTGAGAAACTAAACTACAGAGCCCTACCTCACCTTGATTTTGTCTAAAAATAAAGTATTTTGGGGGGATATAGGTCAGTGCAAAGGCCCTTGATTCAAACCTCAGTACCACACTCAATCAACAAATAATAATTTTTTTTTCTTTTTATCGGTACTGGGGATCGAACTCATGACCACCTGCTTGCAAGGCAGGTGCTTATGCTGCTGAGCTAAATTCCCAGCCCCTACAAATATTAATATTTTTTTAAAAATTAAAAAGCAGCAGCCCCGAGGCCCTGCCACTAACAGGGCTGGGTGCTCCCCTGCGAGCTGCGGCTGCCAGCCCAGAGGAGAGGAAGTCATGCTATGGGACTCAGCAACCGGCTGATTCTCAGGAAAATAGGAAGATGTTAAGACAAAGGAGCAAAATACAACCTCAGACTTTCAGCCCACTGAGAACAAGTCCGGAGACACAGACATAAAATAAATTAGAAGTCACACACCTGCAATTTTTCAAATGAGAGCAATTGAAATAAAGAAACAACTGAGTGCTTATATTGCTTGATTAACTTTGCATACCTCTATCTGGTGGTCTGAGCAACTATTTAGAAGATAACAGCGTACAAGATAGTAACTATTGTTGATTTTCCACTCTCCTGTTTTTGAAATCCAATTTCATTCTCATTGTTCCATTTGTTTTATTTTAGTCTTTTTAAAAAATTAAAAATATCTCATCCAGCTGCAAAATTTTGTGCTCCCAAATAAGAACTTCAAAGTCCTTTGATTTCTATTTACTGGAACATGTTAATCACCAAGGTAATAACATCCCCACAAAAGCATACCTCAGCTTCAGAGTCAAACACGGCACCTTCGACCTTTGCTGTCTAGAGCATTTCTTGCTGCTGTCATGTAGAAAGGCTGAGTGATGGTTTCGCTGACCTTGGAACTAGTGAAGAGTCAGGTTGGCTGTTATCTAAATAAATTAAGCTTCAGAAACCAAACTTTGGCATGAATCATCACTCTAATTTGCTCTGAATTATACTTCGTCTTGTCCCTGAAATCTGAGCTTTTCATAAAATACTGTGTGAATTGATAGTTCACATATGAGTAATTTAACGAGCCTGTTTGTTATTTTCTTTTAGGACAGAATGACTTGGAAGATTGCGGAGCTTCTAAAGCTTCTAGGGGAATGTGAAGTCTTTCATCTTCAGTGGGCTGGTTGAACTTTACAAAGGTCAGTAGTGAATTCTGTTTGTCTCTATGTCTTCAAAAGGTCTTATTGAGCAAGGTGTCCCGAAATTAGGGTGATTCAGAAAGTTGCACCTGCATCCGGCCCCTTTCACTCCCTTGGCATTAAAGTCAAGGGCACCCCACATGTGGGGGAGGAAGGAGGAGCCCAGTGCAGGGGCGCTCACTGCAGCTCTCAGCCTCCCGAGGTGGAAATGTCAGCCTTCCTCCTTCCTACACTGCCCCCGTTGAGATTCTGATGGGAAAGAAAAGCAAATACTAAGTGGCTCAGTCTGAAAGGCCAAACAGTTTTCAACAGGGCGTCCCTTCCCTCTGTTGTTTTAGAAAGACACAGCTCAGCTTCCCACTGCAGTGCCAGCCTACCCATTGCAGTGACTGTGACATCAGCACTTGTTTGGAGAGAAAAGGAAGCCGGCTGTGAGACCCTGTCTTGGGGTTCATTTGTTTCCTGCTGCCTGTCGTTGGCCCTTCTTTCCAGTCTCCATTCCCTGCTTTAGTTTCTCTATTTTTCACCTAAAATAAAATGCAGGTGCAATCGTGTCACTCCCTTGGAACATCCCAGAGGATCCCCATTTCCTACGGGACAAAAGCCAGTGTGGCTTGCAGGCCTCTTGGCCTGAATCCCATAGGCCCCCTTGGCCTCGTAACTTGATGTCCCATCCTCACCCTTGGACCCGTCATCAAGTGGGTCCCTGTGTCTCATTCGTGCTGTTTTGTCTGTCTGGCATGCCTGCCACCTTCTCCCCCTGCCCACCTTACAGTCTCAGCTCACAGACCAGCCTTTCTGTGCCCACGGGCCCAAAGGTCCCGATCACACCTCATCTGTGCACAAAGCACAGTGTGTCACTAATAAGAGCATACCTGCCCCCAGGCCCCACTGCTCTGGGCTTCCTGGTCAGGTAGCGACTTCCTTGTCCATGAGACGGTGGTCAAGGTATAGAGCCTGGAGCCCAAGATTGTGGTTTGTTGACTGGGCGCTCAGACTCCATGTCTTGGCAGCTTACTCTCCTTATCTGTGCAATAGGGATAAGGAAGATATCCATACACAGGTTTGTGTGTCCAGCAATGTGCCCGAAGCATTAGGGTCAGTGCAGGTGCCTGTAGGGCCTCTGTTGGTTAAGTATTAGTTGGAATGCAAATATATTATTCTGTGACATTGTAGTATTTTCTTCTCTGTGCAGTGGAATCATCAAGCCAGGGAAGCATCCCCATTTCTTTCATTTCAGATGCTTCTAAGTCCACAGGCCTTTTGAAGCCCTCCGAAGCTTGGCTACAGCATAAGTTCCTTTGAGGCCCTCTGGAAGACGTCAGGGGCACAGGATCCCCAGCTTTCTCCAGAGCTGAAGGCCATACTGAGGATGAGCCTCTGAGCCTCGGTCTCCCCCGACTCCTGATATGTCAGTCCATGTTCCTTGGATGTCAGTCTGCGTTGCTTGGGACACCTATCAGAAGTGCTCAAATTCAAAGGGACCCAGTCATGGCAACCTAAAGGGGTGTCTACTCACAGTCCTGTCACTCTTAATCTTGATGTGACCTCTGTGCCCTTGCCCTGGGAGGCACTCATGGGTCTGCTCTCTGTCCACAACACCCATCGTTAGCCCATCGCCTGGGCAGGGCTTCTCTGCATGAGCACCCTGGATAGGTGACTGAGGCCACCACAGTTACTCTCTTTCTCTAGGGCTCGCAGAGGTTTTGGATATGGATATATATGATCCCCCTGCCCAGAAGCCTGAACCAATGTGATGTGCCCTGTGTGGGCCTGTCCGAGAGAAGTGGCCTGGGTGTCTACCTGGAGCTTTGGTGCATGTTGAGGACTAAAGATAATCACTATCTCCCTAATCCTAATTTGTACCCTAAAATTCTCGAGGATAAACAATTTGGGCACATTTTTGCATGTGCATCAGACTCACACTTACAAACATGGTTATGCACGCACATACACACACACACCCCACTATTGTTGTCTCTGTAAAGGCTGACTGAGGTTTGGGGAGGGTGCGCCTCGGGCCCGATCTCTGGTGTGAGGCACACAGCCTTCCGAGGCGCCCTGGGCTTTTCCTTTCACCTGAACACCTGAACTCAGGGAGGTGCCAGCATGCAAGCAAGTACCCGCTGCCACTTGCCTCACAAACACACACGTGTGCCCACGCCTGCTCCTCCCTTCCTCTCAGTCACACACACCCCCAGGCCAAGGGTGGGGCTCTGCGTGGGGAGTGCAGGTGTGGGAAGAGACTGTCTATGGGCAGTCCTTGGGTTGTTTCTGGTTTTTTATTAGTATGTGTTTGCAGTATATAATGATTATGTTCATCATGGGGAGCTGGTGCCCGTACATAGCACACCCTAATTCTTCTTAGGTCCCCTTTCTTTCTCCTTTCCCTGTCCCTCCATATCTTGGCAATGTTTCCATTTGTAAAAGACCTGTCTCCCTGTTGCCTATTACCTGATTCTATTTTGCTCTTTGTTTATGCTTTGGGTTTCTCTTACATGAGAGTTTGTGTGTCCGAATTATTCCATAGAACACTGCCCCTGAGTCATTTCTGAGTGGCCCTGCCCTTTGCCTCCATACTCTGTTCTTCCTCCCTTCTCTTTTCCAAGACCTATTCCATGAAGTACTGTTTTTCAGGCTCCTAGCTTTCGCTTTTTCATTGTACTCTCCTGCAGGGTACTGAGCGAGGAAAACACTGAGCTGCATCCCCAGCCCTTTTAAAACTTTTTAAAAGAATTTTGAGACAGAGTGTTATTAGCTTGCCCAGTCTGTCCTTGAACTTGTGGCCTTTCTATCTCAGCCTTCTGAGATCTGAGATTAGAGGTAGCTGCCGCCTCACCCACCTCTATCTTTCTGTCACCGTTTTTTCTTCCTGGCCAAGCTCTAGTCTAGGCAGACATCTTTTGCACAGATACTACTGTGATTTGTCCTTGTTGTGACAGTCCTGAGCCACCCATAATGTATCCCTCTACCTCATAATCAATAGCCGTTGCTGGTGATTGGACCAACTGGGCAGGAGCCAGTCCCAAACCCCAATCTTACATGATTTGAACCAGGCATCCTTGCTAGATGATCACCAGTGGCTCATTGCTGGCTTAAGCCAGGGATTGATATTTGAACATGTGACGCCCTTCATCAAAGAACCTCAGTGTCTGGGGTGCGGGTGAGTAGAGGATGTACTTAAACTACAATGGTAGATGGTGTACTTAGCACGTGTGAGGCCCTGGGTGTAATCCCCAGCACACACATGTGCAGGTGCGTGAACACACACATGTACAAAGAGGACTTATTTAGCTTATCACTCTGGCAAGTTGACTTGTACACTAAGAATATTGTAACTGTATAAACATGTCAGTTTTTTTAAAATTCTAGACAAATCACTGTCAAACACCCCTTGGACAAGTGTGCAAATAGTATCTTGAGAAACTTGGGGCCTTGCTAGTGGGATCAGATTTTAAGTGCACGGGGTGGCTGGGGAAGGCTCCAAGAAAAGATTTAAGACAGCTGAAGTGGGAGACATGCCCTGGCTCAGAGATGGGGAGACTGACTTTTAAAGTCTAATTGTATTGAAGAAAATGAGAGTATGTAGCAGTTTGTCCCTGTTGGGCACACCAGACATGAGCTGAGTGGCCGCTAGCATATAGATGTCATAAAGGGAATTTTGGAAGCAAAGAATTGGTAACCCTTCCGGTTTCCAGAGACTGATTCATTAAAACAGATTGCGAATATTTTGTATCAGCTTCAAACGTTTCCAAGAATGCAATCCACTAAGATAATGGTAGGAACTGAAAGATCAGCTACTGAAGAGTTCACTGCTTTACAACACGAATACGTAATGCCACTTCAAAATGACTGACTTTATTTCCGGGACACAGATTCTCTGGGAGAACTGTTTGTTCCATGTGCTCCATTATTAGCAGATAGTAACACCCTGCATTTAAATACCCTTCTCATTTGTGGCTTTCAAAGAATTTTAGAAGCATGCATGAGTTCTCATATGTGATTGGATTTATTTTCCCGTTTTTTAGGTGGATAGTGAATAATTTTACACCTAGGTAAAGTATAGAGGCAGTCATTTGAGTATCAGAAGTCCATGGAAAGGTCAGGAAGCTGCGGTCACCTTTTAGGGTGTCACATCTGAGCGTTAGCAAATGTCTGACCCCTTGCAGATGAGACTCTGATACTGATGCCCAGATGAATTTAAACATCTCCCTGCCATTTTTTTCTTTCTTTTTTTAATTAAAAGAAAGCAAAACAGAAAAAAGGGTAGAAATGATACAGAATTTCAAAAAAATAACATTAAGAAATCACAAAAAAAGAGAAATCATCACTAGTTGACATAGTGCATATTGTTATCTTAGAAGTAGTTGTTCAGTTTACAAAATCAAAGCATGAAAAATGAACACCCAATCAATGACACACAAACTATTGTATTTTATGTGCTAACAAAAACTTAGTAGTATGGTTACCTATGTGCACACTTCAACATACATACATATACGTTATATGTGTTTACCTACAAGTTGTTCTTTCCTTTCGAGCATTTTCTTTCCCTTTCATTATTACAGTATCTATTATATACTTCAATTTATTATTATTTATTTTTACACTAGAGAGACAATATGATATTTACAAATGTAAGTGATTTATTTCACTTATGAGTATAGTCTTAAGTTGCCTCTATTTACCTATAAAAGCCTCAAGATCATCCTTTTTAATAACTGAGTAATATTCCATTGTATAAAAATACCACATCTTTTATTTGTTCTGTGGTTGACTGGCATTTTGGTTGTTTCCAAGATTTAGCTATTAAAAATTGTGCTGCTATGAACATGGTGCACATATATCACAGAGACATGACATTTTCAGTTTTTCTGGGAAAATACCCAGGAGGGGAATAGCTGGATTGAATGGAACATCCAATCCTAGTTTTTTGAGGAATCTCCATACTGATTTCCACAGTGGCTGCACCAGTCTATATCAACAGTGGAGAAAGGTTCCTTTCTCCCCACAGCCTGCCATTTATTTCTATTCCTGTCTTCTGACATTAAACTCTCAGATATGCTGTGACAGATGGTAGAAGTTTCCACACTTCTTATCAGTGTATGGATTTGAGAATGATGTATCTCTCTCTACTTCTTCAATCTTTTGAAATTTTAGAGCTATCTTTATATTATTATTATTATTATTATTATTATTATTATTAATTTTTTTTACTGCAGCTTGAATCCAGGGCCTTCACACTGAGTTAAATCTAAAACCTGTTTAGTTTTTATTTTAAGACAGGATCTCATTCAGTCACTAAGTGACCCAGGCTGAGGTAGAACTTGAAGTCCTCCCGTCTCAGCCTTTCAGAGTGCTGGAATTACATAAATTTAGAGCTGTTTTATATTCTCTCTCTCTCTCTCTCTCTCACACACACACACACTCATACATAAAATCTGAGCCCTCCAGAAGTTTCTGGAACAGGACCTTATGGTCTTCTTACCCCTGTCTCATTGCCCCAGCTCAAGCCACCACTAAACCCTGAGTGTAGAGAACTCCCTGGTGCTCTAGATGAAGGGAAAACTTTCCTCTCCTACGATTCTGATTCTGACCCTTACATTTTAGTAGCTGAAATCTAAACACAACCTGTTGCTTTCATTTCCTCTTCATTTATCTCTTGCTTAACCCCCTACGGTGGCCTCTTCCCTTGACTGAAGCCACTTTCTAAGAAGTTTGCAGTGACCTTGGGGCATTGAGAAGCCTTTCTCAGAGCATCCTGCTTACCTCCCTGATGGCCCACCCGCCCTTTGAAAGTCTCTCTTCTCTTGACCTCTGAGACGCTGAGTTTCCCATGTTCCTCTCCCTTCCAAGGCATTTTCTCTCTTGTTTGGAGTTAGCCGGCCAGGGGCAGCAGCCCTCAGGTCCCAGCCCTCTGGGATGGAACAGCTCTGCCAGCCTTATGTCCGAGTTGGGGAGCGCTCTCGCCCATCTGTACACACTGCTCTGCCTCTCTTTGCCCACACCCTCTGGCTCACCAAGTTCCCCTTTCTCCTTTGAAATGGCTCTTTACCCCTCCCTTCTTCCTGCTGTCTGGGTCCAGGGCCCCTGCCTCACTCAGCAGTGGCCCGGCTCATCTCTGCCACCTCCCCACCCGCTGCGGCGCAGGGGTGTCTGCCTCCCCGTAGCTCTGCTGCATTTGGTAATGGCCCCTGCTGCATGGCAGTGCTGCTTGTCCCTCTCACGTGGAGCATCCCCAGCTTCAGATCCCCTAGTACATGGGCCAGGTTTCTTCATCCTGTTGCCCTCTCTGGGGAAATGGGCATAGACTTTGAACCTGACCCCGTCACCTGAGGGCTTCTTCATCTCTTCTTCAGGAGGGCACAACTGTCGGGCCACTTGGGCCTTCTCAGGGCTTGTGTTTGGGCAGAGAGATCCATGGAGGCTGCGAAAGCTGTGACACAGCTCAACTTCTGATCACATGTGTACAGGGGACTTGGCACACTTGTGGTCAGCAGCTTCACACTGCTAAATTCTACTCAAGCTCGGTTTCTTACAGGTAGCATTTCCCAGAAGGTGGGAATAAATTCTTTTAAAATTTTCATGGAGAAGTAAACTGCTTATTGAAAGTATGCTTTTGACTGCCAATTTGGATTACCTTAGATGAATGTTGATGCGTGAGACATTTGTTAGCAAACCACACATCTATTCTGCCTGATGGGGCTCAGGACTACACGTAAATCACTAAGACAATTTCCTGTAACAGAAAGTGGCATTTACTTACTGCAGATCAATGCACCCACTCCTAGGTGGCAGAGTTAGGGTGCTGAGTATGATTTGAGATGCTGACCAGTTGGGAACAGAGTGACGAGGCCACCAGGCTGGCACTGCCCTCACAGCTTCTTAAATTCCCTGTTAAACTCACGGACAAGTGTTGACATGGGGATTTGAAAACACAAGACTAAAACAGGAAGTGAGAAGGTGTCAGTTCACTTCCTGGACTTTAAACCTAATTGCTCTGTGGCCTGAACACAGCCATCCTATTCTCAAAGTTATGTCCAGCAGGGGACTGGGCTGTGAGTAGAACAGGAGACACCTTTACTGAAACATACTCTACTTAGTGAAATCAATTCTACACGCAGACTGTAATTTCTTGGTAGGAGGGATTATCAAAAAATTGAGGTGGTTGAATTGCTTTTTGTTTGTTTACATAGTAGACTTGGCAGGATTGGTGATATAACTGTTCAGAGTTCAAAAGTCATTCCAGTATGGATTTGAACTACAATATGGCCCAGCGTCCTGAGCCAGGTTTATCTTGCCAACCTCTGCTGGAGGTTATTTGGTAGCTGGGAGCAGTAACCTATCCTGTGGTGACAGCATGCATTGTATTCAGGTTAACTTTTAGAGGTGTTTTCCAAATTGAAATGTAATTTTCATTACCCTAACAACAGGTCATTACGTTTTTTTCCCACGCAAACTTATGTGTGTCTCTTACCTTGAAAGCAAAGGCCTGAGTTGGAGACAGTGAGCTGGGGAAAAGGCCAGTGCTGTCCAGGGAAATCTTTTCTAGTTAAGTACTTCTTTGAGAATTTTTTTATCTTTGATTATTATTATTACAAGAGAACCATAGAACAAAAAAGAAAGAAGACAAAGAAAGAAAGAGAGTATAGGGAGAGAGAGAGAGAGAGAGAGAGAGAGAAAGAAGAGAGAGAAAAAGCAGAGTCAGAGAAAAAGAGAAGCCTTCTTCTAGCGGACCCCATCTTTTTTCCGAGCTCTCTGCTGAGCAAAGTTGAGCTCAGGACACGGCTTGCCTTTTCAGCCTCCGCCTTCCATGCGGCCTCTTGGCCAGGGTGCTGGGACCATTGCTTATGGCACAGGAGAAGGACACACATGTGGGCCTCCGTATTTCTCCTGGACTGTGCCTGCGGTCTGTGAAGGGAAGACCCACAGCAGTTGCCAAGCTAAGCATTTCTGTAGTCTGAATCACACAGACAGAACTTTGTTTTGTGAACACAAAAAAGGCAAATAAAGGAACAAAGTGCCAATTCTAAAAGGCGATGAAATGATCATCACCAAGTGCCATTGTACGAACTCAGACTAATTCTCAGCACGGCTGGTCTGTCATTCTGCTTTGTGTGACAAAAATGCAAACGGGTAGTGAGTTGGTTCATCTTCTCTCTTCACTGTTTACTTTAAGCCATGCTTTGAAGCATTTTTGCTGCAAGCCAGTAAGAATTTTGGAAAGTCTGTTCGTCACTGCAGTTTAATTAAAACACACTGAGCCCAGGAGAAACTTGTGATTTAAAGTAATGGAAAATCAGGGGTTCAGAAGTATAGACTGTTCCTAGGCAAAAAGACCTCACCTCTAAAACACTGGATTTCTTGCCTTTCCATTTCCTTGCAGATTTGTAGTTAACTCATTCTTAAACATATGAATGATCATTTTTCCAATAAATAATTGATTAATTTCGTGTTTATACATCTTTGCTATCTACCTGAGTATCAGGTATCATCCTAGTGTTTAGACCATTTTGTAATCCTTAGTGTTAGATTCATGGTAACTATTCGTTTGTTGTTCATCTACTGTGTACAAAGCAGATGTGAGTGCTAGGAATACAACTGTGAACAGAACAGAGCAACCTGGTTCTTCTCCTCGCAGAGTTTCTCAGATCTCTGGTGCTCCTTGGCTCTACAGCATGTTACTCGTGTCATATTGAGCTTGATCTTGAAAAGCAAGCTTGACATTATCAGTGTCAAATAGTTAAGAAAAAAAAATAATTTTGAATTTAGTACTTGTCATCAGCATGCAATTATATCAATTTTTAAATTTTAACAGATACATAAAAACATTGAAGTGGTACATATGAACAGAATATGGTGTTCTGTTTTGATACATGTATATATTGCATAATGTTTAAATCAGGTTACGTGTATTTATCTCCTCAAACAGTTATCATTTCTTTATGGCTAAAACTTTCAAAAATCCTATTTTTTTTTCTTTTTGGTGGTGTTGGAGATTGAACAGTGGACCTGGCATGCTGAGCAAGCACCCTCCCACTGAGATATGTCACCAGCCCTCAAGCTCCCTTCTTCTAGCTCCTTGAAATGTTCCCTGTACTATTGTCACCCACAGCCACCCAACTGCGATAGCACAGTGCACCTGTCCCAGCCGCCTACCTGCACTGAGAACCCACTTCTCCACGCCCCCATGCGCTCAGACTTCCCCCTCTCTCAAGTAACCACTGTTAGACTCCCAGCCATCTCTTTTAGATTTCTTGTATGAATATATGAATAAGATCGAGTAATATTTATTTTTCTGTGCTTGTTTTATTTCGCTTAGTGATTTCCAGTTCCATCCCCATGTTGCCCCAAATGACAGGATTTTATTCTTTTGTATGGCTGAGTAGTATTCAGTGAGGTATATGTGTGTTTTCTTTATTCATTCCCCAGTTGCTGGACGCTGAGGTTGATTCTGTTTCTTGGCTATTAGGAATAATGCTGCAGTAACAATACGGCAGAGCTCTTCTGAGCATGATCTACACACGTCACTGCCACGTGTCTCATTCCACTTCAGTGCCACCATCATCAGGGGGCTTTCCACTCCTCTAACCAGGAGAGTGAGGTCTGGGCTGCAGCCACGATTCTTAGCATACACAGTAGTTTCCATTCCAAATCACCTGGATGTGTTTGGCAGAACTCAACAGACACACAAGCAAATGTCATTGGTTTCTCTTACATAAGCAACCCAAATTAAAAATAAAGAACACAATAAAAGGTAATAGGAAATAAGGGGATAAATATTTTTCCAAATGAATAGGGAATCAAGAGATAAAGGGAGGGGAAAGGGGAGGAAAAGAGGTTGAAAAAAACAATTAAGGTGCGTTAAGGACCAACATGTACATGCACACGTGCTGTCTCCACAGAAGGACTGCAAACATTCTGTGCTGCAAACAGGCTAATAAAACCCCTCAGCCTCTTTATCTTCACCTTAGACTCACAAAATCAGAGTCTTAAGACTTAGTATCCAATGTATGCATTTTTATCAGACTTTCCTCCTCCTTCCCCAGTCATTTTCAGGCAAAATAAAGTTCAAAAATATAATTTTCAAAAGGTTCTTGTCAAAATCAGTGCAAAAGCTAGTCATCAATAGGTTAAACCAGGGGCCAGGGGTTTAGCTCAGCGATGTAAGTGCCAGACTGGCAAGCACTAGGTCATGAGTTCAATCCCCAGTACCAAATAAACAAACAAACAAACAAAATAAATTGGTCAAACCAAACACATCCAACCCAATATTTGGAGCTGGAGGGCAGATATCAGGCAGGTATGTGACAAATTTTATTTGGTGTCACATAGCCTGTACCTCCAAAAGCAACAAATATGCTAAGATATGACTTTTCAATGCTTAGTTGACTAGGTCAAGGACTGTAGCCAAATCACTTTTTCTGAGCTTGCTTTTCTTATCTGCAAAGTAAAGGAGTGGACTTCATGATCCATAAGCCCCCTTTTAATATAGAAAGTCGTGTAACTCCTGCCACCTAGTTTTGTTGACACAGATATGGTAAGAAGCCACCTATAATGGTGGCTAGTACTTTTATCCTTCTGATCTATACCATCCTCTAGAACGTTACACCAGCATTGCCCACCAGACATTGAAAGAAAAAAGGAGAGGCAAACTAGGAACACATCTTTAGTAAATTTTGCCCTCAGATTTTCAATTATGTTATTTTCTTCCTCCTTCCAATGAAGTGTTCTTTCCTAGGTTGAATCATGATTGGGTTTATCACTTATGAGCCACCCATTCATTTAAGTAATTCATTTATCCAACACTTAGGAATGTCTCATATGTTCTGGGGCAGGGCTGGACTTTGGAAATGTGGAAATGTACAAACCCTTTGACCTCGTATGACTTTCCTTCTCCTAAAATCATTACATTTTACCCCAAATAGTCCATTTACATGCTCGTCAGTTCTAGATCTCTTCTTCATGAAAGAATGATGTTGAAAATGTTTGGAAAACATAAAAACCAAATCAGACTAGATTTTTTAAAAAATATCCAGATGCTAAATCTCAAACCTGAATTTCAGGAAAGCAGATCCCCCAGCTGCACATCCTGAGGGCCACATGAGTAACCAAACAGGAGAAGTAGCTGCGTGTGTCATTGAGCCTTTCTGTAGTCCTTACTAGTCCCTGGGTGTAAGAAAGATGGGGAAGTTTTTGGTTTATTGTATGTTTATTTTTTGTTTGTTTTTGAGGCAGTGTCTTACTATAGTTCAGGCTGGCCTTGAACTCACAGCAATCCTTCTGCCTCATCCTCCCAAGTGCTGGGATTACAGGTGTGTACCCAACTGGTTTGTTTTTAAAGGAATTATTATACTCATTTTATAAAATCTTCTATGTTCTAGATAATAATCACATATTGATTTATATCTTATTTTTATGCACAATTTTCAGAGGATGGTAGTACATCTTCAGAGGCTGACTGATGAAGCTCTTGCCTTTGAAAAGAATATTTCAAACTTTCTCTTAATTATACTGGAGTGTTTTTATGACAAAATTCATGAAAAGATTTTTATATTTTCAGAAATTCCCCTTGCTCCATCAGTATGACTCAAGTATTTGAACTAACAGATTACCTGAATTAAGAGCTTCCATTTACAGCTTGGACTGAAGGGGGAAACAAACATCTGGACTTATCTTTTGTGTTTGTCTGTTTTTTTTGAGGCAGGGTCTCACTATACAGTTCAGCCTGGCCTTGAACTTACTATGTGGCCCAGCTGGTCTCACACTCATGGTGATCTCCCTACCTCAGCCACCCAAGTGTGGATTTGTCTTCATGCTCAATTGTATTTTAGAAATGAGCTCTCAAACAAGGCTGCTTTTCTAACATGTTGTTCATTTACCATAATTTGAATTTATTTTTCTTGTGTGGTACTGGGGATGGAACTCAGGGCTTCGCACATGCTAGGCAAGTGCTCTGCCACTGAGCTGTACCTCTAGTCCTGCCTGAATGGATTTTTAATTTAGGTTTGCAGACAAATCTCTATTAAGATGATGGAAGTCTCTTTATATTTCCCCAAAGAAGCCCTAAGCAGAGTGCCCTGTTTTTCTCTGAGGAGACAGGAATTGGTAAATGGGAGGCTTCCTGTCACTGAACCTCAGATGTGAAGCAGGCATTCTGTGCCATTCCTCTTCCTAGTATTTAAATGATTTCATCTGGTCTCACACATGTATTTCTCCATTATGGGAAACCTTCTATGCCATAATTACCAAGTTAAAACAACATAGAAAAACTGGTTTTTACTTCACTGTTTGCATAGAGTAACACCCAAGGAATTTGCAGAGTGAGTTTGATGCTGGGCTAAACCACACATGTGACTAGGGAGGGAGGGAAAGTCTCCTGTCCACAGGCGCCGCTAGACACATTTGAGACTGACTGTTGTGTCTGAGGAAGAAATTTCCCTTCAAGAGCCAGATGCTGTACTCAATGTCCTGGGGTGGGGAGGGATCCTACGTAAGTCACACAAGAGTCCACTTATAGTGGACCTGGGCTCTCACTAGTCCACATAAGCATTTCCGGTTTCCCATTTCAAGCCTTCCAGAACATTTCCTAAGAAGTGGAAACCCTAGCTGCTTTGTTCCGCTGCATTCTTACTAAGTGGTAAATGGCTAATTCTATACAATTAAGAAAGCTTCTTCACAAAGAGACTAAATATCCTGCTGAGAAAGTATAATATCCTAAATATCCTCCTGAGAAAGTATAAAAACACATGTGTGGGAGCTACATTGGTATTTGGGGCACAGTTGTATTGGATTTTTATGAATATTTCCCTCTTCCACAGAGAAATCTGGGGAGGTCAGAACAACATTGTATAATGCCTTTTTTTCAAAGCTCATGGGAGTCTGTTTATTTTTATATTGAAAAATTGCCTCCTTCTAAACCCCTAAGAAGTCTCAAAATTCCATAATAGTAAGTTGAATGTAAAGGCTCCTTACAGTTTTGGAAAATTTGAAAAATTTGGTACTTAAACACTAATGATGTTAACATTTTAAAAATGGGTACCTCTCACAAGCCAGGGAAATACATAGAGGCCTATGTATTAGTTGATTTTCCTGTTACTAAAGCACAATTTAAAGGAAGAAAGCCTTGTTTTCAGGGAATTCAGCCCGTAGCTGGTTGGCTTCAAAGCAGAAACATCATGGCAGAAGGATATGGTGAATTAAAGATGCTTAGTTTAGGGGGCTGGGGATTTAGCTTAGTGGCATAAGTGCTTACTTTGCAAGCACGCAGTCATGAGTTTGATCCCTAGTACCGATAAAAAAAAAAAAGATGCTTAGTTTATTGTGGCTGGAAAACAGAGCAGAGATATAGTGTTAGAGAGGAACAAGGTGGGGCCATATACTTCCATGACACATTCAGGAACAAGCTTTACTAATCTAGGCATTTCTTAATTCAGTGAAGTTGACATACGAGGATTCATGATCACAGTTACATATTTTACCCACGCAATCCTTCACATGCTTATAAGTCCTAACTTCCCATTTTACATATAAGTAAACAGAGGCCACAGGGAGGCAGAGTAATTTGCTCAAAGAGCTAGAAAGTAATGGCAAAAAGCAGACATGATGATGCACACCTGTGATCCCAGCATTTGGGAGACTGAATATTATGGTTTACGTATGGATGCCCCCTCACCAAGCTTCATGCAATCATGGAGGTGGTTGAATCTAGCGTTTGTGATTGGTTCATTGTCTAATGCTGAGATTGATGATGTGAGTGCTGCACCTACCCACAGGAGGAGCTGCCATACAGTGTAAGGGAGGCAAGAAGATGCACTTTTCCTCTTTGATGCTTTTTGCTCTTGCTGTTTTCAGCCACCATGAATGATTGCCCTTCATCTTGCCATGGGTATGGCAAGAAAGGTATGGGGTGGTTGCCATGCCATCTTGCCTTGGAGCCAGCTGGGTATGGACTGAAACCACCAAAACTGTAAGATAAATAAACCTTCCCTTCTCTAATTTTGGGCATCAGGTTATTTTGTCTCAACAATAAGGGAAAAGTAAGCAGGGGGATTGCTACTAGATCAAGGTCAGCCTCTGCTACACGGTGAGCTCAAGTCCAGCCTGAACTCATAGCAAGATCCTGTGTCAAAACAACAACAAAAGTAAGAGGAGAAAAAAAAAAAAAGAAAGAATAAAGGGCATAGCATTTCTGTCAGCTCAGATTGATTTCAGAGCTCATGATCTTAATGATCTCTGTTACCTCATTGTGAACAGTAAAACACGTCTTTAGTGATTCTGTAGGCAAGGATAGAATTCGTATATTAGGTTCTCTGTACTTATTTTTATAAGCAATTATATGATACTACATCTAAGCTCTTCTGAACTTTCTTAGCAAAGATATGAACAAAGATTCTAAGCAGGCTGGAATTCTGTACTCTTCATATTCATTCTAGTGTCTAATTTCATATTTTTTTTTAGTGTCTCATTTCTTTGTCACTTTTTTCCTATGTAGTGAATCCATAGTCAGGTACCCCTTTTATATAAAGAGTGATGATATATTTATTGAGTCATCAGAAAACAAAGCTCTGTGAAATAAGAAAACACACAGAAGATACTATGATAGAAACTGCATGATTCAGTTTAAAATTCAGTATTTCTTATATGCATTAGTCACTTTCTTCAGTGGTACAAAATACTCAACACTTGCAACTTAAATGAGAAGTTTATTTTGGCTCACAATTTGTATATGTTTCAGTCCATATTCTGCCAGAGGCCAAATGGCATGTTTGGGAGGACCTGGAGAGCCCGGAGCTGAGAGATCCAGGAAGCAGAGGAGGATAAAAAAGAGGAACCATAAAGGGAGATACACCCTTCTAAGTCATGTCCACAGTGATCCACCTCTTCCAACCAAGTCCCATCTCCTGACAGGAAGTCAGCTCTACCACCCCTGTAATTCCACAGCTAGAACATACCTCCTAACAGCAAGCCAGCTATATCATTCTATAATCCAATCAACCTCCAAAGCTCTACTTCGAGCTCATGAGGATTTGGGGGGCATCCAGATAGAAACCAAAACACAATCATTATGACTTATTTACTTTCCTCTTGGATGACTGAATGCTAACTATGAGGTTTAATTGTCTTCCCCAACTAGCCCTTGCAATGCTCAGTAGTGTGATGAGCCTCCCCGCTATCCTGCACCAGGAAATGAGTGATGAACATGGAGCTACAATATTTAATATTTGCTATGCTGGTTCTTGGCCTTGGTTGGGTCCAATTTCTTCATATACCCCTATTCCTCCCTTTTAGAATGGAAATGTTTACTCTGTGCCATGTTAGAAGTACTTAACTTTCTTTTTTGCTTATACAGGTGTTCAAAGCTAGGACTCTGCCTGGAGTCTCAGAAGAGACTTTGGATTTGAACTTTTCAGCAATGCTGGTACTGCTAAAGCTTTGATGACTCTTAGGGATCAACTAAATATGTTTACATAGCGGCATGAAGCCTTTGTGTGTCAGAGGTGGAATTCTGCGGTTTAGATCTAGAGTGTTTGCACAAAATCTCATGTAGTCAGAGGTGGTACCACTGAAAGGTGATTGGGTCATGGGAGCACTGGACTAATTGGCAGATTAATCCACTGATGGATTCACATGCTATTAGAAAGTAGGCCTTGGTCAGAGGCAGGTGGATCACTGGAGCCATGACCTGAAAGGATTCTTTCTTTTTTTGTCTTTTTGATACAGGGTCTCACTATGCAGTTCAGATTGGTCTTGGGCTTGCTTTGTAGCCCAGGTTGGTCTCGAACTTGCAAATGATTTTCCTGCCTTAGCCTTCCAAGTGCTAGGGTTACAGGAGTGTGCCACCACACCTGGCTTTTTAAAAAATTTCTTTTTAACACAGGTTCTCCTTTATAGTGCAAGCTGGCCTTAAATTCACTAAATAGGCCAGGCTGGCCTGGGACTTGTAGCTGTCCTCTTGTCTTGGCTTTCTGAGTGCTAGGATTACAGGTGTGCACCACCACACCTGATTTTGGAAGGATACACTCTTATGCCTAGGTCCTTCTTTCTCTGTTTCCTGACTACCTTAGCTTGAGCAGCTTGCTGCTGTGTTGCCCTTCCACCATGCCACATCCGCCTGGGAGCCAACCAGTCATGGACTGAACTTCATGAAACCATGAGCCAAAATAAACCTCACCTAAATTAAGTTGCAGGTGTCTGGTATTTTGTTCCAGTAATGGGAAAATGACTAATATATCTATTTTCCCTTTGACTGAATTTCTGATATATGTTCTACAAGGCATTACCATACCATTTCTAATTCTGCTCAAACATTTTCAGATAGATACCCAGACCTCAGGCATCAAGTCAAGACTGTGGCCATCTGCAAACCATTAGGTTGACAGAAAAAGATCTTATGACTACCACCCCCCAGACTGGGCTTATTTACTTTCCTCTTGGATGACTGAATGCTAACTATGAGGTTTAATTGTCTTCCCCAACTAGCTCTTGCAAAGCTCAGTAGTGTGATCAACCTCCCCACTATCCTGCACCAGACTGTTACTTTCTCTAAAGCAGGAACTCTGTCTTTAGGTTCCTAGAAAGTTGTGCTATCCCTGGCACTGAGCACATACTCTAGAGGTGATGAATAAAAGAATAACTGAATGTGTACTGCTTCAGTTCATGGAAGACTCTTGGTCTCATATTGTCTTTGGAAGAATGTTGCAATAGAAGGTTCCAGCTCATGGGCCAACATTTCAAATAGGGCCTCGGTTTAAGAAAATATGCAACTTAAGAAGTCTCCAAGAGAGATTTATTTGCACAAGTAAATGGAAACAATAGTCTTTCTTACATTTCCTCAAATATTAAATTTTGATACTCAAAGCTGGCCCTAATTGGTAGTCCTTGCTCTAAAATTTGGAATGCTAAGTAAAAGCTTCATCAGGATGTGTGCCAAGCAAGCCACAGTTCAGAAATACAAATATAAACAAAAGTTTCTGGGAAAAAATATGATTTACTGGGGTAACATTTAGCATCTTCAACAAATGGTATATAACAGTAAGCATATATAATGACATTGGAACTATCTTCTATTTAAAAAGATAATACCTCCACAAACATCTTACAAATTAGTCTTTCCCATTTTGCTTTTCCTCTAAACATAATATGTGGTGTAAGTAGTGTGATGAATCTTTGTACATTGGACATTATCTACATTTCAATAAACGTGATGGCTCGTGAGGCATTTGAAGGACATCCATAGTGCTATCCTTCCTAACAGTCCTAATGACTTTTCTGGATCTTTGTTTATGGTGCCTGGAGAAACCAGGCAAAAGTGTGGCTCATGAGTGTCACTTGAAAGGGAACTTCTAGAACCAGCTCTAACCTCAGGCTTGATGCCTAGATCCAAGATCTTTCTGAAAGTGTCTGGTGTCAGCCCAGGGCTACCATATCAGCCTAGAGGAGTTCATTGACTTTCAAATTCAGTGTAAATTTCATTAAATTTTGTATAGAGATGAAATTTTTTACCATATTAATATTGATAGGATGTTCTACAGTCAGCAATGATTATTACACTTTGTTCCCTTTCTGTGGACCTCATCACAGATAGTCTCTTAAAATAGTTGACTTGTGCATGAATCTTGGCATCCAAGACTGTGTTAACCCTTTACTAGCTGTTTATGTACATACTTCCCTTAGCTTTTACTTTGGAGGTTGGGAAACTCAGACATGAATCCTGACTTTAAAACTTCTAGTTGTGCCAGCATGCCAGCTTCATCGGATGTTGGTTGATCGGATGATGGTTCTTGTTTCATTAATGTATTTGTTTTTCATTTACATTTATTTTCAAACGATATATGTATGCAAATATTATAAGTATTTATGGGGTGCCATGTGATATTTTAATACATATATATACATTGTATATGTTCAATTCATATTAAATATATCTATCACCTCAAAAGAAAAACTTCTAGTCGCTATAAAAGTTGGACAAGTTATTTTATCTTCTTCGGCTTTAGTGGCCTTATCTGCAAAACGGGGAGAATGATAGCTTCTCTTTATGTTAATTTGAGGATTCAGTGAGGGAACGTAAAATGCTTACTGCCTGAAACACTGTGGCAGCTAAGAGGTAATCCTGTTATCAGTGAAGACATTCTGGAGTAGATTCAGGATTTTTGATTCCAGATCTTTCCCTGGCAGGGAGGAATTCTTCAGGGTCTGCCCTTTACCAGGCTCTGCCAGCGCTGGAGCCCCCAGGCTTAGGGCCTGTTCTGATTAGGGACTGGAGCCTTGGCCAGTGTTAAGATGCTCTGTCCCCTTTCCATGTCATGTAGTTGGTATGACTCAGTGCTAGGCTTGTGTAGTAAAGCCTTACATAACTTAAACATGACAACTTCTGTTCAAAAGATTAAACCATACCTTTAGGTATTCCTATCTTTCCTTTGACCACTCTCATTCCCCTCACCCCGCAGTGGCAGACCAGGAAGAAAACCCTGATGCTATCCATCTGACAGCAAATATTTTTGAGGAATTACATTGTTCAAGATACTATGCTTTAAAAAGAAGTGTAAAACTAAAAGAGAAATGTAAGGCAAGACATGGTTCAAGGACACCATCGTTTGTGTTGGCAAGATAGGAATCAGGTATTAAAAGGCAGCTGCCAACACTCAGACTATTAAGCAGCACTGGGTGTTTGAGAGACAACAAGGGAAATCAAGGTGGTTGGAGGGGTTAGGTCTGGAGTGATGGCTCTGGGATCCGGCAGGGCCCTAAAGAGGAATTTGCTGTCTTTGTGTCTTCTATAGTGAACTAAAGAGAGCTGTGAATTCTAATTTTCTTGAGTACAACTCCTTTGTTGATTGTCTACAATAGGAATCAAGACTCATACCTAAGTAAAATAAACAAAGCCTGCAAATTAGCTAGAGAAGGTAGAGCCACTTATAAATCTAACCTTTGAGCCTCTCAATTTAAAGGGCATGTCCTGGCCAGGTTCTTTTCCTGGAAGGAAATACTTTCTGATCTATTTACAGGCCTGAGAAGTGTTTTGCTCAATAATTTTTATAGCCTGTTTCATGTAGGACTAGATACACCAAAAAGTATAGCTGTAGTTTTCGGCGGCATGAGAAATGGCCACTTAATAGCATTTTTATTCCTTTACATAACTGTGAATGCTTATACTGTATATCTTTCTGTTGCATGGATTCCCTGGAGTAGAATTACTGGGTCATAGGATATTCCTTTGTTAAGTTTTAGTAGTTATTGTCAGGTTTTTCAAAGTGCTTGTACAGATTTATACTCTCATTGACAATTTAGAAATATATATATATATATATATAGTTAAAAATATTTCATATTGTACATTTTTAGTGTTAGCCATGTAAAGGCTATATATACTGAGGTCTCTGATGTCTTACTTTTTATTTCCTAATAACTAATGAAGTGAAGCATCTTGTCATATTTGTGTTAGATATTTGGGTATCTTCTTTTCAACAGTAACTGATATAGTCTTTTTTAATTGCAATGGTTGATTTTTTAAAATTTTATTTAAAGAAAGACAAAACAAAACAGAAAATGGGCAGAAATAGTACATACTTTCAAAGAAAAGAAATAAACACTAATAAATCACTAGTTGATGTATACATATTGTCACCCACAAATAATTGTTCAAGATATAAAAGTCAGACATATAAATGAGAATTCAACCAGGGAAACTGCAAACAGTTCTGTTCAATTATCCAACAAAAACTAAGTAATATGGCTGTGATTCCTGTACACTTAGACATGTATGCATTTATCCATATCTTCATTTAAGTTGAGCAAAACATAGCAGATTAAAATCATTCTGAATAAAGATTAATAGTATTGCTGGATTTCACATCATGACACTCTGGAATCAGCACTAGGTACTGCAGTGCCCCCTTTTTTCCCTTTAGAGTATTTGTTCATTTCATCATGTGTTATAAGATCAGTTCTCATAAACTGTTTATAGGTTTTACACAAGCATGAGACTTAACACGTATTTCTATCCTTTCGGTATTAGAGGGAGAAACAGAACAAAGCAGGACAAAACAAAACATATTCCTATAGACATATAAAACTAAAAAGACATATAAAACTGCTGTATAAGGAGTTCTACCATCGTCACTGTGATGCCTCTTGTTATCATCAATAGAATTGGCTATATCATCAGATAAGTATAATTGAATATATCAGTACATAACAATTAATAGAAATACAACTTTGTAGATAGTGTAGAGCTACAAAAACAGGGAGTAATCAAATCAGGATGGATATCATAGTGAATCATTGTCATTTTCAGTATAGTTGTCTATACTCTCCAACTTGATACTATCAAACTAACAGTTTTGAATAAAATCTGTCAATAATAAGCAGCAATCAAACAGATCAGATTTAACTAAGATTAGTCATGATACAACAGTATAAGTCATACAGGAATCCAGATTAAGTTAATAGGAAATTAAAGATGATCACTGTGCTATATCCTTATATCCTAGGGACAGCTGTCTGTGCTCTCAGATCTAGTGCTTGTATACAAACTGAGATGGAACAAGTTCCATCCAAGCAGAGTGGTGCAAGTAATAAGGGTTTTAGTTCCTGATACACTATTAGCAATATCTTCTGCTGTCTTTTAAAAGACTATTCCTCCCCTTTCACTCTCCCAGGATGTACTGTGTATTTTTGGGTCTCCCCAACACTCTTGGCTTTATATTGGGGGCAACCTGCTATTGACCTAAGTGTTTCTGAACTTTCTCACTCCTGGACTTGATCTCTAGTTGTATTTCTTCACTTATTAAAGCCTGTCTTTTCAACCTGTCCATAAATACTGGTCCAGTTACCCCTATTACTCTCTGGTTCCCTATCACATCAAGTTCTGTTTTCTCATATTTGATTTTGGTCCATATAACCTTCTTCAGGTTAATTATATTTCTTATAAAGAGCATCTTAGTGGACCCTGCCTCTTGATCTACTCTGCCTGTGATTCTCTCTTTTTTTCTCTTAAGTTAGTGTGTGTAGGCCATCTATATTAAAAATTATATCCAACCTTCTCTGCCTCATTTCTGTTGTGCTCTTTTTCCGTCATTAATTGTCTGTTTGTCATTTTGCATTTTGCTCCATTTGTTGGGGTCTCTCTGCCACTATTCCTGAAATCCTGGTGCTTTCCTCTCTCTTTAGGATGTCCTATAGTATTCTCTGTAGAGTTGGATTGGTAGTTGCGAATTCCCCCAGTTCCTCTTTATTTTGGAAGTGTCTTGTTTCTCCATTAATTTCTAGGGATAATTGTTCAGGATACATCAATCTGGGCTGGAGGTTATTTTCTTTCAAGGTTTGGATTATTTCGCCCCACACTCTTCTCTATTTGATGTTTTGTGCCAAGAAGTCTGCCATAATCTTGATGGGTTTTCCCTTGTAAGTGATCTGTTTCTTGTCTCTGACAGCTTTTAATATTCTGTTCTTATATTGGATTTCTGGGACCTTGATTATTATATGCCTGGGTGTAGTTCTGCTTTGGTTGTAGGTGGCTGGAGTTCTGTATGCCTGATACATCTGAGTATCTTTTCCTTTTCCTATGTTTGGGAAGTTTTCCTTGATTATTTCTGTGAATAGCCTTTGCAGTTCCTTTGTTTGTACCCCTGCTTCTTCATTTACATTCTTTATTCTTAAGGTGTAGATCCTCTTGTTGTCTTTTAGCCTTTGTATTGGTACTGCTGGTTTCCTTGTTATTTTAAAGAAATTTTTCCTTTCATGTTTCCACATTGCAAACCTGTCCTCCAGTTTGGATAATCTATCCTTAGTTTCTTTGGAGCAGTTTTGACAGCTTTCAATGGAGTTTTCAATTTCCTGGTAATCTCTTTGAATGCTTCACATATTCTATATTTTCTCTACTTTCTACATCAAACAATTCTCCTTTTTTTTTGTTCTTCCATTCTTCCATCTGTTTTTTCTTGGGAGGTACTTAGCATTTCTTTAATTATTCTATTTATGTCTTGCTTTACTTGGTTAAACACTTCACTTTTGAACTCATCTATGAGGTCCCAAAGATATCGCTTTATGTTTATTGGTGCCTTGTCTAATATTGCCTGTTTGCCGTCCTCATTCTCCTTTGCATTTACCTTTCCTGGATCAATGTTCTCAGGATTGGGGACTGAGGACCCTTTCTTGTTGCCTCCTCTTCTCATATTTTTTGTTCCTTCCATACAGGCATATATAGGAGGCCCAATTTCTTTCTTTGTTGGTTTCAGTTTGTCTGAAGCGCACTGACTAGGTGGTCCTGCCCACTGCATTGTTCTAGGAGGTACAGACCTGGGCAGCCTATGTTGGGCCTGCCCCTCCAGGTCAGCCAACCTGCTGAAGGGTTCACTGTTAGGGTGCACTGCCAGGCATAGGGACTTGGTTTGGGCTAGCATACTGGGTCTCAGTCCACAGCGTGACCCAGGTCAAGTGCTCCCCACCAGTCCCACTTGAGAAAGGAATAGCTGACTGAAGTCACTGCAGCCCCTTGTTCTGGCTAGTCTGCCTGGTCCCAGAATGTCATCTGTTGGAACCTCTTTGTCTATGGAAGGGTCTTTATTTCCATCACTCACTACAGGTTGATGCAGGGTTCCCCAGCACTTCTGCTCTCAATTCGGTTCGCCAACTTCTGCTCTCAGTGTGTTCGAATCTCCAGTGAGTTGAAACTGGGGGGCTATCCCAGCTGCACCAGTTCAAGCGCAGCAGCGGCAGCAAGTTCAAGCAGCAGCACTGAGACTGTAGCTGTTCCAATCGTATTACCGGGACTGTGTGTTTAATTGGTTTCTCTCAGCTTAGTTTGTTCCTGGGTCGGGAGGGTGTATCTCCCTCTGTTTGGGACTCTTCACACTATATTATTTTTTGAATCTAAGTTGGCTACCTCAGAGAGTCTCTGTAGCCTGCTTTTATCTATCTGCCATCTTTGGAACCTCTTCAATGGTTGATTTTTAAAGTTAACTTGCCACAGTTCTATAATATTCTGGATGCCAGAGCTTTATTGGATGTAGCTATTGCAGGCATCTTTTCTCTGGTTGTCTTAGAGTTTGATGGTTGAAAAATACATCCAGGAGAAAAGAAAGCAAAATGTTGGGATCCTCTCATCAAACTCCTCTTTTCTCAGGAATTTTTGTCCAAGACCTCAGAGTCTGGGCAGCTCTTTAATGACTACTAAACATGTGATTTGTATATATGTAATATTTTATACAGATTTCCCCTCAGTTTTTCACATTTTAAGGATTGGTCTAATACAACTATTCTTCTATCTTGAAAGGGACAAATTGATGAATGAAACTATCATTTGGGGCATTTCAAAGTAAAATTATAAGGCAGAAAAACATGTATGGTATCCCATAGGCACACATAGATAAATTATTCTAGTCTGAAGCTGGTGTGAGGGAGCTGGGATAAGCAGAGGACAAGCAGAGTTTAGTCTGCCACCATGAGGGGTTGAACTGTGACTCATGCACCTTATCCTTGGAGATAAGGATACAATAAACCAGAGAAAACTTTGGGGATCCTAACACAGTGCCACCACCACTACCACATAAAACTGCAAGCTCTTTGGGAAGCCACCACCCAGTGGAGCAATGAATTTAAGAAAGGAAAAAAGGAAGGAAGGAAAGAAGAAAGGGAGGAGTGGGGTCCTTAGGAGAAGACCCAGGCCAGTTCAGCAGGCTGCAGAGTTTCTGCCAAGGCACAAGTCAACCAGAAAGCCACACTAAAGCTGTGTCTTTAAAGATAAAAGAAAGACACCTGTGAAACCAGAGATGATGATTCATCTAATTAGAACCCTGTTGAACATCCACAAGATAAAGTTCCTAGAGACAGTGTGTTCTCAGAGGTGCAAGAGTCTTTAAGTGAGGGGACCAGCTCAGATGTCTGTCAAGACTATGAATCATACAGAAACACATCTTGTAGTGGTTCTCAGTCATGGAATCCTTTCCAGATGAGAATCCACAAGCAGATGATTGATTTACACAGTTGTCTGTGATTGTTATGCAAACTGCTTTCATCAGTATTGAGGTTGACCAGATGTTCAAGTTGACTATTTTAATAAACTGATTACCAATTGTTCTTTAAAACATAAAACAAACAACAACAAAAACAAAACTATATTAGGAGCCAGAATATACCTCATTAGTGCTATGTATCCTAAGTACTATGGGAGGTAGGCTTTCAAATCCTGCCTGCCCTTCAAAAAATGGTGTGTAACTTAGCTGAAAATGGTCTAGGAGGTTTGAAGTGGTCTCATGTTGAGATGAGGAGGACGTATCTATGGGGTCCCACTGATGGGAGCCACAGTAGGGCTGATGATCTTGGATTTAAAACAAGACCAAGGTTGATGCCCAAGGTCAAGCAGCATAGACCAAAGAGAAAGCAGGACTAATCTGCTGGTCACATAGCCCTCACATCAGGCTGGTATTGCTTTGAATTTTTTTTTTTTGCTTGCTTGCTTTTTGTTTTCTGTTTTGCACTGCTGCGGGTCGAACTCAGAGGCTTGTACATGATAGGCAAGTGCTATACCACTAAGCTGTCCCCATCTCAGCCTCTTTGGTTCAGAGGTACATTTTGCCAATCCATGTCCAACACCCTTCTGGAGAGAAGAGGAAAAACAGCAAAGAATTTGGGGAATCCCAAATGAACAGAATCTGTGTCTAAATAAGACCAGTGTTTTTAATTGGACAAGGCTGAATTTCTTTGGTGCTAAAATTTAATATTTTACTACCATAAGTGGGTTCCCAAGGGGGTCCTGACTACTGTTTGATTTGGCAGCAGACCTTGGCATTATTCACATGGTGCTGTTTTTTCAGAATGCAAGAGTTGTGGGGTCAGTGGGGCTTCTACCCAGATTTCAAAGGAAGGCCTGGGATGTTAGACAAAGACCCCTTGAGATGGCATTGTGTGAAGCAGGAAAATGAAGCTGAAGGTCCAGTAGAAACTTCAAGAAGACAGCAGTGCCAGGTATGTGGAACATCTGCCAAAGATAGTTGCAGGCAGTGAGTAAAGGCAGTCTAAGAGAGAGCTCCAACCAGCTAGCTGTGGGCTACAACCAGCAAGGCCATTAGGATGTGGCACCCCAAGCCCCTTGGAATACTCACATTTTACTACTGTGTGACACAGATGCAGGGTATAGAGCTACAAGGCTTAATGCTTGCCCTGCTTAGTTTCAGTTTTTGTTTCAGGCAAATTCTTTTTGCCTATCCCTTGCTTTTGGAATGAGAATATTTACCCTGTGGCATTGTACCCTGGGCTTATGTAAGTTATTTTTGGTTTTTATAGAGGTTCATAGCTAAGAGTTTGCTTTGAGTTTCAGAAAAGACTTTCACTTTTTAAAAATGGTGGGATTGTTAAGACTTTGGGGAAGCGATTGTCACATTTCTGGTTGTATGCAGGCTAGTTAGGTGGAATTATGAGCTTACGATTGTCTTTATTTGGATATTAAGTATGGTTTAGAAGATGTGTTTAGGTATGAAGTTGACAAGGGGTGGAATGTGGTGGCAAGGTTGGCAGGTCAATTTGATTGACTTAAGGAATTCTTCCTGGAGATTGTTAGAATATAGTCCTGGGTGTGTTTGGGTGGGTCAGGGAGGCATGACCTTGGGTTCTATGTCTGGTCCCTTACCCCTTCCTTTCTAGTGTTGTTTCCATGCTCTGCTTCTTGGTCATCATTAACTGTTTAGCTTTCCTCTGCCCTGTTCATCCTCTGTGGTGTTTCTGCCTTGGAGCCAGCTAACCACAGACAGAATGGGTTAAATTGTGAGCCAGATGAAAACTCACCTTAACTGTAGGCATTGGGTATTGTGTCTCAGCCGTGGAAAAGCTGACTAATACAAAGGATAACCTCTCACATAACCTTAGAATCCACCTGCCCCACCAGTGCATGTGTGATCACTTGCCTCTCTCCATCTGGGAGTCCCACAGGTTTATATATCCTCAAGTATCAAATATCTTATTTACATCAACAAAGTGAAGGTCAGGAGGCATTTTTTTCTGGTTCTGGTTTTATTAATGTAACTGAAACTGACTTGAGTCAGGTTTTACACTAAGGACATAGACACAGCTTATAAACATGTGTATTTTGCAATAAAATATTACTCAGGCCAAGATCTCACCGGGAAGAGAATTGCTAAAATTCCTGTGTGCAGTTAGAATATTTTCTCATCTAAGGGGCTGGAGATTTAGCTCAGTGGCATAAGCGCCTGCCTTGCAAGCAGGCAGTCGTGAGTTTGATCCCCGGTACCGATAAAAAGGAAAAAGGCCAATATATATATATAAAGAATATTTTCTCATCTCAATATGTATCATCAGAGTCTGACAGGGAGACTGAAAGGTTCCAAGATACCTTGCCCTCAGTTAACTTGCCTTTATTTCTTATAAGAGTGTCTGAGATTCCATCATGCATCTTCATTCCTTTGGTTCTCCAAAGGCATCATCAGTTTTTAAATTACAGCATAGATATCCCTTGAGAAAGTTTACAGTATAATCTCTAGCAACAGTCAGCAGTCATTTATATTTTGTGGTTTCTAGCCTGTGTCCTAATGGAGGTACAAAGGAGAAAACATAGAATACTGGGAACAGCTTCCCAAATGGTCCAAGTACTAGATCATCATACTCATCCCCAATGGAGATTTAAGAAACATCCATGCTCATTAACTTGAAAATCTTGAACTATGCTTTCAAAATAGAAATGAATTCATGAATAAAATGAGGACTCCTTTCACTCCTTCCATTAAAATGTAGTTGCATTTCTTCCTCTAGTGCCAGTTTTGTGCTAAAACTGACTTGCTCCATGAGTGATCAGAATGGTTGTGCTACATGAATTTGGAAGTCAGTTATCCATCAAAAAACACACAAGGTCCCATCCAGTTGGCAGGGCCCATGTGGTGCCCTGAGTAATACGTTCTTCACATTTGCAAATATGCTAAAGTAAAATAAAGACTCAGGGTAACAGGAATTCCAGAGCTATTTTTATCTTCTATATCATTTAGTACTTACCATATGCTTTTTATAAATAGTCTTGCACTTCTTTTGCATAGGTTTCTGTTGGGTAAATTTCCTGATTATCTTTATTTTACACATGAGGAAATCAAGGCACTGAAGCTTAAGTTACTTCTTGAAGTCATAAATGTAGTGTAAGAAGTGAGGCCAAGATTTAAGTCCGATATTCCGACTCTAGAGTCTGAACTATATTGTCCTTTGTGTGTAAAAATGTTTGCACACATATGCATTTGGTCACACACTCAGAGGTTTCACGGTGCATTATGCCTGATTTCACTGCTCCTGGAAGTGTGTGTGGGTTACAGCTATACATGTTTTTCTTTCCTCCTCTCTCTCTATTGCTGTCTCTGTCTCTGTCTGTTTCTCTGCTGAGGTTGGGACCAGCAGCCCCACATGTTGTATCATATCACCAAGCCACACCTCTAGCTAGAGTAGATATTTCCAGCAGTGAAGCCATACAAGATGGCAGAGAAACGTGGCAGGAGAGGAGGGGCTGGACAGTTGGACTGGACAGTTTACAGAAGAGCAGCCTCAGTTACTTTATAATATTTTTAGGGAGCTACAGTAACGAGTTAGGGCAGAGCTGCCATCTCTAGAGAGTGCTCACCTCACTTTATCTCTATCCTGAGCTGAAGAAGCCAGTCAACATGAGCCCGTGAAGAGGAGAAATTACTGGTATCCAGTCTCCAGATGAAAGAGGAAAAGTGAGAAAAGGAGACTTTTTGGAACCCTCATTATGCCAAATATACTAACAGAGGAGTCTAAGGTGACACAGAAATTTATATCCCTGGGGCAAAGCATTCAGTTGCCACTGCACTAAACAAGGCTTTGCACAACAAGGACTTGTAGCACGGGCTTGTATCCCTGCAGAGGGAACCAGTGACCCACTTGTGTGTCAAACAGTTCTGGAGTTGTGTGCCAGGTCCTGCACCAGTTAAGAGCCCTTGTGTGGTTGGGGAAACAGAGACAACAGTGAAGGAACTAATAGTCATAAGGCTACAGAGGTGCAGAATTGGCTCCACCTGGGCAGCCCCTGGGAGATGTTTACAGCCTGCTGTAATTTCTACCAGGTGCCATATTGTGAGGGGGTCACCTGGAGCATTCTGCCCTTGTATTGGCAGATCTGGCAGAAAGGTATGTGGAGAGACAGAAAGGCCTGGAGGCTCATCAGGGAGAAATAAGAAGGCAGGGGGCCAAGACATTGAGAGAACAATGGTCTGAAGATGTCAAAGGGTGCTGCGAACTAAGAGATAGGGCCTGGGGCAGAGGAGAAAGAATGCTGGGATTCATCACATGGCAAGTTACATATAAAGTCCTGCGGGGTTCTATGAAATCCACCGGTCTTAGAGTGTTTGCCTTGTTTTTATTTTGTTTTATTCCATTTTTCCATGCTCCATTACTATTTTTGTACTGGGGAGGCTATTGGATTGGAAACAAGGCAAAATGTAACTTTCTGCAGGCTATTTAGGTAGGGAAGAGATGCCAGCACGGTGGGGCTTAGTTGGTGACTCTTGAATGAATGGTTTATTCATTTGCTTGGTTTTTGCACAAGCTGGTAAGCCTTCCCATCCAACAGCAAGTCAACCACTCCTCTGTTTGCCTCACCACTGTGACAATGCTGGGGAGAATCCAGAGCACCTCTAGTGCTTTCTTGGAATGGCCTGTTTCACATGACCTCACCACAGTAAGAAGATGAATTTCTCAACCAGCCACTTCCTTGTCCAATAAGTGAACTTGGAATGTGCACCATGTCTCTGGGCAAGCAGGATGCAGCAGAACTATTGCTTCAGTGCCTTCATTGTTTGCTTGTCAGATATGAAAAGTAATGATCTGTAGAGTTTGTACTCCTTAGTGAAATTTCAGGATCAGGTATGAACTTCTTGCCAATCAGTAATATTCTTTCTTGGCTGGGGATGTGGCTCAGTGGCAGGATAATTGCTTAGCGCTCACGTAGCTCTGGGCTTGATTTCTGGAACTAAAAATAAGTAAATAGACAAGACCAGTTCCTTAGGAAGCAGATGCAGAAAGATTGCAAGTTTGAATGGAATCTGGCATCTTAGTGGATCTCGTCTCAAAATAAAAAATAAATAGAAAGAAAAGAAAATTTTACTTTAACAAAGAAATTTTTCCAAAATACGTAATAATGTGGGTAAAGCTATTTAACTGGATCCTAAGTGATGCTATGAAGTCTACGCTGGCCCTGCTATCAATGTGTGTGTACTTGTGCATAATGGATGAAGACAGTCTAAGGTGAACCCTAGTCCCAAAGAGGAAAGCAAGCACCCTGTACTGGGCGTCTGTTCAGTGTCTTTCTGAGGGTTGCTTGTTTAAAACAGGTTGTCTGTTTTTATTAGAGAGTTCCACATGGGGAAAATGTGTTTGCCGAGCCCTTCATCCTGAGATGACACGGAAAGACATAAAACACACAGAGGGGATGGAGGTGGGAGGAAGGAAGGAAGCGGATTATTCCAGAGCACGAGGAGTGGCCAGCAACTATGTTTTCCTTCTTTCCCTTTACAAAATGGCAAAATGCCAATTTTTTAAACTCTTGATGTAGTACTGGGAAATTGTGAGCAGAAAAATTTCACTAATCTGTAACTTTGGGGAGCCACTGTAAGTGTTTAAGTGAGCTTTATAATAATCTGGAAGAGAAAATTTTAATGACACAGTTATTTTAAGTTATTTTAAATTGGAAAATGTTCTTTACAGCAGAATGGTATCTTTTAACTTGTCCTATGGAAAACTATACTTAATTTAAAAGTTTGGGTTTGAGTTTTAATATTTGTAGCTTAAAGCTTATAATTAGAAAGTTTGTGTAAAAAATAAACAGTAAGGGAGGGACTTAGCTGAGTGGCATAAGTGCCTGCCTGGCGAGTGTGAGATTGTGAGTTCAATCCCTGGTACCAAAAACAAAACAAGACAAAACAGTAGCTTCAAGTTTGAGGTGTTGTTGCTCAAACTTAAGCAAATCTTAATGAATAAAGGTTCATTTAATTCACATAATCTTTAATTCAGTATAAATTATGTGCTAATAAATAAAATTTTGAAAGATTTTTGGACATTACACTATTTCTCCATTCCAACACTGAAGTTTGGAAATTCCTTTAATAAAAAGTGCAATAGTGTAAGTTTATTTTTTTAATTTTTTATTTTAAAGGGGGTAAAATTAAACACAACAAAACAGAACAAAATAGGACATAAGAAAGCAAAGAAAGAGATACAAATTTCGAAGCTAGATGACCTGAGATCTTCACTATCTATCATATTGTCTCTTGTTTTCTTCCAAATAGTTGTCCATGTGTTCACATACAGAGAAGTCATACAAAACAACATAGTATAAAACTGATCCGAACAGAATGAGGAAGGCATTTTAGGTCTTCAAAACCGGACAATAAGGAAGTCACCAACCGCTGTTGTAGAGTCTCTTGTTCTCTTCAAACTAGCTGTCCATACTTTCATGTATATTGAAGTTCAACAAAAGAAAATGGTGGGGAGGGGTTGCTTGGTTTCCCGGCGCTCCAGGTCCCAGCATGGGTTGGGTCCCAGTAAACACTGGTGGCTCCCATCTTGGGCCACCACAGCCTGCAACACTCACAGCCACTCACCAGGGGTGGGAGGGGTTGCTTTAAGCTGTTTCTTTCTAATGAACTGACCATTTCACTGCCAAGTTCTGAAATGGCCAACAGACCATAGAAAGACATCTCTTTAGCTCCTGCTTGAAAGCAACAGCGTCAGGAAGCTGCTGGCCTTGATTCAGGGCCACAGTGTAAGTTTATTAATCAAATCAAGTCAGTCTGTAAGTATTGACATGTAAATATATTCATTTCATATAAATACGTATATGACACATTTGGTGAATATTTACTACAATTGACAATGATACCCTATTTTTCTTCAGATGTATTAAACTAAGAATAAATTGGAAATCATAAAATTTTGAGCTCAAATTTAGATTTTAGTTCACTTATTACCCTAGTTTTGAAACTGAAACCTCAAAATTATATACTGTCACCAAATTATAACACTCTCTAAAGAAGTATATGATGATTAGTGTGTTCCTACTCAATCGTTGTATCTCTCTGGCACAGGTAGAGTTCCATAAAGCTATTTTTAGCTCTGTATTTGGAAAGGTGGCACTAACCAAAGAATCTAGAATCTTGATCAGTTATCTAAACAAAACAAAGCTTTTCATAATGGCATAGTAAAACTACAAGGTGGCTTTTTGTTTGTTAGCAATCCTTCAAAGATATAAGTTAGAGACATAAGTAGCTCAGTTATAAGAGTCCTCGCCAGCACACGTGAGGTCTTTCTACGTTTGATCCTCAGCACTGGAACAAAAAAGTAAATAAAATATATAAATTAGACTCTAGTAACTTGAGAGTGGAAGGAAAACTAGTAAAAAAAATGGGAAAAAAAGAGAACTCTTCTGCACATGTGTACGTATGCATACGTGTGTGCACACATGCCTAGGACTATAGTGTTCAACTACACATATACACACATGCAAATGGATCAAATACAGAGCTAAAAACAGCTTTTTGGAACTCTGATCAAGCCTACCGCTTCCCTTCTATCAGGGATTTGTAATGTGCAGTGAAGTGAGTCTTGCAAGCTCCAAGCAGCCAGCAGAGAAACCTCGTTGTATTTGGCAAAGTGGTCCGCAGGAAGGAGAAATGTGGTCTTCCTTAGAAAGGCTGTCCTCTAGAAATCTCAAGTGCTCCAAAATTAGCCTCGCACCCTGGGAGATTTTCCTGCCTGTGCCAGAGAGATAGCTGGCCTGAGTCAGTGCAGTCTTTGCCCATTTCCTAGATCCTGGGGCACTGCACAGAGAGAGTGGAGTCAGCTTATTAATGTCCCTTGCTGGTATCCTGGGGACTTTTTACAAACAGGCTATAAACCTGCATTTGAGCTCCAGAGGCTAAGCACTAAATGCAATCCTTTCCTACGGGATTGCTATTGTGAGGCAGTGTACAAGGTCCTTTCTGTGACTGGTGGCAGATGAGATGAGGCAGAGACTGTCTTCTTTCAGGTGCTGTGAAAGAAAGGAAAGCAAAAAGTCATCACTCAGAAGGAGTCTTCCCAAAGTAAGAAAAGTGTGGTTAGGAATCTTTCTGAGGTGGAATTCAAGGAAAGGCTGACTTGTTTATTGAAGCTATTGGCTCAGTGTTCTGTGACCAGAAATCCCAACCAAATAATGGACAGTTCTAGAGGGTTTTAGAAGCAGGATTAATTCTGCAGATATTGCTAGGTATCTTCTGTGTGTCAGAAAATGTACTGTGTTACTGGAGATAGAGATGCAGGATACCTTCCCCATTTGGGTAATCTAAACACAAAGATTCTGAAGAAGAACATGACAAAATGTTTATGTCTAGGTGGTATAATTGCAATTATTATTATTAGTGGTAGTATTATTAATGTTCTGTAACTTTTAAGCAAAGACTGGTATAACTGAATAGTTCAGGATCCCTCATGGCTTCAGAGGGGTTGGATGATCAGGAAAGTGGGTGGTCATTTAACCCTTCATGCTGTTCTTCTCACTAGGAGTAGAAATTTGAATCTACTTCGGGGAACAAATTTTCTTTAACTGCTCATTTGACAGTGCTACAGACAAGCCGATCCCGCTCTGTTGTCAAGATGACAGAGGTCCTCCTGGCCCTGAAGTCCTCTTTGCTAACTCACCCCACTTTCCCAGGCCTGTCTTTACTCTCTGGAGTCCACTGCGAGGGCATTGCAGCCAGCTCTGGCTAGTTTCCTCTCAGTCTGAGTCTAGAAGTTCAATTTCTACATTAATGTAGTCTTCTTACAGTTTTGCCAAATAGATTCTTTTTCAATGTCCCCTTCAGACTAATCTCCATCTGTCAACTGGGATGGTACTTAAAATGCTTTGGAGTGCTTTCATTAGTCTAGGGGTAAAAATCCAAAAATCCAAAAATCCAAAATTTCTTTCTTTCTTTCCTTTTTTCTTTTTCTTGATACTAAAGATCGGACTCCTACCTCATGCTTGCCAGGCAGGCACTGAGCTATATCTCCCGCAAGTCTGACACTTTTTGAATGCTAACATAATTCTACAAGTGGAAAATTCCACATCTGTCCTCATGTGCTGGGCACAAGTCAGAACTTGGGCACATTATAAATATTGTGTAAAATTACTTCAAGCTGTGGGGAGAAGGTGTATATGAAATATGTATGTGTCACATGTTTAGACATGGGCCCCTTCCCCATGAAGTCTCAGGAATATGCAAATATTCCAGGAACTGAAAAATCTGAAACCCCAGGCCAGGTGTAGTGGTAAACGCCTGTACTCCCAATACTTGGGAGGCTGAAGTAGGAGGATTGCAGTGAGTTTGAAGTCAGTCTGTGCTATAAAGTGTGTTCAAGGTTAGCCTGAACTGCATAGTGAGATCTTATCTCCAAAAAAAGGGAAAAACAAAACAAAACAAAAACAAAAACAAGAAATCCCAATCACTTCTGTACTTCTGGCTGGAGCATTTCAAATAAGGGATATTTGACCTGTGTTACATGTTTTATGCCATCATAGCCATTTATGAGACATAAAAATGACTAGCTGTAAGATTGTTTACTGTCACCCTCAAATTGTAATGATGACAGATTATATCCCTGCTGCCCAGCACAAAACCAAGGGTTGAATAGACACTCAGCACATGGATTATTGAGTTGGTCAAATGAGTGTTAGACACTCAATTTCTCTTCCTATCAAGACACGTATATTCACTTTCACTAAAGGGCTGTATCTCCACAGTCTTTTTAAGTCTAGGGGTGTGGGACCAGGTGTGTAGAGGAACGGACCGCTTCTGCTCTCTGCCAGGTCCTATGACAGTGCCACCTGCAGAGGAGACTTGTTGCTTTTCCCTACCTCCTGTCCTGGCACAGGATGGAGAGAGATGACTTTGGGGAGTCTCTGGGATGTTTTCACGTCTTCAAAACTGTTACTTGTTTTTAATATTTTTCTTTTTCCTTCTGTGATTCCCTTCTGTTTCCCCAAAGCTTCCATGCAGCTTTGCAGATCTCATAGCCTGGTCCTAGCTGTGGTGAGAGGCTGGGAGGAGTCGTCCATGCCTCCAGCAGAGGTGAAGCTGTTGGGGGAGGAATGAACAGATGCAGCCTAACGGAGAGGAACATCAGGAACAAAATGGCTGGTGAAGGGGACAATTGCCTGCAGGAAGAATTGTAGAGATGCTGGTGTTTACCCTGAAATGAACAGATATTTTGGAAGAGAAAGCTGGACAGTACCTGGATCTTCTGAGGTGCCCCAGTGTACTGGCTGTCAACACACTGTCCCTTAGTCCCAATGTCATCCTTTACCATCTTTGTAAAAGTTGGTCTGGACCCTTTAAACAATTGCCTTTGTCTGCAGGTTTGGTGCTTCGTTAGGTAGCAGGCAGAGGTCTAGAGTCATCCAGACAGGTGCTTGTGCCACTGAGCTAAATCCCTGGACTCCAGCTAGGCAGGCTCCTGCAGGTGTGGCCTTGCCAGGAGCACTGTCCCTGGAGCACATCCTTGAGGACTTGGTAGTGAGGTGCTTCCAAGCAGCACCTTCAAGGGAACAGCTTTTTCCACACCCTAAAAAGGTAGATACCCAGGAAGTTCTAAAGTGTGAATTTACGGCAAGTTCTAATTGTTTGAACCAGAATGATACCTCTGCTATTTAGATAGCTGTGTCTTCCCCAAGGGGACCTGGATATCTGGATATCTTCCCCCCAGGGGAAGGGGGGAAGGCTCCTCCTTGAGAACTTTACCTCAACCCTAGGAGTGTGGTTGCTTAAATCCTAGCTGCTATTCCTGTTTTCTTTTGCTTTCTCTTCTTGTCTATCCCTCCTTACTCCAAATCCTATTCCAGTTGATAATTTATTAAACTTCACTGTTTAAATTGCTGCATGGGTCTCTCTCTTGATTGGACACAGACTACAACACATGGGATGGAGGCTCAGCCATTGGCTGTCAAGGAAGGCATGATGTCTCTGCAAGACTGAGGGGACTGGGGGCCACCTGGGCCTAGGGAATTTTTAAAAATTTGCAACATATTACCTTCGGAACCACAAAACAAAACATCCTCAAAGTATGAAACATGCAATATAATACGCAAAAAAGTAAACACAAAATATTTCCCTACCTTGGAAGGGCTGTGGAAATAAGTAACATGCGAAAAGAAATGTCTTAAAGCATAGGCGAGGAGGGGATAAATTAGGGGAAGGTGAGAGGTGGATGCTGTACCTAGGGCTTCCTGGGCTGATCCAGAGCGAGCCTCAGTAATGGGAGGGGTCCGCACTACTGGGTCAGGGTGCACAGAACCTGAGGGGATGGAGGGTGGAACAAAGGTCAGTCTGATTCCAGCAAACTTCAAAGGCTTAGGACTCCTTATGAGGCAGCGGTGGGGAGACGCAAACGTTTCTCCTAATGGACCCTACTTGTTCTGTTCTGAAATCCAGCATGTGGGTTGTGCCCTGGGTCATGCTTCCCACCTAGCTGCTCCCAGGAGAATCTAAGGAGAATGGGATCTTTACATGGGACACTTCCGTGGTAGAATTTGTAGATGTTCTGAGTCTGCATGGGGTTAGAATGATTGCTTTGGGAGAATGAAGGTTTGCACAGTGCTGGTGCTCTCCCAGCTCCCTTTGCATTTGATTCCACAGTCATTTCCCTGAGAATCCTTCCCTAGTCCTGGCGCGGGGTCTGCCTCTTGGGGGACCAAGTAACCCCCTTTCCCTCCCATATCCTCTTCAGCGTCTAGCCTTCGGGTACAGGGCAAGAATACAGGTTCTGGGACTTGGCCTGTAGGCAGCCAGGATTCCTGCTTCTCAGTGTCCTCTCCCTTTTCTCATCCCGGCCCACGGGGTCTTTCAAGTTTCCCCAATAAACCCTGCAACCTTTACACTTAGTCAAATTCTGCCGGACTCAGGCCCAACCCAGCTGTCACGTCCACCCTGAAGCCTCTCCTGGTCTGGGAATTCCCTCTCCTTGGGTCGCAGGAAACATCGTGTTCACTGTAGACCCTTTGCGAACTAACAGGAGCGCACGATCGCTTCGCAGTCGGCGCCCTTGGGGAGGGCGGACTAGCTGGCTGGCTGTTTTTGCGGGGTGGGAGATTCCCGAGACAGAGCCTGGGAGAGGGTGTGGCCCGGGCCGGGATCAGGGGCGTGTCTTGGACGGGCGGGGCGTGTCCCAGTGAACGGGGCGTGTCCTGGGCGGACAGGGCGTGGCCAGGGGCAAGGGGCGTGTCCTGGGCGTGGCCCGGCAGCCGCGGAGAAAGGTGCTGGCGCGCTCCAGCCTCCGAGATTTGCTCGCTGGGCGGGGGTCTTCCTGGACCGCTGTAGGCGCGCAGCGCACGCCCAAGTGGAGAACAAAGTGACACAGAAACTTCTCCCACTCTGCCTGGCGTTCCCGTGGAGCCTCGCCCTTAACAGCGAGGGAGGCGGGCGCCACTGACCCGCACAGTGCCCGGCGCGGGACCCCAGGTAGGGGGCACCCCGTGACGGGGACATTGGCGGGGTCTGGACGGCGGTGCCTGGCCGCGGCGCCTTCCAGCCAGCTCTCAGGACCCTGGGTCGGCGCCCGGCGCCCGGCAGCGCCCCCTCAACGCTGGCCCCCTTTGCGGGTGCCCTCTTTCCTTCTAGCTGGCTTCGGGAGGCGATCTGGGGTTGCGGCGGCGGCATCTTCTCCGCCAAGGTTCTTGGCAGGTTGGTTTCGGGGGGCGAACACTTTTCAGGCTCTAAAACGAGGTCCCTGAATCCCCCAGCCCCATCCCGGAGCCGAGTGGCAGCAGGCGCCAGCTTGGCAGTCGCGGCGCGGGGACTGGGGCATTTGGGGGAGCGGGTTCTGCTCCCCCAGCTTCGCGGATGTAGGACCCGGGTGGTTCCAGTACAGCCCGAGGGCGATTCGGGGGCGTGAAGGGAAGCAGTCTTGGCACAGTCGCCCACGGACCACGCCGGACCCGCGCTGCTCTTTGGGGGCTGAGGTACCAGGTTTCTGTGAAAGCCGTTTCTGTGTGTCCCCAGAGGATCGTATTTACCAAAAACAGTTTAGGGGAAAAAAAGAGTCCATTCTTCCAACCGTTGATTGCAGACAGCTGCCGTAAAGTATGCGCGTAAGATTGCACGAGGTGTTTTTATCTTTAGGAAACGGTGAAACTTTATACGGATGAGCTTCCATTCCCCTTTAACTTTTTAAAAACACTGAAAAATAGGGTAACTCCGTTTACGATTGAGAATGGGGATGTTTGATCCCTTGGGGGTGGGGGTTTCCCAGGTAATGGCGCAAGAGGTGACACCCTGGCAGCCTTGTGTCCAAGACCTGGTCTGTTTGCTGTGCTGTAGAGCTCCCTGGTTCTTTTTTCTGGGTTATTTGCTTTTTTTCCTTCTGCTTCCCAAAGGCTGCTGATAATACTTCTTTAACAAATAACACGTGGTTGTCTCCGAGTTTCTTCCCAAATGATTTAAATTAGAATGTCTTTAAAAGCTTTCAAAAAATCTTCTAAGTTTCCTATAGGTATAGATCATATGCTACTAACACTTCAGCCCTCTGGTCTGAATAAGAAGTGTCAGCTGCTGATCTTATAACGTTTGTATATACCCACTTAAAACCATTTCCTGATATCCTTTAGGATTTTTATGTTTTAAAAATGTATTATCAAGATAAGGAGAGTTCAAAAAGCTAATTTCTGTTTCAATGCATTTTTAACCTGCTCAGTTTACAGGAAAATAGAACTTGTTTCTTAGATATCAGGTTTTGTGATGGAATGTTTTATATATATATATATATATATATATATGTATATGTATAACTGAGAAGGCGTTTATTATTTACAGTGGCAGAACAAGCCCTGAGTGATCTCAGAATCATATTTCAACAGCTTGACGTGCCTATTTAAGATGCTGCTTAATGTGGCCCGTCTGTCTTCTCGTTCTCATCTAGTGACTTTGCTCAGATCTCATTTTCTTTTCTTGTTACAAACAGGAACACACACACTGCCTGCTCCAGCCACATTGAACTGTCAGCAGGTTATCATTTCCATGCCATTGTCTGGAGTGAATGAACTTTCTGCTTCTTCTGCTCTTGCTTTTCTGGTCCATCTGTTGATTACTCACACATTTATCATGTGTCAGGTAAACACCTTTTCTAGGAAGTTTTGTTTCCCTTTATATTTTGGCAAAATTCTTCCTCTCCTAATTTTCAGTGGCACTATAGAACACATTTTTGTTTTTTCTTTTGGCATTGCTAAAGGTTGAACCAAGGGCCTTGTGCATGTTAGGGCAAATGCTCTAACATTGAGCTATTATCTCCAGACCTAGAATACATTTTTTATGTACACATCTGGTCATGCCACCTTGTAGAGTTCTGTGAGTTGTTCACTAGACAAGGTCATCATTACCAACAGGCAGGTGGAGGCTAAAATCCAATTCCCTCAGCTTGCCAAGACTCTGATGCACTCCTCTCCACTGGAAGAGGATAACTTTTATAATTCACTCAGTGGTCCAGTGTGGGTCAGCAGTGACATTGTCTAAGCCTTGTTCTCACTGCTTATCACCACAAATAATGGAGCAGGAGCTCAGTTAAGGTTATACAAACAGATGAGAAAAAGAAAGGATTGTTTCTAGTGAACAAGAAAGAAACAAGAGTCTGGAGACAGATATTTTTTTGTGTATAGATAGGAAAAAATGTGCTGCATCTTAAATGTGTCTGTTCAAGTGATGCTTTGACCAGTATCTCCTCAGTGACAGGGAAGATTTTGGGATGTGAATTCCTCAGTAGGCATCATCCTTCTCAGATGACCTTTCAAGGCACTGAGGTTTACATATCCGCTGTGATTAGCTGAGAGGGATAAGGGGGCAAGAAGCTTGAAAATAAGGTCATAAAGAGCTTGCTCACAGAAAGCTATGCTGATAGATTGCTTTAAAGGGCTACTTTCTATGGAAGACTTTTAAGGCATTCCAGAGTGAGTTGCCGTAGAAAAATTAAGAAAAAAAGACTTTGAGTCTTAGGTTCTCCAATCAGATAGATTTTTTATTTATTTATGCATTTTGAGGCCCTGGGCGTTGAATCTATGGCTTTTGCACTGAACTACATGTCCAACCCTTTTCTACTTTGAGACACGGTTTTGTTCAGTTCCATGGGTTAGGCAAGAATTTGGAATTTGCCTGCTTTAGCCACCCTAAATGCTGGGATTCCATATAAGCATGCACTATCACACCCAGTTGAAAGGAATCATTTGAAGATCACAATCTACACATGAAATTGCAGTTTTGATGTGAAGTCAATTTGTAAGCTAAATTGGCCGCAAGATTGTTAAAAATACTTTAAATTTATGTGTAGTTAAAAACTCTTAACAATTTGTGGGGCAATCTGTACTCTTTCAAGCTACAATAAATACAGATGATCTCACAATTTTATAAAATTTTGATACAAGCCCGGCGCTGTGGCTCACACCTGTAATCCCAGCATTCGGGAGGCTGAGGCAGGAAGATCATTTTCGAATTCACTAGACAAGGTCATCATTACCAGCAGGCAGGTCAAGACCAGCCTGGGCTACAAAGAGAGCTCAAGGCCAGCCTAAACTGCATAGAGAGACCCTGTCTCAAAAAGACAAAAAAAATTTTTTTTGATACAAAATTATGTACTTGGTAGATATTAAAAGGATTTGCCAATTGTATGGAATCTTTAGAATTCACAGCAGTGGAGTAACATTAAATATGGGCTAACTTGTAATCACAGCACTCGGGAGGCTGAAGCAGTAGGATTCTTGCAAGTTTGAGACAAGCCTGGGTTACAAGGTGAGCTCAAGTTCAGCCTGAACTGTGTAGTGAAACCCTGTCTCAAAACCAAACCAAAACAACATATATATATATATATATATATATATATATATATATATGCGCTAATTCTTCCATTTTTGTGGGTAAAGAAATGGACTTATCCAAGAACACTGAACTTTTTATGTAGAAACATAGCCTGCATTTCCTGGCTTTCAGATAATGACTTCTTTATTCAAATATGTCTGAGAACAATCTTCAAGATCATCATCATTGAATGAAACCTTGAAGGCCTAGAATCTTGATTTTAGGAATACCTAACATTTCCAGCACCAAACATGCAACAATCAGTGCCCTAGGTGAAGTTCATGTGAGATAAAAACATGCTGAATGGTGGAATGAATGAACCCATTGATAGATTAAAGTACTGTGGTATATAAAACAAATCAAAGTCCTTTAGAATCTGTCATAGTTTAATTTGACCTATGTGTTTATGTTCCTTAAATGCAATAAAATATTCAATAGGTGTTATGAAAGAGTAGATATCTGTATCATATAATATTCAGGCACATTTAATACAATAAAAGGATATCATTTTTATTTCTTTCCATATTGTTTTCTACAAAAGAAGCCAGAATTATTAACAGAAAAGTGTGAAAGAACAAAAAACAAATTTTGGGATCAGTGGGTCTCTCTGAACTCCGTAGCCTTGGACCTCACCAGCCAGAGCTCCTTCCAAGTGACCTCACAGAGCTCAGCGTTGTTAGATTAAATGAGCTCACATGTGTGAAAGCACTTTGTAAACTTTGGAACAAAATGAAAAGCTGTGGAAGTAAGTACTGGTTACTCTCGTAGGCTTTCTGATATATTATCTCTTTTATTCTTAATTGGTGTGTACAGGAAGCAAGAGTTGTTGAATGAGGAAGAAACACCTGCTTAACTCTTTTCTCACCAAGAATTGAGTGAAGTCCCTACAACCAGTAAATTTAAGAATGAGAGGTCAGTAAAGAACTTCAAATAGACAAGAATCGTGACATTCATTGATACAGAGCATATTTCTTAAGTTTGGGGCAGTAAAGAGATAGGTCAGATTTGCTTTGTTAGACTAGTCCCTCTTTGCATTATTGTGAATAAATTTAGGGTCATGAGACAGGTAAAAAGGAGGTCCACTTAACAATGTGGGTGATGTGTGGCAGTCAGAGAGGAGAATGTGAAGGGAGAATGACATCAGAGAAGGATGCCACCCAGCTGTTTACACATGTCACTGTTCCACACGAGAAGGCTGGGTCTCTCCCCAAATTCACACAGTTGTGCAATTCCATAGCTGATACTTAAAGCCAGGTTTTTGTGCCTCTGCTGACAATTAGGATGTCCATAATTATAAGTGATCAGGGGTTTTCATAAAAGTCCTCTAGAATTTGAAAGCTCATAGACATAAGAACATAAAGCCCCAATCTGAGCCTCTTCCACGAATGATTAAGGTTGGGAGATGCAGGCTGGTGCCCCAACCACATGCTCTGCTAGGCGAGTGGAGTGCATTTCCTGTTGGGAATCTCATACACCTTGGGCTTTGGCAACTGTTCTCCAGGCATTCGGTCCAGCTGGAAACTGGGCTGCTTTGTTTCCATTTATGAGGTTTGTAGATTGAGTAACAGAATATGGACTGCAGCTTTCATTGTGTTTTTCTGGTGTCAGCTTACAATTTTTTTTTTTTTTAAATTTATGGTTGGACTTTTGAATGTGTCCTTTGGACATGGTTTTTCAAGAGTTCCCATTATAAGTGATTTCTTTGCATTGGGAACAGCATGTAAAACTAGAAATTTGAAGATTCATTTGTCAGTAGTTTGGGAAATGGAACAAAAATAAGCTTCCAAATCTTCCCTAAACTTAAGGTTTCCCAATGTCTTTAAAATACAGTGATGAATTTTAGCGCAGTATTTTGTGTTGTAATTTTAAAACCCAAGACCTTTTTGTTGCCATCTAGATTTATGTGTAGAATACATCTTTTACTCCTTTGGCAAATTGCATAAACTTTTTTTTGCAGCACTGAGACTCAAGCTAGGGAGTATTGAGCTACAACTCCCAGCCACTCCCTGACTTTTCTTAAATATTTGAGGCAGGTTTCACAGCCACAGGCTGGCTTTGAACTTGTAGTCTTCTTGCCTCAGCCTCTCGGTGGGACTACCGTGTGTGCCACTGTACCCAGTTTTAAGACACAAACATTTGAGGGCGTTTGTTTCTTCAGGGAGGAAATAATATTGTTCGCCTTTCTCCAGAGGTGTCTTCAGGCAATTGACTTCATTCTCTGGCTTATGCTAAGTTGGTGGTTGGCAGAATAATAGTCGCTTACGCTCTGGGTAACCATAATGCTAATATAAAATGAAGGCATTCAAAAAAGGGCATTTGTGCATCTGAACCCAAGCTGAGGAAGAATACATCTGGAGTATGTCAAAATAAATCAAACTATCATTTGGGTTGGTGGCATTCAAAACTTCTGGGATCAGTACCTACTGTATGAGTTCATAAAACCTTGTGAGCGTTCGCTGAATCAGAAACCAAAATATTTTCCTTTAACTTGTACATTTTGAATTTTCCTTCTGGAAAATCTTAATCATTCTGTGCAACTGGTTACCCACAATAACTCCTCCTGTATAAGTAAGTGTTGAACTACTTGTTGGGAAATAGGTCCATTTCATGTGGAAAACAACTGCATTTTACACAAGATAAGAAAAACAACTCGGACACTTCACTAATTGGATCTATTCTTTATGTGTCTCTCCAGCCCCTACTCACCAGCCCAACATTTTCTTCATCTTCTAGATAAGAATTTTGTTGTAACAAGAGAACACTGGTTGGTTCCTCATCACTGTGGGATGTCCCTCCTAAATCTTTTCCTGATCATTTCTGACTCCTAATAATCATCTGTCCTGACCCTTCTGAGGGTCCTTTCTCCGTGTGCCAAGTTGTCTGTCCAGTAATTATATGTGTGTCCAGGAGAGCAGGAACTGCTCTCTCATTTGGATTCCTTGTGAGCCGTATAAAAGTGATCAATCCATGGAGTTGACTTGAAATGTTTTGGCAGACACATGACTTTTATCAGTGCCTTATTGATGATATTCCTAGATTCTGATGGTTAACGAAAATCGAAAGATATGTATATGTGTTTGCATAACTTTTTATTTGACCAATTGGAGGTGACTTTCTGGGGGTGAGATAGCACACCACACTGAAAAGAAGATTAGATTCCTGGGTTTTGGGTAGTTTTGCCAAAAATAGCTATGTGATCTTTTTTTTTTTTTTTTTTTTTTTTTTGTCTTTTTCCTTTTTATCGGTACCAGGGATCGAACTGCCTGCTTCAAGGCAGGTGCTTATGCCACTGAGCTAAATCCCCAGCCCCAGCTATGTGATCTTGAACAAAACATTCATTGTGTTCTCTTGGGGTTTTCATTTCTTAATTTGTAACTTTACAAAGGGGTTGCTTTGGACTGATTTTTAAGCATCCTTTCAACTATAAAAGTCATTATTTCTGTGCAACTACAGAGCATAAGAAAGTGAAAGAAAAGTATTTATAAACATTTAAGAACAGTGTTTCTATAACCTGCCATTATGTTACTGGAACATTTGAACAAATCTAGATGACAGGCAAGCCACACCTAACACTAGTAAAAAAAGCCACAGTTTGTGAACAGGTAATTAGACATTGTCATTACATTGTTTTCTGTGCTCTTCTGGGCTGTGGGTGATACAAAATTTCAAGGCCTCAGGAACTGGAGGACAATGGATATCAGCATTAAGTTAGGAGAATGGCCAAGGAAGAAATTCACATTCTATCAGTGCCTTAATGCAGGCAGTGGAGGAAGGGAAATGAAGGGAGAAGGTAGATGGCTTATATGTAGAAGAAAGTGGAGCCACAGAATCTGTGTAGAACTCAGTAGCAATGCAGACTCCATTAGAATGAAGTAGCTCCCCAGAATCTGTGTATTCCATAGTGATAGCATAGAATCCTTATAAAGTAGCCCCATAGAATCTGTGATGAACAACATCGAATCCCTGTAGGATAAAGTAGCCACATACAGTCTGAGTAGGACATAGCAGCCACAGTGGGCAGAAGGGAAGTCATACTGATTGTTGGTAAAATGATGGCACTACTGGTCTTAGATTGTAAAGATGAGCCAGATGAGAATTAGAGATACTAAACAGGTGTCTGTAAATGTTTTCTTACATGTGGAAGAACTGAAGCTAGCAATGAAGGTTCTCAAACTTGACACTGCAAGGCTTTAATAGTCTTTGAAAGCCTATTAAAATGCCTGCGTCTGGAAATCACTTTCATGATTTCAGAGGTGGAGAATGAGACACTGCTGTAAATGGCGTGAGACTTTCCCTCTTAGGACACTGCTGGGGAGGAAGTGTGGGGCGCCCTGTGTGTTCCTGCTTGATGTGCATCTGAGATAAATTGTGTAACACTGTAAGGCCCAAAGCATGTTAACTGATTTGTGGAAGTTGGGAAAGAGACATATAGACCATTCAGATATAAATATAGCATAGTTTTTCTTAATTTACACTAATCATTGATTTGTGGTTTGACAGAAACTATTTTCCAAGAGAAACATCTGGACTCGAAGGAAAAAAATAGTGTAATTGTGTTAATAGAATTGTGTTAAGGAGAATTTTAACTCATTTAGGAACATCTGTTTTGTAATAACTGTTAGTAGAGAAGCATTTCTATCTCTTCAGTGAAGACTTTTCCTAAAAGATGCCAACAGGGAGCAGTGTTCTTAGTTCTAGCTCAGCTTTCTATGTAATTGGAATTTTAAAATTACCTGTCTTAAAAATAATTGGAGATGACATTACAGTGTCATAAGTTCTACCCTGGCCATTAGTTTAAGTGTGTAAGGAAGTTGAGCCCAGATAGTTGGCTGCCATTGCTGGGGTGTTGGAATGTGTTAAAGAAAGATGTCACTGCAGTATGGTATTTTCTGAAAAGCTGTCACTAAGATAAAATTTTGATGGCTTGATAAATCTTACAAGTTAGAAAATTCACTAAAATGAAATATACTCAGTTGGCCGCAAATCACTAACTGGGTAGTTCTGAAATGGATGTATAAATGCTCTCCACACTAAATAGCAAGTTGTGCATTTTTACATTGTCTCAAGATAAACCTCTAAATGTTTGTAGAGTGCATTGAGAATTGTCAAAACATTTCAGAATATAATTTAAGGGTTACATTTATCTGTGTATAGTAGGTGTGTTGGGCCTGTTTTTCAGAAGAGAGGTTCAGTGTTCCTAGCAAGTACAACTACTCATGTCAGCTTCCTATGCCTAGAAGTTAGTGGCCGGAAGAGCTAAACCTAAATCCCAGAATTCTTTAGACTTGTTTTTCTTTAAAAGGTCTTGCAATGAAACTGCATCAAAAAAAGCCAGGAAATGTTTTAGATTTTCTATGAGAATGGAAACTAAACCATTGAATTTCTGGGATTAGCAAAGGCAGCAACTTCTTAGCCTGTGTACTTGGCAGCACCACCAACAGAATGTACAGCTTTACACAAAAGAAATGGCCTGCCAGTGGGCTAATGAATTAGTAAGTTCATTAAACCTGGTTGTTTCATCTGAACTAAGACCAATAGGCCTTTTCCTTATCAAATGTGATATATTATTTCAGCTGAAAAGAATCTTAGAAGCAAAGTAGTCCACCCTTTTATGTAAGAAGAAACATAACTTTGTGTTTATGTCATAAATAACTCTGGGGTTTTTTTTTTTTTTGTTTGAAAAGAAACAACTGACATCTTTAAGATCCATCAGCTTACGTTATAAATAAAATAATCGTAAAGCAGATGTTCCTGAAATTCAGACTGTGTTTTGATTTTGTTTAGATTCACACTAATGGAAGAGGTTAGCAAGCACGTCATGTGACACTGAGCTATGTCCCCAACTGCTGCGCAAGACAGTGAACCATGCCCCAAATGCCCCCTGGGCTGCTATGTAGGGGCAGATACCTACGGTCTTGCATTGACAATGGAAGCTTCAAGAATCCTGACTCTCAAAAAGAAATCACTCGTAAATTATCATCTAAAGTCTGCCAACTTGTATATCTTTGCTAATGAATTATTTTTTTATAAATATATGCAAATAGGCAGGAGCTTTTTGCTGGTGGGGATAAGTTGCAAAGAAACAAGGAAGGCTTTGCTTACTGAGTCATGAGTTTTGCATCGCATCTTTCTCATTAATCTTTGAGAGTTGAATGAATGAACAGAGGTTATGGCAATGGGTATTTCCTTTGTGAGCTCTCCATACTATCCAGGATGCTAGCCAGAAGGCGTTCCCGAAGCAAGCCCTCTACTTTGGTAGAGGGAGTGATTAACAAAGATTACTTGAAAAAGATTTTCCTTTATGAAGCAAAAATATCAATAACAGTTTCAAGAGGTTAATTCTTATGGTAATATCTCTAGTTTTTGTTTAAGCTGTAATTTTCCATTTGGCTTTCTTGAAGGTTTGTTAAAATAGCATAAAATTGAGATGTGGCTTTGAACTAACAACTAGTCTGTGTAGTGCCACACTGGTATGTTCTGTGGCAGGTCAGCAAGTTTACTTGTGCAGATGACTAATATATTCCTTAAACTTCATGGAATGGGAGGTATGGGAAAATTAATTGTATGAGTTGAGAAATAGTTGTGTTCCTGTTTACTTTCAATCTTTGAAACAGGTTTTCCTAAAAGGAGCTGTCTTCTGGTTTAATAATCTTCCTGTTTTGGCTCTCTGGTTCTTGTTACACTTTGGATCTTAAAAGTCCCCCAAAGATCATGTATTGAAGGCTTTGTCTCCTACCCAGCAGTGATCAGCAGTGGGGCCTTTGGGAGGTGAGTGGATTGGGAGGGCTCTGAAGCCATGCCTGCATTACCAGGTGTGGATTCATAACTTCATTGGCTAGTGGGAGGTGGTGAAAATTGTGGCCTCGATGGAGGACATAGATCACTGGAGATGCGACCTTGAAGGGTATATATTTTTCCTCTGACCTTTCTGACTGTTTTATTCATAGCCCATATTAAGACACACATGATGGGAACCAACGTAGCTTGATATGAAAAAAGAAACACCTTTAAAATTCTAAATACATTGCAGAGCTATTGCTTCTTGAAACTGTCCTGTGAGCTTATCTTTATTTGTCATCTGTGTGTAAGGGTTTCCAGGAACACAGAACCTAGAATCGTGGAGGCAGACACATCTGAAGTCTGTAGTGTGGGCCAGCAGGCTACAGACCTAGCAGGGCTGGTGGGTGGACAGTCCTAAGGCAGTCTGCTGCGGAGTTTCCTCTTGCTCAAGAAGGATGGTCATTTTGTTCTACTCATTGCTCTGTGTTTGGCTGATACTGGAGGAGGCTCATCCCTGTGCAAGCCTATCTCGTTCACTCAGAATCCATTGGTTTAAATGTTAAATCTCATTCAAAAACATCGTCAGATTCAAACAAAGGTCACTACCACATATGGGAATACTAAGCTCAATCATTTGTTCTCTCTCCCTCTGTCCCTCTTGAACATCTCTGAGGGCTGCATATGGTGGGTCAGAGCCTTAGTGTCAGCAGAGATCGCCAGTGTGGGGAGAGGGTCTGTCTTCCTCACCTGAGGGGCTTTCTAAACTATTTATGTCTGTGCGGCCCCTCCCCTCATGTCTGAATAAGTATGATCAACTGAGGCAAAGAGAAGGCTGCAGTTATGAGAGAATCACTGAGTATCTACTGAGGTGCTGAGCTCTTGGCAGTGGCAGGGGGCTTCACTGAAGTCCCCAAGATTTTAGTGAGCTCATGTAGCACCAGAAGCTGCTAGATTCACCCTGAGATTTGCTTTGGTCTCAAGCCATGCAAAGACCAGTACTGCTTTGCCTGCCCTCTATACTTTACCTCATTCCGAAGCTCATGTTAACTGACTCTGTGTGTGTGTATTGTATATTGTTGAAGAAACATATGGCAGTTGGGCGTGATGGTGCACACCTATTATCCTAGCACTTGGGAGGTTGAGGCAGGAGGACCGTTGCAAGTGTGAGACCAGCCTGGGCTACAAAGTGAGCTCAAGGCCAGCCTGAACTGCATAGTGAGACTCTGCCTCAAAAAAAGAAAAAAAAAAAATCTGTCATAGCCCGGTATGGTGGTACATACTGGAAATCACAGCACTGATGAGGCTGAAGCAGGAGGATGCCGTGAGTTTGAGAGCACCCTGGGCTACATAGTGAGTTGAAGGCCAGCCTGTTGTGTGTAGTGAGCCCTTGTCTCAAAAACCCGAAAAAACAAAAAAGAAAAAAAAGAAACCCATGCTGTATACTCATGGCATTCCCATGACAGTCCTTAAATGTTTACAATTATGGTACAGTACCGGATCTGTTAAATATTATGGCTATATCCTGTGAATCACAGGTTCCAAGCCTTGTTCTGGGTGAAATTTCCCTAGAGAATAGGGGCTGCAGTGCTGAATGATATGACAATATACATAAATCAGCAGTTGGTTTTTTAAGCTTTAGAAAGAGGTACAAAAATTAATTAATTTTAGAAACTCTTCTTTGTAAGCTTTGGTAGTGCTGGGTGAGCCCTCTGTAACATGGAGTAACAGAACAAGTGACTCATCAGGATATTTTAGGCAGCTACTCCATTTGTAAGGTGTACTTGTCAGCAAGGGGTGGGGAATTAGGGAAATGTTTGGACAGGTGACCATCTAGTTTGTGAATCAGAAATTCTGCCTCTTAGATCTGATCTGTCTAGCTGTTGCATTCTAAAAGTGTTTCAGCTTGCAATTCAAATGTGCTGAACTGTGATCTGTGGCTTCTTGGATTTTTTGTATCCTATTAAAATAATTGAGTGTGAGATACTTATTTTGAAAAGCTTGGAGAGTTGCTACCGCCAGGCTGTTCTGAACTGTGACATGGCTTCTCTCCGTGCACACTTCCTTCCATCTTATGGATCTATTTTTTCTGCAGAACAGCATCTGACAATGGCTTGCCCTGTGACTGGTATGTAATTTAAACATGTGCTAAACATAATTTTAGTTCCTTTGGGATCACCCTTAGCTTTTATACCTCATCTGGCCCTCACAGTTCCATTTAATTACAGCTATTTTGATATTTGGCCAAGTCACTAAAAACCAACTCAGCTCTCTGTGGGGAGATAGTAAACTTTTGATGAGCAAACCAGTAAGAGTGGAATTCTTCTGCAAACAGACACTTTTTCAGGAATTGTTCTTGTAAATGCAGGGAAAAGTTGGCAGACTTTTGATACTTTTGGAGGGATTCTGGTGGGTTCCAAATGGTGCATAGCTACTGTATGCTTGGAAAATGTTAACAAGGGTTTCAGCGTGTATGTTTTGGCTTTTTGAGATAGCTTCCATGTAGGAAGAACCTTCTAAAACCAAATGTAGACCCTGGATATCTTCCAACAGCAGTATTATAAATATATCCAAGCTGATACTGCACTGGATTTCTTTATAGAAAGAGAAAAAGGAGTGGCTAATAAATAAAACAGTATTTGAATAGAGCCCACAGTTTCAGAAATAATCTCTCCTTATGCCCAATTTATTGTAAATATTTTTTTTCAAGTACTAATTCTCTATCTCCCTCACCCTGTAGTACCCTATTCCATTGTACACTGTAAAGTTCTTCACTTTAGTGCTGTATTTTCCATCCTGTTCTTTACTATGACAGTTCATTGAGCAGAACAGTGTTCATACAACACTGGAGAAGGAGTATTTTAAACTTACTTAGATTTTTACCTCTTTTGAGCTTCTGACTAAATGTAATCATACCAAAAGACCGCATCCCACCATGTAGTTTTCTACCTTTGTGCTAGGTGCATTTTGGGCCAGGGGTTGAAGATATAAACAGAAACCAGCCAACTAACCAAACCCCGCTGATGTATGATTTTAGGAGATGTATGAAATTGTTGTTTTACAGAATCAGCCCTAGGACAGTTTCTCATGCTATTATAAAAAAACAAACAAACAAAATTCAACACATACCAGTACCACCTTAAAGAATGGGAGTCCACGGTCAGCAAGAATCACACTGTGCAGGGAGCTTCCTTAGCAGTGAGACTCCATGCAGGGTGGAGGTGAGAGTTTAGCTACTTGCTCACTGTCCCGCACTCCTATGTCTGAGCTTCATGTTAGGGTTTCCGTGAGTTCTCCTGCTTCTCACACAACCCCTCCCTTCATAGCGTATTGAGGCTGCTTTTACCTGGGTTTTCTCTCAGCCTAAGATGCTTCTGCATCCTCCTGGCTCTGGTAGAGCAGCAGCAGCTGAGGCTTGAGCTCTGCAGCTTGCTTAGCTCACCTGTGCCCCTGTAGGTGCAAACGCTACTGGTAATCCAAACGCAGGTGATAAAATTCCTTTCTGTTTAGGCATTCAGTATCCTCTAAATTCTCCCCACTCAGGGTTTGGCATGGAGTTTTCTCTCTTGCTTTGGAGAGTCCTTTTATAAATGGCATGCTGCAAAAGGCTAAGGAGCTGAGTGGAGAGAAGAGAGCCACCATTAGTAACATTTCTGGGATACCTTTGCATGCAGTGTGTCCTTTATGCAAAAATTTTGGGACCAGACATGTTTCAGATTTTAGAAGTTTTCACATTTTAGAATATTTGCATAGACTTTACTGGTTGAACATTCCTAATCTGAAAACCTCAAGCCTGAAATGTTCTAAAATATGAAACTGTCCGAGCATCGCGTTGGTATGCTAAGTCTTGGAATTTGGAGCATTCTGGCGATGTTCCACGAATGTCTGTCAGGCACCATGCTGGACGCTTCCACACAGCTTTTTGATTAAATGCTCCCCTGCACTGTATTGCATGGAGATTGCAGATGAACGTAAAGCTTAAAGGTGGGACTGCATTCTCAATGTTCTGACTTCATTTCCTTCCTCCCTGCTCTGTCTTGAGGGGGAAGGGCTTAGTGCACATGTGCATTTTACAAGCCATATGGAATTTTCTGAGGCGCAGCTCAGCTTTGACAGCCGTTTAAATTATCTGTGACACCGCATTTCACCATTAGCAGGGATGATGGGTTGTTGACAGTCTCCATCAGAAGATACTGCTCCAGTGCTGGGGGAGCACGCCCAGTCCTATCTCAGTGTGATACAAGTGTAGTTGGAACCTGGACTAGAAAACAGTGAAGGTAGTGTAAGCAGACACACACACACACACACACACACACACACACACACACAACTCAGATGGAACAAACCATTATACTTTTCAGTCTTACCAGCAAGAAAAACTAAAATGCATATTTTTCTTATGTGCCAAAGTCTATTCTGTCTATTTTGACTACTCTCATGCTATTCATATTCCATTTTTATTAACCTCTAATCTTTGAAACAAATTTTTCCTTTATCCCTTCATATTGCATAAGTACTTTTTTCCTCTCTGTAGCTGTTCGTAGTCTCTGAAGTCATTGCCCATATCTCTTGTTTATTGTCGTCCCTCAGTTGTGCGGGATAGTTTAACTCATGAGCATCCAATGTTGAGTACTGAATATTGTTATTGTTATTGCTTCTTTTTTACATGATTAGTTTATGGTTAGTTTTGTCTCTGTCTTAACCTTACTCTCTCTGGATCAAAATGCCTAACGCCCACAATTTAAAGAAGAGGAAAGATTTATTTACTTAGGTTTTTTGAAACGGAGTCTTAGTTTGTATTGCTGGCTGCCTTGAACTCACTACATACCCAGGTTAGTCTCAAAGCTGGCTATGATCCTCCCGTCTCAGCCTCCTGAGTACTGGAATTACGTGTGTGCACCACCATGCTTGGCTAGGATTTATTTTGGTTTATGGTTTAGTCTATGGTTGGTTGGTTCCAAGGCAGAAAAAGGATGGCAGAGGGTGTGGTGGAGGGAAAGGTGCTCAAGCTGTGGTAGCAGAGACAAAAGAAGGGAGTTGGGACAAGATTATACCCTTCTGTGGGGAATTAGCTCAGCCACATAAGCGCCTACGCTTGCAAGTGTGCGGTTGTAGTTCGATACCTGGTATTGATAAAAAACAAACAAATGAAACCCTATATACCCTTTTGGGTCACACCATCCCGACCTGCCTCCTGATCACATGTTCAGCTACTGAACTCATCAGTGAACCCCCCGAGCAGTATAGAACCTCAGTGATCCAGTCACACCTATACACATGAGAATTTGGGGAGACCTTTTTGATCTGTACCATAACACTCCCCAATTTTTATAAGTGTTGTTTAGTCCACCCTTGTGATTTCCTTGCCACCACTGAGTAGATCTGTCTTGCTGGGTTTAACACCAACTATTTATGAATATCTGATGATGAAACTGTATCCTGAGACAGATGTGAATGGAAAATGATTCCCTGCTGTTTGTGTGGTGCAGGATGCTTTTGACTGTGGTGGGAGATTTTATCATTTTATATCATGGAGTTGATTAAGTCAGTTTCTTCTATCATGTATTTCTCTTCTTTTGAAAGAGAGAAAGACACTTCCTTGGATAAAGCAGGGCCAAAACAGCAGAGAGAATTCCAGTAAACATCTGTATCCCTTTTCTGTTCCTTCTCAAATTCTCCCATGGGGAAGGAATTTCCTTTACAGCAACCCGACAGGGTCCTGTTGTGCTTGGTACGCAAGGGAGTCATGGGGGCATGGGGCAGTGAGTGGGCTCTAGAAGGATTATCCCATCAGCAGTTGGAAATTGGGAACTTGAGAGAGGTCTTGACTGCATATGTAGATTTAGGTAGTCTCCTAGAGAGGATGATTAAACCCTGTGATAGACTGAAATAAGCAGCAGAGGACAGGAACCACCTTGGTTTATGCTTAGTTTTTGCAGGTGAAAGAAGAGAGAAGGTGGCTCAGAAAGCATTGTCAAAAGAGAAAAGTAATTTCTCAAACATTTTAAAGTTCATGTACATCATACCATTGACTGGCAAACAGTTTAAAAAGTGATCATGTGCCTTGCTGGCAGGGAGTTGTCCAATATTGCTAGTGGGAATAACCATGTTAGAAAGATTTCTGCTCGAGTGTATTAAAATTTCAAATGCACATAGCCTTTGACCCAGCAGTTCCTCCCCGGGGACGCTATCCTACAGAAATGAAAGCAGCTGTATGTAATTTGTTTGTACAAGAATATTTATTATAGCATTGTTCATAGTGCAAGAGAATTGGAAACTGAGTGGCTGCTTTCAACAGGGGAATGGTTGGATAAAATGTGGCAGATCCATGCCTTAGATTTCTGTACCCTGACTTGGGAAGATTCCCACAAGAAAGGCAAGAACTGTGTAAAACGATTCCTTTGCAGAGCATAAAAAGATTAAGATTCTCGTGCATATGCTATTTGGAGGAGAGATTGTTAGTAGGGAGGAGATGGGCAGCAGGTAAATAAAAAGGTTACTTAGAGAATGTCTAAAATCACCCACCAGGGAAAGTTACTGTGTGTGCAACTGTGCAGGAAAAGAAAAAGATGGCAGGAGGATGTGCACCAGACAGCTACATGTGGATGTTGCAGGGTGTGGAGAGGTAGCTGATTTGTACCTTCTTCCGTATAACTTTTCTCTGTTTGATATAAATGAGTGAAAAAAGTTGTTGGACCTGAGAGTTTAGGAATTGGAGAACTTGGGAACAGAAGCCCACTTCTCACTGTCAGGAGTGGGGATGGAGTAGAAGAGGTGGCCAAGAGTGTATTTCTTTGTCCCCAAGAGATTTTGAAGGAAACTCTTGGTGTTAATAAAAATGAAGCTGGGTGTTGTGGTGCACACTTAAATCTCAGCCCTACTTGGGATGCTGAGGCAGGAAGATTGTAAGCTCAAGCCAGTTGGATAATTTAATGTGATCCTATCTCAAAAGCAATAAAAGGGGTTGGGGTGTAGCTTGGTGGGAGAGAGCATCTGGGTATGATCCATGGTCCCAAAACCTCACCCCACACCTACCCCTCAGTGAGAGGAAAGCCTCACTCAGGGTGGAGATAGAGGGGAGCATTAAGAAACACGGGTGGCAAACAGCCTCGTTAGAAGCCCAGGGTGCTCCCAGGTCCTTGGTCAGGAGCACAGCCAGGTGGCCTGGGTGGTGCGAAAGCATCTTCTGAGAGGGGCCACATAAAGGCCAGGCAAGGAGGCAGAAGTAGTCTCAGGTTTGGGGGGAAAGAGTGAAAGGTGGTAAATGTTTTTAGAATAATGTGGGAGGTGGGATTATCAGCCAAGTCCGAAGGAGCCTGAGGTTCCTGGAAGATTGCAAAGTTGGGTCTGATGTAGGAGATGCTAGACGATTAGTAATGGGCCAGTAAAAATAGTGGGAAACTGCAGAGAACAGGAAAGGTAGCAAATGAAAATTCCTGGGTTCCACTCCTGTGCTCTGCTAGGTGAGGGCGTCTCCAGGGCCTTTGCCAGTCTAGGAGCAGGGATGGGGTGATGGGACTCCAGAACTTCCTTTCTGCAGGCACTGGTAGGACTTATCCAGGAAAATTAAGGGGCCAGAAGGCTTTAGGTTGATGATGATGATTTACATGGAAATGCCTGGGAGTAACCAAGTCTTGCTCTTATAGGAAGCCAGGTTAGAGGAGCCTCTGGGGAGGGGACTAGAGTGACCAGGGCCTCATGAGAGGTGAAAGGGCAAAAGACGTGGACTCTAGGGAGACTCTGGGAACTGAGGGGGAACAGCAGCAGCAGCAGTGCTCCATTTTATCACCCACTCGGGATTATCACCTCCTTCCTTTTGTCCATTCACAGATGACTTCACCTGATATGCATTCATTGTCTGGTGCTACAGCTCAAACCATGGCTTTGCAGGTGCTCTACCACTGAATTCCAGCCTCTGTCCTAGGCTGACTTTAACATCATCTGTTCAGGATGCCCCCATGGTGCCTCTGCTCTGGGCTAATGACTTATTTACTGCCCCTTAAACACAGCACTTCCCTGGTTTGCTTCTGGACCTGTGTGTCCAGATCAGCAGCCACTGGGCGGACACACAGGGCTCCTGAGACCAAAAATGTGCTTAGTACAGCACTGATTTGAAGACAGTGTGAAGCAGCAAGCATAAAATATCTTGTTACTATTTTTAGATTGTTTGCATATTAAAAAGATGACACTTTCTGTGTGCCAGATTAAAATGTATTTTTATTTTTCATGGTGCTGGGAATCGACTAGAATGTATTGCTAGAATTGACTTCGTCTATGTCTTTTTGCCTCTCTGCATGGTTCCTAGGGAGCTGAAATCATGTGCGAGGAAATTATTTATTCCTGTGAGTAGCTCTGCTCTAGAGCTCTGTTCACATTCTCTCTCTCTCTGCTGGATTCATTCCCACTTTCCACTCACTTATCTATGCTTCAAGGCCAACATTCTCTCTTCTCCTGTCTGCCATAATCATTGTCTGGTCCCTATCACTTCTCTTGTGTTGGAATATCATAGGTTTTCTATCTTATTATTTGAAATCTGTATGCAAGAATTTCTTATTTCCTGTGCTAGCAAATCAGATTGGTATTTCCTTTGCTAGAGTGTAATCCTCTTAAAGAGAGGACTGATAAAATATATGTATTTTTTTATTTTTTATTTTATTTTTGTCTGTAGTACTGGGTCTGTCCCTGAGAAAAGTTTAAGCTGTTTAAGTGAATAAACGATATACTTTCATGTCCACCGATCTTAAAGAACTTCATCTTAACATCCAGATAAGTAAAATACTATCTGTATGTTTTACGTTTCTTTGGCATCCTTGAATTTTAGGAAAAGTCTAGTATTTGGAATTGGACAGACCTGCTATTAGTCTGTAATGATCAGTTTTTGCTATTTGCTATAGGGCAGATTATACTTTGTACCTCATCTTTGTTTATAACTGGAGTATTGATACTTACTTTAAAAGACTGCTTTGAGGAAAAGCCCTGAGTGATGTGCTCACTAAATGCATAATACATGGTAGAAGAGTTTGTTTGGAATAATGAGATGACACGAAAGCTGTCGGTGAATTTACATGAAACCTTTGCTTCCCTTGACTGCTAGAGAACGTAATGATGGACCATGCATGTTGGCTCTTGGTTTTGCTGTATTCTTTAGTGTTCTCTAGAATCAGTAGAAAATATATGCGTAATTTTGCAAAGGAACTTGTCAGGTAGGCTCACAGTATCAAAGGTGGGAAAGTCCATAATGACTGCAGGATCAGAGGCAGGAGAAGCCACAGTGGCTACCTGAGGGACCAGCAGTGGATAAGCTGGACCAAGAAGATGGAAACTGCAGAACTAGAGGGATCAAGGACGTAGTGTTAGTCCAAGGTTAAAGACCTAGAAGTCATTGTACGAGCTGCTGCTGCAAGTCTGCATTGAAGAAACTGAGACCGATGTCCAGAGGTGAAGGCAATTGGAGTTCTTCCAAAATGGGAACCCTTTCTCCTCCTTTCTCCTTTTGTCCTGTCCAGCCTACAAGCTTATTGGTTGGGTCCACCCACATCTAAGGAGGGTCTTCCCCCTTAGTTTGCTGGTCTGTTACATTTAGTCATTCACAGATAAATCCATGTGCTGTGCTAATATTCTGAGCGTTTCTTATTTCGTTCAAGTTGACATTCCATAATAGATGGTTACAGATGGTATTTTTATTTGGTTTATGTTAATCCCAAATCATGGCAGGGTTAAGTACACCTCGCTGTGTCATCTAGAAAGGCCCTTGAAGAAGCACATGTCAGTAGAATCCAAATTAGTGGGTGATGAATAGGTTTTTGCCAATTAAATTATGCATTGGTAACTATAGAAGGAACTTGTGTCTGGAAGATTTTTTAAAAAGAAAAATTATTCTTGCATGAGTGATTATATGAAACCATTAACAGTCATGGGGAAGAGATTGAAAATTGGTGGTGGTGGTAGGCAGCCTTGGAAATTCCGATGAGACCCAGTGGACCTTTCATCAGCCCAGACAGGCTTCCAGATAGGTTGGAGAGGACAATTGACTCATACTGGCTGACCTGATTCTTGCTTATGGACTTCCTGGCCACCGGGGTAATTATGGAACATTTCCTTACCTTTCTGGGCTTTGGCTTCCTCTTTTACAAAATGAGTGGTGCAGATTAGATAAGGCAGTGAGGTGACAGTCAGATTGGGACTGGCCCTTGGCCTCACCATTTACAGCCACATGCAGCCTTGTGAAGTTCCTTAGCTTTCCTCCAATGCAGAGTGGGAGTGAGAGGGGTGTTCCCTGCTTTTCCCAGAGGAGCCCCTGAAAACAACCCATGGGAGCAGAGGGCGATTGATAAATGTTAAGCTGAAGAATGAAAAGGATAATTGGCAGGGTAACTTTTAATGATTCTTTCAAGATTAGGTCTATTGAAGTATGATTTATAAAATCATTTTTCAACCTACTTAAAAATTTTAGGAAGTTATTGTAAATAAAACATAAAACTTACCATCTTAGCCATTTTAAGTGTATAATTTGGTACATTCATGTTGTGCAACCTCCACCATCCATCTCTAGAATTTACTTTACTTTGCAGAACTGAAACTCTGATGTGTAACAACTCCCCAATTCCTGTTTCTCACCAGTCCTGGCTAAAAATCCTTCTGTTTTCAGTCTCTGTGAATGTGACTGCTCTGGCTACCTGTAAAAGTAGAAATAAACAGTATTTGTTCTTCTAATTATTTTGTTTCCCTTAGCATATTGTGCTCAGGGTTCATCTGCGTTGTAGAAGTGCCAGAATTTCTTCCCATTTTAAAGTTATATAGTATCCAGTTTCTACAGTTTATCTGTTCACTGGCCCATGGACACTGGGTCTTTCTAACTTATACTTTTGTGAATGAGGTAGTTGTGGACATGTGTATAAATATTTCAAGGCCCCAGTTTTCATTCTTTTGTGTTTACACCCAGTAGTGGAATTGCTGGCTCATCTGGAAGTTTATTTATGTATTTATTGCATCACTAGGGATTGGATTTATTGCCTTTGCAGTGAGCTACGTCCCGAGCCCTGGTTTTTTTTTTTTCTTCCCCATTTTTGTTTTTTCAGTTTAGGACTTGGTCTTTGTTGCTAAGTTGCCTGGGCTGGTCTCAAATTTCACACTCTTTCTGCCTCAGCCTCCCAGTGTACTGGGATTATAAGCATGCACTACCATGCCCAGCTTTTTAAAAATTTTTTGAGGATCTTTCAAATTGTTTTACAGTACCATTTTACATTCCCACCAGTAGTGAACAAGGATTCTAGTTTCTTTACATTTAAGAACTGCAAAGGGTTTTGAAATCATCCACTCAGTTGTTTCACTTATCTGGATAAGGAAGCTTAATTCTTGGAGGTTAAATGGCTTGGTCTTATAGCTTTAGTCACTGTGAAAATAGGACTACAGTCTCTCTCTTCTCATTCTGGGTGCACACCATTGCCTGGCCATTTGTATTTTCCTTACTGAACACACATCACACGCTCTCCAGTGCTGTGTGAGCTGCAGGTGCTGCTTCCCCCAAAGTTACTTCATGTCATTTACCTGTCACTTCACTCTCCAGCCTGGCAGAATCTGCACCATCAAGTTTGATAATGTTCCTTTTATGTCTTCTTTCTATTGCATTATTGGTCTAAACCAGTTATAAGAATGAACTCACTTGTCATGACGTAGTTTCCTAAGCTTGGTAATTTTCCAGGAAAAAAAAATGACTTGAGAAGAAAATACTGATGAGATAAAAAAGGCAAAAGAAACAGATGGGCCCAGTTCCCTCCCAGCAGCTATAAAAGCTCACTGGATCTCAAGGCGATTCCCCAGTGCCCGGCCAGTGTGTCTGACATATTTAATGCTAATGAGAGGCTCAGAAATAGGATGCCCAAACTATGTTAGCACAGCTCTTTTGGTGTGAGGAAAATTACCTGCGGCCCTATTCCAAAGACAGTCCAGTGTCTGTCCTAGTCAGTTCCTTGAGCTATGAGAAGGTGAGGCCTCCTGGAGTTAGACTGGCTGCTGTGTAAACAGAGTCTCCAGGATGGGTTCTTAGTGAAGTGCTGACTTGGGTCTTGATGCTGGGCGTGGCAGCTGTGGATATGTACAAAGCCAATGCCTTTCTCTGTCCACCTTAGGCTTTCTCATTTCTGGCTTCTGTTTTGAAGATGTGGTTTTTTTCAAACTGGGGCATTGAGACAGAGGAACACCTAAAAAGTGTGTGTTGTTTTTTGAGTGAGGTCAGTGAATTTATTTTGAAATCTGCCATCCCTTCGTCATGGTTCATGATATCTGAATTTGACTTAGATTTACTTACGACTAATTTGGAAGATCAACTGTGGAGACAAATATAAGCCAGGTGGGCATCTGTGCTGTTCACACCTGTAAGAAGCTGCTTGGTTCCCCCATGCCAAATTGTAACATGAAGTTAAATCTAGGGGGTAAAGTGGATTGTTAACAGATATTAGTGGAGGGGCCTTTTTGATTACAGTCCAATAGGAGCCTTTGCCTTTCCGGGTTGATGTTCTCTGAAGGGGAATAGGGCCTAGAGTGGATCTGAGTCATATTTTATCTGTGAGCTCACATTTGTTTTTGCAGCCTTAATGTGTTGGGTGGTGTCCTGGCTTAGAAATGACTGTATGTAGAAGGTCTTAGGTGGCCACGCAGAGGTAACAACTTAACCTGAAGTTACATGAAGGCAGATTTCACCCCTCATCCTTCAGAATCCTCCTGTTATAAGAAGTTCTTATGTTGTACACACTCAGCAGTAATGAGATCCAGTCACCCCGTCATGAGGTGAAACCCTTGTGGACGTGAATATTTTTATGCTTTTGTTCACTATATGTAGAAGTACTAACTAAAGCCTTGAGTTGTCCCAGTCTGTAATCCACTTGCTGAGCTGCAGATTGGTGGTTTATGTGTCCTGTGAATTCTCCGTTCCTCACTTTTCTTTCTGAAATGAAGATACTGGAGAAAAATCTCCCAAAGTCATATTTCATCATCAGCAATATCATCTTTTGACTTTATAAAAGCCTGCTAACTCCAGGGGCTGCACCAGGCACTTTTTATCTGCATTACATTTAAAACTCTGCGTGTGTTCAGTTCCAGGACCACAGATGAATACTTTGTATGCACTGCCTCCTGTTCTTAGAGAAGGGCCCAGGCTCTGAGAGCTGTGTGGGAAGATGGCTGGGTTTACATGTGGTCTTACTTCAGAGCATTTGGTAGTTGAACAGTACTGTTCCAGTCTACAAATTTATGATTCTGGGAGAAGTACTTATGCATAATTTTCTCTGGTAAGAATTGGGTAAGAGAGAGGCGAATTCTGTATCTGCTTTATGAGAATTGAAAGAAGTCTGGAATAATGGCTTTTCTCACTGTAAGATTTCATTACTAGTATCTGAAGTAGAGATTATAAGCGCAACAGAAATAAGACAATGTAATTTAAAATTTTTCTGACAATTTTTTGACAACAAATTTTAATAGAAGAAGGATATTCTTTTTTCCCGAGACTCAAAAAAAAAAAAAAAAAAAAAAACTATGATTAGGGATTGTCTTTCTGTGATAGATAGAAGTTACGTTTAAATATTTTTACTCTATAAGTAAAAAAATCTCATCCCTAAATTGCTACTGTATTTAGGTCTTCAGGGATAGAATCTTATGAATTTGCTATAATAAACTGACATCTATGTATAGGGATACCCAAATTAAATGTGGTGTAAATCCATGTCTTTTAAAAAAAGAAAGCAATTGCTATGTTGGAAAGCCAAGCTATAAAAAGTAAATGAAATCATAGGAGGGACCAGTCAGGATTTCATTTTGCTAAACAAATGTCTCTCAATCTCTTTTTCCCTTTTATGTCTTGCTGGGGCAGAATAGGAATGTAAATTTTCAAAATTAGGACCATAGGTATTTCCAGGTGGGTGAATGTTGGGGATTGTCCTTGTGGGCACACATTCTAGAGATTAAGTGACAAATCCAGGAGGGAGACACATTCAGTCACTCAGCTTGTATACTGTGTTACCTGTCATTTTAGTTCTTGAGCATTCCATATAATCTGATTTTATTTAAAAGTTATGTTTATTCATGGTATGCTTGCACATATTGAACTCTACTCTCATCACGGTTGAAATTAGTTTCCTTGAAAATAAATGTGAACTTCTGGAAGAACATGGCAGATAGATAGCAGCAGCTACAGAGGCTCTCTGAGATATACCCTGCTTAAAATCCAGGAATGGTGCAGTCCTAAGCAAGGGGAGATACACCCTGCCAACCCAGGAATGAACTAAGCTAAGAGAAACCAACTGGAAATCCATCCTGGTGCTATACCAGGAACATATAAAATCTCAGCACGGAAGCTAGAACCCATGCCACTGGAAGCCGCGATTAGAATTTCCTGCTGCCGCTGCTGTGTCCAAATCTGCAGGGCAGGGAGAGAGATGTGCGAAAGCTCTGAGAGTGGGAATCTGTGAACGGAGTTGAGAGCGGGACTAGCAGGGAGCCCTACATCAACTTGCGATGACTGAGCGGAACAGGGACCCTTTCATAGAGTAGGAGGCTCCAGCAAAGGACATACTGGGACTGGGCAGACTTGCCAGAACAGGGCGCTACAGTGACATTAGTTGCATATTCCTCTCTCAAGAGGAATTGGTGAGGAGTGCCTGGCCTGCGTGACGCCGCTGACTAAGACCCAGTAGGCTAGCGCCCAAACCAGGTCCCAGTCCCTGGAGGTGCACCCTAGTGGTGAAGCCTTCGGTAGGTTGACCTGGAGGGGCAGGCCCAGCAGAGGCTGCACAGGTCTGTGTCTCCCTAGTACACTGCAGTGGGTGGGAACACCTAGCCAACACAATTCAAACAAACTGTAACCGAAAAAGAGAAAAAAAATTGGGCCTCCTACATTTGCTTGTATAGAAGGAACAAAAAGTATGGGAAGAGGAAGCAACAAGAAGGGTCCTAAGTCCCCAATCCTGAGAACACTGATCCAGGAAAGGGAAACGCAAAGGAAGACAGAAAACATGCAATATCAGACATGGCACCAATAGACATAAAGCGATATCTCCAGAGCCTCATAGACGAGTTTAAAAATGAAGTTTTTAACGAAATAAAGCAAGATATAAGTAGAATAGTTAGAGAAATGCTAAGTACCGCCCAAGAAAAAACAGATGGTGGAATGGAAGAACATAAAAAAAGGGGAGAATTGTTTGATGGAGAAAACAGAGAAAATATAGAATACATGAAGCAGGTTCAAAGAGATTACCAGGAAACTAAAAACTCTATTGAAAGCTGGCATAACAGTTTAAAGAAACTAAGGATAGATTATCTGAATTGGAGGGCAGATTTGTAATATGGGAGCATGAAATGAAAAACTTCTTAAAAATAACAAGAAAACAAACAGCAATAATACAAAGGCTAGAAGATGATAAGAGGTTCTATAACTTAAGAATTAAGAATATAAAAGAAGAAGTAGGGGCACAAACAAATTGACTACAAAAGCTATTCACAGAAATAATCCAGGAGAATTTCCCTAATTTAGCAAAAGGTAAAGATACTCAGATGTATGAGGCATACTGGATCCCAGCCACCTACAACCCAAACAGAGCTACATCCAGGCATATAATAATCAAAATTCCAGAAATCCAGTATAGGAACAGAATACTAAAAGCCGTCAGAGACAAGAAACAGATCACTTACAAGGGAATAACCATCAGAATTACAGCAGACTTCTCGGCAAAAAACAATCAAATCATGAAGAGCATCGGGGGAAGCAATTCAAGCTTTGAAAGATAACAACCTCCAGCCAAGATTGATATATCCTGCACAACTGTCCCTAGAAATGGATGGAAAAACAAGGTGCTTCCAGGATAAAGAGGAACTAGAGGAATTTTCAACCAACAATTCAACTCTACAGAGAATACTGCAGGATATTCTAAAAGAGAAAAATACCAAGACTTTAGAAACAGTGGCAGAGAGGCCACAATGAATGGAGCAGAAAGCGAAATGAAGACAAACTGACAGCAAACGACAGAAAAAGAGCTCAACAGAAATGAGGTAGAGAAGATTGGATAGTAGGAACAGCTATTTTGGAGAAAACAAGACATCATAATAGCTAGTGTTGATTTAGTATCATCTTGTTTTGAAGTCCCATCAAGCTTTTATTCTCTTGTCTCTATCGGTCTTAACAGGTTGTATCTTATTGTATTTTATTATATGTGATAATATAAGCAAAAACTTTTATAGACAAGGAGATTATACAGAAACCATTGTTCATTTTCTGATAGTTGGTTCTAAATACCCTGTAATACTGTCATTCTCTTGAATGGTTTTACATTGTCTTGATATGTTTGGTGCTACAGTATACAAAGTTATACTCAAAGATTTCAAGGAAAGAGACACTATGGTAACTACTTTTATGTCAGGATATCTTGTGGTAAAACACTATTTTGCTTACATAGTTATGCTTTGACCTGCGCTGTTTTGTTATTATGCCCTATTTTATCTCAATCTTCTTTTTTTAATTATTTACTTTTTTATTTTTATCTTTTTAATTAAGGGAAAAATAAAAAAAGCAGGATACATTATAGTAACACACTTTGATTTCCTATTAACTTGATTTGAAACCCTGTATTGCCCTCACCATCTTGCTTTGACTGATTTTCCTCTATTCTGCTTTGCTTGATAATACCAAGTTCGAAAGTATAGGCAACAACTGTGAAGACAATAAGATTCATTATGACGCCCATTCCGGTTGACTATTATCTTCTTTTAAAGTCCTGTAATGTCTCCAATGTTTTGGTTTTATTCTTTACTGTTTTGTTCAATTTTATTATAACTGATGATATAGGCAATTCTTTTTAAGATAGCAAGAGGCAGTATGTTAATCATTGTTGATCACCTTGTATTTTGTTTTTACATTATCTATTGTGTCCATGCTTTTGATTTGACTGACTCTGTTCTGTTATGTCACATTTGGTTTTACTCTCTTCAAAAATAAGTAATAAGAACTGTGGGAGTAATAAAACCCAAAATGTGTAATTGTCATTGTACAAAAGAAAGGAAAAGAAAGTGCTCTAAAGAATATAACTGCATATATATTTAAGAGTATAAGATAGATAACCATATTATTACTGAGCTTTGTTGGATCATTGAACAGAACTGTTTGCAGTCTCACTGTTTGAAAGTCCACTTTGTATGCTTTAATTTTGTAACTTGAACAACTATTTCTAAGATAACGATATGTAATCTATTAACTAGTGATTTACTATTGTTTATTTTTTCTGAAATTCTGTATAACTTGTATCCTTTTTCTGTTTTTTTTTCTTTTTCTCCTTAAAAATAAAAAAGGAAATAAATGTGATTTGCCATCAGAAGCTTAAATAGGCCACCTTTAGCATATTCAAAGACTCCATATAATTTTCACCTATTTCTGAACTTTGAATATTTGGATTTATGAGCAAACTATAGACTATTTTACTATTTGCCCTTGCTCTGTTTTCCTCCTCTTCGTATCTTTTCTTTTACTGTTCTCCCCAAAGTTATTCTTGTACACGCAATCAGTTTAGATTCAGCCTGTCACATTGTTGAAAAGAAAAATACTGTATTTGGGTTTGAGCTGAGTGCATTACAATTTAAGAGAATTGGTGTAAATCTCCCTATCAAGAAACATAGACTGTCTCACAATTCTTTAGGTCCTTATGCTCTTTAGTAAGTTTTTTTTAAAATAGTTTTAAAATTTGACCATCGCACATTATTAATTTCTTTTTAGTTACTTAGTAATTTTTATTGGTGATGACAATCTTTTTCTCTCCACTAACTTCTCATTGCTTATTACTGTTATGTGTAAGTCTGCTGATTTTGCATACTTACCATATAATGTCCTTACAGAACTTGCTTAATACTTGTAATAAGTTTTCATTTGACTCTCTTGGTTTTCTCTGTAGGCATCATATCATCCATGAAAGTTGGAACAATGTTTGTTTCTCATTTTATCTTATTGCATTAAGGTTTATGAAATGACTTGCTGTCGATTGAAAGTTTCATTGTTGTTACCTATAAAGTAAGTGTGCTTAAAATTATTTTTGTATTATGTTCTGGTAACTTTCTAAAATGGTAGTTTGAATAGTGCCTGCACTGATGCACACCTGTAATCCAGGTGGGAAGCCGAGGCAGCCTGGGAAACAGTGGAGACTTTGTCCTGGTTAAATGAAAAAGAAATGGATAGAGACTGAGAAGAGGGACGGTGATCTCTGGTAGCTGAGAGGGTAGAAGGTGGAGGATGGGACATGAGGGGGCCCCAATCAAGAGGGAGAAATGTAACATGTAGGGATGAGAATTCAACAGCCAAGTTGTGAGTCTTAGTGACCTTTTCCTAGAAAATAAGACAATGAAAAAAAAAAAAAAAGAAAATAAGACAACGGTATAGGTTGTTAAAGAGAAGGCCAAATTTGCCTTCTGTTGGAGATCTGAAAAGTTTTGTGATAGCAGCTCACATTTCACGACTGTGATCTCCTAAGGCGATTAAAATTGAGAAGGAGCAATAACTAGGCATTTGACTGTGCTAGCTGTTAGCAGGAGCTAGTGGATGATCTATGCTTTTATCCTGTTTCAAATCACAAGTCTGGTATTGTTCACCCCACTGCTAGGAGCATCTGCTTAGGCATTCCATCACACTGGGAATGCTCCAGTCCAGAGTCTGAGCACATTCCGTGTATGATTGTGGAAGAGTGACAGTTACCCACCCCCTTCTGGGGAATAATGCTAACTTGTAAATTTTGGGAAAAAAGCTGCTTTTCTCCAAGATTTTATGTTTTCCTGTTTGATATTAAAAATTTTGGTGTGACCTTGAGTTCAGCTAGAAAAATTCTCCCTTGCCTTCCAGATAGTTAAACTCCTTACTTCAGTGAGTTTATTGTGTTTTGATCAGTTTCAACTGTGTCTCATTAGAAGTCTTGTGGACTCAAAGGGTCTGTGGCATAGAAAGATGTAGTGGACTTCCAAAAGGCTGACTAATTTGAGAATGCCTTCATAGTTTTGGCAGAATGAGTTCCCACAAGGCTCTTTGTCTGCCCTGCTTGTGTTTCTTTCTCTTTATGTTATAGGAATATCTCATAAATGGTTCATAGGACACTTTGTAATGTATGATATTTAACCCCTTTGTATTTGAACCCTTTTCTGTTGACTACAAAAAACTCCACTGTGAAAATGCCCATTCATTCCTGAGTACCTCTTACTGTTAAGTTAGCTGATTAGAGGTGTTATTACTTAACTGTCCTGTTAACTTCTTTTTTAGAGGAAAAAAGAAAAACAGAAAAAAGGGTAGAAATAATACAGAATTAAAAAAATTAAAAGACTGTGTATGTGCGTCTGTATGTTCTTTAGAATACATCAAGACAAATCCAGGTGAATCTTTGTAAATGGCTCAGTCACTGTTGCTGACATTCTGAATAAGTTTGTACTATTTTATATAACTTTTAACTCAAACATAAAAGCAAAAGCTTTGCTTAGTAATAAAGTACCATACAATGTTTCAATACATGTATACATCGTGTAATTGGGCTAAGCATGTCTGTGTCCTCAGATATCATGACTGGTGAAAACATTCGAAACTTTTTATGCTAACATAGTACACGGTCACAATCTGAAGTTACTGTGGGGTGTAGTGGCATATCTGAACTAACTCTTCTCTATTCTTTTATAATTTTTCTCTAGTTTTTTAAATTAGTGGTCTCAAATTATAAGACTTTTTTGTTTGAAAATGAAGAGGCAGTTAATCTGGATATTATTGTATGCATCTGAACTTTTAAGATTAAGCAAATTAATGAGATTTTATCTAAATAAAAGGAACGAGAGCCCTGTATAGTGGATGTTCTGTTGTACCAACTGCTTGAAAGGCTGAAGTAAGGATTGGTTACAATCAGCGAGGGAACATGGCAAGACCTTGTCTCAAAACAAAACAGAAAAACATAAATAGCACTAAATAGAGATATTTGTGTCATATAAGCCTTGAAACATAGCATTATTAATTTGAATTGTCTTATATACTTTAATTGCTTTTGGGTAGAATCAAGAGAAAAACTGCCGGGGGAAAAAAAGTACATTGTATATTTACTTTGAGGAGCCCATGAAAAAAAATTTTAATTCATAGTTTGAAGATGTATAGAGTGAGGTAATAAATTCACAATTCCTGTCAGAACTGCTTGGGGAAAAGCTTCTCAAAGTCCAGCATCTGATGTGCTGTGTTGAATACACAGACGCTCTGGCTGGTGGGGGAGGTTTGGTTCAGTAGGTGAGGCTATACTAATACTAATGTGAGAGATGAGTTTTAGTTAAATTGTCTAAGCCACTTGGCAGAATGTCTTCCTTGGTGTTTTAGAGCATCTTTTCCTTGCACGTACATATACATTAAGGCTGTACAAACCTGCCTACTGGTCTGTGAACAGGCAAGGAAAGTTCACAAAGATTACATTGTGATCCTTTCCTGGCTACCCGCTTGGAAATGTGTAGCTGGAGTGGGGCATTCCATCCAAAATAAGGATACTGATAGCGTCTGTCCTGTGTAGTGTTAGTCATTAAACTCCTGTCTACCTAAGCAAAGTTAAACGGGTAATTGAGGAATCTGCTAAATATTTCAGGGAGAATCCTCCGAGGACATTGTTTTATTTATCTCCAAACCTCTTCAGCATACAGGAGGACTTTTTTCTTCTAAACCTTTGTATTGTGTATAGACTAAAAGAATTTTGGGGACATAGAGCATCATTTCCTCTGATATCTTCTATCTTGAAGGTGAAAACAGCCACCGGTGAGTTACTGTCATTTGAAATATCAGGACCACCGATCAGTTAGGTGTCCTTTCTGATGCCCACACTGGCGTTCCTGCCTATGTGCTCCTGTGGCCTCTTAAACATGTGTCTGGTCAAGCTGGAGTTGATTTTCCATGTTTCTACTCTTCTGTTCCCTTCTTGGACCTGATTGGCTAAGAGAGCAGCATCCTGTTTTGAGTGTCTGTATGTTCACTGCCACCATGTTGGCCCCAGGACCTCTGCCTCCTGGACTCATCCCTACTGGAATGCAGCCCAGAGAGACCCTGCGTTGCCTTACCAGTGGGCGACTCTATGTCTTGTAAGTGACCTCTGCCTCCTGGACTCATCCCTACTGGAATGCAGCCCAGAGAGACCCTGCGTTGCCTTACCAGTGGGCGACTCTATGTCTTGTAAGTGACCTCTGCCTCCTGGACTCATCCCTACTGGAATGCAGCCCAGAGAGACCCTGCGTTGCCTTACCAGTGGGCGACTCTATGTCTTGTAAGTGGCATGCTCCTTTAATTCCCTAGAGCAGCTGGCCTGAGCCCCCAAAACAAATGATCAAACATAGCCCTGTTTACTCCTGAGCAGTGTTATCTGTGATCTTCAATATTTGCCTATTTTGATATTTCATTAATTATGAAGTTGGCATACATAACACTTTGCTCCTAGAATTCACAGCAAGTTTCTAGGGCTCAAAGATGAAAAAAAAGATTGAGAACCGAAAGGCTTGGACTCATCAGTCAGGAAGAAAACTGCTCTGCGTGCTGGGTGATGCTGTGCTGCCCTGCAGAGGCTGGAGGAGCAGCCCCGCCCACTTCCTTGAACTCCTCCAAGGTCTTCTGCCCTGGGCTGCTGGGCAGCCTTTTTTCTCTTGGCTTTGTTCTCTCTTGGGTCTTCATTTTTCTCTACTTCTTTGGATTCCCCTACATCCTATCTCACTCCTGGGCCGTGAAGCTTTCCCTACCAGGCAGTCCTGAACCTTCCTCAGTGGGTAGAAGTTTCGGCAGCCCTCATGCCTGGCAGTTACTGCCTGGTCTGCACCCCTCCAGTGGGGACCTCTGCCCTGGGTCCAGCTTTTGTAACTCAGCCCTGATGTCTTCGTCTGGGAGTTTGTTACATTCTTGTGACTCAGTGCAGCCCAAGATGAGCCAGGCTGTTTCTCCTGGGAACTGAGGCTTCGAGGAACTTGTGTGTCCATGTCTGAGAACTCCATATTTGAATGCTGGCTGGGTTCCTTCAGTTTTTGCTGACTTATTGCACTAGCTAGGACCTTGAAGACTAGGCTGCCTTGTTTCTGGTCTTAGGTGGAAAGCATTTTATTTTTACCATGTTAGCTGTGGATGTTTTTTGGTGGCTGCTCTTTATTGTAAACTTTTATAAAACAAAAATTAAAAAAAAATGACAACAGCTGATTATGAATCAATATTTTCAATGGTTAGAGGATCCCTACTAAGAATAACAAAAACCAAAACCTGCCCTTAGTAAATTTAAGGAAACCTAAAACATCAGTGAAACTGATGTGGACCAACAGCCTTCAAAGGTGCAGAGGAAAATGTAGAAATATAGGATCTGGAGGGAATGAGCTTGCTATTTTAATTTGTTTAATACTATTGGGGTACTAATTGTTTATTTGCTGAATGGATGTGTGTGTGTAAGTTTAGATTGGCTCCCTTTTTATTCTTAGCTTTAAATGTAAATTCTTGTTACTGAAATAGTTCCGAAAGTTCACAATCATTGGAGTTTTGTAAACGTTAGGTCTTACCAGTTTTCTGAGACAAGGTCTTGTGTAGTTCAGGCAGACCTTAAACTATGTAGCCCAGGCTGGTTTTGAACTCCCAGCAGTCCTCCTGCCTCAGCCTCCAAAATGCTGGGATTATAGGTGTGTGCCATCATATCCTGCTGTTTTTCCTGTGTGTGCTATCAACTCTGGAACTGTAAGATCTAAGAAATTTGAAATATTATGTAGCTCCTTTTTTTCTCCCCCTGTAATTAGGAAAAGTAACCTGATTTAGTCTCAGAAGAGGCCTCTGGAAAAGCCTGAAAATTCCTATGCTCATCAGAACCATATGTTCATAGAAACATTATAATCTTAATGCAAGTGATAAATCAGCACATGTTGATTAACTCTGTGACCTGCTTAGTTGATATAAATGACCCCTACAAGGCAGTGATGGTGACAACATTGTGACATCTTTTTTATATACTGCCGTATGAACATTTCTGCAGTGAGAACTTTCAATTTTCCCAGGCCTCAGAGCTTGTATTCGATGCTTCATTAACAATTGTTGATGTACATTTTTGGGTAAATCTATCTGGATAGGTTAAAGAAAGAAAGAAACACCGCATACAGACTATGCATCATTTTTAAGTGGAAAGTTAAGGGACACGATTAATTGGAATCTTAAAGATGGGCTGCCCCTAATAGGTGCCCAGCAATTTTGTGTTGAAAATGTTGAGTAAGAAAAAGAAAAGGGGACAGAAATGTCTTTATAGCATTTACATTCTGGTTTTTTAAGATGAGTAGCACTTAGTCTTTGTTCTAAAATTTAGAAATATTCAAAAAGTTTGGAAATTTATATTGTTAAGTTCATGGTTTTATTGCAAGGGATTTGCCTCCATCTTTAGGTAAGACTCTCTAATTTTTGTAAATTCCTCTTTACCTCACTGTTACTTCTCAGTTTTGCTGTTCTGTCCAGAATCATTCTTCCAAATGGCAATGGCAGCTTGTAATATATAGGACAGGTTCATCTTTGTAGTTAGATATTATTCAGATCTTTTCTCCATTATATATGTATACTTCAGGTAGATTTTCTGCATGGCATTTTTCTCTTGTGCAAATAGGAGAAATAGAATATCTCAGATTTATTTGTAAGCATTAAATGAGGTTTGCCCCATGCCCAACACATATTAAATGCCATGTAAAGTTTGAATACTTCCATTTTTATTTTTCCTTCAGCCAAGTAGCCCAGCAATTTTCTATTTCAAACAAACAAACAAACAAACAAACAAGCACCTCATGGTCCATTCCTGTCACCCAGAACTAATGGTCTTCCCCCTAAGCTGGTAGGGCGGCAGGAATAGTTTTCAGTGTGTTCTTTAGAGGTTGTTTCCGAGTCCTTCCTTTTCCTGTATCCACTGCTGTTCTGCATCTTGGTTGGCAAGGGGCGGGTGGCGGGGTCTTTGTACTCTATCCTGGAGTACCTACTTGTCCCCAAGGAATTCTCTGTTCCTCCATTTTCACTTTTCACAATTTGAGAGGTAGTCTCTTTCTCCAGTTAGGAGTAGACAAGAGAGCCTGATTTAAAGATTTTCTTTCTTGCCGGGCTGCTCAGTAAGAATTATTTTAAAAAATACGTTTTTTGAGAGCTAAAGGTACAAGTCCTAACTTGGAGCTCAGTGATTCATGCCAGTGTGAACACACTGGTGCCACAGGGATGGTAGTAAATCAAAGGGAAGTCATTGCTCTGAGCTTCACTAAGCTTTCTCACCCCTGTTAGCTTTCAGATCACCCACCTGTTGTGAGAAACCTTTCAGGCCCTGGTACCCTCTGACCCACCATCTGCCAGCTAGTTCTGTAGGGCCTGGGGTTGCCTGCCCTGCTCCCTGTGCCTTTCCGCCAGAGGTGAAACCTGGGGTTACAGAGACTGCCTCTTTGTTCTCAGCACGGCCTGCCTTTCATAGATGGCAGAAAGAGTGACACAGAATGCCATATTTCATTTAGTTGGCTTTAAACAGTCTTCCCTTGTGTCTTGTTGGAGGCTGGATGCAGAGAAAATCCTGTGTTTAACGCTGCCCGTTTCGTACTTCTTGATGTCTGTGCTCAACAACATTATGTAAAGTATTAAGCATTTTAAAAACATGCTCATGATTAAGGTTAAAAAGTAAACTTTGATTTTTAAGAATGAAAAGTGCATGAGAGTTATGAATGGTTAATAGTTCTGGAGGCTCTGAGTAATGTTGGAATTCTGCAGATGTCACATGAGCCCTGTGCCTATGTGTGTGACTCTCATCACTGTATGTTTGGGTACTTTATGTGGCCTGTAGAGCGGAGGGCAGAGGAAATGAGCTGAAACCAGGCAGAGGGAGTTATGATACCGTATGAGTAACCTCTTGTCTGTGAGATCTCTAATTACTGGAATGTACAGGTTAGAGATCTAGCAATCTGTCTGAATAGGTAGCAGGGTATGTAAAGTGGCCGAAGATTGGAGCTGACCTTCCTGTCTTTTCTTATTTGTGTAGTTTTGCAAATATGATAAAAGATATTAGTACTTTTTTATGGTTGGTTGTTTAATGGGAAGAGATGGATTATTGACATTCTGATGTGGAATTAGCATTTTCAGAGGTGATAGGCTAAGTATTTTCAAATGAATCCTGGCTTTACCACTTAATTAGTTGTGAGATCATTAAAAATCATTGGCTTGGATGAGATAATACATCTGGAGGACTTAGTAAATTGCAAGATGTGGAACACTGCAGTAGCTGTTACATTTGTGTTCTTTTAGAAGGCTTACCTCTGTGTGTGGCTCTCACATGCTCACCACTTCTTCTTCCTTTGCTTCCAAATTTCCTATTTCCTAGGTGTTTCTTCTGGTGCTAAAGTAGGTTAATCTCATTAACGCCCTGCTTATTGTTGAAGTGAAGAGAAACTCAGCAGAGGTGAGACCTTGGGTTCCATGGGAGAGAGGAAGCTTTTTGGAGGAACTCTAGATTGATAGAGGAAGGCTACAGGGAATCAGCTGACGTGTGAACTGCAGACATGTGGGGGGTACTCCTGGAGGTGGGAGAAACATGGAGTAGGGCAGTGGTCAGCAGAGCACTACCCCTTGGCTCAGTGGGAAGGAGAAGGAGGCCAGCAACCTGTGGGTGTTGGCATTGCCTGAGCCTGCTGTGGCCTGGATGTTAGCATTCTGATGTCTCTGCCGTGCGGTTTCAGGAATGGCTGTGGCCCTCTGTGGTCCTATGTCCTCTGCATGCCTGGTCTGAGCTAATATGCTCTCCAGGAAGTCTCCTCAGTGCCATGGGCAACCCATCCCAAGATGGTATAGCTTGTGATGATCGTTGTCTTCATGTCCAACCAAGTTGCTTTTGCCTTTGACAGATCGTCAGCCATTCTAACTCATTTTGTATTTTATAGCATTGCCTACAATAGAATTAGTTTTTGTTTTTTTTTTTTTAAATTTAACAACAGAAATTTGTTTGCTCATGTTTGTAGAGGCTGAAGTCCAAGATCAGAGGGTCAGCAGGTTAGAGATGAATTCTGGAAGTGGATGATGGTGTAGGCTGCACAGCAGAGCGAAAGCACTGAGCAGTGCTCAACTGTATACTTTAAAATGGCAAAGATGACAAACTTGATGTGTTTTTAAAAATTGATCAGTAAAAACCAGTAAGAATCGTGTTAGCCTGTACTCTTTCCATGAGGTGTCAAATTGACAAGTTCTGAGTTTTTGAGAATTATGTTTTAGCCAGTCCCTTTAAAAAGTTTTGATGAGGGTGGGGATTTAGCTCAACGGCATTAGCGCCTGCCTTGCAAGCAGGCAGTCGTGAGTTTGATCCCCGGTACCGATAAAAAAAAAAAAAAGAAAAGAGAAAGTTTTGATGGCCAGAATTGATTTTCATCCTCTGCGGAGGAGTCCAGCTCACCTCTACCCTTTCTTCACCTTTGCCTGAACCAGAGATGGAAGACATTTCTTCTAGGCCTTGTCTGGAGGGTAAAATTGTGATAACCCCCGCGAGAGGGATCTTAAAGAGAAACAGATTCTTGTAAGTTTTGGTAAAATTTCCCAGAAGTTGTTTAACAATTTGGTAACAGTTATAAAAACTGGGGTGCAGGTCCAGCAAAATCCTATATGTGTTTTTTAAAAAAATATATTTTAACTGTTATATAAAAACATAAAGTCGTACATATTTGTTGGGTGTCATGAGATATTTCAATGCATGCATGCATCATATGCATTTGTCTTAGTTACTGTATTTTTCTCATTGCTGAGAGAAAATACCCAGCACACAAGGTAAAGGAGGAAAGGTTTAACGTAGCTCACAGCTTGTAGACATTTCAGTTTACAGTCGGCTGGCTCCAACGCAGGCTGACATGGAAGAGGGGTGTTGCAGAGGAGAGATAGTTCATCGCAGGCGGAAGGCAGCAAAGCAGTAAGGTAGCAAACTAGCAAGCAGTGACAGCCCTCTTTCTGTCCCTTATGTTCTATCCAGGCTACATGCCCTAGAGTGGTAGTACTCATACCAGGGTGTGCCTCCCCATTTTGTACACCCTGATATATGTCAGACCAATCAGTGGACTAATTTAATAATCACACATCCTTAATCCCAGCATCACACTCTAGCTTCAGCCATCTCTGAAAAGCCTTAGCTATGACTGCATGAGGCTCTGGGAGCACAGCTAGACACAAACTATAGCAATGTTTATGTCAATTACACATTTCTGTCTCCAACATTTATCATTTCTTTGTGGTGAAAGCATTTATATTTATGGTGGAAAATCTAAACTCCTTCTAGCTTTTGAAACATACAACACGTGATGGCTATATACTGTGCAATAATAGCCCAGCAGAGCTTCCGTCTTGTGTCTCACTGTAACTTAGTCTCTCCCTGTTTCTCCTGCCCCTCATTCTTCCTTGGCCTCAACTTCTATGAGATCAACTTTTTTATATTCTGCGCATGAGTGAGATCATGTGGGACGTGTTCTCCTCTGCCTGACTTATTTTAGTTAATACAGTTTTCCACTTCCATCGTGTTGCTGGGAATAACAGGATCTCATTCTTTGTTACAGCTGACGAGTATTCCATCATATATATGGACTCCATTTTCTTTATTCATCAGTCAGTGGACACTTAGGTTGTTACTATTTTTTGGCTACGATAAATAATACTACAATAAAAGAGTGTGGGCATCTCTTTGACATGCCAGTTTCTCAGATATATAGTCAGCAGTGGGATTTCTGAGTTATATAGTAGTTATATTTTTAACTTTTTGAGGAACCTCCATATTTTTTCATATTGAGTGTGCTAAATTGCATTTCTAACAATAGTACCCAAGGGTTTTGTTTTCTTCATATTCTTGCCTTCACTTCTTACTTCTTTTGTTGCTGTTTTTTTCTTTCTGGTAAGAGCCGTTCTTACTGGAGTGAAGTGCTGTATCATTGTGGTTTGGATTTGCATTTCCCTGATTAGTGTTGTTGATCATTTTTTCATATGCTTATAGACCATTTGTATGTCTTTGAGAAATGTTTATTTAAGTTTACTGCTCATTTTAAAATTACATTGTTTACTTTTTTGCTATGGAGTTTTTGTAGAGCTCCGTATATATTCTGAATACTAACCATGGTCCGATGTATAGTTTGCAAATTTGTTGACCTATGGGATCTCAGATTGTTGTACCAGGATCTTAGAGGCTTAAAGCTTTATTGGTTTGCTGTAACTTGTTTCTATTCTAAAATGAGAGACTTAATAAAGTAAGGATTGCCGGTACTGTACTGCTTACTTCCTCTGAGCTTTGTTCCCCAAATTAACCTTTTGGAAAGATGTGTTACATTCAGGAGATTTGGCAAGTACTGGGAAGCCTCTAGGAATGGGAAATGGCTTTTACAGTTTAAACTCAACTATAGTCCATGTTTAATTTAAGAATTTTTCCAAACTTCTCTTTGCCAATCATTTATTCTGTAATTTAGTATTGAAGTGACCTTTGACCAAAACCAATTAACTTTGTGTTTCGCTTCTAGATTGTTACATTATAAAATTTTAGAGACATTTTCTGCGAAATTATATAAAATTTCCATAGTAATTATGACCTTGAGGCATTTTTGTGTCAAAGAAGATGCATAATCTACTCTCCTTTGTCTGGTAATTACTCTCTCATCTTTTTCCCCACTCTGATTAGTCTTCATATCTGTTTCTTTACTTAGATAAATACTTCATCAATCAGGGATTAGAATAATCTCATTACCTATGGGAATTCCTCAGTGTGACTCAGTGCTTTAATGGAGCTGTAAGGGAGCTTTTATCATTGAAAGCAACACGGAGTGACCAGATGGACTCATTGGAAGCAACTTCCAGAATGTCAGGGAGGGAGGGTATTTAATGAGGCATAACACACACTGAAGAGAGCGCAGTCCTCCTCTAATTGCTGGTGCTTTGTTTTATCCTTTGCACACTTTCTTTTTCTTTTGTGGGAGAAACAGGTTTCAGAAGTAAAGTTAAGAGGATTTACTTCATATCGTGAAAATCAAGACAAAAATCAAAAGCTGTGGCTCGTTGTTTTGGGAGGGTGCACAGAACTTGTAATGTCTGATAGAAGGAGAGCAGCTGCCAGCCGGCTTTTCAGTGCAGCCCAGTTCCTTATTTTTGGATATAGATTTCAGTGTCCAGATTGGCTATTGTTGTTGGTGCCAATTGGGCACTTGAACATACACTGTTGTGGCCTATTGGACAAAGCCAGATTTGAATCCTAAGTTAGAGGTAAGAAACGAGTTCTCTAAACTAATTAAAAAAACCCTTTATCATTCAAGTAGGGCTTTAATACTGTTTCAGGCCACTAGTGTAATGGAAAATAATAGAAAAATATTTTTTCCTCCCCTTACTCCCATGGAGGAACTTTATAAAACTTGTGCATGTTGGTTGTGAACTGAAGGCTCCTCTGACTTATTTTTAGTCTCTGGAAGAATGAAATTAAAAGGCGTTCAAAACCTGTTCTTTTGAGAGTGGCATTCATTTCCATTGGTTTTAATTTAGCCAGATTATTTTTGGCTGGCTCCATACTCCTGAGAAAAGGGTGTGGTGGAGAAAATGATACGGAGAATGAGAAGGAAGAATTTTGTATTGTTCTGCATTTGCGTATGATCAGTGGAAAAGGAGGGATTAAAATAAAAGTTAAAAAAATAGTTGGCGGATTCTTGTTACAACTTTCATTTAATCACTTTTTCATATAAATACCTGAAATTTATTGACTTTATTAGCCATAAACGCTTGGTAGATAAAGCTTCTCTGTACCTTTCTCCTCTTCATATGGGGTGTTCATATTGCCAGTGTGTTGTTAGACTCAATTAGATCAATTTGGAACATTTTGTTTTTGGCACCAGAGGAAAAAGTAAGTGGTGTGCTGGCACCATCTTGCTTTCAAATAAATAACAGGTAGTTTTAGTCGTCACGTTATGTGTTGGAATTTGTTCCCTTACTCTGGCAGGCTGGCCAAAGCCAATTACTGCTTTACTCCTCTTTCCACTCAAATGTTTTTTACCCTCAGTGTTTATTCACTGTAGGAAGGGAAGCCTTTTGCTGTGGCCTTCTGACAGAGGCGGATTCTGCGCTGTTGTAAGTGTTATGCGTGGTAGCCCCTGTTCCCTTTCTGGTGGCTGTCGTGGGTGACACCGTGATCTCATTCCACCCTTCAGGGCTGGGTGCACTTGGCCTGTGCAGCTGCCAACCTGTCCCATTGGCCAGCCCATTCTGGCAGGGTTCTTGAGGACATCACTTATCCCTCTGCTGCTGTAATTATAGAAGTGTAATAGTGGTAATAATAGCAGTAAACTTCTGTGATCCCTTTTCAAGTGCTGGTTATTGTATCCACTTCTTCACTTGCGTAATTTTATTTAGGTCTCATGTCTCTATTGGGAGGTGGTGGTGGGGATGTTCTTCATGATACCAGAAGAGGAAGAAGGACTCTGCAAGGATAAGAAATCTACTCAGAGTCCCACAGAAGGAAAGAAGCAGAAATGGCTTTAAACCCAAGTTCTGCTGACTCCTTTCTCACCCATTCCTTCTCTGGCTTCCACATAGCTGGAGGGACCTTCAGATGCCATCTTGTTCAATGGCTGGCAGCCTGGCCACACATTAGAATCATTTGGGGAGTTTGAAACAAAAATTCTGTTGGTCTCCTTTCAGGTTGATCAATCAGAACCTCCAGGGGCAGCACCCAGACCATTCCACTGTGTTTTAGGAGCACCCCAGGTGATTTGCCATGCAACAGTGACAACCACTGGTCTCATCCAGATCCCTCAGTGTTCAGGAAAATCTGAAGCCCATGAGTTTTCTTCTAGGTTAGTCAGCTGGTTACATCAAGGACTCAATCCTAGATCTATTGTCCCCTTGATATCTCATTTTCTTATTCCCAATCCTAACAGTAGAGACCAGATGTGGGAAATTTCATTTGAGAGATATATAACCAGTAATGTGAATGGCACTGTGTACTTGAGAGGCATGGCTTGCTTTGGAAGGGTTGCAGATGGTTGTCATATAAATAAACTATGTGCATATTGCCGAAGATGTTAATATGCTACAATAAATATGAGGCATATCTTAACATATCGCTGTGCATGTTCACAAATACAAAGCCCCCATGGTTAGGATGGCAAGACTCCTGCTAGAGGAGATTGCAAAGCTAGACTGTTTGCACATACATCATCATCGGCGTAGCCAGGGAAAGGTGTGACTATCACTGTTTACCAGACATGCCAAGACAAAAAATGAAGTGTGCTCAGTCATGATGTGGCTGTCTTGCCACCAAACCACACAGCTCTCCATGGTTTCTAGAGGCACAGGCTGGGTCCTATTCAGAGTCCAGTTGAGTGTGAAGAGGGCCATTCGAGCTGTTGCCTTCATGTAACTGGACTGTTTTTCAGGCATTCATATGAGCACTTGTGGGATCCTTTTGGCTTGAAGGATCACAGCTCTGATTAGTGGGGTAATTTTTTCATGCTCCAATCTCCCCATTCCCTCAAGTTATTGTCTTAATTGCTTCTGAAACTCACTGTCTTTCGCTGGATATATTATCTCTCAAACTTTTCATTTTGCTTTGTGATTTTTTTAAGATTATCTTCCAGATTACAGTTTACCTAAGCTGTGTTTTACATGGTTCATTTTATTTTTGAAATCCATCGATTTTAACAGTCATCTTTGAATTCTCTTTCTGCTTTTGAGTGTTCTGACTGCCCCCCCCCCCCCGCCAGCAGCTTGTTGCTTTATGGGTGCAATGTTGTTTTTAAGTCTTTCCTAATAACTTGTGATCCTTAGTTGCTGGTTTGTTTTAATGAATTAAGAGTTCTGTGGATAAACTGAGAGGTGTGTCTTTGATCTTCTCGGGCTGTCATAAAGTTTCCCAAATAGAGCTTATGAGAGTAGCAGGCCAACTCTACCTCTCTGGTGATGCCAGGGAAAGCCGGTGGAGCCTCCCAGTGCCTTTCACAGTGAGGAGTTTCAAAATGATCCCTAGCTTTTCTCTGATACCCAGCCCCGCCAAAGGGTCCTATTTTCTGGGATTTAGCCATTGAGTGCATCTCTGTACCTGACTCTCAACTTTAAGAGTTCTGTTTTGTTGGAAAGAGCAAAAGGGCTCACTCTGCTCTTGTTACCTCACCACTGGGCTGCTCCATAGCCCACGCTGACCTAATCTTCGACTCCAAGTTTGAAGCCAAGACCCTATGGAAGGGTGTCCTTCACTCCGAAGGTCTGGGCCATGGTTTCTCCTGTTCTCCTAGAGTGATTAGATCTGACTCCATGTTTCTAGAATTTCTTCAAACTTTTAGGTTCACTACTGGCTGCTTTTTCTGTTTCCTGCATTGTTATTCCCTCCCTTCCTTTTTGTTTTCATAGAAATTTCCCCCCTGTCATTTTAGTGATGGCCTAGGAGTGAGATTTCTTGCTCTGTCTGGAGTTGGAAGATCCACAGACCCAGGGACGTGGATGGAAGGAGTAGACCCATCTGTGAAGATCTATGTTTGGGGCAAGGAAAGCTTTGAGGTAGATTCCCAAGTTCAGATGTGGGCAGGGTCAGGAAGTGACACATCTTTAGTCTTCTTCTTTTTTTTTGAAATCTTTCCTTTGCACTGTTTTTCTCAGCTGGTTCAGATCCATCTAAAAGGATCACAGTCACTGACTGTCTTGCAATCAGAGGTGTTTAAGCCCTACATCTGGGCTGGCAAGGAAGGGAAACTGTCCCATACTCCACTCCCTGCTTCTGTCTCTTCATAGGCCATCTGAAAAGCCCATTGATGTCTTGGAGAGGAACAGTTTAAGAGCACTTTCCCTTGGAAAGCAAGGAAGACATAAGGGTGTGGCTTCTTCCCTGCTGCTGCCTCTGCCCAGTTTTGGGAAGAAGCCAAGTGCGATTGGTGCCAGTAAATACAAGCTTGGGCATAGGCTCTGAGGTGCTAACCACAGACTCTCAAAGGGCTGGATGGCCAGCCCCAATGTTAGAGTAGCTAACAGGGTCGTATTAAAAGTTTGATTGTACTGCTCACTTTGGCAGTATGTATACTAAAACTCTGATCGTAAAGCCAGCTGTGGCAGTGCTGCATGCCTGCAATCCCAGAATTCTGGGGGGCTGAGACAGGATGACAAATTCAAGCCCAACTTGGGCAATTTAGGGTTTTAGTATGATCCTGTCTTAAAAAGGACTCAGTGGGAAGGTCCTGGGTTTAATCTCTGTCTCCCAAAAACCTCATATATTTTGTTGCTGTCCTTTGTTGCAACAAGTTGGTATATTAGTAGGAGAAGGGGAGGAGGAGGTCAAGTGTTCCCTGGAACAAAGAAATTCGAAAACAGCATCAACCATCAGGGTCTCAAGGTGGGAGGGCAAGCTGGAGGTGGCAGAGAGAACTCAGTAAGGCCTCTCATATCCCTGGGAAGGTAGCTTGGGGACTGTTGGGAGAGCTTTGGTTTAAATGTTTTAGAATAATATTTTTATAGCATGGTAAGTGGCTCAACAAGCAAACTCCAGGCTTGCTCCAACAGAAAGAGAGCTCAGAATCCATAATTCACTCATGGGAAGGGAACGTGGCTTCTTGTTCAAGCACAAAACCAGAGTCTGTGTTCTGTCCTGACTGACTGCCAAACACATGTGCAAGCGGGGGCCAGGACTACTCAGTCTGGAGCTGTTCTTTCTCTGTGGCACACAGGGAGTCCCCTCCACTGCTTCCGGGCTAAAAGGCCTCCACAGTAGGCCAACCAGATAGAGGTGGGGGAGGCAGTGTGTGTTCCTAGAAGGCTGGTTCCACAGTTGGCCATTCCTTGACCTTACAGCAGATTTAACAAAAAGTATGTAGTGGAATCTAGTTCTTTTTATTTAGCCTTCCTGTTTTTCTGGATTTTACCCACCGAGTTGCCAAGCTCGCTCATTAGCATGGGTCATTAGTGCTATAATAATTGTCAGATTTGGCTGGGGCTGGAGTTTGTCTGACTTTACCTGCAACTAAGTCTTGGCACGTCTGCTACACTATCAGCAGCTGTCTGTGTTCCGAGCGTCCACTTTCACAGCCTAGCCAACCCCAGCTTTATAATTGGTTCACTTATCAGAATGGTTCTAATTTGAAATAATAGCCATTCTTAAGGACAGCATTCATTTAAAAAATGATGTCAGTGTTTGTTTGGAAAGGAAAATAGCCTAACTGACTTCAGGGCAAAAAATATATTTGCATTTGAAATTTTCTTTTTAAATTACAGAAAAGGTATCTGGTTTGGCAGAAAGAGAAGGTGATAGTTATATGCAAAAAAGTAAGTGTTTTAAGTAAGAGAAATAGAATCATGAGTTATTTAGTTCAATGAAAGCTGGGTAGCATATGATAGTTTTGAACACTGAGCTACATCCTTGGTCCTTTAAAAAACTTTTTTATAAAAAAATTTTTGAGACAGTATCTAAGTTGCCTGGGCTGGGTTTGAACTTGTGATCTTCCTATAAATCTACTTGCAAGATATTTTTGCCCTAAAATACCTTTTGTTCGGCTGTGTTTTTCTCCTCTAACAGGATTTTTTGAATCTTACATCTTTCAAAGACCTTAGCAATCAATTTAAAATGAAGTGACAGTTTCTTCCATGCTGTTCTCTTTAAGGATGTGACTCCCCAAACTCACACAGCAGTCACCACCGTGAAAGTAGATTTGTTTCTCCCTTCTTACCTGTGGCCTGGGTAAGGAGGAGAGGGAGTGTGGTGGGTCAGACAAAGAGGGATACGAGAGACCACTACGGTAAACTGTTTTGTGCACTTGTTGCTGTTACCTCTTAACTTTCATGGTCATTTTGACTTTGGGGAAGAGCCAGAAGTCACTCAGTGCCAGATTTGCTGAATACAGTGAATGAAGACACATTGTGATGTTTTTACAAGCCTGCCTTTCTTTTGAATGGCACGTGACAAAAGCATTCACTGCATTTCTGATCACAGTTTATAAAAACACTCAAGAGAGATCTTCCAGAACTGTTATGGAAAATAGCAACAATGATTGGATAAGTGTGTTTGAAGCAATGGGGAATGTTTTGAGGGGATTAGCGACAGTATGTCTTTTGCTGTATTAAATTTTTAAAAATGTCAATATTTACAGTATATTTTGATCATATTTTGTATGTAGGAAGCAGTGGAACAAATATAGTGAGATATGAGAGAGAATATTATTCCTGGAGTTGTTTTTGCAACTTTTCTTTGGCTTAAAAATTTTCAGAAAATATTGATAATAATTTATAACATTTATAGCAAAAATACACTGTGTATTTTGTCAGTAGTAAAACACTTGTATTTTGATAGTATTTGAAGACAAAAATGACTATGGTCTTAAAGACTTGAAAACATGAGAATTTTTTTCTCTTTGAAAGTTAAACTATAAAACAGTGCATAGTGAATCCCAGCAGAGATGTGCAGAATCATCTTAGGTAAAGACAGACGCGCGAGATCTGTCTACGTAACCTTAGCTGTGGGGTTAGTACATCTCACAAATGTGGAGCATTTTCCTTCATTGACAGAGAGGGCTGTGCGGGGTCATTTCGTTTTGCTCAGCTGATCCCTCTCCTTCTGTGTCCAAATTCAGCAGACTGTCCTGATTGCAGTCAGCGTGTTTATCTGCTGTGTGAGTCATGCTGATACAAACAGCCTGGTCTGCTAAGAAGTTAAGTGTTGTTTGTCAGATAAAACTCTGTCCTTCTGGGGAGCTTGGTGATGTACATCCTCCATTCAGGCAGCAGCTGTCCTTGGTCCATGGGGAATTCATTAAGTTGAGGCCGTCCAAGCTCACGCCTATAATTCCAGCACTATAGGATGCTGAGGCAGGAGGATTACAAGTTCAAACCTTGAAACTGAGCGACATGGTGAAATTGTGTCTCAACATAAACAACAAAAAGGAGTTGGAGGATGTAGCTCAGTGTGGAGACTGTAGGTTCCTTCCCAGTGTCACACACACATCAAAACAAAACAAAACAACAAAACAAAAAATGTAGAGATCCAAGTCTCTTAAGTGAAAGACAGTTTCTAAATAAGTTACTGTCTCTTGGTGCTAAATGATTAGAGATCTTGGAAATAGAATTTAGGGAGAGAAGAAAATCAGTATTTAAGAAAGAAAACAGGAAAGCTAGGGATTATTCAGTAGTGGCATGTTGTGTGTATTGATAGATATAACAGGAACATACTTTACATAAGGCAAACATTTAAAAATGTAATATTGAAATTGTGGTGTAAAGATCTGCTGTTGTGTTGGTCAAAGTACCTAAAACTGTGTTATTTACTGTAGGGTATCATTTCAGAAAGCTTCCGTGTATTTGTTTTAGCTTTTATAACAGTTGTGGACAGAAAGCTGGAACCTATGTCTGAAAGCCTGCAGTTCAATTATGAACAGTGATTAATTTTTGTGGTCTGTATACCAATGGACATGATTTGGGATTGTGGGTGTGTCAGAGATGGATGAGAACATTGTGTGGTTGCAGGAAGTTGGAACTTGTTTGCTGGCTGTGGAATTAGCGTCTGGAGCCGTTTCCTCCACTAACGGAGCCATTGTTTGGGTGTGTTTTGTGTTAGGAGAGATTGGTCTGGACCACTGATCTTTACAGAGCATATTTCATTAGAACAAGAAAGTCAGTGTGCCTTGCTGGCCTGTGCACATTCTCGGAGCTTTTTTGGCTTATTCCTTTTGTGGTACGTGTTGAAATCAAAGTACTGTGTTTCAACAGCAGCTTAAAGGCTCCAACATCCTCCCACATGTCAGAAATAGTATGTGTTTCTGAGCAGAAGTTTTCCAAAGAAGTAAGATCATGCCAATTACCCATGAGATTCCTGAAGAATCAGCCATCGGAGTAAAGTTAGGTAAAGTTATATATATACACACACATATACATATATATGATATTTTAGGTATCTTAAAATCAGTAAAATGTTTTCTTGAATCAAGTTTGGGGGTGTGACTTCTGAAATCTAAAATAGATTTTATTTTATTTGTAATATCTTCCCTTAATGTGCATATTTAATTCAGAAAGATCTTTTTCTATAAGGATACAAAACTTTTGTGAGTATGAGTGAATGAACATACTTTCCTTCCCATGTGAGAGGGAGAAAGAAGTTTTTGGTATAGAATTAAACACTGATGGCCAGAAAAACCTATTTAAAAATTGTTTGCTTTCAGAGTATTTTTGTGTTGCAAATATTTTATTAAATTTTTTTATTACTTTTTCTGTGTGCTTATCTTCCTGTCTAACTGGATCTACAGGATCTCTCAGTAGTTCTTGTAGGCCCTGAGAATTTGGAGAATTTTTTCTCACATTTCATTACTTTCTGTATTTGTGAACTATTTTTTTTTTAGCAATTTCTTAGTTCTCTGATCATGACAATATAACAATGCCCTTCATTTATCTCTTTGACAGCTTTCTTTTTCATTTAGTAAATTTCTTTTTTGGGAACAATTTTTAGGTTTATACAGTGATGTTAAAGGCAGTATATGGGGTTTCTGTATAACCCACACCTATGTGCCCCCACATTCACATCTTACATTATGATGATACCTGCGTACAATGACTGAAACAATATTGACATTTTATTCTTGACTAAAATCCACACTAGCTGGACTTGGTCCTGCGTGCTTGTAATCCCAGTACTCAGGAGACTGAGGCAGAAAGATCACTGTGAGTTTGAGGCCAACCTAATGGTTTAATGACAGTGAGAGTCTATCTTACCCTTCACCCTCAATACATAAACTAATACCACATTTAATTCAGATTTTCTGTTTTTGCCTAATTTCTTTCTTTTGATCCAGAACCAATCCTGGACACCATATTATATGTAGTCATCCTATATCCTTTTGCTTCCTGTTAGCTGTAGCTATTTCTCACATTTTCCTTCTTCTGAGGACCTTGATAATTTGATAGTGACTAGTGAAATGTTTGGTAGTGTGTCCCTCACTACTTGGCTACTGTGTTTTGGAGAGAAAATAGCAAAGAGTTACTATCACATGATATCAGAGGCATGTGGTATTAACATAACTTGTCACTGCTGATGCTAACTTTGATCACCTAGCTTGATTATATTTTTGTTATGTTTCTCCACTGTAAAATTGTTGTTTTTCTTTTTCTGTACTGTACCAAGAATGAAAGTCACTGTGCACAGCCCACACTTGGAGCAGGAGTTATGTACCACCTTTCTGAAGTTAAAAAAAAGTACACAAATCATTTGTAGTACTATCCTGGAAATTTGTGTTTTCCTGTGCACTCATTTATATCAGTATGGGTTCATGGATATTTTATACTTTAGGCTATAATCCATTACTATATTTATTTTGGTGGTCAAATTGTTCCAGTTTTGGCTACCGGGAGCTCTTTCCATTGGCTCCTGCACCCCTTTGGCATACCCCCATCATTGTGGGTTTGTCCTGCTTTGACGTCATCTATTTGCATGATCCCCAATTCTTTGGTATTAAAATTCAAGATCCCAAAGTTTTGGTGCTAGCTGTGTTATTCCTTGAATTTAGTACTTCTATACACATGTATTTTGGTGTTTATTTCCTGGTCCTTTGACCAGATTTGTGGGTCTCAATTTGCCTCCTGTCATAACAGCTAAATCAGAACTTTGAAGTTGAGGATCGGGCATTAGTAATATGACTAAAGTTCTTCAGGTGGATTTAACATGCAGCTAAAGAAGCAATTCTAGCTTGGAAAATCCTGGGGGTAATGGGTACTAATATTTGAAGTAGATATTGGATAAGTGTTTGTTGATGTTAATGTTAGTAATTCACTAATGCACCTATTCCCTAAGCAAACATTTACTGAGTCCCATCACCTGGCATAGCTATACAAAACACTGAAGTAAAAGGACTCTTATAGTTCGAAAGGTTATTAGGATTTAGCTATACAATGTAGAAAGATGTGTCATGTATCAACACTAGGAATTAACATTAGTACAAAATATTAATACTAATTGAACTACACACTAGTTTTGATTTTTCCAAGTTTTTTAAATAATGTATGTTTTCTGTTACCAGATGCAGTCTGAGATTCCACATTGCATTTAATTATTATGTCTCCTTTTTATCCTCCTGTTCATCACTGATTCTTGGGTTTTCATTCTTTTTCATGAGCTTAGCAGTTTTTGTGAGTAATGAACAGTAATTTTGTAGAATTTTTTCTTTATACTCGATGTTTTGAGACATAAGGTTGTAGATTTTAGAAAGAACATCATAAAGGCAATGTGCCCTTTCTCTTGCATCCTGTAGGCACCCGAAACCAATGACCAATGAGACTGACTTCTGGTGGTGGTAACCTTAGTCAGTTGGTTAGTGTGGTAGGCAGTTTTCTCTACAGTTAAAATTACTACTTTTTGCTTTTTACGTTTACTAGAAGTAGGTTTCCAGGCCCAAGTCCCTCTGGAAGAAAGATTTTGCTCCACTTCCTGGAGGAAGGAGTATTAAAGAATATGTGGTTGAATCTGAAAACTAGTGCAATGTCTAGCAAGTTTTGGAAGGTAATCTTTGAAGCCTTATGATACATTCTCTCTTTCAAGTTTCCTCTGCAGCCTGCTGCTTTTATTGTTCATCTGCCTGTGGTAGTTAAGGATGTGTTGTTCTATTGATGACTTTTTCCCTCATTTCTCTGTGTGCCCTACAACCCGGCCGGCCAATGGTGAGATGGAACCCAGGACCTGTGCATGCTGGGCAAATGTTCTGCCTTTGACCTGCACCCTAGCCCTCTTCTATGTTAACCAGAATTTTTTGTCAGGAAGATTGTTTCTTCTCCCTCGTTTGTTTACTTACTTATATTGGTATGGACTCAAGGTCATTTATTTTTTGGGTTATAATTCAATGCTATTGTTTGTTGCTCTTTAGGATTGGCTCTTTTGTTGTTGTGTGACAGGATGTAACTGACTCATCTTTCATCTTTTCACCCCATTCCTAGAACTGGCTGTTTTCTCAAGGCGTCCTGGTTCTTTGCATTTGGGAATGATATTGCACTTAGAAACCAAGAACTGGATGCAAGGTGTGCTAACCGCTACTGAGTGTCACTGCTTTTAGGACTTCTCAATGAACAGAGGTAGGAAATAGTCTTATAAATTCTAATCTGTGTACTGTATACACAATTTATATACCTCTTGGTCAAAATAAAAATGATAATTTTTGTAATATCTCTTATTTCTGTATCTATCTGTGTATACATTTAGATATGTGTGTGTATACCCCAGTATCCCCAAGCCCAGAAAAATTTATGTTCATGTTTGGATCTATTTACCTACATATCTAAAAACAAACATGAGCTTACACGGGTGTCATCAACTATAATCCATGGGTGAATTTATTCCAGCCTTCCTCTTTTGTAACTTGTTTTTGACACTGAAAGTCTTAGGTCCTCTTCTCTATACCTTATTTACAGATTTGTTCAGTGGCACTCTATGCAGTTTCAGAACTGCTAACTTGTGCCCGTGCTACCAATAAACCTACCAACTATATACAATGTTTTATAGGTTTTTTTTTTCTGTTGATAGCTTACACTATTTAGTAAGAATATTTGGCTCCAAAGTTTTTTTTAGATCAGTTCCTTTTACCTGACCCACATCATGGGGTTATAATCACATTGGTTTCTTTCTTCTGAGATTTCTTGACACTCGACTGTGTTTTTAAAAGCATGTATAATAGTTCAGTTCACTGTTTTGTGGCTCTATGGGTTTTTAACAAATGCATGGAGTCATGTTTATAGCACCACAAGGCCATGTGGAACGGTTCCATCACCCTAAATATTTTCTTGTATGATTCTCCCACCCTCTGGCAGCCCCTGTTTATGTCCCTAGGATTTTACCATTTCCAGAATCTCAAGTAAATGGAGGTCTAAAGGATGTGGCCTTTTTGGTCTGTTAAGTGCTTTCATTTAGCAGAATACAATGAAAATTCATCCAGGTTACTGAATCAGTCAATTTTTATTGCTAGGTAGTATTCTATTGTATTCCATATTACTGTTTGCTAATCATTTGATTGCCAAAGGACAAATGTGACAGTTAGGAATAAAGCTGCCATAAACATTTGTGTTCAGGTTTGCATAAGATTATAATTCACTTTAGTAAGCAGCAGTGGGACTGATGTATAGTAAATGTGTGTTTACTTTTGTAGTATACTATGAAGCTATTTTTCAAGGTTACTCTATTGCTTTGTATTCTCACCTATTGCTCCATATTTGCAGCATCTTTCTGGTTTATCAGCTTATTTTTTATTTTAGCCATTGTAACAGATAGTGATATCTCCTTGTGGTTTGAATTTTCATTTCCTTAATGTCTACGAATGCTGAAAATCTTTTCATGTCTTCATTTGCTATGTGTATATCTTCTTGGAGGAAGTGTGTGTTCTAATCTTTTGCCAATTTAAATGAATACCACTGTGTTCATTTCATTTTAGAGTTTTAATTAAAAAAAATATATATGATACAAAGTCATTTATTGGGTATGTAATTTGCAAGTATTTTTCCCCTGATATGTAACTTTAACATTTTTCTGAAGAAAATAACAGGTTCAGATTTAGTGGCAAGGCAATATGATTTAATAAAAGGGATAGTGATTCAAAATCTAGAAATGTAGTAACAAGATCTCTGCATCACATTGTAAATGATACTTTAAGTGCTTTATTTTTTTCCACAACCAAAAAGCGATGTTTTAGTAGTTGATCATATTGTGGTCAACTGATTATGCCACAGCTTTATTGCATTTTCAGGGATGGAGAGTGTGCATGCTTGGGTACACATGTAAAATTGTGTATTTCCAGCACTATATATGTGTGTGTGTGTGTATTCATAATAGTTATGTTAGTATATACATATGTAAAAAGTGTTAAGATTTAACATTTGTTAAGATTTGAACATTTTATTGCCTGTATGTTATAAGGTATTTTATAGCATACAGATGGATATTAAATAGTGAAACTCAGTAACATTAGATAAAAGGTAGCAGGTGTGGTGTCACATGCCTATAAAAATCTAGGACTTGAGAGGCTGAGGCAAGAAGATCCTTGTGAATTCCAGGCTGACCTGGGCTACATAAGCAAATTCAAACCAGCCTACACTGCATAATGAGACCCTGTATCAAAACAAAACAAACAAAAAAAGTAGATAAAAAGAATAAAAATGATAAAGCAGAAGCTATACAGAAACAACAAATTAGTAAATGTGATCAATATTTGGGTAGGAGCCTATAGAATTAATTATCTTGTGAAAAACTGTAGAGGATCTTGGAGCAAATGATAATAGGCCAGTATTTGCCTCATAACATGTTGATAAAGTCAGTTATCTTATAGCTTTGAAAATTGATATTTCTCTCCTGATAACTAGGAATGAGTGAGTAGCTTAGCATCTTAGCTATAGGGTTTTATTGACAGTCCAAAAATGTGCCTGTAAATTCTTTTTTTTTCTTTTTTTTGGTACCTGGGATCAAACTCACAACATTGAGCTTGCTATGCAGTGGCTTATGCCACTGAGCTAAATCCCCAGCCCTTACCTATAAATCCCCAGCCTTTACCTATAAATTCTTCTGTAGAATTTATCTATATCTTTTTTTCACTCTACAAGCTTGATATTACCTGAAACACGTCCTTTATGAGTATAGAACTATGCATGCTGTTGGTGAGAACTGGGTGAAAAAAAATACAGTACTTCACATTTAAGAAATTGAAAGTCTAGCTAAACTTAGTCTAGCTTTTGCAGCTTGAGGGCATGAAAATTGCATAACTCAAAAGCTTATTGTGTGATTATCATTGCTGAAAAAAACCCCATTATATTTGGGTTCATGTATCTGGCTTGCTATGCCTTCATTGTGAATTGTGAATGTAGTTTGGGATGGAATTTGAATGTCTGACCTCCTTGGAACTTGTGGTTTGGCCTAGAACCAAGAGGAGTGAGAGTGGGCAGGCCCAGTGGGAGGTATCTCACTGGAGTTTTACTACAGCTACGATCTCAGTGGGGCAGAATGCTTTTGAGTAATTCCAGGTGGAGCGGGGACAGGGTCTGAATATTAAAATGAGGTTCCATGACTGTATCCTATGGCCTGTGCAGTAAGTAACCTGTGTGCAAGTCTATTGAAAAGAAACCAAGCATCCTTCTCTCCAGGTTTGGCTATGGCTGCAGTGAAGAGAGGCATCTCTCAGCTCCCCTCACTCCTTGGTCCCCTGTATCCTCCTCCCCCCACCTTCCCTCTGTCTTTTCTCCTTCCTTTTCTTCCTCCTTCCTCTTTCTTCCAGAGTAGGATATTGCCAGAGTTTTTTTGTTTACATATACGCAGTGTTAATCCATTCCTTTTTATGTGGATGTATTTTAGCACTGCAAATAATACTAAAAATAAGCCAGTGGGAATGATCGTATATTACCTTTCTTCTTACCCCATATGACCTCATTATTTTTAAATGAAGTGTAACTTTGTTCTTATTACAAGAATATAGCTTCATTTTTTTTAACTTTAAAGTATGATTTTTTTTTTTCCTTTACGCTTGTGTAATAATAAAGAGCACCCAGGGGAACCAGCTCTCTTTGGTTGGTGACTCTGGCTGGACATGGGGTAGGGGCAGATATCCAAGCCTCTCTGGCAGCCAGTCATGCTACTAATTTGTGTTAATAACCCTGAGTTGTCCACTGACCCTGTGCTGATAATTTGGAGACCAGGTATTTGATGTGTTGGGGAATTCCATTAGTGTGGGTAGCATTTAACTTTTAAAGGTCTAGCTGTACTTTGAAGCCTTCACAGAATCATGGGCCTTTTGTCATGCTGTCTTTGTGAGGACTTTTGTTATTTACATCTTGTTTTGTTGATTTTTGTTGTTTATTGCATACATCATATTACATAGGAGATTGCGAAGGCCCAGATCATGGGGAGAAGTGAAGTCTGTGCTATTTTGCTTGTGCACTGTCCTGGCCTGGAAGGATTTCTTCCTGTATATGGAGGTGGGTGTGTGTTCAGGTGAACTCTCGGGGCGGGGGCAGCCAGAAAACAGCTCTGGATGGACAGACCAAAAGGTTTCATGGTGCTCCTTTATCATATTTCTGGTGTGTCTTTTCTACTCGGCTCTGGTTTGCCCTTAGTTTCTCAGGAATGAGAAGCAAGCCCAGAGTTTAATAATAAATCTTTAAAAATTCAGTGGAAAAAAATTTTTTTGCATACTTTCCTGATATCTGATCATATGTTAAAGATTTGTTGATTAGTTAGTTACAAATATTTCTATTTATAATCATCTCAACCTGTTGAATTTGTAGGATTAGAAAAGCCCTTGTGGAGGTCTTGTGGTACAGTCTCAGCATCCTAGCATGCGAATTTAGCAGGCCCCAGCATGGCCAGCGAGCTCACACTCAGCTTGGCACAGAATATAGCTGTCTGCATCACGCTGAGGTGACCCTCGTGACTGTTGCCTCAGGCCAGACCGCCCCAAAGGCCATTGAATCCCCTCCAGTGTAGTCATGTGCCTCCTGAGTTACCACATTCCACCTTTAGTGGAATTGGAGCCATGTTTGACGATAATTCCTCCTTTAATATTTAAAATAAAATTGACTTAAACTCTTTGTTACTCTTCCTGGAAAAAGTCCCTAAGCAATGTGGAAAATTCTCATGAGGACTCCTGTATTCTCTTGTGGCTTTGAGTTTCTGCCTCTAAACTTTCCGTGCTCCTCCCAATCCCCAGCTTCTTTCGGCCTTTGTGTGTCTCTGTGCTAGGTGCCCTGTGCCCTGTAACCCTCTAATCTCAGCCTTGAGAGCACGGTCATCGCACCCCTGGGTCAGAAAGGGGGAGGGAGGCAGCGTTTGTACCCAGGACGGCCCTTACCTCAGAGAGTACTTCCCTGCATCAGGCTACTCTGTTTTAGTTCCATTTTCCTTTTCAGGAAATTCTGTTGTGTTTATAACTCTTTATAGCCATGGGTAGCTGTTAGTAAACCATAAAGCTGATTTTCCATTTTCTGACTCAAGCTGTACCACAGAATGCACAGAGCCTTGTTGACTGGGGAAAATGGTGACATATTTTTGGAGAAACTATAACCAAGTATAATGTAGTTGGTTACCTAGGAGCAATGTAGTCCTGTAACTGTTTGAAGGTAGGGGCCAAAACAATACAAGAAACCACAAACAAGGAAATTGTAGGAAATCTATGATAAAAATCTTTTATCACTGTATATAGTGATACACAAAGATTTTGCATGGCAGCCAAGATATAGTAGAAAAACAAATTCAGGTGACTGGCTTTGTCATCAGATTTGAATCAGTTAGGTAGCTTCTCACTATTACTTAAGGAAAATGTAACAGTAAAAATTTTGAAGTTAGTTTCCACACTGTTCCACAACTTCCTTGTCTAGCTTGGAATGTGCTAGGTGGACAGGTACCTCTTTTTAATTGAAATTTGATTTACTTATTGTTTATTCCTATACCATGTGGTCAGTATTCACTAAAAATACTTAAGGCAGTTGCTCAGGACTTGGTGTTCAACTCAGCAGAGTAACGTAATAAGGACAAAAGGCCTTAGAAGTGCCACTGTAAACTGGGTGTGGAGCACATGCCTGTACTCTCAGTGTTTGGAATGCTGAGGCAGGAGGATTGTGAGTTAAAGTCCAGTCTGGGTTACACAGGGAATTCAAGACCAATTTGGGTCAGATAGTAAGATTCTGTCTCCAAAAGCAAAATAAAACAGGAAGTTACTGTGAACTGGGTGTGGCAACATACACCTGTAATTCCAATAGCAGGATGCATGAGGATGGAGAGTTCAAGGCTAGCCTGAGCAATTTAGCAAGACCCTGTCTGAAACAAAGAAACAAAAAACAAAGAAATAAAAGACTGGAGAGTTATCTTGCTGGTGTGATGTTTACCTGACATATCTGTGGCCCCGGGTTCAATCATGAGTATTATATAAAATGCAAAGAGAAATAACAACAACAAAAAAGACTATAAATTGATTACCTTGATCTTTTAAAGAAAAACTTTTGTCCCCATGTTAATTCCCTGAGATGTGGGTGGAGACTCAGTTTATGTGTATCTCATTGACTGAGCCCAGTGGAATTTAAATGTGTAACATACACCTTTAAAAGATGTGTTTAAAAGTTATGAAAATGAATAGGTAGGCATGCAGGGATGTCTCTAAGAAATTTTCAAGATATGGAGAACAGTTGAACTTGAAATAACTGGCTTTATGAATAATAGGAAAAAAAGTTGAAGGCTACTGCTATATTCCAGAATTTGTATTAATTCACTGTCATTCATTTAATACTCATTGGTCATGTACTTTTTATCACCCTGAATAGAGTCTGTGGCCTAGGTGGGTTTTGAAGAAAATAGTCTTTGCACAGTGGGGAAAGGACTTGAATAGATGCTTGTTTGGGGGTTAGAGAGGTATCTGAAAATAAACAATCATTTTTCTCTAGATTTTTTTTTTTTTTTTTGTCTTTTTCCTTTTTATCGGTACTGGGGATCGAACTCCCGACTGCCTGCTTGCAAGGCAGGCGTTTATGCCGCTGAGCTAAATCCCCAGCCCCAACAATCATTTTTCTTACTATGAGATTTAAGAAATGTTTCGGAAGAACCATGTCTGTTTGTTTTGAGAATGAAGAGAAATTTGTTAAGCATAGAGTAGAGGGGAGTGTTTGGGCCAGGGTCAGAGTCATGGCAGGATTTGGACTTTGTGGTGTGATGTCTCTGCTCCAGGGAGTTTCCACTGGTAGCTGGGAGGACAGGAGCTGGAAAGGCAGCATGCTGTTCTGTGTGCCATGAAAAGAAGCTTGGGACTTTGTATTATAAGGCGTGGCTAACACCGGAGGGTTTCAGAGTAGACCGTAACAGGATCAGGTTGCGTTGTAAAATTCTCTTTAGCTGCTATGGAGATGGGTGGATGGAGAAAGATGTAGAAATACTAAACTAGGAAACGATAGTGGCAGAGCTGCAGCCAGGCTGTGAGAATCTGAATGGGGGCAGAGGCAGAGGAGAGAGGAGCGCACATTAAAGAGAGGTTTAGGGAGGAGAAGCCATAGGACTTAATGACCCCCTTGGTGTGCAAGATGGGGAAAAGAGAAGCTAGCCGAGGATAATTGAAGGGTTTGTATCATTTGTGAGTGGCTAGGGAGGAGGTCGGGTACACTGAAGGAGGTCTAGGTTGTTGGGGGAAAGTGGGGTTTAGTCTGAGTCTTGTTGATTTAGAGGTGGCTTATCCAGTGAGTACATAAGTGGGCCAGGGACTGGGAAGAGACAGGAACTCGCTGCTGGGTTGTTGACAGTGATAACTGTGTGGTTACCCTGGAAGAGAATATTGAAGGTACAGGGGTGAAGGACCATGCCTAGAGCACTGAGGAACATAGGTAGGATCCAGGAGGGGCCCAGGTGGGAAAGATGGAGCCTGAGGAGTCAGCATGCGATGCAGAGAATCAGCTGTGGGTTGGAAGCCGAGGAATCAAATGGGGTGGAGCTTTGTTACACTGTATAGTATTTGTCCTTATTTTAGAATTTGTGATAAATGAAAAAAATTTACCAAGGAAGGGCTATACTGTATGGTCAACAGAATTAAAATCTTGTTTACTTTTGGGAATTAAGTCAGTTTACTGTTAGATACCATTAAAAGTCTGTGGTTCAAGTTTAAATGACTTTCTAAAGAATTTTTCATTTTTAGTTGTGCCTGGTCCGTTTTTGTTTAAGATTGACCGAGTACTTCTACAGAAGGGCCCGAATCTGTAAGCCAAGTTCCATGTTATGTAATCATGATCTTTTTGCAAATGTTTTCTCTCCAGTTTGATTTCCTCTTATATAAGCTCTGCTTCTCATAGGGACTTTGTGTGTTTAGTTTGGATTTATGGAGCAAGAAAACCAAGCTCAAGGTTATTATACCTGCCATTGAGGTAAGAAAAAATTAGAATTGCAGGCTTCTTGCTCTCTGTTTAACATTGAGGTACTCCACTTCCCCGTAATTAAGTCTACTGTGATTTCTCCACTTCAAACGGAGCATTTTCCTACCTGCAGCAGACACCCTCCCGGGAGGAGCTTGGAACCTTCCCATAGGGGAGAGTGGGAGTGATTCTTAACAAATACTCATTAGTGCCTTTCATCCCCAAAGATGAAAGATCTCTCAGACATCAGTAATCCCCACAAAATCGCTTTGAGGTGCAGAGGTGGGAATGCAGTGTCTAAATGGGGAAAGAGATTGAGGGTGCCATCCCCAAAACAGCTCGTTAGTAGCTCAGCACTGGAATCCAGATGTTGATGGATGATCTGAACCTCAGCATGCTGCCAGTGCTATAGTGCTGTGCTGTCCTGTGTTGGTGCTACTGTGATACCAGGGCCTACCCTAATGGCGCTCTATTCCTGTCTGATAAACATCTGATAATATTAAGTAGTTGATGTAGATACAAGAGATCCAATCAACAGAAATTCTTGTACCAAACTTAATGGTGAACTTCTTTTTATCAGGGTGAACCTGGCTTCTAAAGGTAGTCTTTTGTAAAATAAAGTACCATGATGTTAAAGTGTTTGCATACAATTTGTGGATATCACTCTTACTTAACTGACAATGTAATGATACGCTTATTTTAATTGTTTTCCACATTTTCACTACCCACAAGCTAGCTACTTCCTTGCATGTTAAGTTCTTCTAAGGCAGTAGGACTAAAAATGTGATTGCTAGTTCTGAGCGCCCATCCTAGTGCTGTGCAGTAGTGTGCGAAGCTCAGTGCTATCAGTGGAAGGAGTGGGGCCACCGACATGCATTGCTTGACCATAGCTTTGGAAGTTCAGGGATGGGGCAGCTGGTAAAATGGTAAGAAGCAAATGGGTCCTCATGTACTTCTGGACGAGGCGGTGGGTACAGCTGTGGTTCTGGACGAGGGTGGCACGTAGGGTGTAGTTCCAGAGGGTACCACACTGGGAATGTTGCTTTTGTTCCTGGGTTGTCCTCTCTAATGGAGGGGAAGGAATAGGTATCAGGGAGCCAGGGGAGATAGGGCTGGATCAAATATGCAAGTTGGACAAAGGAAAACAGAGATCCTCTTTGTAATTAGTACAGAATATTTTCAAACCATACTAATTGTCATAGGTATATGTTTAATGCAGTGAAGTTGTGTGCTATAGCTGTAAGATTAAATAAGCTTAACAGAATATTGGCTTTTTGGTATCATTATCTTAGAATTAAAAAATCTAACAATCAACTCTTTAAGAAAGCCTTCATGCTAGCTGGATGCAGGAACCCATGCCTATAATCCCAGTTATTACTTGAGAGACTAAGGGAGTGGATCATAAGTTTGAAGCCAGTCTAGGCAACTTAGTGAGATCCCATCTCAAAATAACGTTAAAAAAAGTAATGACTGGGGGTGTAGCTCTGTGGTAGGGCACTTGCCTAGCCCATATGAGATCCTGAGTTCAATCCCCAAATACCATCAAACCAAACCAAACCAGCCTCAGCCCCAGCATGCTTGCTTTTTTCTTTAAATTTTCTTGGAGGTTGGGAGTACAAAGGGTCTACCTCTGCCTTCTATGTCTGATATGGCTGAGGATTCTCAGAGTTTTGAATGAGATAATAATAAGATTTGATAAAAGAATTATTATTTTTTTTTCATTTTTATCGGTACCGGGGATCGAACTCACGACCACCTGCTTGCAAGGCAGGTGTTTATGCCGCTGAGCTAAATCCCCAGCCCCGATAAAAGAATTATTATAAAATAACAGTGATGCGGGGAATATTCATAATAATGATGATTAGTAGGGCCAAAAGCAGAGACACATCAGGTAAGACTATGATGGAGCCAAGTATGCAGCCAGAATTTTAGAATAGAACTTAAAAGTGTTATTAATACTTCCAGTGCTCCTTAACTTATGATAGGGTTGTACCCCGATAAACCTACCATATGTTGAAAAATTCAAGTTAAAAAATGTACCTAATACAAATAACCTACCATATACATTGACATGACCTAGCCTACCTTAAATGTGCACAGAACACTTATGTTAGTCTATAGTTGGGCAAAAACATCTCAAGCAAAGCCTATGTATAATAGTTTTTGCATCATTATAAAGTTAAAAAAAAATCTCAACGCTCACTAAGTTGATACCACCTACAGTTGAGTTGGTGGATGAAGGTGCATGTGTGCAGTTTCCTGTGCTGAATTAGGATGTGGGAGGGTGTGGTGCCTTCATTAGGCCCTGATCCTCTGGTTCAAGTTATGTTCCTATACTACATGTATGTAATGTGTCTCATGTGCTAATTCACTGTCGTTGTCTTTCCCAGCTTGCCATCTATAGCCCTTTTCTAATTGAAGCTAAGTTATTCATGCTTATGAAATAGCAGGTAATAAAATACCTATGAGAAGTATGCCGATTTTGTATTGAAATAAACAGAATGTGGTGGTGCACACTTATGATCCCATTGCTTGGAAGGCTGAGACAGGAGGATTGCTGCATGTTTGAGGCCAACGTGGGCTACATAATGAGACCCTGACTCAAAAAAAAAATTGTGCTAAAGTGATTAGAATTAAAGGCCTGAAACATTTCTAGTAGAAGCAAATACTGTAATCACTTCTGTTTCGAGGGGTACAAATAATTTAGTAATTGTCATTTGGTGTGCATTGGTGTGTACTTTCTGGGTTGGTATTGTGAGAAGTTGAGGGTGGATTGCTAACTGGTTAAGCACAGCAGGCAAAGTCTTAAAAATACAGTGTAAGTAAAATCCATCTTTATACTTCTGCTACTGAGCATTTGAAATTCATCATTTCCCCTTGAATTATTTTTATTTCATACACAAAGCTTATATTTAAATTGTCATCTTTATACTAATTTCTCAACATCACCACAGTTTATTGTCCTTTGGACTGGAAGGAAAGTAGGAAGCTCTTTGTTCTGCAAACTCTTAGTTCTCTGGTTTTGTGATGGCTAATTTTTTATTTTTAAAGAATAGCACTCCTGTAGGCTCAGTCTTAGGCTAAGCTCAAAAAAAGATCTACACTATCTTTCGCTCTCAGACGGCTCTCATGCTCTCTGGAATTAAGGGAGGCCTCCATGCCCCAATTAATTTAATTAGTACTATAAAGTATTATGAAAATATTAGAAAAAACAGTTTATAGATATCAAAGCCACAATCTCCAGGCTTGACTGTACAGATTTCTTGATGTATATTTTCCCTTAGCTTTACCAGTTACCTACCTATTTTATACCTAGAGAAATTTTTTTATAAAACATTTTACAGTATTTTTTAGTAATAGACATTTAGGCCTGACCTTGGTATTATTGAGTCATCTTGCTAACACTGCACTTGTTAAAAATAATTCAGAGTTTTTATTAGTGCTGCTCACCGTGGAAGAAAGCCTAGTTACACAGCACAACTAGCAGAGAGAAACTGAGGTTTATTATTTAACACTAATTAGTTGGCCTGTGCCCTATATCAGGTAATTCAAAAATATTTTCTTGCTGTGTTTTGTCACAGTCCCAGGAGACATTTATAACCAGTTTTGTTTTACCTAGAGGGACATAAGTGGTGCAGTGGTAAATCAGTGACTGAGGGTCCTGGGACCACCAAGTGACAAACTTGGGGTTTATTCTCAGCTGCTCTTTCTCCATGTTGATCCATGTGCTCCTGGGGTGTGCGTATGTGTGCACTGCATGCATGTGTTGTGGTTCTGGGGATTGAATACAGGGCCTTTGGAATGAGGGTCCACCATTTTACATTTTTTATTTTGAGGTAGGGTCTCAGTAAGTTGCTAAATTGCCTGGGCTTGCTGGAACCCTGAAATCTCTTTTGCCTCAACCTCCCAGAGTGTTACAATCTGGCATTCTTATGAATGAGCTCTTTTTTTTTTTTTTTTTAACTTCCAACCACATTTTGGGATTACTCACTTCATTTTCACCATTAACACCCACTTTACAATTAAAACTGATACCAGTGAGCTAGTGCGTAGGAAATGCGCTGGTGTACATCAAAGGCCAATTACTAGGTCTAAATTATTTGTACCTCTGTAAACGAAAGTCATCATAGAATTTTCTTGTGCTGGAAACCTTTCCAACCTTTAACTAATTATTTCATGAACTGTTGGCTTCTGCCTTTGGCTTTGCGGGCTGTCTTGCAATGAATAAAGTGCAAGTGAAGGACTCCAGGAGCCTCCCACGCCTGACGCGTGCTCTGCTGCTCCCTGGCCACCATGCTGCATTCCATCAGACTCGATGCTTAGCGCTCTGTCCTCTGTCTGTCCCTTCTTCCTTATGAGCAAGCATGTTCTGCCTGTTGTCACGACCAAGTTGGATGTGTTCCTTTGGGTCAGGTCAGCCAACGGGACTTTGTCTCTGCCCAGTCTGACGTCATCTCGCCCTGGTCTGAATTCTCTCCCACAGGAAGTGCTCTCTGCACCCAGGCTGTCCTAACAAGGCCTCTGGGCATCAGTCCTTGGCAGTCTGTTTTGGTCCTTGCCTGCTTTCATTTAATGGGTACAGTATCTCTCTTTTATCTCTTTGGCAGTGGATTCTATGCATCCTCCAAAACGTTTTTAAAATTCTGAAGTTTGTTTTGATACAGAAGTGAACGTTTTCCTTTACGTGCATTGTGTTTTCATCTTCTAAAATGAATCAAAACTATCTCTCAAATTTTACCTGATGATTTTGGTCATTACTGCTGAAAAGTTCTATTTCAGATAAATTCCGTGTTTTTTTTTTTTTTTTTTCCCTTTTTTCTGGTACCAGGGATCGAACTCATGACTGCCTGCTTGCAAGGCAGGTGCTTATGCCGCTGAGCTGAATCCCCAGCCCCCCGTGTTTTTTTTTTTTTTTTAATTTTCTTTTTGGTATTTTTCTTTTTATGAAGCCAGAGACAGTTTCTGGCATCTTTCTTCATAGCACCATTTTGCTTTCATGCCAGATGGCCAGTTTATCTTAGCTCTTTATATTATTTCTGAATTGTCTTGTTGTCTCTTCACCCCCTAACTGGTTCTAAGCCCTGATAAATGCCTGATTGGTTCTTATGTGGTGCATTCACAGTGTCTAGCATAGCATTTTCCTGTTAATTGGGACTTACTTGGTCCTGAATGTGAAATGACTTACTTATCAGCTACAGCCAATCCAGGTGGAAATTCAGATGTATAGAATGTGATCTTTTAGGCTGATTCCAGTATTGGCTTTGTGCGAAAATTCCTGATGTCTGTTTACTACTTGGGTTGTTTTGATTTGTTCACAAAGGTAGAATGAGACGGGAACAGCTGTGGAACCTCGGGGGCTCTGACATGTGCATCTTTCTAGAAAATTAATTGGTGAATCAAAGACAAAGTAGGCTGCTGTCAAGTGTTTTTCCCACCTTCCAGAAAGACATCATTATCTGTCCTGTGGCTATCAGTTTTGTGCTTGTTACCCTTGTTTAAAACCTTATCTGTACCATTGACACAAGTATCGCAGGGGCCTGCTCAGTGAGCTGGTACCTCTTTATCTTTTGTGTACTGTTCGTTAATGGGAGGATATTAAAATATGCATGAAGAGAGTAAAATAATTTATTATAAAATTGACAGAGTCTTCATGTTCAAAAATAAACTTATGCATTTTACAGACAAATATAAAACGACAGTTTTCTTTTTCCTTCTTGACTTTGGGCAGACATTTATTTAAAAACCCTGTGCCATCTTCATGTGTGAAGCATAGCCTTTTTAAAGTTAGAGATTAAAGTACTGTGTAGTATGTTGCTATAAAAACAACATCTGAAATAAGGTTTCATACTCTGCCTTCCCCTACCAGACAGTAGGTGAGGTTGTTTTGAAATGAGCCTTCCCTGGGATAAACCCAAGTCCTCCCTCTCTAGGCAGTGGCACTGATGAGGTCCTGGCATTCATCTGTCCTTCCATTCATTCTCCTGCTAGTCATTCAGTAGTTAACTTTCAAGACATCATGGAAAGCATCCTAGGCCCTACTGTCTCTATTAAAAATTTCATCCTCTGAAACCACAAGTTTCTTTCCCCTACAGTGTTTTGTTATATTTTTAGATCTAAAATGTCCCCTAGAAGTCTTATGTGTTCAGAGGTGGGGCTTTTGAAAGGTGATTGGATCATGAGGGCTCTAGGTTCATCAGTGGATGAATCCATTGATGAGATCATAATTTGATGGTATTGTTGGGAGGTAATAGAAACTTAGGAGGTGTGGCCTACTTGAAGGATGTGGATCATGGGGGTGTGATCTTGGGAACTAAATCTGGTTCCAGCTTTTCAGACTTTTTCCCTGTCTGCCTGTTTCTTGGGTGCCATGAAGCAAGCATCTTTGCTCTGCTGCTGTCTGCTGTGTTGTTTTTGCCTTACTGCAGGCCTAAAGCAATGGAGTCAAGCAAGTATAGACTGAACTTTTTGAAACTTTGAGCTGTAAAAAAAGCTTTCCTCCTTTAAGTTGTTATTCTCAAGTATTTTGTTACAGCAGCAAAAAGCTGACCCAAGAAGATTATGTTCAGAATTAGAAGGATACAAAGTTAGCCTTTGGAGAATGTTTCTGGCCCAACTAAGCTCTGAAATAAAGCTGAAAGTCTCTGGTTGATTTCTAGGTACCCCCTTGCAGAGCCCAGGCGGGCATGTGTATCATTTTACTTTGTTCAATGGCTTTAAATTCAAGGGAATCACTCATTCCATGAGGATTTGTTGAGGGCTATTTAACACACCAGTCTGTAGAGATAGCTCAGAACCTGTCACGGGTTTAAACATACTTCCTGACACAACCATGCTGAAAAGTTTGTTCTATATCTACATTTTCTGGTCCTCAGCCTTTCAAGTGTGACACATTCATAATCATATTAATACTCATATTCTATGTCTCCCTCTCTCACTCACAGATGCTCTCCCTTTTTCCCTCCTTAAGCTTCACTAAAGGGGCTCCTGAACGGCTATTGTAGGGTACAGTGGCTTTTGTACCCTACTTTGTTTTGTTCTGTTGCTAAAGTTCCCTTTGGTAAACTATTGTGTTGTGCTAATTTGAATTCAGTGATGTCTTTATTTGATTTCACTCATCTTTATCCTTCTACATTATTGAAAAAGAACAACTTTGCTTGATGCAAAAATGAGTTAAGAAAAGATAATACACAACTATAAGCGGTTCTTGTTGTGAATGCAAAAATACACAGCATTCTCTTCTGTAGTTTCATTAACTGTTAAACCAGAATGGTTTGCCTAATAAAGAGAGGTTTACTGGTAGAGCTTGTGTTGGGGAAGCAGAATATGTGGAGAACATATGGTAGATGCTGAGGGATATAAAGTAACAGAAGTCCTGCTAATACTCCCTTCCTTTTCCACACAAGCACCTTGTTATGTTTGCATGTGATTTTTATTCTTCCTTTTTTCTGCCTTTAAACAGATGCCAGGAATGATGATGGGGTAGTTCTGAGTATTGACAGAGCTAGAAAATGAAGTGTAGATTGGTAAAAGGATGATGTGTCCAGAGGAAGGAAGAAGGAAATAGATATTGACTACTGTGCTCACCAGGTGGTTCCTGGCCCCATTCAGTGTCAAACATCTGTGCACAAGATCATCGTCTCCTCCTCTGTCTTTCCTAGGTCTAGCATGCTGCTTTAAGTGTGGTATGTGCTGAAAATATGACATGATCTTCCCTTAAAACTAAATGTGTATAATTTGTGGGGGGTGAGGCATGAATACGGTGGCCTGTTCTAAACACTGCAGTTCTTTAATAAAGAAAGTGGCTCCCCATCACCCACAGAGTTCTGTCAGTTAAATGGATTAGGGTTATCCCTGTGGTTAGAGGCCAAATTACAGACACCAATGCTCAATCAGTTTGTTTTATCTTAGCAAGGGATGGAATGGGTTCTTAGCAGTATTGTCTCATGTGCTGTAAAAAATGATGGTAGGTGACAAGTAAACATGGGGATGAAAGAAAACATATATGGTGCCAGATATGAGGCCTCAGGACTTCAGAGAAAGTGGGCCAAGAAAACCAGGTGGTATTTTCTGATTGTGGTAATCCTCAAGTGTTATGCCACCGCTGTATGCTGAAGGTTGAAGCAGATTCAAGGGAGAAAGCACAGACTGCCCACTTCCCTCTAGGAGAAGTGTCAAAGAATTTGTAGAATTGCTGTAAAATATTTATATGGTCCTAGTGGACAATGAACAATTCATTTTGATCTACCAAGGGTGCTATATGTCATTGACTTTATTGTGTGGGCATTGTTATTCTTGCATTTGAGTCAGCTTGAAGACTGAACCAGGGCAATATTCACAGCATCTGACCCTATTGGATCATAACCCAAGCTGCTGGCTGACATGAACAATGGACTACTAGTACAGCCTGTACAGAATTGTAATCAAGCTTCTCAGTTGGCATCATATTCCCAACACAGTGATAACAGTAGTTCAACAAATACTTCTTTCAATTTAGTTAACTTCGTGAATACCCCCTACATTTGAGGCCATAATGTACTAACTTTTGCATCCTTGGCTTTTATCACTGGACCAGACCCTTATGGGAATCTAGAGGAAGACTTGTTCAGAATAGAAGCCAAACTGACTGAAGCGATTGCTAACGTGAGGAATATGGTAGACCAGATGGATACAACTTGTTCTGCCTCCGGTTGTTCTTTGATGTTTTTTTTTGTGTGTGTTTCAGGTGAACCATTTTATAAATAACAAGGGCCTTGTTGTAAGTTGATTTATAGTAAGCAATCAATACTGTGTTCTATGTGTATAGATGGGAAGGATAGACTGAAACTACTTTCATTGTAATTACTCATTCTTTTGTCATGAAAAGCAGCTTCTCTAACATTCTGTAGACTGCTGGGCGACTCTACAGTTTAGCTTTGTTGGGGGCCAGCATCTGATTCCATCCGTTCTTTGTGTGGAAACAGTGTGCTAGTGTTGGTGGGTGAGAATGGTGAGGATGGTCATTGCAGGCATATGCTGCATCTTGATGTTGTCTTACCTAATGCCTAGGAATGAGTGACAGGGTGGCTTGATCATTATGTCCCTGAAATCTCTAAGGGATCCAGAGGGACTGAGAAATGAAGTCATCATCCACCTGACAATGGAACTCCTGGAGGGGCTCTGTCATATTGAACAAACCTGGGTCATTGAGGGGTTAATGGAGGGCAGAGTCCTGTTTCTCCCTATCAGGCCTGGAAAATATCCCATGTACTGAATTGTTTGACTCCAAACATTGAATGAGTCTCTTGAATTGATAAGCTGCCTAGCTGATAAAAGGCTCAAGTAAACTCAGAAACTTTAGCATATTTTGTTGGTTTTTTTTTTTTTTTGGTATAATGATCATGGAAAAGATGTAACTTGAGGAAGGTAGAAATTTGAGAGCAAAATTTCTCAGTAAAAATTACATTGTTTTACATAATTGGGGTTGTGTGGAGGTGAGGAGCACATTTTCAAGGGACACATTGCCCGCAATTTGCTGTTGACTGTTGTTGAGAATTGTTGAGTGTGTCATGCTGTCCTGCTCTGTCACCTAGAGGTTAAAGTTTTATGAACTCTGAACTTAGTCTAGACTGTGACATTAGACTTCTTGGTTGACTAATGCTATGACATTTCTTTAGAGATGATCTCCCTTTTTAAAGAAATTAATTTTAGTATTCTTTGATGTCACCAAAAGTACAGATTACATTCTATACTTTGAGGAGACTATAGGGGTACTTTGAGTACAGATTATATTAAGCTTTGAGGGAAGCATAAAGACAGAATCTTGAACACTAAAAATCTACTTTTCATCTAAAAAAAAAAAAAAGACCCCAAGGGAGAGAAAAGAAATTATTCACATTAACGTGATGTCATTGCCACAAAGCAAGCTGCTCTGGGTCTCCAAGTTACCATACTAGGAAACTATGGGTTGGCTACTTTGTGCAAGCATAGTTCCTGTGTGCTCTAATACATACAAGCACGTTCTTTGTATGACTAAAAACATAGATTTCTGGAGTTTTATTAGGTATAGTTTACTTGCCACTACCTTGAATCTTACAGACTTAAATGTTCACGACTCTATGAAAACCTCCGGTGGTCATGAGATATCATACTGATCTCACTGCTAATTTTCCATAAAATATGACCTTAATTGGCAGTGAATCCCAATCCACACTATTGAGAGATTATCCACTTGCTGAAGAGTGGTCCAACGAGGTAAAGGTTAATTGCACGTGTGATTCTGAAGTTCATAAGGAAGGTGCAAAGGCTGTGGTGGGGACACTGGAATTCACAGAAGAGTTCTCTTAACTATCACTGATTTATCAAACTGGTTACATTGTCATTTGGAGATCTGAGCTTTACTTGTAGTTCTTTCCATTCTCCTTGTGACAAATCCAATTAATTTGAGGGGCGTTATACTGTCTTCATCTGAAAGATGTGCAGAGTTGGAGTCAGTTCACTTTCAGTTTTTAAATGTTCTGTAGTCCAGCCTCAAATAATTCCAATCCAAAATGATTAATGGTTGTCTCAGTCACAGTCTATCTCAGTCACTGAGATAGAGTCTGACACCCACAATTTAAAGGAGGAGAGTTTTATTTTGGTTCCGATTGTAAAGGCCCCAGTTCATCGTCAACTGTCTCCAGAGCAGGATGCCATGGCACAACTGCATGGCAGAGGAGGGCTGCTCACCGACAGTTTGCTGAACAGGAAGCAGCGAGTGAAGGGAGGAGCCAGGCAGAGAAAGAAGGTAGGCCACGCCCCCAGTGTCCCATCTTTTCTGACAGACCCTCCCTCCTAATGGCAAACCACCTATGAGTGCATGAGGCTCCTGGGGAGCCATCTAGAAGTAAACCATAATAGTTTAACTGTGACTTCCCCTTTATTTTTAGCTTAGGTGGTGGTGGCATGATGAAAAGCAGGCTAGTCTAAAATGAAATTATGTCATATTAACAATTTGATTCATCAGTTCTTCCACCAACTCATTTATTATACTACTTTTATTAAGCACTCATGTGTAAGGAATTGTATCAGACACTAGGAAAAAAAGATAATGAATCTTTCACTTTCAAAGCAATTAAAAAAGCAAAGGAGACAAACATGAAAAAGAAGTAATTGCTAGAAATAATTGGCTAGAGTGGAGAGGAGGAGGAAGAGGGAAGGATGACCTTGTGAGTTTGGGGGAATAAAGGTTATGGGGAAGACTGCTTGAAGAATGGCACTTAAGCTGAGTCATGAAGTGTAATTAGGATTTCTCCAGGGAAGCCTTCCCAGAAGACAATAGTATGCACAAAAGCATGGAAATGCACAGCGTCACCTTCATAAAACAGAAAGATACTTAGAATCAATATGTGAGAAGCTCACATAATAACATGCCAGAGATACAAGATTATACTTGAAACATAAGGTTATGTATTTTATAGTTTTTTGGTTAGTAAAATATCCAACTATCAGGCCATCAGTAGGAGGACAGTTCTTTGTTTTAAAAAATGGTCAGTGTGAGAGAGTTCAGCAAGCTTGGCTTGGTTTAGTTTTCTGTTTTTATTTAAAATAAAATGTCCCTACTAGAATAATGACAAAGTGAATTAAATTATATGTCAATATGAGATTGATTCCATAAACCAGGCATTCTTGACTAATTCAAGGTTTTATGTTCCTCTGAACTAATTATGTCATCTTGGGCACATCAGGCACATTGGGCACATTCTCACCCTTAGAATGAGGGAACTGGATTGGTTCTAAATGTTCATGTCACTGCTTATTGTCTGTGACCCTATAAATGAAAACTTTGTCTCTGCTAATCCTAGACGTATAGATATATTTCTATAACAGGAATCATTGGGATACCCAAACATTTCCCAGTATCAACTATTTGCAGTGAGTGTCTAGCAGTGTTTTATTGTTTCTATGAGCATTTCTCATGTTTTAATCACTTTAAGTACTTTTCATGTGTAATCTCACTGAGTATTTAGAATAATACTCTAAGGCAGATAATAGCATTTCCAATTTATAGATGATGAACCAGATTGAGCTCACCCAGATGGTTGTGTGGAAGCTGGGGTTCTCTACTAGTTCCAAAGGCTGCATTCTTTATGAAGGACTGTGACTGCACGGCACATCACTGCTGTTCTAATGTGATGTGAACGAGCACCCTAGTCAGAACTCTGAAATGCTCTGAAATATGAAATTTTGAGTGCCATGTTGGCACTCAGAAAGTTTAGGGTTTTGAATTTTCCAGTTAGATGAAGTAATTAGAAAAAGTCTGTGCAAATATCTGCAATCTGAAAACTTCAGAAATCTGAAATACTTACGATCCCAGGCACTTTGGACAAGGGGTACCTCACCTGTGTCTTATGTATATCTCAGAGGTACTATCATGCCTTACAAAAAGAGAAGGTTTAGGAATAGCAGTGCCTGCCTGTAATCCCAGGTCTGAGACTAAGGCAGGAAGATCATAAGTTTGAAGCTAGCCTGGGCAATTTAGTAAAGAGATTCTGTGTCAAAAATAAAATAAAAGAGTGGGGTGTAATTTAGTGCTAGAGGCTTCACTAGCATGCACAAAGCCCTGGGTTCAATCCACAGTTCCAGAGAGGGGATAAAAAAAAGTAAAACAAGCCTTTTTCTCTGAAGGCAATGTTTTACATTTTGAATTAAAAAAAAAAAAAAAAAAGGAAGTACTTTCTGGTATGTTGATTAATGCACTGTATCCCTAGGGAGCATATCAAACATTATAAAGAAGGTATTGTTGTCTAGGAATTACATGTTCACTAGTAATTGAATTACCTATTTCCTTTTGACCCTTTGAATCTGCTCGCTTGCATTTGGATTCTGCTCCATAATCCACGATGAGGGTCCAAGATGTGCTGAACTTTAGGAGGGTCATGGCCTGTCCTGCTCAGGAGATCCTTTCCCAAAGTCAAATCCACTTGCTATCTGGACGAGCCATTTCCTGATCTTCCAGTTTAAAGTAGCTATTTGTTACTCCTTACTGTCTCATTACGTATCTCTTTGCTTCATGTATCTCTAGTATTTCTTTTTCATATTTTCCCCCTCTATTTGTTTTTGGCTACTTTTTCCCCATTCCCAGTGACAGCAGAGACTTCTGTTCACATCTGTTTGCAGCTCCTGGGGTAGTGGCTTGTTCACAGCAGGCCCACCCTTCCTGCCTGCCCCACTCTATCTAGGTCGCCTAACTGTGTCTCTTTCCCCTTCACTCCTGCTTCTACCCATAGAGCAGCTTGCCTTGTGAAGATGCAGAATGAAGCAGTGAGGGTGCTTTACCCGTTAGGATGTTGGAGAAAGATCCTCTTTTTTTCTTTGTAGTTTATTAACTCGACACTCCCACCTCCACTGAATCCTGGGTCTTCACATTGGCTGTTTACTTTAACACAGGATCTTGCTAAGTCACTAAATTGCTCAGGCTGACTTTGAACTTGCAGTTCTTCTGTTTCAGCCTCCCAGAGTGCTAGGAATATAGGTCTGCACCACTACATCTGACTGATCTTTGATTTTTGTATCAATTCCAAGAGATACTCAAATGCTGAGAAATGGAACTTTAATTACAAAATTCCAATTTGAAAAATTTGAAAAATTGTTTCTTATTATCTCTGTGGTTTTGTTTTCTTTTCCAGGGCTGTTTGGATGATGACAAAGATAGTTCTTTAGCCAACTCATTCTGGATGAATGCATGACTGAATGATCACACTGAGTGTCTTATATTCACACTTCCCAGACTGGTAAGTTTCAGGCACTCAGATATCTCAAAGACTGTAAAAGTCAGTGTCAGTGTGTATCTCTTTGCCAAATCCACACATTCCCATGTAGCTGTTAACTGCTTTTTTGTATAAGGAGCTGCTGGGTGGGGAAAGCCGAAGATTCCTTAGTGCTGATAAACGAGGATCCTGCAGGCCACCAGTCTCTGATTCTGAGTCAGCTGTTACAAATGCACTTTACTCTGCTATGTGATCCAGTCAGTATGGACACTGGCCAGCCCTCTTGGACCTCAGATGGAGAACATGCAGGCCAGAGAGCTCTGATTTCCATCCTGGATGTCAGATGCTGATTGAGCACACATTAAACTCCTAACCAAGTAGGACCTCCTGTGTGAGCATATCTGGGGTGTGTAGCTGGAGTGATCAGGGGAGTTCAGCAGATCAAGCCCTTGAGGAATCACTAAAGAAGGTGAGAACCCTAACGTGTTTTTATTCCACTGGTGGTCTTTTCCCAGTAGACAGATTGGGTAATAAAAGTATTTTTCTTAGAATGATTAAGTGTGTTAATATTTGTGCTATATAAACTTCTGCTATTTTATTCATTATAAATTCAAATGAAATTATATATTTCATCTACCAATATGGTTTAAAAATAATACAGTTGGATACTGCTCATAAAAGTGTGATGGAACTGGAGAATTTAGTTTTTGTATTACATGTGTTTGTTTGCAATGAAAACAACAGTCTATTCTTGATCACTTCAAAGAATAGACTTACATATAGTAAATTATATTTTTAATCAGTTAATAACAAACTGATAGCAAAACTGTTTCCTATTTGTATATTAATGCTATTGTATCTTTAGTATCAGGCAGGCTTCATTTTAGTTTGTAAGATATACTAGGTCTGCAAATTACCAAATTTGATTTGTCCTCAATTCCCTCAGTTTTCTCGTAATGGCACCAAAATCAAAGAGGGATCGCTACCGTCTCCTCCATGCTGTGTAATCTCGCTTGAGAAGGGTCGGCTGCCATTTCTGTTTCCTTAACTTGTTTTTCATTAGTAATATTAGAAGAAAATTGAAAGAATTATTTTATCAGAGTTTGTGGTACTAGTGGAAAAATTAGTAATATTTCCAGGTTTTCATAGTTCAAGAAAAATAGAGCATTTTTTTGGTGTGTGTGTGTAAGAATACTTGTACAAGTCTGATTTGCCAACAAGTAGTTTTTGTGTCTTAATATAATACCCAGGCTTACTTCATCAGACATTTTGAATAGCCCTGAAGGTATTTGAGTGTGACCACTAATCTGGACAGTTAAATTTTCCCCATGTCTCAGACACAACTCATTTCCTCCCTCCAGGCCTCTCTGGGCGTGGAGAACAGTTGCCTGGCAGCACGATTTCCCTTCCTTGCTCAACATTAGTTGTTAGGCCTCTTGGTGAAATGGGAACAGTGTGTAATTTCCACGTGGATGGACCTCGGTGCGGGTTTCCATTTTGCCTTCTCCAGTGGACCCCAATCCTTCCTGACTCCATGGGCCAAACACATGGGTTTGGCCCACAGAGCGAGCGGGCTCTGTGCCATGTGAGGCACAGATTGAAGTTTAGGACTCTGTTGTGTCATGGTTTCCAGGGAAGAGCATACATAATCTGCTTTTGTTTGCTTTGCCCCTTAAGAGTGACTGTGGTTTTCTGGTGCAGGTAGACCAGGAAGAGGGCAGAGCCAGGTTGGACAGCGACCAAGGAGAGCCAGGGCCTTTGAGTTCAGTGGTGTGGTAAGTGAATGTGTAGAAGAGGAGCAGTATGTGTGTTGCTGATGCTGGAAAGACTTGAATTGATTAGCAAAAGTTTTAGAGTGATGAATTGACGTTACTGGAAGGCGTTTTCTCAGTTACAGACTGGGAACTTCCCTAGGGAGTGTGCTCTTTAACACAACTTGAACTGTCCTTTAGTCAACCCATTTAAGTAAGAGAGAGTGGACCATCTGTCTGGGTGCTGTGGGAGGTTCTCAAATTAGAAGGCAAGCTGAGCACTGAAGATGACCTCTCTGGTCTCTTCAGAAACTTAGATTTCATTATTCTCTGAATTAAATTTATTAGGAGCCTTTCAGCTTAATTAGTTCCACTTCTGTCCATAGAAAGAAGATACTGTTGAGTTGATTGAGAGGCTGGATAGAAAATGTAGGTCTGGACAGATTACTTGTGCTTTTGAAATGTTCCAGTGTGACTCTCCAAAATGCTGTAATTAGATATATCTGGTGGCTGATATTTATAAGCTAAGATTTAGTAGCATGATTCTTTTTCTGACAAAAGTTTGTTTTGAGTTTATCAGCAAACCTTTTTGGTAGATTTCCTTTTGGTAGCATGAATTTTAACATTTCATCATTTCCATAAACATATCACCACTTATTATAAGGCATTCTATTTCAGAATTTATCATTACTCATTATGAATGGTCAAAACACCACTTATTTTGTTTTATTTTATTTTATTTTTTTGAGACTAGGTTTCCCTGTACAGTACTGGCTGGCCTTGAACCCAAAGTGATCCTTCTGACTAATCCTCCCAAGTGCTGGGGTCACAGGGGTGTGTCAGCATGCCCAGCTCACCCACCATACAGTATATTTAATTAGGACATAATGACCTGCAGAGAAAAATCATTGTAAAGGACAATTTTTATAAAGAATTAGTTCAAATCTCAATTTTTGTGTCACTTAATATTTGCTCCCTTTGGTAAAAATTACCAATTGTGTAAATTTCTAGGGCTTGCTTGTTGAATAAGCCACATTTGGATTTTATAAACCTGTGTGTCACAAGATCTCTCATTCCCCTAACTGCCCTTAAAATGTTTTTGAAAACATGCTGCATTTGAAACATGTAGGAAAAACTTCTTCATGGGAGACAGATTTTCTATGACTTAGAAGCCCTGCACCATGCTGGTACTGTCATCTTGAATTTTCCTAATGGCGACTTTGCAGACACCTCCATCTTGGAATTAACTTGCTCTGTACTTTGTTCTCATTTACTCCATAGCCACGGAGTGATTGGAAACTTTTTTTTTTTTTTTTTTATCAGTACCGGGGATCAAACTCACAACCGCCTGCTTGCAAGGCAGGTACTTATGCCGCTGAGCTAAATCCCCAACCCCAATTGGAAACATTTTAATGATGGCATTGCACAGGGTCCAACAAGTGGTAGTGTGGGAAAGCAGTTCCTCAGGGAGGCCCTGTAGGCTGAGAGGCACTCCTTTGTGATGGTAGTGTGAGGTGATGGGACCCAAGTTCCTGACACGCTATGTTTATCTGTGCTTTCTGCTTGCTTGTTTAAATATTTGGCTGGATTTATTGGAATCAATTTAAATATTAAGTTTAACTGAGTTACCTGGGCTGCACATCCTTCATCAGTGTTTGTGAGGGATGCTGTTTTCTGGCCATGCGGAATCCCTGCAGGCAGGCTCCAGCTCAGGAAAAGATTTGTAAAAGTGAAAATGTGAGCCATGAGACCAAAATGCACAGCAGTCACTGAGACTTGTACAGTGTGGTGCCCTGAGCTTGTGGCCCCCGTGCAACAGGAAGTGGAACCTGTGCCAGCAGCATTGTCTTGGGTCTTGATGCTGAAGACAGAACCCATAGGCTGCTCAGGCATCCTCTTGAGACCAGGCAGCCCGGAACATGGGCTCCTCCAAGAGGACAGCTGGGCAGCTCTCAGCAGAAACGTGATGATGGTTTGACTTGATGGATATCATGTGTGGGTGGCTTAACTAAAGGGATCAAGATCTGGATTGCAACAAATGCTGTTCTTTTTTTTTTTTGTCTTTTTCATTTTTATCGGTACCGGGGATCGAACTCACGACCGCTTGCTTGCAAGGCAGGTGCTTATGCCGCTGAGCTAAACCTCCAGCCCCAATGCTGTTCTTCTTTCATATTGCCCAGTGTTGTTCCCATCACTATCATCTCTCATTCATTCATACATTTACTCGACAGATGTTTATCAACCAAGTGCCAGGTGTTTTTGATGTACTAGTCTTTTTTTTAAAGCGTAGTTTTTTTTTTTTTTTTTCCCAGTAAATTGTTTTAAGAAGATTCCTGCTTATGGAGTTTCCATTCTTAGGCAGGCCTTGTGTTAAATAATTGATAGTTATTATTTTACTTAATGCTTACATTAACCTGGAAGGCAGGTAACATTATCTCCATGCTACAGATTAAGAAACTGAGACCCAGGGAAGGAAATTGTCCATGTCACACAAAAGTATCTGAAGACAAGCACAAAAGACTCTAGTGCCTGGGCTCTGGGATGTTGGGCCAGCTTCCTGGGGACAAACTGAATGGCAAATGAACTGTATCAGTCATGCATTTGTATTTTAGGCACGAGGCCACCTGTGCACTCTCTCACTGTTCTCTGTGCTTGTGTGGAAGCATTTGGTTTCAGAAGTAGACTTGCTAGATTTGGGGTGGATTTGTTCTTTTTTATTTCTTTTTTTTTTTTTTTTTTTTGTGGCACCGGGGTTTGAACTCAGGGCCTTGTGTATGCTAGGTAAGCACCCTATCACTGAACTATATCCCCAACTCTGGATTTGGATGTTTTAATGAAATAGAGACAAAAATCACCTCCCCAGGTAATACTTCTTAAGAGTCTCATATGAACACACTGCATGCTTCCTTTCTTCTAGTGTTGCTTTTAATTGGGATGTTTTTGCGTGTGCTTTTCTCAAATTTTGTGTTCATGCGGGCTCACATTATTGCTATCCTGGCAGAAGCAGCTTGGCAAGGCTTCCTTCAGCATGGGAGGTATTGCTGTGTCTTTTGCCTCTTGTTGTAATTGCATCAAAATATATGTGAACAATTGCTAGGGATCGTGTAGTCCTTGGAAATCCGACTGCGTAAAAAGTACCCTATAGTTTCGGTCTTTGGTCATTATGTATTTTTTGAGCTATGATTTGACTGTAGCTTATCAATAAGGAATGGTTCTTGATGGATGTTATATTAGTACCATCCTATGTTTGACCTTAAACCCAAGGCCTATGTCTACTATAGATACACTCCACTGTAGAGGTACATCCCTGATTTGGAGTTGAGTTTCTTGAATTCCAGGCAGAGATGTTATTTCTGATAGCTCATAGTAGTTAAGTGTCTTTTAGCTGTCTTCTGCAGCTCTGGGTTCAATTCCAGCATTAGCAAAAACAAGTTTTGTACTTTTGTTTTTAGTTATTTTTAGATTAGCATACTTATTTATATTTGCATCAGACAGTGTTATCATCCCCATTTTGTGATGGAAGAAATAGGTTTCAGATAGCATCAAAGTAACTGAGATAGCTGGTATTTTGGTTTGTGTCTGGATGTTCCTCCAGAGCCTCATGAAGTCATGGAGGTGTGCTTCTCAGAGGTGACTGAATCTAGATTTGTGATTGATTCACTGTGTAGTGCTGGGGTTGGGGGGTGTGAGTGCTACACCTACCCTAGGGTGGGTACTGCACATACAGTATAAGGGACAGAAAGAATTTTCTCACTCGTTCCTCCCTTTTTGTTCTTGATTCTTTTACTGTTTTGCTGTTTTCTGCCTCTATGAACTATTGCTTGCCATGTGTCACTCTACCTTGGAGCCAGCCAACTAGGGACTGAAACTTCCATAAGCTGTGAGCTCCATAAACCTTTCCCTCTTTAATGTTGGGCCTTGAGTGTTTTGTCTCAGCAAAGAGAGATAAGTAACCAACACAGCTGGCTTTGTAATTCCAGGATTTGGGAGATTAAAGTAGGACCATGGTGAGCTTCAGGCCACACTGTGTAATGTAGTAAGCTCTCAGGCCAGCCAGGAATAGATCGTGAGAGACTGTCTCAAAAAAATTACTCAGATGATTTGCTTATCCAAGAAGCCTGGATGTTTCCAACACACTCATATTTGTAATTATAATTCATGTAATGTCAAAAAAAGTTGGAATCAAACCCAGGGCCTTGTATATAGTAAGCAGCTACTCTACCACTGACTTACACACTCAGCTTCTGTGTCATATTTTATCGTTTGTATTTTCCATATCTTCTCTGCAAACACTTGTAGACATGACTTTGTGAACACAGTCTATGACACTGGTGGCGAACCTGTGGCATGCATGACTCAGTAGACACTTGGTTTTTTGTTGTTGTTGTTGATACCGGGGATCAAACTCACGACCTCACGCTTGCCAGGCAGGCACTTGTACTGCTGAGCTAAATCTCCGGTAATAATGGATTTTCATGGATAAACTTATCATTGAATGTGCAAATGTATACACATGTCATTTTCCCCTCTAACCTTTTATTAAGAAAACTTACAAAAACACAGAAAAGTCAAAAGAACTCTACACTGAACTCTCAAAAACCCAACACTTAAATTCAACAATTATTAACACTTTGCTATATTTGTCTCTGTGTCATTTTGCATCGTGTGCTTCCGAATTGAATACTTCTTAAGTAGTAATTTTTCTCAGAGAGCTTTGCCAAGGAATTTAATTTTAGCTGCTTGTTAACACATAACATTTTGTTATATTATTATCCTTAGAACAAAGCATTAAAAATACCAAGTCGAGTTTTATTTGGAAATATGCTGGTTTTGGAATTTTAAGATAGAGAACTAAATTGACAGTATTTTAGTATAGCTTCAAAGTCCAAAGAACTTGATAAACTTTCTTGCACAGTTTAAATCCCAAAGAGACACTATAAATTTTTTAATGAAACTTAGGTGGTCATTAGGTAATAAAGACAACCAGGCAATGAAAATCCATTTGAAATGTCTAAGGCATATTGGACTAATTCATTCTTACAGGTGGTTCAGGCATAGAGTGATCTAAATATAAAATATATCAAAAGGTCTGAATTGTTTTAGAATCTGAAAGCAGAAATAGATTGTGGACATGCTATATTTCGATGCAGGTGATTGTTCTGACATATTTTTCTTCCTGAGAAATATAATCTCTTTGAAAATTTTCTTCTTTCTTCTGGCATATTTTTCCCCTTCCCACTTAGGAATCTTTTTCCTGTTTTAGAGTTCTGTGGAAGGCTTTTCTGTTATGCAAGATAATATATTTTGTTTTGCTTTTTTTGTTTTTGAAGTAACAGAAATGATGCTGTTGTATCTAAAGGAAAAGGAGCCGTTTGTCTTACCCACATTCTTACATCTTGTATATTTGCCTAGAGACTTTTAAACACACACACACCAAATTAACATTTGGGGAATTCCCACATTTTATGTTGTGTGGCTTGGTTTCCATGGCAACCTTCTGACTCCAGTCCCCAGGCCTGTGGTTCCTTAGGTGACGCGTCCTCATCCTCCCCTGTTCCCTGCTGCTGACCAGCACTGCACGGTGACCCTGAGCAGTCACTTAAGGCTGCTGTTTCTTTATCTGGAACTGGGAGGGGTTGCAGCATAGTTTTTTTTTTAGGCCTTACTCTACCAGCATAAAAATTTCTTGGTTCACATTCAAGATTTTGTGGCCATTAGAATAATTTTTGGATGATTTTATGTAATGGCTTTTATTTGCCAGTTGAGATTAGAAAGCATACCTTCAAGTATGTATTAAAATATATATTGAGAAACACTCGGACAGGCGTGTTGGTGTACACTTGTAATCCCAGCACTCAGGAGGCTGAGGCAGGCGGATCAACTTGAGTTTGAGAGTAAACTGAGCCACATAATGAGTTCAAGACCAGACTGAAGTGCAAAGCAAGATCCTGTCTTCAAAGAAAACAATAAATGGAAAAACTCTCTTTTTGTGAATATAGATATATGTGTGTATATGTAAAGATACAATCTTTTTTATCTAGGTAAAGAAGTAAAAGCTTATAGCAGAATCTCATTGCATATGCAGATTCATTCACATTTTAAAAGTAATAAAAATATTTTACCAAGCTCCATATGTTTGTCCAGGTTAACTTGTGTATCTGTGCACTTAAAATATATTTTGAAAACTATTTTCTTTAAAACTTTTTTTCAAAAATGTAAATAGTACCACACAGATGTGATCTGTTCTCCTATTTAGTAGCCCTCATCTCTCCCCCAAAACACCAATATAAAATGATCTAAAAATATGGCTTTTTTTTTTTGGGAATTTTTCATGAAAGGATATAGCAAAACTTAAAAACACATTGACCCTCTGGTATACAACTTTACAGTAATTTGATGCATATTTTTGATAAAACAGCCCCATATTGAAGTAACAAGGACTTTCAGTGTAAGGCCCTGCAGTTTAGCCAGCTTAAAAAAATGAAATAACTTCAGCAAGGAACACAGACTAAGTATATACCCAATATTTTGCAAATCATGGAATAATTTCTAAGGTCCTTTCCTGAGGCGGAGTTTTTATAGCCGTAACATTCCAGCTGTGGTTTGGGGAGCAGAATGTTTACTACCGTCCTGAATACAAGGATGGGAAGTGTGTATTCTCACTGCTGAGGGCTTAAAAAAGAAGTAGACAGTCCTTTCAAGTCAGTAAACCTTTATTCGGAAAACCGTGGAGCTGCGTTCCTATGGAACTTTGGTGGTAAGTGTGGAATGCAGGCCAACAAGAGGCCAGTCATGGGCAGCCGAGTGTCTCAGGCGAAATGGCAGGCTGTCCCGGCTAATCACTTCAGGCAGCCCTTGGAAAACCACTTTCTGGTTAAGTCTGCATCATACTGTTCCACCAATGGAAAAAATTGAACATGATGAGGGTGTGTAGCTAGCAGACAAAAATATATCCAGCATTGCACAGGATCTGTTTTTAGCTTTCAACGGCTGAGCATTTGAAGTGTTAGACACTGTTTCCTGGCTTACCATGGGCAAAAGGAAGAGAGATTTGGAGGATGTGGATGTAGATTCTAGCTACGTGAAACTTTCTGTTAGCGAAAAGACACTGGGAATAACTAGCTACATTCAAAATTTTGACCAAGGTAAGGCTATAAGTGTTTATTTTCCTCCTTGTGGAGCTGAAATTTAATTTTATGTGCATGCTATAAATGTTGTTGCAAAAGCACCTTTGGTGCTATATACTTGGGTGCCAACTTATCATTGTTTTATACTCTTTTGTACTTGGGCAGCGTACACTGCTGTCCATACAGGAATTATTAAATTTGAATGTCTACAAGCTTTATGATTTCTTGAAGTTTCCTGCTACATGTTATGAATTAAGAATTCTCCAAAAGCTAATTGTATGGATCCTTTTTTCCTGATATCTTTGGAAAGTACCATTTCTCAGCCTGATCGTGTTTAAACATCAATGACTGCTTATCTTTCCTAGTCAGTTCTTTCAGAATGGAATGGGAAATTAGAATGTGCCCAGGATTGGATTTTGTAGATTCCTGGTTATTTACATAATCTCAGCAGCCTTAGTGTTTAGCTGAGTGGGCTTTTTGGTTGAAGAGTTTCTTTTCAAACTTGTAATTTGATGTTCACTGTATAGTATTGCTTGTCCTTAAGTTGTGACTCAAACCTTTTGAAGAGAAGAATCCCTCATAACCTGAGGAAGAGGGGGTATAGGTTTAAGTAGAGTGGTCCTTGCTGCTTGTCATCAAGCCAAGCTGCTCCAATTAAGGCTGACCCCAAGGAGCACGAGCTGTTTTGAGTAAGAGCTCGTGTGCTGATCGGTGGTAGTGGAGGAGCCTCCTCAGCTTCTGTGTAGCTCTTCCTTGACAGTAATTTGGCCCAGCATGTAATTCTCAGAAAATTGGTAGGTGGAGAGACAGAAATAGGAAGCTTCACTGAAGTCACTGTAACTTGGAAGATTATTTTTAGGATTTCTGGAAAGTAAGGGTATGGCTGCACAGCTGCTGGAGTATTTCCTGATGCGTTTCAGCATTTTACTGTGGCCTTCATTCACTCTCAACCCTTCTCAGACTCTGCTTATTTTCATTATAATGCTGCTATGAGCTGTCTTTGAGTAGGCGGCGTGGGCTGCTTTTCAGTTGTACAATGACGGTCTTCTCTGTGTGTCCCTTCACTTCCTCTATGGAAATGTCTTAGGAATGAAATGGAATGGTGAGCGAGGATGAGCGAAGTTAGAATTAATACTGCTGGTCACTTTTTATTGATTACTTTTCCTTTTAATGTAATAACTGCTGCTCTGGCAGTACTTGTGACCGTTCAGAGCAGGTTCAGAGTGAGGGCTGCCTGCCTCCTCCTCGGCTGAGATTAACACTGTTCATTGATTTTGATTTCTGCCAGAGCTTGTAGACAAAAGACTACATAAACACTCAATTCCATATTCCAGTGTTGTGCATACATTCAGATGACGCCTTTTTTCAGGGTTTTAGCACGCACAGAGCAACTCACAGGGCCCTCTCGCAGGCCTGTGGGAAGGAGGTGCAAGATGATAGTTCAGGCCTCCAGATGCGGTTATCCTTCTGTTGTGGACCCTCAGTTACTACTAAAGAAGACAGATGATTGTCTTGGTGGTCCCAGCTTATGTTTGAGCAGAGCATTATTTTGTTCTGCAAAGTTAACACAGGGTTTCAGCAACCTCTTCCTGCCGTAAACATCTGATGAAAGAACCCAGAGCTCATGCTTCTCAAATATCTGACAGGGCACTTTACTAGGTCCATATGTGTCTCTAGGTCTGGCCTACTTGCAAGGTTTACTTATATGATGATAATAAATAGAGTGAGTGAGATGCCTTAGCTCAACTGTGAAATTAAGAACCACTTTTTAATGGAACATTTACAACCAGACTGTTTTGGACCTTCTTTTTTAATGTTTAAAGACTAACTTGTATTTTTCCTTTTCTAATTAAACATACTTTACATATAAGGTAACAATGGGTTTATGAGAAGTGAAGAAAAAAGAAATGGCAACAATATTGAAGATGGAAAAAGTAATAACAACAATAGTAGATGAACTTGAATTTCTAATGGTTAAAATTTAACAATAATGGAATTTTCAATCCTATTTAAAGCAGGCTTATAAATGTTATGATTTAATGACGTTCTAGAAATATAATGTATACTCCATTTTCAATTAGCTATAGTCAGTAGGATCATGGAAATAGGATCTCAGAACTGACAATGGATTGTAGACATTTTTTTAAACTGGAAAACTGAAAAAAAAAAAAAAAAAACCACAGAACTAAAATGACGTATTCAAGGTAACAGTGATTGTTAGTTGCTCAGCTGGGATGAGATTCTTGGTATTCTGTTCATCTTTTTTCTTATATTACTCTTTCATTGATAATACTTTGGTTATTCTGTTCTGATACATTTTAGTAAATCAAGAGAGACAGGTGTGTACATACATGGAGTACATGCACATATATGTATTACATATTGATACATGTACACATGTATATCTACATATACAAATATTTATCCATTTCTGCCTTCTTAGCTTTGCCCAGGAACTTCTTACCTGTCTACTTACCAACCCAACAGATGTAAAGCTCTAACCAGAGGCAAGGACTTTTGCTTTTCTTGGAGCCTAATGAAGTTCAAAGTTGTGCATTCAGACAGTGACTGTCAACTTTGTATCACTGTCATAGAGAATTTTAGGTTCAAATATGCAAGTTGCTCTAACTTATTTTATTAGATAGATTTGGTTAGAATTCATGCCAGCCTGTTACTGTTTGAACTTTAGATTAACAGGTTTCTTTTTCTTTTCTTTTTTTTCTTGGTGATCACATTCCAGTAAAGACTGTTTAGGTTTTGTTATCTCTGTGCTTTACAGGAGATGCCATGCAAGGGAAGAGAAATAGCAGACAAGTTCTGGTTACAGGGCCAAGGTAATGCAAGGCATTTTTGGAAAAATGAACTTTACTGATAAAGTGGTGAAATTGTTGTTCCCAGTCTAGGAAAGGGACACGTAGGGCACACAGTGTCAGGGTAGAGTTGATTAGAGATTTCTATTAAGGTTAATCAATCCTTAGGACAAGGCTAGAGCGCAAGAATAAGCTCACCCTCAGCCGTGACACATGACACATCTCTGCAGCTGAAAAATTGTTGTCGAATTTCCACTATGGGGATGTGGAACAGAGCTAGAGATAAGGGGGTGTAGGCTGGTAAAGCCCAAAACTAAAACCCGTATGATTGAAGACAGTAAAAAGAAATTAAATGGAGAGAATGAAAGCAAACTGGTTTTCAAAGTCCTTCCTCTGTGATAGCATTGAAGGTGGGGAAATGTGTCTGACAGACAAGTGAGAGAAAACACATACAGTAAGTGGTAAACCAAGGAGACTCATGACACAAGGAAGGAAGAGGAAGAGCTTCATGAAAAGTGAATTGATTCCACTGAAAATTGGAAGGTGGAGCAGAAATGAATCAAAGTAACAACAAAAATTAAATACAAAACAATAGGGGCAACAACTCTGTATCTGAGCTTTCTTCATCAACTACCATCCGGCCCTTTATTTTCCTTTACAGTAAATTTGTTGAACAAGTTACCTGCGTTCACATCCTCTGCTTCATTGACCTCATCCTCCAACTCACTGAACTCTGCCTTTCTCCATCCTCAGTCTACTCTGGGCAGGTGTGTGTGCTAAACTTTGTCAAACCTGGTGTTTCCTTCTCAATTCTTGTAATTTGAAGCAGGCATTTGATACTTTGAAGTATTTTTTTCAGTTGACTTTAAGGGCACCATATGCTCCTTGTTTCCTCTAAGTTCAGCTTACTGTTTGCTCCTTCTGTTGTGCTTATGTTTTTCTTCTTGTTTCCTTGATTCCCAGGACCTCTGGTCTTCCCTTTGTGTACTTACAGTGTGTACAGATTGTGTTTCAATATGATCGTCATAGGTATAAGCAGCAGATTTGCACCTCTCACCACTTTACCCCTAACTTCAGACTTGAATATCCGAATGTTCACTCAGTATTGTCATTTGTTTAATAGCCAACTAACATGTCTGACACTGAGTTTCTTCTGTTAGTCAACTTTCCTTTGCTGTGACAAAATGCGTAAGAAAAGCAACTTTAAAGTGGGAAAGGTTTACTTTGGCTCGTGATTTCAGCTGTTCAGTTTGTGATTGACTGGCTCTTTTGGGTCTGAGGTGAGGCAGGACATCTTGGTGAGAACATGTGCAGGACCAAAGCTGCTCACTTTGTGGTGGTCAGGATGAAGTCAGAGAAAGGAAGGATCAGGAGTCCCACATCCTCTTCAGGACACGACTATAGTGAGTGACTTTATTTCCTTCCACTAGTCACCATCTTCTAATGGTTTCCCACTTCTTAATAGTGTTACAGCCTTTAGCATATAGGCCCTTGGGGGACACCCAGAATCCAAACCATACCATCCTCCTGCCAAGTGTGCTGCGATCTGCACTCCCCATTCCTCTCTTGGCTTAGACAGAAAGTCATAGAGTTGTCCTGGACATCACTCACCATTCACTTCTATTGCCTGGAGAGTCCTGTGAGCTGTCATCTTTCTTCTACTGTGACCGGAGTCCCCCTCATGAGGGGGGACTCACCTCCCACGTGAATCATTGTCCTAGCCCAACCCCCAGCCCATGCCTGGGTGGCCGACAGTGTGCAGCAGCCACAGCCCTCCTTTAACCACGTTCCATCACGAGCCCTCCGATTATGACCTTTACTCAGCGTGACCTCCGCAGTGCTTCCAGGGTCCCCCCAGACCCTTCTGGCACTCTGTCCGACCTCTTGTGCTTTGCTCTCCCATCCAGCCTGCTCCAGCCACACTTGACCTCCTTCCCATCCTGCTTCTCTGGGCTTTTGTACTTTCTGCCACCTCTGCCTGGAATGCTCTTTCCCGGAATCCACAGGACCTCCTTGTGTAGTGCCTGAGCTTTCTCTCAGCAGCTTCCTCTTCTGTTCCCTTTCCTTCCTTGCTGGTCCTCCCTTTCCCTCAATTCCTGTTTTTCCACAGTGCTGTTCACTTTCTTGTTCATCCCTCTCCATTGTCATGTAAGGCCCATCTGAGCAGGGATCTGTTGATTCCACTTGGTTAATTGCTGTGACCCCTGGGCCTAGTAAAGGAAGTGGTACAGATGAGCTATTTATAAGTGTTCATCGCATTGATCAGTGCATCCTACTTAGGAAGGCAAAGACGCAGATGAAGCAACCTACAGTAAGTGCTAAATGGCCTGGAATGCCTGTATTTTACCTTAAAAATGTATTTCTTATATTTTACTTCACGATGTATGATTATTTATTATGGAATATTTAAATAACTTAAGAGTTTTTGAACTTGAAGTTTCTAGGAGACTATTGATTATTCTGTGGTCCTCAGAAGAAACCCATAGCCACCCCCCGCTGTGGCTGTGACCTATCTTGCAGCCTTTGGGAGGAATATTCTAAGTTGTACATGGTATTGAGGATAATGACTGAAGCATAAAGTATCAAGGAAACAAAATTCTCATCTGTGCAGTGTTGTTGAAAAGGCAGAATAGAATAAATTTTAAATCTTAAAGCTCCTGACTTTACCTTAAAATTTCAGTATTTACTTTCTTCTTCCCAGTCTCAGCCCTGGAAGCCCTAGTTGTATGCAGAAAGGACAGCTTTAGAGCAGGACTTTTCCTGGTGTTTTAATTTGGAAAAGGACATATCAAAGTCTGTGATTGCTCTTAGAAGAGAGGCTGAAAGCTAAATAATAGTTTTAAAAAAATTGAATAATGTCAGATTTTAAAATGTTGAATTTTAAATTATTTTGATGTAATGCTATATTAAAATGAGATAAAACATCAAGTTTGATTCCTGTTTTTATTTCTTAGTGATCCTGGCAAGTTATTTAACTCCTTGAGGCTAAAGTTCCTTTCTTTACAAATACCTATGAAACAGGAACAGTTGTGTAAGCTGTTATGGTTCTGTGCTGTGGAACCAGGCAGTTAAACCCTTCTTTTCTCCAAGTGTCAGTGTTACAGGGGGTATCAAAATTTTAAATTTCTGTAAAATAGGAAATTTAAACTATTAGTACTACTCATTGTTTTTCCTGAAAGTTTCTGTGAATTTTGGCTGAAATTCTATCAGATTTGTACATAATCATATAAGTTTAAACTTCAACAGTACTGGGTTTTATTTTACCTATAAGTCCCAGGACAATTTATATTGTAGCCTTAAGATATAAATGTATAGAAATGAACTTGGAAATAGGGCAACACCTCTCTCTGAAAGGTGGGGAAAACTTTTATGAGAGTGGGGAAAACACCTATTTAAATAAATGAGATCCGTGTGGTTTAAGCCTGTTCATTTTCCAGCTCAAATCAAATAATATATAATGAAGAACGGTTTTGCCAAGAATAACTTGGTACAGCCGCCATGGTATATTTTGGTCACAAAACGTGTAGCGATTCAGGAGAACAACGTCTGCTTCCAATTTACAGAGGGTGGTGCTGCATGCACAGGTCTCCGGCGTCTGCAGGAAGCGGTGTGTTTGTGCCTCAGACTCAAAGCGGGATCTCTGCCTGTGCCGTGGTGGTGATGCCTGGGCACCGCTGGCCCAGGCCTAAGCTTGCCTTTTGTGGGATGGCTGAAGCTCATAAAAGTTAATGAAGAGAAGTTATGTAAGGGTCATGCAAGCAGTTTTGAATAACATATTCATACTTTGCAGGAGAGGGTTAGTTCCAAGCCTTGCTAATGATTTTGAACGTTGGGTTCTGCCGGTCACCCCAAAGGTGCAAAGTTTCTTGAGGCTGGGATGTTGGACAGAATTTGGACGAAATTGAAAGAGACAGGAGGAAAAGCAGAGTGGGATAGAACATTGGAGGGATAGAGATGGAGATTGAGATATCTCTGCGTATAAAGTTTGTGTTCTAAATAACCCGGATGAAAATGTATGAAGTACGTTGATAAATCCTAGGAGAAAAGGCAACTGTTTTGTATTTACCAGGATTATTTCATTTTAGACTATGTGGAATCTATAATTTTGCTAGAAATTTTTTTTTTTAAATTTCTAAAATGTTTTCAGTTTTTGTTGAGCTAGACTGCTCAGTTTTCTTGACACCCCCCCCCCCCAAATACCAGTAATATTTGTGGGATGGCCGGTCTCACCGCCTCTTTTATAAGCTCAGCGCTGTTGAAGTTGTGTACTCCCTTACTGATTCTCCATATGGCCACCCACACCCCACTCTGGGGGGAAAGCCTGTCATTTCTCATGTTGGTTTCTTTGGAGGACCCCACAGCAGAATGCTGAATATCTAAGTGGGGTGGCGGGGGCGGAGCTTCGTGCATTTCTGCGGATTCACTCTGTGGGAAGGCTTTTATTTTACTTAATTTCAAGTTTCTGCCAACACTTAGGACATTTTCCCATTTTAGCAAGGCCCATACTAATTGCACACTAACCTTTGACTCAGTGTGTATTCTTTTGGTCCCAAAGTGTCCTGGAGGAATGGTTCTTCTTTTTGGTCCTTGTGGGGTGGGCAGGGGGTGGCAGGGGCAGAGGGCAGTTGACTGCCAGGGCCTCCCTCAGCTTTGCCTCCTTCTTTTTTACCTCTTACTATCCCTGCTCCTTCCTCCAAACACTGTTCCTGACCCTTGTGCTCAGGCCCTGCCGCTCTTCCCACCTTTCCTTGAGCAAGCTGTGGTTTTCTTCTACTTCATTCATTAGTTAACAGATTCTGCAAGCCATCAGGCACCGTGGGTTTGGAGGCATGCTGTTTTGTTTCCTGGAATTCCCTTCATCTGCCAGAATCCCAATCATTCTTCAGGCTCAGTTATCTTTTTTATGAGGTCATTCCTTACTTTCCTAAGAAGAATTTAAATGTCAACTGAATGTTTCTCTTAACCGTAGAACAGGAAAGCATGAATACTGTGGCCCTAATGGGGGTGCTTAGAACTGCACATTAATGAGAATGGTCTTTTCTGTTGTCTGGCTTCTATTTCTAGCCAAAATAATTTATCTTGAATGACTTTTGCAATCTTTTGAAGAGTTTGATTGCCCTTGGGTCTTATCGGAACAGATGTACCTCATTCTGATGAAACTGCCATTTAAACTTTTAAACCACTGCTGTGTGACTTTTTTGAACTGCTATTCCGGAATACATGCTTTTGCTTCACTACTCTGTATACAAGCAAACACTGGAGCACACACAAGAATTTAGTTTCATAAACAGTTTTCTCTTACTGGATGCACTCTGTTTTCTTTCTCTTCTGCCTATTGTATATAGTGTCTCCTCTGCACTATCCTCTTCTATTCTGTTCTCATATCAATTTGTTAAGGGAATTTGATTGACCCAACAAGGAACTGTGACCCATAGTTTGACTAACACATGTGTAAGCAGTGTTGCAGATGTTAGGCTTTTTATAGAACAGGTGTGAGTTATAAGTCCCTACTTGTGCTAAATTGACTTACTAAGGTGATGAACTGTGCAGAATGCTGGGCTATTGTCTCTGTGGAATGCATTACTTTCCCCCGGTTGAGTACTGGCCATGCTTGTCCACTGACTTCCTGCTCCCCAGGCATTCCAAGCTGCAGCTTGCTTTGTCCATTCATCCTTTAATGTGCATTTGGAGGGAGTTCTGCAGCAGTGAAAGGGAACCAGTGGAGCCCAACAATGGACCTTAGCCTTTGAGGCCTTGGCAACAGCTTGCTTTCTGTCTGCTCTATTTGTAAGCATTACTCTTCCTAAGTACTGTTCCCTGTGAAGACAGATGTTCCTTTTGCTTGCTGCTTTATACAAATTGGGTTTAAGTCTTCTTAAGATTGAAACTGAGCTCCTCAAGTTTTGGTATTCAATTCATGTATTTGCAGTGCAGTTCACTGACTTGAGAGGTGGGTTCTGACAGTATTTACAGAGATCAAATGTGGGTCCTTGATAAAGCTGAATACATTTGTTTTAGATTTTGAGGCATATTTTTTCTTTTAATTTTGGTATTACAAATTAGGTAGTTTTGTATGCTATAATAATTTTGAGAAATTGATCAAAATCAGACACATGCTAACAATAGAACTAAGAAAATTTCAAATGTACCTATAGATGTATTTAATATTTAATGATTCCTGATGAAAGATATGAAAGTTATAAATCTGATGTCATAGTACACAAAATTAGCTTTATAGCTCAAAGTTAAAATAGTACTGTGTCACTTTTCACACTTTTTTGGATGGTTTCACATCTATTTCTATACTTGATTCTGTGAGGTAGGTGGGGCAGATATATTTATCCTCAAGTTCCAAATGAGCAAAATAAAATCCAGAAAGTGTTAGCAATTTGCCCAAAGTCTCATTTGCTATACAAGAGAAATGTTGACCCATGTTCTCTGACACTAACCAGACTAAATTCTGAGATTTGTCTCCTTAACAATTTTCACTCTCCCACCACCTTTCTCAGAGGTAGAACCAAGTAGGTATTGTGATGCTTACCTCCTTTATTTAGCTGGCTCTTGTCTCTGTCTGAAGGATTTGCCTTAGGCAATGAAGAGGGGCCTGGTTGAGTACAAAAATTTTTCTGCAGTTATGTGAATGCTGTTGGTGTCTCCTGGTGGTAGCACTTGTGTTCCTGTTTAGCCTAGCCGTAATCTGCCTTTGTGCAGTGGTCTCAGCTCTGCTCTGCCCCCGCCCAGCAGTCCCCAGCCCTCCTCCCAGCACCATCTGCCCACCCGTGGGTTCCTCTTGTTTTCCATCTGGGCAGCTGGCTCAGTCCAGACATAGCACAGTCCAAGATTCCAAGTACCTGTTGCAGACACCCTTCTCCTGGGAGTACAGGCTTTGGGACTCTGACCTGTGTGTCCATGCATCCAGACTCAAGGTGGATGAAGATAAGGCAAATCGTGGATTTCCTCCTGGAAGGAATTTTCCTCTGGCTTTCAGTAGGTCACAGTGGTTGATGGGATTCTGATGGCATATTTGTGAAATTCCTCCATATTGCTGGGCATTTCTGGTTTGGTAATTGATTACAATTTGAAAATTGAAAAGCTTCCATTCTTGTTTGTGGTTTTAGCTTAAAAAGTTACATCATGTATTTAAGAGAGGACATGGGAGGACAGTGCACAGGATGAAAAATAATTTTTTTTTAAAAGTTCATGGGATTGTGGCCAATTTTAAAAATCCTAATATTTCATTATATAATAAAGTAAAATTAATACAGTATATGGAAATGTGTGCTAAATATTTACCATCTTATTGTCATTTATTCCAGGATGACTTCATTGTATCATCTCTCTTTCAGCTGTGGGCCTTGCTATATATAGTATAACCTAACTAATACATAGTGTAGACTAATATACCTTACCTTACGGTGTATTATTACAAGTTATTATACATAGTGTGCATTTTTGCTATTTTCAGAGACCAGGCCCTTTTTAAATATTTTTTTTAAAATCTGGATATCTGTTATTTTTTATTTTTAGCTTCCTTCCAGTCAGCAAAACAAGTTTTTAAATTTGACTACCGTAAAATTACCTTAATAAAACAGTTGGGGCCAGAACTTACTGAAAATTTGGTTTATTTATTCTCTTAGTTCCACACAAAAACCATAGCTCAAGCATGGCAAATAAATACCTATTCAACTTGTCAAACTCTTGAAGGGCAAGAATTACATCATTTTCCCTAGGGATTACCCTTCCTGTTGATACATTTTTCAAAAATACTGGGATATATTCTTCTTGCTACCAGTTAGGTTATTTTTAGTTTTTGCTTTTTCACGGCTAGCATTGACCAGAGGCGTTGAACAGCTGGCCTGCATCAGGCCTCGGTAAAGATGCATGTTGTTCTTCACTTCCCTTGTTGCCTGATTGTCCCTGACCAGGCTGTTAGGCCTTCACGGCAGTGTGTATGCAGCAGGCTTTCCACTATGCCCAGTAGGGAAGATTCTTGCTTTGACTGGGGGCTCAAATCAGCCTTTCAAACTACTTTCAAGTGCTACAGGTGTTCCCTGAGCCTGGGGTAGACAGTGTCTGGTAAAGGAAAGAGTCTCAGGCTGTGATTCTTGGAATATCATTGAAATAAAAAATTAAGCTATTTAATTTCAAATGTAGTATGATGCATTTAGGTCCTCATCTGCCACTGGTGCATGGATCTCCCACCTTAGAGCTCTTCTCTGGTTTTAAGTCCTGGCTTTTGTATTTCTGGGAGTATTTGACAGCTAGCCTGGCCTCTTGCTGGCAGTTTTATTCCTCTCGTGTGTGTGTGTGCTGGGGGCTGCGTAGTGTGCACTGATGGGCCACAAATGCTAACAGAGAGAGAGGTCAGGAGCCCTGCCCTTCAGGGTCATGACCAGACCTTGGTCTTGACAAAAGTAAATAAATGCACAGCTCACTCTGATGATCTCATTGTAAGAGTTTAACAGGCAATAGTCCCTTTAACTCCCTAAGTTAAAAAATAAATAAATACAAAGTGGAAGAGAAAAGACAGTACCCCTGGTTTTAAACTTTTAGAAGGTGGATCTTTCAATCTGGCTCCAATGTCAGAGATGGAGCCAGGCAACCCATGGCTCTTTCTGCTTTTGGATGTGTGGGAGAGCTGCCCATTATAAAGTAAGTAGCCAGTGCATAACGGGCTCCATTTCAGCCTCATTAATTAGATGCTGGCCTTGGTTTAATAGGCTCAAATGAGCTATTAGACTTCCTGCTGCTGCCTAAGTGGAAAGTCTATTTGACTTTTTTTCTTCTCCTACTTAAAATGTGTTTGTATAGATAAACTCATAGGATGCTTGTCTTTGGCCTTTTAAAAGGAATTTAAGTCTGGTGCCATTACTTCCCCTCATTAACTTCCAAAGCCATTTCTGAACCCTCTAAAAAAGGTATGCAATAACCAATAAGCATATGAAAAGATGTTCATCTTAAGTAATCATTACAGGACTATAAATAAAACCACACCGAAATGCTACATCTACCCATTAGGATGACTGCTATCAAACATAAAAACCAAAATACACCCAGGAAACATGTCAATGAGGATAGGGTGGCTTTGGAATCCTCATGTAATGTTAGTAAGAATGTAAAATGCTGCATCAGCTATGGAAAACAGTGAGGCAATTCCTCAAAGAATCAGCAATAGAATAACCTGCTCTAGCACTTTCACTTCTGAGTACAGACCCCACAAAGTTCTGGCTCTCAAAGCAGAATCGCCAATCCACATTGATAGCAGCATTGCTTGCAATAGCCAAGTGTCTGCCCACAGATGAATGGATACAAGACATGTGGCTTGCACATGTCACAGGATGTTGTTGTGTCTGAAGGAAATCCTTACATATGCTACTATGTCGATGAACCTTGAGGACATTATGCTATGTGAAATAAGCTAGTCACAATAAGGGCAAATATTGTGTGATTCTATTACATGGGTACTTAGAGTTGTCAGCTTCATAGATTGAAAGTAGGATGGAGATTGCCAGTGGCTGGTGGGGCGTGGAGAGCAGGAAGTTGCTATACAGGGTGTAGAACGTTAGTTTTGCAAAAGGGAAGAGTTCTGGAGATGGGTGGTAGTATGGTAGTGCAAAAATGTGTGGGTGTACTTCACACTATTGAACTATACCCTTACAGGATGGTCAGTTGTATAATAGTGCCACAAGCAGACTGCGAGGAAAGGAACTGTAAAGTTCCTCTCCATCGCTCCTCACTGCTTTCTGGGCCTGTGAAGAACATGAAGCCTTTGTCTCTGGGCAGTGAATGTCACCAGATGGTAGCTGCTCTCCCAGCCCTTCTTGTCTCTCAGAAACCGTGCCACCGCATCCCTCCGAGGCAGGCCTCTCGTTCCACTCTTCTAACACGTGTTTGAAAACAGTTTTAATGTCATTGATGAGGTCAGCTTCTGTAACCAAACTTACTTTAGCCAAGGGCGGTTCACTGGGATTTTTACATTTGGGGTTTTGTTTTTACTGCTTAGTCAAGCAGAGAACAGTGGGCCGCTCTTGTCCTGTCAGGAGGTGCCCCGGCAGCTTGTCAGCAGGTGAGGCTCAGGGCTGTTTTCCTGGTAGTGGTGAAGGATGAGCTAAGCATGACTCACTTGAGCATTCCCACCTGCTCTCAAACAAAGACAGGTGTTTGATTGCAGACTGGTGTTGAGTTGGTGCTTTTAGGAGACTAGAAGAACAGACAGGCCTGGCTTCCTTTACATCTTCCAAGCAACCTGATGACTCAGGCAGCTCGCAGACATCTCACATATTATCTTGACAGTTATTCTGGACACCAGATAATCTGTGTATAAAATACTTGATGGAATTTTCTTGTATTTGTTTTGCAGGACTGCTTCAAGAAATACATGGATTCATTTCCCATGCTTTTTAAATATGCTGCATTGCTCCCAAGACCATGTAAGGTCAACCGACATTTAGCCTCTCTCTGAGAAAAAGCCAGACTTCAGGTAATCCCAGCTCACCTATATGTGGTTCACAACAAGTGCAGATCCATGTAAGGTAGTAAATCATGGTTTCATTATTTGGTCTTGTAATTTTGTTTTTAAAAATTTGATAACTGCCGCCAAAGAAAAGGCAACCCATTTGACTTCTGCTTTGTACCTATAGATTCTTAGATATGAAAGAATTAAAAATCTGCTGTGTCTGGGAATCTAGCTGGAAATATTGGCTCCAACTTGCCTGCAATAGTGAGCGATGCCCTGCTAAGAAAGGAAAAATGGGGCAAGGTTTGGAGCAAATTTCACTTTGCATTTGGCTTCACTGGGGCTGTGAAGGGACCTTGTTCTGTTGTCCACTTCTTTTTGTCTTTTGAGATGTGGTCTTGCTATGTAATTCAGGCTAACCTTGACCTCACTTTGTAGCCCAGGCTGGTCTCGAATTTGCAACAATCCTCTTGTCTCAGCTTTCCAAGTGCTAGGATCACAGGCATGAGCCATCACACCCAGCTGTTGTCCACATTCTGCCAAGTCAGATTTGGACTTTTCTGTCGTCATGCTCTAGAGTGAAGATGCTTGAAGTCTTTAGACAGCTCTAGAAATTCATTTTATTGAAATGTTTTTCTAAGATGGGAGCTCTTGTTTTACTCCTTTTTTCCCCCTTCAATTTAGCTTTGTTTTTAAAGACCTTTATTACTTGTCTGGTGTGATATTCACATTTTGTGATATATAAGAACTCCCAGAGAGTCTAGTATATGGGGTTATGTTATTACAAATATAGTTTTAGTGTATTAATCTCTTATGAAGTCAGCCTTCTGCATCTAGGAGTTATGTACCCACACATTCAACCAACCACAGATTGAGTATACTTTTATTTTTATTGTATCTGTCCTAAACATGTGCAGACATTTCCCCCATCATTACTCCCCAAACAATAAAATATAGCAATTATTTACATGACATTTACTAGGTATTGTACTAGGTATTATAAGTAATTAACAGATGAGTTAAAGTGTTTGGGAGGAGGTGCATGGGTTATATGCAAATACAGTTGCACCTAGGGACTAACAACAAATTCTTTTGGCTGGAAAAGGTAGCAAGTCACCAAGCAATTGATTCTAGTTTATATGTCAAATACTAAATATTGAGCACCAGGACAAAATTTTTTCATTAAAATATGTTGTGTACCACATTTTATAAATTTCAAAGCAATTGTGTATCAAAGTATGAACGTACTACCATAATATTATATATAAGGAAGCATGCAAGGATTTTGGTATCTGATTCCCCAATATTAATGATAAGCCATTAGCTCTTCAGTCACTTACATGTAATAAAAATGTATCTCTCTGGTCACTGAAAAGCCATGCTGTCTAGGCCGACTTTTAAAGGTTGGAAGAGCTAACAACTCACTGTTCCTTAATTTTTCTTTTCAGGAATTGTCAGTTCGAAGCCTGCCACTTCTAAGGCCAAAAGAAGTCTCTGCCTTCAGGTGATTTTTATGCCTGTTCAATTCTGCAGTGACATTGTACTGCAAATAATGTCTTTAAAATAACTAGCACATGAGTATGCAATAGTAGCCTTGCATGATAAGGACAGCCAACTCAGTAAGTAACTCTTAGCTCTACTCCTGAACTGGGCCAGGCACAGAAAAAAGTTGTTTGTTTCCTATATAATACACAAGAGGTTATTTTTCAGAAAGTTTAATGATAATGGGATGTGATTTAGGTCATGGCTTTTACTGACACAACTGTACTTAATTTAGGTTAAAATGGGCAACTCCGAGAGTCAGTACACCCTTCAAGGATCTAAAAACCATAGCAATGCTATTACTGGTGCTAAGCAAAAGCCTTGCTCCCTGAAAATACGCAGCATTCATGCAAAAGATGAGAAGTCGTTGCATGGATGGACTCATGGGAGCAGTGGTACAGGTTACAAGTCCAGGTCCCTGGCCCGAAGCTGCCTTTCTCACTTTAAGAATCATCAGCCTTACGCATCAAGACTCAGTGGGCCCACAGGCAAAGTGTCCAAAGGCATCACCTATGCCAAGCACAGGGCAAGTGCCTCAGGAAATGATTTCCAGGTCAACAGTGCTGCTTTCTCCCCCGAGAATGGCTTCCACTGTGATGACCACAAACCAGCAGACAACCACATCACCTCGAAAGACTGCAACGGACACCTCCTTAACTGCTATGGGAGAAATGAGAGTGCTGCCCCGACTCCACCAGGTGAAGACCGCCGTAGCCCCAGAGTGCTCATCAAGACGCTGGGGAAGCTGGATGGGTGTTTAAGGGTCGAGTTCCACAATGGTGACAACCACAGCAAGGGGCCAGCAGAGGACCCAAGCGGTCCAGTGCAGCTGCTGAGGTATTCACCTACCTTGGCATCCGGAACCTTCCCTGTGCCAGAAGCCAGGAGGGACTCTGGTGCTGATTCTCCGGCCAGCCAGCGCCCTTCACCTACTGACTCTCGCCTTCGCTCCAGCAAAGGCAGCTCCCTGAGCTCGGAGTTGTCCTGGTATGACTCTCCTTGGGGCAATGCTGGGGAGCTGAGCGAGGTGGAGGGCTCCTTCTTAGCTCCCAGCACCCCCGATCCTAGCCTTCCCACCAGCTTCCCACCTGGTGATGCCAAAAAGCCTTTCAACCAAAGCTCTTCCCTGTCCTCCCTTCGGGATCTGTACAAAGATGCCAGCCGCTCCCCCTCTGGCTTTTGCCTTTCTGACGAATATATTGGCTCCCACACCAGCCTGAGCAATCGCGTCTCGTTTGCATCTGACATTGATGTGCCCTCCAGGGTAGATCACAGGGACCCCATCCAGTACAGTTCCTTCACCCTTCCCTGCCGGAAGTCCAAAGCCTTAACAGAGGATACTGCAAAGAAGGACACCCTCAAAGGCAGAATGCGACGCATCAGCGACTGGACAGGAAGCCTCTCAAGGAAGAAGAGGAAACTCCAGGTGAGGACAGGGGCGGAAGGGGCAGTCCCTCAGTTTCCCCATCTGTTAAACAGGAATGGTATGAGTTACCTGGAAGCCTAGGTGAGCTAGTGAAAGGGAAGAGCTTAGTGTAAGACCTGGCACACCTTCTGTTGAGGTGGAGTTTTTCTTCCTTGTTTGCTTGAGATACATGTTTTCACTCTTAGCCCATGACTTTAGTCTTTCCATGTCTTAGTGAATGAGGTCTGCAAGTGAAATATAGACCAGGTGGCTTGTACCACAGATAGATTCCTTACAGTTCTGGAAGATGGGAAGCCAAGGATTAGGGTGCCAGTGTGGGCAAATTCTAGGGAGGGCCTTCTTGGCTGTAGATAGCCACCTTTTCACTTTGTGCTTATCTAGTAGGGAAAAGGGACCTCTAGGTTTCCTCTTCCCATAAGGACATTAATCCTATAATAGCCCCACCCTAGTGGCCTCATTTATATCTGAATCCTTCCCAGAGGTCCAACCTTCTAGTATCATCCCACTGGGGGTTAAGGTTCAACTTAAGTATTTTGAGAGGTTACAAAGCACCCAGCACCTAGATTCCATGCTTGCATGTGTATGAGCTCTGTAGGCCTATCATATGACCTGGCCAATGTTATAAGAAAAGAACAGAGTTGGGAAAATGCCTGGATGAGTTGGTTATCTGGGTACTTTGCTAGAGCTCTTTCAGCCTGAGCAAAAAGGATTAGGTACACATGGTTATTTTTAGAAAAGTAGGCTCCCGGAATTTGGTATTCCTTGGAAAATTTAAATTTCTCTGCTAAAATTGGTGTATCAGGAAAAAAAAAATTGACAGTGCATCTACATGAATAATCTGACCACATCCTCATTTGGCTAGCTAATCAGATTTTGAAAATGTCTTATATCCAGGTGCATGTAATAACAAAAATAATAATGCTAAAATAGGAATCAGGATGATAATAAATTTTCATGTTATATGAAGTTCTGTTAAGGGAACAAAGTGGCTTAGCTGCCAGTAAGAAAAATATAATTTGCCCTTTTAAGACCCAGTGGCATTTGTTAGATGTTCCGGTGATGGTGGTTTTTTATTTTAATTATAGAAGGAAGAAAACTTTTTAGTTTGTTGCTTAGGTAAGTCAAAGAGTTGAAGGGAAATTAAATGAGCAATTAATTTGTGGCACAATTGTCTTAACCATCTCATATATATATCTTAAAAAGTTGGATGAAATTTCCCTGAGTTGATTTCAGATTTATACAGTTGACCACTAGTTTCTTCCTGCCTGCCACAGTTACCACCCTTGGGATTTTGCCTGGGTGCCCTTTTTCCTTCCCACAGACATGAAGAAGACATGATAACCATCCTGCCTCCAGGACCTCTTCATTTCCCCAGATATAGTCATTTGCTTACTCCTTAGTCATCACTTCTTTGGCTAAATTACAGAATAGTGGAGATTTCTTTGGCCTTTTTTTTTTTTTTTGAGTCTCATTTCCCAGACAGCTGGTAATAATGGAGTAGCATGATGGGGCCATCGCCCCTGGGGACTTTGGACTGCAGTCCACATTGAGAAATCTCTGTTACAGAAGCGGCCCATGTTCAGCTGCCTACTGACATGGCTCATCTGCTGTGTCCCCCAGGTGACGCTGTCAGGGAGCCAGTTACTCCTGTTTCCTGCCTGCACTGAATGTGCCTTCCGCCTGCTGCATATGCAACTCCATGGAACCCACTGAGTTCAGCTTCACAGTTCAAGGGCAGGACACTTGCCACCTGGATGACCACTTCTGTCACTTGCAGGCTTTCACTGTCCAATTGTGTCACTGAAAACTTAACTCTGAGATGTTAGGGTACCTGAAGAATTAAGAACACAGTGACTAAGAACTTAAAAGCTAGAAGGGACTTCCCTTCATTTTAAAGAAAGCTGAAGGCTTGTGGAGTTTGAGGGTCCTTCCTGATGGTGTATGACTAGTTAATGGGGAGGAAGGGCTGTCTTAGTTACTTTCACTGAGACCCAATGTCTGACACCCGCATCTCTAAGGAGGAAGGTTTATTTTGGCTCATATTCCACAGAGGTTCCAGTCTCTAGTCAGCTGGCTCCAAGGCAGGGTGGCATAGCAGAGAGGCATCACAGAAGATGAAGAGCACATGGCATGGAAGCAGGAAGCAGGAAAGGGATCAAGGAAGTGGCCACGCCCAAAGCTACGCCCCCAGTGACCCACTTCCACCAAGCAGGCTTCCCCTCCCAAGTCACTTTTAATTATAACTCATCAGTGACTAGTCTGATATCTTGCATTCATGATCCAGTCACCTTCCCAAAGCCCTACCTATGATTGCATGAGGCTTTTGGGGGGGGGCATCTAAATATAAACCATAGCGAGGGCTGATGCCATTTCTGTGAAATCTCAGGCTTTTTCCACTCAGTCCATAGCTGAGGTAGTGTTGGTAACTACCATTAATTACTTGTGGCTATTGAACAATAAGATGAAAAACTTTTAGATTTTTAAAAACGGGCCTAGCTTTTAAAATTTTGCTTGCATTCCTTTTTTTTTTTTTTTTGTCTTTTTCTTTTTTATCGGTACCAGGGATCGAACTCACGACCGCCTGCTTGCAAGGCAGGTGCTTATGCCGCTGAGCTAAATCTCCAGCCCCCTTTGCTTGCATTCCTACAATTGATAAATTGTAAGTGTGAAAGGAACTAATTTTTATTTTTTAATTTTTTTATAAGAATGCCATTCTGTTGACTGGAGCTTTGCTTTCCTTTTACCATTTAAGGTAGACATTGGAATTAGATTTTTTAAATCTGCAATCTAAGCATGGGAGCAATGTGTGATACTGTACTGTTAATAAAGCACCAAACCTCTATCCTGCTTTTCCCTTCACTCCCCATCTCTCAGACTCCTGCACGCCAACAAGGTAGTGGTGTAGAAAGTCTTACATGATAGGTATTTGTTTTGCAGTAATATAAAAGAAAGTAGTCTTTTATGCATAGGGTTTTAAACCTGCCCTGGTAAGAACCCGAAAGCAGATTAATCTATGAAAAACCTACACAACTCCAGAAGAATAGTACACCAATGAAAGAGGAGAGGAAGAGAAGAAACATGTGTTAGCTGGTAGTATATTCTTGAATCACATAAACTCTTCAAACTAATTTTAGGTACAGTGAGACCTTTGTGCTGTCCTGGTTAGATTTTCAGTTGTATCAGTCAGGGTAGGCTACAGTTCGCTGCAGTAATAAAACTCTTCAAGTCTCTGTAGTTTAGTCTCCAAAACTGTTCTCTCAGTCATGCTGCACTGTCATCTCCAGTTAGCTGGTGGCCATAGTCCCCATGGTTCCCTAGGACCCACAGAACAGAAGAAAAACAAATTGCTGTTGACTTAATTTTTTGGTACTAGTTATTGAACCCAAGGGTGCTCTGTCACTGAGCTGTACTTCCTGCTGTTTTTATTTTTAATTGTGAGACAGAGACTAAATTGCCCAGACTGACCTGAAACTCAGTTCCCTCCCATCTCAAGACACCTGAGCCAGTGGGATTATAGCTGGGATTATAGGTGTGCCTTGTTTGGCATTGAATTTTAAAGCTTCCTCTTGGAAGCAACACATTTGATTTCTTACATTTATTGGGCAAAGCAAGGCATATGGCCATGCCTACCTTCAAGGGAAGGAAGGGGATAGAAAATTATCATGCCGAGTATCTAGGGAAGACTCAGAAATACTTTGTAGGAAGTGCTGGCAGACAAGCACTACAGGTGTGAATAAGTTAGTAACTTTTCCTAGAATGTGAGGAATGATAATCAGTTTTCCCTTAGCTGCTGAGAAGTTACTAATACCCTCCTGCTTCCTTGGGATGCAATTGACAAATAGCACTTGTATACATTTACCAAGTCTGCAACTTGATACTTGGAAATAAGTGCATATCATGCAATGATCATAACAATCAAGTTAGTTAACACATTTGTCACTTCATACTTTTTTTGCAGTGAGAGCATTTCAAGTGTACTCAGCAAGTTTCAAGTGTAAAAAACTGTGCTAACTATAGTCACACTGTGCTAACTATAGTCACGCTCACGTACATTCAGACCTCAGACATATTCATTTTGTATAACTGACATTGTACCCCGTTTGCCCACCTTCTACCCCTTGGCAACCTTTTTTTCCTCTCTTCTGAGTTTCACTGTTTGGACTCATGTATTAATGAGTATTAATACAATGTTTTTCAGTGGAGTGACATCCCTTTCTACCTTTGGGTACGGTAACCTAGTAGTCAGGTTATGTTATCCTTTGTCTATGGTTAGGTGATTGAAAGGAAATGGAAGTCGTGTTTTTTGTCCATGTATAACAAGTACCTTCACATTTACAACACAGTAACTAGGAATTCTATCTAAAGTGATGAAAGCCTTTTTAAAAAAAAAGTTTCTCAAAAGCCATTGTTAGCCTGAAAATTCATCATTGGCTGTTAAGATTACATATTGAAACTTTAGAAATTGACTACAGACTGGGAAAACTCATGTCTATGCATGAGGAATCAGTTCTAAATGCTATTGTACAATATTTTTTCATGTCTCAAGGAAATGTTGCCTTGCTAAGGTTGAATATATGATAATTAGCACTATAACTTGAAGTCTATTCTGAGAAAGAATGACAAGGAGTGTTTATAGGTGTCCTAGTTACTTTTTGCTGAGACAAAATACCTGAAGCCCAAAGTTGGGAAAGGAAAGGTTTATTTCTTACAGTTTTGGGAGGTTTCAGTCCATGCTCAGTCGACTCCAAGGCTGGCTGGCATGGTGAGGCTGCAGTTCATGGTGGCTGCAAACAGCAAGGCAGAAACCGGCAAAAGAGCCAGACACACCTTCTTCCTGTCATTACATCACATCCTGGCTCCACCCCTAGGTGGGTGGAGCACTGACATCATCAATCCAAGCTAGACAATGAACCAATCACAAATGCACAATGCAAACTCATGAGGCTTGGGGGCCACAGACATAAACCATGACAATAGGTCATATGTAACCTTGCCTGTGTGTGCTTTTTTTCTGGCAGCATTTTGCTTATTTTGAAACACTCCGTATGACACTTGTAGGCTGGCAGAGGTAATCCTGGTATTCTGGGGCAGTGAGTTAGACAGGCATAGTCGTAGCTGGAGAAATGTTGATACCAGCTAACTAAGAAGTATTCTGTGTCTCCTAGGAGTTTTTGAAGAATAATAAAGTGACAATTTAAAGGAAAATCTTAAAATATTTTGAAAGTTCCTGAGTGATTCACAGCAGCTGGCTTACTTGTTCTGCAGATGCATCAGGATATAAATAAATATTACTATAAGACATAGTGTGAACACACAGAAAATATTTTCATTGTTAATGGTGATGTTTGGGGCTTCTAGACATTTGGAAGTACTCTTCAAATGCATGATGATTTTGCCTATGAAAGATTGCAAGTCAATGCTCTTTGATTTCTGGATTTTGTTGTTGTTATTGTTGGTACTGGGGATCAAACTCACAACCTCACATTTTCCAGGCAGCCACTTATGCCACTGAACTAAACCCCGAGCCCCTGATGTGTTTCTTAAAGGCAAATTTACCCACACTGGAATATTGTAAAATAGGTCTTTAATCCATAGTCCTGGACCAACTTTGCCCTCACTTTGCTCTTGGTGCGTAAGAAATATTACGGGAGGCATACTAACAGCTGAATAGACTTTGAATGTGTTTAGCCTTTCTTAGCAGCTGTCTTAATCTAAGCCAGTGATGGTGAGCCTTTCAGCACTCTTAATAATATAAACAGCCCACTGCTGCATGCATACCATAAGTGATCTACTGCTCTAATCTATAAATTTGGAATGTCAGCACATTTGACCATTCTTTGTGTTCAGCTCTCTACATGTTCAACTCTAGGTTTAGTATAACTAGTCCAAATAGAGAGGCAACTGTTATAGTATAACTGTGAATTTTTAACTGCTTGTTTGATTTTTGGGGTATGGGGTTTGAGGCAGGGTCTTGCTATATAGTTCAGGCTAGCTTTGAATTCACTATGCACCCCAGGCTGTCCTTGAACTCATGACATCTTGCCTCTGCTTCCCAAGTGCTGGGATTATAAGTGCACACCACTATGCCTGGCCTACTTGTTTGATTTTTGTGTTCAGACAAAAATGTTAAAGTTAGGAATCATGTCCTTGGTATTCCCAGTACCTATAATAAAATATATGCTCAATTAAAAGTATGTGAACAAGTGACTATATTCTTTTAATGAAAGAAAGTCCCAAATTAAATTTTAAAATATGAAGGGAAAAAGCTACAGTTACTAACCAGTACCCTCTGCTGACAAGGAATCCTCAGCGCATGGTCTTTACCATATGAACTAGGAAAATAAGATACTAGAGATTTCTTGAGTTAAGAAGTCTGGATGTGGGTTGTCAGCCAGAAGTTGAGCATAGTATGTGTTTATCATAGAAGAAGAGAGAAGTTTGTGGGGTTTTGCAGAACAGGTCCTAGCTATTCGCTCTACCCTGCCATGCAACTAGTGGTTTTCTAACTCAGGTTTCAAATAGTCTAGAAGGAAAATAGATCTCAAGCATACATTCTTTCTGGGAAGACATTGATTCGCGGTTTGCAAAGAAGAAAAAAATGCATTCTAAAAATCTTCCCTAGTGTGTTTTAAATGTACTAATTTCTTAATGCTAAACATATGTTTGATTTAGGAGAACCAGTGGTATTTTATTTAAGCATTGACTTCACTGATATAAATTGGGTTGGGCAATACCATTTCTAAAATTCTTTCTGGTTTCAAGGCATGATAATTACAGATGTGTTTTTATTACAGGAACATTCCTTTACACCGCCATTATTAGTGACCACTGGTGGGACACTGAGGCTTTGTTGAGGGGGGATACTTTGGATACCCTCACCTCTGACGGTGATCAATTGTGTTGCACGCAGGAGCCAAGGTCCAGCTTTGACAGCTGCTCTGATGGACTGAATGCAGATATGCAGGCGCTGTCTCAGGTGCCCACCCTACTGTGGCCAGCGGGCTCGGCTCAGATCCTGTCTCAGAGAAGCGAATCCACTCATGCAATTGGCAGCGATCCTCTTCAACAGAACATTTACGAGAATTTCATGCGGGAGTTGGAAATGAGCAGGACCAACGCCGAGCACATAGAAACATCTACAGAAACTGTGGAATCCAGCAGTGAGTCGCTCAGCTCACTTGAGCAACTGGATCTGCTCTTTGAGAAGGAGCAGGGAGTGGTGCGGAAAGCCGGGTGGCTTTTCTTCAAACCCCTTGTCACCTTGCAGAAAGAAAGGAAGCTGGAGCTGGTGGCTCGAAGGAAGTGGAAACAGTACTGGGTAACACTTAAGGGTAAGCATGTTGTTGTAACTCCCGAGGGCCACTGGCATTTGTTACCTTTCCTGAACTCCTCATGAGAAAGTGTCATTGAGGTCTGCATCCCTCAGGGTTAATGAGAGGGATTCAATACAGAGTCTCACAATGTGATTTACTGTAAATCCTTTGCCAAACCTGTATACTCTGGCTTACTTATCTGCATACCTAGTGTCCAGTCTAACAGTAATGATTTAATTTAAAGGCCATTGCTTATTATTTTTTATGTATTACTGCACCACTCTGATACTATTCCTATATGTGTGTGTGTGTATGTGGAGGAGATAAAACTAAAACTACAAAGCATTGTTTAGTTATTAAGAATGCAACCTCAAATTTCACACCCTGCACATTTCCAGAACTTGCAAGCAGTATTTTTCATAGCTTGAATGTCATCTGGATTCTTGGATTATAGCGTTTCACTTCTATGAACTATGAAAGTCTAGTTATTACCAGCAGGGGCAGGTGTTTTTGTTTTTGTTTTTGTTTTTGTTTTTCTTTTACACTGGATATGGAACTCAGGGTCTTGCATATGCTAAGCATGTGTTCTATCCCTGGGATCTGCTACTAGCTCCAAGTGCAGCTCTGCTTTCTGTCTGTCTTCTTCCCACCCTTTTCCCATCCCTTTTCTCTCTCCCTCTTTCTTTTTTCCTCCTTCTCTCTCTCTCTGTCTCTCTCTCTCTCTCTCTCTCTCTCCCTCACCCCTTCATGAAGGAAATAAAAACAGGAATTTGTTAAGATGATACATGTTTCTTCAAGCATTGCCATTTAAAAGTATATTTGCTTTGTTTATGATGGTTTTGTAGATTTGAAGAAATCTAAATGTCTTGGGAGGAACTGGAGCCCCTTAATCTACACAGTGCTAATTTATACAGATGCAAACAGGAGGAGCAGCATCTAAGCCTAACAGGCTGGCATTTTGCACAGCGCTCCTGTGTCTCTGTCACAGGATCTGAATGTGATGTGTTAAAAGTCAGACCTTGTTATCAGGTGGCACCCTTTCCCGGCATGGAAGAAGGCTGAAATGGAATAGCATCTCTGTAGATAGCACATGTGAAATGCCTGCAGCCCTCTGGATTGCCCCCCCACACAAGCGTTCCTCCTTTGCCCCCTAGTTATAAATATGGAACCTTCCCACAGCCTTGCAGCACAGGCACCATGTCTGATTACCCATAAACCCCTCTGGTAAGACATACCTTTGGAGTAACACTGTTCCTTGTGTGGAGTGGGAAAGGGTGTGTGAGCTATAAAGGAGCCAGTAATCTGTCCCCACTGCAGTCTTTTTGGACTCTAGATTTGGATCCTGTGGTACATTATGGCTGAGAACGGCAAAGAACTTACTCAGTTTTTGTATATGGGCGAGGCAGTTTTATATGAAGGACAGCAGAGATTTGGCAAAGTGGGAATAATGTGTTGAATCTAGTAATACAATAGTTTGATGGGCTAAGAAGTTATGTCTTCAGGCTTAAAAGTTAAAGAGCTATACATGATAGGCTAGGGAGATTCGATTGTGATATAAGTGAGAAAGATTTGGGAATTTGATTGCAGACTCATAATGAATTTCTTTAGTAATAAGGCCAAAGTAAAAATCAGTGTGATCCTCGCCTCTGACAGAGGCATCATGTCTTTTGCAAAGGAGGCGCATTCTCCTTCCTTTGCCTCAGTCAGAGCTGGCCATTTCCCTCCTAGCAGGCCTGGTATGTATTGGACAGGACTTGTTCATTAACAGGAAAATGGCTCTTGAGAAAGCTTTACCTGAAGTGTCCCTATCTGGAGAGAGAGTGAACCTGTTGGTGGTGATGGGGAGCTGAACACCCGGAATTGTTTATGAATCACTGGTGAAGCTCTTAGAATGGAAGCACTTAATCCATAATGTGTCATGTGCCTCTTTTTTTTTGAAATTAAAATTTGTTTCTTAAAATTAATGCTTTTGAAAGTTCTTTCCCTGCCTGCTTTGAAAATCCTGGGTTCCTCTCCACAGCAATGGAAGGTGGTGGTGTGAAGGTATGTATGACCATATCTTACCTGCAAGAGCAGAGCCTTCCCCGACAGTGAAAGGATTTTGAGCCATATCATATGGAAGAGGGCATCAGGATCTAGGAATCTTTATCCCAGTGAAAATAAGAACTGGGGTGAGTGTGAGCCTCAGTGTTGTAAAGGGAACTTGACTTTGTTCTGATTCTCCAAAGGTTAGGATGAGACTATTGGAGGTGAGGCCAACTGTGTGTCACTGAAAACAACCACCACGTCTAAAACCACAGGCACGCAGGAAGACAGTGCCATACCTTCTTGCTTTGCTTGCTTCTGACAACACTGTTGCACAGCTGGATTTTCAGAGCCTCCTTGTTGTGGGTTGGGATGGGGAACCGAGTCAGCTGTAGGCAGGTGTCATGGAAGGGTTCATTGCCAGGCGCCCACAGTTCACCCTGGAAGGTAGACCAGGACTTCTGGCTGCTGACTTCAGGGGCGGGGATGGGCTGAGTTTTCTTTGACTACTTTAAGATCTTTCTGCCTGTGCCCTGCTCTCTTAAAGCTTGCTTGTAAAACACTTCAAGATGCATGGATAAAGGGTGCTTTGTAATTGTTATCAAACACACATTCCTCATTTCCTTTCAGCCAAGGCTAAGCACATGATAAAAATGTTTTTCCCAGCCTGACCTTTCCCACATGGCTTTCTACACCTTTTTCCTCTGGGAATTCAGTGTGTTAAAATTCCACTTTCTTGACTTAGAGTCCAAGTTGCAATGTTTGGAGTTAACTCTTTGTTTTCATCCTAATTAAAAGCATGTAAGTTCATTAAGGCAGAATTTTAAAATTGTACTTCAAATATCTATGTAGGTAAATTGGAAAGAGTTTTCTGTAGACAGCAGTTGCCAGCCAGCTGTCTGGTGAGCTGCTTTCATTGCATGTATAGGGATGCTAAGGGCGCAAATGTTTTTCAGGGTTGGGAGACTGTAATAAATTTTTTAACAAGGGTAGTTCTGCTTTTTAACTGTCTTTCTAATCTGTGGATTTTCATATAGTTCATAGGGACTTCCTAGAATGAAGAGTTCACAGGTTATTAAAGATATCCCTCAAAATGCACAGCATACTTTGTGCAACATCAGAAGAGAAGTTCATCAGATGATTTTAGTAAGTCAATATTTTTGTCCTGAGGTTTCCCAGAAGCAGAGAATTTAGGGAAAGTATGGGACCAGAAATGTTAGGGGCAAGATGTATTTAAGGGATGGCCGAGACTGATTGTTCTCTCCCACTTCTGGTATTTCTATTCCTGTCCCTTCTGCTGTACTTTCACTACTGTTACAGTCTTTAAATTTTTTTCTGCTTCTGTGCTAAGGAAACCATCCACTGTCATCCCTTCAGGCCAATCCCCCTGCCTGGTGGGCACAAGTCATGGCTATTGGCTGCAGCACTGGGGCAGATAAAAAGAGACATCATTAACACAGGTCCGCTGTGTTGTAACTCCAGCACCCGCTTGCAGATATAGAGTTCTTTCATGTTAAAATTGATGTAGCAGGGTTAAGATTGATTTCTTGTTCTTTAAATTCAGCAGGCACAAAGTTGTGTATATGGTGCTGCCATTGAGGTCGGGCTCTGAAATGAACTGTCCACACTGAGCTGTGGTCTGGGGATGGGGTGTGTGGTAAAATCTTGGCACCCCTCCAGTGTTTACGTTTGTTTCCTCTAGATGTAATGATTCAAATCATGGCCTTTAGAATACAGTATTAGGGGACCTGGGAAGTAAAGTTTAACCCACTGGAAAAAATTTTTGGATGTAGTATAGCTGGCATGGCTCTGTCACTTTACCCTGGTCCTTGGGTCACAGATCGTGAAACATGGCATGTTCCTCAGACAGGAACAGCCTTTCCTGATGTGAAGATTGGGCTTATTGTTTGCAAAGGCATCGTGGTGGAAAAAGAGAGTGCCTCAGGCCTGCAAGGAGGAGCTTCAGGCCTTAATTTTTTGTTCTTTTCCCTTATCTTAATATGTGAATGTACTCAGCCTACCAGTTTAGATGACGTTTCTGATTTAGTTTCCTATGCTAGGGATGAAGTTCATGGTCCCCCAGGATGCTGACCAGAGGCTCTGCCACTGGGCTGCACCCCAGCCCATGGTTGAATTTTACCTGCTAGGAGGAGCAGTTGCTCAGTATGACTGCCATGGGAGGAGAAAGTGCTGTCTTTGAAGTCCAAGCTTGGAGCATCTTCTTGTCCTGGCTTCTGTGCTCTGTTATTTGTTCCTATTAAGACTTAGTGTTAGAGGAAGCAATTAAACTAACAAGAGTCACATAGATTTTAAAACATATATGAACGAGGACATGGTGCAGTGGGATACATTGTCGCTGCGTTCACTGTCAGTGCCTACTGTTGGGTGAAAGGGGTTTTCAGAGCACAGATAGTTAGTTACCACATCATCACTATACATATTTGCAGGAGCTTGACATGTGAGAGGTGCTCGGAAATGTTTCTCAGATACAGGTTGGAAGGAAACATACTTGCATGCTCATTGGAAGCATCAGTTTGTTCCAAAATCATGTCTAATATGAATGACATTCCTATCTAATGAGTAAAACAGGCCCTCAATAACTTCCATCTGTAATACTTTATTAGCTTATTAAGGAAAAATAAGTACCTAAAAAAGTAGCAACATTTTAGAGTAATATTCAAAGGCATATTTAAATTTTTCTTCCTTAGCCTAAATTAATAAGACTATTATAACATTTCCTATTACCATGAGGTAAAAGATACACTAAGTTACATGGCATTTGGAGGATAAATCAACTGAGTATTTTCTCATAAATGGCAAAGTTCTGTCAGTATACTCAGTTTCTAGTTACTGCTGCCACAAATCGCAGGTGAGACTGATGAGCAGGGGATTTCTTCCGCCTCCCCTGTGCAGGTCTCCTAGGTAGTGCAGCCTTGTGCTTAAGAACCCGGATACAGGTCAGACCGTTGCTCCATTGCTGTCCACACTGCTGTGTGGGTGAGAGCTTTCTTCCAGGTCTCTTGTCTGGAGAGCAATTTAAAAAACCCTGCTGGCCTTGTGGAAAAGGAATTAAAGGAGCCAGCATGTGTGGAGTATCTGGAGGAATGAAGCAATGATGCTTGGCATTGTTACCACTGATGTTACGTTTACACCTCACTTGAGTTCACACTAGCACAGTGAAGCCTTCTTCAGGAGCCAGCTTTTCTTTGATAATTGTGTTTGTACTACATATTCATCTCATTCAAGTTTTGGGATTTTGTTTTGTTTTTTTGGCTACGTCGCTTCCTTCTCCATGCCTTTGCCTTTCCTTACCCCAGTTGGGCAGTGGGGACATTTATTATCTTGCTTTTGTCTTTTCCAGGCTGTACCCTGCTGTTTTATGAGACCTATGGGAAGAATTCCATGGACCAGAGCAGTGCCCCACGATGTGCCCTCTTTGCTGAGGACAGCATTGTGCAGTCTGTCCCAGAACATCCCAAGAAGGAAAACGTGTTCTGCCTCAGCAACTCCTTTGGAGATGTCTACCTTTTCCAGGTACTGCTGTGCCGTACGTGGAGGGTCCAAGGAGAGGCATGGAGTAAATGAGAAGGAATGGAAATGACAAAGTTTAGAAATGATAAAGAGTGAATACTGTGTTAGCTTTTGGATTAGGATTTGATCAGGAGGTATGAACTTCTGCTGCTGCTATGCCGTGGGGCCACGGCCAGTCTCGTCATTGGTACAATGGACACGTCTCAAGTTCCCAGGGCTGTGCCCTGCAGATACTCACAAAAGCCCAAATAAGATTCATAAGGACCCTGCTCTGGATTAATTCACAATATGGAGAGTAACATATCCAGGGTCCCCAGAGTTGATGCTTTTTTAAGAAAATGTGTAGAGAAGGAGCTTAGTCTGTGACCAAGAGTCCAGCAGAAGAAGCAGGCTTTCCTGGAATACTCTCGTGACCCGATATTCTGAGATCTCTGTCCCTGTGGAAGTGACCTTAGGATGTTAAAATTCAGGTTATCTACTGTTAGCAGCTTACGAGCAATTGCAGTGTTATAGAACATGGTGGTGCTGAGCCCTAGGTGATAGGTCAGCATTAGATTTGCATCCTGGTGCTGTTGTTGAGTATGTATGTTGTTTGGGAGCACTTAGCAAGCATCACTGAGGTTCAGACTCTAAATTTTAGATTAATAATAATGATTTAAAGGATTACTGTAAAGGTTAAGTAATATCATGTACATATGTTTGTGCTAAAGAAATTTTTTTGAGATGAGATCGGACTGCATTGCCTATACTGGCCTTGAACATGTGGACTCAAGATTCTACTGTATTAGCCTCTGAAATAGCTGGAATTATAAGTGCGTGTGGCCACACGTGGCTAATATTTTAAACTATTCTTATGTAATTTAAATGAGATAGGAGTGATAGCCAGGAAGTATAAAGTACTTCTCAAATCCCTCTCCATCTAAACCTAGTACTTCATGTAGATACAATGCCAGCTGTGTAGATTGCATTTGGCTGGAAAGATTGTGGGAAGCCTCCGAGGTCCCTGGAGGGGACCCTATGTGCCTTCAGAGCTCCTGCAGAGCAAATGTTCTCTAGGCTAGCTCTAGCTAGAAATGTCTGTCGTGTTTACTGCAACAGGTCTTTCTGGGCATAGCAGTAGTAACCTGCAGCCTTCCTGCTATCCCCAAGCTAACTTAACTGACAAGGGTCAGGGCCTGAGGTTTGATTTTCCTTCACTTACAAGAAAAATTGTTTGAAAATTTCTGTACTCCTGTGTAGCAAGGTAAGGAATTGATGTTAACCCGGATTGTAGGGCCGGTGATGTCTTAGATTAAATCTTTATGTTCGTTCCTTAGAGCTAAATATGAAATGAATATTTTACTTTGTGATCCAGGCAAAATATCTTTAGTTTTAAGAAGTTTTACCAATTGTTCCTATTTTATAATCTTAAAGCCCACAGAGTATAAACTCCACGGTTTGTATAGTAGGCCTGTGGATAAGATAAATTAGAAGTGCTTTTCAGCCTGCTCAAAAATCCTACCCACTTGTCATTATCCTTATTCAAACTTTCCTTATTGTTTTTTAAATAAAATATTTTTCATTTATAATCATGGTATTGTCCGCAGGTACCAAAGAGCAGAAAAAGGAAAACATTCCATTTTCCTAATATTTGAAGACAGTGACTTTAATGTTGTTACTGTATATTATTTCTGTATAATTTTTTATTGATATTTTTCATAATTGAGGTCATACAGATGTAGTTATATGTTCAGATTACATATTTCAATATTTTGGCCCCAGTATCTTTCCTTCTGTTAAAATTCTAACAGTTAAGCAGCTTTTTCCCATGTGTCCCTGGTTTGCAGCTGCTACTGTTGTGGCTGCTCACTCTTCCTGTCTTATTTAAGGCTCCATGATTGTTTCACTGCAGCTCTCTGTGTCCTCTCAGGCCCCCCGGACCTGAGTTGAGTAGCTGGATGTGTTTTTGAGGTTAAACTCTCTTTATGAAGTGCAGATGCTTCCTAGGTTTTACACATCAGAGCTCAGCCTGCCATTTTGGAGGGCACTGTTGCGTTACAATCATTTCCAAATGTTTGCCCTTCCTCTGTGTTAGGCCACTAGCCAGACAGACCTGGAGAATTGGGTCACTGCCATACACTCTGCGTGTGCATCCCTTTTTGCGAAGAAGCATGGGAAAGAGGACACTGTGAAGCTGCTGAAGAGTCAGACGAGAAGTCTGCTTCAGAAGATCGACATGGACAGCAAGATGAAGAAGATGGCCGAGCTGCAGCTGTCCGTGGTGAGCGACCCCAAGAACAGGAAAGCCATCGAGAACCAGGTACTGTTAGTTCACAAATGCATCTTAGCTGGGGTGTTCATGCTCCTGGGACAAGTAGTTTCTGAGGCTCCTGAGTTTGTGTTCTTCATGACTGTTCTTTTGTGATGCAAGGAATAGGATATACTTTACAACCTTTGGTGGATGGATAGAGATAGGTTTAATATCACTTACCTGAGATTCTTGGAATCAGCGATGTTTAAATTTTTTCTTAACTTTTTCCGGATTTTGGAATATTTGCATATACACAATGAAAACTCTTTAGGATGGACTTAAGTCTAAACACAAAATTATGTTCCCTATATACGTTCTATACATAGCCTGAATATAAAGTTTTATAATATTTTCAATAATTTTGTAAATTAAGCAAACCGTTTATATGGAAAGTGTATGCCAGAGTGCATGGTTTCCTTTCATTCTACAGAATGTTAAGAATAGTTCCTGTGCTTCCAAGTGGGCCTGCTCCTCAGATGGGATGTGTTGTTTATTTCAATAGTACCTGTCAGCAGACTCCAAGCTGCAAAGTACTTTTAACACGAAAGTGAGAAGAAATCTGATCCATCAAAAAAGCAGGCAGAAGTTGGAGGGTGTTTTGGGATCTGACTAGAAAACAGATGCTGCACCTGAGCACATTTTGTGTTCTCCCTGCTCTACCTGCAGACGTCTGGGAGGAGGTTAGGTCCTGAGGCCGCCTGGCTGGGCCTCCCACCCTGCTGTCTCTGTGCAGTGCAGTGTGTGACATCAGCTCCTCCACTGAGGGTAGTGACCGGTCAGAGGGCTTCAAGGAGAATTGGTTATCCTGGGGTTCTCTTTATATGACATCTTACCTGTGGTCCTGGAGTTCCAAGTTCTAGTCATCACAGCCTGTCTACTAGACATGTCACTTACAGAGTCCAGTATCAGAGTATTTAGTGCATTCATATCAAAACCCTCATAGCATATGTACATACCTATGTTTATAGTAGCACAGTTGTAATACTAATTCATAATAGCTAATCTTGGAATTGGCAGATGAATGAAAATATGGTATTTATACACAATGGAGTCCTACTTTGCCATAAAGAAGGGTAAACTGGCTGGGGATTTAGCTCAGCAGCGTAAGTACCTGCCTTGCAATCAGGCAGTTGTGAGTTTGATCCCTGGTACCAATAAAAAAGAAAAAGAAAAAAGAAAAAAGAAAAAAAGAAGGGTAAACTTGTATCATTGGTAGGAAAATGGATTCATAATATTAAGTGCAAGAAATGAGATATGCAAGCTTAAAAGTTGTTCAATTTCTTTTATATGAGGAACCCAAAAATATAAATAAAGAGCAAAATAAAAGAGTATGGAAAAAGGGAGATCTTGCAAGAAGAAATAAATGGAGAGATTGAGGGGGAGGGGAAGAGGACGGGGTCATGTGTTATGTGCATGTACAAGCTCCCCATGAGGATGGTAATCATTACACACTGTAAACATGTACTAAAACATTGAAAACAGAGCCCTGTTGTTGGGATCGTGATGCGGAAAAGCATGGCTTTAACCTTTCTTGACTCTTCTTAGTTTGGCTTTGGAGTCATATGTAGTCCCCCAGAAGGAAACCAAAGCTGGAGTTCTTAGGGCCTTACACTTAAGGCAGGTGGTTGGGTTTCAGGAGACAGAAGGGAAATTTGGCTACTTTGAGAGGCCCTCAGCTTCTGCGCTTGTGTGTTTGTGTATGTGTCCATCCTTTTTGTGACCACAAAAAGTTCAAGCGAATGGCTTTTAAAGCATTTAGATTTTCACCCAGTGTGGTTTCATTCCTTCACCCATGGTTTGTAAATGCTGACTGGGTGATGTCACAATTGGAGCTCTTCTCCGATTGGGAGGGGAGGTTGCTTTAGCATAAATCCTGTGCAAATCTAAGGCCACTGAGGACCTGGAGGGGAGGTGTTCTAAAGAGTAGGATCGTCATCCTTGGTCGCCCATTACCCACTCTTTGACAGGATCGTCACCTTATGTTAGTGTGCCACCCTCATTGCTACTGCGTTCTCTTATCAGTTCTCCCCTGTCCCGTGCCTGTCCCTAACCCACTCCCACCCCCTGCTTCGCACACACAGAATCCTCCTATAGCACACTTGTGTCTTGCTGGAGAGGAACCATTTGGATTCATCTTCAGAAATCCTCCTCATCACATTGGCAGTGTTTTAGGTTATAATTTAATCCTGTTTCCCAACAGGGCTTTGCAGTGGGTGACGGGAATGACATCTGCTGGGCCCACTAGGCCAGATCATTTGCCAGAAGGTTTCCAAAGAGAGCTGTTTACTCTTTACTTGCAGACGCATCGGCTAAGAAATATTCCAGGGGTTATGAACACATGTTTGGATGCTTTTATGAGATCTTCTTTGACCTAAACTTGTGATGTGGCACCCAAAGGCAAAGTGTCCACTGGTTGAGACCAAACATCCTATATGTGTATAGTGTTCTCTTAAGCTACCTTTAAAACTTTCTGTGAAAGAGGAGAGCTCTGTCCATTTAGCATCTAAAAATCTCAGCTCCCTTGTAGACTTTGTTTTCATAGTGCTGTCCTTGGAAATGCTGAGGACCTCAGACCTAGTCACAGTGTATCCCAAGCTAGCAGAATGCACAGTCTAGATGATATCACGCAAGATCAGATCCCTGGAATAAGGTTTTTTTTTTTTTTTTTCTGGAGTATGTGGGTGGAGAAATACCACTGTTAATGCTTTTTCCTAATAAAAAGACATTATCACAATATTAACAGCCGAGTTTCATACAGTAATGGGGTCACATGCTTTGCTTAAAATAAACCATCAGATGGTCTGGTCCTCAGGCCTCCCGGGCGTTCCTGGGGGCAGGATGATGCAGCTTTCACTTGAGCGTAGCCAATGCGGAGCAGGCTATGCCCAGCGGCCACATGCTGGAGAGGCTTTGAAGTTCTGCGGCAGGAGGGTTGTAAATTAAGTCCAGTTAGTACTTCAGTTTCCTTTCCGCTTATTATTTCAAACAAGTAAATAAGGACAGGGCTTCACCACCCTCAGGCGGTCCTGGCATCCTCCCAGATGGCTTCCCCCAGCCTGTCTCCTTGTGTGCCTGGGGGAAGGGGGTCCCCACTGTGCCTTGGCTGAGAAAGCAACAGTGAGGCTACCAGGACCCTGTGGCGCAGAAACAATGCTTAGCTGGCGGCGGGGGGAGGGGGGGAGTTTGCTGTGTGTTTTGTGGGCCTTCTTTTAAGTGTTTAACTCAGGGTTGAAAATGAAGAAGAGGGTGCACTGAATTTAAACAACTGAAAACTGTGGAGACGTGAGTAATGTGAATGAAGCTTTGGCGAAAATAAAAGGTGTGCGTGTTGGAGGAGCACCTTGGGGAGTAAACTGTTGGCGACTGGACTCTGGGATGCGGCCTTGGGTGGGAGATGAGGCCAGGTTATGGAGGCAAGGATGAAGACTAGGACTTTATTCAGCAGGCAGTGGGGAGACGGTGGAAGTGTTTTAGGCGGGAGAACAGAGCTTGGTTTAGTTCAGTGAGTGTTTATTAAATGCACACTCTGGCCGAGGCCAGCGTGCCCAGTCTAGGAGTTCAGAAAACCATGTGTTTGGGTGCAGTCAGTCAAAGAGGATGAGAGGTAGTTGGGCATGTAGTTTCAGAGCATAGAATGGACTCAGAGCAGATGGTGTCTCAGAGTGCTGGGAAGAAGTCCATAGGGCTTCTGCCTCGGGTCCTGGATGACTTCCTGGAGGAGGCATGCTCGAATCACTTCCTGAAAAATGAAGAATTAACCAGAAGAGGAGCAGACAAGGGCGTTCCCAAAGTGGTGCAGTCTGGGCAAAGGCAGGGTGCTCTGGAACAACACAGGGCGCCCTGGTGGTTTGGATGTTTCGGCAGGTGGTTAGGAGTGAGTGGCACTGTTGTTCCCTGTGCTACTGGCAAAGCTGCAGCTTTGCCCTCCCTCAGGTGCATCTTCCGTGGGACGCTGGTGAGGTTTGCATCTGGACAGCAGCCCTGATCCCAGATCCTCTAACAGCTGTCTTGCTGCTGGCGAGATGAAGCCCCCAAGACTTTCTTTTCACCTGACCTCTGCCCAGAAACTCCAGACTTCCTGTAGGACCCTAGCTCACTCTTTCTCCCCTTCAGCCTGTCTTCACCATTGAGGACCACCGCTGCAGGCCATGCAGGTGCCACTGTCTTCCTCCTTTGTCACCTGGCTCTCCCCTCCACATCCAGGGTGAAGCCAGAAGGCTTACCTCCTCCAGGGGGCTGCCCTTCACCCCCTCCCACCTACACCATCAGGGTCCAGTTCATAGTCTTGTCATTCTTGGTTTCTGTCTTTATCACTGCTTGCATCACTTTGTTTTATAGCTACTTGCTTGGGGCTAAGCTGCTTCCTGCTACAGCCAGCAGCTCCTAAAGAACTCTTGGTGCTTTCCTGGAGTCAGTGAGTGGCCGCATCCATTCCTCTTGTGAGCTTGGGATTTTTCCTCCTTATTGGGTGAAATGATATTCTTCCTGAATCTTTCTCACCCCAGCCTTTACTTTGTGTCCTTGGTATCTTTCTTCCAGCCTTTCCTTTCCTTGTCCTTCTGACCGAACCCTCCTTCTGTCTCCTCCCTCTCCCTGGTTTACTTATCAGAGACCTCATCTCGGGCCATCATTGTATCTAATTCCATAACTCCATGAGATAAGGATGTGTACAGCTGTGACTGAAATATGTGGTGAATGTTTAAATAAAAGTTATAGTAAAAGACATTATTTTAATCCTTCCTTGTTTTGAATTCAATTCTTTCTTCTGTATTTTTTTTTTTTTATCTTTTTATCGGTACCAGGGATCGAACTCACGACCGCCTGCTTGCAAGGCAGGTGCTTATGCTGCTAAGCTAAATCCGCAGCCCCAAATTCAATTCTTTCTGGCCACCGAAGTTCTGGAAGTCCTTTTACCTGAGTGGCTGGCTGTGTAAGATCTGATACTGTGACTGCTACTCCTGAGTGCCATTTAGTCAAAAGGCAGGTTCATAAAAACATTTATGGTGCATAGTCCATCAATCACACTCCTGGATGGGGCACTGTGCAATCTCTGGCTCCTCCTCAAAGGTAAAATGAACATGAAATAGAAAGGTTCTAAAGTGATTGAAGCACTGAGGTCACTACTGCAGTACCACTAAAGACACTCATGAAAGAGGGCTTCCAGAGCTGCTGTAGACAGTAGCAAGAAAATGGGATCAGTGCAGTAAGGAGGCGGGGGAGTATTTTGAGTGGGGTTAATAGCAATGTGTATTTTACTGCAACACATTTTAAAAAATTTAAACATTCACCGTATTTTTCAGTCGTATCTTGTATATTGTACCCATCTAGGGGAGGAGTGAGTGGAACCTTAAATTTTCTGATGTAACGCAACTAGTGAGTGCCAGAACTGGGATTTTAACACAGATTAACACTCTTCTTTATAAGCTCTATTGCTTCTCAGTAAAACTTTGATAAATCAGATGATGTTTTGCCATGGGATGAACTGTTTTGTATAAATTACAAATGAATCTTTAATTTACCTGTTCTCATAATTTGGACTTCTCTGCTTGATTTAATTGGATGTGCATTGGCTGTAAAACTGAATGAATTTCATTTCAAAACAAAACAGAACAACCCAAACTGATTCTCTACACTTTAGCTGGTTGTTCTAACTACTAATTAACTTTAGTTAGTCTGTGTCACTGATTTCTTCTATGAAGATAAGTTTTAGTGTTAAAAGTATAAAATAGTTATTTTCGTCTTAATCTACCAAAACGGAAAAGCAAATTATCATGTAGGCCAAATCTAGTAATGGACAACTGGCCAAATACTACATGCTAGAAAGTATTTTTTTAAGGAGTGTTGGGTGTGACAGGGTTGTGACTATCATCTTGTCATTTATTAATTTGGTTCATTTGTTATTTTTATCACTAGGCTTCATCTCTTCCCCCTCCCACTTTTCTATAGCAGACTGTAAACCCTCTGAGCTCATTACATGAATACAGCTAAGTTAGAAATAGAGAGGAGAGGAAACTTCTCCACTGAATTTGTGTCAGTGCTTAAAAATGGGCATTTCTCCCTGTGATTTTGTTGAAAAATTTTCCTTTTCCAGTGAAAGATAACGAAAAGCTCCTTAAATTTTTTCCATCCATGTCATTTTTGTGTTTTGTACATGGACATTAAAAGAAATGAAAACTTTATATCATAGTTGACATTTTTAGTATCATGTCCTGATACTTATCTTTAAAAATAACCACATGGTTAGGGATAATGGATAGTATGTAAGGAATTTAGAAAAAGAAGCAGTCTTGGTTTAAAGGAATTTATTTTGGACATTTTAGTTTTGATAATGTTAGGGAGAAAACTCCAGAAACACCCTAAAAAATATGCTGTCAGATAACATACTATTTTAGTAGTATGTATAGTAGCATATATAGTATTTCAGGAAACTTTTATTTACATTTGAAAAAATGTTTTCCTATCACACCTTCTGAGAGATTATTAATAATCACCACAAATGCTTTCTGGGTCCTCACCTCAGACGTAAGGAGCAGACTCTTCAGGCATAAGACTTGGCCATTTGCATTGTCACAGGCTACCAAGTCATGGTGCTATTCATTCAAGGCTGATGGCAGTGGACAATCATGCCCCCAGTAAAGACATACAGATGTCTTACCCCAGGTTCAATTCATTGTGAATGTTGCGATTGTTTCAGTGTACTCTATAACTTTACTGTTTACGGACAAACAGCGATGAGTCAATACTACTTATTTTAGGTCACATAACTCTCAGATTTTTTCATGCAGAAAATTGATCCGTGACCTTCCTAAGAGACAGATATGGAGAATTTGGTAGAGGTCTGGGGAATACTGAGTTTGCAACTTCTTTAAGGGAAGAAACTGAAAACAACATAGCATTTAACATTAGAAATCCGTCACATGATCATTTACGGAGAATTAAATATTAGCCTGGGAAGTTTAGTTTGGAAGCTTAGCGTATGTTTGGGGCAAAACATTGCAAAGGAAACAACATAGCTCTTTTACTGAATTCTGTATCATGAGGCTTCTGTGGCAGCCTGTGGCATTCTGAGATTGCTGTCATGAAACCCGGCTTTCTGCTCTGTTCCTGAGCACTGTATCAACAAGTCATTAGAGCCTCTCTTGACCTATTAATTTGGATTTAAATGGAGCTAATGCCTGTATGTAACAGGTGGTGCCATCCTTGGAAGAACAGAACATAGTCCCCAGAGTTTGTCTTGTTTCTTGAGTAACTTGTGACTGCAGTTTTGAAAGAAGCTCGTAGGTTTTTCTGTTGTGTGTAGGACTATTAGACGCTTTAGTATTATTCAGTTGTACAGATGGTGGTTATTCTCCAAGATCCTTAAAATAGCTTAAGAGCTCTATGTATCTTTATCCCTGAAGTCCATTTGCTTCATCTTGTTTTGAGTCATTACCGGAATGCAGAGGATGTAAAAGCACTCTTTCTGATATCCAGCATCTGTCTGTTCACTTAATCCAGTTCAGGATCAGAGGTTATAAATGTAAAGGGAAATGAAATGGGGTCGGGGGTACTGCATTTCTATTTTCATTTTAAGTCTGCATGGAGCTTTGGAGCTCCTCAAAGATCGTGCCACTTCAGTTTGTCACTGTGTTGGGGTGACCAGCCTCCTTCGTTTGGGGCTGTCTTTCTGAAGTGCAATGTTGTGTGACCCTGTGCATTTTATTATGAGGCACAGTGGAGAAGGCGTATTCAAATCCTACATTCCCAGCTGAAACTGAGTTTTCCTTGAGGTTTGCGAAAGGGATTGCATTTTCATCTTGACTTATGCAAACTTACCTCTGTTCTTGCTTTATAAGACCCAGCAGTGGGAACGGAATCTGGAGAAATTTCACATGGATCTGTTCAGAATGCGCTGCTACCTGGCCAGCTTACAAGGTGGGGAGTTACCGAACCCCAAGAGCCTGCTTGCTGCCACCAGCCGCCCCTCCAAGCTGGCCCTCGGCCGACTGGGCATCTTGTCTGTTTCTTCATTCCATGCTCTGGTAAGTCCCAAGGGAGGCTGTCACAGGACCCTTCAGAGAAGATCATATTGCTTCCCTTGCTGTAGCTTGGTGCCATCAGCGCTGTCTGCTGTTACTCCAGTAACTGACAGGGTCACCCAGAGAAAATGGAAGGAAGGAGACTATAAAGTGTCCGTATGTCTCTCTACCGCTGATTCTGAGAATCTAGTTGTTAGTGGGCAGCTAATACACATACTCAGATCTGCATCTGCCTTCTTGCCTTTCTGTCCTCATACCAGTGGTCGGGGTGTTTCTGAAGAATAGCATCAGGGCTGTGAAGATTGAAAAGCTAATGGAAAGTGCTTGATCTATACTCCAGAGAGTCTTTTAGGCTTTTCTGAAGTCACTCCTAGTTTGGTGACTTCTATGTCTTGAACTGGCTCAGTCTGGAAGGTCTATAGGTTGTTTCATTGGTGCTGCTGCCTACTGTGGTGAGGTCTGAATGTTGAACTATGTTTGTGCTCCTAGATAAGAGATATCTGTATAATGGGTATATTTCTGGTGTCTCAAACACACAGGAGTCTTTGATGCTGATCAAAATGTATTTATTATAAGCAGAATTTATTTTGGTTAGGGCAACTATCAGTTTTCTGTGTCATCCACAAAATATACTTCGAGATTTTTTTAAAACTGTGTTTTAAATTAGGTATGTTCTAGAGATGACTCTGCTCTTCGAAAAAGAACACTTTCACTGACCCAACGAGGGAGGAGCAAGAAGGGCATATTTTCTTCCTTAAAAGGGTTGGACACCCTGGCAAGGAGAGGGAAGGAGAAAAGAGCTTCCATCACTCAGGTGAGTCCCAGCATGGGAGGAACAGCAGCCTAAGTGGCCTTCCTGAGACCCCTTCTTGTCTGCCTGCTGCAAACCATTGACGTCCATACGGGATGGAAGTTGTTCAGGAATCAAGGCCATCCAACTGTAGCGTAATCTTTTGCCCCTGCATGAAATATACAGGTTGCTCTGTCTGCTCCAACATGCCTGAAGAAGCAGGCGCACCTTTTGTAGTGTTTTGGAACAACAACAACAAAAGATTTATTAGAAAATAATCTACACCTTTCACTACCTTAGTACCAATACTTATTTTTTCCATACCAATTATGTCAAAATGAATGTAGAAAATTAATAATTCCCAGAGCCACTGCAACTGAGTTCTACTGATACTGTTAAATTTTTTTTTGCTTACTCAAGCCTTAAAATAAGGGGCTGGAGATTTAGCTCAGCAACATAAGCACCTGCCTGGCAAGCACAAGGTCATGAGTTCAATCCCTGGTGCCCCCCTCCAAAAAAACAAAAACAAAAATCTATGACAGGATCTTTGGGCCAGGGATTTAGCTCAGTAACATAAGCACCTGCCTGGCAAGTGTGAAGTCATGAGTTTGATCCCCAGGATCACCAAAAAAAAAAAGAATTTCAAGCCTTAAAATATGAAGCAGGTAGTTTGTCAGCCCACTTACCTGGCACACGTGGAGAGCTGAACCTTACCCCCCTGTTCACTGGCACCGGAGGTACAGAGCTAGGATGTTCACCTACCTGAGTCCAGAGTCCTGAGTTGCTGGACAATTGCTGCTGCATATTTTCCCTCAAAGGGGTAATGGCTTTTAAAACATTTTATCAAGAAGAAAGCTTGATTATTTATTGCTAACATATCACCAAGTACAGTGAACTATGTTCAAGGCATTTTTGAATATGCACATCTGAAGTATTTCATAGTGCCTGTAATATAGTTTATATTACTGAATTTTATCTTGTTGATTTATTTATATTAGGATTATTAATTTTTCAAGCCATTGAAAGATAAAAGTTAGATGATCTAATCATATAAGTCAACAGGCAAAATGTTTTTGTATTTATTTTCAGTGGGGTGCTATTATTCTGAATATGCCTTCAGTGTCATCTGAGAAATTCATGTTTCTTGAACTTTATTATCTGATTTGTATATGGCTCTTCAACTGTGGAACATACTTTTGTGAATTAGATAACACTGGGCTAGTATCAACATCTTAGGCCTGCTGAAACAATAAATTTAGAGGTAGTGGGAAGTGGGTTGGTTGAAAGACAGAAAAAATGCATGAAACTTATTTTGTTTTTTTGAATAAGGTCTCATTGTGCAGTTCAGGTTGGCCTTGAACTCATTATTTAAACCAGACTGGCCTCAAACCCATGGCAATCCTACCTGCCTCAGTCTCCTGAATGCTGAGATTACAAGCGTGTACCACTGTGTCTAGTGCTGCATGCAACTTCTTTTATATGACCACAGTTTTTGTATACGCCTGCACCTAAAGAATATCACACTTTAAAGTACATATATTTTAATAGAGTTGTAAACAGTAATTATCTGTTGGTTGTAAATAGAAACATTTTCATCATAGATTGTAGTCAATTCTAAATGATTGGCCAATGCTTTCTGAATTGAACTCTGTGATGTTAAAGGTTGTTAACCAATTCTGATTTTAATCGAGATAGCCATTTAGGGTAATTGAGTGATAATTTAATAAATAACTTGATAACTTGCTTATTTTTCTTAGTTGTAGAAAGCTAATTACTTAGCATATGTGGTAAAAGTTCTCAACAGGAGATTGCTTCATAAACAAAAGCATTTGGTTGAACATTTTTTGTTTCAAAAAATGTAAAGCCAATTACAGTGTTGGTATTTATATAACTGAATAAAATTGACTTAGTTGTTATTCCTAAATGGTTAAAGATCTTAAATGTTAATGGTCTGTAAAAATTATAAGATAAAACTTGGAAAATGGTTCCTAATCTCTCCAGACACAACCACTTTTAACATTAAGTTACATTCCAAAATTTATTCTATGCGCATTAAAAAAATAATTATGAGCTTGATTTTGGTAAATTCACCAACTCTGAGATCTGTTCAGCATCTTCAGAAATAAGTATTTAGTTAAAAGCATCATCAGGATTCAGAATGACTTGAATAATAAATGGCATCCTAAAAATGTAAACCATGTTAACTCTTCATGAAGGAAGAAGGAAAGCAACTTTTCTTCAAAATTTTGTATTACAATATTAGTATAAATTATGAAATACAGGTTTTATGAAGTATAAAAAGTTGTAAATACTGAAAAAGATAGGATGTGAAATGAACACTGCAGTCATTTCATTAGTCTTTTTCCCCCTGTATCTGTCAGATATTTGATTCCAGTGGCAGCCATGGATTTTCTGGAATTCAGTTACCTCAAATCTCCACTAACTCCAGTGAGGTAAATTTGGCTGTAGGCAGCAGCCATCTTGTTTTACACTGGTGACACAATCAGTCTCAATAGAGGATGCTGATTCAGAATCTTTACATTAATCTATTGAAAATAAATGCAGTCAAAATGATAAATTAAGAGATTCTCTGGATGGCAATTCATTTTAGAGGGATCTAGACTTCTAAAATCATTTTAAAATTAGGGATATGACTGAAGTCATAATAGCTTGTTTCCTTTATCCTTCCCTGTCGCTTAGCAGTACTTAACCTTCATTTGAAGTTTAGTGGTTTCAAACTGTGATTTTTCTCTCATGATTCTTGGGGGTCTGCTCATACATGAAGCATTCTGTGCTATGTGTGTGTGAGCAGGCTTTGTATTTCTCGGCACTCTTGGTGTCTCTTCAGAGAAGCTGAACAGTGTCTCTTTTTTGTCTTCATAATTATTTATGACAGAACAAATCCTCAGAACTGTTTCTAAGTGAAGTTTGGGGCTAGCATGAAGACGGTGTGAATGCTCCTACGCCCCTTTATTGAACCTTTTCGGACTCACTTCTTGCCTATAGAGCTGTGTTTAACATTAGGGATGTTTTTCTTTAAACTCCGCCCCCATCATCTTATCTTCTGTTTTGTTTCTAAGCTCTGAATTGAACTCTGAAGTTGAGAAATCAGTCATAACAGACTTGGGCAAACTTAATATGCTTTAATAGAAGCTGGCAATATTCTTTAATAAAGTAATGGATTGGAAATTTCATTTGAAAATCATGAGGACTAGCGGAGTGTCAGACAGTGTGACAGGACTGAGGAAATTTCCAGCCCTCCTAAAATATGTAGCACAGCCACAGATGCTCCCAAGGTGAGGTTGGTACCCACCATTGGTAGTGTGCCACCATTATTGAAACTGCTCATGAGTGGCAACTCCACCTTTGGTGTAGGACAAGCCCACCTTCCTGTAGGACAAGCCCCAAATGGATTAGGAAATCTTGTGCCCCAAAACATGTTCCTCATTGACTCCCATCCCCAGGGTTCAGGGCAGCCAAAGAGTACGGTATGGGATGGAGGTGCTTGCCCACCACAGTGTCTCCCTGAAATCATACATTTTGTGCTCCCCATTTGCTGACTTGGCCATGGCAGTGGGGTAGGGTGGAGGGCTAGGAAGCCAAACCCAGATCTTTCTTCTTATGAATCATGTCATCAGATTAGTAGACTTTTCATAAGAAATAGAGCCCCAGCCCCTTTGTTTCTGTCCAGGTCTGTCACACCATCCTCCAGGGACCTGACTCGACTGTGGTGGTGGTTCTTGAGTTATTTGCTTGGTTCTTACTGTGTCTTACCTTTTACTATCTGCCCCCCTTCCAGTGTATGTGTCGTGTTTCCCAGGAAGGCTTATAAGCGGGACCTAGGTCTGGATAGTTTGTGAATATCTTCAGGTGACAACATATATTCCAAATCTATAGCACATTGTCAAGGACAAATACTTACTATTTTTACTAATTGTTTATGTTAGATTTTGTCCCTTACTAGTTGAAAAAAAGCATCTGATCTCAGTAGTTGAGAAGAACTGTTTCATCTACAGTGAAAGCCCATAGTTTTATGGTTGTATCCTTTTTAAGGAGATTATGTAAATGTCTGAGATTCTTACTTTAAAAGTTAGGAAATAACATTATCAGAGCATTTGCTGTTAGCAGAACTTAATAGTGAACTTTGACACTAAATTGTGTTTATTCAAATTGGGTTCAAGTTAGCACATTTTAAAATTTAATGGGCAAATTTCACCAAAGCTATAAGGGAAAGAGGAAACTATTACAACATCCATTTTTAAAAGCACCTGTATCTATCTAGTTATTCTTCTTTGTTTTATCTGAGTATCACTTCTGATATAGGGATGCTGAAGATGTTTATTTCATTTACGGGACTATTTTAATGGTGCCTATATTGTTTCTGTACCAAAGAACTCAGATAACTAGGTTCAAATTGAATTGCAGCTAGAACTTATTTTTTATATTTTGGGACTTCTGCTGATGGTTGGCTGAATAAATCTCACTAGTTTTCTCTGCTGATCACTCTTGAAGAATATTTATGACCTGCACAACCATCTATTTTTATACAGTGAGTGTGTTATGTCCATCCCAGTAGTCCTGAAAGGCTGCAGCAGGGGCAGGGCGGGGCACATTTTTAAATATTCCACTTTAATTGGTTCATCACTAACAACCCAGCAGTGAGTCACCCTAATTTGAAATCTGTTAAGTCTGGACTAAAGCCAGTCTTATTTGAGTGATTTTTTTTTTAAAGGACACTTTGGCTAGCCAAAAATGAAAGCTTTTCATAGCCTCCTGCCTGATGAGTAATAATGAGTCTCACACAGAGTTTGGCGGGAGGCGTTTGTTATGGAGATTGTGACAACAAATCCCAGAGGAAGTTTAGGATGGCAGCTGCCTCAGAAGCTCCTGCAGACCTGGCAGCCGCTGGGTGGGTCTGTCCTGGAAAACGGGTTTAGGGGGTCTCGCTTTTCTGTGGCAGCGAATGAATGAAGTGTTGTCATCTTAGTAGTTACTAACTATGAACTGTTAAAAAAAAAATAAAACCCCCCAAAACCTCCAGAGAACCTTCTGCTGGTTTCTCAAGTGGAAAATGTGAATGGGACCATGGCTCTTGACCATAGCATGATCTTTTTAAACAGAATGCTGATCTGGAGCTCTGCATAGCCCACACACGGGTATAGCTCATGTACATGCATGTACACACACACACTCACTCTCTCTCTCTCTCTCTCTCTCTCTCTCTCTCTTCACTTCATATAGCTGATGTTAGGGCCTTAGCCCAGGAAGGAAGTAAACACTTTCTCCTGTATGACATCTTACCATTAAGAAAACCAAGAGCAGATAATTCCCTTTGTGTTGTCTCCTCATCTCACTTGCAAATACTCTCCTTTTATCAACAACTGTGGTGGTGTGGGCCCATTTTTGACAGCCAGATTGTGATTTTGCTACTCACTTCCCGTCAGTGATCCAAGTAGTAATTATGAGCCATTTGATCCGAAAGCATCTGCTGTGAGAACACACAGCGTTTCCATTTTCTCTCCGTGCGGCGTACTAAGCAGAAGTAATTTGACATGTGGTTCCAGGACCATTAATGTAATAATGATAATAATAAATGCTTCTGTAGAAGTTGCCCTATGAGGACAGCTAAAGCAATTTGCAAATATTAACTGGTTAGTGCGCTGTGGCTGTGGCTTATAGATGTACCCGCTTTGCGGATGGCTGGTGGGAGACAGACTGTCAGGGGGCCTGGCTGCAGCAGCCCCCACAAGGTGCCCCAGGTTTTGGAATGAGAGATGATTCTCAGCAGTGCCCGGTGCAGAGCCCTGGTGATTATGCCCAGGGGAGAATAGTGTCACTGTCCAGCTCAACTTCAGACAGTCTGCAGTTGATACCTTTCAAATCCATCCTTCATATCCATCTCCCAGCTTTGCTGTGAGACTGCTGTTCTCAGTCTTTTTTAAAAGATGCAGAAATGGAAGTGCAGAGATAGTGGGTAAGCAGGTTGTCTAAGCCTAATAAGGCCAGTTTGGGGTTCAGGTTTTCCTTTTTTTTTTTTTTTGTTTTATGTTTTTCCTACCTCCATTTTGTATTTTCTAGGCACTGGAAACCTTGAATAAGCAATAGGCCACTTTTGGGAGGCATATAGTTGGGATCAGCTGGCGTGGAAGGGGAGGTGTAGGGTTTGTGCACAGCAATCCTGCCAAAAGTAGTGAATCATGGAATTTTGGGTGAATGGTTATAAAGATTAACGTCACACCTTTGGAAATGGTGTGATGGGAAAAGAATTCTCTACATGGGCTAGTTTTTTGTGTGTTTATTTTCAAAATTCTCTGTTTCTTTTATAGGTAGAGTATAGTAGAGTATTGTATATGGTTTAAAGAAATTAAAATGTGTATTTTCTGCTTGAATACCATTGACCCTTCTGGAGGAAATCAAACTGGCATTTTCTCAAAAGGACAAAGTTTACAATAGCCTACGAGATCTGTAAGCCCAAAATAGACTTATTTCCTAGTTCTAATTAATTCACATTTTCATGCTTCTTCTGCATAGTTAGATTTTACTTTTCTTGACTTGTATACACTTAAGGGATGTGTGTATTTCAGCAAAAATTGCATCTAACTTTTCCTTATCCAGTGTCTTGAAGAGCGTCTGAATCTCTGATGGCTTTGGCTTTAATAGGCACCTTCTCTCCTGTCACTCACTAGATTAGGTCAACAGTGTGCACCCAGGAAGCGATGCCTCAGAGCAGTTGTACCTACAAAGCTGTGTTCAATCAAATGTACTAGGAATATTTGTTCTTCCATTCCGCCATTTATCCCTTCACATACTTTCCTCATTGCCAGGACTTTCTTCCTTTTAATAATGAGTTAACTTCTCCTCTGGCAACTTTGGGGAGCATTAAGAATTGAATCAGAGGCAGATAGATGGCCGTGGCCTTCCAAGAGAGGATGTGAATTTCTAGGCATGGTTGGCAGGCGTGTGCTGTGTTTTTGGGTGAAGTGTGACATGTTAAGGCTGAAGGAGGATAAGGCGTGGAGGACAAAGCCTCTGCTGTGCTGCTTCTCTCTGGAAGTGGTGAGAATTGAACTATCATGAGAACGACTCTGCTTGGTGTTATGCCAGGAACCTGGGTGAGCAGGCTCATCTAATTGAGTGGAGTTAGAGGTGGGAGGGGACACTTCATGAAAGAGAGAGGGGACAGCTGTTGAAATAATGCTTAAGGACATGTCTGGCTTCGGTAGAGCAGACAGAAGAAGTTGGGGTGGGCATGGGTCTCAGGGCAGGAGTAGTCCACTCCAGGGGAATGCCACATGAGCCATTTTTGTTCCACTGGAACATGGCTAATGCAGTAGAATAGTGGAAATGAATTGAGAGCATTAGATCATTTCTATCTTGTGGGGAGTTGACTGTCAGGCTGATTTTCTGTATAGCATAACGTTGATGCATGCAGGCGGATGCCAGACTTTCAGAGCTAAATCCCCATAGAACTGGCTTCACTAGTTGTTTGAGTTTGAGAAAGTTCCTAAGATTTTCTGTATCTTTTCAGCTTTTAAGCAAGGGGTGGGGGGAGGGGGTCATGGTGCCTGCCCTGAGAGGTGGTTGTGAGTGGTAAGCGAACTGGCAGCAGGTCGAGAGTTGATTTCCTTTGGCCTCCTGTGATGCAGTATGGACAGGATGGGGTCAGGAGGGCATAGCTGTGGATTTGTGTATCATTTTGTGTATGTTCTGCTCGGATAACAGTGTCCAATGTTATGTTTCTTGAGGGAATCAGTCCATTTTTTTTTTTCTCCAAAAGGGCAAAGCTTAAAATAGGTTATGAGATCTGTAAGTACCACACATATTTTTAACTGGTTATAATTAATTAATTCCACATTTGTAATGCTTTTTTTTGTCCTCCAACGGTTCTGTTCCCAAAGTGCAAAATTAAATAGCAGTGACTGGACTGTGATTTCCTCTGGCCTTTCTCTTCCCTTGGTACTTTGGGTTTTTTTACTCCACAGTGACCTCTGCTGGAGTTTCAGTTTCCTTCTTAAGAAGCATCGTGCCAGAATTGGGGCCTGCACTTCGAAGGCAGCCCCTGCTGTTGTCAAAGTACCTGGTTGCAGTCACTGTATAGCTGAAAGTTGCACATGACCAAAAAAAGTTGCACCTGGGAAAATGAACCCGAGAAAACATGCGGCCCACGTGAGACAGGAGTCTTCAGGAAGAGCGGCGTCCAGGCTGGTTCCTGGCATCCCTGGCTCTCGGCATCTGCTTCTCTTCGGTCTTTCTTTCTCATTGGCATGTGAGGGGACATTCATTCTGGCTGCAATCTTCCTTCCAGGAAAATGTGCTGAAAGTGACAGATCCAGAAATGTCACTAAAAGAGTTGAGCACCACATTTTCATAAAGATGACACAGAAAAATGGATTCTTCCATCACTTTGCCCAAACCTTTTCTTTGGGATTTCTTTATGATATCTATTATACCTTTTAAACCCTATAGAAGATGATCTTTTGGTTTGTGTTTTAAAGATGCATGAAATTAAAAGTGAAATCATTCATTAGTAATAAGTGGTATAAAATAATCTGGTAGCATTGAATCCGCACATAATATTTTCAAGTAGATAAGTTGTGTTCAAATGTATGACTCCCTTTGTTTACTAAAGTTATGTTAATAAGGAGTAAGGTTGAGTAATAATTATAATAATAATGTCCTATTTTACAGAATAGGTGCTCAGGCTTAGCACAGTTGATGTCTTATACCAGGTCACACTTTCCTGGTTAAGTGGTGCAGTCTGTGACTTTTTTGTTTCCTGCCATGCTAATAATTCAAAAACTGAGCTAAAGGAAAAACACTTTAAGTTGCTTAATAAATGTTAGCTATGTTTGTTATGGAGAAAAACATATTAGCTTAAAGTCATCAAATGCTTATGGTGGTGAAATTTGGGAGACTCTTTCAGGAAAGACTCCTGACGTTGGTGTGTTTTGGGAGATTTCCTAGCTGTGTCTATATGTGAAATAGCTGAAGGATGGAACAAAAATTTCCCCTGGACTGAGAGTTAGTTGGAAAAAAAAAGAAGGAAAAAAAAATGTCTTGGAATATGTTAAATGCAATTTAAGGTTAGGATGCAGAAAGGTTTCGGTGGCCACGGGTGAGAATTCATTGGAAAGGTGGATTGCGGTTAAGATGGAAATTTCACAGTGCCTTGTCACCATAATCCTGGAGCAACAAGACCAAGAAGCCCACCCACAGGTTGCAGTGTTCTGCAGAGTTAAGTGCAGAGTGCCACAGAGGGAAGAAGGCGGGGTCAGCTGACTTCCCTGACTGGCTCTGGCTGCAGCTCTACCAGTGTAGGATGAGTGCGGAAGCGCAGGCTGGTCTCCTCGGAGGGTTGGAAGAGGCCAGTGATGTGAGTGGTATGCAATGGTTTATGGTATCTGCTCCATGAATGAAAGGAACAGCTTTTCAGTACTTTCCTTCATTTGTTCATCCAACCTGTCTGCATTTTCTTCTGGCATCTAAAAACAGGTTGATGAACTCCTGCATCTGTATGGGTCAGCAGTAGATGGCGCTCCCCGAGACAACGCCTGGGAAATCCAGACTTACATTCATTTTCAGGATAATCAAGGCGTCACTGTCACAATCAAGCCAGAACACAGAGTGGAAGATATTTTGACTTTGGCATGCAAGGTAATGGCTTATGCTGAGTAATATAATTCTGAATAGAAATGGTATTACACTGCTGTCTTCTGATTTTGGTCATGTGTAAGACCTCACTTTCTATGCTAGGGGGCATGTTAGTGTATTTGTTAATATACTTTATTAATTTACAATCTCTTGCTCCTTCTCTGTAAAAGAACGAGTTGTTAGACCATAATCCTATGCCTCCAATAAGAACCTTAATTATCTCCCTTGGATTCTAAATTTCTTGTATCTAGAATGATGTTGATGTCTATTGCTATTTAAGTTACTTGGACATGATGCTATATATGAATCTGGCATAAGCTTTGCAGTGGTTTCATTTAATCATAAGCTATTTGATTATGTTTCTCCAGTTATGTAAATAATTCAAAACTAGTAACAGTTCCTTCATGGAAATTGATATGATTTGATATTTTTATTCATTATTCAAACTGGACTTTATTGCCAGTATGAAGAGAAAGTATATAAAACAGTCCATGGAGATGAAATACAAGCACAGATCACAATTGTGCACCACCAGGTGGCACACTAGAGCTTAAATAGTTTAAGTTTACAGAAAAAGTGCACTCATATATAATATAAAAAATAGTATAATATAATATAAAAAAGTAGTCCTTTGTAACTCTTAGTAGATGTGAATAGTTTAATTCTAGGTAGGCCCTCATTGGTTACTTGGGATTTGAATCCTTAAGATAATATACATTTATATATGTAGCTTCTTTCCTTGGGAAGTTAATTACCCTTTGCTCCAATATATGTTGGTTTTTATGTAACCAACAGTGTTTTTCAGTATCAATAAAATTCATTCTCATACTGATAAGTTTTCTAGGTATTAAAAGTGTGTCAGATGCAGAGGGTAATTAATCCTCACTGGAGCATAGTCCAGAGATAAATTTCTCACTGTTAAAACTGTGATGAAAAAGGGCAAGAAAGGAAAACAGGGTATGTGTGTGTGGCTTTTGCTTTTGAAAAGTTTAAGAATATGAAGTTTCCAATTCTGAAGTCCACAAGACCAGAGTTTGTTTATATTTTATATGTTTCTTAGGATAGTAATAGAAAACAACAGTAAGGTGCAACTCATTACATAGAGATGTAATTTGCTGAAATGTTGAGATATATTGTCAAATATATTCTACCCTAATTTCTTACAGCTATGTCCCTTGCCTTTAGTGATAATTTTTAAAGAAAGCCTTCTTAAAGATAATTATTTGTCCCTTCCTTCTTGTGCATTTGTATTTGAGCTCTTCTTTAAAGTCAGCAAATTATATTCTGTCTTCTTTTAGAGAAATCTACTTTGATTTTTAATGAGCCTGTTAAGCAGTGATGAATTTAGAAAGAATATAAAATCTGAATAACTTTCTTCATAGATGAGGCAGTTGGACCCCAGTCACTATGGCCTTCAGCTTCGGAAATTGGTTGGTGAAAGCATTGAGTGCTGTATTCCTGCCCCGTATGAATACGTGCAAGAGCAGGCAAGTGTGCGTTACTTTTATGTATGTGTGTGTGTGTGTGTGTGTGTGTGTGTGTGTTTGGTTTCTTGAGACAGAGTCTCACTATGTAGCCCAGGGTGGTCTTGAACTCACAGTGACCCTCCTATGTCAGCCTCCCCAGGGCTGGGATTATAAGCATGTGCCACCATGCCTGGCTAGGTTGGAAACACAGTCTTCATCTAAAATGACTCTTAACGTTTTTAAAATTTTGCTATGAAAAAGTGACAAAATCATTTTTAAGACATCATTATATCAAATTCTGTGTTTATACCTTTTGTAGGTTTATGATGAAATAGAAATCTTCCCACTAAATATTTATGATGTGCAACTCACAAAGACTGGGAGTATCTCTGACTTTGGTAAGTTTAAGGAGCCCATCATTAGGAAGTCACTGGGCTTATCTTTGCCTGTCTTACCCTGGTATCTTTGGGCCTAGTTTTTTTTTTTTAAATCACATTTTCAGAAAATATGATACTAGTTTCCGAACTTTATCTTTTTTCTTTGCTATTTACTTATATTAGCAGACTAAGAAGGTATGTATCAGTATTGAGAAAAATGCCAAAGTAACTAAAAATATTGCATATTAAAAATCAATGAGACATTTGGAATGCTGGCTACAGTTATAACTCAATGGATTAACTGTTTTCCAGGTTTTTTTAAGCAGATTAATTCATGATTCCCATGACAGTGCTTACATCCCTGGTCTTTGTTCTTGGCTTCTTTTACCCATCTGGAATCCTGACCTTCCCCCAACCCCCACCCCCACCTTTCTCTCTGATAATGTAAATCTTATCTCTCTTTCCATAACTAAGTAAAATTCTAATCTGATTGCTTTTATCTCTCTTACCTGAGTTTTAGAGGTCGGCACTTCCCAAATCACTTTGTGGGGTTTAATTCTTGCATTTCTTTTGGTCTACATTTAAGCATAACTCTAAGCCGTTTGCAGACTGTGCTCCTCTCTCAAGGTTCGTTTCTATCTTTTATTGTCTTTTAAAAGCAATATTTGGTTCATGATCAGTGAATATGTCTATAGAAAGGCTTTTTTTCATCTTAAGAAATACGTTAACACAACCTAATTATTTTCTTTAAAATGGTTCAAGTTGATAATGTTAAAATTTCTTAATTACATAATTGCATAATGTTTACTTCTTAATTACATAATTAGTTTTTACCCAAATGTTAGTTGGCTTTTCTTTGACATCCTGTTAGCTTTTGTCTGTTTCTCTTGGCTGCACTTGGCTTGCCACGGCTGCCAGTGGTGTCTTCTTTGTGTTTGAGCAGCTGCAAAGATCATTTCAGTGACCACAGTCTCTGGATTCTGCAGAGGAAGTGAGGGCTCATAGGGAAATGGGACGCTGTTCTGCTCCTCAGAGAAGCCCAGCAGTCAGGCAGCATCTGCTCCTGGCCGTGGCCTTGGACAGGAAGGTGTCCCCCAGGCAGGGGAGATGCCCTCAGAGCAGGGGTATATGCAGGTCATACATCATGTTTAGGCAGTGCTCTAGCCATCCAGGTTTTTTTTTTTTTTTTTTTTTTTTTTAAACATTAAAGTGCTTACCCACATGCACAGTTGACTTTTTTCTTTTTTTGTATTGAAGTGAATATATTTCTCTAAGATGGCTTCAAAAAACCAAAAACTTACATTGTGCTAAAGTAAACACAACCTAAAGGGAGTATTGTTCGAGCTGCTTGAAAGTGCCCCATTGTGTGGCATTGAGTCCATTCACATGCGTCCTGCCACGGCCGCTGTCCATCTACAGAACTCATCTTCCGACACTGAAGCCAGCTGTACCGCTAAACACTAACTCTCTGCTCCCTCCTGGGTGGACCTCTGCCAACCACCATCCTATGGGCTTTACTAATTTGACAGTCCTGGTTGCCTCGCAGAAGCGAAATCATGCAAAAATTTTTTTGTGACTGGCATATTTCATTTAGCACAATATCCTTGAGGCTCATCCGTGGTGCTGCATGTGCTACAATTTTTCTCCTTTTTAAGGTGAAGTAATATTCCATTGTGTGTATGGACAACGTCTGGTTTATCCTTTCATCCCATTTGGACTGTTGGGTGGCTCTACCTGTAGGCTGTTGGGAATGCTACTGTGAACATGAATACATCATTGCAACTTTTGAAAAGGGTTGTACCCTCTTACATCTTAAACCTTCCATTCTCCATCTTCCTCTTTTTCTACCCTTGCTAGATATTTGTGTTTTCAAAATTACATCATTTAGAGTTTCTCAACATGCTGTATTTACGAGAATAAGTGTTTCGGGAAGTCCTGCCGACTGGGTTGGAGGAACGAATGAGTGAGGTGAATTTAGACTTTGGCTTTCTTTTCCTCACTAGGGTTTGCAGTCACAGCACAAGTGGATGAGCACCAGCACCTCAGCCGGATCTTCATAAGTGACGTCCTCCCTGATGGCTTGGCGTATGGCGGAGGTCTGTGTGGCACTGTGTCTCAGTCTGTGGAATGCAGTCTGGCTAGTGAAATTTTCATTTTACAGTTTTGTCAGAAAATCCTGTGTGTGTGCATCTCTACGTTGTGATACTGAGGACTGAACCCAGAGCCTTCATACTGAGCTATATGCCCAGTTCATCTGTCTGTCTGTCTGTCTGTCTTTCTTTCTTTCTTTCTTTCTTTCTTTCTTTCTTTCTTTCTTTCTTTCTACCACATGCAAGATTCAAACTTGTGATCCTCCTGCCTCAGCCTCCCAGAGTGTTGGACTTAACAGATGTAAGCCAGCACACCTGGCTACATCCTGGGATTATAAAGAAAGTAAACTGCCAAGTTTAATAGAAAATGCACATATAGATGGAGAAAATGTGTGTAGGAGACAGTCTCCCTGTGCATTTACAGAGGGAGGGAGAAAATGTGAGAGACAGACAGACACATGCTGGCGAAACATGCTATTTCCCAGTATTTTTATTTATACCAGAGCATTAGAAGAACAATTAGTGGGTGGCTGCTCAAATTGTTTCCTAGTGAATGTAATCTTTCTAAGGTTAACTTTTGTATTTTTTAAAGGCTTTTATGCACCGTACATAGTGTTGAGTGTGTGACCTGTGTTGCTTTGTTTTGAGATAGGGTCTCACCATGTAGTTCAGGCTAGCCTTAAACTCACTCTGTAAATCAAGCTGGCCTCAAATCTGTGGGAATTTGCATGTCTCAGCCTCCTGACTACTGGGATTATAGGCGTGTGCCACCATGCCTGTCTTGTTTTGTTATCAGTGGCTTTCAACTACTGTACATTATGCTGTGCTTTTTGAGGAAAATAATGAGGAAACAATCCTGCCAAGTGCATCGTTTGAGCCTGTAACCTCCTTTCATCTTAAACTTTATGTCAGTGATCTCACATCTTTTCATTCTGTTTCCCCTTCCTTATTCTTAGGGTTGAGAAAGGGCAATGAAATCATAACCTTAAATGGGGAAGCTGTGTCAGATCTTGACCTTAAGCAGATGGAGGCCCTGTTTTCTGAGAAAAGCGTTGGACTTACTCTCATTGCCTGGCCTCTGGACACAAAAGCAACTCTGTGTGCTTCCTGGTCAGACGGTGACCTGTTCTCCAGGGACCAGAAAGCTCTGCTGCCTTCCCCCAACCAGTCCCAACTGCTGGAAGAATTCCTGGACAACTTGAAAAAGAATCCCGCACGTGGTGAGGCTGCCTCCTATCTTCTTATCTACTGTTTTCAGTGGTCAGAGTTCTGAGTCTGCAATTTTGGTTGCAAACTTAGATTAGTTAACCTGCTCAAGGAGTGCACACTAATTTACTAGGCGAGCACAGATGCCAACCGGAGTAGTAGATTGTATCAAGATTCTGTGCCTTTATTTTGTAATTATAGTAATTTCAAGAAATAGAAAATAATTATGTTTTGCATAAAATATTCTTTAAAATTGCGGAGTGCTTTGCATAAGTGCCAGAGTGGTGGGATTTTGCTTACTGAGGTGAGGCCAAGGCGAGACCATTTTGTGGTGACCTGTTGGCACTGAGAGCAGCTAGTGCAGTTTGGTTCTTTGTTTTACTTGTCAGGTTCTGCTTTCCTCAAAAAAGTAATGAATGCTTAAAGTAGGTCATGGATTTCAAAACTTTGTAAAGGCCTGAAACTGGATGATTTTACGCCAGTGTTATTTTTCTTAAGGTAAAATTTCTATATGAGGAAGTCTTATGAAGGTTTGGGTTTCTGAGCTTGTCATTCATCTGTGTTTCAAACATTTCAGCCAAGCAAATCAGAGGCTGTGGCTGAGGCAGAGATCTGTCTGTCCCTGGAGGATAGTGGTAGCAATTTTTATCCTGGGGGTGCACTAAGTCATTTGTATACTTTACTATAATGATGATGGATTCCAACTGAGATCTCCGTGGTTACCAAAAAATGAATAAAAACACAAAAGAGAAGTTGCTAGGATGAATTTAAGTATACAGGAAGTTTATTTGGTCATTTTTAGAATTAAAAAATCAGATTGCAAGATTTGTGATTTAATAAGATATCTGACGCTTTTTCCTCCTCTTGATTCTTTCCTCTAATTTAAAATATCATTAAATTGACTATTGGTGTATAAAAGTGAGCATCATAAAATAAAAATTATGATGGAACTAATGAATCACATGGCCATATTAGGGCCATCATTCAGGCACCCAGGGCTGCAGTTACAAGCCTGAGTATGCCATAGAATATATGCCTGTGTCCATTTGCTGAATTCATTCTTCTTTTTTTTTTTTTTTTTTTTTTTTATCGGTACCAGGGATTGAACTCACAACTGCCTGCTTGCAAGGCAGGTGCTTATGCCACTGAGCTAAATCCCCAGCCCCTAATTCATTATTCTTGAGGGATACTTTCAGTACCTGTGTTCAACGTCTATGCGTTTCATCATAATAAGAAATCACTGCAGAGGATATAATGTTTCTGAGAGTTTCATGAATGTAGCCCTATGGACAGTAGCAAAAGGGACAGGTTTGCCTTATTTTACCTAGTAAGGATCAAGCAGGTGCATTAAATTTGTTACTTCCTTTTTGTAAAGAAACAGAATAAAGAGGCAGGCCTGGCTAGGTCAAATGTCTGTGTGCCCAGAGAGCTTAGCTAGTGCAGTGGTGGCAGCACTTGTCTATAGCTGGCTTGCTGCTGGTTGTCACCAGTTTATGGCAGCACGTGTCTCTGCAGGCTCCTTCCCTGGATGGGTGTCCCCACCAGTTGGGCGAGAGCCCCAGCCCCTTCCTTGCTGGGTTTCTGGCAACACCACTCTGCAGGCTGGCATTCTCCCAGACAGTGCACCACCTACTGCCCAGGGTGCATTGCCTGCCCCTCCGCTGAGCTCCAGGCGACTGTTGCATAGTAATACGCTTGTATCAGAGACAAAACAGCCACAGTGGAGTGCTTCACTATACACTTTACAAACATGGATTTTCTTTTCCTTCTGTTTGGGGGTAGTTGCGTGGCTTATAAAGGAAGTTAAATGTCTATGAGTGAACATCTCACAAAGAAGTCTGTCTGTTTTGAAGGTTGGAGGAAAATGAAATACAATGTGGGTAGGTGAGAAATTTAAAAAGACAAGACCAAGCTTTTAATTTGTACATTTTATGTTGTTTGCAAGAGACGCCTGTGTGGTGGAGGCGCCAAGAAGCAGCTTTGGGAGGAGCACAGGTTCTGAGTCAGACTTGGGTTCCAGTCCGGGGTTGTGCAGCTCTCAGCGGAGCCTTCAAAAGTGACATGGGTCTTGGAAGATGCTACCCATCTTCCTTAGCCCTCCTTCAGAGGACCCCTGGAACTGAGGCCTAGCTGCACACAGCAGCCTTTTCTACACCTTCCTTGAGCTTTCTGCCTGTCTCTTCCTGCTCTCCAGATCACCTTCCAAAGAGACTTCTGCACCCTGTCCCTGGCTCATACTCTGCTTTTGTGGGAGCCCAATGAGGGCCCTGGGCCTCAATTTCCTCTTCTAGGGGATGAGCTTCTCCCCGCCTCATGGGCTGCTGGGAAATTGAGAGGTCATGTGCAGAGCATGCCCAGCCCAGTCCCCATGCATGGCAGATACCTGAAACCCTGATTGTCCTCCCTGCTCTTTCCTCCAGTTTAATATTCTATTAAATGTTACTTTGATTTCTTTTTGCAATGAAAGATAAAACAGTAAAAGATTAAAATTTACAGAAATGAACTTTTAAATGACTCTGTGAAATGATGTTTAATATATACAGCTTTGAATTATGCTTACCAGTGGTTGCTTTAGTCTGCCTTCCTTTAAATTCCCATTTACTAGAAGGTGGCTGTGTACTTGAAAAGAAGGGAGCCTTTGTGTCCTTTTTCACAGAAGCTGGTTCTCTGCTTGTTAGTGACTCTCAGGGGGACAATACCTGTTTTTTTAAAAATTGAAGCCATAAGAACTGCAGAAGGTGGAGGAAGAAACAAGCCTTAAGTATTTGTTTGGTGCGTGTTTCGACCATTCCAATGTAATATTTATTGACTCCCTTCCTGAGTGTGTTTAAAACTTGTGAGGCCCTGAGTTCCAGCCCCAGCACTGAAGGAGTGAAAAACCATCTGTATTTCCTAAGCTGTGCATGGCAGCGCATGCCTATAAGACAGCCCTCGGAGGCTGACGCTGATTGTAATTTTGGGCCCCGCCTGTACAGCGTAGCAATTTAGCAAGACCCTACTTCAACCTAGATAATAGTTTGAGAAAGGGTCTGAGGATGTAGCTTGTTGTGAAGGCCCTGAGTTCAATACCAAGTACTAAAAGAAAGAAAGAGGGGAAAAAGAATTTGAGACCCTGTGAACAAGCTATGGTGAGCTCAGGGCTTTTGGTCTACCTAGGAGTTTGGACATTCAGACATTTATATTGGTTAGCTTTAGTCTCTTGACTAGGCTGGAGGGAAAGAAAGATCTATTTCTGTATTTGTAACTTAAAGAAGTGAGGTCACAGATGCAGGTCCCAAAGAGGCAGGTCCCAAATACCCACAGATCCATGTGTGTTGCTGTTGAGGTGATTTTTCTAGATTCTTTAGTCTATGTAGTATTTAAGAAATGGGTCTCAGACTTAACAGTGCAGGCCTAGAGCCTCACCGGAGGAGTTTAGGAAACCATGGATGCCTGTATCCTGCCCCGAGAGCGCCTTCTTCAGGCAGTTCAGGGCAGCGCAAATGCTGGCCCTCACCAGCCAGGTGGTTGACTGCCACTGAATGACTCTGGGTGGCCTCTGCCCCTTTCCACAGCTTCCTGGCCACTAGTGGGCAAGACATACGCCTGAACCTGAGCAGCATGTTCGCTGTTTCCGGAGGCCTGTGAGGTTTTGAGGATTGAAGGAGGTGTCAGGTTCTCACCATCACTGTCTACATGCTCAGAGCAAGCCCCTGAGCCGCAGCTCAGGAGGCCCTGCACCATCCAGCAGAGGAGCACGCTGAGAAGTGAAGAGTTCTCGTCAGTCACTGGCCTCGCCCTCTAGCATCTGTGGTCCTGCGGAGCAGGACATGCGGGAGCATGACTTGTTCAGTCTTGAGTACCTTTCTGAGGCATGAATGGCCATTTCATTCTTGCCCCTAGGGATGAATTTCTTTTTAGTTATCCATAGCAGGGAGCGGAAACATCTATGGCTTATATTTGACTTAAGCAGAAATATCATCTGTGAAGACTATAGACAGAAATAATTTTACCAGTGGAATTCCCCAAAGAGGCCAGTGTTATTTTAGAGCCAACAAGGCCACCATTGAAGGGATTGGTCCAACCAAAGCTGTTTATACTGGGATCCTGTTAATGCCGCTTTTGTGATTTATGGATGAAAATTCCTTTTCTAGTGTATGCCATCTTTTGAGCAGTTCCAGCAGCTTTTAGGAAACTCTCACTGGGCATTGAGTTCCTGAACGAGTCTTTATGTGCACACTGGACGACTTGTAGCATTGATGTATTCTCTGACTATACACTGCCTGGTTAGAATAGGGGGCAGATTTGGCAGGAGACAAAATAGACCTGTGTTCTTGCTCCACCTAGGCAGTGTGAGTCCTGCCAATGCTTTCCAGATGGTGAAAGTAACTGTGGCCTGAGGATCTTTTGGAGCCCTCACCCTTTGCATCCCAGACTCTCTAAACTGATGTCTGAGTAGTACAGAGATTTAAGCAACCAGAAGCCACTTAGAGTTAAATTTGTTCTCTGGGGTGAATTGCTTATGGGAATGTGTGTGTCTGTTGTATAGCTTTTTACCAGTGGGAAGGCTCACAGAGCTGGCTTGATGTGGCAGACCCACTTATTTCCTGTTTATGAGAGTGAGGGCATTTTGGCTCCCATAGTTTGTTTAGAATGACTAACAACATTTAGCTGAGAGAATGCGCTGTTTGTGTGTAAAACTGCTGTCACTGAGTCTGTCTGGCGGATCCCCAGATTCTTGGATATAAAACATTAGTGTTCCTAAAGAAGGGTGGTGCACTTTTTTTTTTTAAATAAAAAAGTTTTTGATTGGGACACACTGGTTTTACAAGGACTTGGTAAAGACTGGTATCTGTGCTATGGGTAGTTTTCAGTGAATCAGTAGAAATGAGCATGTGGCTATTACCAGTCGACGGAATTAACATCCTCGGACACTAATTTACTTATGTAACTGAGTCTTTTTATGAATTTGTTTCCTTTTATTTCTCTCAATCATCTCTTCACTCATTTGAGTTTTTCGCTATATTTTGCAGATACGTAAAGATGAGTTAGATGTTATTGTATATTCTCAAAAGTAGAGCACAAAATGTAATAATTTTTAAAGAATTCAGTTTAAAAAATTTGAAAATCTTTTACAGAGAAGGGAATTTGAGGTCAGTGGGGTGGGGGCAGATTTCCTCTACTTTTTGTCTTCATGAAAATAAGCAGGCTCGAGTTGAAGAAATGGAGTCTTGACCTTCGAGGCAGAGAATGGTTCCTGAAAGGTCAGCATTTGAGCTGCGCATTGCAGAGGCACAGATCACAGACCTGAAATGGCAGGATAGTACCCTGCCAGCCTGCAGTGGGATCGCTGGTGGGGATGAAACTCCCCCCTGCAAGGAGGATAAGGCATGCTGGGGTGTGGGGAGAAGCTGGCAAATAAGAGTTGCTAGCATTTTGAGTAAAAACCAGTCCTGTGATAGCTGTCTAAATGTTTAGTGCAACTATAATCATTCAGGTAAAAATCTGAAACTGTGAGAGCGCTAGCACTGTCTGAAGCATCTTCTGGCCATGCCACTGTGAAGAGATGCATGAGCATCTTTGGTGACATGTGGAGTCTCCTGGGCATGCAGAGTGAGCCAGAGCTCTACAGAGTGCAGCTCTGTGAAATGGGTTCACTGTGGGGCAAGGAACTGTAATGGGTCATTGCACCAGGAAAGAGAAACTTCTCACTTTTCCTGTAGATGTTAAGAGTGCTGGCTGCCCAGTGATGCTTGCTTGTGTTTCCATGTTTACCCTGTTTCTTTTGTAATGGGCTTCAGTATGAAATTATATTCTCACTTTTCACTATGAAGGAATTGAGACCATGAAAGGACCAAGTGTGAATACCTTTTCAGCTGTTATTTTTGGAAACAACTGAATCACTGACAACATCTTCAGATTTTTAGATTGGTAACACATATATGGTCCAACATTCCAGCAGAATGAAGGGTTAAATAGTGACAGCTGAATCCCTCAAAACTGTATAGTGCAATGGTATAAAGCGTGCACATCTCAGGTTCACGTCCTGGCTCCAAGCTGTCCCACTTACTGATCCTGTGACTTTGGGCAAGTCATTTAGCCTGTCTTTCCTTTTAGTGAGTCAGAATGGTCTAGGATTTTTATGGAATCAAGGAGCCAGTATTTGGGAAGCACTAGTTAGTCCCTGGTACATAATAAACAAGTAAGTGTGTGTTAAGTAAATAAAACATAATTACTCTTGCCTGCCTGGCCTCAAGCCACTGTGATTCTCTTCTAAGGATAGCTATTGTAACAGGGATCAAACACAACCTCATGCTTGCTGGGCGGGCGCCTATGCCACTGAGCTAAATCCCTGTTTCTTAAGCCTCTGTGTTTATACAGAAAAACTCACCTGCTTCCAGATGGTTTTGCAATAGCTTATCATGAAAATATATCTATAAAGTCATACAAAATTCATCAGAATTAAAGAGAAAAGGAGGATATTTGACAAGTTGCTTAAAGCTTTTTACTCCTCCTGTAAGGTACATACATTTGCTTATAGGAGAAAAAAATCAATAAACTTTTAAAATACAATTACTGCACATCAGCTCCTTCTGTGTCAGACAATCCAGTTATTGTCTGTTGTGTCTTATAAATTTATTTCTGATACCACAGTACTCTGATTACAAATTGTCCATTTCTGTTATAAATCTTCATGTTTAGTTTTGTTTTTTTTTTAATGGAGCCCTTAAGAATCTCTAACATGCAATGAGAAAATGTGACAAAGTTCAAACTGTCCAATTTTGTCATTTGTTGGTAATTCTGGGAAAACCTGCTTGGAAATAGGAATATGAAATTGATAACAAAATTATCCATCCTGCGCCACGAGTTCTGTCCCTCCTCCCAGAGATCTCCCAAGGGACTGGCTGTGGAATCTGGAGTTGGCAGCCAGGAACTCATAAGCTGCCAAGTGGACGGACAGTTATCAGCTCATATTTCCAATGCATAGTTTTTTCCTGAATTGCCATTGTGAATTTAATTCTGGCTTTTGTATTTCTATGGATATGTGATTCTATGAAGTTTAAGCATCGTTGTGGAGCAGTCTTAGCAAAATTATTTGCATGTTTATTGAACTGTATCATCATTATTTTATGGTAGATGATTTTGGATAAAAAGGGGTTACTGTAAGAGTAGGCTTCTTGATCCTGAGTGCCAGCCACCAGGTGTGCCCCGCCAGCGAGCCTGCAGCGCGCTGTGGGCGTCCTTTGACCTTGAGTAGGTCAGTGTGTCCTCACAGGTGAGAGAAGATGAAGACAGGTATTGGGCTCATTACAAGTGAGGCATGAATAGAAGTTTCATAGTTTTTCTTAGGAACTGGAATTTTCAGGAATGGATGAGCGCTGAAGTTTGGTACTTCTGTTTTAGGGTTATAGACTGTAAAAATAGGGACTGCCTGCATGTCACAGCGGAAGGCTCATAGGCTCTGCTTGTTTGAACTCTAAAGGCGTTCTGTCTGTTAGTACCGATGGCTTTGTGGTATGTGTCTGCATGTCATCATGTCTCTACTCCTGAAAACCCACTGAAAACCGGGACTTGGAAGCACGCAAAGATGTTTAAATCAGCAGCTAGAGCAACTCTTGGTAAATTGCACACATTGAGTAAGCAGCTACTGAACAAAAGTAAAGTTATAAGAACTTCCTTAATGCAAAGTTAAGATAGTATTGCCGAGGGGTTTCTGAGGGATTCAAAGAGTCCTTGGCACATGTCTTAAGTCCCCTTGGATTTCTTTCTCAGACTGATGTATAGGAATTACTAGGGAGACATTCTCAAAGCTAAAGGCCTCACCTGCACATCTACATAGAGGACTCTGGGCTGGCCCATGGCCATGCCTGGCAGAGAACTAGATGCCCCAGAGAGGCATCAGGAGTCTTACTTCACATCTTTGCACATGCAAGAGCCCAGCTGGTGCCCCCCGCCTGCCCTGTTCTGCAGTTTTCACGGATTGACTGGGTAACTGTGACATTATGTAGACCAAAACCATAACTCGAAGGAACAATAATTTCTGCATCACCAGTGTAGATCAGTGCTGAAAATGCAGTAATTTTTGAGTGTGACTTTGGCGTAACAGCATTTATAAAAGGGTGCAGCTTGAGAGTAAGGTTATTTACATTCTCTACCTTATTACATGTGACCTTGGGCAGGTTACTCTTAACTCCATTTCCTTTACTCTGAAACAAGGGATTGGGCAAAACTGTTTAAGCTTTTTTCCTTTCTCTGAGATGAATTTATTTAAAAGGATTAAAGTAAGAATGTAACAACAGTAGGAATGTGCATTTCTTATAAAAGTTTATGAAGTGAAAAAGGACAAGTAATGGATCAAGCATTCCATTGTGACTTTGCAGTGAATCTCATTACCTCTTTAAATAGAGTCAGGTCTTGACTGCTGCAGAGAAGGTGTTCGTTAAGGCTTTGTGGTAATAGCAGGCTGTCTTGATACAAAGATCACAAAGAGCTCTTGGAACACTAATTATCCCCTGCATCACCCCTGTGGAGCCAAGATGTGTTATTATCATTTTCCTCTCACAGCTGGGTAAATCAAGGCAGAGACACATGAAGTCACTGGTGACTTGAGCAAGGTCATTGTCAACTGCAGATCGGAGAAGAATTGTTTTGTCTCATTTTTCCATTGCATTGGGGAAAATATCTGGATTTTTAACCACTTTTTTTTCCTTTTAAAGATCTCTCTCAATATACATGGAGTAAAACACTAATAATTTGCCCTTCAGGAAAGCATGTTTAGATGTTACTGGATTGATACGGTCCTTGTCATCTTATCTTGGTCTTTGTCTGGGGACTGGGGTGGCAACGAGGAACTGCCGGCCTTGTGGTCATCTAAGATTTTCTCAGCTCGGGGAAAGGTCAGTGTTTACAGGAATAGTTTCACCATCTTTATCTCGTGCCTTTTTGATGGTTCATAGTGGTTTTCATAGAGCTTGTAAAACTGTGACCAAATATTTCAGGTGATTTGGTTCTTAGGGTGGAGTTTTACTGTAATTCTCATTTCTCTCCTGCAAAATATGCACAGACATTCTTGTTTTTGTAAAATACTGAGTGTAATTCATATTCCATATGATTCACCTTTTACAATGCACAATTCAGTGGTTTGTGATATGTTCATGAAACTGTGCAACTATGATCATAATTCCATAATATTTTCATTACCTCAGAAATAAACCCTGAACCCATAATAAATCAGTCTCCACTCTACACCCGCAAGCTCCTGGCAACCACCGATCTATTTTGTTTCAATGAATTGACCTATTATAGACATTTAACACTGCAGTGGAATTGTACAACACATAGCCTGTCACATTTGGTCTCTTTCGCTTGACTCAGGTGTTTTCTAGGTTAGCCCATATTGTAGCGTGAGTCAGTCCTTCATCCTTCTTTGTGGCTGAATAATATTCTATTTTAACCTAATTTTAATGCAGTAGAGTAAGAAGACTTGCTGAAATCAGGTGGTGCTCAGGTTTTTTCTACCATCTCTGTGGCCTTTTTTCTAGTTTTTTTTTTTAAACAGGGTCTTGAAGTAGAACTCTGAGTAGTTCATAAGTTTTGAATTAAAAATGTACTTTATTAAAATTCTTTAATGATCTGAAATACAGCATTGTCTGTTTCCTGTTCCTGAAGTTGGTAAGTGTGGCAGTCCTATAAGCCTGGGTGGGTATTAGTGCCAGGTGCCACCAAAATCTTGATTGATGATTTCTTTTGTCATTGACTATGCTTTTCACTGTGATAAGGTACAATGGGAGGACCTTTGCCTTCTTTCTTGGGGCAGAGCACACTGCCTGGGTCAAGTCACGTACAGAACAAGCTGTATCATGGAAATTCCCTTCTGCCATCTCGCTAAGAAGGTCTGTGTGGTGCAGTCAGTGCTGGTAGCTGGTAGCTGGCAGCACATTCTTACTCAGAAAACATCTGCCGTATTCCTGATGCTCTTAAGTATTCTGCAGACTCTAAGGATATTTACCTCAGGACAGTTGAACAGGGCATAGCAGCCTGCTCTTATGAGAGTAAGGTTGGGTTAAATATACCCAAATCATAATTTTATAATGAAAATAGTTACTTTTGTATTGCGGATGCTGAATGTGTGTCTGGGTAGCTGCATGGAGGGTATACAGGAAGCAAGTTTTGTGCCCCTCAACTTGGCACATGTGTCAGATTATCAACAGGCACCCACCTTATGCTCCATGTTACATTTTTATGCATTTATAATTTGTTTTATTAAATGTTCTGTTTCAGCTTTTCTTGTACAACGTCACATGAAAAACCACTTTTACAACATTGGGAGGAGGTTGACAGTGATTCAGCTACCAATGATGACTTAGATCATATAAACCAAACAAGTTGGCTAAGTAAAATATTAATAATTTAATATTAATAATCCAATATTTTATTTCATTGGTATTTTCCTGTTAAGTATTTTATAATACATAATTAAATAATTCATAGAAATAATGCTAAAAATATAAATATGAGTGTTTAGACACTCACATTAAGCTCTTTATCACAAAATTTAAGCTTATGTTAAGGAGCATTGATTGCTGGCATTTGCTTCTTTCTCTTTCTCATTGTAGTTTGCTATGTCAAGAACATCACTGATTGGATTGTAGTCTCAGGTTACGTGAACTTGGAAGATTTATGGAATTTACATGTTTTGGCATGATATTTATGCTGTGATAGAATTTACTTCTTTTTTTTTTTTTTTTTTTTTTGTCTTTTTCCTTTTTATCGGTACCAGGGATTGAACTCACGACTGCACACTTGCAAGGCAGGTGCTTATGCCGCTGAGCTAAATCCCCAGCCCCCCAGAATTTACTTCTTTGCAGGCTTTACAGTAACATTCAAACTGCTGTTGAATTCTCTAGACACAAGAATAACAATAAAAATAGGAATCTTGAATCATAGTGAAAGTACATTGATTTTTATCTATTTTGGAAGTAATATTATATAGTGATCTTTTAGTTAATAGTACTGTTTAGGTCCTGACTAACTTTTGAATCTGTTCAACTTAGTCATTTTTTTGCTGTCTTACAGAATAATACATCTATTATTTCATTTAATATAGTTTTCTTTCCATTTTGTTTCTTTGACTGATGAGTAATATTTGCCTGGATGAGAGAGCACAGAAAATGTCACTAATGAAAAGTGTCACAAACCACTGCATTTAAAAGAAAAAGCTTAAACAGAATTTAGGGAAATCTAAATTAGTGAAAAAATAAGCATTGACATGCTAAGTTTGCACATTAAAATTTAAAAGCTGAGAGATGCTCAGCTTTTCTTTGCAAATGAACACAATGTTCAGTGTGATTTTTGTGCCATAACTGAATCTCTGATAATTTCTGAGTTTCTGATCTAAAATTCATGATTCTCTATAATCTGTTCTTTTATGGAATTGCACAGTGGAAATTTTAAGAAATTGAATAAGGAAAAATAAAAATAGTAAATTAAGAGCATAATTCACATAAACTATACTGTCTGAATAGGAGAAGACAGTAGAATACACATATTAAATGTCAAAGAATATGCACATTAAATGTCAGACTCTAGTGCCACAGTGAATTACATAGTTGAAAACTTGATCGAATCATTTAGTATTCTGTTGTGTCTTTGTTGATACTATTTTTTAGGTTTTTGTCACTCTTGGAAAGATATCTTTTTTCATTTCCAAGACAAAAATACCCAACACCTAAAGTTAAAGTAGGAAAGGTTTATTTGGTTTGTAGTTTGTAAAAGTTTCAGCTCATGGTTGCTGGTTCCAAGGCAGGGTGGCGTGACAGAGGAGCATCATAGAAGAGACACAGTTCATGGCAAATCAGGGCAGGCAGAAGGCAGCAAGCAAGTGGCAAATGATGCCACTAACCCTCTTTCTGCCCTTATATTTTATCCCTGAGGGCAAGTAGCACTCACATCCAGGTTGGGGTACTCTCAGTCCTACCCAAAAACAACCAGTGGACTAAGTCCACATATCCTTGACCAAGCATCACACAGCTTAGATCTAGCCACCCTGAAAACCTCCAGCCACTCCTGAAAAGCATGAGGCTTTGGGGGGACATTAGATATAAGCCACAACAGAAGATTATACTAGAGTTTTCACATCAGAAGAGATTTCTTTGATAATTTGATCAATTCAACATACTCTGAACCTGAAAGTTCCAAATAAATAATGCTACATTATTTACCTGACGCTGTATTTTTAATTGATCTAGTAATCATGTTTTACCTTCTTTAGGGAATAAGGGCCCAGTGTTCATGGGACCTCTCCTGTGGGTGCTTTTGGTATGTTTTTCATCCTCTCACTTTAGAGAAAGAGTTAAAGGTCCTGAACAAAAAGAGAGGCATAGTGGTCCCAAAGGGCGATGGCACTGCCCTCCAGGAGATGGGTTGAAAGTTTGTGGGTCTGTTTTTGTTTATGCGTGATGGTTGAGGGACAGTGGCATTTTGGTGGTCAGGGCTATGGTTGCTGGATATTCTGTTGTGCTCAGATCAGTCCTGTAGCCTTCAGGTTGCTCTACCGGATTGCTGTAGAGTTGGAAAAAAAATGAGGATAATGATCTGAGCAAGAGCCCACTCTTACTTTATTTTACTTATTTATTTTTGGAACCAGGAATTGAACTCAGGATTTCATGCTTGCCAGTCAGGCACTGAGCCACTGAGCTATATCCCTGGCCCTCACTGTTACTTTATTTTGCTATTTTCTTTTTGGTACTGGGAATCAAACTCAGGACCTTGTGCTTGCCAGGCAGGTCTATGACACTAAGGTATATTCCTGGGCCTCTTATTTTATAAACAAACATGAATCATTGTTTTCCACAGCTAAAAGGTGCATTGATTTTCTAGGAGTGTGACAACCCAATAAGTCAAGGGAACTATGTCTTTTATTTTGTTCAAAATTTTGCCACGAGATTTTGCATTTTGAAAAAATTATGTCATATAGCAACACCACCAGAATGCCTTGAGCAGAATAGAGTGTGGTCCAGTTATAGTGATTCCTTGCAGGGCCAGCAGTGAACAGCTGCTTCATGGCTCCTGGGGTGGTTTTGTGTTCCATTTACTTATCAAAACAATCTTCTTTTAAAAATTACTTCCCATTTATTTTTCTCATTGTATTAATGTTAGGACAGTAGATTGCTTTATATGAAATTATATAGGTAGATTATATTATGCTTTTTTATTTCAGAATAGTAAAAATATATATTATTAAAAAAGGGATTTTAGGTCCAATAGTGAAAGAGCAATTAAAATTTTAAATAAAGCCTGTCAAGAGTACCTGCCAAAACCAAGCAGACATGTCTGGATGAGCCTGACAACAGAACATTTCTTCCTTTATGTAACCCATTCTTGTTTAACTGGTGGCCTTGCCATGTAACTTGAGATGTTTAAACTCCCTCAGCAACCTGTGATATTACCCAACCCTCCAAACATAATGTGCCAAATCTATTTTTGTACCTTCCATTTACTTTCCGTGTAGAAGCCCCAAAATCCTGTTTGGTGGGGCTGAGACTTTGGGAGAGATCTCGATCAGGCCCACCAATGTAATAAACTGCCTCCTAAACCTCCGGTTTCTTCCCATGTTTGGTCCGTTTCCCATAACAATAGTATTGACAATCAGTGTACTCTAATAAATGCTATAAAGTGTGAAAAAATAGATTAAAAACAGTTTCCAATAGCTGAGAGTGTAGCTTGGTGGTAGAGCCTGTGCTTAGTATAGATGAGGGCCTGGGTTTGATCTCTAGCTTAAAAAAAATTTCCATGCTCATGAATCCTCCTTTTGGTCTACTTCTGATGAATCCTTCATCAGCAAATTAAACCAGAGCCTTTCTATGCTATGACTGCTTAGGCTGTTTGTGCTGCTATAGTAGAATTCCAAAGGCTGGGTAATTTCTAAACAAAAATTGAGAGGCCCAATGTCCAAGGCATTAGCAGATTTGGCAGTTTTGATTCCAGGATGGTGCACAGTGGTGAAAAGTAGAAGGGAAAGAACTCGTTTCCTAGAGCCTTTTATATAGTGCCATTAATCTCATGACTTACATACCTCGTCAAGTCCCGGCTCCCAGCCCTGTCCTGTTTGCAGTTGGTCAACTTTCCAGTACATGAGTGCTGGAGAGGACACAATCAAATTATTACCATCATTAATTTATTAAAAAAATTTTACTGTATCTATGTGGAAAGAATGAAAATATTTTGTATCATTTTACATTTCTTGGTTTTAGACTCCGGGTGATACCATTTTGAAATTTTTCTCTTACCATGATTTTGTTCCTAAGGACTCGGGAGGCATTCTCAGATTTTTGGGCAGTTTTTTTTTTTTTTTTTCTTGGTCCAGTCTCACTGTCAAGGAGCGTGATCCTGGCTGCTGCAAGACAGAGCTACCCTTTCCATCTTTCTTACAGCCAAAAGCTTCTCGGGTCTCTAGGGTCTGCTGGCAGCCACCTGGGTGGCGCCCTGGCTGGGAGGAACTTTAGTGCCTGTTCTCGTGCTACCTGGTTGAGTAAGGAGGACCGGGATTATGGGATGGCATCAGCGAGATGAGCCAACCATGATAGGGGCCTGCTAAAATGACATTCAGGCTTCCTTAGGAGTAGGCTGCGGGGCGGGGGGATGCTAGCACCCCAAGTCCTCTCTCAAGTTCCCGATGGCACCCATTTCCAAAAAATTCTTTCCTCCTCATGCCTGCCAGACTCAGCACCTGGATATGCTGGTGCTTCTTATGTGACAGGAAGAATAAATGGCAAAGCCTGAACTCTTGCAAATTAACTGCTCAGTTTGATTTGGGAGTGATGTCACTCTGAACTTTAAATTCAGATTATAAGCTGCGTGGGTGAGCTAACCTTAACTTTAGCATTTCCTGATGTTTCTATTTTTAAGTTGGTACCCAGGATGTCACTGTAACACAGGTTTTGCCCTTTAATTGTAAAGGACTTGGGGTTGTGAGCCACTTGGCTGACAGTGGCACTAATGGAGGATGTACTGATGCATAGTTCAGGAAAAAACCGAATTGCTAGGTGTCTCGTACCTCAAGCCTTGTGTTTTCCGCAGTGTCTGCCAGGAACTATAAGGCATGCAGTAGAAGGAAAGACAGTCATTTTCCATGACAGCCTGCCTGGTGTGGTGTCCATTTCTAAAAATATTTGTTGATTAAAGGAGAAAGATGGCTGAGCCCGGTCTCATTATAGCACCTGCCACAGTACTTGGTAGTTGGTGGAGAACTCAGTTCCTGGCACCTGTCTGCATGTAGGAATCAGCAAGTTGAATTAAACAGGACCTTTGGGAGGACCCAAGACTTAGACTTGGGGTTTTTGTATCTGCTCATTAACCACCAGGTAGAAGTTCTTATTGGCTGCATTAAATATTAGATTTTTTAAACTTTTAGGCTGCATGCAAACTTTATTTCCACAAAGAATAAGGTGACAGAGACAAGGGTATACAGATACAAATAGCTCTCTGACTTGAGTTTATAAATTGGTTATTTGTTGTATCTGCAGTCATTTTGGCCACTCTTTGGTAGGTGTCTGGGGGTTGATGCTATACAGCATAGAGTACAGGGTAAGCTAGTAGCAAATGCTTAGTGTTACTGCCTAGTAGAAAAGAGCCCCTAAAACATGTTGCAGGGTACATGTCCTGATGAGGAGTCTGTGCCAGGTGCAAGCCAGTTTCTTGTAGCAGGGGAAAGATAAATTTACTCTCTTTAGCAGCCCTTGCTCAGAATGTGGGCAGAATATAAGTGGGGAGATGTGTAGGCATTCAGCACCCAGGACGGGGTGCCTGTTTAAACCTGCTTTGTAAATAAGCACTCAGGTTTTACCGGCCTACACTCTTTTCACAACTAGGCTTCTATTCTTTCAGAATGTACATTTTCCTTATTCCTTCGCTAGCAGGACCTCCCAGTGCACGTGCCTTTTGCAGGAATTCAGGACCTGGTCAGGTTTACTTTTGGACCCAGATCAGCAGTTGTGGGCACCATCAAGCTTGGCTCGCTGTGTGTTGTCAGTGTCCAGGGCAGTACTGGTACATTGCTGGTCACCAGGGGAACTCTGTGTATGCCCAGATACATTCTGCCTCTGCAAAATTTGGGTGCGGACCAGCTCTGAGATTTCCTGTCTTGGCAGATCTCAGGTACTGTTTGGAGCTGTCTTCCTCCTTGTGGATCCTGGGGACCAGGCTGCATGGGAATCAGTTCCTGAGGCTATCCCCAGGATGTCTCAGAAAAGAACCTTGCGGCACCCAAAGGCTCCACTGAGTTAAGGGGCGCTCAAAGTGAGGGGAAGCCTCACTAGTGCATTGCTAAGCCCTTTATTCTGGGGCTGCATCATTCTAATAGGAAGGGCCTCGAACGTTTTGTTACAAGTTAATGCCACACCTTTTTCTTGTTTACCTGAAAGCAATGAGTATCTCTTTGTAAGAAACAGTGATTTAGAGGCTTCCCACATTTAAATCCAAAGTTTGGGGAATATATTGAATGAGTGACTCAGAATTCACTTGGCACCCACTTTTGACATCTCCCATGCTATTTTCATTAGCATCCATCTGGCACCTCAGACTCCAAAGTTCCTTATGCCCTTGCTCATTGAGTTCTTCAGAGGACGCGGTCTCGTTCATCTCTGTATCTGCAGTAGTTAGTACCTGCTGGCCGTATTGTAGGTGCTGCCGAAACCTTCATCGTGAATGAATGCACATGCGGACTGTGTGTCATATTTCCTGAGCTTGATGTAACTCTTTGGAAATACCAAAACCTTTTATTTATAAGGTAAAGGCAATAATAATGCAAATTTGGTTCTGTTGCCTAGGTAATGTTCTTTCATATTGTGTGGCTTCTGTGATGTTGCGCTTTCTTGGTTTCTTTAGACTTCTCTTAAAAAAGAAAAGAGAGAGTCTCTACAAGGGCCCCTTCTCTTAGACTCCTTTGCACTGGTGTTTTCAGGGTTTCTCCCGGAACCCTCTCATGTGTCACTGTGCAGATTCTGTCTGGTAGGTGGTGTTCACCTCTTTGGCTTCACTGGCAGGTACATTCTATTGACTTCCAAATCTGTGTCTCTGTGAAGACTTCTTTGGGCTTAACACTGACCCTTACAGATGGTCCAGTTGTTTCTCCAATTCAGCATCACTGAAACTAAGCTTGCTGTTCCCATTCCTATGCCATCCTCTGACCTCATCTGCCAAGTTACCTAAGAGTCAAAACCAGGCTCTCGTTGACACCCCAATCTGTAGTTTCCTATACTTAACAGATGGCTGGGAAGACCATGGAGTCTGCCCTCTCAAACTCTCTGCCATCAGTTGTCCTTTTGTTTTTCTTCCTCCTCTTCCTCCTTCTACTCCTCTTCACTTCTTCCTTCGTCCAGACCTGCAGCATTGCTGTGACTTTGGGACCTGTTTTTCTGCCCAGGTCTGGCCCTCCCTGCCCATCGTGGGACACCTTGCCTCCTTTCCTCCCTCCCTCTGAGCTCTGTGCTGCTGCCACATCCAACATCTACCCCGCCCCAGCTGTGCTTACCTCGTCATACCATCTGTCTCTACTCAGTTGCTTCCCACTCACAGGTTCCCTTGTCCCCAGAGCCCGCTCTGCCCTGTCTTCTTCTCTTTATGACAATCACCCTTCAGATTAAAGACTTCGCCCCAGCACTTTTTTTATAATGAAGTCGTTTAGGCCTGACTTGCCTTGTGCTTTGTCATACTCATGTCTGCCTCCATCTCCCTAATGGGTTTCCTCCCTCCAGGTGACAAGCAGACCCTGAGAATGTCTGACTCATGCTCGTGGTCTCTGTCCTAGCACAGTGCATGAAAAATGGCTGGCACCAAAAGGGTGTACTGAATGCGTGGATGGAAAAATGCATGCATGTTCAGTTTCTAAGAATGAGGCCTGTTTTTCTTAGGTGCATTATGGAGCTGGTTTCCCTTAGACAAAGATGCACACGTTTGAGGAGGGAGACTGCTGTGAAGGAGTGGTGCTTGATGGGTTTGGCTGAGTGGCTCATCCATTATCTCTGTACTCTCCTGCTGTGCAACAGACAGCCTCTGAGATGTGGACCGAGGATCTGGAGCGATAACCCCAGTGCTTTTAAATGCTGTTGCTTCTTAAAATTCCCCCCAGGAATGGTTCCTGACTTTGTGGTAGGCCCTGCCTTATCTTGTCTAGCATAACTCTGATCATATATGGCCCTTTTCTGGGTAGAACCACCACTTTGGGAAAGGCAAAGAGAAGAAATTGGAGCTGCAGAATTTTATAGACCATTACTGTTTTCTGGAGGTCCCACCTTCTCTTATAAGTGCCTGTGGTGTGAACAGTAACATCAACATAGGGGGCTGGAGGTTTAGCTCAGTGGCATAAGCGCCTGCCTTGGAAGCTGGCAGTCGTGAGTTCGATCCCCAGTACCAATAAAAAGGAAAAAGAAAAAAACAAAACAACAACAACAACAACAAAAACATGGATTAAGTACTTACATTCCTACCCTTAAACTGTCGGCCTTGCAGGCCCACAGAGATTCCAGAGGGGAATCTGCTGGGGATTATTCTCCTTGCCTGCCATCGTGCTGGACAGTTCCTTTGTCAGCAGTTTTGTCCTTGCCTTTGGGCTTGGCCATCTCAGAAGCTGGCTGCTCTTACAGTTGCCCAGGATTACTCTGTTAAATATCAGAATTAGAAAGAAAATTGCATTATATTTTGATAGATTCTAATCTTTCCATCAGTCTTGAATTTGTTAACTTGAGAACTGTGGAAGGAGTTAAGGACAGGGTGTGTGTTATAGGCTGGGAAGCTCTGTACTCAGCACAAATATCTTTGCCTTTTCTCTGGATATTAGCAAGAATTTGCTTTTCTTCTTAGGACTTCAATTTAAGATGAGAATGTGGCTAATGTTATAAAATGAATTATACTTGCAAGTAAACAAATAGTGCACTTTTAAGTGTCTCTTATAATGCACCATTAATTTTCTAAGATATACTGGTAACTTTGTCTTCAGCCAAAAAATGGGGAGATACCACAAATGTCGGTATTTAATTCTGTAGTCAGATAAATTATTTAATATCAAAATGTAGTGAAGTATGTTTTGCACAGCAATGAGAAGAGTGATCAATGCACCAAACTCAGGTTTTTTGTTTTATTTTGTTTTGTTTTTAGACTGGTTTTCACTATGCAGTTCAGGCTGGCTTTGAACTCAATTTGTATCCCAGGGTATCCTCAAACTCAGAACCATGCTCCTGCCTCAACCTCCTGAGTGCTGGGATTACAAGCATGTCCCACCATGGCCAACTTTGAACTCAGTATTTTGATTGGTAGCTTTTGACCAAAATGGGCAGAAGGCATTGCTTCTTGATTTGGCTAGTGCTCCGTCTGTTTCAGAGGACGGGAGGAATGCCTTCGTAGCTGCAGGTGTTTAAGGGCTGCTGTGTGCTGCCCTGCAGGGTGTGAGTGTTTTCTTCTTTCCTCACCTGAAAACCAGTCAGTGCTACTCTGAGCAGGTGGCCTGGTTCATGAGTGTCTGTCATTTTTCCTGCAGATTTCAGCAACGTCCCTGACATCACAACTGGTATGAAAAGGAGCCAGACGGATGGCACTCTGGATCAAGTCACCCATCGAGAGAAAATGGAGCAGACGTCCAGGGTAAGATGCTGGTTCAGACTGCAAACCAAGAACCAGGCAGACAAGGACTAGTTCCCACTTTCACTCGAGCCGGGGAAGTAACATGTGGCATTTTCCTATCCTGAGTCCCAGCAGGTGATGCAAACATTTTTCTCCCCTCTGAGAATATCATTTCCTTTTCATTTGTTTTTGAGGTTAGTATCAAGAACCACTGACTTAGGCAGAACTCTTTTCTGACTTCCTGAACAGCGTCAAGGAACAGAGCAAGGAATGCTGTTCCTCCAATAGGAATGTTTTGTTTAGGTGTTTCGACAAGGAAACCATCAGCTCTGGGATCTTGAAAGTCATATTAAGTTACTATTCTGTTTCTTTTATTTTGGCCAGAGGCAAATTAGTTTTGCTATTTTTGTTGTCTAGCTGTAAAACACATGTAACCCGTGGTTACCATTTGCAAGCATGCACTTCAGTGGCACCAAGTACAATCATGTTGCTTTGCAGCCATCTCTCCCTTCTGTCCCTGGAGGTTTTCCATTATTCCAGACCAAAACGCTGTGTCCATACAAGCCCTAACTCTCGTTCTCTTCTCCTAGTTCCTCTGATACCCTCAATTCTACTGTTCTCCTTTGACGGTTTTAGGGACCTCATATGCGGTGTTTTTCCTTTTATCCCTGACTTGTTTTATATGACAGAATATCACCTAAGTGTTCATTCATGTTGCAGCCTCTGTCAGCTTTCATTCCTTTTTAAGGCTGAATAATATTCCATTGTATTGTTATAGCACATTTTGTTGACCTATCTGTCTCTTGATAGATGCTTGGGTTGTTGCCCCTACTTGGGAATTGTGGGTGATGCCACCCACAGTGGCCATCTACATACAAGCACCTGCTTGAATCCTGGTTTTCTCTTCTTTGGGAGAATCCATCTAGCAGCGCAATGTCAGGTCACAGATAATTCCATTTTTAGCTTTTTGATTAACACCTCAGCTTTCTCCCCAGCTCCATCCCCTTTTCCATTTCCCTTTTGCTGGGCCCTGGGGCCCCAGTTTCTCCCCAGCCGCAGCAGTGCTGCTGGCCCTAGTCCATACTTTTCCAGTATTAGCTGATTTCACTCAGCTGTGTTTTCCGAAATGGTCTGACATGGTGTATTTTCATGTCCAGCCTAGATTTTTAAATTATCACTCTGTTCTTACTTCCTGCTTTTGTCTTAAATACTAAATAGAAATGGAGGAAATTTAAGCAATGACAGATATTTAAAGAAAAGTTATAGTGGGACCAGGTCAGGTTGGGTTTAAATTAACAGTACAGGAGCTGGTCCCTGGGCGTGTGGCTGTGTGGCACCTTGTTTGGCGCACAGTGGATGGCGCAGCTTTCAGCTTGAAAATGGCCCTGGCACTGAGCCTCTCTTCTCCCCCTCCTCCTTTTCCATTCCTACTCCTCCGCTTATCTCCCATTCCCTCTCTCTTTCTTAGCTCTCCTCTTTCTCTGATTCATAGAGGCTGTCATTATTCTGGTTATTCACCTGGATGTAAGTGCTTTGACTAAACTGACATCCATCAGAAGTATTAGTCTTAACTGCTATATTCTATCTCTGCTGAGTTACTGACTTTTGAATATCATAGCTAATATCTACTTTTTTCATGCACAGTGGATCCTTTGTGTTAAATTTTTTTTTGTTGTCTTTTTCCTTTTTATTGGTATCAGGGATTGAACTCATGACTGTCTGCTTGCAAGGCAGGCGCTTATGCCACTGAGCTAAATCCCCAGCCCCTTGTGTTAAATGTTTTTTCAAAGAGCAAATACTCCTGAAACACTCATACAGCAAGGCTGTCTGGGTGAGTGTCCCTCTGGGCCACTGGCAGTGTGGTGCTTGGGAGTAAATTACTTAACACTTAATGCAGTCAGGAGAAAATGCATTTCTCTTTGTGATCATCGGCTTAGATTGCACATTAATGTTCTTAGGAAGGAAATTAATTTCCCAAAGTTTGTATCTTTTTATTCAATGGAAGAGTTAAATGGAAAGTTAGCTTCTTAAGGCCATTTCAAATCCTGTTTTAGGGTGGTGCCTGTCGCAGCTAAGCAAAGTCGTTGCAGAGTCAATGTTGGAGCATAATTCCGAAGCTGAGATGTAAAAGCTGTAGTCAGGTTGCAACTGGGGTGATGTGTGTGCTCTATTTGCATTGTTAAAAATAGTGAGGGGGAAAAAGTAAATGCATAAAATACATTTATTCATAAATATACTTTTCATACATGCATATCAAAGAACTCACAGGGAAAAACCCCATTGAAAGAGAATACAGGTTAAATAGCCTTGAGCTTGGGGGCTGGGGATTTAGCTCAGCGGCATAAGCACCTGCTTTGCAAGCAGGCAGTCCTGAGTTCAATCCCTGGTACCGATAAAAAGGAAAAAGACCAAAAAAAAAAAAAAAAATCCTTCAACTGAAATGCCCACAGGTGTTTCAGATTTCTCTTCTCTTCTTTCTTTCTTTTTCTCTTTCTTCTTTCTTTTCTCTTTCTTTCTTTCTTCTTTCTTTCTTTTTCTTTCTTTCTTCTTTCTTTTTCTCTTTCTTCTTTCTTTTCTTTCTTTCTTCTTTCTTTTTCTTTCTTCTTTCTTTCTTTCTTTCTTTCTTTCTTTCTTTCTTTCTTTCTTTCTTTCTGCAATAACCATCCTCCACTGCAGGGGCAATATTGGAAAAGAGGAATTAAAATCTCAGCACAGGCATTGTGCTTGGTCCAGCTGAAATCTACTGGACCCTTGATTTCTACATTGATAAACATGGGGTGTCTGCCTGGCTTCACATCTTCTTTACACAGTTGTCTTAATGCTTTTTATTCTATTCTTTTTTCTTTTCTTTCTTCTTGCTTCCCTTTGTCCCTTCCTTCCTTCCTTCCTTCCTTCCTTCCTTCCTTCCTTCCTTCCTTCCTTCCTTCCGTATTGGGGATTGACTCCAGAGCTTAACAATTAACTACATCCCCAGTCCTGTTGTATTTTTATATTGGAAATATTATTTTAATTAATTTATTGGTACATTTTAGATATACATAATGATAACATTTATCACAGGGAATTTGTACCTGTACATGATATATCTTGATTCTTTTTTTCCCCAGTGTCCTCCTTATAATGCCTCTTTCCCTCCTTATTTATAGACCTTTGGTTCCATTTTTCCTTCTGTTCTCTTTTATTTTTCTTGTCCTTTCTTTCCTCCCTCCCATTTGAACATTTTCTCTTTCTCAATATTTATTACACATTTTAGTCTTTATTTATCCTTTCAGCTTCTTGCACGAGAGAAACTATGCAATATTTAAGCATATGTATCCTATTTATTTCACTTAAGAATATGGTCTCAAGGCGCATCAATTTACCTAGAAATGTCCCTAGATTGTCCTTTAGAGCAGAGTAGTAGGCCATTTTTAGTAGTAGTCCATCTTCTTTATCCATTCACCAGTTGATGGCCATTTGGGCTAAGATTTAGCTATTACAAACTGTGCTACCACAAACATGGGCACGCATAAATTGCTGTGGTGTGATGCCTTTAATCCTTTCAAGAAGATACCAAGAAGAGGAATAGTCAGTTCAAATACTCTCAAGTTTCAGTTTTTTCAGCAATCTCCACACTGATTTCTACAGGGGTTGCACAATCTACGCTCTCACTGACAGTGGAGAGGGCCCCTTTCCCCCACTGCTGAACCAATAACAGCATCTGTTATTGGCTGATTTCTTGATAATCACCATTTTTTCTGAAGTGAGATGCAATCTCAGTGTTTTAATTTATGTCTCTCAAATGACCAGTTATGTTGAATGTTTTTTCATATATTTATTTGCTGTTTGTATTTCTTCATGTGAGAAGTGTCTTTTTACTACAAATCGACAATTTTTAAATTGGGTCTTTAAATTTGGAGAGGTCTGATGTTTTTGAGTTCTTTATATATTCTAGCTACTAGTGCTTTGTCTGAGGAATAGCTGGCAAAACTTCTTTCCCATTCTATGAGTTGTCTGATTACTCTATTGGTGTTTTTTGTTGGTTTGTTGGTTTTTTTTTTGTTTTGTTTTGGTTTTTTTTTTTGCTGTGCAAAACCTTTTAAATAAGATAATATCCCAATTGTTGATTCAGATTTCAAATACTAGAATATTACATTGTACACGAGGTATCTATGGGATGAGATCCAAGTGTAAATGCAATTCATTTGTGTTTCATACACACCATCTACACATAACATGAAGGTTATTTTATACAGTGTTTTTACGCATTTGTGTTTTGACTGTGATCGTCACATGAGGTCAACTATGGAATTTAACTAGGGGTATTGGATCTTGCAACATTTTGCATGTCAGATTTTTGGATTGAGTGTTCAATCTGTGTGAGCAGGTGAAGCAGATCCTGTCAAAGTCCACTCAAATCTTTTTCACTTTTTTCCAGATAGGAAGCGATAGATATGTAATAATGGATTTCAGTACGTTTTAGAAAAATACAGGAAATGCATGGCGCACAGGTTATCTGATTGTTGGGGAAAAAAAATTCAGTGACTACCCAAAGTAATAACTGTGATGGGTATAAGTTGCGAGGAAGAGAAAGTTTCAAACTTAAGGATTGGAAAAATGTTTTGTGCAATACTTTTAACCTCTTAGAAACATCAGTTTATGTGCATTAGCAATCCCTTTGCTTTTCAACAGCCATGGTGCATGGTGGGGGCGCAGGCCCAGAGTGGGCTGGGCAAGGACCTTCCAAGAGTCGTCCACACTTTGTCCTCTACAAGGAACTTCTGATGCCTGAGGAAGTAGCCTCTGCTTCCCAGGCCTTCTCAGGGGTCATTAGCTTCTTTTCATATTAAACTTGGGTTGAACCTAATTTGAACCTGGGCCACTGGGGATATTTTCCTATCGAGTATTCTACAATTGAAAATAAGGAATAATTTCCATAGAAAATCACACCAAGCCTGGCTTGATGAAGCACAGCTGTAACCAGGGCTTTTGACAGCCCCGCAATTTCTGCAAATGGTTCATAATTGATTGCTTTCTCACTCTTTAAGGGTGCCTATTACTGTCACAGCTCTTTGTGTGACCCTGTCAGCCTTTCCTGTGTGGGGGACCCCCTCCCAGTATTGTTGACAGTTAGCATGTGCTATTGTAATAGTTGGAAGTTTGAAAGGAATAAACAGTTTCTCTTTGGGTAAGAGGGTTGAAAGAGTCTCTGGCTTGTTTTCGGAACTGAAGGTGTGTTAAGTGGTCCCCGACAGCAATGTTGCTCATGTCCTGTGTTGTGCTCTTGGAGCTGGCTATGAAGATGTGGCACTAGATAGCCCTGTAGTCCCCACCTCTGTCGTAACCAGGTGCCTCCCCAGGGCGGGCAGACTCACAGTGTGGGCAGGCATCTGAACAGAGGGGAGAGCCTTCCCCAGCCACTGTGCTGCTTTGGCTGAAGAGCACGGTGGCGCTCGGAGTCCTTGTGGATGTGACTGGGAGAGCAGTTTAGGATTTTTTTTCATTTCACTGCCTGTGGATGAGAGAGAGAGGATGTGAGCCTTACACACTTCTCTACAGCCGGCTGTGGATGTGATGATCCTTTCTTCGAGAGGGAGCAGGTCCCTTTGAACGTCTCCCTTTTTTGAACACCATGTAAGTAAATGAAGGCTTGGATTTTCATGGATAAAGATTCTGCTCCAAATGTAGGCATGGTTTTGTTGTCTGAACTGAATATTGATTTTATTCTAAAAATGTCTCAAGACTGTTATGCAGATGAGATGTGTCTCTCTTTCCAGAGGGATTCTGATGGTAATCTTTGCATTTGTGATAGCTTAGGCTTAGAGAACTTTGTTTTTGTATACTACTTTTTCTGTGGCATTGTCAACTTTTCCTTTCTTATTCTGGTGTCTTTAAGTTGATCTCTGAAATAGTTTTGTCTGTTTCAACTACAAAGATATCAGAAAGGCCCATGAAAATATTTACTCTGTAAAATACACTTGAAAAGAGAGAAGGAAGAATTTGAATATAGCAAATAATTCTATGCTTATACTATTTCCTTAGAGCACAGCATATATTAGGCTTAATGCTGTAAAAGAAAATCCGCCAAGGTGAAACTCAATTTCTACGCGATAAGCAGCGTTTTTAATTTAGTTATTTCTGATTAAATAATTTTAAAGCTTTTAAGGAGAATTTTATGTAATCACCTAGTGTAGCTTTGGCAGTGATTATTTTTGCAGTTTGTAGGCGGTGTGTTGCTAGAACAGAGAGCATTGGAAATCTGAAGACGTACAGCGTGACAGCTGTGTGTTGTGCTCTTTGCAATTTAAGCATGTTTAAGATGTATTTTGTCCTGTTTATTTTTTCAAAAAAGAACAAAAGAATGTACATTAATGGTTAGGTTTTTAGTACACAGTGTGAACATAACTTGCATTTAATATTTAACTCCTACCCACCCACTTAGCTCAAGCTTTTGTGGTTTTCATATGCATTGCTTTTAAGAGTGTGCATATCTAAGAGGCTAAGGAAAGGCTATTAGACTCCACGATTAGTTTTCCAGCACTTCCAACTATACGCTTTTCTTGGCATTTCCCACAAAATCTCCATGTCTTTTGTGTTATTTGAAGTTTTTGTTGGTCAAATTAAAATACAATTTATTTATAAGCAGTCTTTCTCCATGGTACAAATCAAAAGGTTAATATATCGTGATCCTTTTCTTAAAACTAGACATAGCTATTTCTAAATGCAAGCTCTCTAACTTATTTCTATTTGATTGAACACAGAGCTTGTATTCTCAAAGCAAATGCTTTGTTCCTGAAAAGTAATTTAGGCTGTGGTGTTTTCCAGTAGTAAGATAGTCTCTCATAACTATTTCCTTCCAAGTAACCTTTCTTGCAGGCCGTGATATTAGGAAGAACTCTTGACCTGATATTTGCAGTCAGAATTTGTACCCTGGTTCACTAGGGTTTACCACTATGTGATCTGGGACAAGTTATCTAACTTTTTATAGATTATGAAGTTATAAGTCGCCCTTTCCTGACGTATCTCCATGATGGATGTTTTTGAGTGATTTCCTTTTCAGCTCACAGGATGAGCTCTTCATCTGGAAGGTTCATTGACAGATAAGAAAACAAGTATAAAGATATAAGTCACCTAATAAAATGTTGGGCAAATTAATGCATGTGCATAACAAACATCTTAGCTGCCTTCTCAGTCTGCTGCTTACTCAGTGGTCAGATCTTCCTGAACTGTTCCATGATATGAAAAAGAATTGGAAGCCAAGAACGCTAAGAGTAGGTTACATCTTCTTGACTTTTCGTGCTCTGCATGAAGACAAAGCCTGCCCAGCTTTTAGTGAATTTTTCTGATGTATAGTGTCTCAAATTGTGAGTTTTTCCAGAGCATTGCTGCTACAACTAAATAGAGACAGTGCCTTTTGGATCTGGCTCCATCTGTAGCCACGTGCAAAGACTCTTAGCAAAACCTGGGAGGTGCTGTGGTGGAGGAGGTCTCATAGCTCTCCCTGGAAGGGGCAGCATCAGGCTAAGTTTTTGTCTCTCATTCTCAAGTGTATCATTCTGCCATTCTAACGTGATACTTGTTACCTAACATAAGACAGGGTAGTAACTTGCGGAGCTTGAGTGAAAAGACTGCTGTTGTCATTGTAGCAGAAGGAGCATTTTTTCTTAACTTTCAAAAATCCATCTATGAGTACATCATGTATCTATGTGCAGTACTGAGAATTGAACCCAGTGCCTTTAGCTTGAGCTGTAGTGCCACCTCTTTTTATTTTCAGACAGTCTTATTCACTAAGTTGCTCAAACTTTAGATTCTCCTGCCTCAGCCTCCCAGAATGCTGGGATTACAGGTATGCACCACCACACCAAAAGACATTTGATCTCTTTGTAGTTAGTAGAAGTTTTCTTTCCTTTCCTGTTTTCTTAGCTCCAGGGTATTAGCTTGGTACTTCTTTGCATCTGACCTTGATCATTATAATGGCAGGGTTAGGGTGACACACTTAGGAAACCCCAAGATGTCTGTCCTGCTGGCTGCCAGTGATCACTTACTTCATTCACCAGGGCTAAAGATATCCATGTACCAAAATGCAAAAAAAGATAAAATGCCTAAATCTTCATATCGACGTCAGAGTGTGTCTGAGAGTAAGCTAAGAGGGAGCCAGAAATACAGAGTGGGCCTTAAAATGCTGGAAGTGCATGCTGTGCCAGCAGCTGCTCAGAAAGTAGGTGGGGAGGAGAGAGCTTGCCCTGCAGGAGGCGAATCTCTGGAGACTGACAGGAAAGGCAGTGTGAGGAAGTCTTGCTGGTGGTGACCAATTTCTGCTTCTTGCAGCCGGCCCCAGCTCTGTCCCCATGGCTGATTCCTTCTGGTCACTGCGTGCTTGGACAGAAGCAAAGGAGAAGGGAGGCGGGAAAGGTGGCAGCTGTTGTCAGGCTCAGAGCTGGAAACTGCCATCATCAGGATATTGGCCGATCAGTACTCAGCTGTCTGTCCAGATTCAGATCCTGCATTTGCTTGTTGTGGTGGGGTGGCCTTGGGACCTATTAGTTTGCGTGCAAATAGGGGCCAAGGATTGTGTTTTCTACATTAAGCATGGACTGTATTGATGTGAAGGAGCAGAGTAATGGGAAAGGCAGAGGCTGTGGAACCCGAGACTGTCTGGAAGCTTAGAGCACCAGCTCTGTGAGGCTTGGGGCTCTCAGTCTGGAGATGAGCACCTGGCTCACAGTGCAGTTGGAGAACTCAGGGTGGTCCCTTCTCATTCTCTTGTAACTGTGGTTCATTGTGCACAGGGCTGGGTTCCTAGCTATCTAACTTTTTTATTATTTTACTTTTTTAACTGCCCCCAGCACCATCCTGTGTACTTTCCTCTGTGACCTCCTTTCTTATTCTTTTTCAGATTTGTCCTTTTTGTATTATCTTTCTAGAAATAAATTGTTCCCGAGAATCACATCCAGAATCCCAGATGGAAGAACAAAACAAGAAGAAGTATAAGGAGGTAGCAATACAGCGTGAATCAAAGAGGGGTGGGGCTGGGGATTGGCCTTGTCAGGTAGAACCCTGGCTGCAAAATTAACTCACTGTCAAGCCAGCCCAAGTGCTGAAGGGATAATTACACACCCTCTTCTCACTGCTCGCATGGGAACTGATGACTAAGAACCAGAAGGTGACTTGGAGACTCCCCAGAGCCGAGGCTACACAGATTTGACTCTGACATAGCAGAGCAGCCTGAGAAACAGGGGAGTCTTCACCTAATGACATTTATTTCTGGCGCAAGTTCCTTCTTACCCAGTCTTTCCTTTGAAATAGCAGGGACCAGGGTGTAAGAAGGATGCATTTGCCCTTTCCAAGGCAAATGAAGAGTTAAGACCGAAGAGTAGCCGGCCAGCCACCTGCAGCCTGGGTGCCGGGTCCGCTAGCCAGCCCCACAGCTGCCTACCAGTCAGGGTGGGGCTGGACATCAAGTTCTGTGTGTCATTCCTCTCTCTTCTGTCCCCCATCTTCTGTGCCTTTCAGCCTCATCCTCTACATTTTTATGTCTCTTCTAACTTTCTGAGTTGGAGACAGATCTTCATGGAGCTTCAGTGTGAGTTTGGTTTCAGGGGAAGAAAACACTTTGAATTTCTCTGGGCAAACCCTGGCATCAGTATAAATCCCATTTGCAGGTACTCGCACACTCTCAGTGAAACTTTGAGGACACAGTTACAATATATGGGTTTTAGCCCTAAGTGTTATGCTGAGAATTGCTTTCTTGTCCTAGAATAAGTCACCAGGCTTCTCCATTGGCTGGACTGTCCACCCCACTCTGCCATCTCTCCCTAATTGTCCTTCTGCCCAAATGCCTGATCTAACGCTGTTTTTTGCTTAACATTGGTTTTTGTCCTAATTTATAGGGAGAGCTCCTTAAAAGTAATCTTAGAATTACCCTGCTCACCTGTTGTCCTCACACTGTTCACTGAAGTTAAAATCTCTTAAGATTGCAGAGCTTTTTTTTGGGGGGGGGTGTCTTTTTTTGTTTTTATCGGTACCAGGGATCGAACTCATGACTGCCTGCTTGCAAGGCAGGCGCTTATGCCACTGAGCTAAATCCCCAGCCTGATTGCAGAGCTTTTTAAGGTAATGGTAAGTGAAGGTCAGGATGATTAGGTATTTGTTTTCATAGCCACTCTGATTTCTTTGCTTTTAAAACTTGTTTTAGAAATTATTTAGAACAGATCATTTGAGAACCTGATGAAGGCTATGAATCTGCAGAAAACTGCTCATACATATACATTTAAAAAGTTGCATACAATTCCAGAGGAGGTGTCAATCTGATGGAATTTCTGTGGATTACCACTCCTTTAGAAGTAGGTGTTTTGGTTGGCAATTTTGACTGTAAAGAATTCGAGTCATTTTGTCTGGGTCTGACAATATTATCATCATCATGAAATTGGTTATCAAGTACCTACTATATAAAAAGCATCATTGTTGTTCAGTCAGGTGGCATTTTGAACTTTGTCTTTATCTTCGATTTGTTGAGTGAGATTAATTATTAATACTTTGGTTTTTTTTTAATTTACTAAGAGACATTAAGGAGTGTTAAATAACAGCCCCTTGGTATGCTGGTATCTTTGATGGCTCTGTTTCTACATGGAAGCCAAAGATTATAGGTGGTAACACTCAAATACTCTTTAAGGATTTATGCAAAGAAACAGCCCCTGCATTCTTCCAAATCAGAACCTGTGCTCCTACCCCCTGTTCTCACGTGGGAAATCACAGCTTAGCTTCTAAAGAAGAACACGATAGGCAGAGGGAAGCATGCTGACTGAGATCTGGTGCCCTGTCTGTGGCTGAACACTGCTGTCCCTTTGGGTCACCTCTGTCCCGTACCCAGGACTGAATCAAACAGCACATCTGCATTATGCCATTGGAAAGCAGATGTATAAGAAAGGTAGGAGAATTAACTAGGAAGGTTTCATCCTCCACTGCATTAAGTCAGAAAAGAAAGACCATCTGTTTTAATTTGTTGCATTAAGTGGAAAGACATTTGGGCTAGGAGTGCTGGAGGCTTTAGAAGAATTGTTTTACCCTAGATTTCCTATTAGTTAAAAACAGTAGGTTATATTTCCACAAGAGCTAATGGCTGTGAGGTGAAATTAAACAAGACCCATGGATTTGAAATGGCTTTTTAAATGGCAGGAACAATAAGCAAGATTGCTGATACTTAGGTGTGGGCATGTGCTATGAATTGTAAGTACATCACCTCACACCCTTTTTCTCCACAAACTTATGAATAGAACCTTTTAGCATGAAGAACGAGAGGTTGAGAGACATACTAACAGCCAGTATGTGACAGCCAGTCAGTGATAGAGCGGGAGCACTGATACAGCTGCATCTGATTTTAAAGCTGATTCTCTCCTGCACTGTTCTGCATAGCAGAGAGAATGTGGCACTAAGTGCAGGAAGGGGTGTGAAGGTGCTTCTTGTTTAAATGCCAGGTATGGGGAGTCTGGGTGTATTTACTCCTGAATTGATTTAAAGACGAGTGACTCTATTTGATAAATTGCAGAGTATGATGTTAGAAATTTGGATGTGACTGTTCAGTTTTTAGCTTTAGTTAAAAACCTGGCTACCCAATTTTTTAAACAATGCTCTTTGCTGTTTTACTTTTAGTCTTTAAACAATCTATTTCACAGATTTAGCTTACCAGGAAATTTTCAGTACTTCTGCCAAATTGAAATTTCTGAAAGAAAGGCTCATAATTCCTAGAGTACTAAGGATTAACATCTGACATGTTCACCTGAACAGTAGTAATGAGCTCAATATTTGTTGTGCATACTAACCTTAAAATGTATAGTACAATAAGTAGACTATTGACTTTTTTTAAAAAAGCGACTTAAAATACATTTGGCGGCTCATATGAGTGCAATTGGAAAGACCCATGACACAGAAAGGCTTACTGGGTGGCTTCTCTTTGTCTGCGGTGACCCTGAAGGTGGGCAGTGCCACCCTGGGTCCTTCCTGACTGTGGAGTGGGTCAGGAACTTATAAGCACTAACGTTACTATCTAAATGCAGTTTTAGTGAAATGTTTGTTTTCCTATACATGTCTTTCCTTGCGAAATCACATTTATGTAGATCCAAAATAACTTTAAAATTGCACCCACAAAAGGGCAATGGCTTTATAAATGAACTGATAAAACTCTAGGTTTGCTTTATGTGTCTTTGCTGTACTCCTGTGATAGTGGGGAAACAGTGCAGGGGAAATGTAAATGCCAGGCAGAGAAATCACCTCGGTGGTGATGTCCTCATAGAATCCGTCCCGTGGGCACTTCTGAAATGCTTCTAACATGAGATTACTGTATGGCCAAAATATGTTGATGATGCTATCTAATTAAAAGACTACTTGACTTGTTCAGTGTTAGGGTTCTAATTATTAAGATCAGAGAAAAGCAAACAACAAGGAAACTGTATTAGTTTTTGTCACAGTGAAGCCCCCTATTACTCCTGTACAACATTGACAGGAGGTATCAGGAAAGCTGTGGAGACCCAGGATTTATGTCCTAAAATAAGATCAGCATAATAGCAAGAAGAGCCAGCAGAGAACATGGCTGTCTGTAACAATCCAGAAACTGACATTAAATGCCCAGCAAATCGCAGCAAGGAACTGAAGCAGGTACAACCAAGTCAAACTTTTGCGCCTCAGAATTGTTCTCAAAGCTGACAGCTTGGTCTTCAGCTGGGAGCCAGGTACTAACCTGCTTTCTATTTTTGTAGATGGTGCAATCAGCAGCCCACATGGATTAAAACTTCGATAAAGGTTAGTTTTTTAGGAAAGCAGAGAAAGGAAGAGTAGATTTAGTTGAGTGACAGTCCAGGCTTAGGTTGCTGTAGGGCTACCTACAAGCTGGGCACTGCTTGTTATACCTAGGTTGTGTTTTAGGGTTCTCCTTGTTTTAGGGGTCAGCTCTGTCACCCTCCATCTTCTATAAATAATGTAGCCGTTACTTGCCCTCAAACTGGTAGCTGAGAAAGATTTTTCCAAGCTCTGGGATATCAAGAATTTGATTACAGTTGGTGTTGGTAACATATTTGTTCTTCGAATAGGAGATAGAGATAATCTTTCTGTGCTTAGCACCCAACCTTTATGCAATAGGCAGAAAATGCAGTAAAATTCTCAAGATAAGCAATATTTAAAGACTTTTTCTGCAAAGAGTGTTCAGTACTATGTTGTAGGTTGCCAAGAATTAAATCAGGGATATAACTGGAATAGAAGGTTGTGTTTTAGAAGACTGGCTGTGAACATGGAAACCAGCACATTAGATGAAATCAGAACTATTCTGTATACACAAGTTCAAACTAGTTTATGTGATTAATTAGCAGAATAATAGCAGGCTGTGGAGAAACCTGAAGGAAGAGAATAAAAAGGGGGGCTAGAATGGGGTATGATCTCCTATGGACACGAAGGAGTAGGAGAAGGTAGAATTGGAAGAGAAGACCCTGCTAAGAACATGTTTCCTCTGAAATTGAAGGATGCTGAGTCAGAGACTTTTAAAATTAGATAAATACATATAGAATGAATGATAAATGGTATAAGGCAATTGTTTGAAAATCTAACTATAGATATTGCCCCAAGTCATAGGGAAAGGAATCAAAAGCCATACATCTATCAATAAGCAAAACAAAGCTGGGGCTGGAGGTGTGGGCCTGTAACCTCAGCAGGCATGGGAAGCTGGTGCTAGAAGGTTACAAGTTTAAGCCTAGCCTAAGCAATTTAGCAAGAGCCTGTCTCAAAATTAAAAACAAAAATAAAAGGGCTGGCTGGGTATGTCACTGAGTGTGAAGGCCATGGCTTCAATCCCCAGCACCAGGGGTGGAGGTGGAGGTAGGAACCACTACAACAAAAAGTAAAAGACATTTACAGGAACTGAGCATCATTTTCTGGGCCCCAGAGCTGAGCCAAGCCAATACTCAGGTGTTTTCATTTTTTGTTTTTGACATGGTTGAAAGCGTATTAAAAGGTTTTATATTTGACTTAAGTTAAAGTTCTATTTGTAGTCTCTAATAATGTAATTTTGTTTTGGTTTAACTTAAATCTTTTTTGACCTGAGTCCATCTCTTTATAGGAGAGCTGAACAATTCACTTAAACTTTTCCTGTGATGAGCCGGTTTGTAAATATCTTAGGTCATCAAAACAGCTCACTTCAGTGATGCCATGTGGAAAGAGCAATACACAACATGGAGATGAACGAGCATGGCGGGGTTCTAATAAAACTTTATCCACAATAACAGAAGGCCTGGTTTGGCCTGTAGGCCATAATGTGATGACTCTGATCATCTTAACTCACTTTTTTGCTTCAGAGCAGGCTCATTGGCTTATGGGTGTCAACTTTTTTGCATTTGGAAAGCAAGGGACATTTTGGCTTTTGTACCCTTCTCTGGATGATCAGGATTAATTAGAGTCTAAGCATCAGAAATAAGCGGTCTTTTTTTCCAGATGAAAAATGGGGAAGAGAAAATTCAGGACCTGGCTAGGCAGGGGCAGGCATGGATCAGATAAGTCAGTTCTTTGTGTAAATTCTATCAGAGGAACATTGAAACAGCCAGTCTTTTATGTAAAAGGGGTAGTTTGTGTGGAAATGCTGCCCTAGCCCTTGAAATGTCCTTGGCAGAGAGATCTTATCTTTTTCATTCCTGAGTTCTGACCAAGGTGCCACTAAATAATAAAACAGCAGAAGGCAGTGTGTGGGGACAACAGGGTGCATCCTGGCTGCTCCTCCCCAGGTGCAAGGTGCCTGGGCAGAGCTGAGGTCTGGGAAGCCACTTAACCCTGACCCCAACATCCTCCGCCCTCCTGGTGTGCTGTCTGAGCACTACACATTTACTTCTAAGTGCACTCAAATGGCGGCTCTCCAAGTCACCCGGGCTGTTCTTTCTGCAGACTAAGTGGCCCCACTCCCTACTCCGGGCAGACCGCACCCGCACCCGCTCTGGACCCTGTGAAAGATGCAGCTGTCTGTGCCTGGCCTTTAGGGGCCTCCTCTGTGCTTTATTTTTCCTAGCAGCTTGTCATTTCTGTTGGAGATGCTCTAGCAGCTTGTCACTTCTGTCGGAGATGCTGTGTGTTCCACTTTTTGTCATCTTAGCCCTCATTACCTGTATATGCCACTCAGAACACAGCCCAGCAGAGAAGAGGGGCTCCATTTTATATGCAATAAAATCAAGTTCTTCTTATTGCATCAAGTTCTGATGCAATAAAATCCAGTTCTTCTGGGCCACTGTCCAGAGCACTCAGAGAACATTTATTCTTCTGTACTTTTGAAGATAGCAGATTTGAGGCATTAAACTCTCATTCGGACCCTTTCAGGGAGCACCTTTCAGTGAGCTTTATTGATCCCTTGCATCATGCTATGTATTTTTGTGTTTCACCTCATTGAATCCTCTGAATGACATGCAAAATGGGACCCCTGGTTTATAAGTGTGTAAACTGAGTGTGACTCAGTCAAGGTTCTTATTTGCCAAGCCAGAGTTTTAACTCTGGAGGCTGTTTATGTAAAAAATACTTAAGACAGAACAGGTCAAAGTATGTACAGGAAGCACTGGTGTTGATTCTAGTTTAACACTACAGGCAAAAGGGGCAGGGACTGGGGACAGCCTCACTAAGTGCATGCTCACCCATCGTGCCATGGGACCTTGGCCTTGCCCACTAGGTGGTGGGGACTGCCACACTCACCTCTGGGGTCTCCCCCACCTTTACATAAGGGTCACGGTCTCACAGCCTTCCTGCCTTGGCAGCCACAGTTCTTAACTACACTTGCTGAGCCCCTGCCTCTCCCATTTCTCTGCACGACGCCCTGCTTGTCCCAGCCATTCTGGCCCTCAGTTCTGCACATTCCATACTGCCCCAGCCCCACATTTAGCTAAATGTCACTGACTTTATTTACCTTGTGGTCTCAGCTTCAGCGTTAGTGCCCCTGGCCTTGCTCTGACCAGCCTGGCTCCCTCTGTTCTTTGAACACAGTCTCTGCCCTAGTGTCACCCACAGTGTGGCTGGGCTCTAAGCTAGTCTTCCCAGCCATACTGTGGGTGAAATTATGGCCGAGACTCTGTTAATCTCATTTGTCACAGGTTCCTTAAGAAAACAGAAAATTTTATGGAGCCTTTCTTGCTTCAAATCTTTTTTGTAGGAAAGGATTTTATGGAAAAAATGAAAACTCCTATATAAACCAAGAAAATTCCAATGAGCTAAAAGATTAAAATTAAAATAACTTTAAATGCAGTGTTAACCACTGCGTTTATTATTATATATGGAGTATATATATATATATATATATAATTGCATTTTATAAAAATATATGCATGAATATTTTTATACGGGAAATTATACATAAAAAGTTACTTCAAAAACACAGAGATCTATTTCCTTCCATCATTGATAAATGCTATTATCAGTTACCAATCAGTTATCATGCAAGGTATCTCATTGTATTTTGTATCAAAAGTTGTTTAGCTTAATTTTTACTTTCAGTTTATCTTCTCATTCTCTCTGCTGTAAACTTTGGAACTAGAGCCGTCTGGACTACAGAACAAAGAATATGAGACTTTGAGAGACCACGAGACCATGAGAATGGGTGTTTAATGCCCCTTTTGAGAGGCAGTATTTCTTCTACTTTTTGATAAGATTGAAAATCTCATGCTAGTTCCCTAGCGTTCTCAATGTATATACAACACACATGATTTGCTCCCCAAACATAAATGTCACTCATCACCTTGACTGTGTGTTTGCTCCCTCCTGCCCACCAAGGTGCTTACATAACTGCTCCCCCACCCTGGAAATCCCAGGTGTAGCACTGGAGTTCAGATGGGCTGTGCTGGGATGGCCCACGGCAGCTGAAACTGGACCTGCAGGACAGAAGCCCACCCTTGGTCCTAGTATGGGGAGTCGCCTCAATTCAGACCTAGGGTCTACCTCTTCCCCTTAGTCTTTCTGGAGAAGACTCCTAAATTTACTCTGGCTCTGGTAGATTCAGTCTCCCAGTAACACGTGGGGATAACATTAGATTGGCCTATAGATCAGCAATGACTTTAATAAAGTGCAGAGCAGGTCAAGAAAAAGTCCTCTGACCTTTTAGCTTTTGTTTTCCCTCTAAGGGGAGCATTTCTGACTTAACTAATTTGCTAGAATATGACAGCTGACACTGCAGTTGCATTCTGAAAACATTTAGAAATGTAGCCTTCTCATGGTGTCCCGATAATGAACTAAGAATTGTTTTTTAGTGGTCAGTAGATAAGAGCACAACACTTATGAACACCACCCTGCCAGGGCTCTCCCTCCTTTAGGACAATGGGCCATTTGCCTCAGGCCTAAAGTGTAGTTTCAGTTTTTTCATTATTCTCTTTAGTGGCAATAGAGGTCGCAGAACCCTAACCCTCCTGATACTCTGGTATGGTGAATCTTTGTGGACATTATTCAGACTTGGTGTTGGACCGTGTCAGTGGCTCAGTATGGCAGAAGACAGGTGGCAGCCAGGGATGTGCCAGAAGATCAACTAGTGACATCACCAGCCAACCCAACAGCATGATAGCAACTTTAAGGTCTCTGTCAGTTGATTGTTACTAAGGTCATTTTCTTATTCTCTAAACAGGGAACTCAAATAGTACACACTTCAGATGCTGTTAGGTGTTTCCATGTGAACTATTATTTGAAGTTTTGGAGTACTTTTTAACTCTTTTTCTCAGGCTAGATATGTCTTTGAGGCCAAGTGTTACAGATGCCCTTGACAAAGCTTATGGTACTTGGTGCCTGTATGAGTGTACTGCTGCACACTGAGCCAGAGGGATGGGACACAGCTCAGCTCCTAAGAGGAAAAGCCTTCTGATCAGCACCAGTATTTCATGCAGCAGCTATGAGACCTTAGTCATAGCTTTGAAATAATTCTGGATGATAAAACATACGTATCCCTGAGTAATTTTTTAAAAAAGTTTTAAAGCCCACAAGAAAATGGAAAAGCCTCAGGCACTGATGTCTCCAACTAGGAGCAAAGTAAATATCAAAGCTGTTGTGATTAAGGAAACAAAGTCTACAAATCAAGTCAAGAGGAGATTGTTATGGTGGTTTTCTGCTGAAAAGAACTGTACTGAATCCAGTTAGGAGGATCATAGAGGGACTCAGAATTTGATATGAAAAGGACTGTCTCCCTGCATTCTTCCAGAGGGTCTGGGCCAAGGCATTTCAGTATCACCCTTAAGCACAGCTTTATGGGTTCCTTGAAGACAGACACAGTTCAGCCTGTTTATTATACAAGCAGAAGGTGTCCTTATCCATGTATTGAAACAAAAACAAAAATAACTGTGTTTAAACATCTGTTTCTGAGTGAGCCATTCTTCCTGTATAAATAAGATGAAATCATTTTCAAGTAGTGGAACCTTAAAAACCTGAAAGGGGAAAAGAAACAGCAACAACAAAAGGGCCAGTATCATGTCTTTTTCAGACGGTTTAGGAAAACTGTTTAATCTCTTTAAAGGAGATATTGTATCCTCTTAAAAATGGTGAAGCCTACAATGAATGCAAGATTTTAGTGTTGACTGCTGCAAAGAGACAAACACAAGTCAGACAGAAACACTTCAGTGGGCCAGTGTTTCACCTCTGCAGGATCCTCACACTGCGGGGCAGGACTGGCCCGATCCACTTCTCCACCGCGCTCTGAGCAGGGATGACTGCACCCCTAGAACACTGGCGCCGTGGAGGCTTGGTGGACAGAGGCGGCAGGCAAAGCAAGCCATCTTTGCCTGTGCTCTGCTGGATACCGAGGAGCAGCCAGTGCTGTGTGGACAGGTAGAGAGGAGCGGGTCTCACCCATGAAGGTCCAGCCCAAGCCTCCCTGCCCCACACTGGAAAGCCTTGGTGGGTCATAGTAAAGACAGAATGCCCGTGAGTTCTGTAACAGTGCCTCACATATGTTTGGTGAAGAGTAATCCCTCAACACATAGTAAGCTTCTTTACTCCTAGAACCAGTAGCAGTTTGACATGTCACCGCTGCTGCCTTTTCATGATTAAGGACAGTGAGGACTCTGGAGTCATCGCTATTCCTAGAAAGGCTTATGAATTCCACATTGAATTTACCTTTAGGGGTTTCGTGTTTATACCATCACTGAGCATAGAGGAACTGCAGTATAATCTCTCAGGTGCTGCTTTCACCCACAGTTTTGCAGAACTCATGTCTGCTGTCATCTGTTAGGAGCCCGGCCTCCTTTTGATTCAAGGTAATGTTCACAGCCCAACTATTAAATGTGCTAAAGGTGTCTTTGCAGCACTTTAGCACTTAAGTGCAGTACATTGAAAAGTAGATTTAATATTGAACAATTTCAGAACCAGACATGTTTTTAAATGAATTTTCGTTTTCTAAAATGGCAAGATACTTTATTTTTAAAATCTCGTTATTTTAACACTGCATCGTTAGGTGTGATTTTTGACATCCCAGCAAGGCAAAGCTGTAAGCTCACCAGATGCCATTTAACTTATGGTGCATTTCGTCAGATCTTCTTTTATACAGTGTATGCAAGCTTAATATAACTTCCACAGCTCTGGAAACTTCGTTTTCAGGATTATAAAATTAAATTGTCTGAGCTTGCGGTGCAAATCCCAGGACGGAGATTTCAAAAGGGAGTTTTGGAGTTTGAGTACTTTTGTTATGGGCTTTTTAGAATTTAGTAGAGACTAAGCCAGAACACCAGGGTCAGGGTGTGATTCTGCCTCCTGCCTCCCATCTCCTGCCCTCATTCCACATCTTTTATGTGACTGCCTCTCAATACAGATGTGTGGGACACCGTGATCTGCCTGGAGTCAACACACTTCCGGGAAATCCAAGCAGATAAGCATGTCCTGAGGGGCAGACCAGCTGTTCTCTGGAGGTCACACATTGGCATCACTTGGGGAACTTTTTAAAAAACACTCATGATGGGGTCCCAGGTTTTCTGTTTCACTTGATCTCAGCATGGTGCTTTTGAAAGCCCCCAGCAAAGCTAACATGAAGTCAGTGTTGAGGTCCATTGATGAGCAGAGGCAGGATTCAGATTGTTTCTGTTAGATTTCTTTGTGTTCCTCAGAGGCTCATGTCCTGGAAGGGAAGGGATGGCTCCTTTTGGCTGCACTGTTCTGTGTACCACCAGGATCTCATATCACTGAACAGCTTTGGAGAGTCTTTAAAAGACGAATCATACAATTTGGTTGTTACAAACATGAGATATTTGAAAAATCAGGTTGCATTCTGATTGGTGCCTTAAAATCTGTATCTGCTTCATCCCCCTTCTACTTGGAAATCTTACCCTGAAATACACGTCTTCTGACAGGCATTGCCAGAAATATGCATGTGTTTGCATTTAAAAAAGGAAAATAGATGGAAAATATGTATTCCCAGGAGAATCATTAGTACTTATTCATGCTTTTGAACTGTCTTGAAAACAAATTATATGTTATGTACCTGCATGTCTAGTTGAAGGCTTAGCACATGCTACCTGCTTGATCTAACTTGTGTACCAGGATTCTTCACAAGATGAGAGAGAAGCCAGGCTCTGTGTGTTACTCAGTCTAGTTTCCCACTGCTCGTGTGGGGTGTTCTGTGGTTCTCCTTTGGACCAGGCTCCTGGCAGGACCACATTACAAGCCACTGCTTTGCTGAAGCCTTCCTTGGCAGCCCGTTCCAAAGTGACACTTCTGTGTCATTGTCTTACATTTTCTATTTCTTCCATTCAAGCTTGTGGAGGTTTTCAGACTACCTTAGACTGCACTTAGGTGTTTCCAGCCTTGGTGAGTCTTCTGTTTCTGGATACGAACTATCCATAATTTGGAGACAGAATAAGCCCACAATTGACATTCACCAAACTGATTGAAAGGCGGAAGGTGAGTGTTAAGTTTTAATACTGAGGATGTATTTTCAGCAGATTAGGACACTGCTGGAGTAGAGGTAGAACAGAAAGGGAAGGTGGGCCAGGGTATCCTGGGTTGCCTTGTGGCATTCACTGTGTCATGTGACAACTTACATAGAAAGCATGTGTCAGGTCACTACAGTGGACCAGCATACTTATGTCAGTTGTCTCTCTTCTGAAATAACCAAGCAAAAAAAGTGAAGTAAGTTAGTGTTAAGAGATCTAAGTTTAGCTTTTTGTCCCATAGAATGATGGCTCAAAGTCGGGCACGAAGGCATCTAAAATGAAGAAAGGATCATTTTAGTTGAGACCCAGAGCAGCCACATATTGCAGGTATTGGTCACTCACATAGGGACCATGGTGCTCAAGGCTGAATAGTGTAGGAGAGGTGAACACCGAGCTGGGTGTGTGAGGTGATGTCGAAGAAAGACACAGCTCTTGCCCTCCACAAGCTTCCAGACCAGACTGTGGTGAGATGGGGTGGAGATGGATGTGGGCAGGATGGAAAGAGAAGATGCTCCTGGAATATATTGTGGAGTACTCTGAGAACTATGCAAGTGCACAGGAGGAGATGTGTTTGAGATTTTAAGCTGCCAGTCCATGGCAGGAGCACATGAGTGAATCTCTTTGAGGAAGCAATCACAGAGTGCTCAGATCTAATTAGGAACTTGCATTAAAAGTTTTAGCGCCCGCATCTCCAAATACTCCTGTTCTTCCTTGTCCCCAATCTGTGATCGATGTCCTGGAATGAATGCTGTCTTTGCCCATGCTCCCTAACCTTGCCATGGTTACTGCTGAGACCCAGCTTAACCCCTCTTCTGTGAAGGTTTGCCACAGGGCTGGTCATGCTCCTCCTCACACTTCACCCAGCAACCTGTGCTAGCTGCCTGTACTTCCATAACGCTTTGTACCCCTTTAGGGTAGGGACTTTGTTTCTTTTCTGTTTTGGTCTTTACTCCACTCTCAGAACATGTACCAGCTCAAGACTTTTCCACTCATAACTGTACTTGGCACAAGCTGGCATAGCTCAGTCATCAGATCTGAGGGCAGCACTCCAGGCTCCCTGGGCAAGCTACCCAAGGTTGCTGTGTTGCCTCTCCATTCCTGAGTCTCCCAGGCTGTCTGTCTGGGAGGTAGAAAGCTGCCTAGACCCAATGGTGAGGGGCAGGGTGAACTCAGTAAAGCTGTTTCCTGTGTGTGCTCTCAGAATTTTTCATGCCTTGATTTCAGAGCAACCTCAGCTTCAGAGCAGACTGTTAGCCAGCCCTTGCCTCTTGGATTCTAGTACTGAAGAAGCGAATCACAACCGGGTTGTGACACCGGTTTTAACACCGGGATGCGTTGTATGTGAAAATTCTAACATTGTGTAGACACCATTTTCCTCACTGAACTCAAAATGATAGCCAGAGTGGTCTGAGGTGAATGAAACTACTTCCCTTGTCCCAAGTCTCTGAGATTCTGCAGTGAGTGCCTGGCACAGGTACTTTATGTCTTTGGTGGGCTGCTGATGTCAACGGTGAGTATCCTGATTATTACTTTCCACCTCTTGTCATCTCTCAGAGTGCAGAACAGATCGCTACACTGTGTAGGGGCTTTAACGACACACAGACCAAGAGTATGGAAGGACCCAGGGAAAGTCAGGACCCACCTCCGAGGCCTCTGGCCCGCCACCTGTCCGATGCCGACCGCCTCCGGAAAGTCATCCAGGAACTTGTGGACACCGAGAAGTCTTATGTGAAGGTAACAGGAAGTGGTGGGCATTCACTGCTCTTTGCTGATGGGAAGGTGTGTGCTAGCAGAGGACTCAGATCACCTCTGCCCCAGACACCTGCCAATCATGGAGTAGGCACCTGCTCCTAGAAGCATTAGGGGACAGAGTGATGCAAGAGTGGAAGAGGGAGAGAACCCGGAAAAAATTTAGTTTCTTGGTTCATTTTGTTACCAAGGTAGCTCTCACTATGGAAACAGATGTTCTAGTTTGTCATTTGCAATCTGTGGGAGGAAGTCTGTATTGCTTTAGCAACAGAGACTGGAGATCACTTTAGGTGACAAGGAATCAGGGAATAATCTATACACAAGTGGCAGGATACCGGCCCCAGAGCCCAGACAGACCGCAGGCCATCCCTGCCCGTGGGGGCCCCTGTGTAGAACGGAGGCCCTCATGCAGCCTGGTCTTCACGTGAGAGTATTCCCACAACATGGTTCGGGCACAGTTGCTGAGTGTCTTGAGTTCTCAGAAAATTCATTTATCTCATCAGCCTCCAGTTAGTGGCCTGACAATCATTTTACAGACAGAGGAGCCTGGAAAAGCAGAGTTCTTTAAGTTCTTGCCGCAGCTTTGCAGCTACTTTGTATTTGTTCAAACACCACAAAAGCATGGCACAAAGCTGAGATAGAGGCCTGGCATCGTACCTTTGGGTGCATGTTGGGCCCCTTTTCCATTGTGCCCCCATGTTCTTCCAGGAGTGAGGCACTCAGTCTAGGAGTTTAGGTTGGCACACGTGTGGCTAGTAGCTTCTTTCTCTACAAGACATATGTGGACTTTCCTTTTAATCACATCACTGCTGTTTCCCCGGACTTTCCCAAAAGTCTTAGCCAAAGCTCCTGCGTTTGGTCCTTAGGGGAGAAAGAAAAGCCAGTGGGAAAGATGAGAGTTGAGCTTCAGTTTCCATTGTGTCTTCTCTCACATCCAGTGTAGAGAGATGAAGTGGCCACCAGGGAGTTCAGACTGTATCCACAGTGACCTTTGGCCAAGTAGGTCTGTGACCTGTAGATGTTTTTGAGACTTCAGAGACCTTTGATGTTTTGAGAAAAGTCGTGGAGCCCTTGCATGCAGAGTGAGGAGCAGAGTTGAAAGCAGGACCTGAGTCCCTTTTTGTCTTCATGGTTTTCTGCTTTCCTGTGAAGCCACACTGCTCTAGGAAGGTCATTCAGTGTGATGCTGGTAGCATTTTGAGGTGAACATTGTGGACAAGTAGACAAAGGGAACCAAGTCATATCGCTCTGCAAGAAACCTGCGCTTTGTCTTCATAGGGCCCCTGGCTTCATGGCTCTGTCACCCCCAGCTCAGCGTGACCTGCTCTTGCTGTGCAGTAAGTCCTCTGAGCTGCTGGCCTGGCCTGGATGGGAGTGACTGCTGCACTGCCACTGTCTGTACAAATAACCACCCGGGGTGCCCACTGTGACTCACATGCTCCCCGATGTTTTTCAATTTCTGTTGTTGATATTTAACACAGAATTTCCCTTGTCAGTCCTTAACCTGAATCTCTGCATGCTCCTTGAAATTTGCAACATCTATGTGTATCCCAAGATTGCATTGAGTGACTTCTCACGTCTCAGGCTGCTGTGGAATGTGATGAGGGAGGGAACTTTCTATTGTGAAAGCCCATCGGCATCACAGGCCTGGCTTTCCTTGCAGAACCGGCACTGTGAAGGTTCTGGGAGTGCTCTGGGCTTTGCAAAGCTCTCTAGGTCTTAGATTTGCCCCTTGTAAGATGGGGGAGTCAGTGTAGTTGACTTTCTAGCCGACCATGTCTAGAATTTTAGGATTCAGAGTTTTTTCTTCATAATAAGTAAAACATGAAAGAGAAAGCTTCTCTATTTTTCTATTTCTATCACTAAATTAAATTGGTCTTGGCTTCAAATTAATGTTAGAAGAAAACCTTGATGGGTTTTGCAAATACAGCGAGTTTCCACTATTTTGTGCTGCTAGCACCCACTAAACTAGAGTCCTAGTTATGGCTTAGATTTTAAACAAGACTGCTAATCTTTGGAAGCTTTTGCTTGCATTGGAACATCAGAGTTTGAATTCTGCTGGTGGATGAAGCCCAAAGTTGAAGAGCTCCCTAGTCTCACAGCTCCATGCTAGTGTTACTGTGCTGAAAACCAGATGTCCAGTGGCTGTGGTCACACCTGGCAGCAGTATTGTTCTTAGGTACACTTCACTTCCCTTGCAGAGAAAGGAGGGTTCCAGGGGTCTAGTGCCAGGCTGTCCTGTCAACAAGACAGTAAGCAGAGATGTGATGAAGCTGTAAGGAACTATGTGGAATTCAGGTGATGGTGGTAATGAGAGGTTTAACCTTTGCATTAGGTGGGCAAAATAACCACTTTTAGGAACAAGAATTTCAGCAAGATAAACTCCATCATTCCTAATGGGAGTATTTGGAGCTGCCGTGAGGGGTACTGGAATCTCTTGGGTATCTGAGAGATTTAAGTGTAAGAGTCTCCTCCTCTTTCAGGATCTGAGCTGTCTCTTTGAATTATACCTGGAACCACTTCAGAATGAGACTTTCCTTACCCAAGATGAGGTAAATATTCACTTTTTCTCTATTCATTGAACCTTTGTTCAGGCCAGAATCTGTTCACTTTTTAGCACACCTCCTTGGGAACTATGTATACCAATTCCAAAAGAACATCTGACACTCAGGGTCTTCAGAAAGTCCCATATGTGAGCACTTCCTAAGTGATGTATAGGGCTTCTTCTGCATGAGCTCAGTGGCAGTATAACAAGCAGAAAGATGGTCGTACTTTTTTTATGTGGGGAGGAGGTATGGCCAACATACTTCTCAATTACATTTTTAATGCTAAATCGAAGGGATTAGATCTTTAGGCTGACTTCTATTTTTCCTGATTTGAATTCCAAAGATTTTATATCCACTTAAAAAAGTTATTTTAGGCCAAAAAAAGGAATCATAGCATGTGGAACTGCAGTCTCTCTCCATATAATTTATGTGCTGTTCTGTAAAGGTTTGCCTCTCGCTCTTTCCTGGGAATGCTTCCTCATGGTGGACATGTGGGCCTGAGAAGTAGCAAGCCTCTGGCTTGTCCTGGCTAACCTTTCTTTTCAAACCTGACCTTCACCTAGATGGAGTCACTTTTTGGAAGCTTGCCAGAGATGCTGGAGTTTCAGAAGGTGTTTCTGGAGACTCTCGAGGATGGAATCTCGGCTTCCTCTGACTTTAATATACTGGAAACTCCCTCACAGTTTAGAGTAAGTATTTTTATACTTGGACTTAAAGCAAAAAGAGGTATTTGTGGCACAAGTTTTTCCCTTAAAATAGAACCTGTTGTACCTTGTCAAGGTAAATTTAGTGTTTGCATTTTTCCCCCCAGAGGTGGTAGAAGAAGGCTACATTTGTTTCTCTTAGAGTCATTGCTTCTGGTAGTCAGAAGCCTGGCCAGCTTCACCTCTGTGAAGTCACCTCTGTGAAGTTGTTGACCAGACATGTGCTCTGTGTTCACTTTTGAGGAAGGATGTATAGAGCGATAACTTCTGAAGTAATAGTACCTACCCGACACCTGTAGACCAGGGCAGAGAATAGGATTCAGATGCCCTGAGTGAGGGTTCCATGAGGTGGCTGAGTTAGTGCTGTGGTTGACCAGAAGTCCCTCCAGCGGCAAGGCTAAAAGCAGTAGAAAGGTGGCCAGGAAGTATATGGTGAGCATCATTCATCCCAGCTAATTGGGAACTGGTTGTTAGTTCACTCTTGGGATGTTTGTAGCTCACCTTGCCAGATGTATGTATCTTAGTACTTTTTTGCCCTGTGGCTGCACATTGGGTCAGAAGACTCTGTTGCCAGGAATCTTTCCATCAAGCTAAAGATCCCAGTGGAGGGATGCATGGATTGATCTCCATCTGCAGAGTGAATGGAGTGGTCCTGTGCTTACTTCCCTTGTGACTCCTGTTAGTGCTGTGGCATCCAGGCACACACATACTGAGTAAACCATGTCTGATTTGACTTTTTCTATTCCCCTTCTAGAAGTTGCTGTTTTCTCTTGGGGGCTCATTCCTCTATTATGCAGACCATTTTAAACTCTACAGTGGATTCTGTGCTAATCATATTAAAGTACAGAAGGTTCTTGAACGAGGTGAGTTGCTTGTATCTTTATAGTCGTGCTTTTTGTGTTGTTAACTGTTAATAAAGGGCAATTCATATTTAGCAATATAGGTAAGTGCAATTTTAGTGGATTATGCTCCATTTTATGACCTTGGAAGAGTCAAGTTAAAGGGAATATTTTCAGTTTATTTCAGTTTTTTGGTAGCAGTGAACAAATGCCCTTCGAAGCAGAGATGCTGCTTGGTCATGCATCACTTTGTTGGCAAATTGCATTCGAACTTTTTCTTACTGCATCTTGTTCTCTCAAACCTCACAATGATAAGCCTTGTGTGCAGAAGGGAAATGGATAATATAATTTTTTGTTGTTTTGTCAACTCTGTTCTTAAATCCCAGAAGCTACTACAAACTACCGCCATCAAACTTACAAAATGTGTTAGCTAAAATTGAAGTCTCTTTGGTGGATTTGTTTCTTCAGAGGTCACTTTTCAGTGGTTCTTTGGACTGTCCTGGAGGGTGTGGAGAGGCTTGTTCTAACACCCAGCTGTTTAACCATTTTCACTGATGTGATTTTGCCATTTGGTTTAAAGGCAAACTTTCACAGCATCCCAGAAGCCTCCAGTTTTAAACAATGGAGTTGTGTGGTACTTGTAATTAATAAGACCCAGACCAAATCCATCTTTTCGAATCACTTTAAACAGAGGTCTAACTCCACTGGCATTTTGTCCCATAAACATCTTCTGGATAGTCTAAGAGCATGCAATACTTTATTCCTCCTTTGTCATAAAGATGAAGGATCACTTCACTGTTGACTTGGCTAGGAAGGCATGTTTCAAAATGGTACTGTGTCTCCTAGATCAGTGATGGCAAACCCATGGCACACATGTTGAAGCAGACTATTTGTTATCACTGAGGGCTGTAAAAGGTTCGCTGTCACTGTCCTAGATGCTGTAGATTTTGCTTCTGACACAGAGTTTCAAATATCTTCATTCAGATTGATTATACTCCAAACATCTGGTCAATAGTGTCAACTGATTGACTGCAAAGTGGCAGCTGGTATTCCCCTTCTGGGCATCTCTCCAGAAGAATTAAAAACACACCCCAGTGATATATGTGCACCATGTTTATAGCAGCACAATTTGTAACAGCTAAATCTTGGAAAGAACCTAAATGCCCATCGATTGAGGAATAGATAAAAAAAGATGTAGTATTTTTATCCAGTGGTGTACTACATGGCTATAAAGAAGCATAAACTTGAGGCTTTCATAGGTAGATGGTACTGTGTCTCCTAGATCAGTGATGGCAAACCCATGGCACACATGTTGAAGCAGACTATTTGTTATCACTGAGGGCTGTAAAAGGTTCGCTGTCACTGTCCTAGATGCTGTAGATTTTGCTTCTGACACAGAGTTTCAAATATCTTCATTCAGATTGATTATACTCCAAACATCTGGTCAATAGTGTCAACTGATTGACTGCAAAGTGGCAGCTGGTATTCCCCTTCTGGGCATCTCTCCAGAAGAATTAAAAACACACCCCAGTGATATATGTGCACCATGTTTATAGCAGCACAATTTGTAACAGCTAAATCTTGGAAAGAACCTAAATGCCCATCGATTGAGGAATAGATAAAAAAAGATGTAGTATTTTTATCCAGTGGTGTACTACATGGCTATAAAGAAGCATAAACTTGAGGCTTTCATAGGTAGATGGATGCAACTTGAGACTGTACTCATAAGTGAAATAAACCAGACTCACATGTGTAAACATCACATTGTCTCCCTAGTGTAAGAAACTAAGAGTAAATAAGATCCAGATGTACAGTAGATATTGTGAAAGGGGAAGAGACTGCTCAAAAGGAAAGAACAACTGGAATGAGGAGGAAAGGAGAAAAGGGGAAAAAATATATATGTATACAAACGATAGCTAAGATAATTAAACTAGTAATTTCTATTAGTTCATAGAAAAGAATGGTTTGTACTTACATTGATCACTTTTTCATGCCTATATTTTGTAATCTGAACAACTACTTTGAAGATAATAATATGCAATATATTAACTACTGTTTTACTATCTTTTTAAAATTTCTCTATCACTTTTTTCTCTTTACAATAAAATTTAAAAAACAAAACAAAAAACAAAGAGGCAGCTGGTGTGTTCGTTGGCATTCATACTAAATGTACCTGGGTTCTCGGTGTATCCTTCACGACACTCAGGTAGTGAATAGAAAGGCAGCTCTCAATGCCAGCATGGTTTTTAATGTCCTATCTAAAAGAAAGGAACTGCAGCCCTGATGTGAGAATGTACGCTGCTTGGAGCTGTGGAGAAAGCTTTGGGAATGATCTAACTCATTGCAAAGGAAAAAATGATACTCAGTTATTTTCAATACAGGATAAGCACAAACAGTGCTATTGAGGCCAGTGGGAGAAACTCTGGCTGTGTAACTCTCTTTGTAGGCTTTGATATAGGTCTGCATTAGTTTGTGGCTTTAAGAATTGATTTAAACTCACTGTTTTGCTGTCTATAACAGTATCTCTCATGAAGATGCAATATATGTGTGTATATAAATACACATACACACACACACACAGACACATACACACAGGGTGCTCTCTCTGGCTCATGGCCTGTACTCCTCTGGTATCCTGAAAAGCTTCCTTCATGCCCAGGACTTATTAGACCTAGATGCTGAACCCCACGTTGATAGCTTGTTGCTTGATGCCCTGATGTGCTTGGATGGTGATTATGGGATGGCACTAGAAGGACCATGAAACAGGTGTTTAAAAACAACTCTGTTAAGATAAATGACTCACTGTGTAACATATCTAGTTGTGCTCTTCTAAGGGTCTTTTACTCATTGCTTGCAGCTAAAACTGATAAGGCATTTAAGACTTTTCTGGATGCCCGGAATCCCACTAAGCAGCATTCCTCCACCCTGGAGTCTTACCTTATCAAACCGGTGCAGAGAGTGCTCAAGTACCCCCTGCTGCTGAAGGAGCTTGTGTCCCTGACGGACCACGAGAGTGAGGAGCACTACCACCTGACCGGTAAGGCTGTGAGTGGAGCTGCTTGCCCTCCGTGCCTACAGGCTCACCTGTTCTCCCATGTGGAAGTGTGTTGTGAATCATTTGTCACTACTGTGATCACTCTTCTTGGTTACAACTTTCATAAATGAAAAACACCTTGATACAGCCATCACATTACAGTGTACAGTAACCTTTGGTAAAAATGATTTCAGTGGAGGACCCCAAGCTCTTCTGGAACGATGACTCAAACTTTTAAGAGTTAATTTAAGCTCAATGAGTTGAGTAAATTAGTACATGTCACTTGGCTAGTGAATAGTGCCATCAGAATTGAGAATCAGACCTCTTTCTCATCGCCTGTGTAGCAGTGGTGTTTCCTGCCTAGTGCTGCTGGCCACAGGTGCTGCACAAGGCGCCATCTTGCGGATTTTTCTGAGAACTCGGCTGTGAAACTAAGAGCTCAGTTTATGCTTATGTCAGACACACTGCTGTGCTATCATCTGAAATCTTTAAAATTACTGGCCTATAGTACAATTTGAGAAAAACATAGAGCCCCACAGTTTGAGAGAAGAGTATCCATTAGAGAGATGCTTCATTTGGACTAGAGGAACTGGGAGGTCCAGTTAATTCATAAAATTCCTAGGGAGACACATTTATTTATACAGGTCAGATTATACTGTAAAGTAGCTACCACTTACTCAGTACTTCTACTTAGCAAGTGTCAGGATATTTATGTGACTTTTTTTAAATCTGCACAATGACTTAATGACTTGACCAGTTTCATTTTCTAGAAGAGGAAACCCTTCTGGGAAGAACACTTTGCCAGAGTTCTATCTAGAGAGAAACTATGGGCAGAGCTAGAACTCTGCCCCAGTCAGGCAGCCTCAAATACCTGCTCTTGAATTCTACTTCATTTCAAGGAGAATTTGAGGTGGAAGATGATTTGTTCTTTGTGATGACAAACTTACAATAGGGCTGTGGTGAGCTTTGCATGAATTATGCTGCTGGTGGTGAGAACAGCTCTTGAATCCTGCTTTGAATCTTAAATTCTATCTTAGTCACTTTGTTCTTTTTAAGATGCAGTATCTGACACCCACAAACTAAAGGAAGAGAGGCAGTGGTAACCAGGGTCAGCTGGCTCCAAGGGAGAAAGGCATGGCAGGGAGGCTTAGCGGAGGAAAAGAGGCTTCACTTTGTAGTGTCCAGAAAGCAAAGAGAGTCAAGCGGGAAGCCAGCAAGGGAGATACATTGTTTCAGGTCATGCCCATGGCCTGCCTCTTCTAACCAGGCCGCACCTCCTAACAGCAAGCCAGTTATAATATGCCTGCATAATGCATCATCTTCCAAAGGTCCCATCTATGATCTCATGAGGCTGTAGGGAGAAATCTAGAGAGAAACTATAACATGCTCTTCCATTATTGCTATTGGATAGATTTAAATACTACAATGAAGATGATTTCTTATTTTGCAGAAGCATTAAAGGCGATGGAAAAAGTAGCGAGCCACATCAATGAGATGCAGAAGATCTATGAGGATTACGGGACTGTGTTTGACCAGTTGGTGGCGGAGCAGAGTGGCACAGAGAAGGAGGTCTGTGGAGCTCTAGCCTCAGGGGCCTTGTGGGTGGGCGGGGCTTAGGGGACCTATTAGGACCCCACAATTTTGTTTTTAACTTTAATGTATGTAATAAACTATATGGGTTAGAAAGAAATATAAAATACCTTACATTGATCTAAAAATGTGGCCTTATGTTAGCATTATGCAAAGAAGACAAACACCACTGAGCTCCAATCCCTGCTCTTCCCTCCTTTCCTGTGGGCATGAGGTCTGCCCGTCCCAGGGGCTGGAACAGAGGGTGGCTTGGCCTGGGAGAGAAGAGAAGATGGATAAGAGAGGGCAGCATATGGAGAGAATACAGGGCTTCTCTCTTTTTCATTTTTTTTTTTTTCCTTTTAAAGCATCAACTATTCATAGTTACCTGCTTACTTAAAACAGTCCAAGTAGAAGATGACATTTTCTCTATATAAGTACATTCTTTTATGGTCTGATTGCTAAATTTAGAGCCTTGTGATTCTAAAGCTACTACACAAGAAGCAATACAGTTTAAGTAGCCAATGACAAGAAAATGAGCCAGAGTTTAATTTTTTTTAAGATCAGTGTCAGTGTTGGTAGTTTTTTATTAGCAGGCCCAATATATTTTGGGAATCAGAGATGGTGAACATACTAAATCTGTGGAATATGTTAGTTAACGCAGGCCTTTGGATGGAACACTAACCCCGTGCTAGAATGTTAAGGGAATGGAGTTGCTGATGTGGCAACATACATGTTATGCCAACATATATGTTATCTTACATACATGTACGTAAGTGTACACTGAAAATGCCTTCACCTTTATTTATCATTCATTATGTAACACAGAATCATCTGTCTCAGAGTTTCCACATCTTTACTTCCTGTTTTTACACTCCAGGTAACAGAACTTTCCATGGGAGAACTTCTGATGCACTCTACAGTCTCCTGGTTGAATCCATTTCTGTCTCTAGGAAAAGCCAGAAAGGACCTTGAACTCACAGTATTTGGTTAGTATTCAATGCAGAAAAATGTAACTGACATGGGACTGGCAGTAATGAGGTTTCCCAGACCTGCTGGATGTCCAGGTATTAGAAGAGTTGCTGTGATGGCCAGAGACGTAACAGAACCAGCCTCCAGCTAGTTACAATACCATGGCTTTGCGTACTTATCATCTGGTTCTTCCTTGTGCTGCATGGCTCAGCCCAAGAGTTACAGCAGCAGATCTCAGGGCCTATTTGGAAATGTGGTATATTATTGGTTTGCTAAATTTCAAAAATCTCTTAATTCCACTGGGAGTTGGGGTAGTAGGTATTATATAGATTATGTATGGTCATTGAGATGAACACCATAATCTCAGCTTTCAGTAGAACAAAGAAGAAATGCTGGGAGCTTCTGTAGAGAACAGTTAGTAAATAAGCAGAACTTCTTCATAGAAGACAGAAGAAACAAAACAGAAGAAGAAAGTACTGTTTATTCACCCAATTTTTTGTCATAATGGGATCTTAGAGATTGGGAGATTTATAAATTTGAAGAGCTTTGTTCAAGAAGACATTCTGTTCTATTTTAACACGAGAAGAGCTTGTATAAAATGAGCTATTTTTCCCTTTTCCTTTCTTTAGTTTTTAAGAGAGCTGTCATATTGGTTTATAAAGAAAACTGCAAACTGAAAAAGAAGCTGGTAAGATGAATTACTATTAATTAAAGCTAGCTTTTCATGGCTATCTCTTCCTGTAACACTGGACTGCAAAGGCTGCTATGCACCAGTCGCACTGACTGTTGTTATTCTGAGAGGACAGCCAAATCGAGTCCCCAGAACATCTCTGAGTCTCTCCACAGAGGGAAGATACCTGCTTTTAAAGAGATGTAGACACTCATGTCAGGGCCTACACAGAAAACTAATTAACAGTCCTGAAAATACCCATGTATTTCCATACTTACAGGAATCTGGTAACTTTGGTTTGTTTTCAAATACCTTTTACCTTGACTCAAAACCAACCAACCAACCAACCAACCAACCCCAAACAAAAAATCCCCAAATTGTAGCATAGCTCTGGATACCAGCCATGAGCAGTACTGGGAAAACATGGACACTGTTGCCTAGATACCTGGGAATTTGGGCGCCCTGAACCATGACCCTGGTTTTCCCCTTGATCCTGGGAGGTCTTTAAAAACTGGGTACACACCTGATTTACTGTGCCCTGGCTGCCCACGCTGCTGCATGGAACCCTGCACACAAGCTTCTATTTGCTGTGCACATGAGCTTCCCTAACTTTTTCTCTGGGCTTTTTATTTTACAGCCCTCCAATTCCCGGCCTGCACACAGCTCTGCTGACTTGGACCCATTTAAATTCCGCTGGCTGATCCCTATATCCGCACTTCAAGTCAGACTGGGGAACACAGCAGGTAACTTGCACAGTGAAAGTATCTTAAAGACTTACTTAAATTGTGGAATAAAAAAAAAAGTAGAAAAAGACTGTTGGGGATAATTTTTGGAGTCTTTTTTTATAGGTAAGGAAAATGAGGACAAGAGAGGTTGTTTTGATGTTTCTTAAACTTTTGGGAGAAACAGAATGTCTCCCAGTTATTCTCCATTACTTCCTCATTTTTGTAATCAAATTTTCAGCATTGTTCTGATTTTGATTCCTTAAATTTGTTAGACAAAGCTTAAAAATTTAATTTTTTACATATTTAAACATAATAGAAAATTCTTTAAGGAGTATAGCAAATATTATTTTAAAAGGGGGAAGAGATCTTTGACTCTGGAAAATATTCAGAGATGTTTCCAGAATTACCATGTTTTAGATCTTCAGTTTTAAACTTAACAAGTGTTCTTAACCATGCATTTTGGCCAAGTTGTAAACTCTTGTTTCCATTTCCTTTTATGCAGGGACAGAAAATAATTCCGTATGGGAGCTGATCCACATAAAGTCGGAAATAGAAGGACGGCCAGAAACCATTTTTCAGTTATGTTGCAGGTATTCTGAGATCCAAAAATTAAAACCAGTAAAAACAAGGACCATGTTCTTTTTAAAAAGGGAGTTTTAGTGCCCCTCTGAATTTTAATGACATCAGGGTAATACCTTTCCCTCAAATGGTATCTCAGAATACATGGATTATATATACATATCCAAATTTTGGAGTTGTTGCTTGCTTCTATAAGTGATGAAACCCAAGTACACAGAGATTGGGAAATTGCTATTGATCTAGCCTAGAAAATGTGAAGCACGGAGAAAGGCAATGGCCCAGGAGCATCTGCTAGGATACTATGGTTCTTTCCTTTCTCCCACTAGTGACAGTGAGAGCAAAACCAGCATTGTGAAGGTGATTCGTTCTATTCTGAGGGAAAACTTCAGGCGTCACATAAAGTGTGAATTACCACTGGAGAAGACCTGTAGGGATCGTCTGGTGCCTCTCAAGAACCGAGTTCCTGTTTCAGCCAAATTAGGTGAGAATTTTGCTAGCTCTATGTTATTCAAGGAATTATGAGGTTTCTTAAAGGACAGATGCTCTTATGACACGGCTGTAAGTTATTTCTTGTAAATCATCACAGGGTAACTGTAAGAGACCTCAACATTCGTCTTTTTGCTCCCATTCATAAAAGTGTATCCACCTCCATTGCCTAATCCCTTTTCTCTCACAAGCTGACACCATCTAGACTTGGTATCTTGTTTGTTTCTCCCAACAAAGATGTACATGAGTCAGGGACTGTATCTTACTTATCGCAGTATTCCCAGGGTTCTGAACAGCACGAGGCATCTAGGTCAATACAGTCATTCCTGGGTACTCAACTGTTTTGAAACTCATTGAATTTGGTACTTGACCCATTTTGACGTGAACTACTTGTTTGGTAGTCCACCCATAAGCTAGAACTTGTGAGCACTGACTGCCTGGTGATTTCAGCTGGAACAGTGGTTGGACTCATTGTGCCTTCAGAAACCAATTATGATAACTTCGGTGCCACTGTACTTAATGAATTAAGATTAAGAAACCTCATATACTGGTTCTTAATAAGTCAGCAAGTATGCTGTTCATTTCAGACTATGCTGTTCTTAAACTTTCGGCCTGTTGCTAAATTTCAGCTTCAGTTTCAAAAATTTTTTTCTGTATTAGCTGTTTTATCTTTGTTCTTGATTTTAGTCATAAGTACATAACTTCTTTTTGGCATACTTTGACCTCTTCAGATTTATCTATAATTTTTTTCTCTATTGTTGAAATAAGATATGGCTATCAAAACTAGCATGCTGCTGTCTAGAGAAACACTAGAATTAAGAGTGCCCTTTCCCACTTCAATCCAAGAGAACAAAGTTAAACACAGACACAAATGAGTAAATGTGTATATTATTAACTCTCTGAAAGCTGGCTAGAAATTCTAGCAGAGTTCTTACGAGAGAACATTTTTCTGCTTTTAACTGAGCAGCAAGGGAAACAGACAAAAAGTTATGCATAGACATATGGTGTAATCTTATCAGATTACATAGTTTAGTATAAAGAATGAAATCTAGATTTTATTAGTGATTAACCTCAATTTGTTCCTTGGAAAAATTTCCCTAGACTTTAGAGTAGTTCTGTTTAAATAAATGAAGTGCTGGGACTATAAAGATGTCCAGTTCCTTCTGTATGATTTCAAATAAAACTTAATTGCTGAAATCGGTTGCTTTAGCGGTACGCGTCACCTGCATGGTGTAAACGCCTTTCCGCTCCTGGCAGCTTCACCTTTGTTTCTTCTGCAGGTGTGTTTGGAGTGGGGAAGGAGAGGGAGGGCTTAGATTTTAGTTCAAAAGTGACATTTCCTTAGGAACATTTCGCTGTTTGCTATGTTGGTGACACCAGTGAACTGCTTGTCTCTAAGGGATGCTGTGCAGGGTGTCCTGACTCCAACAGTGGGTGTGGGGGTCCCGTCCCGTCCCCCATGGCTTCAACACCCAGCAAAGAGCGGTTGTACCCACAAGGTCACCCACAAGGTTTCCGTGTTTGTCTTGATTTTTTTTCTGTGGTGTGTTCTGCATTTATTACATAATCATTATAGGCTCATTTTAGATTTGCCCCCTGAACCAAGTGACAAGTATTTTTTTAAAAATAAACTTTAAAACATTTCCTGCTTCTTTGGTAGTTGTCTTCCTATGTCCCTGTGTTTAGTGTCCAGTCTGAATCAGCCCCATTACCCCTAGACCTGTCCCTTCTCTATTTTCAGCATACCTCTGACCTTAACTATTGGGTGTGACTCAGTTTCCCTGTTCAAGTTAGCTTGACAGTTTATGATGTAAAAAGGGTGCCTAAGATAATCATCAGGTAAAAAAATAATGAAAGTTCTTCCTTAACAAAGGGAGCTCTTCTTTAGCAAAAAAAAAAAAAAAAAATTAACCTAATCATGGGGTGCTTAGAAGACTTGATAAAAGATAAATGTTGCTGTCATTTTGCCTACTAGGAAACAGTGGTAGTTTCTAGGTCACATCTCCATTTCTGACGAAATGATTACTGTACCCAGTTGTGGCTGTCCACGGGCCCTTTGTCCTCTGATGCTTTTGTATGTTGGTGTGTAGCGGCATAGCATGCACTGCTGGGCACCCTCCAACTCTCTCTGTAGCTCCTGTACTGCATTGAGATTTTTTTTTTATAAGTTTTGCTACTGTCTCCATTGTAGGCTATGCAGTATCATCTGCTGCCTGCTAAGTGAAAAATGAAAAGCAAGTGATGACCCATCATGCTTTTCAGTGTTAAAATGTTTCAGCATTTATGTAGTTACTGAAATGTAATCAATAAAATGTTGGATTTCCCAGCACTTTAAAAAAAAAAAAAACTTAAGTAAAAAACTGCTATGCTTGCAGTATTTATGTTTTTACTGACATGTCAGCATAGATGGTAAAGTCAAAGGATAAAGTACAATCTGAATTAAGATGTTAAATCTTATGCCCTGAGGTGGAAATAGCACCATATAAGCTGTCTGTCATCCAGGGAAATGTGCTTTTTCTCCTTGCAGCATCGTCCAGATCTCTCAAAGTCCTCAGGACCTCCTGCAGCAGCGAGTGGCCCAGTGAAGCCAGCAAGGCTAACTCACTGGACTCAGACGAGTGCAGCCTGAGCAGTGGCACCCAGAGCAGTGGCTGCTCTGCTGCCGACAGCAGACAGGACTGCAGGAGCGCTGCTCCTCCAGTGGGTGACCCTCATGTGGGTGATCCCCACGTGGGCTTGGCGGAATTTTCCGACAATCTCATCAAAGAGAGTGATATTCTAAGCGATGAAGATGACGACTACCAACAGACTCTGAAAAGGAGCAGCCCCACGAAGGACATCGAAATCCAGTTCCAGAGACTGACAATCTCCGAGGAGCCCAATGCCCACCCGGTGGAGCAGCAACCTGGTACAGGAGTGGGCGAGGGCTCAAAGGGAGAGCAGCCCAAGCTGGTCCGGGCCCACTTCTGCCCCATTAAACGAAAAGCAAACAGCACCAAGAGGGACAGAGGAGCTTTGTTGAAGGCGCAGACTCGTCACCAGTCCCTTGACAGCCAACCTGAAAATATCAACATTGATCTCAATTTTGTTCTAGAGCGAGAATTCAGTGTCCAGAGCTTAACCTCAGTTGTCAATGAGGAGTGTTTTTATGAAACAGAGAGCCATGGAAAATCATAGTACAGTTCCATCCAGATAAGGGTTGCATTGCTCACGTACTTTTAAACTGGTGGTAAAGTGGAGATTGCAGAAAAACTATTCATCATTGGTTTTGTGCAGTATGCATTTTCCCACAAAATTGTTGTAAAGATTTAAGTTATTTTAATTTATTGTGGATCAGAAAACTAGATTAAACTTGTCAGAATCTGTAAATTACTTAGTTTATATCCCTTTTGAGCAGGTATCAAAATGATTTAGAATCCTGAAAACTGCATTCTAATTTTAAGTTATGTGGAAAAAGGATGGGGAAGTTGTGATTAATAGCGTTCAAAAGGATCATTTTTTTTTCCCAATCCTCTGGGCATTTTCTTTGAGCTGTTTTTGCTTTATTTAAAGTATACTTAAATTATTTTAATGTGGGTTAGGGGTACAACATGCAGATAGTTCATTTTTGTAGGGTTGTAATAGAGGCTGTTTATACTAAACATGTCATACCTATGTAGTATATATATTAAAAGCTTGTACTGTATCTTATTTGATATTTATTTTCTCTACCAAGCTGTACAGTAAAAGGAACATAAGCAATCTGGTGACTGGTATTTTATTGACATTCTGCAAAGACAAGCACACATAGAAGCAGCTCCGCATTGTGGACTCAACCTGTCAGGCTGAGAGCCCCTAAAGCGGCATCTGGAGTCCGTTACTCTCTTCTTTTTCCTCTATTTTGTCCTTTCTTTGCTTCAGTTCTTCTCTGAAGTTGTAACCAAAAAGCTGTGGGTCTTCATCACACATTTTTCTGTATATGTCACAGAGGCTCCTAAAGTGCAAAAGCGAGAGCTGGGTGGGCCGAAGAGTGGGATCTATGTCTGCTAACTGTAGCAGCTTCTCCGTGCTTTCTAGGCGCTGAGCTTCGGGGAATAACATGCTGAGGAAAAGTGGAAAAAAGTCAGCATTTTACTTAAATTCTGTGATTCATGATGCCGTCTCCTACTCATATTTGAAAATAACAGTTTCTGGTAATTGTTCCCTGAGGGAGTGGAAGTGGCTACTGGAACCATGGGTTACAGTGCAGGCCCAGCAGTGACCCACTAGAGTCAGATCTAACCTGACTCCCGGGTGTGTCCACAACAGGAAAAACCTTTTCCAGCCACTGATTCGTGCATCTTTAAGGTAAGGTAAAAGTAAAATCTGCTCAGCTGAATTTCTGCAGAAATATGTATTGATTTGCCTCATTTCATTTTTTGTGTTGGTGGTGGGTTAGGTTTTTTTGTTGTTGTTTTGAGATATGGGCTCCCTATGTAATTCAGGCTGGCCTTAAACTCACAGCAATCCACCTGCCTCAGCTGCTTCCTAGAGTGCTATGATTACAGGCATGTGCCACCATGCCCAGCTGGCTCATTATTTTGATGATGATTGTGTTTCTTAATGTAACAAATGTCTAGTTTTGATACTTTAATTTGCTTGTACCTTTGGAACACTTTGCCACAAGAGTGCCCTGTTTTGCAAAGTTACAAAATAGCTGATATGAAAATACAAAGTTATTTTATTTCCGAGCATTTTAAAAATCGATGCAATGTATTTTACATTTCATCTAACCAAACCAAGTCACTGTTTTAAAATAGTGAAACTACTTGAATTGGCAAAGGCAGACCTGTTTTCTTCTCTCAAGTCTCAGACTCTACAGAGCCCACTGGGTTGGAAGACGTCCAGGCTAATGGTCTTCTCAGCAGGAACTGCACTTCCCCACTTATCAGAGTGAGGCGACTTAGATCTGAGTTTATTTTCATGGTAGAGAGTCCGACAATGGCTTCTAAGATGTGAGGACACTAACAAGGTCAAAGTGGGCTGCAATATTTGGCCCATTTTGTACAGGGGACTGTGTATGGAAATAAATGGCCCCACCAGTTAAGTCTAAGTTCCCATGGAAACACTAGGGCCACCTGGAGGCTCAGACCAGCTCCAAGATCTCCAAAAGCATGATGTACCATTTTAGGATTTTTTTTCCCCTCATAAATATGTACAAGAGGCAATCAAAATATACTAAGATTAGCAAAATGTATTACAGTAAAGGCATGTTGCCATCAATACCTCTCAAAATATTTCCGCTTGCTTTGAACAAATGTATGCCATTTTTGCCACTTTCTGAAGCAGTTCTCTTTCAGAGGCATCCTTATGAGATATGATCAAAAATACACTGAAGGCTACTGCTAAATGCCATGGAAAGGCAGGCCTGTAAAATATGACAGTGCATCCTTATTCACCAGATCTAGCACGGGGCAGCTTCTAGTTCTTTCTAAAGTATATAAAAATGATTACAAAAGGTAAATGTTTTGAACTGATCTGGAAATCAAAGAAGCCACAATAATGAAATTATTGAAGCATGCACAGTATATTTTGGTCATACCTTGAACAGCTGTATAAGTCATACTGAATAAGAGTTAAGAGCAGACTGAGATTTAACATCCACTGTATAAAATCAAGGCGTTTTATAGTTGCAGTAGTTTCAGGATATAGCTGCCTAGCCATACATGAAATAACTTCATGTGATACAAGGACACTTCCTATGACCATAAAGAAAATTAAAATGGAGCAATGTAGAGAATTCATGTGTAGCTGTGAAGCTAAACGTCGGTTACATGGAAGTCCTTTAAAAATATGCTTTTCTTTCTTAGACTAATCAGGCCTAAGTAAACCTTTTTTTCATTCTCACAAGTCACTGTAGGGCTCACTGAGGTACAAAGGCTTTAAATCACCATGCTGTCGTTCTCCTGATGGGGGTGGCATGTGCCTATGCAAAGTAATGAGTACTACAGAGGAGCTCCAGGTAAAGTGAAAATGTGCTTGTAGGAATCTGGTCATGTTATTTTGGAGGCTCAGAAGTTATATTTCCCTCCTAGCTTTTATATGTATCTTTAACAGGTTCATGATGGGGCTGTATCTGTATGTCTCACCAGGTACCTCTGGTAGTACCTGCAGGACTGTTCCATGCATGATCGCTCCACTTCTACCTATTAGCAGTTCTTCCACCACCAGTGCACAAGACACCCAATGAGTCATGTATGTATCACCACTGGTACAAGCCACCCAAAAGGAAATCATGCATGGACCACCAGTGGTTCAAGGCAGCAAGATGTTAGAGAAATACGGCAACTCAGTGCAGAGCATGCCTTGTACAAAGTCACCTGAAGCAGTCTGAGGCCGAGAAACAGCCTCTTTAGTACACGGTCAGCATGAGCCATGCAACTGTTTTCAGTTGTGCTCTGGACCAACCTAACTTGTGGATGACATTTAAAGTGGCTTTGCTTGTCCTCAAATGGAAGGCAAGTTTTGCCCATCATAATATCTGAACTAAGGTACGTTTAAGACTCAAAAGATCAAAAAGGAGAAAGTAGGATCCTTACCCTAGCCCCCGGTGACAATATTTTCTTCGGAATTGAAATGCATTCTGAACGACTTTTTCCACCAACTTGAATGGTTGCTCTATCTTGGGCTCTATCAAAGGCATGAAGTGCACCACACCCACATCCACCTTCAACAGAAGCAAACGTGTGTCATTGTGACACAATGATTAACAATTCTTTGACAATCACAGGAACATGAGCTGTTGAAAACACAGTTTTCACAAACAGTCCATGTGCGCAGTTTCCTGTTCCCAGGCTGTTAAGAAGCTATGTTATGGATCTCAGATGACATAGCAACCTCAGCTGGCTGTACCTACTCCATAATGACATCCACTAGACCTGGACCTGATCACTTAATTTTAAAATGCAGTTTTACAGTGGCCTTTCTACTACCCATTCAGATAACGCTCATTAAAGTCAGGAGGCAGATAACAGCATTAAGGCATTTGAGTTAGCTTTGAATGAGTAAAAAATAAGTTGAAGCAGCAGTTCTGACTATAAGGCACAGCTTCAAAACAGAGGGTGGACAGCCCCCTGGGACCACTTAGTGCTAAACTACTTGGAAAGAGAATCAATTAGGACGCCACCTATTCGGGGATTTCTCAGCTGGACTAAATTCATGTACACAGTCTGCACAGCCACCTCTCTTTCTGGAAGCAACTTTACATGCCCCAGGAGAGACAGGCAGGGTTGAAACTGAAACTGGAAACTATCAAAAATTGTCACTGTTTGACAGTATTTAATCTGCTACCAGCTGTTGAGATTTTTAATTATCTGAAAATAAAACTTTTTGGGCATATCTGGTAAGATATTTATGCCTAGCTTTATCCCCCAAATGGACACACATTCAAAGGAAAAACACTGGAAGACAATGAGAGAAATGGAATCAAAACAGTTCTGACGGAGACCATGACTTGGACAATAGAAGTCTCCATGACTGACCAAAGCGCTGCCCTCCAGGAATTGGTAAATGTGCCATTCTAAACATCACCTTCCAAAGTCTAAGGAGGGACAGTGATTTAGGCAGCAGGGGATGTACTGTTGCCTTTCAAAAGGTCTATTTTTAAAAATTCCATGCAGGTTACCATTCCCTCTGAGGAGGAGGAGTTCTCAAAATCCCTGGTTCTTTCACTGTCTGAGCTCATTCTGCCATCTTCCACACCTCCTTGTCCAGCCAATTCTCCCACATGACACAGTCAATTCTGACAGGAATTCCATAGTCACCAGGAATGAGCAGGCAGCCTTCAGCTCTCCACACAAAATTTATCCCCTACCCAGCCCTAACGCCGTGAAACACTGACAAAACTCTAATGATGTCCAAACATTGCTGAGATCAAAACTGTAAGTTCAGGCAAGGAAGCAATCTCTCTTCAGCAGAGTCTGTCACTACTGGCTTCCCTGGATTTCAAAACATAGTCTCATCTTTATTTGCCTTAGTCATTCCTGTAGGATACAGTTGGTATGTGCCAGTACAAGAAATGACTTTGGGTTTTTTTTTTTTTTTTTTTTAACATTTCTGCAGGTTTAAAACCCTGTAAGGTTAAAACCCTGCAGAAATAGAGCAGCAACCTATGTAAACCACAGCAGAAGAGTTTAAAGTTTGAATTCAATCTTGATACCAAGTTAAATTGGCTAACACTGTATTGCAACTAAAAGAATATTCCTTCTTATAAACACAGTACTGTACTATTTAGTGGAGGACTCTGTAACACCCAGTGGCAAAAAAAAAAAAAAAAAAAAAAAAAAAAATCTGTAAGGTTTCTTAATTCAGGAAGTAGGGACCTTCCAGTATACCCTTTTCTCAAACCTGTCCCCACACAGACTTCTTAAAATTATCTGAATGATGGAGACTGTTTACTCTAGAATCATAGGAAGGTTGCTTAGTAACTATGGTAACATAAAAAATGATTTTTATGTATTATTGAATGTTCAAAATGATAGCCATTATTTTTCTTCCTTGGGTTTTTAAGTTTATTACTGGGTTAGGTTACTTAAAAAAAAAAATCAATATAAAGGAACTAAACACACTTAAAATATTCCAGTTTACTGTTGCAAGCCCCTTTCCAAATTCAATACATAAGTATACCAAAATAACCTAGAAATCTCTCAAGTTAATACATAATTTGGCAGCATTGTACCAAGCTGACAGTGCCTCAGTGTCATCAGTTTGGCCATGTCAGGCTCAATATTCTTTTTCCAGGCCAGTGTGTTAGGGTGTGACTGGATATTAGCTCAGAGCAGCACTTGGGACTCAAAAGGGACCAGGGTTAAGAAACTACTAAATATCACATCTTAGATATTACAGCTCAAATCTCTAATCAGGATGATATACTGGCCACAACAAAGAATGTACAGCCTGGTTCCTTATAACATGCCAAAGAGATGAATCACTACCATACGAACACATACAAATGAGGCAGGCCATGTTCTAAGGGGCTCCATTCAATACTCCTGAGGTTCAAGCCCAGCATAAGGACAAGCCAGCAGCAAGGAAAAAGAACTAGGATGTTACTTTTTAATCATCCAACATACACCCATAAATGAGAAACAACCGGAGGCATAGTAAGAAAAAAGCCTACAGGGAATACTTCATAAAGGGCGAAGAACATCGATGGGCTCCAGGATCAGAATGGTAATGTCATAGACAGACTTGGGTGGTCAGGAATGGGAGGCATCTGCCTAGCTTTGATGGCTGTTGGCAGAATCTAGAGGAGCACAGGACAGGGACTTGGGAAAGTCAGGTGAGTCAATAGGTAAGATAAGCATCCTGGAGATACTGGTTCTTCTTTGAGGATCTACACCAAGCTAATAATAACAGTCTCCATTAGGACATTTGAGGCCTTGAAGCTACAATTTCTCTAGGTGAGGATAACAGGGTGGCAGGTCATCCATGCCTATCAGATGATAATTATGTTTCATAGACAACCTAAAAAAATCAAATATTAATATAGATAAAATTGCTTAGAATTGGTTTATCCTGTCTATAATCCTTGACCCAAACCCAATTCAAGGACAGAATTTCAGTTGTAAAACTTTAAAAAAAGTACTCCAGGTATTACAAACCAATGTATTCAATAAAAATTGACTACACTCTCACACCCTAAGTATCTTTCTTTTAGAGTTACAGTATGTATGTTACTGTAACCATACTCATTTCTGAAGAGGTTTTACACTGATTTTTTTTGGGGGGGGGCTCTTTGGTTTTCTTTTCACAATGAGAAATGGCATTCACTAAGCGATGCACTGGTAAAGGGAAGAGATAAGGGAGTTTTTGACTGTATATTTCTGTATGTAAATATATGAATGAAAGTATGAGAATTATGCACTGAGTAATAAGATGAGTCAGTGCCTCCTGGTCCAAAAAGATACAAAAAATTCAAGGAAGTAAACCCTTAATCCTAAAGAAAGTATAAGAGGAACAAGAATTAACAAAAAACTGATTAGAGTTTCTTGTTCCACTTAATCTAGAGTTCCTGGATGATCCTGGGGGAAAACACTTTTTAAAACCTTTTTTTACCATGCCCCGGAGGTGAAGAGATGTTATTGTCCTCCTTAGCTATAACCAGTTATAAAAATGAAAAGGAGAAATGCTCCCAAAGAATTACAAATTCTCTAACTTGGCAAAAATCACAAAATCCACATGAACCCAACCAGGAAGACCCTTTAGTGGGGACTGGGGCTGAGATGCAAGAGATCAGCTAGGCAAAAGACAGCCTGGCCCAGGAGAGGCCTGCACAAGGTCTGTTGCTCACAAGCTCAGATACACTAATAATGAGGACAAGTTAGAAGATGCTTGGCCCTTCCAAGAGATGTACAAAGAATATAGTAGGGCAACAACAACAGTGCATATATATGCTATTCATGAATTTGAAAACACTTGATTATCATTCAAATGTCACCATAAAATTTAAAGACAAATTCTAAAGTCACTTAGTGAAGAAACAGAAAACAAATCTTCATGATCTCTTCTCATGATAAAAATAACAAGGTGACAAATCAGAGCCAACAGAAATGCAACCTACAGGTATAGACACACAACTGCTTTGATATGAAAGTTAATAGAATTAGGATGGATTCATAAGACATTTAAGAACACAAATTAAACCAGGTAGCATTCTTCACTTATAACAATCCTTGCTTTAATAGCTCATCTACAAACTACCAATTTTAAAAGTTAAAGTCTTTAAGGTAGCCTAAGGCATTACTTTAAAATTAAGATGATTACAGAGATGGGAGACAGATAATGAACTGTCAATGTTTGGAACTGATCCTGTTCATTTCCTAAGACTGGGTCACAAAAGCATTTTATGATCAAGTCAAATTACTTTAAATCTGTGGGACTAGAACAGGTAAGAATCTTACTCTTAACCATCATTTAAGGTTGAAGAGAAAGAATTTTTTTGTCTTTTTCATTTTTATCAGTACCAGCTATCGAACTCACGACTGTCTGCTTGCAAGGCAGGTGCTTATGCCACTCAGCTAAATCCCCAACCCCAAGAAAGTGGGAAATATTTAGAAAAACAAATTTAATTACCAGGTACTATCCTAGACCAAATATAAACCCAGCCAGCCCAATTGGTAAGAGACTGAAGCCAGAGTCTAGGTCTCAGGAATTTTCTAAGGCTGCAAGATGGGTATGTGTGGTAAGTGAGACCTAAGATCTGAAGAAAAACCTTAGTTGCCTCCCTTACTGAAGAACTACTATTGCTTAGGGAAGTACCACACAATCAACTCAAACCTTCTTGATTCATTTTGTCCAGTGGTGATGATGATCCTTGTGGCACCCGAAAGACAGTCCTAGTCTTTTGCTAGGTGCAGCTCAGAAGGAAGCTGAAAAGCCAGATACATATGCCACTTGTAGCTGGAAATGGCCAAAGGAAGTGGTTTTCCCAAACGAGACACTAAAACAAAATGGAGTAAGTATGTGTAAGAGATTTCTGGAAAACGGCTTTCTGATGAAACATTTTGCCACAGCCTCTTCCCTTATCTTCTCACCAAGAACATGAGAATGATCCTGGAGTCCACTCACAGCCAAGAAAAACCAAGAGCTTAGCTTCAAGAAACAGAAAGGCAGAAAGAGTTGGAATTCTGAGGAGTTTTAAATTATAGAACCAGCCCTGCATGGCAGATTTCCAAATGCATGTCCTTGAGTTTAACTTCTCATTAGCCATATATTCTGTTTCTGTCTGAAAATATTTTAAATAGACAGAAGGTCAAAACTACTTGTATGCATTTTCACAATGTAGGGCATCAATACAGACTGGAAACAAAGATATTTTGATTTCTTTTTTATAGATTATAAATGACCCTAACTGCATTATGCATACTTGATTGTATCTCCAGAGTTTGTAAACACCTGTCTCTTGAATCTGTCTCCTGTACAATACTGTACTCTACTGCTACTTAGCTCCATTTCATGCCTTCTATTACAACAGCCTCCCAGTGTCTCTCTGCCTTCAGCCTTGGCTTCTTATATTGCATTCTCCATACAGAAAATGACATCCAACTGTTCCCCCAGCCCTCAGGGCTCCCCAGGCGCCCTATTAAAGATAGCACCCTTGCCCACTGTCTCAAGGCTGCTATTGGGATCAGGTGATAAGAAGTTAAAGGGAAAAAGAAAGACTTTATACTGAGGTGTGGCATTGTTATTTTTGTATGCTACCCAGTTAAAAGGAAAAGAAAAGCTAGTCTGAATATGCAGGCTAGCAGCACTAATTAACACAACACAGTAAGGGATCACATGTAATTTGTTCTTAGAAATAAATGAAATTGTTTCAAAGAAAAACTTCCTGTACATTACTTGATCCAAAATGAACTTTGCTTCCGAATGAGAAGTAAACATTACACATGAAGCTACAGTGATTCAGGGTTAACGTCTATCCATGGTTCACAAAGATTACCAGAGAAAGAAATGGTCAGTAGGACAAGATGCAGACCCGGATGTGCACTCTTCTGAAAGTGGAGGCAGGACTCTGCTCTGTAGTGTGGAAGGCCTCAAACATTGCGCTATTCTGGCCTTGATCCTATTACAACATCTTACCTGTTTACCCTAGTCACATCTCTTCCTTGTAGCTTGGCTTCATCTGCAAAACGTGGATTCCTCTGCCCTTAGAGGAATAGACTCTGAATTAAGCATTACAGTGCCTTGGGGTTAGGGGCAATGAAGAGTTCAGTTTTGTGCCATGACACATCTGCAATGCCCAATAGTGATGTCACGTGGCCAATGGAAACAGCTCGGGGAGTCTGGGGGGTGTGGAATGGGATCAGGCAAAAGATTGAAATTATGGGGCTATACAATCTATTTGGAAAAGTCTCCAGACTTAAAAGATTTAGTTTTTTAATGTTCACATCATAACGAGATAGCACATTGATGCTTCTTTTCTGTATTCTTCTCCCCCCCCCCCACCTTTTCCTTTTTGGAGTACTGAGGATTAATCCCTAAGACCTACACTGAGCTGTATCTCCAGTCCTTTTCAAAGCAATTTTGAGGCAGGGTCTTGCTAAATTGTCCATAATGAGCTCAAACTTGAGATCCTCCTGCCCCAGTCTCCAGGTGTGCTGGGATTACAGGCACGTGCTACCACAGCCACCCAGCATCATTATATTTCTATATACACCTGCACTGTTATACTTCATTCTGCTTCAGGGCTGGGGGAAGAATGGTCCTTCTTCTTGTCTCTGGTCAGTGTGTCTGCACTGACAACTCCCAAAGCAAGGAGCCAAACAAGCCATCGTGCTAAAGGGACCTGGAAGGGTTTCTTCAGCAAGAGATGGGTTACTGCAGCAGTACAGCAATGCTGTTATTATGCTTGCAATTCAACTCTACTTCAGTATTTATATGTGAAATTCCTCATGTATTTCCACAAAGTAAGAGTTTATATATCAAAATATAACAGTGTGACTAAAAAGAAAATCCACAGATTCCTAAGAGAAGAAAATGTCTAACTGCCACACTTAGAAAAGTGAAAACAAAAACAAAAATATAATAGAACCTTGGACAGCAAGTAATTTGTCCCATGAATGTTCCACAAGACAAGCAAACATTTCTAATAATTTTTAACTTGATAAACAAGTGATGTGTTGCAATACAAGTAGTAGGTGATGTCAAGTCACATGATCACAACTGACCTCTCTCTCACTGTAGGTGATTGTCTCCTAACAACATAACTGTGAATGCAGTACTCCCAAAGTCATTCTCAGAAACAGCACTTCTCTGATTCCAAAAACCAGAAAGTGACCTAATGAAAAAAGAGAACTACAGGCCAATTTCTTTAATGGACACAGAAGCAAAACTTCTCAATGAAATACTGGCAAACAAGAATGCAGGAAATCATCAAAAATTTATACCTGATGACCAAGCAGGATTCATTCTAGAGATGTAGGGATGGTTCAACATATGCAAATCAATAAATGTAATACATCAATAAATAGAAGCAAGGATAAAAATGAACATCTCAATAGACACAGAAAAAGTATTTGACAAAAAGCATTCATGATTTTTTTTTGTCTTTTTCCTTTTTTTAAATCAGTATCGGGGATCGAACTCACGGCCACACACTTGCAAGGCAGGCGCTTATGTCGCTGAGCTAGATCCTCAGCTCCAAAAAGCATTCATGATTTTAAAAATACCTGAAAAACAGTTATAGCAGATCTGTATCTCAATCTAATAAAAGCCATCTATGACAAACCAATAGCCAACATCATACTAAAAGGAGAGAAGCTAAAAATGTTTCCTCTAAAATCAGGAATGAGACAAAAGTATCTGCTCTCACCACTCCTGTTCAATATGACTTTCAAAACACAAACCAGAGCAATTAGATGAGAAAAGAAAGAAAAGTGACACAGATAAAAAGAAGTTAAATTATCATTATTTGCAGATAATATGATCCTCTACAAAAGCCCACCAAAGTTCCTAGAATTAAAAACCAAAGTTAGTAGTGTAGTAGGATACAAAGTCAACACTCAAAAATCAAGTGTTTCTATATACTAATAACAAACTCATTAAGAGGCAAATTAGGGAAACAATACTTTTCACAATAGCATCAAGAAAAATTAAATACTGAGAAATTAACATAATCACAGAAGTGAAGACCTCTACAATGAAAACTATGGAGATCAAAGAGGACATCAGAAAGTGGAAAGATATTCCCTGTTCCTGGATAGGCAGAACCAATACAGTAAAAATGGCCACCCTTCCAAAACTGTTATATGGATTTAATGCAATCCCAATCAATATACCAACAGTTTAAAATATTTCAGTTCCTTATAGAACTAAAGCAACCCTAAAATTCATGTATAACCAGAAAAGACCCAGAATATCAAAAGCAACTGGGAAACAAGGGCAAAGCAGGGAACATCACAATCCTAAAAATTAAATTATACTAGAAAGCTACACTACTAAAAATAGCATGGTATTGGCAAACAAAACAAAACAGACTTGTGGATAATGGAACAGAATAGAAGATGCAGAAATAATTCCAAAAACACTTGGCTACATTATCTTTACATAGGGGCCAAACACCTTTACTGCAAAAAAAGCTTCTTTAACAAATGGATCTGGGGGATGTGGCTATCTGCATGCTAAAGACTAAATCTAAACCCCCTTCTCTCACCTTGCACTAAACTAAAATCAAAATGAGCCAAAGATCTAAATGTTAGAACGCAGTTTGCAGAAGATAAAAATAGGTAAAACACTTGAAGACATAAGTGTAGGCAAAGACTTTCTTAACAGAATTCTGGTTGCATAAGAAATAATTACACAAATCAACAAATGGGATCCCATCAAACTAAAAAGCTTCTGCATAGGAAAGGGAACCAACAAAACAGTGAAGAGAGAACGTACAGAATGGGAAAACTTTTTTCAGCCACTTAATCAGACAAAGGACTAATATCTAGAATACATGAAGAACTCAAAAAAAAAAAAAAAAAAAGAAAAAAAAAGAAAAATTAGACTCTCTAAAATTTAAAGACCCAATCAAAAAGTGGGCATCTGAAATGAACAGACACTTCTTAGATGAAGAAATACAACTAGTCGATACATGAAAAAATATTCTGTATCACCGGCCATTCGAGAGATGCAAATTAAAACACTGAGATTCCATATCACCCCAGAAAGAACAGCTACCATTAAGAAGTCAACCAACAACAAATGCTGGATGAACTGCAGAGAAAAAGAACTTCTTCATTGTTGATGGAAGTGCAAACTGCTACAAACACTATGGAAATCAGTATGGAGATGCCTCAAAAGACTAAAAATACAAATTTCATTTGACCCAGCTATTCTTCTTCTCCATGGCTCTCCAAAAGAGCCAAAGACATGATACCCACAGTGGTGTATGCATACCCATGTTTAGAGGAGAACAATATTCACGAATTAATTTGTAGTTAAATCTTGGAAATGGTTCTATATATTCATCAGCAGATGAACTGATAAAAAAAAAGTATGGTATTTTACCGGAGTACTCCTTTGCCACAAAGGATAAACCTGAGTCCTCTGGAGGAAAATGGATGCACCTGGAAACAATAATGTTAAGTAAATCCGACACACAAGTTTCAATATCACAGTTTCTGTTATCAGAAGTCCAACATACAAAGTGCAAGGTAAAAAACAAAAAAGAGAAGTTATTGTAATCCAACATAGACAATGTATCTAAAAGTGTACTTTGATTTAATATAATCGTCTTATGTGTTTTATGGTTTTTTGCTTGTTAGTC